>NC_142363.1:17136796-18360129 GCF_059441175.1 Urocampus carinirostris | reverse complement strand
GGGCAAATGGGTTGGCCATGGCCCAAATTTTTGTGTTTGTTTTTTTTTTTTGCTTTTTTTTCCGTGTTATTTTCTTTTTATTTTATATGTTTGTCTTGCTGTCGGTCACCCCTCTTGAGGGATATGACCAAGGTAGATAGATTTAAAAATAAGTAGAAGCGAACATGCAGAGTCGAAACTTATGTTTGGTCCAAATAAGGTTAGCATTGTATTGTTGTATCAAACTCTTTTTTTTCCCCAACTAAAAAACAATTTAAATTCTAAAAAATAATATAGTAAAAAAATTCTTACCACATGCGTTTTGAATAGAAATATATACATCAGTATTGTCAAACGTCGCAGCCAAGTACAGCTCATCTTAAGCGCGGGATGGCACTTCACAACGAAAACCAACAGGGGCCTGATGATGAAGGTGCTGTATATGAGTCAGATTGGGATGCTTCTGATGCTACCGGTAACTATGAAAATTAGTGAAATCTGTTTCATGTGGGGGAGCAAATCCCTACTCCAAAAAACAGCCTAGAAAGGAATGGGTGCTGCCAGGCTGTACTTGCCCCAATCACAACACAGCAAGTTGTGCCCCGACAACCCTGACGGTTAAGGGATCTGTGAACCGTATACTAATAAAAATACAATGAAAATCAATGAATCAAATATAAGAATAAAGTAAAATTTAAAATTAGCTAAAGTAAGTCTTATATTTGTATTTTTATTAGTAAATTAGCTATTATATTATATTAATCACGCCTCCATCCATCCATTTTCTGCGGCACTTAGCCTCACTAGGGTTATCACACAAATCGAGAAAAAAACTAAATGAGGACAATTATCTGCCGTTTTAGGGGGTGTACACATAAAATTACGTATATCACAATTGCAATTTTTCTATAGTAGATATCTGCTTCCCTAAGAATGAACAAATACATGAAAATGAATAGTTTTCAAAATGTAAAATTTTTTAATCACACTATGCTTCCCCTGAGATCCGATCTGCAACCTCAGTGGAAATGTTTAAATCTGAGCTTAAAACTCACTTCTACTCTATAGCATATGAATGACCTAAACTGCTCATGTGTAATAACCTGTGAAGCCCTTTGAGACTCTTTGTGATTAAGGGCTCTACAAATAAAAATGACTTGACTTGACTTGACTATTTTTCCCAATTGTTATTATTATTCTCAATATGGTTTTCAGATAAATGCTTCTTTTAAAAATGATTTAAAATTGTATGTCCCGCGGGTGGTACACGTATCTTCATTTGACCACTAGCAGTCGCTATACAGTGTCGCGCAATCTAAAACATGTGCTAAAATGCATGAGAAAGAATACAAATAACAGAGACTCAAGGTGAGTCCCTGCACCAAACAGCCCCATTTTTCTTCTATGTTTTGCGCAGGCTTTTGTTTTTTGGGTACCCGTAGCAGCAAAATGACAGCTCATAGGAATTTATTGACCTACAAATATTTTTTAAAAATCCATCTTTATATTACAATTTATGTATAATTGCTTTATTTTTAAAGTCAATATTGTTTTTCTGTAAATGTAGTATGTTGGGTTTTTACCACTAGGAGATGGTAAATAATACACAGTGTCCTTGGAAGTTTTTATATTTCTTAAAAATAAAAAGGAATTTTCCAAAGGGCCCTTTCTTTGAAAGGAGTTGCAGGTGCTTCGGCACCACCTAATCTCTGTCTGTGCACATCCCGAGTCTTCATTAACCAAATTAATGTTTATTTATGACTGGCAACAATTCAATTTGTGGTTTAGTATGGCTCACCACTGGTCAAAATATTCCAAAACATGAACTATTCAAGCGAATGCCCCTTTTTTCATAAATGATAAATAATTTACTGTACGTGTTGAGTCATATTGTATGATTGACTGACTGTTTTTAGTCAAAGACCAGAATTCCCCATTTTCGTCAGCCCCTGTTAATTTTTCGCTTGCTACTCTAATTAATTAATCAGGAAGTATTCTGAGCGCAGGCTCTGTTTTTGGCAGCCGACCAGTCCGGGACATAACCCGCCTCTTGCCCACAATCATCTGGAGCGGCTCCAGCCCGCCCACGACACGAATGAGGACACACAGTAGATGGATTTTGGGTTTACTTTTGTAGAAATGTTTTAAAATCGCAACAAGAAAAATTTCCCCAGCATTCAAGAATCGCATGTGTCCAGTTTTTTTATGTGGCCCATGAGACGATGCTGAGAGAAGCAGAACAGAAATATAAGCCACATCGTGTTAAACAATTACTTGCAGACTAAATGCTCAAATTAACACCTTCAATGCAAATGTCTTATCCATCCATTATCTGCACCGCTTATCCTCAGGGGGGTCACGGGGGTGCTGGAGCCCATCCCAGCCATTTTCGGGCAGTGGGCAGGGGGCACCCTGAACTGGTTGCCAGCCAGTCGCAGGGCACAGAGAGAGAGACAACTCACTCGCTCATTCACACCTAGGAACAATTTGGATAGGCCATTTACCCTGACATGCATGATTTTAGGAATGTTCGAGAAAACTGGAGTGCCTGGAAGAAACCCACGCAGGCACGGGGAGAACATGAACATGGGAGGCTGCGGTAACTGTCATTGAAGCCTGAATCTCCATGTGATGACCACCCTTCTGCCTTTTTCATAGATTTAAGTCAGGGGTCAGCAACAGGCAGCACTTGAGCTGTATGTGGCTCACTTAGTGCAGAGGTGTCTTTTCAGAAAGCAGGCTGGATTTGGTAGGCTGAAAATGTGTGAGGGCCAACTATTCAGCCTGGCATTCTTTGAAAAATCTTTCATAAATTAACCCTCCGTGAAACGTGTGCAGTGCTTGGCGATCAGCGTCGCGACCTCATAGCTTGCTTTTGTGGCGTTTTCATTTGACCCGCATTGTCTCTTGAAAGAGCTGCGGTGTGCTGTAATAACAGCTTCCAGTTGCTCCACCTGTTCACAGTGTTTGTTTCCATTGAGCTCTTTATTCAGCATGTTTTGTTTGACAGTGGATAGACTATTCTTTGAAAAAGCCAGAGTCTCTTGGCAAATTAGGCAGACAAGAGTAGTTTTGGATTTTGCGGGAAAAATACTCCAATTTTCTGATGTCTTGCCTTTTTTGTAAGGCTTTTAATTTTTTGAGGCTCCAAACATAGGTTTCGTTTTGGTCGAGTATGCTTTTTCAACCTCTTTGGTTGCCAACCCCTGATCTAACTTCTAATGGGCAGCAGGAAAAGGTTATCATGCCCGGCAATTGTGCGGCACAACAATTCGTCAGTGCTTCATAAATAGATGTGAGGATTTAGGTCTCCCTTGCTCTCCAATCTGCTCTATGGACGATAAATAAAATCCCCAAACGGGAGGGGCGAGATAGCCCACAGGTGACACAGGAATAAAAAAAAAATTGGCCCTTGTGCCCGGTGAGCAGACCTACCGGAAGCATGACAAACTCATCTGCTCACATTGGCTTCCTACCTGCTTTGTTTCAAAGTCTCCAGCTTGTGACCCCGCAACCTGGATGTCTCCCAGGCGGCGCCCGCCAGCCGGGCACAGATGTAAAACGCGAGCACAGTGTCTACCCGCATGGTTCACATTCCACGAATGGACCTCTCTCTTTTTTTTTCAGTCTTCTGTCAGTCAGAACTCGCTCCTTTCTTGGGCTCCAACTACTTCCTCAGACATTCCCTCAGCCAGCATCTGTGCTCTTGAAAGAAGGGGAAGAAAAAAAATCTGCAAGCAAAAGCTACACCGGTTTATTCTACAGGCCGGGCGGAAAACATCCTATGTCCTCCGGTGCTTAATCTCCACAGTGGGAAAAGCAATTTTGACTAAACCCATAAATCCTTGAGCGTCAGATGGTGCAGATTTGATCCCTGCAGCGAGCGGCGAATGTGCCTTCCTCTCCTTGCCGCCGTGCAGGCTGATGTGCGCGCGCTCGTCTCGACTGCGCCGCCCACAATTCCCACAATGATGCGGCGCGCTCTGCCGTGAGGTCAATGCTCGGGAGATGCCGACGTGATGGAGGTGTGTCAGGGTGGGCTCAGCCTGATTTTTAAGGTAAAAGGCCATTTAACTCCTTATGAACCTGGTTGATTCAAATTCAAGGCTAGATTCTACCAGAAATACCCCCCGGTGTTTGTGCTCAAACATTACTCTGAACCTTAAAAAAATATAGCCAGAGACTTGGTCCAAAATGTAGGTGTCATACACTAGTGGTCGGCAACCAAGCGTCTGTGGGTTGTTTGGTATCGGGCCACACAGAAAGAAAAAAAACCAACCTTGTTTCTTAATCACAGACATTTATTTTCATTCAAAATATACTCAAAGTTTGGGTGGATTGAATACCATGGACTAAATTTACCACAGTGTATCACTGGATTTGAGCAATGATTAAAAATATCATTGACCTCTTTTGCTCAGCATTGGATGCAACAGGAATCAAACCCGATCACGGTGGTGACAGCGCTGAATTCTAACCACTAGTAAATTAGGATTGTTGATTTTATTTTATCATCACACTTTTTTTACTCACGTGCCAGGTTGTACTATGGAGCGTTTCGGTAAATAGTTCAGCCAAAATGTACAATATGGTACTGTGAGTAAAACTAGTAAAACCTAATGAAATTACGTATGTAATTTAGATCATTAGTGGTTTTGTGATTACACAATGCATTTGAACTTATAATTATCATTATTATTACTATTAATTATTATTATCATCATTATTATTGTTGTTATTATTGGGCCAGGCCGCAAGGGTATAGTCAGACATTAAACCGGTCCGTGGTACAGAAAAGGTTGCCAAACACTGTCATATATGACCCTAATCTGATGTTCCAGTTACAATGTGAAATATATTAATAGAATAGCTTTATTCCATCCTCACAACTTTGCGAGGATTTGCACGATACTGTTCCAATCTGATGCTGAGAACTGTCAAATATTGCTCTCCGGTATCCCAATGTCTGGTATCAAACGTTTGCAGCTGGTGAAAAATACTGCAGCAAGTCTTCTGACTAGGACGAGAAAAAGGGTTACGATTACCCAAATATTACCTAACATACAAAAGTTTACACCCTCTTATCTTATTTGATTCAACCCTATGTTCCTGTTCAAAGCCTCAGCTTGGAAAATACTGCTCCCCTAATAATTTCAAGAGCCAAGAAGTAATCTGCAGGCTCAAGGGCGTTCTCCCATCGAGCCTCAGTACTATGCAATGCTCTGCCTTCGAGGATAAGATCTGCAACCTTAGTGGAAGTGTTTAAATCTAGATTTAAGACACACTTATATTCTATAGCCTATGAGTACTCATGTTTTCTTGTCTTTGAGGGAGAAAGACAAGCCTGGAGGTTACACAGTGTATGCGCAGTCAGTGGACCAGCACTTGGACCTGATGCAGCTCATCATCCAGCCACAAGCCATTTATGGCTCTTTTCATGAGTACATACAGCTCTGAGATAAAAGTATTCCCATGCAGATCTCATTTACAGCGTTTCATTTCTTATAAGCGCAGTCGAGTCCAGTGTGTGCAAAGCTACCGCACAGCTAAGAGTTGATTGGTTAGGTCCAGTGTATATAAAGAGCATATTTTCCACTACCGTTTACATTCAAGATGTCACACCAACAGACCCTGTTTTGGTTGTATGTTGCTAAGAAGCTTGTTAAACAATTTAGGTTCACTGTTTAGACACTCTATGATGAAAACCCACAGAAAAACGGTAAACAGCCAGAAACGCTAGCCAAGCACATAGAGCAATTTGATTGGGTGAGCGGCTGGGGTGGGTTGAGCTATGCACACAGTACACTTCTCTCTGCCCAGCACTTTCAGCACCGATGGTAACTATGTGAGTATCTTTGTTTGCAGTATTTTGTGACAGTTCACAAAAGAACTCTGCCTGCATTATTTATTAAAAAATGAGGGTGAAAATAAACCTCAACGATCTTAAGTACTTGAGGGAGGGACACAAGTTTAAAGTGGTATCTTAGTTGATATGGGACACAGGCTCGGGCATTATTTTTATTTTTATTTTATCAAATCACCTAACGCCACACAATGAAATAAAATATGCTGAAAGATTAGATTTTGTTTGTAGAGTGGGTTTGGCGGTTTTGCTAAAATTTGTTTTAAACTTTATGGTATAGCGCTCCCTCAAAAAAATATCAAAATATTTTGCAATTATGGCACTTTGGGTCAAAAGATTCCCAACCCCCGATCTAGACCTTCTACATTGGCCTAGATTTTGAGACAGGAAACTTGTCGTTGCTGTCCACAGGACTATATGCATGATTTCTGTTATTACTTACAACCAGAATGGCCTGGGGTCGCGTGCAGAGATTTGTGGAAATGTGTGCATAAAAAACAATTACATCAATCAAGTTTTTGGTTCTGATAGATGATTGAATTCTGAAGGTTGGAGTGGTCAACAGCTGCAGTACCTAATTTTCCCACCAGGGGGCGTTAGAAATGCCACTTAAGAAGATCACACAAAAGCTATGTTAATCTATGTTAATTTTGTTGGTCTTCATTGGGGGTATCTTGGCATGAAACCTAGCTAAAGACATTCCTGGAGGCATTAAGTACAACAATGTAAATGTATTTGATTTAAATTCCCAATTTCCATGATAAATTGACAGAAAACCGTGTCATTTCTTCCAACCACTCAAAATTTTCTGGGCCTCCTGAGCTCCGTGTACATTTATGTTTTTTTATGCGCTTTGTAGAAAATCAGGTACTTGTTGTTGTCTCATCTCATCTCATCTCATTAGCCGTACCGCTCATCCTCATTAGGGTCGCGGGGGGGCTGGAGCCCATCCCAGCCATCTCTGGGCAGTGGGCAGGGGACACCCTGAACTGGTTGCCAGCCAATCGCAGGGGACACGGGGACAGACAACTCACTCGCTCATTCACACCTAGGGACAATTTGGACCGGCCAATTCACCTGAAATGCATGTTTTTGCAACGTGGGAGGAAACCGGAGTGCCCGGAGGAAACCCACGCAAGCACGGGGAGAACATACAAACTCCGCACAGGAAGTCCGGAGCTGGATTTGAACCCACGACAGGTTCCCATGACATGAACTGTGCCGCACAAGCGCTAACCACTGCACCGCCGTGATATGTTAAGTAATTACTTATATTTCATGAAAACAATACGAGTTTTTTGAGGAATTTGTATTCCAGTGGCAAGTAAAAAGTCAACGGTCAATAATTTCTTATCCCCGAAGTAGACTCACGTGTAAATAAAACACTTCATTCTGTTTGTTGGTACCTCCACACATACGTTAAAACTTGTATGTTGACGAGTCCACATTTCAAATGTATCATTACTATCCATCAATCCATCCATTCATTGTCAGCACCGCTTATCCTCAGTAGGGTAGCTGGGGTGATGGAGCCCACCCCAGCTGTCTTCGGCCAGTGAGCAGGGGACACCCTGAACTGGTTGCCAGCCAGTCTTAGGGCACAAAGGGACAGACAACCCACTTGCTCATTCACACCTAGGGACGATTTGGACCAGCCAATTCACCTGACATGCATGTTTTTGGAATATGGGAGAAAACCAGAGTTCCCGGAGGAAACCCACGCAAGTACGGGGGGAACATGCAAACTCCGCACAGGAAGGCTGGTAGCTGGATTTGACCCATGACCCTCAGAACTGTGCCGAATGAGGCTATGTAACATATTGCAAATGTTACGGTGGTCAGCATGTTTTACCCTGTACCGATCAGCACGGAAATAAATAAAATTTGCCTTTTTTGAAAAAAAAGAATGCTTCTTATTTTTTGTTTATAGAATATATAGCGTGCGTTTTTATAACCCCCAAAAAGAATTAAAGATTGGCTACGCCGTATACACAAGGTTTTATTGTAGAATATAACGTTTTATGAGTAAAAGGCTTCAGATCTGATCCCACCATCAGAACTGATTTTACTCGCGGTACCACGTTGTTGAATAAGTGGCGCCATTATTAATATAATATATTTACGACATTAATTATGAAGACAATGCACACAACACAAAAATGCATAATGTATCTATATAATTCATCATCAGATACATCAAAGATCGGATTCTCCTCATTGTGCTGTTTTGTGTTTATTTATATTTTTCTTATAATATAGCCGCTTTCTTTATTTTTGAACATTCGTCTCTGGTACTGTGAGTAAAAATATGTATTTATTGAATGTCCTTTAATGTCTGGTTGATCATCAGATACACAGAGGAATGGTTTCCCTCATTGTGCTCTTTTTTGTGTTTATCTATTTCTCTCAGGACAACTTTCTGCCTTTTCCTATGTCATCTACATCCCTAGTGGTCTAATGATTGCACGTTGGATTTAGGTAATGTCAGGACCAGAACGGAAACAGGACCAACTCCCGTAACGTTTTCTAACAAGTTTTATTAGAAGAAAGGGAAAGGGGTGCGATCCGGGGATTGCTGGATGCGGGAAGCAGGTCGGTCCGAACGCGAAAGTGGGACTTCGGTGGCGAGCGATGGCAGTGTCAGGGGCGGAAAACTGGTTGGTAGCTGTGACTGGGAGAGCAAGACGTGGTCGGGGTCGGAAACGAGTCGTAAGCCGGGACGGGAGAGCAGACGTGGTCGAGATCAAAAACGGATCGTTATTCGGTGCGGGAGAGCAGAAGTGGTCGGGATAAAAACAGGTCGCAGCGGGAGACAAACAGGAGCAAAAAAACGGGACAGGCGTGAGTCGGGGTCGAAAAAAGGGCTTGCCGTGTAAAAACATTTGCAGATGGACCGACAAAAGGGGACTGACAGGACAGAGTTTAAATACTGACAGGGAGCCAATCTGTCAACAAGCTGCAGCTGGCGCCACACGGGCAGGGCCAATTGGGCACCATGGCAACCGTGACAGGTGACTTTTATTATTATTTTTACGAATGTGGTTATAGGGCTAGGCCCCGAGAATATTGTCAGACATCATACCCGTCCGTAGTACTGAAAAGGTTGGGGACCACTTATGTAAAACATGACACAGTAATTCAAAGTGCTCAACTTTATTCAATGTTGACGGGTTTTTTTTCCAGATAAGTGAATAAATGCCTCTGTCTAAAAGATAAAGCAATAAAACTGAGCAGTTTCCTTAGCAACATCCCTCAATGTTTGGACTTTTTTTGTTCCATTTACTGAATATTAATGGTTCTGCAAACACCAATTAAAAAGTCCCATGCTGCCTCTCTCTCTCTCTCTTTAAAAACACACAAACACACATACACACACATATATATATATAAAATCTCATTGTGTTATATATATATATTTCTCTCTCTATCATTCTCTCTTTCTCTCATGCAGAAGGTCGGATTATAAAGTAACGGATTGGGGTTAGCGTCACGGATGACAGAGCTGACAATTGGTGTAAATAACACAGTGCGGGGCTTTGTTTGTACTGCTGACTCTTAATGAGAACCGTTTAAGATTGCCATTGGCCTTGTTGCAATTAAAATATGGATAAATAGTATTGCTGGCTGTGCAATTTTTAAGAGGAAAGCAAAGATGCGAAAGAGTCCTGGGAATTTTCCCTTGAATTTGTTCTTTTTTTAATCTACAAGAAAAGCGCTGATAAAACATTCCAATGTTCTACAATACCTTTTATTTTTAACCAAAAATAATGAATAAAATAAATAATGAAAATGATCATACAGTAGATACCGACGACTAAAAAAAACAGAAATTAACTGACAACTGCTTGATCAGAGGAATTAATTATTATTATTCAGTGTCAGATGTCTGTATTAATGATATAACCTTAAACTTCCTGAACATGAATATAACATTAAACCCGAACTATTCTGAACAAGGCTAGAGACCTGGCAGGGCTTCTTCTCACAGATCTGAGACACATTAGTCCAGAGGGAAGAAGCAGTGGAGACACTCAGTGGGGCTTGAAGGTGCTCATAAGTAACTATGGACCTGTACTTGGACTTATTGAAGTTCAAGTTGGAGAAGAGCCTCTCACACAAGTATAGGCTCCCAAAAAGGCACATGGTCTGCTTGAACACTCGGGTAAGCTGGATGTCAAATCTCTCAAAAATTGCCAATGATTGTCTGCTTCTCCACACACCTTCTAGAACCTAGCTTTGAGTGCAGGGGTTGAACTGCAAGTCAATGAGTTCAATTTGAAACACAGGAGGGGCATGAAGGGGTCGGCAAAAATTTGGAATGTGGCTCTGTGTGTCGCACGAGCCGATTTACCCCAGCCTCTTGTGTATACAGTGCATTTTGACAGTGATGGTGTTATTTAGGCTCTTATTTTGACAAGGAGTCTGTGAATATGTGTGTTTGGTTCAGTTTATCAGCCACAGTGATCTAGTATGGTGTGAGTGTGGCGACTTTCTGAATTGGTCCGTTTGAGTTCAGTGTGTCCAAACACAGAGAGCAAGACATGAAATTCCGCTCTGTTTCTTATTTGCCTGGCAGTTCAAGCATGTGAAATTCGGATACTTTTGACAGGATCATTTTCTGATCAATTCACTCGTTCAGTGTGAAAAAAAATTGTACAGTCTATACCAAGCTTGACTCTTAAGTTTCAGTTTCATGAATAAATCATAAGCGACGCGCCTACATGGAGTAGGTCCGAGTTACTGAGAAGAACCAACACACAGCAGTGGAATGGATGCAAAGAAATGAATGGATGAATGGAATGAGTGAGTGAGCGAGTAACCCGACAGCCCGGCCAATGTCAACCCTACACCTAACCGTGATTGGTTAAGTCAGTTTCTCACACAAGTGTCATTCATATCAGTTTTACTAGGGTGTTTTGTTTTTTCTACTCGCACATGCATGGAACCTCGGTTTTCGAACGCCTCTCAATTCGAACAAATCGGAGTCCGACCAAAAATTTCGAGAAATTCTTGCTTCGCTGTTCGGTCAAAAAATCGGAGTTCGAACGTCGGTAATGCGTGAGTGCGTACGCTAGAGTGCGATGCTGAGCGGCGTACGGGTGTAGATCGCTCTTTTCGTGACCAACTGTTATTGCGTGCGGACGTGCATCGTTTTGCTTTCGCTTTCAATATAAGTGTACAAAGTGTTTTAGCCCATAATTACGCCTCTTAAGAAAGTCGGTGCAAGCAGCAACGTTGCTACAAGTGAAAAAAGAAAAGTAGTGCGTACAACTATTGCATTTAAGAAATAAATAATAGCACCAACGTCCACCTGCGCCTTCTGCTGACCACCACAAAGGTAAGAAATCCTATTCATAATTCTTTTCTTTATCCTTTTTTTTTTATTTTTACACGTTCATGTTAGCTTAATCTTTCGTACGGAAGATTACGATAACGCGAACGTACGATTAGCCCGCGTTAGCTTTAAGTTTACGTTGAACATTCAGTAAACATTCAGGGTGTTGGAACGGGGCCCAACATTGAGGGTGTTGGAACGGAGCCCCCTTTCCAATGAACCGCTCACCACTTGTTGTGGAGATCTGGGTGCTAAATGACTTGTTACCGACCTGATTTTTTTATTTTTTCACGTTCATGGTAGCGTAATCTTTCGTACAGATGATTACGATAACGCGAACATACGATTAGCCTGGGTTAGCTTTAAGTTTACGTTAAACATTCAAGGTAAACATTCAGGGTGTTGGAACGGATTAAAACGATTTACATTATTTTTAATGGGAAAAATGATTTCGGTGATCGAACAAATCGGTTTTCGAACAGGGTTCTGGAACGGATTATGGTCGAGAACCGAGGTTCCACTGTACTAAGTATTTGTGGCTGCATTTGTGAGTGAATTGTTTCCCAGTTTTGAGCTCTGCCTAACTAATTGGCACAGAGGTATACATATCAAACTTGCACAGGCCACATTGACATTAAGCATTTATATTAAGGCCGGGGCCCATAATTATTGTGGGTTCGAGACCAATGTCCTAGGTAATTGGTTTAGTCAAGTGGCTTCGGAGAGCTGTTATCCTTGAGTTTGAACTCCCTCCAAAGATTTTCGATTGGGTTCAGGTCTGGAAACTGGCTGGGCCATGCTAGAACCTTGATATGCTTCTTACAGAGCCACTCCTTGGTTTTTTGATTATTTTGAATTGCTTACGGCGTATAATTTGTGTAAGGGGAAAAAAACTACTGCTACGTATAATAAGCAATTCTAAATTTACTGCTAGAAGGGGAAAGAACTGGGGAATTTTAATCATTGTTAAGGGGAGTAACTGGTAAAGGTTGACAGGTATGTTATCTGTATATGACATGTTTTTATTGGTATTCTTTATTTACAAAAGTAATTTTACGATTACAGAACATAATGAATAGGCAGCACGGCGGCACAGTGGTTAGCGCGTGTCCGGCACAGTTCAAAGGTCATGAGATCGTACCTCCTGTGTGGAGTATGCATGTTCTCCCCGTGCTTGCGTGGGTTTCCCTCCGGGCACTCCGGTTTCCTCCCACATTCCAAAAACACGTATGTCAGGTTAATTGGCCGGTCCAAATTGTCCCGAATGAGCGAGCCAATTGTCCTGTGTGCCCTGCGACTGGCCGGCTACCAGTTCAGGGTGTCCCCTGCCCACTGCCCGGAGATAGCTGGGATGGGCTTCAGCACCCCCGCGACTCTACTGACGATAAGAGGTGCAGATAATGGATGTATTGAGAACATAATGAATACAGACACTACAGTATTGCATGAATACGGTAACAAAAAATTGCTATGCTAAGAGTACAGAAAGGTTGTATAAAAATATTGTAGAGATTTCACAGGTTTTAATATACATTACAATTTATTAATTATTTAATCGGGCAGCACGGCGGCGCAGTGGTTAGCGCTTGTGTGGCACAGTTCATGTCATGGGTTCAAATCCAGCTCCAGACTTACTGTGTGGAGTTTGTATGTTCTCCCCGTGCTTGCGTGGGTTTCCTCCGGGCATTCCGGTTTCCTCCCACGTTCCAAAAAAAACATGCATTTCAGGTGAATTGGCCGGTTCAAACTGTCCCTAGGTGTGAATGAGCGAATGAGTTGTGTGCCCTGCGATTGGCTGGCAACCAGTTCAGGGTGTCCCTTGCCCACTGCCCAGAGATGGCTGGGATGGGCTCCAGCCCGCCCGCGACCCTAATGAGGATAAGCGGTACGGCTAATTAGCTGAGATGAGATGAATTATTTAATCTTATAATTTACTCCATGGCCAGGGCTGCCCTGAAAAGAGTGGCCTATGCAAGGATCACTTTGCCCTAAAAGACCTAAGAAGGATGTGGCAGAGACTAGTAAAGATCACAAACTTCAGGTGCCACAAACTGGTGACTGTTGGGGCTTATGCTTCACTGGTAGAGGACCTCATCATTCCTTTGCTTTCTTTGATGTTGGCAGGTCACCCGCAGCCACACCAAAGTCACTAGGAACCACCAGGATTCCACTGGTATATCAGAAGCATGAAGTGAAACATGTGCTGAAGACTGTGAACCCCAGAAAGGCAGTTGGCCAAGGTGGAGTAAAAGGGAGGGTGCTAAGACACTGCGCAGACTACCTGGCTGGGGTCTTCGTCAACATCTTCAACCGGTCCCAACCATTTCACCCTGCCTAAAGCCGTCCACCATCATCCTAATCCCAACAGTGGTTGGCCTAAATGACAACAGGCCTGTCGCCTGTGGTCATGAAGTGCTTGTTGGTGTTCCAACACATCAGAGGTTCCCTACCCTCACACTGGACCCTCATTAATTTGCCTACAGGATAAACCGCTCCACTGATGAGCCGATAAACACCGCTCTTCATTCCGCGTTGGGGCATTTAGAAAAAACGCGAGAGCTATGTCAGAATGCTCTTCCTGGACTTCTGCTTTGTGTTTAACACCGTTGTTCCGGATATCCTGTAGGAGAAACATTACCAACTGGGGCGCTCCTCCATCTGCAGCTGGATTATGGACTTCTTTTCCAACCACCCGCAGGCTGTACAACTCGGCCGCCATGTTTCTTCCACCCTGTTGCTCACTGGACAGGACAAGTGCACTGAGTTAAAGATCACACAAATAAATCGTTAAAAAATCATGCATTGTGATTTCTGGATATTTTTTAGTTTATCTCTCTCACAGGGACATGCACCTTTTCTTTTCAAAGTCTCCGTATTACATGTTTTACCCTGGAGTGCCAATCTTTTTTCATAACGTTGATATCAATGACAATAAAGACAATTCTAATTTGGATTAAAGCCCCATTGTGTAATATTTGACCACTAGATGGCACCATGTTGTCTGGTACTAGAAGGTCAGTGATACACGGCAGAGTGTGGGGGCAGGATGCTGTAAGAACATGGCACCGATCCAAGAAGGGATACCACGGTGAAAACAGAATACAAATTTCTCGCTCTTTGATTTGGAAAAAAAAATGGTATGATAGTTCTTGTATCCTTGCCCAGTATTCAAATCAACGTTTTATTTAATATTTTTTGTTCCAATAGGAAGCCCTAAATATTACACACTGTCCCTTAAAAGTACATTTTCCTATTTCGTTCAGAGACTGTTAAAGTCATGTGATCCCGGGTAGCCAATCATTTATAACTTAATTTCTTCTCATCTTTGACTCACAGGCATGCTTTACAACTCGGTTTTGTCTTGCATAAAGTCAACAAATTTAAGACTTTTGAAACATGTTACTTGATTTTTATTATTGAATGTGAGTTTACAACATTTATCTCTTAAATCTTATGCGCATGGAAAAATAAAGTCTGCCTGACAGACTTAAAAAGCGGGGAAAACTATACGTGTTCTGATTGGATAGTAACCACACTGGCGGGGCTTTGCAAAGTTCCATAACAAAAAGTCGTCTCAAAATGGCGAAGTTTCTCATCATCAATAATAGTTTACGATCGTGCCATTAAATCGTTTTTTGTGATGTATTTAATCGAAAAACACACTTAAAAGTGTCATCCGGTCGGTCTTCGTTTCATCCCCTCGCAACCCAAATGAGTGAGCTGAACACTCTGCTAACAAGTTAGCAAACTGGTAACGTCGCTGGAACTTCAGGATGAGTTTTTCACGAGAGAAAAAGCGTAAGTAGGAAGTTCATCTCCCGATTTCTGTTCTTAACTCACTGCGATTGTTGTTGTTTTCCAGTGCTTCTGAAGGCGAAGAACAAAGCCCAAAACAACAACAATTTAAGAGAAGAAGCAAACGTTTGCAATCAGCTTGGAGAGCTGCTGTCAAGAAACGGTAACCACTCGATTATTGCCTCTTATTTTATATTTAAATGATGAAGTCAAGTCATGTTTATTTGTATGGCCCTTAATCACAAAGAGTCTCAAAGGGCTGCAAAGACCCGCGATTATTGCAAACCACAGACTATCATGACACCATTCCCTGATCTTAAACCTACATGAAGGCAAATAATACACTGATATTGTCAACATAAAATATAGGTTATTCATATGCTATAGAATAGAAGTATGTTTTAAGTTTAGATTTAAACATTTCCACTGAGGTTGCTGACCGAATCTCAGGGGGAAGAGCATTCCACAGCACCGGGGCCCGAATGGAGAACGCTCTCGAACCTGCGGATCTCTTCTTGGCTCTTGGGATCACTAATAAATCAGTGTTTTCCAAACGCAGGCTCCAGACCGTAACATAGGGGGGAATTAAATCTGAAAGATATGAAGGAGCAAGTCCATGCATGATTTTGTATACTACCAACAGAACCTTAAAATCACATCTTAAACTAACAGGGAGCCAATGCAGGTTAGCTAAAATCGGGGTAATGTGTTTCTTGTCTTGGTTAAAAGCCTCGCTGCAGCATTTTGTACCAGCTGAAGGCTCTTGATTTTGGACTTCAGGAGACCGGAGAGTAGTGAATTACAGTAATCGAGACGGGAGGTAACAAACGCGTGAATTATAATCTCTGCATCCGACTGAGACAGCATAGGGCAAATTTTAGCAATGTTGGGAAGATGGAAGAAAGTTGTTCTAGTAATATTCTTAACCTGTGTTTGAAAGGACAGATTGGGGTCAAATATGACACCAACATTTTTGACCGAGTCACTCTGGGTGATAATACATTTGTCAATGTTCAGAAGAAATCACAAGTACTAACGGGTTCAGAGATGTTTTCCCCATGGTCAAACAAGTGCACAAGATTATACTATATTGCATTTTTCTCGAGATTTTTAAAAATGGTTTAGATGTCATTGCATACTTTTTCTTTGAATTATTTTTCCAATGCTCTTTCAACTTAATTCACGAACAAGGGACATCACCCGATCACTTCCACAACAAGGTGGCGCTACTATAGGGAGAATTTGCATTCTGCCTTTGCTCCTGAGTGTGGATTGCACAAGTCAAGTCATGTTTATTTGTATGGACCCAATCACAAAGAGTCTCTAAGAGCTACTCAGACCAGATTATTGCAAACCACAGACTATATTACACCATCCCCGATCTAAAACCTACATGAGGGCAAAGAAAAACTCAAAAACCTCAACATGAGGAAAATGAAGAAACCTTGAAAAGGGACCGCAGATGAGGTAATCCCCTTCCAGGATGACCAGGCTGCAATTGATGTTTCAATGACAAATAATACACAGATATTGTCAACATAAAATATAGGTTATTCATATGCTAGAGAATATGGGAGCACCCTTAACAAGCGCTGAAGATCATAACCTGTAGCATTTTTCTTAATTCTCAATTCTTTCTAATGCACTTACAACTTATTTCAATCTCCACTACCTTATAAATAATTTGGCCTATTTTCTTCCTTTTTTTTCTTTTCTTTTTTTTATCCATCTCTAAAGTATTTATTACATGCGTATCCTGGAGTGCTACTTCTTATCTAGTTGTAAAACAATATGTCAATGACAATAAAACAAATTCTAATTCTCAAAACATTGAATGAATAAACTTGTATGCATTAAATGGAGTGATTATAATATAATACAGGAGAATTATTAATCTAAATAGAGACTGCTCTAATTCTATATTTTATTCAAGTCACTCAATCAGCACAAAACATTTGCACTTAGAATATATAAAATATCTATCTTCAAAATGTGCGTCTGTCCGTCCGTCATAACAAAATACACATGCCTTACAGTTTAAAAGTAATAAAACTTATTACCTATACTCCCAAAAAAAATTATACATACACAGCCCAAATAGTGTTAAAATGGATCAATCAACTACTTACATGAATTTGTCATCTTACTAGAGTTTTCACCAAATTGCCTAATATTTTATAATTTTCCAAATAATGACAGTTTTTGAGATAATAAAAAAAATCAAACTATCGCCACATTTAAGGCCGTTTAAAATAAAATAATATTTTTTGGGGGGCCACATTATAGGCAGTTTAAAACATTTTTTTGCTTTACATTTTATTCGAAACGTTTTTATAGGGGGTTTTGTTAAACAAAATTTGTTTGTTTTTTTTGGGTGTGTTTTACTTCATACATTGTTTTATTTTTAACCGAAATTTGTCGCTTTCTTATTTAGGGCTGTTTCAAACAATTGACCCAATACTTTGTATTCTAACAAACGAACCCAATTTTAGGTAATGTTAAACAAAAGGTTTTTTTTTTCAAAACTGAAATCGCAGGGTTTTTCCTTTTTTTTTCATATCCAGGTGACTACGAAGCTGCCATTGAGGAGCACAGGGAGGAGCTGGCACTTTCTGAGGTGTTGAACGATGTCATTGGACGAGCTGTTGCCCATCGCAAGATAGGAGAGTGCTACGCGGAGCTTGGTAACATTGAGACCGCTCTTAAAGTAAGTTTGTGTTTATCATGTTATGTAAAGATGTGGAAACGGGGCTCTTTATAAGGTACATGTGTTGTATGTCTTTATTAGCATCAGCGCTGTCACCTGGACTTGGCCCGCTCTGTCGGAAATCACATAGAGGAGCAGCGGGCGCTCGCCACAATAGGTCGGACGTACCTCTTCCGCTTCGAATCGGATCAATCGAGAAGAAGTTTGGAACAAGCAGAAGACGCCTTCAGGAAGAGCCTCGCCATTGTGGATAATCTTCAAGGTGAGAACCTGTTGCTGGTATCCAACCCTGTTCATGTGTAAACGTAATCACTTCACTGAGGTTGTGTCTGTTTCTTTGAAAGGGACCGTGCCAGAGCAGGAAATTCATGAAATGAAAGCTCGACTTTTTCTCAATCTCGGTTTGGTTTGTGACCATCTGGGTGAGCCCGAACGTTGCAGCGAGTTCATCCGACGCAGTGTTTACATTGCAGAGTAAGGGCCGCCTCGTCCATTCTGTTTTTTTAATTTTTATTATTATTATTTGTTGACATTTTATTTCTTTCTCTCTTTTCATCCCAGAAGCAAGGTCTGTTCAAAAACAACACAAACAAAGTTAAAAAATAAAAGTCCCACAGGAAAAATTCAAAGCTTATCTTAGTCCCGTCCCCTAAACTGTCTTAGAAACCTTTACATTAGGATATTCAAGAAACAGAATGACAATAGCATAGGGTTTAAATCAAACAATCATTTTTAGTATTTGTTGAAAAGAAAACTCTAGTTTTTTATTACCTTAACTCAGACACAAGGCATATACCTGTAAAGCACTCAACGTGTTATTAAAGGGACATTGTGTATTTTTTAAACGCCTCCTAGTGGTAAGAAAAACAAAAATAAATAAAATAAGACGATTGATTGGTAAAATAATCCAAAATACATGAACTATCATACAAAAGTGCATCATAGGTTGAGAAATTTATTTTACATAATATAAGGCTAACCTAAAGGATGCTGACCCCAAAAATGTATGAAAGGCTGGGTAAAAAAATTAGAAGGAAATGGGGCAGTTTGGTCACTTGAGTCTTCGTAGTTTGTATTCTTCCTTGTGCTTTTTAGCACTCGTTTTTGTTGGCACTACACAACACAGCAGCATATAGTGGTCAAATATTACACAGAGTCCTTTTATGGTACTATCAAATATAAATTTATACATTTTGTTTTCACATTAGATTTAACCCACCGTATATTCCGCACCATAAGCTAGTTTTTTTCATAGTTTGGCCGGGGGTGCGCCTTATACTCCGGTGAGACTTATCTGTGAAATTTTTAACAAAATATAATTGGGTTAAAATTTCACTTATTTTCACAGTAAACCTCAAGAGGTCGCTCTTGGCCTGTGTTGATCATTTCAAAATTGCCTGTGTTGTCCCGCTTGCGTGAAGTAGAAAACGTCACTAAAATGACTTCATATCTTGTTTTTGGGGGAAATGTAGTAAAAAGGTAAAGCACGGATAATTTGCATCTTGTATGGAAATCAGTTTCGAGCAAGCTAACAATATTTACTGGCGAAATGACGCAACCTTTTCTTGCCATTGACGTACACGAAAACGAGTTGCTTTTATCGCAATTCACCGGTGATTCCAAACGGTAAACATCCGAGTATCACATGTATTGAAAACTGTTATGTGCTCTACCATTAAGCTTATTAGGCTGAAATGAACTGTCAAATTATTGGAGCGGGTCCCTCGCGACTTTAACTGGCGTGTCTACTGCGAGTCTCATATAGATATAGATATATATACGTATGTGATATATATATATATATATATATATATATATGATGTTAAAAAATGTTCAGAAGATAAGGCGTTATTTTGCCAAGGTAACTATTTTAAGTATTTCACTTATAAGCAATTTTTGAAAAAGATGCAAATCCTCTGTTTTACTGTTCTAATACATTCCCCAAAAATGAGATCCAAAGTCGTTTTAGTAGTGTTTTTGCAAGTGACGTATGCTAGTAGGGGCTTTTAATGAGCGGAGGGGGTGTCATCTAAATTGACGTTCAAGATGTCATGTATTCTTTTTGTGTTCGATTTTTTTTCCCCAAAAAAGCTCCCCCAAAAATGCCAGTTACGCTGTACTCCGGGTACGACTGATATGTTTCTTCCCTCTTAATTGTGCATTTTTTGGCTTGAGGGACGTATAATCTGGAGCCACTTCTAGTTTAGAAAATATGTTAATCGCAAAAGAATTGTGTTTGTCACCATTTTTCCCTTCTTTCCTTCGCTACCAGAAGAATAATATATATGATATGATTCCATTTTTTTCAGGTTAAACCAGTTCTTTTGGAGTACAGGGACCAAGCAGATATAAAATAGAATTGAGTTTTAACGGATGGATGCATCAGCGAACTATTACAAAATAATTACTAATGCACTGGAAACAGATCTAATTTGAGCTTTCCGCCTTGACTTATTTCTGATCGGTGTTGGATTTATGTTAGACTTGCGAACCAACTTTTCTTTTAGTGCAGGCTTAATTTCCCAGAACTGAGTCTCCTGTGTCCATTCGATTTTGACCTTGGTCGCTTACTGTTGAATCTCTTCTCCTCTTTATTTGAACTAAAAAAGGAAGCGCGGTCTCCTTGAGGATCTCTATCGGGCCAACTATAACCTGGGCAACATCTTCTTTCGCAACGGGCATAAATCCAACTCCTTACGCTTCCTGGAGCAGGCCAAAGAGTGTGCTCGTAAAATGAAGGACAAGTTCAGCGAAAGTGAATGCTTCCACTGCATTGGCAAGGTGATTTTAAAAAGGAAAAAAATGGCGGTAAAGGTTGAAAATTGAACAGTCGTTTTTTAATTGTCACAGGTCCAACTTACTTTGGGGGATTTTGTAGCAGCAAGACGATCCCTCAAAAAGGCACTGTTGTTGGGATCTCAGCAGGAACAAGACAAACAGGCGATGAAGAAAATGTTTAAATATGGTAAGGGCGTTTTTTTTGAGTTTTTACATAGCCGGCGGCTGAGTGGTTAGCGCGTCCGCGGCACAGTTCTGAGGTCATGGCATAAAATCAAGCTACCATATTTCCTGTGTGGAGTTTGCTTGTTCTCCCTGTGCTAGCGTGGGTTTTCTACAGGCACTCCGGTTTCGTCCCACATTCCGAAAACATGCATGTCAGGTATATGGCCGGTCAAAATTTTCCCAAGTTGGGAATAAATGAGTGAGTTGTCTGTCTCAGTGTGGCCTCCAACCAGTTGATGGTGTCCCTTGCCCACTGCCTGAAGATAACTGGGAGGTGCTCCAGCACCCCGCGGCCCTAATGAGGATAAGCGGTGCAGATAATGGATGGATGGATAGAAGAGTCTAAGGCTACGTTCACACTGCAGAGCTTGATGCTCGATTCCGATATTTTGGGTGAAATTTGATGTTTTTTTTAATTTGTTACCAACTAATTGCGACTTGACCTCCCCGGGTAAATGCCCCACAACTGTCACCCGTGCGCACAGGATGAGACGTGACGTCACACGCAATGCACTCATGTTTGAGGAAGTACTCATGGATTCAAAAAGCAGAGCGTTGTCCTCCAAATTTTATTTTAATTAAATCCAAAACCTCGCTTTCCCCCATTTAATACTGTCTGTATGGTGAGATTTGAATGTAAATATTGTTAACTACCACTAGAGGCTATCTGTTTAAGAATGAACTCGAGCGTTGTGTTGTGAATCCTCAAAGCGAGGTTGGCTGTTCTGTGAGTTACAAAATAAACAAGTGTTCATCTTTCATGAATGTGTGATTTAATGACACCCCATGTTGTTGTTCATTTCCCCGCTTCCTTCCGCCCATTTGAAGGCGGAATAGTGACGTCTGCTGTGCATGATGATGATGTGCTTTGACAGTTCAGACGGCAGTCACATTCTAGAAGATTGTACATATGTATTGGATTTAGAACCAAAAGGTTGCCAAGGTCCGGTGTGAGAAAATCAGATATGTTCCGTTCAGACGGACTCTAACAGATCAGATACAGGTCGCGTCCATGCGAAAAAAAATCAGATGTCCCTGAGGTGTTAATCTAGCCTTAGTGTGCTAAGCCACTGTGAAAATGCTTGTTCTAAAACTGGTACTTTTGTTTCCTTATTCATTGCTACTGGATGGTCGAAAGCACTTTTAACATGGTGTTAGTTTCTGTGCAACAGTTTGCAACATGTTTCTTGGATTGTGTCTACATTGGCATAACAAATATAATTACAAGAAGCTAGTTGAGTCACCGTAAATATTTGTATTGAGTGTGTTAATAACTGGCACTGCTTGCAAAAGTCTTCATTATTTTGTATTTTTGGTGGTAGAGTTACACATGCAAGTAAAACATTTTTTTTCTTTTCATTTTCATTTACCAAAGCAATGCTAATAAGGAACAATTATTTAATATAATTAAGCTAAGATGAAAATGGCAAACAGAGCAGACACAAAGCAGATAGTAAACTATTAAAATGGGTCCAAAATAATTCAAATTTTAAGATTTAAAAGTTGAAGGCACTGGTTGTACTGATTTGTTTGCTCTGGTCAACGTTTTGGTTAAGATTTTTGTTTTTGTCGATCTATTTTTAGTGAATGTGACCCAAAGTGCCTTCAACAGGCCAGAAAGAGAAGCGATTGAGAAATCTTGAATGGATTTTGAAATACGGCTGGCAAAATTGCAGTGCATCTCAATTAATCTGAATGCATTTATAGTTTTTTTTGTTTTTGTATCTTATTTTTTCCTGAAACAAACATTCCATCACAAAAAGAACAAGTCACCTGAAAAGAACAAGGGGATGACTGGTTGAAGCTAAAGGCGTACAGGAGACCCACCCCCATAATAACTTCTATCAATTCTAAACAAAAGATCAGATCTTAGACAAGAACAATCATTTCTTAATCCATTCTAAAATGGTCACATTGTTTGAATCACAATATACACAATATTTTAATATTTCTGTTTTATTTTCCCATTCTTCTCCTTACCCTCTAACAACAACATAAAGTGTAATACCTACACCCAAAATGACAGCATAAAGGAGTAAAAACGGACAAATTCCGGAGCAAGCATTAAAAAAACGTCCTTTTTTTGTGAGAATCCGGAAGTAGATTCAGATTCTAGTATTCTAAACCTTGCCTTCAGGTTAAAGATTGTCTTTGTAGCTAAAGGAATTAAGCAGAAAAATCAATTTTTTTTGTATTTGTCTCAGTATGGAACATTTTGCCACTTTTTCACAATACTTTGTTTAACGCCAGATTCACTTCCCACTTAATATTAGAATCATATCAAACTGATTTTTTTCTGCATTTTTAAGGTCTAAACATTGAAAAAATCGTGTTCCACTGGCAGAAAATTTTGCTTATTGGAGTTTACATTTATATTTTTTTAGTTTTAGTTCTTTTTTTAACTTGTATGTCGAGTAAAATTAGAAAATATTTGTTATAATAGGCTAGATGAAATAGTATTGCAGGTGATAGATCATTTTGAGTATTTGTTTTTTATTCTACTAAAGCTAACTCTTATATTAAAGGGCCAGTGTGTGTTTTTTGACCACTGGATTTTGCTGTATTGTGTAGTGCAACCAAAAACCAGTGCTAAAAAGCACAAGGAAGAATACAAAAAACGGAGACTCAAAGTAACCAAACTGCACCATTTTTTTCCTCATGTTTTTGCCCAGCCTTTACATCATTTTGTGGAGTACCCGTAACGGCACTATTATGCAAAATGAATGCCAATTTATATGAGTGTTTATTTAAAAAGCACTTTCATCTGATAGTTCATGTTTTTTTCCTTTTTTTTTAATCAGTATGGTTGGGGTTTTTTTTTACCACTAGGGGAGCTAAATTATACATACTGTCCTTTTAAACTTTAAAACAAAAACATATCTATAAAACCTTTTTTTTTATATATATACTTTTCTATTTTATTGTATTTGTCTTGCTGTGCAAGATCTTCTTTGAAGTGAAATTCCATAACAAGTAAATGTTTCCTTGGGCCATGCACAACCAGTCAAAAGTTTATTAGAAATATGTTTTATGTAAGGATAAGCAGCGCATGTGATGGATGGATGTTTTATGTTTTTTTTCCTGCAATGCTCACTGCAATTTCCTTTTACAAAAACCTTTCATAGCTGATCGGGGCTCTAAACTTGAAGAGGAATTGGGGGAGAATCTGGCTAGAAAACTGAACTCCCACGAGGCCGTCGGGCTGGCAGAACAACTCGGGGACCTCTCCGCCAAGGTCGGCTGCTTCCACAAAGCCCTTGACGCTTATCAAGCTCAGGTATTATTTTTGTCATTTTCTGTGTTGTGTTTTTTTAGTTATCGTATTTTCCTTATAATTGTAAGGTGAGCCCCCAAGATTGTTTTTTGATATATATTTTTTTATATATCGAAGGCACACTGAACCATAAGATGCATGGAATTAGAACTACTGTATGGGCTACGGTTGCACAACTAATAAAATAGTGCAGTATTTGTGCATCGGTTGAATATATCACCGATTAAATACAAATTCTTAACATTGGATGCAATGATAATTGATTGTTGTGTGTAGTGCACCAGATCCTATCCACTAATCCACTGAGGAAACCGATGACTTATGAAAATAAATTGTGTTTTATGTCGTCATCACGCTATTTTTAATCACACTACCAAATTCTTGATGTTATTAAGACAGGCTGCGAGAATATTGTTAGACGTAATACCCGTCTTTACGAAGCGCAATATATTTTGAACTTAATGATGAGAAAGGCATTGTGGGAAGTAATTTGGTCGTTCTGAAATGAATGAAGGGAACGACACAGTAAGAAGTAATTTGGTCGTCCTTAAAGATGTAAACACAAGGCTGCATGTATTCAAAACATGTCACAATGCTTAGCTTGAGCTGAGAAAAAGTGAAACTACATTCTCTCACATATCTAATACCGTGACTAAAAATTGTGTGATAATGAGGACCTATAGCCTCTTCAAGTACTTTTTGTAGTGGTGTAATGCACTGATTTTCAACCACTGTGCCATGACACACTAGGGTGTCGTGAGAGATCGTCCGGTGAAAAACACTGGTCTAATAAATAAGATCTAGCACTCCCCCCACCAGCATCCGGGTTTAATTTCCATTGCATCTACTGTTATGTTATTGTGAGCAACCATCCATGTCCCTTGCGATCTCGTGGTTAGGATTCGGTGCTCTTAGCATTGCTATCTTATTCGATCCCAGTTGCCCCCATTGGTATTCAATTATGGTCTGTGATAACATTTATTGACTGATCAATAATTGCACAAATATGGTAACACACAATAATTGCACGAATAAGGTTCAAATTCCTGGCCAATTTGTTTTTTTTGGGGGGTGCTTCTTATAGTCTTGACAATACAGTAATTACATTGAAAACAAACCCCTTTTGAAAAAAATGTTTGTTTTTTGTTGATGATCCATCCGGATTAGCTGACTGGAGCCGAGGCGTTAGGGAAACCGGCACGCGAGCTGGCGGTCATCCACGTGTCCCTGGCCGCCACCTTCAATGACCTGCGGCGGCACAGCGAGGCCGTGCAACACTACAAGCAGGAGCTGGCGCTGCGGCAGGGCAGTCCGGCTGAGGTAATCCGATTTGCGATTGACGGGGGGGTGGGAAAAAAAATTGGCTTTTCGCACATGAATCCGGATGTGTGTGTGTGTCAAGAATGTATGAAAGCCAGTTTATGAATATATTAGCGCCTGGGACTTTTGTAGTAGGGGCGGCATTGGCTCATGAGGTAGAGCGCTTGTCTGGGGATCAAGAGATCGCAGGTTCGATTCCCGACTCCTCCGTGTTATATGTCGAAGTGTCCTTGGGTAAGACACTCAATCCCTAATGCCCCCAATAAGCAGGTTGTATGGCTGCACGGCCGCTTTTGGTGTGTGAGTGTGTGTGAAAGGGTAAATGTAAAGCGCTTTGGGAAATCCTCATTGACTTGAAAAGCGCTATATGAATGCAGATCATTTCATTTTCATATCATAGTGTATGGTAGTATAGTAGTGTGTGAGTGGGGGTTATAGTAGCATGTGTGTGAGTATGATGTTATATGTGTGAGCAAGTATGATTTACTTCTCAAACTGCCTTGTATAGGAATGTAGCACTTGGTTGAACATCGCAGCGGCTCAGGAAGAGAGCGGCGGTTCCACAGAGGATCTGGACGTCAGCTATTGTGCAGCGCTCCGCTGTGCTGAAAAGTTTGGCCAGGCCAGGTTACAGGTAAATCTCAGAAAGTTCACCTTTTTGCTTTAGCCATCGTTCCACTCTATTGATTATTAACCATCAGTTATTATGCCCTCCCCCTCGACTCTTTAAACTGACCTAAGATTCGTCCAGGCACCCACCCTCAGGCTACATGCAATTTTGGATCTTTGTTGCCATGGTAACGGGCCGATTTTTACATTAGGATCATGCTCCCTTGCAGATATTCTCTATTTATGAACACCCATCATACCGGTTTTGATATTTGAATAATTGAGCTTACAGCCTTGGCAACATGGAGGTCCAGTGATGAGCACGTTTGTCTTGTTGTTGACAGGTCTTGCATTCAAATTTTCTGCATGGAGTCGTGAGTATTGGTGTTTCGGTAATATCAATAATACTCTAAATTACTGGAATGCTTGTGAGTGTAAGATTATCGGCCCTTGTATGCACATACTTTCAAGTCGTTCTACTAGGTACAAACCTGACATTTATTGCAGGGATTTAATTCCAAAAAGACCCCGTGATAGGCGAAATCCGTGAATTAGAAACCCTTTTTTTACAATTATTATACTACTCTACACTAAAATCAAAGAACAAACCCTTTTTTCCGGCTCAAGCATTATTTTGACATGTAAAAGTACGGTATAAACACAAACATTTTTTTTTTAACAAATAACTACTGTTCTGTCAAATAATAATAAGCGTGGAAACTGTTTAGCCAATAAGAATGCAGAACACAATGCACGATCCTTATCCGTGAAGTAGTGAAACCGGGAGAGTAAATTGCTATTGTGCAAATTATTTTGTTGTTGCAAATTAATGTCCTGCACTGCAATAACTACAATTTTATGAGACTTACATATTTCTTTTGCTTATTTCAAATGTTTTTTTTAATATACTGTATATGTATATTTATTTTATTATGTAATTTATGTTTATTATGTAACTTTTTTGAATGGATAAGAAAATAAAGCTTGTATGTCTCATCCAAAACAAATTGACTGCATTTTATCACGGTTCATGGATCCATTAAGCACTCTGGTTGTAGGGGCACCACTTCCTGTGGTGTGTCTTGGGCAAGTACAGCCTGGCAGTGCCCATCCCTCTCCAGGCTGACCCAGATACAGCATCTTCATTATCTGGGTGCCGTTGTTTTTCAGTGCAATGCGTCATCCCACTTTTCAGAGATGAGCAGGACCTCCGCATCGTTGGGCAGCGACGCGATGATACCAATACTAGATCCTAAATTACTTGGGAAAAAC
This sequence comes from Urocampus carinirostris, assembly GCF_059441175.1. Taxonomy (NCBI): domain Eukaryota; kingdom Metazoa; phylum Chordata; class Actinopteri; order Syngnathiformes; family Syngnathidae; genus Urocampus; species Urocampus carinirostris. The sequence goes on along the minus strand of NC_142363.1, from coordinate 18,332,972 downwards.
ATATTGTTCAATACGTGGCTTTCATGTTTTATTTTACACACATATTTTAGTCTAATAGTTCTTGAAATAATAAAAAAATTGTCATAATAGATGGTATTGTTTGTTTTAAGGTTTTAAACTTTTCAAATGCTTAAGTAGAAGGGAGCATTAAAAGTATAGCTAATATTTATTACTTTCCAAACAAATTAAAGTAAAAATATACTCAAAATAGAAAAGTAGTTAAATATGTAGATAGATAGATAGATAGATAGATAGATAGATACTTTATTCATCCCCTAAGGGAAATTCACATTTCCAGCAGCATCCCTGAGCTGAGAACAATACAATAATAAAGCCAAAAGAATACAATATACAAATACCCAGTGTGACGTGCAAATGCCCACTTTAGCATGTTATATAGAGTAACTAAATAGTGCTACACAGAACACATAATGCAGTAAGATTCGGTAATATCCAATGTAGGTGGTGTGGTTTAATGTGGGCCTTTACTCTGCCGGGTGGAGTTAAAGAGCCTCATGGCATGAGGAAGAAAAGATCTCTTCAGTCTGTCCGTAGTACAAGACAGTGACAGCAGTCTGTCACTGAAACTGCTCTTCTGTCCGGAGATAATGCTGTGAAGCGGATGCGATGGATTGTCCATGATTGACCTCAGCTTTTTCAGTGCCTGTCTCTCAGCTACTGTTGTTAGGCTGTCCAGCTCTTTGCCCACAACAGAGCTCGCTTTCCTAGCCAGTTTATTGAGACGAGAGGCATCCTTCTTCTTGACGCTGCCTCCCCAACACGCTGCCGCATAGAAGAGGGCGCTTGCCACTACTGTCTCATAGAATATTTTTAGGAGCTTTTTGCAGATGTTGAAGGAGGCCAGCCTTCTGAGGAAGTAAAGTCGGCTTTGCCCTTTCCTACATAGAGCTTCTGTGTTGGCAGTCCAGTCCAGTTTGTTGTCCAGCTGCACACCCAGGTATTTGTAGGTCTGGACAAATTCTACACATTCTCCCTTGATGGTTACAGGAACCGGGTGAGTTCTGGTTCTCCTGAAGTCCACCACCATCTCTCTGGTCTTGGTGGTGTTTAGGTGCAGGTGGTTTGCGTAGTAAAATTTCTATAGAAAAGTAAATTTCAGAAAAATAATAAGAGAACCCCCAAAACCAAAAAAAATGAATTATAAAATATCTTTAGGATTCTTATTATCTATGAAAAAGAATATTCGAAATGCAAAAGTTTCTGCCAGTGGGGAATTTGTTCTTCACCAGCAATATATTCCCCTGTGCCTTATCAAATATGCAATGGCTAGGTTCGCAATGGTGTACTGCTAATCTGATGATAGCAGCATAAACAGGACTTCATACACATGCTATTAAATGTATACAGAGGTCGTCAGTGAATCCTTTTGTAATTTCTTATTTTTGGGGGGGAATACAGATTTTGTGTTCAGGATGTGTCCCAAATGTGGTCAGTGTGTCGTTGTCAGCCCTGGTTTTTCCTTCTGTTTCTGCAGAAGCACGTTTTGAAGCTCTGGCTGGCGGCCCAGAAGCGAAAGGGGTCGTCTGATGCCAGCAACACTGAAGCTAAGCTTCTGGAGCTGTGCTCCTCTCAAGGCTGGAACCCTGACGGCAGTGATGGAGAGGAGGAGGAGGAAGCGGAAGAGGAGATGGACAACAGCGAACCTCTAGATGATAGCGATGTCGTCCTCTCCGACTCAGGTTGGCCTGTTTATTTTTTAACATCTGATGCACCGCCGGTTCGAAAATTTGTTTTTCCAAATGCCTCGTTTTGTTTCTAGATGATGACCTGGAAGGATATGACAAGATGATGCCTGGAAGGAGGAAAGCAGGACGGGTTAGAGAAAGGAACACATTTTGTTCATCTTACACAATTTTCAGAGTTAATTTTCTTTTCTTTTTCTGTAGTGGAACAGGAGGAACGAGAAGGGTGAGACGTCCCTCCACAGGGCCTGCATAGATGGCAACCTGAAACAAGTCCAATATCTCTTGGAGCAGGTGCTTCACAAATGCATTTGAGTCCATAAAATGTGCCTTTTACCTGAATGCATTCAATAGCATTAGCTTAGGTATCGGAATCTTTTTTCCAATATTTGACTTTTGATTTGTTGGACAGTAGGGATTTGATACCCCTCTTTTCCCAGATTGATACCAATATGTAACCTAATTAAACCAATACCAATAATAAATAAAACATCCTCCTCCATAATAAAAGTGTGTTTTTCAAAGAAATAAAAGAATAGAACAAAATAAAAGGAGGGATTTTTTTAAACACAAATGCTACCAAATCCTTACATAATACTTTTCCTTACAGTATTATTACATGAAATAATGTCAATCAAATATCCCTCTAATTTCTATTTTTTGATTGTGAAACTGCAACCAGAGGGGAGCTAATAATGGTATTTTCCCCAATCTAACTAAACACTCTGATGTTCTCTTGGTTGGTTGTGCAGTGGGGCCTTCCCCTCCTCAAATTACTTAGTTAGAGCGTGTTTGTGCTGTTGTGTAAATAGAGTAGTACACATCATTGTGGAAGAACTTCAGTTTCTTGGCATGGAAATATCCTTGATTTCTTAGAGCAAGATTATACTGTCCAGTTTCACACAAAGGTTCTATTTTTCTTGACATTCTGATGGTTTAATCACACTCATAAATGTGATGCCTAAAGGAAGGTCAGTTTTATAGCTTTTCAGACCAGCTTAAACAGTTGCCAACCTCATTGTGCAATCACCCAATTAGCTATCACAATGTACGATTACAACAATGGAGTGCTTGTCGCTGGAAATAGTTCGGGTTGAGCCTCTGTACACCTATGATGACATTGCATTTTAAAAAAAGACATCATCTGCTAAAAAATGTGTGTACGTTTGATCAGTTTCCAGATAATTCAAAAAATATATTTTTTAATTTTTTTTTCTTCAATTTTCATCAAAAACGTGATACAATCCTAAATTTAAAACACACACACACACTTTTTTTTAATTGTAGATATTTTATGTATTTATTCATTGTCAAAATATTTTTAAGTTTGCTTTAATCAAGGTGACTCACTGAACAAGCTCCTTGCTTTTCACCATCAGGGTCACCCAGTGAACCCGCGAGATTTCTGCGGCTGGACCCCGCTGCACGAGGCCAGCAACCACGGTCACTATGGTAACCAGTTCGTGTGTTTATTTTTTCTGCAGCAAATCAATCCCATTCACTTCTTTATTTACCTCCAGACATTGTGGCTGTGCTGCTGGATCGAGGCGCCAATATAAATGACCCGGGCGGCAAAATGTGTGACGGCGTGACTCCCCTCCATGATGCCTTGAGCTGCGGCAACTTTGCTGTGGCAAGACTCCTGGTGGAAAACGGGGCCTCCATCAACCTGCGCAATGCCAAGGTAATATGTTCTTGCTGACCCGTCTCAAGAGGGGGCATATATAATGCATGGGGGGCACAATTATCATAACCATAATCACACAGATCAGGCTTCCATTGAGGGGGCACAGGCCCTTAGTGGGGTGTGGCAAGCCTTTTCTGACCCTCCCATAGTGAGAGGTGTGTGTTCCTGTGTCTGTTTCTGTGTCAATGCATATTAGTTAATAAACATCAATGGCATAGGAAAAAACAGGTGGAATCAATCCCTAAGTCATATTTGTACAACCTAAATAATATCCCTTGGACTCGTGAAAATCTGAAGGCCTGATTTCTTGGTATCCTTACCTGTGTCGTTGCTTTCCCTCTTGTGGCGGTTTTACACTCAGAAACTAGAAATCAAACAAATACAGGCTTTTACCCAGAATTTGAAAGCTCAACTCTGATTGTAGGGCGTGTGGGAGTCTTTGACTAGAGGATAACATTTCTGTATTTTAAATGGATCATTTTAAATAATACAAAGGGGATATGCAATATTAGGATGTTGGTCCTTTTTTAAGTTATTCCATTTCTTAACAACCGAATGTTTGATCTTACATTACACATAGTCCAGTGTATTTCCGAATTGCTCAGTCCACAATTGAATGGATTTGGGAGTACAGTCCATAAACATGCCCGATTAAAGTCGCCGTCGACGATAAAGCTCCGTTGGGGTGTGCAAGCTGCTGTTAAGCAGCGGGCCGTAGATTTAGCGCTATGCTAACGTTAGCATCCGGTGAAACTGTTAGCGGTGGAAAGTATACAGCAAACACAAAGACCACAGTTAACTCTCCCGGTACATAGCTAGAAACTCCATATCGGGTGAGCAGTGTGTGTCAATGGTTCCGCTATTATTGTAGCGCGTAGTCTCCAACCCCTGTTTTTACCGGAGTCTTCGTCTCGTTCGAGCCGGTGATGTAATGCGGCGTCGGGAAAGCCAAGACTCCATGATGACAAAAAAAAAAAGTCCTCCAATTCCGGACGTTGTTGGTGGCGATCCGCAGCTCAATTCACTCATTGTGGACGATGGATCTGGCGTTGGTTGAACATGCTTGGGAGCGCTGGTCTGTGTGGTCGCCTTCTTAGCTTAGCTCAGCCTTTGCTCCGTCGTTGTCATTGTCGGCAGGCGGCAAATCTTCCAGGGAGATGCTCAATAAAGATAAATAAAGTGAAGTTTAACTTACTTTTGGAAGATGCGCTTCTAGAGGTCCTCCTCTGTGGTAAAAGTGGCCGGAAAAAAAGCGTTTCGACCATTTACTCAACCGCATCAAGCTTTCTTATTCCACTTTTATTTCAAAAGAAACGGCTCGCCTCCTCTTTACACTTTACACCAAGCATATTGAATAAATGCACGAGACATTAAACAGTAAAAATATCAATGTTCTTAGCACGCTGGAGATATAGTATAATATGTGTACACACAAACTAGGAAGAGGCAGCCGGATTTCTTCTTCGGGGTGGATGCTGGGTGAGCTCTCACAGCGCCACATGCTGGTAGCGGTGGAAAGAAACACTACAGTTCTGTCCTGTACTTGGAAAAAGGTGCGCAATTCAAAATCTAACTTACAGCAATGTCCAAGTATTTTTCGACATCCCGAAAAAAATGTTCTTGTCGACCGTTTTTCGTAGCTCGAATGTTCCCAAGTAGGGGAGCGTCTTTAATATTCTTTATTCTTGCTTTATTTTAAGTTATTTCTCATAAAACAAGAAAAAAAAATCCTAATTTTGAATTTTAAAAGGAGAAAAAGATTGAATTAATAATTTTTCTGGTGACATGGTGGATGGATGGTTAGCGTACAGCCCCATGGTGTGGGAGTCCAGGGTTCAATTCCAACTACTGCCCTTCCCGTGTGCAGTTTGCATGTTCTCCTCGTGCCTGCATGGATTTTCTTTCCGCGCACTGGTTTATTCCCATGTTCCAAAGACATGCATGGCAGGTCAAATGGTTTGAATGAGCAAGTAACTGGTTGTATGTTTGGCTGGCAAACAATTATGGGTATTCCCTGCCCACTGCCCAAAGTCGGCTGGGATGGGCTCCAACACCCCCCTGCGGCCCTAGTGAGGATAAGTGGTGCAGAAAATGGATGGATGGATAGTTACTCTGTGATATTTATAATGAACATCCAATATTTTTTTCTATTTTTTTTAATGTTTGATTTAAGAAAGTTAAGAATGTCATAAAACAGCAACAAATACCATAGAATATAGATAAATACAGAGATGGATACAGATAACTGCTCATTTTGTTACTTAAATGAAAAGAATAAGTTAAAACACAATTTAAAAAAAACTTCATACAACAGTTATATGAGCAAAGTATTTGCAAATTTGACAATTTTTTTGCATTATTTGTGAGGTGACTTTAGTGGTATCTAGCAAAAAAATTTTTATTCCGGACATCCCTTGTGTCGTTCCGGGTTGGGAAAATTAATTATAAACTAATAAAAGATCTGGAAATTATTTGATTTTTTGTTTTTTTGTTTTTATCATAGTTTGTATTTGATAATTCCTTGTTCAGGGCGAGACTGCAATGGAAACTCTTCGTCAGTGGCAGAGGATGTACAAAAAGGAGTTGGACCAAGAAGCCAGGCAAGAGTGTGCGGCTACTGAGCAACTGTTGAAAAAGGCGCTTGCAGGAGAAGGTCATTTATTTCCCTATTCAATCATTAAACTTCAATATCATACTCACAAATCAGATTTCGTGTCCCTGCTGTCCACAGTTCACGTTTCCGCTCCCCCTCCCAAACCTATTGTCGCTTTGGAGGACAGCCAGCTGTTTGATGCTGAAAACTCAGAACCTCTTTTGCCCTGTGGGGGGCGCGTTTTCTCTAGTCAAGACTGGCCAAAAAGCAGCAATCGGTCTGAGGCGACGCCATGTCTGAGCCTTGGGAAGAGGCAGATGGCTGGTTCTGCTAAGCGAGTGCGAGCCAGAGGCACGGATGCCTCTCTTCTTTATGGGGTATGGGTTTTATTCTATTTTTGGTTAAATGAATGTCAGAGGTAAGATCGGGCCTAAAAAAATCCAGCCTGACTCAACCCAGGCCCGCGGGTATTAAAGGCACACCCACCCCGAGCCCGACCAACTAACGTGATTTGCAAGACCAAAACTCAACCTTTACAGCATTCCTGCAGATCCTTGAAAAGTCTTAAAAGCCATTTAATTCATTACTCTAAAAATAACGCCTTAATTGGCATTCAATCTATTCAATCAAGTTTTAAAAAGTCTGGAAAATGTGAGCACTCTAAGATTTATATTTGTTTTAACTAAAAATGTTAAATTTTTCATGCATCACGATAAAAAATGCTTCATGAATGTAGCAGAAGAGTCCTTAGTAGTTGCCTGGCAGTTTTAAATGAGGATCCATGATATACTGTTAACATCCTTTTTATTTATTGTTTTCCATGTCTAAAACTTTGGAGGGTGCTATGTTTTTCAGACTGAAAGTTTTCAACCGGACATAAATGTCATAATTTTTTTTTTTTTTTTTTAAATAAACATTTGCTTAAAATTGCCTTTAATTCATTTTGTGTTTATTTTTTTTGCTTTGTTTGGTTGAATTGTGGGGTTTTTTCGACCTGGTCTTAAATTTTTTTCAAAGGCATTTAAACGTCTTGAATTTGACTTGCCTTAAGCTTTAGAAAACCTGCTTTTTCTATAAGGACTCTGGAGTAAGGGTGTATTACGATAAAAATTAATGCCTGTCATTTGTAAGAAAACCCGATTTTTATATATCTGTCTGCAGAGGTTACATCAAGCGACAATTTTCCAACATCATTGGATTTTTTTTAAGATGTGACGGGAACATCTTCGGCCGTATGTAATTTTCACGAGTTGGTAATTGTGCCATTAACCACAGCAGCAGCACTTTAAGAGAGAGAGGCAGAGACAATAAAGAATCATGACGGGTGGATAATTAAAGAAAAAAAAGAAAAAAGACAGCAAGAACGTGGCCTAGCGTTGCCTAAATGTAATGATTGACATTTTAGGTCCGACCCGGCCCTAAATTTGGTCTGGGCTTGGGCTTAAGATCTTACTTCTGATGGATATCTCACGTTTTAAAACCAACTAAAGTATAAAGATTTGTTTGGTCTTTAGAACATTACCAGCTCTTCAGATGAGAGTGACTCAGACTGCCCAGTTAGTCCCCTACATCCAGTCCGCCCAAGACTCTCTCTCCCTACAGTTCAATCTCAAAATAATCCATCTTCTAATGAAGAGGAAGGTTCTGTTACCAACACCAGGCTTGTGCAGGATCCTCCTGCCTCCTTTGTCTCAGCGCAGGACGAGTATCAGACCGCCATCCGAGGGTTGGGCAGTGCCAAAAGCCTCTTGCAAGGCCGTTCAACACAACCTCAATTCTCCGTCACGCCAACTAGCAGCAAATCAGCTTTGGTTCCGGAGGAGGAATATCTGGCTGACAACTGGCTGGAAGACGACTTGGGGGAAACTCGTCCCAAAAAGAAAAGGAGGTTTCGAGTTGAGTCGAATGAAGAAAGAGAAGACGAAACTGCAGCTCGGACTTTGAGCGCGACAAACCCTCAGATGTCCTACAGGAGTAAGCGGATAAAAGCAACTGTTCAATCCCTTTATTGATATACTCCAGTCGACAAAACCTTTTGCTTTCAGGTTCCCCACATCCGCCATCCAGCAATAGGGGTCTTTCTTTGAAAAGAAACGGCTCGGTGAAGTCCCAGCAAGTGAAAATGACTCAAATGCCCGGCATGATCCGTTTGGGGAGAAAGGAAGTCAACAGGTCGCTCAGCCCCACCTTTACAGACGACCACGACAGACCGCAGACGCCGCCATCGCCTCAGGTGCAGGTCAGAGAACATGGAAATGTGTTTTTCTTCACTGCGGGTCAACGTTTATTTGTTGAGCACTTTTAGACATCGAAATGCAACTCAAAAATGCTGTATAAAAAGCCATAGTACAATAACCAAAATCCAGCCCTTTCTCCCCAGTCAACATTTCAAACTGTCAAACACACAGACACACATGCAAAAGCTATTAAAAAAACTGAAATTCCTCATCCAAAACACTCAGATAAATGTACAGGAATATTAAGTTTCCCCCAAAAAAATTGTTAAAAAAAAAAGCTAAATACAGGGATCAGAATTTTCCGCGGATCCGCGGATTTCCGCTGTTTTTGAACCCCAAAGGCATTCCGACTTTTTCACTTTTTCTCTTGCGTAGCAAACAAATTCAAAATCCGACTGTCTCACTCTTTCCTTTATTGCTCTGGCGCACCCTGGCGGCCGTTAGAAAAATTGGCCGCATTGTTGCTCAAGCTGCAGGGACTGAACTGCATTTGAACTTATCTTGCAGTATTTACAAAAAAAATCAGTTATGTGGGCAAATTATTTTAATCTTCTAAAAATGTTACTTAAATGATAAATATAAGCATGGTTTTGGACAAGTAAATTGCCTAAAACCCAGGAGCTTGGGGGGGGGGTGTGTCGGGGAAGGGGGGGGGGGCTCCGCCCTGCTTTATTCCTGGACCCTGGCTATTTCAGCTGAAAATGAAAATCTCCATTCTGATCCCTGTAAATAATACATTAAGTAGTTTCCCCATTATAAGGCACATTGGATTATAAGGCTCACCCCCAAAAATGGTCTTTTGTCATATGTTTTTCATACATAAGATGCACCAGACTATAAGGCGCATGAAATTGAGACTAGAATAAGAGCTACCGTATACACTGACAGCATATAATTGTGCAATGATTATACAGCCGATATGTAACACTGAAAAGATTCTTTGCAACGGGAAATGCGCCGATACTTTACCGGTGGTACAAATAACATACGAAAAGGTGTTTAAGCTTATCTTACTACACTACTTTTACTCACCTTGCCAGAAACACTCGTATGCATAAAGCATTCCCATAGGTTAAACAGTCCCTCTACTACATTTACGTAAAATATCTTATTTAGTACTTTGTTTTCTGTTTCTGTCTTTTTGCAACAGTATTGACTTCCAAAAAATAGATTTTAGTTACTATTGAACAGCAGTCCAATTTAGACATACAGGTATATAATTTTTGTTGTTGTTTTTTTCATGTGCACTAAAAACTGAAGCAATCACTCAGCGTATATTGAATGACATGCATGGCATTAGACTCTAAAGATATTACATCGTAAGACAGACTTAACTGTGCAGTATTTGTCTATTTCACACACTTTCCTATATAAGTGTGTCGTTTTTTTTTTTTTTTTTTTCAGTCCTTCCTGCCTCCGACTCAGAGATCATTTGCCCCCACCCAGATTTCGCTGCCTCCGCCAATAAGGATGCGGGTCAGAGTTCAGGACGACATCTTCCTCATCCCAGTTCCCCAAAGGTTGGATAACTCTCTGAAAACGAGGGGAATGTGCAATACAGATTTTCAGGATTCAACAAGATACTTGAATGTATTTTGCAGTACTGGTCCTTGTGGCGAGTATTGGTATTGTATTAGTTGCTCCTTTTGTGGCTGTAGGATCAGGACCTAAATGGCATTTTTAATTAAATCTACTAGAGCACTATACAAAATAAGCAAAGGAAATACTACTATCAAATCACTATTTAATGTAATTTTATTTAAATTAGCTGAATATGTAGATGTTTTTTTTGTTAGGTTTTCAAAAGTAATTTTGGTATCTGCACTTGATATCGAAAAGTAGAAGACTCATGTGGACTGGTACTTGCGACGAGTATCTTTAGTGTATCGCTTGCGTGGAGGTAGGATCAGGAACTGAATGGCTTTTCAAATTCTACTGGGAGCACGATACACAACAAGCTAAGAAAATTTTACTATTAAACTACAGCAAATTTGTATAAAATTACATTAAATAGTATCTGAATATATGGGTGTGTTTTCGTGGAGGTAGGATCAGGAACTGAATAGCTTTTTAGATTCTAATGGGAGCCCTATACACAATATTTGTTTTATAAGCAAAGGAAATTCTACAATAGAATTATTATTGATTTAATGTAATGTGTATTCGAATTTACAGTACCCGAGGTGATTTTATTTTTCTATGGACTTCTTGAAAATTAATTTTGGTATCTGCGCATTGTATCGATAAGCAAGAGTACTCAAATAAATGTATATGAAAACAAAAATGCTTTTGGACATCCTTAGAAAATAATATGGATGCACGACGCTCTTTTTTTCCAGACTGAATCCGATAATAAGTAACCCAGATCATTATTGCTTCATTTATTTTTTTTCTACTGTGTTTATAAAAAGGGTATCTCCGTTTTTGGGCATTTTCTTTTTTTTTTCCGTTAACATTCTATTCATACAAAAAAAATAAAAAACGACAAGCAAATCGGGAAGTCTTTTTAGTATCGCGGAAGCAATTTAGAGCTTTTACGGACGCTGCCCTACTTAAGAATGAGATGGTTCATAAGTTGAATTTGTTAGTAAGTTGCTTCAGTGCTATATTTTGTATGTTTAAGGTTTAAATAAGTATGTTTAAGGCGTGTATAAGTAACCTTTATTGCTTTTTACTAAAAAAATAAACATTAAATAATATGCTCTATAAAGATACATTGTGGTTTTACTCACTTTTGGGACTTACGCTTCAAGAGGTCCTCCTCCTTGGTAAAAAGTGGCCGAAAAAAAGCGTTCTGACCATTTTCTCAACAGCATCAAGCTATCATATTCCACTTTTGCTCTTCTTCACACTTTACACCAACCATGTTGAATGGGTGCACGAGATATTAAACAATAAAAACGTAAAAAGTCTTAGCGCGCTAGAGATACAGGACACGTAGTATGTTTGCACACGAATTAGGAAGTAGAAGCTGGATTTCTGCTACGGGGTTGATGCTGGGTGACCTCTCACAGCACCACATGCCGGTAGCGGCGGAAAGAAGCACTACAGTAATGTCCTGTACTCGGAAATAAGTGCACACAATGCAAAATCTAACTTACAGAAATGTCCGAATATTTTTCGACTTCTCCTGTATTTAGATAAAATATAACACGAACAACCTGCTTTGAATTTCGGAGTGCCAAATTCTGTTTTTTTTTCTATGTTCTATGCATACTGTCTATTTACTCTGCAACACCTTGAAACATTTGTCTTACTTTTCTATTATGTTATGCTTTCTACTGCAGTGAAGCAGAATCTTGCACGGTCTCTTGGCTGTGCGATCAGGCAGCGCAACGTTACTACCAGAAGCGCGGCTTGCTGCCTCGCCTTTCGCTGCAGAAAGAGGGCGCTCTGCTGTCCCCGCATGATCTGCTACTGACAGTCCTGCACACAAATGAGGAGGTTCGGACCACCTAAGTCTTTTCGTCCTAACGAAAAGGCGACTTATTGAGACTTATGCCGTAGGTGTTAGCTGAGGTGTCGTCTTGGGACCTCCCGCCTCTGCAGGAGCGATACAAGAAGGCCTGCAACAGCTTGGCAGTTGGTATGAAGAAAATCACATGTACACTTGCAAGACAATCATGTTGAATTGACCACCTGAAATTAGTACATATGGGTTCCCTTAACCGCCTGGGTCATCTGGGCTCCACTTCCTGTAGTGTGTTCTGGGCAAGTACATCCTGATGACGCTTATCCCTCTCCAGGCAGGATATTTTGGGTCCGGGGTTTTACAAAATATTGGGAATGGGTAATAACCAATACTATGTTTCGGTATTGGTGTAGTTGAAAGCTTTTGAGCAATCAGTACATGCCATGATGGTTAACCAGTATCTCTAATGCAGCAGTTAGGAACCTTTGGCTCGCGAGCCGTATATGGCCGCTTTTATGAGTACATCTGGCTCGGATACAAAATTGAGACCATGTAAATTTTCTCCATGTTGTTTTTTTATTAAGCGCGAGCAAAGTTTATTGTAACGCACTTGAACCAAGAGACACTGATATTAGAGAAGGTATGGTCCAGTGTATATATAGGGAACATTTTTAACTACAGTCAAGATGTCACACCAACAGAACCCATTTTGGCTGCGCATCACCAAGGAGCCTTTTTTTATTGAGGCTCATTAAATAATCCGTGTTCACTGTTGAAACACTTAATGATGAAACGCCACTGAACAAACTGTATACAATCCAAAACACCAGAAAAGCCCCCAGGGCAATTGGACTGGTCAAGCTTCGGGATGAGCGGAACTATGCACAGCGCAAGTGCAACCGTGATCTAGTTTCTAGTATTGATGACTGCTCAAACATCGAGAATCGTTCTTTAAAGATAATTATCAATCATCCCTCACGGTTCACGGATAAGCCTCCTGACATGACTCAGATACAGCATCTTCATCACCTGGTCACCAATGTTTTTGAAGTGTAAAGCGTCATCTCGCTCTTCTGAGATGGACCTTGACATTGACGGGCAGCGTGTGACGATACTAAATAAAAATGTTACCTAACTATTTGAAATTGAGGGATAGAATAAAACCGAAATGTTATTTGTTTTTGTGTGTGTGTGTCTGCAGAGGAAAATGCTCGAGTGAGCCGTCTATGCGAGGTGCAAGACGGCTGCTCGTCTGTTTCGGCGTGCGGACTCGGTTTGGGGGCGTCCCCGCTGGCCGCTTTTTTGCGCGCCCTCAAACTTCAGGCCAGCCTCGCCGAGCTGCGACTGTCGGCCAACCGCCTGGACGATAACCTCATCCCCGAGCTGGTGGCCGCCGCCGCCACCATGCCACGGCTCTGCGTCTTGGACGTTTCAGCCAACCGGGTCACTGGTGAGGGGCTGGAGAAGGCGGCCAAATCCTTAGCTGGCCTTCAGCATCCTGCGTTCCCGGTATGGCACATTTTTGGAACTGCTCCGAGCCCGACAGTGAAAACCTATTGTGTTTTGCTGCTAGTGTCTGAAGGAGTTGAACCTGAGCCTGAACCCGCTCGGCGACTGCATATCGGAGTCTCTTTCCTCAGTTCTGTCGTCCTGTCCAATCTTGGAAACGCTGTCTCTGCGTGGTTGCGGCCTGACATCTCGCTTCCTGCAGCAGCACCGCTTGCTGCTTTCCAGTGCCCTGACAGGTGGCAAATCTCAAAACTGGACTTCCAAAATCTCTCTAAGGCCAGCACAGATACCATTACAACATCCCTTGATCTGAATCCTACATGAGGGCAAGGAAAAACTAAAAAGATAAAAACTCAGAATGAGGAGGATTACAATGTCTTTATTGACATTAATAACAACATGGTAAACATTGGTTGCAATGAAATGAACATGTAATAAAGACTTAAAAGAGGAAAATGAGATCAATAGAATGTCAGGATAAATAGGCAAATCTGTCCACAAGGTAGTGCTTGTAGAATGGGCTAAGCAACAGTGCAAAAAAAATCAACATTTAGCTGGAACAAAATTCCCAAATAAGTCGATAAATAAGATAAAAATACCTGTCTTTCAATACAACTGGCAAGAAATATTTCTCACAGACTTTCGCGCTTGTTTAGGGTGGTGAAGGCCTTGGGGAAGAAACTGTCTCTGAGCCTGTTAGTGCTTGTTTTAATGGACCTATAGCACCTACTAGAGGGCAACAGGTCAAAGAGGTGGTGAGAGGAAACCTTTATAATGTTGTTGAACTATTGCCAACAATGTCCGTCTTTCCCAGCAGATGACTCGCTTAGGGGATGATTAATTGTTCCTTTAAAAAAATTAAAACTCGAATTCAAAAGTCTTCTAGGTTGGTAAGTATAATTTCTTAAAACTTCATAAATAAAAATGAAACATTTAGAAACTGATTAACATGGGGTAATCCCCCTTCCAGGAAGGTCAGGCTGCAATGGATGTTGCAAGGGCAACAACAGACAATCAACCGTAAACTCAAGTAATAACTGAAATCATGCAAAACGTCAACAGCAATGGCAACTGTCTGAAAATCTTGGCTCATGCAGCAGGTTCTAGATAATGGCATGTATCAGGTCCAGGTGTTTTCTCACTGAGCCACCGGAAAGGACAATAAAACCATAGCATGTGGTCGACATCAATCAAAAGCTATGAAATTTAAGTTTGTCTTGTGTCTAGATTTAAACACTTCCACTGAGGTTACATATCTTATCTCAGCGGGCAAAGGATTCCTCCGCACAAGGGCCCGAATGACGTATGCTCTGCAGCCTGCAGATTTCTTCTTGGCTCTTGGAATCACTAGTCGAACAGCATTTTCTGAGCAGAGACTCCGAGGAGGAACATATTGGGTGTAATCAAATAAGAAAGATAAGGGGCAAGTCTATAAAAACTTTAGTATGTTTTTAACAGAACCTTGAACTGACAGGGACCCAGTGCAAGTCATCTAAAATTGGCGTAATATGAACAAAGCTTTTTGTCAAGTAATAATTGACTGTATTGGTTTACCCCCCTCAAGGCACAGGCCACCTGAAGTCAGTGTGTCTTTCCCACAATGCACTGGGCTCCACCGGATTTGAGCTGGTGCTGAAAACACTGCCCCTACACACACTCACACACTTGGACTTGTCGGCTGTGCGCAGAGGCACCACAGATTGCCCAGCCTTGGAGCACCTGGCTGTCCTCCTATCACAGGTATGAGATTCAGAATGTGTGGAAAATCAAAAACGCCCAAATAAAGTCAATATACTGGTATATATAAAATATAAAACATTTTTATTTATTGTTTAATACAATTTTGTTTATTTTTATTGTCACCTATATGTTTTTTACATTTTTGGCTTCATCACTAAATTTTGAGGTTTGCATTAATTTGTGATTCAGTCATGTGACTTCATCACAGAAATTATCATGTGACTTTGTTTACCCTTTAGGACAACTGTTCCCTCAGTTACCTCAGTCTGGCTGCTAACGGTTTAACAGACAGCAGTGCAGCCACCTTGTCCAGGTTTGGCAATAACGTTTACTTCTTTTCAAATGCACTCATGCAATATTATCTATATTGGTATCATAAGATAAAACTTAGTATTGAAAATCCCTTAAAATATTTTTTTTTCCTTAACCTATAAGAGTCACTAGATATACATGATGTATTATTTTCTACAAATGATTTTTTTAGGTGTCTCCCTGTATGCCCCAACTTGTTAAATTTGGATCTGTCTGGAAACCCGTCCATCACCTCGGCAGGCCTGCACAGCATCCTGGGCGCCCTTCGAGAAGCGCAGCGTCCGCTTGGTCTTCTAAACCTTCAAGGTACTTTCTTGTGTGATTATACCTAACTAAAAACATGATTTACATACTGTAATTCCTCGATACTTCTCGCTTTACTTCGCAGTCTCAGTGTATCTTGAATTAAAGTATTCCGCGATCCATTATCCCCCTGTCACATATTACTGCAAGTAGGGGCCAGTAGAGTGCATTTTTGTTGGGCCTGGTGGCTCTTCTAACTCCGTTCTATCCATCAAAAAAGTGAACTTCACTCGTGCGGCTATGATCCATTATCCCCTATGACATATTGTTAAGAGCGGGAGACAGGCGAAGTGAACTTTTGTAGGGTCTGTCTGCTCTTTATTTATTTATTTGAGCCTAAAAGGAACTTGACTCATGCCACTGCTATTAATTATCTCTAATCCCATATTGCTGCAACCGAGGGACTGGCAGAAAGTACTTTTTCAGGAGGCATTTTTCTCAGTTGATCTTTGCCGAGAGCCAATTTGTGTTATTCCAGATCTTTTTATGTTCTTTCCTTCTAAAATGAAGAGCACTCGTTTTGCCGCAATCCATTATCCTCAGTCAACGATTGCTGCAGGCCTGGATGGCAGAGTGCATGTTAGAAATGTGGGGTTACTTTGCAAGTTTTCACAATTCACGGTGTGATTTGGTCCCATTATCTGCGATAAACAAGGGATTACAGTACTTCTGGAAATGTTCAATGTTTATATTTGAATCCATTGCCACCACCTTCAGGCTGCCATGTGTCAGGACCTTTGGACAGCGAGGACCTGGACTCTCTGTCGGAGCTGGTCCAAGATCTGCGTCTTTGCTCTCAGGGCCTGAACAAGCTTGACCGGGAAGCTCTGAAGCAGAACTGGTCTTCCCGTCAGCCTGAAGGCCGTTTTTTGGACTGGAGAGCAGTTTGTTTCCTCTCTTCTGCCACCTCCATGTGATTTGAGTGAAATCTGCAGCAACGATTCAGAGACTGTGAATACTAGCTTGTACTTTAACTTATTTATGCTGTTGTAGTTTTTAAAATATGTTGTTTTTAATTTCTTATTAAAAAAAACCTCAAACATCTCAATGTAAAGAAAATCTGTTTACTTTGGAATATTGAATAGCATTTTTTCCTTGGGCTGATACAAGTTTTAGTGCTACACTCTTGAGTTTTCGCTGATAATATATTAAATTATGATACCTCCTGTTCGTGTAATTTGATATGTTGTTTTTTTTTCTGGCGGATTAGATTCAAGTACTACATTTTTCAGTACTTGCCAATACTTATATAAAGTGCTTATATCATTAGTAATTTTGATAGATAAAAATAAGAAAAAAAAATACTTATTATCACTGTTATGTGAATATCCAATTTTCTTAACCAACACTTATCGACACCTACGTTAGGAAGCCTTCACAAACAATTCTGATGGCCTGGTGGATTTCTGAGCCTGGCAAAATGTAATGACTTAAATGAGTTTGGTTAAATGCTTGAATATGAAAGCTCACATCTGGAAGCAGCACAACCATTGGGAAAGGAATGAAAGTAAAACGACAACTTGGAATTATTTAAGTATTTACGGACGAAATATAATTGCATCATATTATTCTGATATATTTTTTAGGCCAGCACAGAAGGCCTTGCAGGCCATTAGGCCCCACTACTGACATGTAGCCATCACAGCCTAGCCTACAATTTTAAACAATTAGCTGATTCTATAATAAACCTCTTCATGTCTTTGCAATGTAATCCAAAATATTTGATTTAAATCGTAAAGTGGAGCAATGGGTTGCGGGGACCAGGGGAGGAGAAGGTTGAACTGAAGTTTAGAGGACATTGGATGGTCCTTGCTCATAACTTCGGATGCGTTTCTGCCTTCCAGCCAAGTAAGTTAAACATATTTTGTGCTTGACTTGGTTACCAAAGGCTACTTGACTGTTTTTGCTTCGGTCGTGTCTTCATACGTCACAGTGAAACGCAATCTTTAAATGAATTGCTTTGGGGAGAAGCCACAATCAGACCAGGTTATGTTAAATGTTCATAAATGTACACACATTTGAATCGTCATTATTAGATTTTTCTACTTAGAGACTCAAAAAGTCTTTAAGTCTTATTTTTGTTGTAATGAGGGTGAGAAGCTCAGTCATCCGCGAGAGACTTAGTGGAGAGTCGCTGCTCCTCAGCATTGAGAGGAACCAGCTAAGGTCGCTCGGGCATCTCATGAGGGTGACTCCTGGACGCCTCCCTCAAGAGGTGTTACCGGGCATGTCCCAGCGACAGGAGGTCCAGGGGGATGACCCGGGACACACTGGAGAGACTATGTCTGTAGGCTGGCCTGGGAACGCCTCTGGATCCCTTCGGATAAACTGGATGAAGTGGATGGTGATAGGAAGGACTTGGCTTCCCTAATGAAGCTCCTTCCCCCACGACCCGAACCAGATAAGCAGAAGATAATGGATGGATTTTGCAGTAATGTTATTATTTAATTTATCCATTAGTTGATTGATTTCCTCATAAATTCTTAATGGTTTTTTTAGGTCTTTTGTTCCATTAAAACTTAAAGCATTGTGAATTTGACGTTGGCATTAGGTTAACAGATGTTTATTCTTGTGTTTATATACTTTTTAAAGTATTGACCAGACAAAGACCGTTGGAGCCTTTAATCTGTCATAACAGCAAAGGATGCAATGTCATTTCCATAAAATTTGTTTTTCAACAAAGCTATAAAAGTGATAAGTGATGCAATGTATAATGAATGATGTGATATTTAAATTTTTGGAATACTTTATGCCCAGTGATTACGGTTTTCACAAGCCGCTACCAACCTCGAGTTGGATTTTGAGTTAACTTTTTCTTCTCCGTGTTTGTTTTTTTCTGACCACAAAGACGCCTGCTCGTAGGTCTTGGTCACTGTGAATTATACACAATTTGTTTGCAGTCAAGGCTGTTTCGACACCTTTATATTTTCAACAGCAGCACGGCGGCGCAGTGGTTAGCGCGTGTGCGGCACAGTTCTGAGGTCGTGGGAACCTCCTGAGTGGGTTCAAATCCAGCTCCCGGCCTTACTGTGCGGAGTTTGTATGTTCTCCCTGTGCTTGCGTGGGTTTCCTCCGGGCACTCCGGTTTCCTCCCACATTCCAAAGACATGCATTTCAGGTGAATTGGCCGGTCCAAATTGTCCCTAGGTGTGACTGAGCGAGTGAGTTGTCTGTTCCCGTGTGCCCTGCGATTGGCTGGCAACCAGTCCAGGGTGTCCCCTGCCCACTGCCCGATGATTGCTGGGATGGGCTCCAGCATCCCCGCAACCCTACTGAGGATAAGCGGTGCAGCTGATGAGATGAGATTTTCAACAGGGATGTCACCAATTATTGCAAGGCAGTTCATAATGACTTCAACGGTGGAAAATAATGTATTAACCTAGAAGACTTTTGAATTCGAGTTCTAATTTTTTTAAAGGAACAATTAATCATCCCCTAAGCGACTCATCTGCTGGGAAAGACGACACAGTTGTCCTGATTGCTCCAGTGTGACGAAACAACCCAATTGAGACTTTGAGACAGCGTTCGCATTTCCTGAGGAACGAGGAAAACGTCAAATATGGGAAAACCGAGTGCCTGTAACCTTAAAAAAAAATGAAGACACGGCTCCTACCAGGACACGTTTAATTTCCCGGTTGGCACTGTCATCACAATTTGAGCAGCTTGTGCTTGTTTGTTCTCAATTTCCCCCCGTACTGTTTTCTCTCCACACAGAAGTGCTGAGAATTGCAGCGTTTTGTGCCATCTTCCTTGTCATTAACTGTTTTCTGGTTCAGAGCATCTTCATTCCAGATGGGTACTGGCAGTTTTTGGAGATCCCCCTTTGCATGGCCCTTATATATCCTCTGCTGCCCTTTTCAGGTTTTTCCTCAAGTGTCAACCATTAATGCTTTATTTGCAATCATGCTTATCCCCAATGTGACGATGGGTGGTCTTCAGCCTATCCCAAAGAACATAGGTTAGAAGAAATATGTCTCAAACTAACTCAATGAAAAACGTACACATTTTAAACTTTAAATAGAGCCACCAGCAACACTAATACCATGGTCCCTCTAAATACGACATAAATTTGTTCCTAGATCTAGCTTGTATCTGGAATTTCTCGTATGTGGAACAGATTCTCCCAATAAGAAATAACAGAAAACCAATGAATCTGTTCCCGGCCTCCCAAAATCATCCAAGTTAACCCTGAATAGCTATAAAACATATCTTCCTGATCACTAAAAAATATTCAAATAGCTATTGAACCTAAAAATACAGTAATCAATACAGTAATCATATAAATGATAACGAAATAAAATGCGAGTTTATTATGACCACTTACTATAAAGTAAGTTGGCAGTTGTGAATGGTCGTGTGAGGGAACACAAGAGACTGTTGATGAGAAACGCACTTGCTAACCGGGATGAACTGATAATGGAGATGGTAGCTTCTGGAAATTCTCCTAACTTGGATTTTTTTTTGCTTGAAAGACATTTCATATCTAGCCTAGCAATGTTTTGAAAACAAATTATCTGTTATATTTTAGTATACAATACAATAGTTGCAATTATTCTCACCTTTGGAAATTATTTCAGGTTGCGAGGTATTTGCGGTAAAATCTCCTTTTTTTCACAAATCTGCGGACCCTAACATTCCGACTTATGGCCACCTGACATAGAAATAGAAGGAAAATAAAAGAGGTGTCACCTACCCCCTCTTTTGTGCACTTATCCACTCTACCAATGCCTTATGCGCCCTATCAGAGGCTGATCTGACAGCAGTTTTGTTTCCAGGAGTAAAACCTGCAACACTGAAACGCAATTTTTTTGCAAACACAACATTTACTAATGGTAAAAACCCAAGCATGTGGATAAGAGAGTACTTGGTTGGTTTGGACACATGGAGAGAATGGATGAGGAGCAAATGTTAAAGAGGATCTACGGAGCAGAAGTAAATGAAAGGAGACTAAGTGGAAGGCCGCGATTGACGTGAATGGATGGTGTTATGTGTGCACTGCAGGAAAGAGGTCTAAATAGTGTGGAAGCTAGAGCTCTTGTTGGTGATAGGAAGGAGTGAAGAGGTGTTTTGAAAGGATAGTGGGATGTTTAGACCTGTTCTAAGGGATGGGCAGGGCACCTCTATGATACGGCAGGGGTAAATCTGTGAAATCTGTGGGGCCCTGCTGTTGAACAGAAGAATGTGTTGTGTCACTCTGACCCGAGTGACATGGCCACTTTCTTGTGCCCCGTTTTCATCTGGAGGGACGAACGCATGACCAACTTGGGTGCCGGGGTGCTTAACTTGTTTGGGCATTTGGGTTGGCCATGGTCCAAAAATGTTGTGTGTGTTTTTTGCTACTTTTTCCCTTTTTCTATTTTCTTTGTTTCGGTATGTGTTTGTCTTGCTGTTGGTCATCCCTCTCGAGGGATATGACCAGGGTAGATAGATAGATAGATAGATAGAATAAAACCACGGTTGGCATCCAAAAGCCTTGGGTGCAAACCAAAATCGAATTCACAGGTAAGGTGCTAGTTTTTGTTCTATCTACGCTAGGTTAAGTTGAAAGCAGTGAGTAATTACTTTTCCTTTCTACTCAGTCTTATTTTACCCGTTTACTGCTTCAAAATAATGTTTTCTGACGTAACTTTTACAACCGGCATGTTTTTCTGTGGTAGCTTTTTAGCAGACTGTTTGTTGACTAGGGTAATCACGTAGTGTATGTATGCTTGCCAACCTTGGTTTTATACCTTCAGTAAAATTTGTGTTTGCAATAATTCCGAGTTTCAGTGTTGCTGGTTTTACTTAATAAAATAAATCTGCTGTCAGATCAGCCTATGGTAGCCCTCAGATTGTGTTTGACAACGTCATATTGTCAGATATAACGAAATTGTGAATATGCTTAATTGCTGTAAAAATTGTCGAGAAAAATGTTCAAACCTCACATTGTTTATTTGCTGTTAATAGTGTCAATAAAATTGTTCAACCCCAAAAAAAACTTGAACTGCACAATAGGGGTGACGTTTCGTAGTCGGATATTACACACTGTTCCTTTAATGTCCACGTTTATTAGTTAATAACTTTTTTTTTACTTTCTTTGACAACGTTTTTTGCTCCAGGAAATCTCCTTTTTTGTAAATGATCCTCCTAATATTTGGAATGGAATTTGAGTTGCACTCAAAACTTGTTTGTATCTTTTTGTATACGAATTCCTCAGCATCACCCTCCCAGCTCGTCTGATGAACGACATCCCCGATGCCGTATTTCTGCTCGGAGTGGAATGCTCGTGTCGCTTTCCCCGAGGCGAAGAGTTTACCTCATAAGGTCGACTATACATCAAAGAAAACAATCACTTGCAAATATGGAGCTCCTTTCCTCTTAACGGGCGGCTCGGCGAGCATAACCCTAGAAGGCGAAGGATCGGCCAATCAGGGCGCGGCACTGGGAATCCTCGACAGCCAATCGCGTCACAGCTCATCTTTGGCGTCAGCTGTCCCGCGGACGGCTCAGCGCGCATTCAAGTGATGGGGATCTCGGTTCTTTTTAGGGAAGCGGATTTTTCGGCTCCCTAATAATAGCCGCTCTTTCAGCTCACAGACGGTTCTTCAGATTATTATTTTTTGGGACTTAATGTATTGCAAATAATTAAGAAACATTATGCAAAAATTAACTTATTTAGAAAATGTTTATAGAGGATGCCACTTAAATTGACGAGTTACGAGCGTTTTCAACAGAGAGAGAAAGAAAAGAGAGAGAGAAAGAGAGGGAGAAAGACAAGGAGAGGAAGACAAAGAGGGAAAAAGAGCTTGAAAGAGGAAGAGAGGAAGAGGAACAGCGAGAATGAGAGAGTAAGAGAAAGCGGGTGTAGGAAAGAGATTAATAAAGAGGGAGAAGTACAGATAAAGTGAGAGAGTAAGTGAAACGAGAGAGGAGGGGGAGAGACAAAGAGACATAGCAAAAGACAGAGAAATAGAGATACAGAGAAAGACAAAAAGAAAGAGATTATGGGGCATGTGTAGAAAGAACGTGTGATGGAGAGAGACAAAAAGAGAGAAAAGAATACAAGAAAGAGAGAGGGAAAGACAGAAGCAGATGGAAAAAGAGAAAATGGGGAAAAAGAGTGAGAAACTGAGATGAAGATAGTCAGAGAGTGTAAGAGAGAGATAGTGGAAAAGAGAAAGAAAGACACAGAAATAGAGATATAGAAAAAGTCATAGAGAAAGAGAGGCACGTGAAGAAAGAAAGTGAGATAGAGACAGAGAGAGAAATAAATACCAGAGAGGGAAAGACAGAATGAGATGGAAAAAGAGAAATGGGGAAAGAGAGTGAGAAACTGAGATAAAGATAAAGAGTCGGAAAAAGAGAGAGAAGAGGGAAAGAGAGAGCGCGTTTGGAAGGGAGCCAGCTCCTTAATGGGGGTCTGTCGTTCACGTCAAAGAGTTGTCTCATAGAGCCTTTTCATTCACAAACGACTCATCACTACTCGGCGTGCATATTCCGCAGGAGGAATGTTTTCATGATTTTGAATTGTCAATTATGAATATTGGACCCGCATTTTGGGCTTTTTGTGTTATTGCCTTTGAAAAAAATCGATTTAATAAATGCTTGAGTAGTTTGTTAGAGTAGAGTATAGCAGAGTAGAATAGAATAGAACAGAATAGAATAGAATAGAATAGAATAGAATAGAATAGAATAGAATAGGGTTTGTTGTCACTGTAACAAGTTAAATGCACATAAAGTTTAAAAATAGCCATCCTGGCGGTGTAGGAACATTTACAAGATACGATACCGCAGTTTAAGATTCGAAGTTAAGCGTAATAGTATATGAATAAGTAATATTAAATAAAAATAAACAACAACAAAAGTGGCCTATGATAAAAATGGCAGCTTTAGTCCAGCATTTGTGATCACGTGATTACAGGCCAAAACTTTGTTTATGAAGCAGCCACATCCCTATTTGCAAAACACTGCAGTCAGGCTTGCAGATTTCTTTTCCAGAGGCACTTATTTGGACTTGAGTGGACTTTCAGACACGCCCCCTCCCGACCCCACAGACTAAGCCCGGGGTCTTATTTAAAGGGGGTCGCAGCAGCCTTAGTCCCGGTCCCAGTGGAAGCATCCGTCTACAAGTGCACCTTGGTGAGTTTTTTTTTTTCATTTTCATTGTTGGATTTTAAAAACATATATTGTTCTCATTTTAAGTATCATCTTTCTACTTGTTTATACAGTGTACACACAAATGTGAATCAAAACCGCTTTTTAATTTTTCTGCTTTTGGGATCAATCTAGGAAAAGTCACAACATTTAAAGTTGATAGAAATATCATTTAGGGGATTTTGAATGTGTTTTTTTAACAATATACTGGCGGGTCACTTTGACCCGAAGACAAAATACATATTATCACGTGACACAATTCTCTAAGATAGCTTTATAGGTAGAAGGAGGCCCCATTTTTTCTTCTTTTGGTAGCTAATATGAAAAAAATACTGTGTCGTCTGAACGCTTGGCTTATTATGGGAGCTGCAGTACCTGCCTCGGCCTGCCAGGAGGCGTATTACTTAGAGAAATTAAATTGAAGTCCATGGACTCCCGCTGACTTAAAATGGAAGTTCTTCTTTTCAGTGCTTACTCCAAGGGCGTACCTTTGGTCTTGGAATTGGTGATCACATAATACTGGTGGGGACAAAGCGATGATTTGTTAATATTAGTGGGGACACGTCCCTCTCGTCGTTGCCAAAACTACGCCCTTGGCTTGCTCCATAAAACGCAAAACGCTTTAAAACATGGATCACCAATGTGGTGCTCATGAGCCCCCTAAGAACATCTGAGTAGCTCACCAGTAATGGGTCATTACAATTTTCTTATTTAAATTTTCAACTGGCATGAAAAACCACTGACATGATCAGTGTTTTAAAGGGACATTGTGTAATATCTAGCACCACCTTGTTGTAAAAAAAAAAAATCTTTTGATTGTCCATGATCTTGTTACTAGGGTACACCCTAAAACCAAAAACCTTGTGAAAGGCTGTGCAAAAAATAATAGAAAAAAAGATGTGGTTTGGTAGCTTGGAGTTTCCATAGTTTGTGTTCTTCGTTGTGTTTAGTAGCACTCTTTTCTGTGTACCTAATTGAAGCTGATGGATACTTTTGTTACTTTCTAGCCTGATGGGCTTTAAGTTGTATTCGGATTCCTAAAACAACAACTTATGTAGTTAGTA
Source organism: Urocampus carinirostris (assembly GCF_059441175.1). Lineage (NCBI taxonomy): Eukaryota > Metazoa > Chordata > Actinopteri > Syngnathiformes > Syngnathidae > Urocampus > Urocampus carinirostris. The sequence goes on along the minus strand of NC_142363.1, from coordinate 18,308,279 downwards.
TGCTGTTACTATGTTATTATCAGCTTCTAATTATTTCATGTAAAATAAGCCCAGTCAACCGCGACAACATCATGCCAGGTAGAAAGCAAATTTTCTAGAAAATCACAATGACCCATCATTGGTAAGCTATTATCAGAACCTGTCTGCAGGATACTCATGTGTTCTTAGGGAGCACCACGTCGGAGAACAATACAGCGACATCTAGTGGTCAAATATTACACAGTTTCCCTTAAATACATGATCAATTCTTCCAAAATTCTTCTTGAAATTATGTATTTATCACTCGTTTTACCAAGGCTTTATACAAGCCTACTTAAAACAACTTCTACTAACCTGGTAATAACATGATAATGACATAGTAACCACATCGTAATAACGTAATAAGTTATTATCTTAGAAATGTATATCGACCTGGTCGATTTTTGCGCTAATCAGTAACGAAAACCACCTCTCTGCTTTAAAAAGGTTCAAATCTACCTTGTTAAATTAGACTTCTGGTCCGAAATGATACATGGACGCAAAGGCGTAGGTGTGGTTATTACCATTGGTGGCGACGTAGCACATTTTTTGAGTGGGATTTAAAAAAAAGATTAAATAATATAGTGGCGGGTCATTTTGACCCGAAGACAACAGGACGGTTAGGTTCACTATTTGAATGAGGTTACATTTCAATCACGTGACGCAATTCTCTAAGGTGGTAGAAGGAGGCCCTATTGTTTCTTCTTTTGGTAGATAACAGTAATATAAGCGTTTGCTTCTTACTACCCTTTTCGAACATATTATGTAACATTATTTTGTTGTTGAGTTATTGTTTTTGTTCTGTTTTTTATTTTGATGTTCGAATAAAGTTTTCATTCAAGTTTTTTTTTCAAAAAAACACTGTAGATTAGTTCTCTAAGTGTTTTTTATGTTGGTGGGGATACGTCCCCTCCGTCTGGGGCCCAAGCTACGCCCCTGTATGGACTTTTATTATATTAGAAAAATTATTCCAGCAAAGGTGCTTTGCCTAACCATGGTGTACCTATCTCGATTCTTCACAAACATGTAACTGGTCTTTAGGATACTTGATCTAAGTTCCACCATGACAAAAAAACATTGAGAAATGTCCCTCTCTTTTTAAATATTATAACGAGTTTCTGGGTTTCACACTGAGCTGTTGAAGTGGTTGCCCAATATTTGCCCATAAATGGAATTAAGTGATGGAGGGAAACAAAAGCGAGGCAGCAGCTGGATGTCGGCACAACTGAAATAGCAGGAGAGGATCCAAGTATCACTTGTGCGCTTTCTAGGGGGGGCGACGGGGGGGTCCGTCCTGAAAATAGAACGCAAGTATGCGATTCTCTCTGTTCTGTTCCTTTTTTGGGTGCTGCCTCAACGGCTTCTAGGAACAATTGCAGAGATATGCTATCAGTCACCCAGGGCTCTCAGATCACATTTGCTACCGATAGATGGGCCAGGCCATAAAAGGAGAAGGTTTTTTTCTGGGGACAGTGTGTGTTTTTGGACCACTAGATGTCGCCGTAGGGGGTAGTTCTAGAAAGCACATGGGAGAATACAGACTACAGAGACTCAAAGTGACAAAAAGAGCCCATTTTAGCATTTTTAAGGTTTTTGGGTCCCCGTAGCAGCAAGATCGCGGACACCGTGTTAGCTCCCTCTAGGTGAGCGCTATGTTATTTAAAATGAATACATTTCTTTTGACCTACGAGTATTTTTTGAATCATAGTTCATGATTTTACAAGTATTATTTAAATCACGTTTTTTTTAACCTTTTTCAAGCAAAAAAAATATACTTTATGTTACGAATTACCGCAACAACGTACCATGTTATTACTATGTTATTACTATGTTATTACCAGGTTATTATCAGAAGTAGCGTTAAATAGACTCAGTCGACCACTAAAATAAAATCATTTACTTGAAAATCACCCAGCACTGATTGGCTATTTTCAGAACAGGTCCACAGGCACCTCAGCTGTCCTTAGGGGGCAACCTAGTGCACACAAGCACCACGTTGGAGAGCCCTGATTTAACTCACTGGATTTCTTTACATGAATGACATTTTTCACTATCAGGAGGCATTAATACTCACTGTCCCTTTAAAAACATAGTGAAAATTTCTTCTTTATAACTGTTTATTATAGATTTCAATTGTATTTATTTGAAGAATTATTAAACTTATGTTTTTCTTCTTCTTTTATAACCTATTATTGTAAAATCACACCCACATCAGAACAAAGACAAAATAAAAGAAAATAAATTGATTTTTTGTTTTTGTTTTTACGTACTGTAAATATATTTATTATTAATGTATGTTTATGTTTTGTGTTTCTTTGGTTACATTTATGTAAATTTTGAAAAATATGAAATTATGGAATAAAGAAAATGGATGGATGGAAGGATGAAAGTAATGTTATTTATTATTTGTTTTTAATCACTGAGATTCCTTTAACACCCAGCGTAAGCAGCTGTCCACTAGATAGCGCTACAGCTCAAAATGTGTCAATTTGGGACGTCCCCGGGGTTATTCTCTTGCGTTATTAAGTAATAATAAACAGTTTACTAAGGTAAATAATGACAAAAATCTATATTTCAAATGAACTGTTTGCTGCATGCAGCATGGCGGTTGAGTGGTTAGCACGTCCGCGGGACAATTCTGAAGTCATGAGATCAAACCTTACTGTGTGGAGTTTGCATGTTCTCCCTGTGCTTGCGTGGGTTTCCGCCAGGCACTCCAGTTTCCTCCCACATTCCAAAAACATGCATGTCAGGTTAATTGGCTGGTCCAAATTGTCCCTAGGTGTGAATGTGCGAGTGAATTGTCTGTCTTTTTGTGCCCTGCTACTGGCTGGCAACCAGTTTAGTGTGTCCCTTGCTCACTGCCCGAAGACAGCTGGGATTGGCTCCAGCACCCCCGCGGCCCTACTGAATGGACGTTTGCTGTATGCTTGGAAGGCAGGATTGAAAAAATTGTGAGGGTCCCACTTTCCCCACCCCCGCTTGACTCCGAAGTCCGGTTTAAAAGTCTGGCGGGTACAAAGGCACACCCAATTCGCACTCGAAATCCAAACTCCTTTAAACTGACGCAAGCTTCATTGAAAATAAGATATGTGTGTCAGTCTTCGTGCCGTACGTTTAATGAACGTCCTTTTTGTCTGCAAACTTTAGAGCCAACCCCAGTGAAACTTCATCATGTGTGACGACGACGAGACCACCGCCCTTGTGTGCGACAACGGCTCTGGCTTGGTGAAGGCCGGATTTGCCGGAGATGACGCTCCCCGTGCTGTCTTCCCTTCCATTGTGGGAAGGCCCCGCCACCAGGTTTGCTTACCTTATTTTGTTGTGCAAAGAACGTTTCTTCCCCTACAGAAAAAAAACGACTGGGATTGTGCATAAAGATGGGTACAGAGGACATACTAACAAATTATCTTTGAAATCAAGTACTGTATGTTAAGAAACTTGGTCGAACTTCAAACTTTTTTCTCAAATTACGAAACAAGTCCTTTTTTAACACCTAACAAATATTCAACAGTATGACTAATATAAAATCTTTTTTCATGTACTACTACTACTACTTTCATTACTATTACTTCTACTACTTGTACTACCAATACTACTACTACCACTTCTATTACTTCTACTACTAGTACTACTACTACTACTACTACTACTACTACTACTACTACTACTACTACTACTACTACTACTACTACTACTACCACTTCTATTACTTCTACTATTACTATTACTACTACTACGACTACTACTACTACTACTACTACTGCTGCTATTACTACGACAACGACGACTACTACTACCACTAGTATTACTACGACTACAACCACTACTATTACTTCTACTACTAGTACTACTACTACAACCACTACTATTACTTTTACTACTAGTACTACTACTACAACTACCACTAGTATTACTTCTACTACTACTACTACTACTACATCTACTACTGCTACAACTACTCTTACTTCTACCACTATTATTTCTACTACTAGTACTACTACTCCTACTACTACTACTACTACTACTACTACTATCACAACTTTTACTTCTACTACTACTACTACTACTTGTACTACTATTACTTTTACTACTAGTACTACTACTACCACGACTTTTACTTCTTCTACTAGTACTACTACTCCTACCACTACTATTGCTTCTACTACTACTACTACTACTACTACTACTACTACTACTACTACTGTCACAACTTTTACTTCTACTACTACTACTAATACTTGTACTACTAATACTTGTACTACTATTACTTTTACTACTAGTACTACTACTACCACGACTTTTACTTCTTCTACTAGTACTACTACTCCTACCACTACTATTACTTCTACTACTACTACTACTACCACTACTGTTACTTCTACTACTACTACTATTACTACCACTACTATTTCTACGACTACTAGTACTACTGCTACCACTACTATAACTACTATTTCTACTCCTTCTACTACTTCTACTACTACCACAACTATTACTTCTGCTTAGTACTACTATTAGAACTACCACTAATATTACTACTACTACTAGTACTCCTACTACTACTACCACTACGATTACTACTATCACTACTACTTCTACTACTAGTACTACTTCTACTACTATTACTACTACTACTACTACTAGTACTACTACTACTAGTACTACTTAAAATTGGACCTAATTTATATAAATGTTGGATACACTATACAAATTTTAGATGTTAAAACGTATTAATACATCGAGTTTCTTTGGGTATTATATGTTATGGGAGTAGCTAGAGGTGGAATTACAAGTCTGAAATGTAATTTCTTTTTTTTTTTTCGAATTCAGTTTTCTTGTTTTGATTTTGAATTCGTCTTCCCTTCAAGGAAAAATGGAATAGGTGTAGGCATTTAAAAGCTCCTGCTTTGGGTTACATGTATCATTGTATTATACAGTTGTTTCAGTGCAGATACTGTATTGTTTCCTTTTGTTAGCTAGTACTTGATGGTGCTTCTTTGGTTCTGTGCCTGAAAAAAAACACAATCAGAAAGTTTAACTCTCTTTTTCCTTTGGTGCGCAGGGTGTGATGGTGGGTATGGGTCAGAAGGACAGCTACGTGGGTGATGAGGCCCAAAGCAAGAGGGGTATCCTCACCCTCAAGTACCCCATCGAGCACGGCATCATCACCAACTGGGACGATATGGAGAAGGTGCGTCCTGTTGACCTTGAAGTTCATAAAGTGGGATTTCTTTTTGCGGGTTCAGTCCTGAGAGCAGCGGTTGTCATTTGTCCCTCAGATCTGGCACCACACCTTCTACAATGAGCTGCGTGTGGCCCCCGAGGAGCACCCCACCCTTCTCACTGAGGCCCCCCTGAACCCCAAGGCCAACAGGGAAAAGATGACGCAGGTGAGACTGGCGGAAATTATCCGCATAGAACTGTGTTCTTTTCATTTTTTTCCCAAGGACCTTTGTGTATCTGATTTGGGACTATTTATCATAGCCGTTGCTCCTTTGTTTTGTTTGAATGGGCTTGTATTTATACTCTTGAGTATAATTATTCATGAGACTTTGGCCATTTACGTGTTTTCTACTCCGAGCTGACTCAAATAGTCAGGAAACCAGAAGAGGTGAAAAGTAGATGTAACAGTGTTTTTCAATGTGCCACAGTAAACCATCCAATTTTTATCTTGGTAATAATAATAATAAATCATTGATAAATTATCCTTATTACTTACTTGTATGTATTATCACTTTGTGGTGTACATTTTTTTTTAAATAAATTGTGTTTACAGATCATGTTTGAGACCTTCAACGTCCCCGCCATGTACGTCGCCATCCAGGCTGTTCTGTCCCTGTACGCCTCCGGTCGTACTACTGGTAAGTACAATTCAGTACTTCGAGTTGTCTCTATTAATGGTTTTAGTGTGTTATTTAACGCCTCCTAGTGGCAAAAAAATATATAGATTTAAATAAAAAGCAAAAATACATGAGCTAATATATAAAGATATATTTTATAAATACTTGTAAGTCAAGAAATGTTCCTTTATTTTCCATATCATGAGCCTCACCTAAAGGCAAATATTTGTCTGCCGTCTTGCTGCTACAAGTACCCAAAAACCGCAAAAAGGCTAGGCAAAAAAAATGAGACGTAAAATGTTGCGTTTTGGTCACTAGAGTCTCCATAGTTTGTATTCTTCGTAGTTCTAGCACTCGTACAGGGACTTTTAACGTGCAAATCGGAGATACTGTCCCTTTAAATGGGGGCATGTGTGCCGCTGGTGGGTTGTGAGATATCAAAAAAAATAAGCATTTATATAATACAATAAAAAATGTAATTCAGTCCTTAAGATTAGATTAAAATATGTAACGTTTATAAAATTATATGATTTTAAAATATTTGCTGATATTTTAGGGGAACAAATAGCTACTAAAACCCTGAAAGAAGAGTTGTAATTGTGATATCCGATATCTGATATTTTATCTGTACACTGCCCCCATTAAAAAAAATTTTCATTCAAAAAAAACAAAAAAGAATTCTCACCTTGTGTGACTAAAATAGTAAAAATATATAGCTAATTAATAGTTGAAAAATAGAAATATAAGATGTATTGTTTAGTTAATTCTAAGTTAATTTACTGTTTGATTTTTTTATTGTTTATTTTATTTTTATTATTAAAACCTGTAAGAAAAACAATGCTTCAAACTAGAAAAAAATACATGACATAGCTGATCGGAGATCGTTTTGTTTGTCTTCCTAAAAATAATCCCTAAGAAAATGAATTATTAAGAAGAATAAAATCCAAAATACATTTTTTTTACAGTTTTTCATCAATTGCCTTGCTTTCTCGTTTTTGTTTTTGTTATTTTGTTTCCAAAATAAATACATAATCAAACAAAACTAACAGCTGTGGTAAATCATACGTAGCTGTCCTTCTGACCCATATATATATATATATATATATATATATATATATACGGTATATATATATATATATATATATACGGTATATATATATATATATATATATATATATATGGAGAAAGGAGAGAGAGAGAGAGAGGAGAGAGAGAGAGAGAGAGAGAGAGAGAGAGAGAGAGAGAGAGAGAGAGAGAGAGAGAGAGAGATGTTAATATATAGAGGTACTGACTAATTCTCTATATGATGGGCAGTAACAACAGGGCCACAGGAGAGAAATATTGACACCCAGGGTGTTAAATGTGTGCAAAGAGTCCTCCCCGCTTATAAACAAGAGGTGTTAACATCAGCAGTCTTGTCAGCTCATAAAATAGTGACCTTTCTCCAAAGGGATCGTGCTGGACTCTGGCGACGGTGTGACCCACAACGTTCCCATCTATGAGGGTTACGCCCTTCCCCACGCCATCATGCGTTTGGACCTGGCCGGTCGCGATCTGACCGACTACCTGATGAAGATCCTGACTGAGCGCGGCTACTCCTTTGTCACCACCGGTGAGTTTGATCATTCGGTCCAAAACGGGCTCGGTCACTAAATCGGATTCTCCGTGGCCTAGCCGAGCGTGAGATCGTGCGCGACATCAAAGAGAAGTTGTGCTATGTGGCCCTGGACTTTGAGAACGAGATGGCGACCGCCGCCTCTTCTTCTTCTTTGGAGAAGAGCTACGAGCTGCCCGACGGACAGGTCATCACCATCGGAAACGAGCGCTTCCGTTGCCCCGAGACCCTCTTCCAGCCCTCTTTCATCGGTACTTTACTCTTCTTTCTTTTTATCGTCCTAGATTATTACACAAAGTTTGTTACGGTTAATAGCAATTACATTTAAAAGTACAGACGCTCCCCTACTTACGACGAGTTGACTTACGTAAAACGTTAGATACGAACATTTTTTTCGGGATGTCGAAAAGTATCTGGACATTAAAGATTAGATTTTGTATTGTGTGCACCTTTTTCCGAGTGGAGGACAGTACTCTAGTGCTTCTTTCCGCCGCTACCTGCGGAAGAAAAAAAATCCGCCTCCTCTTCCTAGTTCGGTTGCTATTATTCTATACTGTCTATGTCTATACTAACTCCAGCCCGCTAAGAATTTTGACATTTATTTTGTTTAATATCTCGTGCATCCATTCAATATGGTTGGTGTAAAGTGTAAAGAACAAGTGAGCCGTTCCCATGGAAATAAAAGTTGAATAAGAAAGCTTGATGCGGTTGAGAAAATGGTCAGAACGCTTTTTTCGGCCACTTTTTACTACAGAGGAGGAAGTCACCTAAATTTTAAAGGGCTTCCAAAAGTAAACTCAACTTTATTTTTATAGAGCATATTATTTTATGAAATGTTTATTTTTAGTAAAAAACAATACAGGTTACTTAAACAAGCCTTAAACATACGTACAAAATATAGCACTGAAGCAACTTATGAACAAATTCAACTTACGAATGATCGTCCAGAACCATACAACCAAATATGCGTATATAAGCTTACCCCCTAATTAAAGTATTTTATTGTTCTTAAATTGGCTCATATGTGGGTATAGGGGAAAATATCTCAGCGCGCTCTTACTCTGTGCTTGAGACACTACCGCCATAACTGTTTCAGTTGTAGCTTTTTGGTAAAACTTAAACGCACCTATCCCACGAACAGGGTTGGATAGGGTTACTTAAACTTGATTACTTTCAATTGCTTTTGGATTACTCCAATACCAAATATGCTTATAAAAGACAAGAGAAACTAAATATGAATAAAATGATGACTCACAACACGTGGTAAGCTTTCTCTCCTGGCTTTGATCTCTTTGATCTCCGGCAAAACTAACATAAAATGCGACAGAAACAAAATGAAAAAACATAATTTTTGCTGTTCCATGTGTTCCGTTACTCCCCAAGCCTGCACCAAATTTAGTAATTTTATTCATATTTAGTTTCTTTTGTCTTTTATTAGCATATTTGGTATTGGAGTAATCCAAAAGTAATTGAAAGTAATCAAGTTAAAGTAACCCTACCCAACCCTGCCCACGAAATGCTTGGATCTGGGGTAGTAAGTGACCACTTGAGTATCCAGGAGTCAGAAGACTCTGCAATTCATGATCTGCATAAAAAAGGAAGCAAAAACAACCCTGTAATGCACCATGCACTGCCTAGAGAGGATAAGCGTTCTGGGAATGTGTACCTTTGTGTTCCTAACAAATGTTTTCTAATTGTCTATCAGGAATGGAGTCGGCTGGTATCCATGAGACCGCCTACAACAGCATCATGAAATGCGACATTGACATCCGTAAGGACCTTTACGCCAATAACGTGCTGTCCGGCGGTACCACCATGTACCCCGGTATCGCTGACCGTATGCAGAAGGAGATCACAGCTCTGGCCCCAAGCACGATGAAGATCAAGGTAAAGACAAACTAACAATACGCAAAATTCTTCAATATCATCACAAATTCTAATGTTTCTGCCTGTTACAGATCATCGCCCCTCCCGAGAGGAAGTACTCGGTCTGGATCGGCGGCTCCATCCTGGCTTCCCTGTCCACCTTCCAGCAGATGTGGATCAGCAAGCAGGAATACGACGAAGCGGGCCCCTCCATCGTGCACAGGAAATGTTTCTAAATCCGAAAGCAACCTTCCTTCTTCTCGGATGCGTCCCTTGTCGTTTCATGTATATATCTGTCCTGTTGTAATAAAGCCAAGCCCTTGTGAGAGAAGCTTGCCTATTTGCTTTCTTGCTCCTGCTTAATACGTTACATTATTTGTAGTCAATCGTGGATAAGCTGAGAAAATACTCAAGTCATGATAAAATCAATGAACAATGGCTATATTTCATTGTGAGCAGCACAGTAGATGGGTGGTTAATGCGCAGTCACGTGGTGCAGATGTTCAGTGTTCAAGTCCAGCTGCAGCAGACTCCCCATGTGAAGTTTGCATGTTATCCCTGTGTTCTTATGTTCCAAAAACACGCATGTCAGGTCAATTGGCTGGTTTTGGTTGTTGCTGCTGCTAAATGTTATGGCACAAAACTTGCCCCTTGGTTCTTATTTTGGGGTTTTCTTCGCTGCTATATGTTATTGCGCTAATGTTAGGATGCACTATCCTTTTTCATCTTCTCAGCTTCAAACCCGATTTCATAATTTCTTTGGTTTGGGCTTTGTCTAAATGGCGTGCTACCTGAAATGCAGGAGAAGAGCCTCTCCCCCCGTCATGGACTGTAAGGTGGATGAGGAAGAAGATCTCCACACAAATTTAGCTATTCAGAGGAAAGGCTGTGGAGCTTTTATCAGTATGAATTTTGAAAAAAATTAAACTGTTGCCTTTTTTAATCCAATTGTCAACACATTAATCCAGTAATGAAATGCCACTAACATTCCCTCACCCGCACACCATCTGCTGGAGTAACAGCAGCTTTTACGTGCGTTTTTTTTTATCAAAGAACCTCTTTTGACTTAAAAATGGTGCTCCTCAAGCTACTAGCAAGAAATTTGTTTAAATCTGAAAGTCCACAAAATATACTCTTCCTGGGAGTTGCCACACAAAAAAAACCCAAACCAAAAGCTCACAACAGCTCTGAGTGTTATTAAAGCCAGGAAAAAGGGCTATAAGTACGAGCCCAAAAGTCAGACTTGGGTCCATCGCTTAAAATGATCCGTCCTGCCGGGGCACAATTCATGAAACGTAAGTCAGATCCCGAAAACGTCAGCGAACACCAATGTCATTCCACTGCACTATAAAGTGAAATGCAACTTTGATGGACTCCGTTTCCGTTTTTCACCATAGTAATAGAGCAGAACAATCATCATTATCTTCTATTAACTTGTATTATTCATGTGTTGTTTTATTGTATTCTTTTTTTATGGGTTCAAAGAGAAGGTGTATAGCATTTAGTGCCTCCTAGTGGTACAAAAACTTCCATTCAGTAATAATACAACAACATTGATTTAAATGGTTGGTGGTTCCCTTAACCACTAGGATTGTAGGGGCACCATTTCCTGTGGTGTGTCTTCGGGAAGTACAGCCTAGTGGCGCTCATCCCTCTCCAGGCTAATAAATGTTTCCACCCAGTCTTGAACTGAGGACTTTTTGCATGTTAGTCGAATATGCTAACCACTGCACTACAGAAACATTGACCTAAAAACATGTCTTATCATACTAATGATAATGTTTCTAAAAAATCATAGGTCAAGAAATTTGTATTTCTTTATATTGTAGAGTCCATAATGTTTGTCTGGTGTCTTGCAATCAAAAACCAGCGCCACTGAGCAGAGTGTTGCAGTATTAGACAGCAGTGCCAACTAGTGGTCAAATAATACACACTGGGGCTTTAAAAATGATTCATATTTCTATTTTTGTTTCAACTTGAATAAATAAACACATTTTTGTCATTGTTTTATGAACAAATTCCAGAAAAATGTCATGGTGACAATAATGAGGACTATTCTCACCCACCACCTCTTTGATCTGTTGCCCACTTGTAGGCGCTATAGTAAAGCAATTATTAACAGGCTCAGAGACAATTTCTTCCCCAAGGCCATAATAATAATAATAATAATAATAATTTCCTTGTATTGTCATTCTGTATAACAATGTACACAGAACGAAATAACAACCCTAAACAAGCACGCAAAACTGAAAAATCTATATTTTGCCAGTTGTTTCAATGAAACTTGATACTCATAACTTATTTATCACCTTATTTGAGGAATTCTTGTCACTGCTAAATGTCATTGCACTACTTTTCATGACACTATTTTTACGACGCACTATTTTTCATTAAACTTGGATTTCACCTTAGGCCAGTCTCTAAGCACTACCTTGTAAATATTTAATCCTATTTTACTAAAATTATTTTATCTTATTTTTATCTTTCAAGTCTTTAATGTGTGTTTATCTTGAATTTTTATGTTTAATTTCTTTATTAATGACATTCACGTTACAACACTAAAGCTTTTCGCTCCTTAAATGCGCCAACCACTTAAAAAATAATCATAACAATTAACCAATTTTTCGAATTAGAACAGGTTTTACCAGTTTCTTGTTTTTTGGGGTACCCGTAGCAGCAAGATTTCAGACACTTATGTCATCTCCCTCTAGGTAAGACTAGTGTTATGTAAAATAAATAGAAGTGTCTCAACCGCCAATTGTATAAATCAGTATTTTCTTTTTTTAATGAATGATTTTTTTTTTTTTACTTAGTAGGAACTGAATAAGGCAGCACGGCGGCGCAGTGGTTAGCGCATGTGCGACACAGTTCATGTCTTGGAAACCTCCTGCGTGGGTTCAAATCCAGCTTCAGACTTCCTGTGCGGAGTTTGTATGTTCTCCCCGTGCTTGCGTGGGTTTCCTCCGGGCACTCCAGTTTCCTCCCACATTCCAAAAACATGCATTTCAGGTGAATTGGCCGGTCCAAATTATCCCTAGGTGTGAATGAGGGAGTGAGTTGTCTGTCCCTGTGTGCCCTGCGATTGGCTGGCAACCGGTTCAGGGTGTCCCCTGCCCACTCCCCGATGATTGCTGGGATGGGCTCCAGCACCCCCGCGACCCTAGTGAGGATAAGCGGTGTAGCTAATGAGATGAGATGAGGAACTCAATAAGACACTGTCCTTTTGAACACAGCCCTAGCTGATTATGGATCAATTTATTACTACTGATGAATGGATTTATTTTCATATGAATACTTAACATTTTTATTTTCTATTTTTAGATTTTATTTTGTGTAGGGAATTAAAAGTGATGTTTAAAAAGAGTGGAAAGTTTTTATCTAATCGAAAGAGAGAAGGGGAGAAAGAGAGAAGGGAAAAGCAAGAGAGACAGAGTGAAAGAAAGAAAAGAGAGCGAAAAGGAAAAAAAGAGAGAGCAAAAGAAGGTAAAAAGACACAGAGCGTGAAAGAGACAATGACGAACAAAGAAAGAGAAAAAGAGGGACATAGAGTGAAAGAGAAATAGAGAGTGAGAGAAAGAGGGAGGAAGAGAGAGATTGAGAGAGAGAGAGAAATAAATACAAGTACAGCATTTGTGAGAAGTACCTGGCTTTGGCAACATCAAGTGGACATATTTCAACCTGCAGCTTGTTTTTCTCTTGCGCTTCCCTCACCGTTGTCTCGCGGGCCGGATTCAATCCCTTAGCTGACCTGATCCGGCCCGCGGGCCGCCTGTTTGACACCCATAATCTAAACCGTTAGGGAGCCACTAAACGTCAGCTAGCCCTGACCTTAACCCTGACCCTGGCCCTAACCCAAACCCAAACCCTAACCCTAACACAAAGGGACAATGATTGTGAGTTTAATCTCATCTCATCTCATTAGCTACACCGCTTATCCTCAGTAGGGTCGCGGGGGTGCTGGAGCCCATCCCAGCAATCATCGGGCAGTGGGCAGGGGACACCCTGAACTGGTTGCCAGCTAATTGCAGGGCACACAGGGACAGACAACTCACTCGTTCATTCACACCTAGGGACAATTTGGACCGGCCAATTTGCCTGAAATGCATGTTTTTGGAATGTGGGAGAAAACCGGAGTGCCCGGAGAAAACCCACGCAAGCACGGGGAGAACATACAAACTCCGCACAGGAAGTCTGGAGCTGGATTTGAACCCACGCAGGACGTTCCCAAGACATGAACTGTGCCGCACATGCGCTAACCACTGCGCCGCCGTGCTGCCCGTGAGTTTAATCATTAAATTGAAAAGTGACTGCTATAAAAGTGACTTCCGGCTATAAATGAAGCAAACAAAGCCACGCATGTGCTGCCATTCTCATCCGTCCGACAACCGGGTCGAGCTGTCATTCGAACCGTCCCGTGAGAAGCAACATCTGCTGTTGGTGTTCAATAAATTTGGGAAAAGACAACATACGAGTGATGATCTGATAAGACAGTCGCTTTAAGAAGACTTTCAGCAAGCCGTCAAAGAGAAACCTGTGAGGTGCAGGAAGGACGAGATGCTGCCCACTCTGTTGTTGCTGTTGTCCGTCGTTGCTACAGCTCGGGCCTGGATCGTAAGACACAGCCATTCCAACATCCAAAATCAACTTCATCACCTGATTATAAGTTATTTTTCGTTTCTTAGCCGAGCGAGGACTGGGAGTCCGGCAATGTGACATCGTCCGTCGGTGGTGTGGGTGAGTGTCTTTGCCACGTCTTTCTGCCAGACACTCACTTCCCAGCTGATCGGCTGCAGCACATGCAGGAAATCAGCAATGATCTCATCCTGGAAGTGCAGATTCAAATGAACAAGGTAGGATGATGTCATTCATTTTGTGGTAAGATAGCATCTCCCGAAGCCAGGGGTTCTCCGGATCACATTCATTCATAATCTGATCAACTAACCAATCAAGTCTCTGGTCATTTCTTGGTCAGGCAGTAGAACCAGTCCAAGGGAGGTCGAACAAAATAAGCAACCCCCCTCAAAAAAACAGAACCGGCGACAGTCTTAAGCAGAAACAATCCCAGCGTTCCAAACTGGGGGCGACAAAGTGGAGGGTCCTATTTTCTTTCATCCCTGAAAGTCAATCTCTGGCAGCATGCAATAGCATATGTCTGGTGGATGCTACATAAGCAGTATGAAGAGGGGAAACTTAAATAAAATGTAAAAAATAGAAAAGTGCTAAACATGCCCCAAGAAGCTGTTGTTCTCCTCAGCACCCAGACAGACCTGGGAAAATGATAGTAAAGACATCCTCCCTCATTTGTGTAAGTTGATTGTTTCTTGGTTATTTAGGTGCATTAGAGCAGTAAAAATGCTGGGCATTGCCCTTGACGAGGCCCATGGCAGCCGCCCCACCAACTGTGTGTCTTGGTGTGGGGGTCGGGGTGGACGACAGAATTCTTTTGTAAATGGAGTCAACTTTCGATAAATTAAAGTGATCTGATCAGAGGTGGTGATCTGATTAGAACATTACCTTAAAATTCAATGATTAGACTCAATTCTGAAGGCAAATGATTTGCCATCATCTATCATTTTTTTAAAGATAAACGGACCAGGCCTAAAACATTCCTTTATTAAATCTATGTCCTTTTCGTGTTCTCGAGGAGAGAAAAAGGGGCAGTAGGAAATGTCAAAGGACACAGTTCTCTCTAACTACTATTGATTACTGATTATTGCGAAGGACTACCAGCATGCAATTCTAAGAACTGTTATGATGTTATTATTATAATATTATTTGTCACAAGCCAGAAACGGAGACAGGACCCAATAGCGTTCGTTTTACTCAGTTTTATTAATAAAGAGAGAGCAGTGCTTGCTTCCACGATCCGATGATCGTCGGACACGGGTAGCTGATGGCAAGAACGTGGAAATGGCATTTCCGTGTCGGGCGAGGATAGTCGTGGGCAGCGGAAAACTGGTCGATAGCCGGGACGGGGGAGCAAGGGCGGTAGCGAGTCCAGAAAAGAGGTCGGCAACAGGTATCAGGCAGGAAACAGGGCAAAACAGGTCGATGGCCGGGACGGAAGAGCAGGGCAGAAACGGGTCCAGAAACAGGTCGGCAACAGGTATCAGGCAGGAGAAAACAGGGCAGGAGAATGTCGGAAGGTACAGAGCTTGCCTAGCTAAAAGCATAGGTTAGCAGAACGATCTGACAGCTTCCTATCGGAAGACGGGAGTTTAAAAAGAGTCAGGGAGCCAATCAGCGTCCAGGGCTGTTGGCACCAACGGGGCAGTCACATGTGTCCCGAATCAGCAATCGTCAAAATTATTACTAATTTGTTGAAATATCATTATGGCTCCCTCGTTTCCTAATTGTTCATTTTGCTAAGTTCATTTTGTTTTTAATATTGGACACCTGCAAATGAGATTGCACATGATGTCAGTTTACTATTTTGACTATTATACCTCACTGCTGTTTGTCATTTTGACTGTTAAGCACTGTTTACATCATTGTCACTATCGGCCAATGCTGTTGCAGCTCTTTGTTTTTTACACCCTTGAGGGTGGATCCGCTATTTATAATTTCGAAGATTTTTTTAAATCAAATGGCTAAAAGAAGGGCTTTTAGAACAGATTAGGAATTTGCCTTTGTGGGTTTTTTGTTGTACAGTCCTTTCCTGTTCTCCCTGCAAGTTGAAAATTCATTGATGCTTTCCCTCCTTACTTTAGGCGTATACTGTACTAAACCGAAAACTTATCACCTTCCCTTGGTAGATAAACACGTACGAAGAGAAACTGGAGACCTACTCGGAAAATCTTCTGGATCTTCTGGTCAGAGTCACCATGCTGGCCTCCAGCGCCGATGACTACATCAAACTGGACTTTGAGCTGCTTAGAGTCGAGCTCCGAGAGTTCGAGTCTCTGGTGTCCCAGCTTAAGGATTCATTGAATTCCTCCTCACCCATCTTTGATACTCTCTACACTGAGGTTTTTATTGCTATTTTTTATTATAACTATCAAGGCTCGGCGAGTTGTGAAATTAGGTATCACTATCAGGCTGATATACCAAATACCAAAATTCTAAGTATCCGACGAGTGAATGCGGTATCGGCCACAGATATCTCTTCTTTGTTTTGGGGGATATAATATGTATTCGAAGTATTAAGAGTGTCAGTACTTTGTATCTGTATCCATGCAAGGGGTCGCCAACCTTTATTGTTACGAATTAGCGCTAAGGGCTACCAGTTCGATATGTAATTCTACAATACTATGTTGTAATCATGTTTAAATTACTTTATTTCCAGGCTGTAATAACTAGAGGTCAAAATAGGCTCAGTCAACCACTAGACATTACCTTATTTGGAAATCAAGTTTCCTAGAAAATCACAATGACCTATGATATATTTTCAGAATTAGTCTGCAGTCCACTCAGGCAGTCCTAGAGAGCTACCTGGTGCCTGCAGGCAGTGAATACAAAAACAAAATCCTATCTATAGTGAAATAAACAATATTTAGAAACATCTACATCTTTCTTTACCTAAAAAAATGATTCGTTCTGTTACTTTTTATTATTTTTCTGAATTATTTGAACAAACATCTTGCAGCTTGTGGTTATACATGTGCAGAAAACAGAAATTACATAGTTAATAAGGGAAATAAATATACATAAGGATAGCAAAATCGGACACGTAGGCCTTATAATTTTGTTGTTATCAGCCACCATAGCAAGAACATTTTGACTGAAAATATTTCTATTATCCATGTTTACTGTAAGTTTTTTCTCAATTATTTAACAGTACTTTTTACAGTTTTCAAAAATAAATAACTGGGAAAATGTTCATCCCTAGATCCGCAACATGACTGCCATCGTGGACACACTGGAGTCATACGACAAGAGCAACCTTGAAGTGATCCGCATCGAGTTTGCCAAACTCCAGAAGAAGCTGGACGATTGTCAGAAAGACCAAGAGTTCACCAAGCCAGACATTGGTCAGTCAACTTGTTGCATTGTGATAATAAACAAAACCAAAAAAGATAAACCAAAATGGTCCAACTTTGTCTGTTTTTACAGGTAACTGCAACCACAAGGGCATCTTGAGACTCAGCAAACCTATAGTCGGCCAACTGAACGCTCATTTGAAGAATAATTACATTTACGGAGGCTGGGGGAAAGATTCCAAACCTCTTAAAGGTTCTGAATCCATGTACTTCTACAGTGGCTACAGCAGTACCTATACACAATATTTCTATACTTACCCAGACTACAAACACCTACTTCTGATGTCATCATCTAATACTATTTCCCTCGCGACCGGTTATAGGGGATATGGTAACAATTACGTTGTTCACGCTAACAGCATCTACTACCAGAGAGAATCTCCCTTTAGCATGGGCAAGTACAACCTTACCAGTAAAGGCTACGACTCCAGAGTGATCCCGAGCGCCAGTTCATCTTTCTCGTACAGTTATTCCAGTAACCAGAATCTAGACTTTGCAGCGGACGAAAAAGGATTGTGGGCTATGTACGCTTCTGACGAGAGCAAAGGGAAAATTGATTTAGCCAAGATCGACGAGAAAAACTTCGGTATTGAGAACGTTTGGAGCACGGCCGCGTACAAGGAGATGACGGGCAACGCCTTCATGGCCTGCGGCGTTATGTACGCCACCCGGCCCGTGGACCTCAACACGGAGGAGATCTTCTACTCATTTGATACCAAGAATGGGAAGGAAAAACAACTCAGCATTCGTTTCCCAAAATTCCAGGGGAAATATTCCAGCTTGGACTACAACCCCACCGACCAGCTTCTCTACATGTACAATGACGGCTACTACGTGTCCTACTACGTGAAGTTCGACATGGCATAATGTCGTCTTGTGGATATCAACCGTGTTGTGATCGATGTGGTTGACTTAGCTTTTGCCAGTTAGCGCATGCTAACACACATTTGCTGCTGTTTCAATCATAAAAATCAATTTGAAGCATTAAGAAAAGTGAGTTTTTCAATTTGTCCATTCCATGAATTAGTAAAATTGGCTTTGTTCTGAAACGAAGACACTTTTTGTGGTATCGAACAAATTTGGCTGCAGTGTTTGCCTTATTGGTGAACTGCTTGACTGTGTAATGAGTTTGGATTTTCTCCAAAGTAACAGTCTTATTAACTAACAGTTTATAGAGGTTGTGTCAAAGTCTTTTTAGTTCAGGGGGCACGTTGTAGAAAAAGCACTCTCGCAGGGGCCAGACTTGTAATTTAAGGGCATAGAAATGAGCATTAGCTGCAGGGTTGGGGATCTTTCAGAGGCTCACAATTAAATAATAACTGAAGAGTAGAAAATTGGCTTTTGAAACAATTATTGAGGGTTTTTTTCCTTCACTAAAATTGTATCTTTTTTAATGTTTATCAACTGTGGATTTGTAAAAAAAAAAAAAAAAAAAGGCAAAACAAAAATTAAATTCATTTCTACTACAGTTTATCCAACTCAAGTGACTTTAATTGAGAAAGAAAAGTTGTCCAACACACAAACGGACCAAAAACAAAACAAAGCAGGCTCAAATGCAGGCAAAACTACAGATTAGGCATTTAACGGGATTAAACAGAATTTGCAGGAATCTCTCAGAATGTTACACTGAAGTGCAACAAAGTCCAACAAGCACAACAAGAATAAACAGGTATCAACAAGTCTTCAACAAGGGTAAACAATGATGTGGCCAATGGCAGTTCCAAAAGGCGCGTTTAAGTACCCATAGGAGTAATCAGGAAAATGCAGGTCAGCCGGTGTCAAGGGGCGGGGCCAGCTGGGCGCCATGACAACCGTGCAGGACATGACATCAAGGAAACTTATGCAAAATGAAAATTGCAAAATTAGCACGCAACAATTAATTGAATTGCAATGGTTTTTTTATGTTTTAAAAGTCTTTTTTATTTTGCTTTTTATCATTTTTTTAACATAAATGTTTACCTAAATTTGGGAACTTACCTAATTCAAATGTTCTCTGGTTGATAAACAATATTCAGGACATACCGCTATTCTAGGAGGATTTTTTTTTTGCCAGTGTCGGTTGACTTTAACGACATCCAGGAGACATATATAAAACTGCAGGTCATTGTTGGTGGGTCATTTTTCTCTTGAGTTTCTCTCAGCAGTGTCTCAAACTACATAAGTATATTGTGTCGATCAGCGCCAATACTAATAGTTTGACAAAAACATATCACAAAGTGGTCCCCACCGGAAAAAGGAAGTGTTTATTAAGCTACTGTTGACTTTATCCCTTAGCCCAGGGGTCGGCAACTAAAAATATTAAAAGGCCCATAACAGACCTAAAACCCAAAAAAATAAAATGTCTTGCCCTGCAAAATATTAAAAGCCTTATATACATCTTTGAATCAAAATGAAATAGGGATCCATAAAGGTTATTAATTTGATAATTATTCTAAATATTTCCAGAGCATTTGAAAATGTTAAGAATGTGTCATGTTTGTTCTTCAATCAAAATCACATGATAATATAAATACAGTGAACCAACGTGTATCACGGGGGTTACGTTCCAATAATAACCCATGATAGTGGAAATATGTGACGTAGAAACATTTATTTTTATTTTACAATTATTATAGAATTAAATACTAATAAACATTGTACATTGAAACTGAAAATCAAACCCTTTATACAGGCACAATCATTTGTTTCACAAATACAAGTAATTTAGAGTAGTCTAGACGATCATCATATTCTGCAAATTACAAGCTGAAATTGTGAATTATGCAGGTGAAAAGCAGAAAGAACGTTTGTAAAGCTTGTAAGCTTTCCGAGAGAAGCGTAAATGACATCAAGACATGAGTGAGATGGAAGGAGGAAGCGGTGCGGTTTTTACCTCATGTAGGTTTTAAATCTGTGAATGGTGTCATAGTAGTCTGTGGTTTGCAATAATCTTTGAGACTCCTTGTGATTAAGGGCTTGACAAATAAACATGACTTGACATTTATTCATTTTTTACCAATAGCTATTCGCTTAGGGATTGTTTAGCCAACCAGAATGCTAAACACAATTCATGAGCCGCAGGTTGCTGACCCCCTGCCTTAACCACCTGCTCTGGTGGCATAATTAGTTATATTCTTTGAAATATGAACATTACATCAATTAAAACCCGATTTGAAGAAAAACAACATACAATACTTCAATTTCAGTCAAAATCATACAGTGCACAGTATTACACTATTGTTTCAAATTGCTCATCACTTGACCACAATACAACCAAGAATGAATCTTTAAATTGTTTCTCTTGAATGATTTTGGTAAAGGTATTTTATTTACATACTTATTTGCTATTTAATAATAGCTTACTTGTCATATTATATTGACATTTATTTTGACACATAGCTCAGATGTTTATGAGTTCAAATTAGGAAACTCTGAGGAAGTAGAGGAAGTCACGTCTCCAGAGCTCTGATGGCCAACATCTACAACTCTGCCATCAGCAGTGTGCGGATGCTTAGTGTGGTTCTCCAGCTGCACTAAGGCTCGCCAGCAGGCGCTACAGCGGGTGGTGAAAGCTGCCAGGAAAATTATGGGAACAAGTCTCTCGGAGATCACCTACTCCACTCAATGTCTGAAAAGAGTCCACAACATCCTGCAGGACCAGCACCATCCTACCCACCACCTCTTCCAACTGCTGCCCTCAGGGATGAGATACCAGTCAATACGGGCCAGAACATCTAGACTGGCCAACAGTCTAGATCCAAAAGCTGTAAGGGTATTGAACTCTGCCCCTGCTCCTCTTTGCTCTCCACTCAAACTCACATTTAGGACGTCAAACACACCCACCAACTGACAAGAGCTGAACTAGTTGTACTAGTCAAAGTCAAAGTCAACTTTTTTGTCAATTCTGCAGCATAAACAGAGTATTTAAATTGCATTTCTCACCACCCTCAGTGTTTAGAAGATCAGAAAAAAACTCACTATGCTAGGACACACTACACTAAGACACACAAGTAGACCGTACCACCAGGGTTGGGTAGGGTTACTTTAACTTGATTACTTTCAATTACTTTTGGATTACTCCAATACCAAATATGCTAATAAAAGACAAAAGAAACTAAATATGAATAAAATTATGACTCACAACACGTGGTAAGCTCTCTCTCCTGGCTTTGATCTCTTTGATCTCCGGCAAAACTAACATAAAATGCGACAGAAACAAAATGAAACAACATCATTTTTGCCGTTCCATGTATTCCGTTACTCCCCAAGCCTGCACCAAATTTAGTAATTTTATTCATATTTAGTTTCTTTTGTCTTTTATTAGCATATTTGGTATTGGAGTAATCCAAAAGTAATTGAAAGTAATCAAGTTAAAGTAACCCTACCCAACCCTGCGTAACACACATAAATAGACAGGCCGGACACTGCAGAACTAAATCATTACCCACCACTTCCTTCCATCATAATTACTGAGTGGACGATGATGACTGCCAGATACAATTGCACTAGAACATTGAGTAATTTAATGATGCTGCTATTCAGTTTTTATGGTACCATGTCTGCAGCTCGGTGGCCTTGGGGGTAGGGTGCCCGCCCCGACACTGGGATGTTGCTGGTTCAAGCCTCGGCCGGGTCATACCTCAGACATTGGTACTCATTGCTTCCCTGCTTGGCGCTTGACATTAGGGGTTGAAATTGGGGGGTTTGGGCCCCTAATGACTCCTAACACATCAGTTGGGTTGAACGAGGGGGCTGGGAATCCCCTCCTCTGTATCAATCTCTCAGACAGTGTCAGGAATGTGTTCTTGTGTCTACCCACCTCCCACTAGGGGGATATGATTCCGGTATACATATATATATATATATATATATATATATATATATATATATATATATATATACTATATGTACTTTTCCTTTAATGTGTATATTGAGTTATATATGAGTATTGGATTTTTATCTATATTTATTCTGAATGTTTTCGGATCTTTGTATTTTGGTTCAACTGTGAATGTTTGGAGGATCCAGTCATCCAAAGTTTCATTGTTCTTTGACAATGACGACAAATTTTCTGAATTGAACTGAAAGCAAATGAGGACAATCGTAATCAAACAAACCCTAAACATGAAACATGGAAATGTTTGTTGTCCAAGTGCTGCCGTTCTCATCCGCCCTGTGGGAACTAACACCTGCACTTAAGTTTGACGGAGCGCCATAAAATTGAGAGATGATCTGATAAGACGTCCGCTTTAAAAAGCCTTTTTGTAAGACGTCACGGAAAAAAGGCAAGATGTTTCCCACTGTGTTACTCCTGCTACCCGTTTTCACTTCAGCTCTGGCCTGGATAGTAAGAGCCAACTCAAATGTGCCGCACGAACAAAATCCTTGTTTATAAAATAGATTTTGTTTTCTTAGCCGGCAGATGACTGGGGGTCCGGAAATGTGACGACATCTGTCGGGGGTCTCGGTGAGTGTCTTTGTCACGTCTATCTGCCCGATACCGGGTTCCCCGGCGATCGGCTGCAGCACATGCAGGAAGTCAGCATGGATCTCATCCAGGAAGTGCAGATTCAAATGAACAAGGTATGGGATTATCTTCTTCAATCCAGGGTAAAATATAATGCCCCTAATGCAGGGGTCAAGTCAAGTCATGTTTATTTGTATAGCCCTTAATCACAAAGAGTCTCAAAGGGCTGCACAGACCATTGTCTGGTTACATTTTTTGAAGTTGAGAGCTACTTCTTTGTTACTCATCAAGGTTACCAGTTTTTTGCCATTCTAAAATGACAATTGATAAAATATTACTACTATGTTGGTACTCCGTTATTAGTAATAACATGCCGGGAATAACGGAGTTACGTAACAGCGTTATATTTTCAGTAATGGGGTAATCTATATTATTACTAATTCCGCTGTTTCAACGCTGTTATCGGTACTGACGGTCAAAAGCAGTTCGTTATTTTGAATAATGTGGTTTTTTGTTCTCTTCCGAGTTTGTTGCGTCACATCTTTTGGGATAATGTCACCATTTAAAATAGCGACTACTATACAGTAAGATAGCGATTACAAATGTGATATTTATTCATCGCCGAAAGAAAAGGAGAATGACGGCTGGCAACCGATTGCGAACGTGTTCATGTTGATAGTGAACAAAAACGACTTTTTTAGCCGTCTCTTGGAAGTGGGAGCCGGCTAGCCACCAATCGAGAGCCGGTTCCCTTCGAACAAATCGACAACTTGGAAATTATTTCATATCGGGAAAATGTGCTCATTACACGAGCAATTTGAGCTAAGAGCATGATCCTGGAACTAATTAAACTCGTATGACGAGAATTATTACAGGGACTCCTGCTTACCCTTTGTTGTAAAAAAATGTTGTCTTCCGAGTATTTGTCTAATTCTGGGTGGCGGGGAAGTTTCTTTAAAAAAAAAAAGATAAATGGTTCGTTCGAAGGTTATATTTACATAATATTCGGGGCATGAACAAGCCATAGGCAATGACAGTAAAAATTCTCTTCTCTTCTCTTCTCTTCTCTTCTCTTGGCTACAAATTTAAACATTAAAGGGATCTAGAGGTGGAATAGAGCACTGTACGGCATGAACAAGCCATAGGCAATGGCTGTAAAAATTCTCTTCTCTTCTCTTCTCTTCTCTTCTCTTCTTCTCCTCTCCTCTCCTCTTCTCTTCTCTTCTCTTCTCTTCTCTTCTCTTCTCTTCTCTTCTCTTCTCTTCTCTTGGCTACAAATTTAAACATTAAAGGGATCTAGAGGTGGAATAGAGCACTGTCCGACTGTCAATAGCTCGTCGCCCATGGGAAGGAGTCTTGCTCGGTCGGGCAACTGCACCTTTACCTGATGGGATCAATTGTATTTTGTTATCAGGGATAAGAACTGGAGTTGGATTGATGTGATCCTATTTCCCACGCTGGCATTCAGGAATGTGCCTATTTAGGATTGTGTCCCCCGACTGTCTGAATTGTTTGTAATAGAGAACTACGTGTGCCGTAGCACTGGACCTGATGCAATTCAGGGCATGAGCTGATCACATCTCCTGTGAGCTGAAAATATTTTTTTCCTGTCTCTCATTGTGTACTCCGAAGAAGAATGGTAATAGAAATAACAACGGTGTCCAAGGACACTTCTCGCTAGAAAATAAAACACAAGTGAAGAAACTACGACTAAATAAATGTCACGAATGACTGAAATAACAAATAAGCTATAAATACAGAGATAATACAATGACTAAATATAGGCAGAGACATACAGTATATCAATATTACTACATCTTCCATTGTCTGCGTAGATACACTCGTACGAAGAAAAGCTGGACTCGTACTCTGGAGAACTTGTGGATCTACTGGTCAGAGTCGCCCTCCTGAGCTCAAGCGCCGACAACTACATCAAATTAGACTTCGAGCTGCTCCGGGTCGAGCTCCGAGAGTTCGAGTCTCTGGTGTCCCAGCTCAAAAATGCCTTCAATTCTTCCTCGCCCATGTTTGAATCTCTCTATACTGAGGTGAAAACATTTTATTAATTATACTTTGCATTCTGATATTACAACAAAAGAAAGAGTAGTGGCCAGGAAAAAACAAGCAATATAGACTTTGAAAAGTATCTGTAACTGTTTGATTTATTTATGTTTTAAACGATTACTTGTACATATCGGTATTGGTATCAGTAGATAGTGAGGAGCTGAATCCGAATTACTGGTACCAGTGCAAAACAAGTGCTCATCATTGATTATTTCTATTTATGTAGATACAAATTTGAACATGTTTGTTTTGTTTGTTTGATTAAAGGTACTTAATTATTCCAGTAAGACATAAAAGTTGTGAAAGGGACAGTGTATTTATTGGATCCTAGTGGTGTAAAAAAGTCTTCATTGATTAAAAAAACTATACATTTAAATAATAGGCAAAATACATGAACTGTCAGATAAATGTGCATTTCTTTTTTCTAATACATATAAATCAAAAAATGACCCCAATTTGGGGACTATAAGGCACACCATTCAAAACAGGGTTTTGCGAGATATTCTTCATACATAAGGCGCACTGTACTATAAGGCACATCAAATTAAAACAACCGTAAGAGCGCAGGTTGCATCAAAAGAAACATCATAACATTTTTAAAAACATGTTTCATGGAACATAATTTTTATGGAATCTGGTATCACCACTACAATTAATTTATTAATTCATAAATGGTCACTGCATGTAGTGGCAATTCATTGCAACCATGCATTTTTATTTATTTTTTTCTCCGCTCTATAAAGCGGACAGATTATAAGGTGCACTTTAGAATTTCTGGAAAATGTTAGGGTATTGGGTGCGCCTTAGGGTTAGTAAAATACCGTACATTTATTTTACATAAAGTGAGCCTCACATAATTGTTGCCATCTAGCTGCTACAGGTAACCAAAAACCTAAAAAAATGAGAAGTAAAATTGTGCGTTTTGGTCGCTTTGACTCGCCGTAGTTTGTATTCTTCCTTGTGCCTTTTAGCACTCATATTCATTTGGACTTTGCCATACAATGACAACTAGTGGTCAAATAATACACACTGTCCCTTTCACAAACTAGATTTTTTTCTTTTAGATTTACTTTTATCTGATACTATTTTGTTTTTTAGAAATATATTTGTCAGGCCACGACAGTTCCTATTCCATGTTGTTTCACATAATACAAAATGTCCTCCTAGATCCACAACATGACTCTTATCGTGGACCAACTGGATTCCTACGATAAGAACAACCTGGAAGTGCTCCGCATCGAGTTTGCAAAACTGCAGAAGATGCTGGAGGATTGTCAGAAGGATCAAGAATTCTCTAAGCCTGATATCGGTCTGTCAACTTGTTACATTCCATTACCAATTGCAATATACAGTGGCCCCTCTACATACAAGATTAATTCCTTCCTCGTACCCAGAATTTCTCATATCTTGAACAAATTTTCCCCATAAGAAATAACTGAAAACCAATGAATCTGTTCCAGGCCTCCCAAAACAATCAAAGCTTAACCCTAAATAGCTATAACACACATCTTCCTGATTACTAAAGATACATTTAAAAAGTAATTAAACATAAAATACAGGCATAAGATAAATACGATGATTTTAAATAAATAAAATGCAGCTTTAGAATGAGCGCTTAGCATGTGGATTTGTAGGTGTATGCGTGGGAGTGGAGAAGTGAGGGAGAGGGATGCGGGAGGAGTGAGGGTACGCGAGACAGCACGATTAAAAAAATACGACATTAGGGTCTGTATGGCGGTAAACGTATGTGCTAACTGGGACGACCTCATGCTCTGGTGATAGCATCTGGAAATTCCTGCAACTTTTCTTTTGTATGTCAGGCAAGATTTTTGCTGGAAAGACATCTCATATCATACATTTCTCATAACTAAATATATGTAGAGGTATTACTGTATATTTACATTTTGGGAGATGAAAAAAGTCTCAGATGAGTTTCTTTTCCAGGCAACTGCAAAAACAAAGGCATCCAGAAACTCAGCAAACCAGTCATTCTCCAACTGAACTCCCATTTGGAGAGAGGTTACGTTTATGGCGGGTGGGGAAAGGACTCCAAACCTAACAAAGGTTCTGAGTCCATGTACTTCTACAGTGGCTACAGCAGTACCTTAACAACTCGATTCTACATTTACCCCGACTACAAACATTTGCTCCTGATGTCATCATCCGGTTACGCCGAATTTCCGGCTGGTTATCGAGGCTACGGTAACAATTACGTCGTTCACGCTAACAGCATTTACTACCAGAGAGACTCCCCCTTTAGCATGGGCAAGTACAACCTTAGCAATGCCAGGTACGAATCCAGGGTGCTACCAAGCGCTAGTTCCTCCTTCTCCTACAGTTACTCCGCTAACCAGAACTTGGACTTTGCGGCGGACGAAAGAGGATTGTGGGTTATGTACGCTTCTGACGAGAACAAAGGGAAGATAGTGTTGGCCAAGATCGACGAGAAAAACTTCGGTGTGGAGAACGTGTGGAACACGGCCGCGTACAAGCAGATGACCGGGAACGCCTTCATGGCCTGCGGGGTTATGTACGCAACCCGACCCGTCGACCTCAACACGGAGGAGATCTACTACGCCTTTGATACCGAGAGCGGCCAAGAGAAACAACTCAGCATTCGCTTTCCTAAATTTCAGGAGAAATATTCCAGCTTGGATTACAACCCCACCGATCGTCTCCTCTACATGTACAACGACGGTTATTACGTGTCTTACTACGTGAAGTTTGACACGGCGTGATTCCTTCTTAGGGATATCATCTGCGTTGTGATTGATGTGGTTGATCTCGCCTTTGCTGCTTTCTCCTCAATAAAAATCGAATTGAAGCATTCAAACAACTTGGGGTGATCAATCTTTTCCTTAATTCATAAAATAGCCAGCCAGGGTTGTATTTCAGACGTCTATAGGCGTCAATGGCACTCAGTCTTCATATTCAAAGGGGTCACATGCCACAGAGGCCCAGGAAGGAGTCCACTTTGCATACATTCAAAAGATGCAAAGGGCATTTTGATTCTAAGGATTTTCCTACATTCTTTAACACATGTGTCAAACTCATGGCCTGCCACAGCATTTTATCTGGCTTGCCAGATAATGCTGAGAGGAGCACAAGGGTAAAAATCACATCAAACAATGAGTAGTAGTAGTTTTACATATGTCCACCAGAGGTCGCCAAAGCCAGAGGTGACTGGCAAAGCAACAACAGTGGCTGTATTTGCAGATTATGTCATGATTACTGATGTGACTCAGCTGTGCCCGCTCATTTAGCGCCAACTGCGGGTTCTGTTTGGCTCCCTGTCAGGATTTGAAACCAGTCCTGTCTGTCCCCTGGTGTCAGTCCGTCTGCGAACCTCAGTGAATACGAGGCAAGCCTTTTTCGACCCTGACTCCTACCTGTCTTGTTCTTTGCTCCCGTCTGTCTCCGGCTACAACCTGTTTTTCTCCTGACCATGTCTGTTCTCCCGTCCCGGCTTACGACCTCTCTTTGTCCCCCGACTACGTCTACTCTCCCGTTCTGGCTTACGACTCGCTTACGACCCCGACCACGTTTTTGCTCTCCTGTCCCGGCTATCGACCTGTTTTTCCGTCCCTGACACCGCCATCGCCGCTATGGAAGATTTATTTCCGCGTTCGGAACACAATCCGAGTACGAGAGCGACTTGCTTCCCGCGTCCAGCGAACACCGGATCGTGGCCGCAGCCTTTCCTCTTCCCTTCAATAAAACTTGTGAGAAACGTAAACGCAACTAAGTCCTGTTTCCGTTCTGGTCCTGACAGATTACCATTAATAAATCCAAGAACATAGAGGAAACCCATCCTGAAGTTGTTTTAAATAAAGTAAAACTTGGATCCACTGTTTAAGAAAATACCAAAAACTACAAATAAAAATAAACCAGCACCTAGGTGTCTTTGTTTGAAGACGTTTTCTATCAGCAAAGTTCCCAGATTCAGGAAAGAAATTTCATTTTACAAAATATAAAACATAAGATGAAAGACTTTACAATAATTCAATCAATCATTTAAATTAGTACTTGTATGCTATTTTGGTCACTCTCCTGTCTGAATTAGCTTTCCCATGTCAAATAAACTGCACTGGAAATTATTTGAATTATTGTTTTGCTTTTCTATTTTATTATTATTTTTTAAACAAATGTTCAGTTGATAGATCCTGCAAAAGATTTAATTGAAGTGAAGGTAAAAAACATATAGAGGATAAAAAAACCTCAATTATAGTTTTTAGTTTTTTATCGAATCTCAGATCTCTGAATTATATTTTTATTTTGAGCCTCCAAAAAAAACCCACAGCCCTCCCTCCAGCTAAGGCAGACTTTTTGTGCCATTTATTTACTAGCCCGGCCCCGGTCGGAATGTTTTTTTCTAGCATGTGGCCACTGAGCTTTAATTTGATCCCCCTTTTTTAAAGGGTCAGACGTTCAAATTCAGACATTTTCCAAAGATATTTCGTTACTGTTTCATCCATTGATGAATGCTGGGAAACAATATCACAAAAATACAATAAACTGATTTTTATTTTAGTATTCAGTTGATTTTAAAAGCATTTACGTGAAAAATACTACTCTGGACTCTGTTCAGTAACAACTCTGTTTTGAACTTTTATCTACGTTAGGTAAAAATGTATCGTACAATATCCATTTTGTATTTCCGGCAAATTTGTAATTAAGTAGCAATACTCTAGATGGTGCTAAAGCTACACGATCAATGTTTTCGTTTGAAATAGAATGTATCCCGTGTTCCTCTTTAATTAGACAGTTTAATGAAGTTATTGATGCCGGAAACCGGCTTTCAGAAAGGTTGCACTATTTATTGTGTACAATATGATGACAATAGGCCGTCTTATTCATTCTCACATTTATAGTAGAAGAAGTAGTAGATCTCATAGGATTTCTAAACAATAATAAGAGGTAAATTTTAACAAATATTCTGGTCGTAGAATACGAGTTACAAAGACAAATCAATCTGTTTTTACCTTTCTTTGTGCGGCCATTTTGAGAATTGGTGTCGAGGGTTGATGACATCAATGGGCTAAGCTAACAACCAATAACAGCAGTTCACTCTCTTTTTGAAGTGAACAATGATTGGCTGAACCATAAAGGGACAGTATGTCATATTTAGTGCCTCCTAGTGGTAAAAAAAAAACTTTTATTTAGGAAAAAGAAAATTAAATAGTGGGCAAAAATACGTGAACTCTAAAAGATATGTTAATTTGTATAGAAAATTATAAATATAGAGACATTTTTATTAATGTTAAATGGTGTAATCCATACCGAGTAGTCGCCAACTACGCAGTGATCGTTTGGCACTGGTTTACTTTGCACAGGAGAACAGTGCCCTCTAGTGTTTACATTTTACACATAACATAAACGTCAACATAGAATAGAATAGAATAGAATTTACTTTTTATTGTCATTCTTTGTAACCATGCACACAGAACGAAATGTCGATACACCTGACCCGTACAGTTAAACTGTAGCGAGCCGATGCAGCCGCAGCCAAACAGGGCGCAGCCATTTTAGTCATTAGGTGACCAAACCCCCCAATTCCAACCCTTAATGCCGAGCGCCAAGACATGCCTTATGACCCACCAAGTTTCCAAATTATTGCCCACGGAGAGGGATAAGAACAGGTGGCTATTTTCCCCCCATTTTATTAACACTCCACTTATTGAAACATGAATATTTTGTTTGTTTGTTTGTTTGTACATGATTCAATTGTTTGTTTGTTTGTACATGATTCAAATTGAATCTTTTCTTCCGGCGCCGTCACGAATGGCAGCCACTCCAGCAGCTCCCGTGTTATTTTCGATTGTTCTCAGCTCAAGGATGCTGCTGGAAATGTGAATTTCCCTTCGGGGATGAACAAAGTATCTATCTATCTATCTATCTATCTATCTATCTATCTATCTATCTATCTATCTATCTATCTATCTATCTATCTATCTATCTATCTATCTATCTATCTATCTATCTATCTATCTATCTATCTATCTATCTATCTATCTATCTATCTATCTATCTATCTATCTATCTATCTATCTATCTATCTATCTATCTATCTATCTATCTATCTATCTATCTATCTATCTATCTATCTATCTATCTATCTATCTATCTATCTATCTATCTATCTATCTATTTCTTTTTTTCCTCATATTTTACAAATTCAAGTTGTTTTTAGACTAGTAGGAGTTCATTTAACACAATACTGTCAGGAAATACTTCTGGTCCTGTAAATATTCACACGCCGACCTAGAACGATTTTAGTGTAAGTGTATTTTTTGATCCATCCATCCATCCATCCATTATCTGCACCGCTTATCCTCAGTAGGGGCGCGGGGGTGCTGGAGCCCCTCCCAGCTATCTTCGAGCAGTGGGCAGGGGACACCCTGAACTGGTTAGTGTTTCTTAATTCAATTGACATACAAGTTAAATTATGTTTATTAAAAATATAATACAATTACACTTCAAATTATGCCACCAAAAATGTCCGAACACAAGCATGTAAGGCTAATGTATTTGGACCACATAAACAAAGAGATACTTAGAAAGGATGAAGTCATCAAAAGGAAATTGTGCGATCGATGATGAGCTTTTAGGTCCACGGAGCAGACCACCCCCCTTTTCCTTTGGGTAAGGGGCTTTTCCATCTTCCCAGTCTGTTTGTGAGTCACAGTAGGTTCTGTAATGCTTTCTTCCCTGGGGGAGTTGAACGAGTGGAGGAGAGGTTTAGTGTTATTTTGGGCCAAATACCAGTCAATATTCCATCTGAATTTGAGATATCATAGATATATAAAAAGGATAGATAGTACCATCACTTTTGGGTAAATTATTTTCATCGTAAAGGGACAAAAACAAAACAAACAAAACAAAAGAACTCTGTCTCTTTAAATCACGCAGCATCTGATGTGATGCTGCGCGTGCAAGGGTACCAAACGTGACATCACGCTCAGCCAATCAGAGTCCAGGATTTACGATTTCTCCTCCTCCTCCAAGAAGAGGAAGAGGGCCTTGTGCGGTCGGATGATGCTGATGCTGCTTGCACGGACGCATCACGCAATGGTAGGTTGCAGTTTTCCGTGCGTTTTTATCCTTTTGGCCGTTGTTTTTGTGCTATATGACACAAATATACATACTGGCTAAAGCTCGAGGGAATCTCAGTCTATAATGCATGAGGAATGTGTTGAGGATGATGTGTCTTTCTGATGTAAGGATGCGAGGCTTGTCCTTGGTAGATGGAAGAAAAACAGCACTATTATGCAATGCATTGATTCATTTACCCTCTTAAGTATGTCTTATGTGACAATATTATTTGATTCACTTCCTTTCCGGTTCAATAATGGTCAAACCTTTTCTTTCACTCTCCTAGCCCATCATGTGTTGTCACAGAGGCCAGACCCTGGGGTGAGAGCCCCTGTCAGGGGACACCTAGCAGGGATGTGTCCTGATTTTCATCGGACAAGGGAGCAAAGGTGAGCACACTCCAAAAATATATACATTAAGAACATTGTAATCTAGTGTTTTTATCTAAATTCCCCTTTATCAGAGTTTCTCCCTGTCTAGTGTGCCACAGGAAATTGCCCAATTGTATCTTGGAAAAAAAAGCACTCAGTTCTTCAGTATTTTTCTTTTTTTTCAGTGCCTATAACATTTATCTATATCAGTAGGTGGTAGAAGATTACTATTTCTTTCTTTTTATATATGAATTATCTGCTCAAGAGGTAGAACAGGGCTGTAAATTAGGAACTTGTTTGAAAAAAACTACAATTAATTAGCAAAAGGAAACAACAAAATATTTGCACAAAAACAGCTGTACGATACAATAATATTTTGAATAAACATGTGCCCGAATGAATTAGGCTTAAGCTTTTAATTGCCTACTCCCATTATTATTATTTTTTCATTTCAGTGAAGACAAAATCCTTTATCTGCATCCATCCATTCTCTGCACCGCTTATCCTCAGTAGGGTCGCGGGGGTGCTGGGGCCCATCCCAGCCATCTTTGGGCAGTGGGCAGGGGGACACCCTGAACTGGTTGCCCGATCAGTCGCAGGGCACACAGAGACAGACAACTCACTCGCTCATTTACACCTAGGGACAATTTGGACCGGCCAATTAACCTGACATGTATGTTTTTGGAATATGGGAGGAAACCGGGGTGCCCGGAGGAAACCCACGCAAGCACAGGGAGAACATGCAAACTCCACACAGGAGACTCGATCTCAGTACCTCAGAACTGTGCCGCTGTGCTGCCCATATTCAAAATCAAAACACGAGAAAATATCATCTTACACCACAAAAGGGAAACACAAATGGGACCACTAGCGACTCCTAAAAGAATATAGTACCCAAAGGCATTAGCTCAGGAGGAAGAGCGCTCGTCTTGGGATCAACAGGTCGCAGGTTTGATTCCCGGCTCCTCCATGTTATATGTCAAAGTGTCCTTGGGCAAGACACTGAATCCCAAATGCCCCCAATACGCAGGTAGTTACCTTGCATGGCTGACGCTGCTATCGGTCAGTTATTGTGTAAAAGGGAAAAGTGTGAAGCACATTGTAAAGCGCTTTGGGAAGTCTTCATTGACTTGAAAAGCGCTTATTTGAACACACTTTTTTGAACTATTTGCCCAATTGCAGAGCTTTCAGAGGATGCCTATTATGAATGCTGGGTCTTGTTTGTTTTCTAAAAATCTACTGCACCAACTGATAACTTGGCATCCATCCATCCATCATCTGCACGGCTTATCCTCAGTAGGGTCCCGGGGGTGCTGGAGCCCATCCCAGCCATCTCCGGGCGGTGGGCAGGGGACACCCTGAACAGGTTGCCAGCCAGTCGTAGGGCACACAGGGACAGACAATTTGCTTGCTCATTCATGCCTAGGGACAATTTGGACTGGCCAATTAACTTGACATGCATGTTTTTGGAATGTGGGAGGAAACCGGAGTGCCCGGAGGAAACCCACGCAAGCACGGGGAGAACATGCAAACTCCGCACAGGAATGTTGGTAGCTGGATTTGCACCCATGACCTCAAAACTGTGCCGCACACGCGCTAACCACCGCGTCGCCGTGCTGCCCCCCCTTGTTTGGCATATAACAATAAAAAATCTACTAAAACCTGAGATATTCTGGTTAGTCTCATTGCACCGCTATTATTTTGAACAGCACGGTCTATATTTGAATCTATGACCAGCATAATACATGTATGACTGTAATATTCTTTAATTGGACTTTAGGCCGGACAGAGAAAGCGGACGAGGATGGCCAAACGTGATTACTTGGTGGAGGCGGCTAAGCAGATTCGCATGGCCCTGGACAGCGAGGTCAACGAAGACTACGAGGCCGCTTTCGCTTATTATAAGAACGGGGTGGACTTACTACTAAATGGGGTACAATGTAAGGTCATTTTCATTATACGGCAAATATATTTGATTATGTAACAGATTTAGATATCGAAGTGAGTCTCACAAAAAATCCTCACTCACCAACTTTCCAGTGCCTGAGACACAAGAGGAATAAAATGAGATTCTGCAGCACACACACACCAGAATAAACATAAATAGGAAGTTACACATCAGAATTTCCCCTGGGCAAGGACACATATTTAGAACAGGCCCTGTTGTTTTATTGTTTTGTTGGTTTGAGTCTGAAGACGTTGGTTTTACAGTGGACCCGAACAAGGAACGCCGAGAGGCTGTGAAGAGAAAGACAACCCAGTATTTGAAGAGAGCTGAGGAAATCTTCATAACGCACCTGCAAGACAACCTCGAGAAGGGGAACACTCATTTAGGGGTAAGCATGATTTCCGGTTTGTTAAGTGTTTTAACGGTTTTAATTTTGCATGGTGGTATTTGAGCACGAAACAGACTTTTAATCACACGAGCTATTATCACCCAGTTTTGGAATGTAGTTTTACTTTCAAAATATCATAATTTACTCTGCCATTAGATTACTCGGGGGCCACACGATAGAACCAACATTCTGTCGGGGGCCGGACTAATAGATTAAAGAGAAAGAAAATGGAAGATAAAGAAATAAGAGAAAGAGAGAGGGAAAAGGAGTAAGGGCGGGACAAAGAAAGAAAGAGAGAGGGAGAGAGAGGGAGAAACAAAAGATAAAAAGTCGTGAGAGAGGGGGAAAAGAAAGGTAGATGAAGAAAGAAATCCAAAGAAAAATAGAAAGACAGAAGGAGAGAAAAGAGAAAAGAAAGTGCAAAGGGTATGAAGAGAGAAAGAGAAAAGAGAGAAAAGGAAAAAAGGAAGTTAAAGCAAAAGAGGTTAAAAAGACACAGAGAGAGAAAGAGACAAAGAGCAACAAAGGAAGAGAAAAAGGCACCTGGCTTTTGGCAACATCAGGTTTGACATATTTCAACCTGCGGCTTGTTTTTCTCTTGCGCTCCTCTGAGTGTTGTCTCGCGGGCCAGATTCAATCCCTTAGCGGGCCTGATCTGGCCTACGGGCCGCCTGTTTGACACCTGTGCATTAGAGCTCGCAATTTATCTATACATTTTTAAAATTGAAAATAAAATGTATACCAAAAGTATGCTGAATTCCAAGTTTAATAATTTCGTTCGCTTCATTCTCAAACATTTTTCTCTAAGTACTGCCTAAAACAGGAACCGTTGGTGTTGGTGTGACATGTGCAAACTCATTCAATGGTCTTCTGTACTACTTTGTGATTTAATGTTCTCCACTCGCAATTTTTATGTATATGACCCGCCAAAGGGGGGATTTCATCATGTATCAAGAGAATGCATTTATACCCATAAGGTTTACAATACAGAAAAAAGAGAATTTATGAGAATTAACGTGCCAAACGTATTATCTTTCAAGCATTTAGAGTGATAATCTATCATACTTCCATTTGAAAATTACTTAGGATTTACTGCTTGGTCCCGTCTTTTCTCGTTTTCGACACAATACAGCAACATCTGGTGGTCAAACACACTGTCTCTTTAATGCAGGGGTGTCGGGACCGGAACGGAGACAAGACCCACTTGCGTTACGTTTCTCTCAGTTTTATTGGAAGAAAGGAAAGGGTTGCACCCACGATCCAGTGATCGCTGGACGCGGGAAGCAGGTTGCTCTGACCACGGAAGTGGGACTTCCGTGGCGAGCTATGGCGGTGTCGGGAACGGAAAAAAACGGTTCAGTAGCTGGGACAGGAGAGCAAGAAAACGTGGTCGGGATCTGAAACGAGTCGAAAGCCAGGAGAGGAGAGTAGACGTGGTCAGGATTATAAAACGGGTCAAAGCCGGGGAACAGACGGGAGCAAAAACAGATGGGAGTCAGGGTCGAAAAAGCTTGCCTAGAGTACAATGAAGTTCGCAGACGGACTGACCACTGCCGATAGACAGACGTGGGTTTGAATAGTGACAGGGAGCCAATCAGAGTACGAGGCAGTTGGCGCAAAAGGAGCGGGCACAGGTGCATCACATTGGTATTCATGACAAGGGGTTACTACACTTTATACTAATCTTAATTTGATCAAATATGTGTCTCGCAGCCTCAACAAAAGCCATAGAGTTTATAGGGGGTCAAAGGTAATTAACAAAAAGCGCTCCATAGAAAGGAGAAGGGGAGAAAATTATAAACAAATAATGCAGTCCTGAATAATTTATGGCTGTTGAAACCCAGGAAGTCCAGAGATGAGAAACATACGCAGGCAGGATCAGCAAAAGGGCACGCAACGATCCGACAGCTTCTGCTGTCGACACAGTCCTGAATTGCCCCTCTCCTGATTAGAGTAAGGTGCGGGTAGTGATGAACCTGAGTTAGAGGTAAGATCGGGCCCAAAAAAAGCACCCGAGCCCGACGCAGGCCCGAGGGGTAATAAACCCGACCCGGACCGAGCCCGACTAATTAACTGGATTTGCTGGCCCGGCCCGAGGGGCCCGAAATTACATATTTTATTTATAAGGAGGGGTGATTTATGATAACAAATTAAACTCTGCCTTTTGTTACAACATCTAGGCCTAAGTTAAATAAAACTGTATAAACATTTACATCTTTTATATTTCTGTGTCTGCACTGCAGATGTCACATTAAGCGACAATCTGTCATTGACGGGTTTTTTTTCGAGGTAGCGAAAACATTTAAGGGCGTCCGTCATTTTGACGACTTGATCATTACTCTGACGTTCATTACTTTTGCCAGGACAGCTTTTTAAATGTCTGATCAGCGTCGAGGTCCCAGTCTTTTTGCTATCGTATGCGAGCAAATTGCCACATTGACACTCAGCGAAGCCAACGCAAGTCTGTGTATCATTTTCTACTATCAATTTGAAATTGCTCCACACTTGACTCTTACCAGAGTGCGTTTTCCTCGTCAGTTCTCCTCTTTTGAGTTTATCCTTAACTTCTTGTTGGTCCGACTCCATATCGGGGATACCAGGCCAAAATCACGCGAATTTGCGGAGGGGAAGATTATTAAGAGGACAGCATTCACGTCACGTCACGTGCACAGAGCATGCTCTGGCTCCGTAAAAGGAATTACAGCTCCTTCTCCGTTTTATCCAAATTATTTATTTTATAACAAGTATTCCTTGGTCTAGTATCCATACATAGTTTAAGTATATATTTTTAATGAACATTTAACACATTATTAATTAATTTAAAAAAAAAAAAAAAAAAAAAAAAAAAAAAGCAGGACCGAACCCGACCCGACCCGACCGTATGACTGACATTTCAGGCCCGACCCGGCCCGAAATTGCCTCGGGTTCGGGTTCGGGTTCGGGCTCGGGCCATAAATCTTAGCTCTAACCTGAGTGGAGTCTTCTAGTCTTTCTATTTGTTGCCACCTGCTGGAGGACGGTGGAGTGCTGGATATTAACTCTTTGATTGGTAAGGCTTACAACAACATATCTTTGTATCAACAGGGATACAGCAGTCTGAGATTCCGTCCGGTAAGACACTTAAGTTCTCCTGTGGAGGACCTGGAGATGTGCAAAGTGGTGGGCGTCAGTGATAAGGTAAAACACTTTTTTTTTAAAAATTAGTGATTCTTTGGGTTGAAGGAAAAAACCTTCAAATAATAGTAACATTCTTCTTTGCTTACATAGGTCCTAGTGGTCCAAAGCATGGTTAACAAAGAGACATTTGTTGTAAAGGTAGATGTTTATTCCTCTTGCCTCTTGAATGTGCTGCTTAATCTGTTTTGACGTTTATTTGAATGATCTAATTCCAAGTGTTGCTTTGTTTTGCAGAGTCTGATGAAGTCCAGCTGGGAAAGCAGGGAGCAGCCAACCATCATCCCACAAGGAGTACCATACATGGTGAAGCTCCTGAGGTATTACGTCAGCGAGGACACGGTTTACCTTCATCTTGAACACGTCAAAGGTAAGGGAAAGACACCTAGAATCAAACAGGCCTTGAAATGAAAGGACCTAAACCAATAAATACATTGTCAGAGATATGTAAGCAAAAGCGAAAGAACTAGAAAACAATCTTTTTCGTTTAAAACATAATTTGTAAAACCTTTAGGTGTGTGCTCTGTACTGTTGGTCAGATGTTTTCTGGTTGAAAAGTCCAAAGTGCTTGTTTGTGATGGAAAAAAACTGACTCATCTCAAGTGGGTTGGAAAAACCCCAAATTATGATTGATTACCATAATTACTCGCATATAAGCCTATATTGTAGATAAGCCAACCTCCTGACACTGCTTCAAAAGACCCACATACTAAAGTAAATACATATCAATGAAACATATGCGATGATTATTTAAACGTGTTTATATTTAAGTTAGAATATAATATACCGCTTATCTATCTACCCTGGTCATATCCCTTGAGAGGGGTGACCGAAGGCAAGACAAACACATACACAAAATTAAAGAAAAAAAGAAAGTCGCAAAAAAACACAAAAATTTGACCATGACCAGCCCAAATGCCCAAACCCCCAAACAAGTTAAGCACCTCGGCACCCAAGTTGGTCCTGCTTTCGTCCCTCGAGATGAAACGGGACACAAGAAAGCGACCATTTCACTCGGGTCAGCGTGACACAACACACTGTTCAACAGCAGGGCCCGACAGCTTTCACTGGTTTACCCCTACCGCATCATACAGGTGCCCTGCCCATCCCTTAGAACGCTTCCAAACATCCCACTATCCTTTTACAACACCTCTCCACTCATTCCTATCACCAACAAGAGCTCTAGCTTCCACTCTTTCTATCAGTGCACTCATAACACCATCCATCCACGTTAATCGCGACCTTCCTCTTGGTCTCCTTCCATTTACTTCTGCTCTGTAGATTCTTTTCAACATTTGCTCCTCAGCCATCCTCTCTATGTGTCCAAACTAGCCAAGTATTCTCTCATCCATACGCTTGCTTAGTTCCGCTACTATTCCAGTTTTGTGTCTCACAATTTCGTTTCTCAACCTATCCAATCCTAACATACTACTCAAAAACTTTTAATTTCCTTTTAAAATCTGCATTCAGGCTCCAAGTCTCTTCACCATACAACAGTCGGCACAATCATACTCTGATACAATCAACCGCTTATAAAGATAAAAATCAAACAAATTTAAACCATCCACCTTTAAGCAGTGCTTCAAACTCAGACACTCGTACACCGTTCTCTATTTTGCAATCATTTTCTTCTTCAACTTAGTTATTGATAAATGGACTGCATTTAGATAGCGATTTACCAATCACTGAGCAACTGCAAAGCGCTTTACAACACTCCCACAAACTCCCTCACAGGTAGCAGAATCAGCCATCCAAGGTGACTATCTGGATATCGGGGACATTAGGACTTTAGTGTCTTGCCCAGGAACACGAAGACATTTTAACAGGAGCCTGGAATTGAACCTACAACCTTTTTGGTTCCAAGATGACCACACTACCAGACCTACTACCGCCACTCAACACAATTTAAAAATGTTGTCGGGAGTTTGACATGATTGCAGCTACCTTTTTTCTAACTTGAGCACTTTAAAATAAGGTAGCAAATTAGGTGAATCCTTAAACACAGGAAAGGACTTTGGAAGCATGAGATGAAGGTACTGCTGACCACTGTGGACATAAGACGGAGGCTAAGTTACGGGGTCCATACAAAACACCTAAGACAGGACGATAGTCTGATTTATGAAGATTAAGCGGAGCTAAACTGACAGTCTTTGCCACCCTTGTGTTCATTTTGTTTGATGAGCATATAAGCCAACCCCATGATTTCTATATTGTATATTATAGTTCGAAATACAGCTTAAATGCATATATTGTTCTTTTGTGCTTCGTTTTGTTTTCCCAAGGTGGACGGCTCTTCTCCAAACTTCACAAGCTGAGGAAAGATCGAGCTAAAGAAGAGGCCGATTGCACCGCATCCGGACAGCACAACGTCAAGATGAAGAGCAGTTACACTTCGCCCGCAATCTGTACAGACCACCAGCCCACTGAAGATCCCGGTTCTTGGGACGAGACCCAGCGTCGTTTGGACAGCTGCGGGACCCATTCCTACATCGAGGAAACGGGCTGCCTGAGGAACACTCGTTCACCTGCGTCCTGCAAAAGCAAGGCACACCGGGCATCTTTGCTTCCCGCGGTGGCCCGATCTCAGGTGAGTGCTCGGATCCATCCGCCAGCTCCGACTTTGTGTTTGCACGCCTCACAAACTCAGGACACGCCGGCTCTTCCTCTGTCTTGCACCCGAGTCAGTCAAGCTTTGGATGTCATGTCTGGACTGAATGACGGAAAAGCCAGAACTGGGCTCATAGAGTGTAGTTCAGACTTTGAAATTGCTTGGAAAGCTGCGGATCCGGCACTGAGAAGCAATCAAAGAAACCCCTACGCAGTCACAGGCTTGAACCACCCTCCTGACCCTAAAACTTCCTCCCCAGCAATTTTATATCTTCCTCTCCATTGCCAGACACAAATTCAAGGACGAGCATCTTGGGACGGGCCCAGTTTTCACCAGGGATCTGTTGTAAGTCCATCTGACCAAATTTTTAATTCAGACCTAAAGCAGGAAGAACAAAACGGGGTGGTTGTCCTCAGGAGCACCGACCAAGCCGTGTTCTCGGACCGCAGTTCCTTGTCTTCCTCTGCAAAGGAAAGTAGTCTGGTTGATGGCGCAGAAGAAGCTCGCGAACCATTCAGTGTGGGGAACCCAACCTCCACCATGCCCAATGAAGGGTCCTTTTCCAGCTGGTACTCCCCACGCTTGCTCGGAGCACAAAACAAGACCGACAAAACT
Source organism: Urocampus carinirostris (assembly GCF_059441175.1). NCBI lineage: Eukaryota > Metazoa > Chordata > Actinopteri > Syngnathiformes > Syngnathidae > Urocampus > Urocampus carinirostris. The sequence continues at coordinate 18,267,252 of NC_142363.1, read as the reverse complement.
GAGGGTGACCCCGTGAGGGCGGAAGAAGGGCAAAGAGATGACCAGATGATTGAAGTGGAAGGGTGGTGCCACGTACCCCGTTTGACGCAAAGATCTGCAGACAAAACCAGCAGTCAGAACTCCTGGGGCGGCCTCCCCGAAGCTGAGGTGCGAGTGTGGGGGGCCCAGATCTTGCTGGCCCTTGAGAGCCTTCATCAGCAGGGAATCTTCTGCCGGGACCTAAACCCAAGGAACGTCCTGCTAACCAGCAACGGTAAGCGCTGGAAGAGGTTACCAGTCAGGAAGTTAAGAATGGTTGAAACAAATAATTTCTTTGTGTTTTCACAGGAAAGGTGTGCTTGACTTTTTTTGGACAATGGAGTGAAGTTCAGTCAGAAATTGACTTTGATGTCATGGATCAGATGTACTGTGCACCAGGTAGAACTTAACCTCACGTATTGATATTTTACATTAGACAGTTTGCATATAAAGGTGCATTGTCTATTACTTAGCACATCCTATAAGTAAAATAACCAGATTCATTAAAAAACAACAATATTAATTTAAAGAATACAAGCAAAAAAGCATGAACTATCACATAATCATGCATTTTTAAAATACTCATAAGTAGAGAAATTCATATATTTGACATAACATAAGTCTAACTTAGAGGAGCTGAGAGAATTATCTGCCATCTTACTGATATGTGTACACAAAACCCCTCAAAAAGGCTGGGTTTAAAAAAAAAAGGAAAATATAGTTTGGTCACGTTGAATCTCGGATTCTTCCTTTAGCTTTTTATCACTTTTCAGTTGCTTGACACGATACAGTGACGTTTAATGGTCAAATACTACACACTGTCCCTTAAAATGTAGTATTAAACCATTTATTGTTGCGCTGTCGCATGATGGAACCATTTTTTTCTTTGGCTCAAGATTATTATGATCAAATTTAATGTAAAACGAGAAAATAGATACGAATTTCAAATAAATCAACAAATTAAAATGATGATTGACATTGCATTGTGTGTAAGTTTTATTTTTAGTGCAGTCAAAACTAAAGCTTTGAAGAAGTGTTTTTTTAATTTTCTAGTTTTAGATACCATAACATTGAGTCGTCAACAATTTTGATATCAACCTGTAGGGTTACTTTAACTGGATTACTTTCAATTACTTTTGGATTACTCCAATACCAAATATGCTAATAAAAGACAAAAGAAACTAAATATAAATAAAAATACTAAATGTTGTGCAGGCTTGGGGAGTAACAGAATACATTGAACGGCAAAAATGATGTTGTCAAGCTGTTTGGATTTATTTTCATTTTGTTTCTGTCGCATTTTATGTTAGTTTTGCTGGAGATCAAAGCCAGAAGAGAAAGCTTACCACGTGTTGTGAGTCATAATTTTATTCATATTTAGTTTCGGGGCGGCAGTAGCTCAGGAGGTAGAGCGCTCGTTTTGGGATCAAGGGATCCCAGTTTGAATCCCGGCTCGTCCGTGTTACATGTCAAAGTGTCCTTGGGTAAGACACTGAACCCCTAATACCCCCAATAAGCAGGTTAGTGCCTTACATGGCTGCAAGGCTGCTATTGGGAAATGCGGAGCACATTGTAAAGCGCTTTGGGAAGTCATTGACTTGAAAAGCGCTATATAAATGTAGATCATTTCATTTCATTTCTTTTGTCTTTTATTAGCATATTTGGTATTGGAGTAATCCAAAAGTAATTGAAAGTAATCAAGTTAAAGTAACCCAACCCAACCCTGTATATATCGTACTCACACCTCAACAGATTGTAAGAACTGAATGACAGTTTATTATTCCTCTAGTTGTTGACTGCAGAATGGCCACAAGAGGGCGGTATATCAAGAAATCAATGTACTAAAAATGTTTGCATCAGCACCGCTAAAGAAGAATACTTATAATCAGTACTTGCCAATCCCTCTTATCATTACTACAAGTGTCAAAAATATATTGCTAATTCCAAGCAGAGGGACAACTATTTTGTGTGTACATGGATTATTTGAAGTAGTAACGATATACTTTCCTCAATAGAAATTGGTGGGATGTCCCGGGTAACGGAAGCTTGTGATTGGTGGAGCTTGGGGGCTCTGCTGTTTGAACTTCTCACAGGAATGGTAAGTGATGCATACATTGGACATTTTCAGAGATAGTCATTTCTCAAAAGAGCATTTCTTTAACTTCTAAATGGACTACAAAAAAAGTATTGCAATAATCCCTACCTTGTATATATTCTGTGTGTACTCGCAGCCTCTTTGGCAGCTGCACCCGACAGGAATCAACTCCCACACTCAACTCATCATTCCAGACCACCTCAGCACTGCAGCAGCATCCCTGCTCACGGAGGTACGCCATTGTCAATATTGATAGTTTTGTCAAACGCGAACCAGAGGTATATTTTAGGGCTAGCTTGAGTTGAGCATGCGTGCAAGGATTTGCTTCTGCTCCCTCAGTTACTTCAGTTCGACGCTGGCTATCGTTTGGGCTGTGGCGGCGGCGGCGTGAGCGACATCAAGTGTCACCCCTTCTTCAGCGCCGTTTCCTGGAAGGCTCTCACCTGCTAGCGTTTGTCAAGAATTAAACGTTCACCTTTCCATGAGTTGCCTTTCCCTTATTATACACAGTTTACAGAGAACTTAATTGCCAGAGTCGAGGCAGCACTTCTTGTGGTGTGTTTTGGGCAAGTACCGCCAGGGGGCACTGGTCCTGACATTTTAGTAGGGGTTTGCTCCCCCACATGAAACAAATGGCTGCCCCCATCAGGACAGCTGGGGTAAACGCAAACCTGTTCTGAAAATAGCTCACCAGCGCTGGATCATTGAAACTTTCTAGTAAACTGATGTTATTAGTATTGTACGGAGTCTATTGAACCCTACTTCCAACAATTAATCTGGTAATAACATAGCAACAACATAATTTGTTATTTTAGAAATGCATATCAATCTAGGTGCCCTTTGCGCGAATTAGTTACAAGAAATAGCTCTCAGCTTGAAAAGTTGGACCCCCTATATAACCGTACAGAAGCCTCCTGATCTGACATACAGCGCCTACATCAACTGGTCACCGTTGTTTATCAGTGTAAAGGAGACAGTAACGCTTCACATGACTAGATGAAGAGGACTGGAGCTACCAACGGTGTCATTTTTACGCACTTTATTTGACCTTTTATTAATTTAAAAGTGTGGTCTATATAGTCAGACTGAAAGGAACCACGGTAATGGAAATAAGTGCAAGGCTTTTCAGGCACTTCAGCCAAAATTCAAGCGTTTTTCTGACCTTGAAAACAAAATAAAATTCAAGCATTTTCAATTTCAAGGACCTGTACGGTCGCTGTAATTAGCGCACCAGTTAAGCATTTGTAAAATGACGTTATTACCATGTTGTTTTTATATTACCAGATTGTTGGAAGCATGGTTTAATAGACTTAGTCAACCTTAAAAAAAAATCTATATAATTTACTAGAAAATCTCAAATACCCAGCACTCGTGACCTATGTTCCCTCTAAACTGCGCGCGTGCGCAATTGAGCACAAGAAAATCTATTCAGCGCAATGTTCCCTCTATGCTGCGTGTGGGCGTAATTGCGCACTACCCAGAGCTTTTCCGCGCACAAGAAAATCTAGCCAGCTCACAAAAATCAGGGCTCGAAATTGCTAATTAAGAAGCGAATTCAGTCAAAGTTACAGTGCATGAAGGTAAAAATACAAGGGTTCCCCTGACGTTGTCATCTAAATGTGGTATTTGGAAGTCTACATTGTACTTCCACTAAAAAATGTGATCAAATACAGTTGTGTATAGTGCAACAGACTAAGTAGGCCCCCCAAAATGTTAGTATTATGCGACAAAAGATACCAGGAAAAAAAAGAAATGGAAATCTTGTGAAAGAATTGTTGTAAAAACAAATGACGTTTGTAGGCCGTACATCTTTTGCAATAATACATTAGTCATTCATTCAAAAATGAAAAAAAAATTGCATTGCCGGAAAATCAGCAAAATGTAACTTGATGTCAAGTTTTGGGCATGTTTGATAATGAATTATATTGCCACACTTGGGATTATGGTGGCTCACTGTTGTTTCAAGCGTTGCTCACCGACTTTGTGTGAACGCTCAGACCCGTGGAAAATTACAGGGAACATTGCTCGTGACTTATTTTTGGAACAGGCACCTCGGCTGTCCTTAGGGGGACATGTGGTGGCCGACAGCACCACCAGGTTGGAGCCCGCAGATCTTCATTAGAGATGATTTATGAATATGTACTTACTGAGCAACTGTACACAACTACATATTCTCAGAAACCAGAACCAATTCGTTTCAATGAGAAAGTTACAAAGACCGCTTTCCAATCCAGTAATGTAGATTTTTATTAAAACATTTTCTCTTAAATATTCTATCGGAGCATTAAGATGTTCCACATTGTTGTGTAATGCTTTCAATTATCCAATTAACTCATCTTTGGACATTATATTGTGTTCCTTGGTTTGAATACACTATTATTCCTTCAAGGAGCAGGCTAAAGCCAGTTTTGTCATCCCATGATAATAATAAGCGCATTTCATGTAGAAAATGACATACAAGATTGAATATATTTGATCTCTAGACCAGAACCTGGGAAATCCTCAAACAATACCAAACCCTTAGAATTACAGCCAGCTTCATATTGCACAACCCGACTGCTTTCAACAGAAAAAAAATCGATCCACAAATGTCTTTTAGTGGGTGGAGCCACTGGTGGTGAGGGGCGGTTCAGTCGGTCGGGCCTGGTGCCGGTTGGACGGCGGGGGCAAGTGAGGTCTTACATGTCGAGGAGCAGCACCCTAGGGTCTTCCACAACAGATTTGATCTTGCGCAGGAAAGTGACTGCCTCCCTTCCGTCGACCAGGCGGTGATCGTACGTCAGGGCCACGTACATCATCGGACGGATCTCCACCTACAAAAAACAAGAAAGATTGCAAGGCAAGGGTCAGGAGTGCTAAATATGTCCATACGACACTATAGTAAATGAAGTACTGCTGACAAAAAAATATATTTTTTTGGGGGGCCAATGTTGGCCCCTTTTGTGTGTCTACTACAAAAAAATCTCCTGAACTAAATATCAAATTTGGTGCTTAAAAACAGGGACCCATTATAAAATGTTTCCTTCACTACAAAAAAAACTACAGGAGTAGTTCTAAAATACTACTATATTAATACCATAATACAGAAACGCTACAACTGAAACAAAGAAATGCTATAACAGACATATGGTAAAAATATCACCAAAGTAGTAGTACAAAAATACTACAAAAAACTACACTAATGCTAAAAAAAAAAATAGTACAAATTTAATACTAAAACAGTGCCATCATAAAAAGATACAAGATATACTTTAAAAATACTATTAGTGACACTATAATGCAAAAATACAGAATTACTACAAAAAATACAATTTCAGCAGTACAAAATGCTACTAATGAACCATGTCAAACATTACTACAGTAAAATTAAAAAAGTACAGAAATGCTACAAAATCCATCTACAGCAGTACTACAAAAATACTAATATAGAAATACTACACAAATAGCAAATTTAGTTCTCAAAAAGGGACTAAATATATTTTGTTTTAATTTTGTTAAAAAACAATATGAAAATAAATATAACATGCGCATGTCTGGATATAAATGTATTCATAAATATAAATGAGGCAAAAATGGATACGTGTGAAAACCTTTTCGACACCCTCTTATAAATATACTGGACAATAGCAGTGAATTGTACCTGTAATTTCAATTTGGTGGAATAAGAGCTCCACCCTGTGGTACTTTATTGAACTGCAACACTTAACAAATTGCTCTTGTTGCATTGATTGTAAAATCAACCACATATTTGACCATTACATGAATAAAAACATTGAAATTCTACTGTGGTTGATTAACCAAATCAATTTTTACCACTCGTTCAGAAGCTCAAATAACATGCACCTTGCCAGCCACTGCCACAGGCCTGTCAAATATGCCATGCATTCCCAAGATGGCAGACTGAGGCGGGTTGATGATGGGTGTGCCGAACAAGGAGCCGAAGACGCCGCCATTGCTGATGGTGAACGTTCCTCCGTCCATGTCCTCCACCGCCAGCTCGTTCTTGCGGGCCTTTCAATGAATGATCGAATGAGCTTGCGCCATGTTTCACATTCAAACTAGTTTCGCAATACAAACCTTTTCGCCCAACATATTGATGGTCTTCTCAATGTCAGCAAAATTCATTCCCTCCACATTCCTGATGACGGGAACCACCAGGCCCTGAGAGAGGAGGAAGTGCCGTTTAACTAGGGCGGCAACGATTAGTCGACAAAAAAATCAATAATAGAAATAGTCAACAATGAATTTCATAGAAATGGTGTCTCTGTCTCGAGCTGTAACTAATAGAAATGACAGCATCATTATCACGTACGCGCAACAAAGCTATGGTTTGGAAGCACCTGGATAAGTCAGATTAAAAGACTTATGTGTGTGTATGAATACAGACGCTGCCCTACTTATGAACGAGATTGGTTCGGAACTATCGTGAGCTGAATTTGTTTGTAAGTTGCTTCAGTGCTATATTTTGTATGTTTATGGTTTATATAAATTTTTGTTTAAGACTTTTATAAGTAACCTATATTGCTTTGTACAAAAAATAAACAATTCATAAAATAACATGCTCTATAAAAGATAAGTAAAGTGAAGTTTCACTTATTTTTGGAAGATGTTCTTCAAGAGGTCCTCCTCTGTGGTAAAAAGTGGCCGAAAAAGTTTCTCAACCGCATCAAGCTTTCTTATTCCACTTTCATTTCAAATGAAACGGATTGCCTCTTCTTTAAACCTTACACCAACCATATTGAATGGATGCACGAGATATTAAACGATAAAAAGTTCTTAGCTCGCTGGAGATAACAGTATAGAATGTTTACACACGAACTAGGAAGAGGAATTCTTCTTCGGGGTGAATGCTGGGTGACATCTCAAAGCGCCAATTGCCGGTAGCGGCGGGAAAAAGCACAAAAGCACACAATACAAAATCTAACTTATAGCAATATCCAGATAACTTTTGACACCCCAAAAAAAAATTTGTATCAACCGCTTTTTCTAAGTCGAATGGTCGGAAGTAGGAGACCGTCTATATATATATATATATATGTGCCTGTCAAGAACTAAGTGGAAAATTTACTTAATTTTGCTTAAAAAAGCAGTCAAACTAAAATAATCACCCCGAGTCCAGACTTTTTTTAATGTGAAAAATCAGTGTAAAAAAAAAAAAAAAAAACAACAAAAAACAGATGTTTTGTAAGGGTCAAAAAGCGGCAGTCTCAACACATAAATTAAGTGTTGGCAGGTATGCATAATATTTGTTTTATTTACTGTTCTACTGCTGCTAAGCAGCCTGTTCTTGGTTTGGTTGGTTAGATTCCTTAACCACTATGCTCATAGGGGCAACATTTCCTGAGCTGCGTCTTGCGCAAGTACAGCATGGTGGCTCCCAGCCCTTTCCAGGCCAACATAGATAAAACAGGTTTAATTTATTATTGTTATTTGTTATTACCCTGTCTCTAAAAAACACAAGAAGTTTATTTAGAGATTCATATCTCTACTGGCCAAGCACAGTGTTTAATTGGTTTGAGACAGGGCATTTTTATCTATATTTTTGTAGCAATTCGCAGTATTTTCAATAAAGAGATGCATTTTACTTTGTACCCATTTTTTTGGCTTATCGTTTGCCTCATAATTAAATCAACTTCATGTTAAATTTATGTAAAAATTATCATGCGCATATTTGGATAATAGTTTCCGATTTTTATAGTAGTCGTAAGTTGCAGCCCTATGTTTAACACTACCAACCAAGATGACACACAAATACTCTCGACTTACCTTTGGGGTAGCCACAGCCACGCTGATGTCCACGTAGTCCCTGTACACGATCTCTTTGGTTGTGTCATCAATTACTAGGAAAGGGGGGAAAAATAAAAAATAAAAAACTTTTTATTGCCTTATATAAACACACCACTTTTACGGACCACAGTGCTCAATTGTGGCTGCCCTAAGTAGGCATCTAATGGAAAATTACGCCTTTCTGAGAGCACTGACGGTTTTGAGAAGATAGAGGACGACGACTAAGCAGCAGCATGCAAAGACCCGCAAAAGCGTGATGGCGAATTTCCTACGCGGTGAAAATCGTACCAGCATTGACGGCAGGTTGGTCAGTCAGAGCGTAGGCAGCTGCCTTCACGAAGGCAGACATGAAGCCGAGCTTGATGTTGTGCTTCTTCAGGAAGGCGTCTTTATAAGACTTTCTCATCTCTGAGATGTTGCTACAGGGGTGAGCGACAAACACATGTTAACACAATTTTCAGCAAATGCGGTGTTCACCATACATAGGAAGATTCTGGCGGGCCACCAGGGTTTAATTGGTCCAGCCAGCATCATAAACTTGCATTATTATCAAAAATATTTACACATTTTATATATATATATATATATATATATATATAAGGCAAATTTAATCAGAACGTGAAAATGTGGTGCTACCATTGCATACAATTAGAAACCTTCGCACAGAGTAGAAAAAACTTTGGCGGACAATTGACTTAACTGTAGCTCATAAATTGCACGTTACAATCACCTCCTGTAAACCATCATACAAGAACCAGTATCAGGTCACAGCAGGAATCACAAAAGAAGAGGTACTGATGTTTAACACTGTAATTTAATTTAAATTATCGATTAGTGTTAAATTACATTTAAAACTCATATCAGGTTTGGTCTGTTGACTCGCCTGCACGATAACTAAAAATAGTACAGCGGCAGAACGACACAAGTTAGTTTTTGCCTAGTTAGATGACGAGCATATTTTGCATTAAACTCATGTCTCGTTTAGCATGCTTTGTGGGTGTGACTTGTTTACTGTGTCATTTTCCTAATCAGTGCATTCATGATGCAATAATTTACAAGAGAACACATTCATTGATTTTGCTCTAAAAAATACACAAGATTGATGCAACTGAATTTTAAATGTACAAAATGTTCCTGCTCCCTAGGTCCCTTCTAGACTGTCCATTCACCAGGGTTTCAAAAAATTCTATGGGAAACACCAACAGTCATGTGCCATTACTAGATATTGACATAGAAATTATAGGATTAGCAGATCATTATTGGATCATATTTTAAAGGGATACAATGGGATGATCTTTGTCAGTGATAACAATATTATGAACATTGTATGCAAAGAGATTAGAAGTAGCACTCCAGGATAAACACGTGATAAATAAGCAAAAAAGAAAGATAAAAGAATGACAGGATAAATATTAAAAATATACAAGGTAGTGCAAGGTTGTAAAGACTGGCCTAAGTTGTAAGTAAGATTTGCTTTCGGAATTATAGTGCAATAAAAAGTTATTCAATACCATTTGGCAGCAACAAAATTCCCCTAAGTCTATACATAAGATATGAATACCCATTTTTCCATTATGATACATAACTATACAGACGCTCCCCTACTTACAACCAGGGTTGGGTAGGGTTACTTTAACTGGATTACTTTCAATTACTTTTGGATAACCCAATACCAAATATGCTAATAAAAGACAAAAGAAACTAAATATGAATAAAATGACTAAATTTGGTGCAGGCTTGGGGAGTAACGGAATACATGGAACGGCAAAAATGATGTTGGCAAGCTGTTTGGATTTATTTTCATTTTGTTTCTGTCGCATTTTCCCTACGGGGATGAATAAAGTATCTATCTATCTAGTTTTGCCGGAGATCAAAGCCAGGAGAGAAAGCTTACCACGTGTTGTGAGTCATAACTTTATTCATGTTTAGTTTATTTTGTCTTTTATTAGCATATTTGGTATTGGAGTAATCCAAAAGTAATTGAAAGTAATCAAGTTAAAGTAACCCACCCAACCCTGCTTACGACCATTTGACTTTCGTAAAACAGAAGATACCAACATTTTTTGGGGGATGTCGAAAAATATCCGGACATTGCTGTAAGTTAGATCTTGTATTGTGTGCTTCTTTTCCAGTACAGGACATTACTCTGGTGCTTCTTTCCGCCACTACCGGCGTGTGGCGCTGTGAGAGGTCACCCAGAATCCACCCGGAAGTAAAAAAAAAAAATCTGCTTCCACTTCCTAGTTTGTGTGTAAACACCTGTGCTTCACCTACTTGTAATCCCACTGTTGCCACCAATGTAGCGTGTAGTTTTGTGTGGGTAATGGATTGCTCCTTGTTCATGAAAAAAATACTCAGAAACATTTCTGGTCTTTTTGGAGAGCGACAACCGTCAGCACCCGTCTAACGAACTCTCTCCAAAACTTAACTTTCTCGCTCCCATACACTCTCGCACCAACTCTCACGACATTCGTCGCCCTACTAACATCATTCATGGGCACCTCACATTCCAAGCCTACACCATCGTCAGCGCGCTAAGAATATCTCGTGCATCCATTCAATATGGTTGGTGTGAAATATGGGAAGAGGCGAGCAGTTACTTTTGAGATGAAAGCGGAATAGGAAAGCTTGATGCGGTTGAGAAAATGGCTTGGCTCTCTTTTTTTTCCGTCCACTCTTACCAAGGAGGAGGACCTCTTGAAGTGCAACTCCCGAAAGTAGGTTAAACTCAACTTTATCTTTATAGAGCATATTATTTTTTGAAAAGTTTAGTTTTTAGTACAAAACAAGGCAGGTTACTTCCAAAAGGCTTAAGCATACTTGTTTGAACCTTAAACATAAAAAATATAGCACTGAGGCAAATTACGAACAAATTCAACTTACAAACGATTGTCCGGAACCTATCTCGTTCGTGAGTAGGACAGTGTCTGTATCATTAGTTATCCATAAAATTAAAAAGTAGTCCGGCTAGTAACACCGTGACTACTATTGAAATCCTTAGAAATATGTGTACTAGTGATGGATATTTTATTTCTACATCATGACAGTCAGAATTTGCTGCAAGATACAAAATTAAATTAAAATATTAAATAAAAAAAACATGAGCTTGAAAACAAGATAATGGGTCTTTTGAAAAGCTATCGCAACAGACCTGCTTATCATTTTACCTTTGCTTGTTCTTCACTTTTATCTTTATTTCTAATTGTTTGTTTTCCTGTCTGCTAAGCTCTAGGGTTTCTCCGCTAACACAATTAGCCCCTCCCAAGACACTGACTGGGTGAGAAAGGAGAGAAGAAGCGATAAAAATCTTCACTTTCCCGAGTGTGTAAATCTTATTGGGCTGACATAAAAGCCCATATCTTTGGAGGCCGCCTTTCCACTCAGGCCACGGGTCTCTGCGGGCCCCCTAGACACAGTGCGTTTGGTCCGCATGCTTCGGCTCCAGATGAGACCAGGTCTGCAAAGTCTTCCTCCAGACTGTCAATGTCAATTTGATTAGGACGCGCGGAAAAAGCTTCAACGTCCGAAAGCTGACACCGCACATTTGCCAAGGAAAGAAATCCTCAAAGTGTCCTCTTGAGCGCTCGGGGCGTGCGCAGACAATAACACTTCCTTTTAAATTAATAAAGCTCGTTTTAACATTTCTTATCTTGGCTTTAGATGGATTGATGACCAAATATTTACATTGTGGTCTTCAAAAGGAGATCCGGTTTCAAATAGCTTTTCCTGTTGCTAGATTCACATCTTTTTCTTAAGTATCATGGATTGAAAAACAATAGTGAGCACACACCTAGCTAGGCAAGTGAAATGCGCGAATATGTTAAAATATACATGTCATAAATAATAGTGAAAAGGTGTGCAAACTCAAACCAACGACTCACATTAACTACAACAATTTATCCTCTGAAACCATACAAGGATGCATACTCAACTCTTGAGAACTGCTGATGTGAAAACCGAGACACACAATGATAGTGCCATTGGTACTGGTTGCCCACACAATCGGTTTTTAAATGACGGAATCGGATCGGAACAAAATGCCATTATTTTAATGCCAGTTTAAGGAAAATTATTCTGTTTGGCTTTATGGGTACTTTTTATTTTCCTGTGCTATTGGTATAGATGACTTTGCCAGAGTGTCAGAAAATACGTATACAACAATATTTTTCTTGAAAATTGATTCAATCAACGCCATTTAATCTTTTTTGTCATGGTTTCCAAACAGGCAGGAATGGTGAACCTCTAAAATAAGGTGGTATCAAACAGATACCTTGTTTCAATACTCATCCATTTCTTACAAAAATTGACACATGGGCTACATATGTCAAGAGGTTAAAAATCTGAAATGTGTGTAACGTATTCATCTTTTGAACTAAAATACAAATCTTGTTTGTTTATAATGTTCTTCCACTCTAATAAAACAATGTTTGAATGCATGGCACTGTTTTTAGGCCAATTTAATTGAATTTAGTTCATTATTATTGATAAATAATATATTAAGATAAATACATTCCAAACCCTTTTGTGTGAAGGGACTTTTCGTTTTTTTGTTTGCGGGTTTGTAGGATGTGTGTTGCTGGTTGCATCACAAAGATCAGAGCACAAGATTGAAGAAACTAGCCTTTAGAACAAATCGGGCGCCATAACCACCGAATAATGTTTCTGAAAATTTCTTACCTCATGTCAATCTCATTAAAGGTAGTCAACATTGCGCAGGTGGTTTGGGCTTCCTTCAGCCTCTGGGCAATTCGCAATCTCATGCGGTTCATCTTGACCTGAAATCACATACATGACATCAGCTTATAGCAATCAATTATTCCTCACTCATTAAGCCATTCAAATGATCTCCTGGTCCGTTTTGCTCTCAATGTTCACCCTGCTCTCTGTGCGGGCGGCTTTCGCTACTCCTCCTTCTGCAGGAACTGCTGCTGTGGTGGGCTTGATGGCTGACACTGGAAAAAGTCAAACGAGAAAGCCAGTGTGAATCATGCAATTTGCTGATTCTCAAGTATATCCACAACTTACACACGTAATAGGTCTGCAATATTCACAGAGCAGGCGTGTTGGCGCCATTTTTAACAAACTTTTTCATAATTTAATGCGTGTGCTATCAATGTAGACTGCCAAGAAACATGACCACAATAATAAATATTTACAAGCACATCACACATTTTCAAACCTTGAAAATACATTAAAATTCAAGCATTTTCAAGGATTTCAAGCATCCGTATGAAACCTGCTCACAACACAGCCCGCTAACCTGGTTTGGAGTCCATAGGTTGTGCTGGCACAGGTGGCACGGGGGGCATGGTGGTGGGTATGGGGCCAAAACTTGAAGTGGGGGGAGGAGGTGGAGGAGGTGGAGGAGGAGCATCAGAAGCTGGGGAAGGGGCAGCGGCGGCTGGGGCTTCGGCGGCTGCTGCAGCTGGAGCACCTCCGGCTAAAAGGTGAGAGAAGACAACCCAAAATAAAATCACCTTTCGTTTTCACATCATGCATCGACAATCAAGGTACATACGGCCTTTTTGCAGCTTAAAGAGAGGCGTTCCTCCCTCGACTTTGCCTCCATCAGGAACCAAAAGCTCCAAGATCACTCCTGAAGCAGGAGAAGGAACTTGAACTGATGTCTAGCGGAAAAGAAAAGGAGAAAAGGAAAACGGTTAAAAAATATATATAACATTTCATTTCACATTTATTCATTCCAAGTCAGCAGCACAAATGTAGCCCCACTTTACAAGATGATGAAAATGCTGGTTTAAATTTTGATTGACAGCCACTAAAGCATTTAAAGATCTAGGTTGCGGGCGAGTGGTGTTTACCTTATCAGTCTCAATCTCACACACCACCTCATCTTCTGACACGGTGTCCCCGACAGCTGCAGGAAGAGAAGTTGGCATCACAATCAAATTGGTGACGAGTAACAGCAAAGATTTTATTTAACTTTTGCGTCAAGAAAAAAATAAGTTACCTTTTTCCCACCTTACGTCCCCTTCTGTAACAGACTCCGCAAAGGCAGGGGTCTTAATGGTGAGGACTTCATCTCCTGGGCCACAAACACAAGATTACAACTACAGTCCCAAATATTGGTTCTAAATTGTGCACTTGTAGGTTAGTACGTATAGTATTCAGATGCCTGAAGTTTTACGCGTTTTACACCCCCAAAAAATACAGGGCTCAACAGTGTTATCAATCTACCTTCAAACGTGGACTCATTTTAGACTTCGTGCAGGTCAAAATAAACAAGTAAAAAAAATGGTAGTGTTTTGAGTTACAGGCCATGTTTTGAGCATACAAAAATGTATGTCTTTTATTGTGTTGTGTTTTTGCGGTTTTGCAAAAGGGTAAGGCCAAATACAGTGCTGTGACAAAAACTAAAAAAAAAGTGGTGCACAATCATAAAATACGATACATACTGTAGGCAACAGAGGTCCTGAAGTACTGAATTTGGAAGACACTGGTGCGTGGATTTGATTTTCTGTAGAAGATAAAGAACATTGGTTAAGAATTGAATTGTTCAATGTTCATACATTAAATGACATCTTCCAACCAGCAAATATGTTTGCATTCAAGTTAGAGATAGACAACTCCATGAAATATTACCATGATAAATATATTGGCATTTCTTAATATTAAAAAAGCTATCTTTAAAAACGGAATAAAATACTTGCTGCACAGTGTGTTGTCATGGGAAAATTCTCCTAATTAGTGAGTTGAGTGTGTGGCCTCTCTCTTCAGGCTCATAACTGGCAAGAAATGTGTAACCATCCCGTGCAAATTTTCTGGCCCCTTGGGGCATTAATAACAGTTTTGGTGTTGATATTTTTTTTCCACATGATACAACTTACAAAATTTACTGAAAAGTAGAAGGGAATAATTTATTTTGTTGTTGATGAAAGTTCTTTTTAAATCAATATTTTTTGGGACAACAAATAAAAAGTATATTTTGGTACAAAAATATTGTTTGCATTTATTGCTATTTCTATATAAATCACAATTGATCATTTTTTTCTACTTTTTTCCATCCCAAATCAAAAGTGAAAGGCAAAACGGGTTGTTCCTCTCTAAACGTTGTGTGTACTCTTACACAGTGTTCTTGGCAGGAAAAGGGTAGCTAGTTGATATAGCTGCAAGGAAAAATAACAAGCCATCAGTAAATTGACAAGAGCAACAAACACTAATGCATAAAAGAATGACTTGACAAATACCTGCCGCTCCTCGGCGAGTCAATACATTATTTCCCTATGTAAAGAAAAACACTGTAAAACAGTGCAAAGCGAACACTAACCCAATAGTAAGAATTGCGTTTTTAACCTCAAAATACCAATGTTTTTCTAATGGTGAGCCAAGCGTAAATTAGGCAACATTAACATTTGCAATCTTAAAATTTGCAACCTTAAAATCCCAATGCATTAAAAAGGCAATCTGTTTTCTAAAGGTAGTATTTTAAAACGAGTTTGAACTTAAATTTCTTGTGCATGAAAACACGTTGTCTTTAAAACCATCATTGGAGCAATCATAAAAAATACTATGCTGCACGTACACCTCAGGCCACCCAATCACATACCCAAGTTTGTCATTGCGTGACGGTTAAGGGAGGAATTGAAAAACATGCAAAGATGTGAGACGGTGTACAAACAGAACATACCAGTTAAGTCAACCAGTGAATCCTACGCATTCTTCACAATACTGGAATTTATTTTTAATCTTACAATGTCAAAAAATCAGATTTCTAGTCTCAAAAACCTAGTTCAGCAGAGAACATTAGTATGTTCATGCATTTCAGAATATAAAAAAAGAAATCTCACATTGTAGTTTAGTTGCGAACATTTTTGTATTAGAAATCTACACACTAAACTCAAGTTGGAGGGTTGTCTGGAATAAATATTGAGAATAGGATTCGAGCAATATGGCAGCCTCCTATTTTCCTAAAGTGTATGCTTATAGCTGAAGAGAAAGGCTAAGAAAAAAAGGACGATTTACATTAGGGCTACAACCAACAGTTATTTTTCAAAGTTATTAATTTGTCAAGTATTTTATCGATTGATCAGATAAAATTAAAAAAAATGTTTTTGTTTCACTCCATGAATTGCGAAACTGAAAATGTTTTATACCTCCATAAAAATGTAGAGACTGATTGGCCCCGATGATGCAAATGTTATTTTGCAAAGAGAAAAAGCAAATAGCATCAGTAAGGCCAAAACTATGCACTGCACATAAGAAATTAGCTCAAAATAGTTCATAAAAATGTGTAAGTTTAACAGTATTGGGGAATTTTAATTGACACAATGTAACTACTTGCAATTAACACATTTTGGTTTTGATTCAAGCTAAGATAATTTCTCTTAAATCATAAACGATAACAAAAAAAGTTATTGTTGAGAAAATTAAATTGAGTTTCTGGAGTCTTGCTCAAAACAAGAAAAAAACCCTCACCCACATAAATAAATGAAAAGTCGTCTATAAACATAGTTGTACATTCATTTTATAAACTGTTGTTGCGGTCGACCCATGGATCAGTTGTTGCGCTTCTAAATCGTTTCGCATTGAAATGGCATTCGTGAGACTACACAATAGTTGGAGGGCAAACGATGAGTTGATGCACTACTAATTTGCATTGCAAGTGCCACTTGTGAAACTACCGAATGAACGTCAGAAATAGCAATTCTGGGTCAAAGGTAACACCTTAAACGTTTCTCCTGCTGACACAAGCAACCCTGCTGTACATGGATATCACAAAAATAATTCCTGGTCAATTCTACTTCAACCAGTTCCCTTATTTCCTTGACTTCTACATTTTACTACATTGAGATTGTTGATAAATTCTGAATAGGGCTGATTTCCAATCAGATACATTAGTCAAGTTAGGGACATTAAATCGAACTAAGAAAATAACATACATTTGGTGAGCAGACAATAGCATGCTAGCTAGTTAGCGACTAATAAAACGTTTAGCTTTAATTCTATGGCAGACTTTCAAGACTCAAAAGAATATTGATTGACGTTTACGAAAATTAGTGTAAAATAGTTGTTAGGAGAGAGAAAACAAGTTAAAAGGCAAAATGTCAGACTGCCCTTGGCTCACAATGTTAAGGCCTGCTATGTGGCTCGTAGTTGCGAAGCTAATGCTAGCGACGACAGAGGCGAAACCAACGCCCGCCCGGTAGTTCTCCGACCAAGAGGAGCTTCCCCGTGTCGCCCTTTGGCATACCTGGCGGATAGCAGACAGAGAGCGACCGAAATTACTGGAGAGACACCGGGAACGGGACAACATGATGTCCGTGTGACAGCTACCCGTCAACAGAGGGGAGCGGGTCAAACAGTCGGCTTGCGGGGACTAGGAGAAAAGGAGGAAACGTTGTGGGACAAACCAAGTGTTTTCAAAAAGAGGGGTGTAACGCACTGGATGGTTTCTTCCACGTATAATAGTTTTGTGACTGTCACCAACGTATGCTTGGTTGTGGTAGTTGACAAGGACGTAGTTTACGACGACAGGATTGGCTATGACTTGAATTAAATTCTAAATTTTATTTTTATTGTCATTTTACAATTAAAAAACTTTGAGCTCTACCACAAGTGCACGCATTAATAGGAATATGAAAAATGTACAGTAAAAAATAGATTAAATAGAATAAAATAAGGTATGGCCACGTTGGTACTGTTTTGTGATTGGATGCTATCAGGGTTGGGTAGGGTTACTTTAACTGGATTACTTTCAATTACTTCTGGATTACTCCAATACCAAATATACTAATAAAAGACAAAAGAAACGGAATCTGAATAAAATTACTAAATTTTGTGCAGGCTTGGGGAGTAACGGAATACATGGAACGGCAAAAATGATGTTGGCAAGCTGTTTGGATTTATTTTCATTTGTTTCTGTCACATTTTATGTTAGTTTTGCAGGAGATCAAAGAGATCAAAGCCAGGAGAGAAAGTTACCAGGTGCTGTGAGTCATAATTTTATTCATATTTAGTTTCTTTTGTCTTTTATAGCATATTTGGTATTGGAGTAATCCAAAAGTAATTTAAAGTAATCAAGTTAAAGTAACCCTACCCTACCCTGGATGCTATACTCACGGAGACGGCTTAAAAGGCTGGCGGGAGCAGCTTGGATCGGTATCTCAAAAATGGCAACATTATTTCGCATCCCACCCACAGTGTAAGGCTTGTATCTCTTATCCAAAATAAACTGACGGTATTTTGTCACAGTTCACGGGTGCCCAAACCTCTTGGGTCATAGGTGCACCACTTCCTGTGGTGTGTCCTGGGCAAGTTCAGCCTGGCGGAGCTCATCCCTCTCCAGGCGTTTTTTAGGGGTGGGAGGGGTTTGCTCTCCCACATGATACTGATTGTACTTGATTCTATGTCTACCAGGAGCAGAAGCCTCCTGCTCTGACTCAGATACAGCGCCTTCATCATCTGGTTGCCGTAGTTCTTTTCAGTGTAATATGTCATCCCACTCTTCAGAGATGATCCGCACCTCCGCGTCGCCGGGTAGCAACATGTGATAATCTACCTAGGTAGGTAGGTTGGTCATATCCCTCAAGAGGGGTGACCTACAGCAAGACAAACACATACAATAACAAAGAAAATAAAAGGGGGGAAAAAAAGCAAAAAAGAACAAACAAAATCTTTTTGGGACCAACCTTGGTCATATCCCTCAAGAGGGGTGACCGACAGCAAGACAAACACATACAATAACAAAGAAAATGAAAGGGGGGAAAAAAAGCAAAAAAAACACACATATTTTTTTGGGGACCATGGCCAACCCAATTGCCCAAACACCCAAACAAGTTAGGCACCTAAGTTGGTCATGCTTTCGTCCCTCCAGATGAAAAATGTGATAATATGTGATAATACTAATATTAAATCATATATATATATATATATATATATATATATATATATATATATATATATATAGAGAGAGAGAGAGAGAGAGAGAGAGAGAGAGAGAGAGAGAGAGAGAGAGAGAGAGAGAGGGGGGGGGGGGGGGGGGGCAGCACGTGCTTGCGTGGGTTTCCTCCGGGCACTATATATATATATATATATATATATATATATATATATATATATATATATATATATATATATATATATATATATATATATATATATATATATATATATATGTATGTGGGCAGCACGGCGGTGCAGTGGTTAGCGCTTGTGCGGCACAGTTCATGTCATGGGAACCTGTCGTGGGTTCAAATCCAGCTCCAGACTTCCTGTGCGGAGTTTGTATGTTCTCCCCGTGCTTGCGTGGGTTTCCTCCGGGCACTCAGGTTTCCTCCCACATTCCAAAAACATGCATTTCAGGTGAATTGGCCAGTCCAAATTGTCCCTAGGTGTGAATGAGCGAATGAGTTGTCTGTCCCTGTGTGCCCTGCGATTGGCTGGCAACCAGTTCAGGGTGTCCCCTGCCCACTGCCCGGAGATGGCTGGGATGGGCTCCAGCCCCCCCGCGACCCTAATGAGGAAAAAGCGGTATGGCTAATGAGATGAGATGAGATATATATGTATGTATGTATGTATGTATGTATGTATGTATGTATGTATGTATGTATGTATGTATGTATGTATGTATGTATGTATGTATGTATGTATGTATGTATGTATGTATGTATGTATGTATGTATGTATGTATGTATGTATGTATGTATGTATGTATGTATGTATATATGTATGTATGTGTTTATATATATATGTATGTATGTGTGTATATATATATATATGCCCTGCGATTGGCTGGCAACCAGTTCAGGGTGTCCCCTGCCCACTGCCCGATGATTGCTGGGATGGGCTCCAGCACCCCCGCGACCCTACTGAGGATAAGCGGTGCAGCTAATGAGATGAGATGAGATAATATATATATATATTCCTGGGGAGACGATCGTGGGAACAAAGGTTACCTCATCATGACGGATGATTGGTTTTCAGAGTACGTTTACGAAGTGGTCGTGGACAAAAAGTTCCTCTCTCCTGATGTGCTGGAAGTCATGAGTCAAGAGCCTGTTCTTCTTCCTGCCTGGGACCCAATGGGGTCTCTGGCTTAAGCGCCAACATTTTACCTCTTTTTTTTCTTCTACTTTTAAGCATCTCTGCTTTCACTTTTATTCAATTAGCTTATATATATAGCTTCACCTGCGATAGGTGTGATGATCAAAATATATTTATTTTCACTATTTACTAGTTTTGCTTTTTCACATAAAACAATCAGTTTTCTAATTTGATTTCTTAATTATCATTAAATGCATTTTAAATAACGCTAAACTTAATTTAACAAGCTAAACCATATTAAGTTAAAAAGAAAAATAAAGGTAGGTTAGCATTCTTTCAAGAAGTTACAGTCCATACAGTACATGTATAGAACCGGAAGGCATTTTTAATTTGCCTTATGGGGACAGTGTGTATTATTTAGTGCCTCCCATTGGTACAAAAAAAAAATCACTTGTTAATAAAACACCAATATTGACTTAAAAAGTAAGCAACAAATATATCAACTATCATCACGGTTAACAGATCCTTGAACCGCATGGGTTGTGGGGGCACCAATGAGGATGCAACTCTGGACAGTTTTGTCCACTGTGACGGTCCTTGGCCTATTCTTGGGTTTTGGCAAAGTTGGCACCAGTCCATTCCTTAATGTTGTGGGCTCAGTTCTTTTTTGGTCTTCCTCTCCTTCTGCCCCCTTGGACTGTGCACTGGAGAAATATCTTCAGTCCTGAGGATCTTGTGACGTGACCATACCACTGAAGTTTCCATCTGTGCACAGTTGACAACAGTTCTTGGTAGAATCAAATGTGCCCTCTGATGGTGTTGTGCAGAGTTTCGTTTGTCACATGGGCTAAGTAGCTGATGCCTAAAAGTTTCCTGTAGCGTGGCATCGCCACAGCCTGGATTTTCTTTTCCAGTTTTGCTGTGAGAGTCCATGTCTCGCAAGTGTAGAGGAAGATGAAGGTAACCACCGCTTGCATGAGTCTGATCTTTAATGTCACTGCTATGTTCTTGTCCCTGCAGAATGGTTTAAGTCTGGCCAGTGCGGCTGTTGTTTGAGCTATCCTGGCCCTGATATCTGGTTCTGACCCCTCTTCTGATATGACAGCTCAAAGATATTTAAATTTGGTGACAGGTTCAAGCTCTTAGTGGTTGAGGATTATGGTGATACCTTAGTCATTACTTTTGTTTTTTTCTGTGCATAGGATGCGTGGATTAAAATCTGTTCTGTGGGGCTCCTTCCCTCCCTGAAAACCTGTCTGTTCTTCGGCTAGGATGTTTTCAACTTGTGGTTGAAGTTTGTGCAGTAGGACATTTAGCATAACTTTACTTGCATGGCTGATGATGACAGATGGTTCTGTAGTTGGAGCATAGTTGAAGGTTTCCTTTCTTTGGTAGCATAATCACTAGCAATTTTGTCCATGTAGATGTCAATGTCATGTCAGATCCTGAAAATCCTTGTGAAGATGTTTATAATTTGCTCACCACCTTTTCATATGAGCTCTGATGGGATGTTGTCAATTCCTGGAGACTTTCTATTCTTCCGTGAGTTCATTGCTGCCTCTACCTCTTTTCTGGTGATAGGGAAGTCGTCACTTTTCCCTGGGCCAGAATTCTTAAGGACCTAAGGATCTCCCTGTTTCGAGTGGTTTATTATAAACACTAAATGTTTTACTCCTGGCTGGAGAATTTTTTATTTTTTTATTTTTTTTACATAAGATGAGGATCAACGGGAGAAAGCTTTCATGATTGAAAACCATCTTGCTAAAAAATGCTAAAATGCTAAAAAAAATGTTTTTTTTGTTTTGGGGGGTACCTGTTTTTCTTTTCCCCCTCTTTTCTTTTCATTTTTCTCATTTGTCTTTTCTTTCCTTTCTACCTGTTTTTTCTTTATCTTCTTATTTATTTTTTCAATTTTTGTCTTTTCTTTTTTTTTCTTCTTTCCCCTTTTCTTTTTCTCCCTTTCCTCCTTTTTTCTTTTCCTGCTTTTTTTCTTATTGTCTACTTATTTCACTTCTTTTTACAAGTAATATACGTATTTTGGTCACTTTGAGTGTCCGAAATTTGTATTCTGCCTTTGTGCTTTGTACCACTTTTTTTAGGATGGACAACACAATAAAGCGATATCTTGCTGTCAATACATACTGTTCTTTTAAATATATTTTACATGACGGGAAAATATTGCAGGAACTATTTCACCATGCTAAAACCCCAAACATAAAACAAGTCTCAGTAGGTTAAGACATTTTTTTTAATACATTTTCTTCTTAAAATAATTGTTGTCCATACAGAATATAGAGTCAAAATGAGCATGCATATTGATTTTTATGCCCTAATATCAAGGAATCCCTTATCAAATAACTTAAATACAACATCTTACACCAATTTACAGAACTCAGGATGTAGGATATAGATTCCAAATCTATATACTACACCGTTGATGTATTTCTTTCGTATTCCAACACGTCCGTTAATGATTGTTTTTAAAAGTTCTTTTCAGACACAGCGGCTAAGCTGACACCCCCCCCCCATTTTGCACGTCTAATTCACAATTAAGGGAACGTAGAAACACTTATTTGTGTTTGCTTCTTCAAGCCTCGCGTGCATGATGTTGGGAAGTCCAAGGATCAAGCCAGCGCTGTCACTCAACTTTCCTGGTTGAATGATGCGTTCATGGTCACGCCTCCGTGGGCACTACAATGCATCTGCTCTTGAGCTCCTCACATCACAGACAGCGTGAGGCCACCAGTCCGGCAAACAGGTAAGGAAGATCTCTCACTTGACTTACTCTTTTTGTGATGTTTAAGGTCGGAATCGTGCTTTTCAACATTTTGTTTTTTAATGCATAAGATAAACTAAAATGAAAACTTTAAATCTGATCATGGTAAGCAGTTTTTCTATGTAATTCTTTTTTCATTATATACTTTTTAAAATTTGTGAGGAGTTATGGCCCTTTCCTTGCTACACGTATGGTTTAACCTTTGGAATTTTGGAATATTCCCGTTTTTAGGCACAAAATCCGAGGATTCAGGGAAACAATCTAATCCCACATACTCAAATTATAACTTTTGAATTTTAGAAGATATAAAAGAGGTGGTTACTTCCACCTGAATTTAGCTGCACGTCCCCAATACATTATGTTGAAAGAAGTTCAGAAGCAAAAGTACTTTAAAACGGATCATAAATCCACGTGATCCTAGTAAATTTAAGTGGTTTGCAAAATGAATAAATGGATGAATGATCATGAGTACAAAAACTAATACGAAGTGCAGTTTTCACATTCCAGTTGTCTTTTTTTCAATACACTTGCAGTACATCATAACTTCTATGGCATTTTTTTATGTAGATACACGAAATGAAAAAGAGCACAAAAAGAGAAAATTGATGTTTGTTTAATGATGGTTTATATTTCAAATAATATTGCATTCAATATAATTTTTGTGTTACGATCACAAGATGAAAACGAAGAAACTTGATCAAAGTTTTCTTGTTTTATTGTCTTATGGACCATGCAGTATATGCTGATTTTTATTTATTCATTTATTTATTCGTAGCAACAGATCGTTTCAAGTATGAAAAACATTTATAAATTGATTTATGAAATTAATTAACATGAAGTAGAATGCAAATACAAAATAGTTTTTTTTTCTACTATAAAAATAGTACAATATATTATTTGGTGCAAAGTGTATCCTTCTTTTTATAATTAAAATTAGAATTGTCTATATTGTCATTGGTAACAACATAGTGATCATTGCTTGCAATGAGGTTTGACATGGCACTCCAGGATAAACATGAGAAAAAGAGAGAAAGAGAAAATTAGAAAGATGAGATAAATGAATGTAAGGATGAATAGGGAAAAATATTTGCAAGTAGAGAAAGTCAACCAACGTAGAGGATGGACGAATCTCTCAGTATATTTACCTGTGTCAATTTCCCCCATTTTCCAGGTTGTTTGAAAAAAACAAAAAAAAAAAACAAGAAGAGTTTTTATAGGTTATCGAACATGAACCTCAACTCTTCAGACCAGAGTGCACACGTCTCCAGTGAAGGTTGCCCGGAGGATGAAAAACACGGCGTTCTGATGCCTTGCCTGCACAGAAACATGTATGAAGACCCACTTTCCTCCTACCCGAATAGCTCCATTATATCGCAGCTCCTGCGGAAGACCATGCAAAGCAAAAGGCCGCTAGAAGAAAGCCATTTCTTCGTTCACAGTTCCGCAGACTCTGGACAGGAGGACCGCAGCAGTGTGTCCTCAAAGGACAGTGCCAATGAGGCGTCATCCCCTGGTCACCATGTCCCTCCAAGGTGTGCCGCAGAGATAGAGCCGCTCGGGGCCGACTACCTTCAAGCCAAGCGAGCCCGGGTGGAGAACATCATCAGGGTAATGGCTGGCTCCCCCAGCAACAGGCTGCAAGGGGAGTGCGAGCGTCCTGATCTGGATCCGAGAGACGCCAGGGAGTCCAGAGAGAACAAACGCAAACAACGGCTGCCCCAACATCAGGAGAACAGCGTGGCACGGCCGACAGATCAAAAACCTCTGGGTGATCATGACCATCTTAAGGACGAGGAGTGTCATAAACTGAAGGAGCAACTCCACAGCATGCAAAAACTTCTACGACAGCTTCAGGAAAAATTCCTTCAGGTTTACAAGCAGGATGGCAAAGATATCGACGACAAGGTGGCCACAGAAAGGAAGAGCAGGTCCGTTTCAGTTGTCAGTCATCAAAAAGAGAATCAGAGCCTCCGTGAGATCTTGAAGCAGGAGCTTACTAGGGCTTTGAATGACTGCGTGGACCGTGTCCTAACCAAGGTGTCCTCATCAGGAGTCGACACGTCCCTCAGACAGCGTACAAGCCTGTCCCCCGAACTGAAGTTCTCCTCAAAGAACCAACAAAACGGCTTGACACAGGAGCCTGATAAGCCCCGTTCTTTGGAATATCACGACAATTCCGAAGCCCATCAGGACCAGACCGAGGCGCTCTCCCTGGTGGTTCGCAAACCAGCGCCCACTCCGCTGAGCTCCCCTGTCTTGAAGCGGCCCTACCCTGTGCACCAGACGCCGTTCCAGTTAAACTACAGTGCCCCACTGCATGACAGTCAGATCCTGGAGCACCTCCTAAAGTATGGGCCGCATTCTAACTTTGGGGGTCTCCACTGTGTGCCGCATTCCATGGAGAGGGGTTCTCCGGACCCAGTCGACTTACCTTGGGACGCCGTCGCCATGAGATCCAAAGTGAGCCCTGCTCACCTCGGCCACCATCCATGTCCCTCCGCCATGGGGCCTATGACGGTCGACGCTCTCTGCCTTCCTCACGTCAAACTAGAGTGCAGCGAGCTTCAAAGCATGGCTGAGAGAAACCCCTACATGTCTCTCAATATATCCTTTCAGAAATTTAGCCACCAAGACTTAACAATTTAAAGTTGCTAAAACAACTTTCAAAATGTCAAATAAACCTGTGAATGCTGATCGGTCACAGAGTCAAATTGGGAAAGAATAACATGATTTGAGAGGTACAATATTGATTATCAATGCAGTCATAGACTGAATAGATTTATTTATGTCTAAGAGACTCGATCACTGAATATTCTGGATTTCTCTTTTAATTTAGGCGATTAGAACAATGCTGCCAAAATGAGTAGTGTCATAGAATGGAGTTTGCTTAGCATTTCTTTGGTGATGTTTTCTTGGAACAGTGATCCTTAACCTTTTTTCGTGACAAACCCTCTAAGTAAAATGTTTTTAGTCAAGGAGCCCTTGCCGACAGAATATTTTTAAAGATTAAGATATTTAAAAAAAAAGGAAAATTAATTTATCCATCCATCCATCCTCAGTAGGGTCGCGGGGTGCCAGCCATCTTCGGGCAGTGGGCAGGGGACACCCTGAACTGGTTGCCAGCCAGTCGCAGGGCACACAGAGACAACTCACTCGCTCGCTCATTTACACTTAGGGACTGTGTACCTGACATACATGTTTTTGGAATGTGGGAGGAAACCGGAGTGCCCGGAAGAAACCCACGCAAGTATGGGAAGAACATGCAAACTCCACACAGGAAGGTCCAATCTCATGACCTCAGAACTGTGCCGCACACGCGCTATCGACTGCGCTGCCCAAAATTAATTTATATCATTACTTAAACTTTGTAGCTTTTTTAAGCATTTGGAAATAAAATAATAGATTTAGATATCTGAATTAAACATTTATACACTGCAAAAAGTCCAGTTAGAAATTTGAGCAGAACGCCTTATAAAACAATTGAACTAATTATCTTGTCCTCAAGCACATTATTCCGATCACTTTAAATATTTTTTTTAATTATATGGCTTATTTAAAGAATTGCTTAGAGCAGTGGTTCTCAAATAGTAGAGTTGGCCCCTGAGGGGCGCAGGTGTGTTCGACCTCCGAGAATTTTTTTTTTTACCTTTAAAAATAATTACGTGTAATAGCACCTCTACTTCAGTATGGAGCAACAGCGATCTCATGAGCAGTGTTTTGTTCACATTTGACTCCCACGCCGTGCATACAGCACACAGAATATAAGCATTGGGTATAAAGTTTACTGTATATACAAAGTGGAGCAGACTCTCAAGTGACCCCATGTAAAACACAAATACTGTAATCACCCGCTACTTTGCACATTGGCCTTATGCATCAGGGGTTGAAAAATATTCCTTTAAAAAATTGTCGTGTTTGACTGCAACCCAATATCCCAGATTACTATTGCTGAGCGCGAGGGCCAAGGGAGCAAATTTTTGTCATGCATGGTGGTTCTTTGTTTTCTATTTTTTCTGCCTAAAATGAACTGCACACATGCAGTAACAATCCATCATCCCCGGTCACTTACTTCTGCGAGCGCATCTTTGTCGGACCTGGCGGCTCTTTTTTGCCATTCTGTCCACGAAAAATTGAACTGCACTCATGCTTCTGCAATCCATTTTCCAAAATCACATATTGCTGTGAGCGGGGACTGGCACCGCGCACTTTTGTCAGGCTTGGTGGTTCTTTTCTTGCTGTTATTTCCACCTGAAATAAACTGCAATCGTGTGGCGAAAATCTATAATCTCTGATCTCATATTGCTACGAGCGAGGACCAGCAGAAGGCACTTTGTTCAGGAGGGATGCCGTTCTGTCGTGGATAGAATGAAATGTACAGTTGGGAACGTTATCCATTCTCCTGGTCAACCACTGCCAAAAGCAAGGGGCTAACACAGCGCTTTTTTCAGTTTGGGCCACTGAAGCATGCCTTTGTGGCCTGCCTATAACAAACCGAATATTTGTTTGTGATCCATTATCTCTAGTTAACTATTGCTGAGAGCGGTGGCCTAGAGCAAAAATTTGTATCATGCGTGACTCTTCTTTTTCCATTTCTTTCCAATTAAAATGAACGGTGCCAATGCCGTTGCGATCCATTAACCCAGGTCAACTAATGCTGTGACAGGGGCATGGCATAGTGCATTCTAAAAAACTTTTACATTACATTTACATTGTAAAAAATTGCAAAACGATTTTCATGCATCGCCCCCCTGTATTCACCTAAGTATCATTTTCTGATTTTTGTTTTCGAAAGAAAATTCAAGAAAAAGAGGCAAGGTAATCAAAGATTTGCTATTCTCTAGTCTGGTTTACTTGAAACAGTGTATTTTTATTCTGCCCTCACCATAATTGAGCTTTGACTCCCTGGTCAGTTTTAAAACAGGCAGCGGCAGTAACTTCAAGGAGAATTCATTACTTTGATCTGTCTCCCCCTCCCATCGAAAATTACCGTGTCTTCTTCATCCTGATCCGAGTAATGACTTTAAGTCCGCAAAAAGACAAATAAAAAGGAATAAGAGGCTTTGATAAGAATTGCCAGGAACAAAAGCCAGATTTTCAAAGGCAGAGAAAGCATCGTGTTCGGTTTCAGGAAGCATCTTTTTTTTTATACTTGAAAAGGTACAGGATCTATTTCTCCGTCATCATAGCGATGGGGGTGCAGAGAAAAGGTCACATTTGAGTGCTGGTGGAAACACACAAGTGCCTTCCAACCAAAACACTTGAGCTCTTGTCTTGAGTATGTGTTATTGTGTAGCTTTTTCAAAACAATTGCTCATGAGTGCAAGATGACAGCAGCAGCTTGGACTGAAAGAAAATGTGTGCCGGGACAAGACGCTCGGACTGAGTGACTTTGATTTCATCTGATTATTTTTGAATGTCTTGGTCAAAATATCTTGAGCGGGAGGATTTTTCCAAGGTGGTTTATTTGAGCATTTGAGTTTTTCTCTTTGAACAATAGCTCATCAATCTTTCATTTACACGTCCCCTTTTCAAAGGTTAGCTTTTCTGGTAATAAATGAAGAAATTTTGTGACCTGAGGCATGCTGCCAGACTACAGAGGAAATAGTCCATCATAGCTTCTGTGCCACAGGGGGAAAAACTCCGATAGAAAAAGTACACATTAAACTGTTTTGATCAGCCACTGAAATATAGTTTTAATACAAATCTTATAAAATAACATAAACCACCTTGAACCTTTTTAAAGAAGATAATGAAAAAAAGAGCCTGGCATATGCTGTATTTAAATAACCTCCTCTTTGGCTTTAACAACCAGCCATGAAGTGCTTTTGCCCGCTAATTAAAAATCCCAAATCTAATTCGTTATTCTGTTTTGCCAATAAGCACATGTTCGGGTCATTATGGACTGGAGCGAGTCTTCAGCCAAATTCAATTTAGCGGAAGATTAACGCAACACAATACTCGGTTCCACTATCACCTTGCATGTGGCTACCATTTGCCTTGCTCCTTTGCCTTAACGTGATGATGAACATCCAGGAGGGTCTCACCCCGAGTCACTTGAAGAAGGCCAAGCTGATGTTCTTCTATACTCGCTACCCCAGCTCCAATGTCCTCAAGACATTCTTCCCTGATGTCAAGGTAATAGATTCCATGTATTACACCACTTTTGAAAGACAACAGAAAAACGTAAAAACACAGTTGGAAATCAATTGAATTTAATTAACTTACATTTTGGAATTAAAATTGTGTTTATTATTATTGATAACAACGTATTGAGCATTGTTTACTGCAAGATTACAAATGGCACTTCAGGATAAACACGAAATAAAGACTAAAAAGTGATAAAAAAAAAACAGATTTTAAAATCTCAGAATAAATAAGCAAAAACATTTACAAGGCAGTGCTTGGAGACTGGCCGAGGTGGTAAGTACATTGTAAGAATACTGAAATGAAAAATAGTTCAATACTATTTAGCAGCAACAAAATACCAAAATACATCAATAAATGATATTATTTTCAAGATCTTAAACCTGGGGTTTGAGTACAATATTATTTAGAAAAACATAAACCATACCAGTCCAAAAGTCATTTTTTTGCAGCTTATCTAATCACGATGATAAATTATTGAAAAATAATGTATCTTTTTTAAAAAGATTTTTGGAACGTTTTACAAATCCTGTAAAAAAAACCATTAGTTTGGATGCAAAATAAAATGATTCATTTAAAACTCTTCAGAGTTCTGCAGATTTAAAGATTATTTTGGTTATCATTAATATATTATATATATCTCATCTCATCTCATCAGCCGTACCGCTTATCCTCATCAGGGTCGCGGGGGGGCTGGAGCCCATCCCAGCCATCTCCGGGCAGTGGGCAGGGGACACCCTGAACTGGTTGCCAGCCAATCGCAGGGATATTATATTTATATATATAGCATTAATATATATAATTGTTTTTTTTTTTTACTTAGATGTGTCACGAGAGCGTGGCGGCGTGGAAGGTGACCGGACCAGAACGTAGGCAGGAGGCATGAAGGGAGAACTCAAATGCGTTGACGATCCATAGGTTTTATTTAATAAAATAAAAGTCGCCCAATACTCCGGGGCAAAACAGAACAATACAGAGTTCCTCCGGCACGAACTCAACAGGACAAGGCATAACAGACTAAAACAGGACAAGGCATAACAGACTAAAACAGGACAAGGCATAACAGAACGGGATTGTGAATAATGAGTAGTAATGAACCCGCAACCGCAGAGCCCACCATGCAGCCTTAAATACAGACCCACCATTAGTGGAACTGCTTTCAGCTGTTGCCCAGGGGGCGGGGCAGACTGGTCACCAAGGCGACCGTGACAGAGCCCCCCTCTTAAGGGACAGCTCCCGAGGTCCCAAAAAAGAAAAAATTACAACCTCACGCCCCGGAATGGTTCGACGCTCACGATTGGGGCAACCCCGCTCCCTCCTCCGAACACGCAGGAACGGGGAGAGGCAGGCGCCATCTGCGTCGGGCGGATCGGAATCGGCGCTCGGCAGGGGGGGTCCGGCGGGCAAGCTGGACAGGGGATAACAGACAGGCAAAATCAGAGCAGAATCAGAACAGGTAAACAGGACAGGCAAAATCAGAACAGGTAAACAGGACAGGCCTCTACAGAAGAGTCGCACTCAGGTCAGGCCTCTACAGAAGAGTCGCACTCAGGTCAGGCCTCTACAGAAGAGTCGCACTCAGGTCAGGCCTCTACAGAAGAGTCGCACTCAGGGGGTTATCAGATTCAGAAGAGTCGCACTCAGGGGGTTATCAGATTCAGAAGAGTCAGACTCAAGGGGGGATCAGATTCAGAAGAGTCAGACTCAAGGGGGGATCAGATTCAGAAGAGTCAGACTCAAGGGGGGATCAGATTCAGAACAGACAAGACAGGACAGGAAAGACTGAACAAAATCAGTACAGGGAGACTCAATGCAGGCATGGGAGTCGAACAGGCAGGCATGGGAGTCGAACAGGCAGGCATGGGAGTCGAACAGGCAGGCATGGGAGTCGAACAGGCAGGCATGGGAGTCGAACAGGCAGGCATGGGAGTCGAACAGGCAGGCATGGGAGTCGAACAGGCAGGCATGGGAGTCGAACAGGCAGGCATGGGACTCGAACAGGCAGGCATGGGACTCGAACAGGCAGGCATGGGACTCGAACAGGCAGGCTTGGGAGTCGAACAGGCAGGCTTGGGAGTCGAACAGGCAGGCTTGGGAGTCGAACAGGCAGGCTTGGGAGTCGAACAGGCAGGCTTGGGAGTCGAACAGGCAGGCTTGGGAGTCGAACAGGCAGGCTTGGGAGTCGAACAGGCAGGCTTGGGAGTCGAACAGGCAGGCTTGGGAGTCGGAGTCGGACTTGCACGCAGGGGAGAGGGAATAGCAGGCAATCGGCACGGGAGTCGGGCAGGCAGGCGTCAATTCTTCCTGGGACCCCATTCGAGGCACAGCAAGGGCCACGACGGGCGGGGCCGTGGTTCGAACGGGCAGGGAAGGCCAACTCAGTAGGCGCCTGCCAAACTGCGCACTCCAGCTCTCCCCAAGTCGCGCTGGGATCGTTCGCTGAGTTCAATTGTTGGCGGGTTCATTCTGTCACGAGAGCGTGGCGGCGTGGAAGGTGACCGGACCAGAACGTAGGCAGGAGGCATGAAGGGAGAACTCAAATGCGTTGACGATCCATAGGTTTTATTTAATAAAATAAAAGTCGCCCAATACTCCGGGGCAAAACAGAACAATACAGAGTTCCTCCGGCACGAACTCAACAGGACAAGGCATAACAGACTAAAACAGGACAAGGCATAACAGACTAAAACAGGACAAGGCATAACAGAACGGGATTGTGAATAATGAGTAGTAATGAACCCGCAACCGCAGAGCCCACCATGCAGCCTTAAATACAGACCCACCATTAGTGGAACTGCTTTCAGCTGTTGCCCAGGGGGCGGGGCAGACTGGTCACCAAGGCGACCGTGACAAGATGCATACAATGGGAACTCATTTTGTGTACATTTGTTAAAAATGTTGAACATTTTTGCCGTTTTGTAACTTGAAGAAAAACTTAAGAATAGCGTATTAATCTGTTTTGATATTTTTTAAATGTAATGACTTTTAAAGTTTTTTTTTTACAATACAGTAAACAAAGTTGTTTATGTTCAATGGGAACCCTATTAAATGGATTTTTATTGTCTATAATAAAGAATGGCATTGAATAGGCAATACCATTTATAAAATGCCCTCACAAACATCTTGAAAGTTTTGATGTAAATTTTCTGTTTTCTATTAAATTATAGCAATTTCCAATTTCATCAATTACTTCTAATACTATCTGTCCTAAATAACGGTTTCTTGTGCCGATGCTATTTGTCATGACCTACACTCAGGCCAGGAACCACCACCAGCTGTCCAGAGTTGCGACCTTAGTGGTGCAACCCATGTCGTTAAGGGATCCATGAACTGTGATTGGCCTAATCTTGATGATACCTAGTATGAGCACTCATCAGGTTCCAATATGGAACCATAACAATCTTTGGAATAATTCTTCTGAGCGTAACTCACACTGCCAACTTGTCCATTGGTGTTTATCACTCACACACAAAAAGTCGCCGCGTGTCGTAGGAGAAAGACAAAAACGCAGGGGGTTTAAATAACAAAGGCGCTGAGCTGCTAGCGTGTCCTGGGGGCAAAGAGAGATATAGAGCTATTCTCTTCTTTGAAAAAAGCCACTCCAGTCAGCAAATGGAGTGACAAAGGACTCTGTAGGCAAGGCATTGCTATTGAGTGTCGACTGAGTTGGTATTAGAGACTTGGTGGCCCTAAACACAACATCCCGTCCGCCTGGGTCTTGTGTCTCTAGTTGTTCCTAGCACCCGGCATCCGTTTTTTTGTCTTTTTTTTGTTTTTGCGTTTCTTCCGTCCGCTGACCCCAAGGTCGGGATGGGGGGAGGAGGTCGTGGTGGCGGGCGGCGAACGTCTCCTCCTTGCTCACAATCCAGCGGTGGGAAGTGGCACCCGACAAAGGAGCGCCTAATCCTGATGTCTGATTCCATCCTATCAGCCCCAGTGAGCAAGAGGGAAGCTTCCTTCTGTCTTTCCAGCATCACGTTCACACTCATCGAGCCAACGCGAAGAAGTGTCTTTGATGCCTACCCAGCCCTTAGGCCTCTCACCCCTCATCCCCATTCAAACATCTTTCTGGATGATGAGATAGAAAAACACTACCGATGTCAAGACTGTTTAGAAATATACGCCTTGGCAGCTGTTTTCTTTTACTCTGAATATTTGGTGGGAAAGGGTCCATTTAATCTAGGCCTCATATAACCTAACAGACTATTAGATTGACTTTTGCCCAACAGCTATTCAAATCATTTCATCAAGTGTACATGTGTCTCAATCATGGCCTGAGAGCCAATTGCGACCCGTCACATCATTTCATGTGGCCTGCGAGAACTTAAAATTCCTAAAAATTAATCAGTCAAGAGTGCTTTGACCAAAAACTACATATCCCACCATGTCTGTCGACTAGGATACCCACAAAGTGACAACTCAACGCCACAACACAGCGATGATTCCTTATCAATGCCAATGAGTGGATTTGTCAAACAAATGATCCTAAAAATGTCAAAGATTTTGTCAATTTGATAAATATATCTTTTAATATATCCTATTACAATGTAATGTGTGTAATGAGTTAATTTACATTAAAAACTAGGTACATTTATTTGAAATACCACTCAAATTACGTTTAGTTATACGAACAAGTTACATCAGGCGGTTAAAGGACAGCAATCACGTTGATATGGCCATTGGTGAAAATTAGTTTGACACCCTTGCTCTAAGAAAGTCTCAAATGTATTTGATTTAAAAGACCAGCGCTAATATATATATATATATATATATATATATATATATATATATATATATATATATATATATATATATATATATATATCCATACATACATACATACAAATGAGATACAGACAATGGCTTTAGCGTTTCACAAAACAAAACGGCATACAAACGATTTTATAAAAACATGGTGGAAAACTTAAGGTACAGGTGTGGTGGAAATTTCCACTTCATAACAACTTTTGGTCAAATAATTCCGATTTCATAATGTTCCCTGCTTCTGTGAGTTAAATGTTGAAGTGTCCTTGGGATAGACACTGAACCCCTGATGCTCTTGATAAGGAGGTAGAATAGCTGACGCCGCTATAGCTGTGTGTGTGATTGGGTAAGTGTGAAGCACATTGTACAACTCTTTCGGGGGACTTCAGTAATTTGAATTTAATTTTCCATTTGCAACAAATGACTGAAATGATGAAGAAGTTATAAATTAAGAAATTGCATGATCACGACTAAATCTATGCTGTGACGTGTTATGATACCGTTAAAAAGTCTCAATGTTATTATTCCCTGGCCAACAAAGTTGATGTTTTTCCCGTGTTTTCAGTTTAACCGGTGCATCACTTCCCAGCTCATCAAGTGGTTCAGTAACTTCCGGGAGTTCTACTACATCCAAATGGAGAAGTTTGCACGGCAAGCTATCGTAGATGGCGTCAGTGAAGTCAAAGACATCACAGTCAGCAGAGACTCGGAGCTATTCCGAGCACTCAACATGCACTACAATAAGGCCAATGACTTCCATGTAAGTGAGCGAACATTTATTTTTTTCACTGCATGCTGTTTTATTTCCTAAGGTAAATGGCAAGGTAGGTGGGTACAAAATTTATAGTAATAATAAAAAGAATCAAAGGCACTTCTCCCAAAACACATAACTGAGTTTAAATCAATCCAAGATTTAGAGTCAATGTAACAAATCCAGAGCACGACTGAAAATAGGGATCTAATGCTACCTTTGAGAAAAGTGGAAATATCAGAAATCAGCGACCTATCACTAGGAATTGATCTCAGGAACACGTCAAGAAAGGAATCTTGACTTCATTCACTTCAATTTAACGTTAGCTTACTTGACACTCATGACCGCCATGGAGGAATAAAAGATGTGCGTCCTTACTTTTATTTAATTATTGGATTTAATTACTATTGTAATTGGACCAACAGTTCATCAGAATCTTTGTTGTTTGCTTTATATTTTGAGGACACATTTAAGTGATATCATTCTTAGTTCCCTCTTTCCCTAACTGAAACATAAATGCAAACAGTTGAGAGTGGACAAGGGGAGACATGCAGCCCGTTTTCTCATTTCAAGGTATTTATTAACTTGCTTCTTTAGTAAAGAAGAATATTCCTCCTTAAATTATTTCATATAGCAGAATGTTAATACAGTTTTATTCTAAGATTTATTTTCTACCTAAACTAGAAAAATAAAACCAGAAAATAAAACTGGACATGATGCCTTTTAGAGAAACTTGAAATTGAAATAGATTTGCGCCTACATAATGTGGGTTCAACCAGCATGTTTTACGTTTGTGTACATCTTTGGATCCCTTAACCACCAGAGTCATAGGGGCACCACTTCCTGTGGTGTGTCTTGGGCAAGAACAGCCTGGTGGTACCCATCCTTCTCCAGGCTAACATATGTTTCTTCCGCAACATAATTGACGCAAAGGCAGACACAGGCAAAAAAAGGGCGGGGCAGTTGTTTAGCCAATCAGTATGCAGAACACAATGCATGATGAAAATCTGCAAAGTGGCGAAACCGCGAAATGTTTACTACGGTACAGCGAGGGGTCTTTAATACAGTCGAGAATGATATTGAAGAATGTTAAGTCAACTCGATTGGAAAAAGAAAAGCCACATAAGCTTTCTGGTAACTGCTTTGTGACTCACTCCTCACCTCCGTCCGCTTACTGACCCGAATGTTGCACCGCACCTGAGGCTTGCCAGCCTTGGCCGCCATTATCTAAACTCCGGCGATGCTTTATGGAACTGTGGGAAGAGGAAGCCGTAAAATCCGGCTAAAACAACTCGGGATTAGCGGCCCCGTACGCCTGAGCGGGGCCGAGATTGCTACTGATGCGGAACGCTGAGAAAGACGTTGTGGAGCGCGAGGCAGAAGGCCACTCAGTGGGAAAGGCACGGCACCGTTTTCTTTACCTTGGGACGAAGACATTCCTTTCCCAGGGATGCTTTGTGTTCCGAGCTGAGGGCAAAGAAAAATAACTTAAGCCAACAACTAGTGCTGACCGGCGGGCCTGTTGATGGGAAACCAGGCTGGTTATGATATTGGTCTTCATCAATTTGCACCAGGCTCAGGTTTACTTTGAAACTTTTGACACTTGGTTTTCGTGTAGGCATATCAAACATCCGTGATGTTAAGTGTTGGGACGCCCTCATAAACAACGCCATTACTAACTTCTTACTTTTCCTGCCTTAACAACGCCGTTATCATTACTAACGGTCAGAAGCGGTGCATTACTTTGAATAAAGCGCATTTCCGCTCTCCTCCGAGTTATCACGTCTTTTCGGATCATGTCACCATTCAAAATAGCGACTACCACTAAGTCACATAGCAATTACGAATACAGTATTTACTAATGTACAGAAAGAAAAGGCGATGAGGGCTGAGTTTTGACAGCACCAGACTCGTGTCGTTCGCGAATGAAAAGGCTCTGTAAGTCAGCTCTTGGAGATTGGAGCAGACTACCCACCATCGAGAGCCGGTCCCCTTAGAGACGCTATTTTTTCATGCGATTGGTTGAAATGAATTTTTGATATTGATATTTTTGACAATAATATGAACAATGCATAATAGTCAAAACAATTAACAACATTGTGGTGCGATAGGCAGAATAATGAACCTGCATCCTATGAAAACTCCTTTGCAGGTGTCTAATATTAAAATCAGAATAAACCTATCAACACGACAGTGCCGATTTTGAGTATCGATTGTCTGAACATGCCGTGGTGTCATATGAATTAAGCAAAACAATTCCATTTCTTTTTATCTACCCCTGTTGGTAGCCATTTTTCTACTTCCTGTCAGCTGAATATGAGTTGTGTTTTGCACTTCACATGTTTATTCAATTTTTTTGTGGTACGTGAATCTTTGAAAGTCATGTGACACATACAAAATATTGATTGGGGTGTCATTATTAAAAATACATTACTTAGAGTCAAGTCAAGTCAAGTCATGTTTATTTGTATAGCCCTTTATCAGAAGGGGTATCAAAGGGCTGCACAGACCACAGATTATTGCAAATTACAGACCATTATTACACCATCCCCTGATCTAAAACCTACATGGGGCAAGGAAAAACTCAAAACCTCAACCTGAAATAAATAAAGAAAACCTTGAGAAAGGAACGCACATGAGGTAATCCCCCTTCCAGGATGATCAGGCTGCAACGGATGTTGCAAAGACAAATAATACACATATATTGTCAACATGAAATATAGTTCATTCATAAACTATAGAATAAAAGTGTGTTTTAAGCCTAGATTTAAACAGTTCCCAGTGGGCAAAGCATTCCACAGCACTGGGCCCCAAATGGAGAACGCTCTCGAACTGATTAAGGTTGCTAATGATCTTCTACTGGCAATGGACTCTGGCGCTTTATCACTGTTGCTGCTGCTGGACCTTAGTGCTGCCTTTGACACTGTGGACTATAATATCTTACTAGACGTGCTGGAAAATGGATTGGTCTCTCAGGAACCGTCCTCATATGGTTCAGACCCTACCTCTTAGATGAGACACACTGTATTAGATACGATGAAATGACATCTGAGCCCTTCAGTGTTTCATGTGGTGTTCAGCAGGGTTCAGTACTTGCCCCCCTTCTTTTAGGCATTTACATGCTTCCATTGGACGATATTATTCACAAGTATGATATCAGTTTCCATTGCTATGCAGATGACACTCAACTACAGTATATCTTCTGATGGAGGAATCTGCCCCACTAAACTGTGGAGATTTGGAAGCCTGTCTCACTGAGATAAAAAGATGGATGTCACTCAACTTCTTGCGCCTCAACCCGGAAAAGACTGAAATGTTAATTATTGGTCGTGTTATGTTAATTACTTCAAAAACAGCTCTGAATATCGCCAAGTGTAATTTCACCGTGAGTGAATCAGTCAAAAATTTAGTGTGGAAAAAATGGGTTGACTTTCCCTTTAAGATAAGAATGATCACCTTCAAATCTATGGCTTTGGACTCACACCAAATTCAGTTTTCACACTGTAGAACTGAAAATCATTTAGATTTTTTTCTAAATTGGAGCATGAATAAAGAAATGCCGGGGCACTCATATTTATTCTAATCTGGACTGAATCTCAACCATCATCTCTTTTTTTTTGTTGCAGGTTCCAGACAAATTTCTCGAAGTTGCTGAGATTACTTTGCACGAGTTTTATAAAGCTATTTCTGTGGCCAAAGACTCGGACCCCTCCTGGAAAAAAGCCATCTACAAGGTCATCTGTAAACTGGACAGTGACGTCCCGGACGACTTCAAGACGTCCTCCCATTTGTAGGCTAAAACAGCAGAAAAGAAGGGAAAAGAAAACCCAGGATGTAATATCTCAAGCTGTAATTAGAGTATTTTGATTATTTCTTGTAGTGCTTTTTACTAGTGAAGTGAAATGTAGCAGTTGGATGGCTAGATAGGTTGTTAATATTCTTGTTGCAAAGAAAAAACATTATTATATGGAAGTAAATTTATGCCATCAGAGATGAGATTTTTTTTTGTCATTGAATTACAACATGTCACCCAGAAAATTAAGCTAACAATTGTTAAATATCCTCCAAATTAAAGGGAACGTGTATATGATTTGCCTGCTGTATTCTGCAGCGCACCTGAAAACGAGTGGTAAGAAGCACAAGGAAGAATAGAAACTATGGAGACTCAAAGTAACCAAAAATGACCCTTTTTCTTCTCAATGTTTTTACCTAGCATCTTGCAAGGTTTCTGTTTTTTAGGTACCTCTAGCATTACCATTAAATTGTACCTTTAGATTTCACAACCTAGGATAATTTAAAGAATTCTTGTTTGTATTAACAATCATGTAATTATGGTTATTATTCATATCAATCTCATGTTTTTCTAGGACTGACTAAATAATACACACTGTTCCTTTAAAAATAGCATAAAAAACATTGAACATATAAAAAATGCAGTTTAAGACAACAACAAAAAAAAATAATCCCCAAAACATTTTTAAAACGCCTACTCTCTATAGAAATGAAAATTCATGTCATTTAAAACAGAACATTTCAGAAACCCAAATTCCAATGGCACATATTTACCTCCATAGAAAAACACATTTTGTGTATTACAGAACTTCTGTTCACTTCGATAATCTGCCTCACTATGTGCGAACGTTTTGTCCTTATGCAGTTTGTGTACGATAATCCTTCTTCTTCATTTCCATCGATGTGACGATATTTTCGATATGCAAAAGACGTCTTTTTACTGTTATTTAAGTAGAGGAACATCTCTGAAATTGTCCTCAACTTATTTTCTTGGGTATTGTCTTATTGAGCTGTGCCATACGCCGATGTGTTATTTTTTGGGACTTGAGTTTCTCATGACTTCCATTATTAATGAAATGAATGAATGAAATACAAATTTTTAGATATATAGTCAAAGATTTGAGTGTTTCTTATGCAAGACTATCAATTTAGATGTTTTTCCATTGCGGTGTTAACATGCACTTCTATTTGTATCATATTGTTCTGTGATTTTGCTGTACACTGGTTGCAATAAGTAGTAACTACTATCATCTCAAGGTATTTCAGTAATACGTATATATTGTGCTGAATGGGACTGGAATAAAATATGATTTAAATTAAGACCTGATGCCACTTGATTATACCGATATGTTTTTGAATTCAGCACCCAAATATGGAAACAGAGCATCCGAGCCCCGAAGGTGCCTCTAATCCACGTTGACCCCTGGTTATTCCGCTCACATTGTCCGCCCTAACCGATTCAAGTCAACTTTCTAAGGCCTGCATTCATCGTGCGGTCGCTGCAGATGCGACAAATGCCGTATCCTTAAAAAAAAGAAAAAAAAACAACGCAACAACGCATTCCCTCCTCGTGACTAAAGCCCGAGGTGACCTCACAACACAATTGTGCCACCGAAGCAGAATTCCACAAATCCACCCGTTCTGTCTTCCAGGCAGCCGGACGCTCAAAGTGCAAGTACGGCAAAAGCGGGCGTGCAAGTGTGGTGAGGATCAACAGCCTTTTTAAAACTGAGAGGCACTGGTTCACTCCCGTTGACGTATTCCCAAACAGTTTTCCTCCCCATAGTATGTAGTAAAATATTTTGAGAAATTTAGTCTCAAACTTGACCGATCCAACTTGTTTTCTGTAGAGCTGTGACATCATCGAAGGAACACAACACTTTTAAAATGGCAAATCCTATTAACACAGTGGTTCTCAAATAGTCCAGATTTTTTTTTTTAAACGTGCTAGAATAAAGTGCTATTGCGCCTGCACTACTCTTGGGGCTGTCGCACTCTCATTGACAGAGTTTGTGATGGAGAAGTTTTGTTCATATTGAGCATTAGCATCATGCACTGTGTGAAGACACACTCCCTTTGGAACTGGGCACAGGTAAGTCCAATTTCCTCCCACCATTGCCTAATCGTCAAGTCTATTCACATTTATTAGTACAGCCCGTAATCACAAAATCAGATTACAATTACACCATCCCCTGATCTTAAACCAACATGCGGGCAAGGAAATACTCAAAACCCCAGCACGAGGAAAACAAGTCAGGTCAAGTGAAGCTGTGTTTTTATGTATAGCCCTTAATCACAAGAAGTCTCAAAGGGCTGTGCAGACTACATACTACTATTACGTCACCCCTTTATCTAAAAACAACATGAGGGCAGGAAAAAACTCATCATTATAAATATACTCCTTGGTCAGAAAAATGTGTATTTATTTGAAATAACATGAGGCTTACCGATACAGACGCTCCCCTACTTACGACCATTCGACTTATGATAAAATTTCAGGGTGTCGAAAAATATCCGGACATTTCTGTAATTCAGATTTTGTATTGTGTGCACCTTTTTCTGAGTAGGATCAGTACCGTGGTGCTTCTTTCCGCCGCTACCGGTGTGTGGCGCTATGAAATCTCACCCAGCATCAACCCCGAATCAGAAATCCGCTTCCTCTTCCTAGTTCATGTGTAAACATTCTATATTGCAACTCCAGCGCGCTAAGAACTTTGAGATTTGTATTGTCTAATATCTCATGCATCCATTTAATATAGTTGGTGTAAAATCTAAAGAAGAAGTGAGCCGTTTCTTTTGAAATGAAAGTGGAATAAGAAAGCTTGATGCGGCTGAAAAAATGCCCAGATCGCTTTTTTTCGGCCACTTTTTATCACGGAGGAGGAAGTCACCTAACTCTTGATGCGCATCTTGCAAAAGTAAGTTAAACCTCACTTTATTTATCTTTATAGAGCATATTATTTTATTAAATGTTTATTTTTTTAGTAAAACAATACAGGTTACCCATACAAGCCTTAAACATACATAACAAATATAGCACTGAAGCAACTTACTAACAAATTCAACTTACGAACGATCGTCCGGAGCCTCATTCGTAAGTGGGGCAGCGTCTGGAGCTAACATGATTGTCTGTCTTCTTGCTGTTAAGAGTACCCCAAAATAGTGCACACCTATTCACACTGTACCTCCATCCTTCGATTATCCACCATCCTTATCCTCAGTAGGGTCGCTGGAGTCCATTCCAGCTATCTTCGGTATTGGGCAGGGGACACCCTGAACTGGTTGCCAGCCAGTCGAAGCACACTGTACCTTTTAATGTACAATAAGAGAATAAACCCCACCGGCCAACCCGGAAAGCCAAATAAACACATAATTGATAAAATAAGAAATTACATTTTTGAATGTTGGGAAGTTTTTAATCTTTCTTGGTATGTAAACCGAAATTTTGACCAAGATCAACATGCCCTGAAAGCCTATCAAAAATGTGAGACACCTTGAGAAGGGGCCTCACAAGTGGTAATACCCCTTCCTGGATGACTAGAGTGCAATGGATTTAGCATTGGGTAGCAATACAAAAAACATATTGAATGTCAATAAAATAAAACAATAGGTAATATGTTGAAATTTGTCCAGAAACTGCATGACAGCAACGACACCTGGAGCTTGTAAAATTGTCCCAAACGTCCATGACAGGAATGACGCAGCTTCCTATCTCTTCCCCCCTGGTGGGTAAGAGGCTGCTGTGTCAAGGGGGGCGCTAAACCCTCGAGGATTTTTTTTTAAATGTGCTAGAATAAAGTGTAATTGCGCCCCCACTACTCTAGGCGGCCGTCACACTCTGAAGCCTTTATATACCGCTGTTTGGACATCATACTTTGTTGGGTCATCCTCTGTGACCATTTCGTTTCCACCACCATATCAGATTTTTTTGTTTTCTGGTTTCTTTGTTACTTTGATCCTTGCATTTTCCATTTCCAGTTTCAGTATATGTTTCTTGTTTGAACTTAGTCAAGTTTTTTGTTTCTAGTTTCTTGTTTGGACAGTGTGTAAAATTTAGTTCCTCCTAGTGTTACAAAAAATATTGCAGTAAAAAACAACAACATTGATTTAATTGTTAGACAAAAATACATGAACTATCGTGCCGATGTTCTCATACCTGTCAACCTGTACGTTTTTGCCGTACAAAGTACATTTACTATGCATTTTAAGACCTGTACGACGTACAAGAAAATCTGTACGGAAAAACGCAAATTTTTCAATTATGGGTACCATCCGGTATACACCGACTATCACGAAACAGCAAATCAATCAAGTCAAACGAGTTCGAGTTGTGTAATGAAAGGAAGTCCGTCACTTTTTAGAGAACCGGCTTTTTCGGCTCAACTCATTAAAGAGAGCCGGCTCTCAAACGGCTCACTTGCTTTGATGCATTATATTACGAATTATTATGTTGTATAAAGAAGTTAAGAAAAAAAGGAAGTATAAAAGGAAAAAAGGAAAAAAGACAGGTTTGTGGTTATCCCTTTAATCAGCATATTACCAACACATTTTTGATTCAGAAAATGAATTAATAATTTGAATAAAAAGATTCTACTTAATTATATTTGCATGTATTTTTTTACATGTATTTTCTACAGTGAACATCCAAGCTACTTCATTCTTGAACTTTTTTTAAATAATAAACCTCATTCATGTCGAGCAACTCAGTATCTCACAACAAAATGTTAATTAACAATATATATGATATAACGAAACACTTGTACAATATAACATGTTAAATTACATAAATAAACATTTTCAAGTTTGTTTTGGGTAAAAGTTTGTCGTGTGTTATTTCATTACAGAGTGTCTAAATGAACACATAACGCCTAGTGGTCTGCTATATACAGGATTATTTAGCAATTTACACCTTCAACTGTTAAAATTGTGGCCTATATATACTGGACTGAACCCATTAATTCATAGTATTGTCTCGGGTTTGCATGTTTGACAATCTTCTCAGCATGAAACAATATAATGAAAATTATCACTTATCTCCGAGCCATATGGACTTATGAAAAGGGCCATATATGGCTCCCGAGCCATAGATTCCTGGTCCCTGTGCGACGCTGAGCTCTGTATTGTCGCATTAGACAATACAGTGCCATGTAGTGCACTCCTCCTTGATCTGCTACCTTATCGTGGTGGAGGAGTTTGTGTGTCCCAATGATCCTAGGAGCTATGTTGTCGGGGGCTTTAAGCCCCTGGTAGGGTCACCCATGGCAAACAGGTCCTAGGTGAGTGGCCAGACAAAACGCAGATCAGAAGACCCCTAATGATGAGAGAAAACTTTGGTCCTCGATTTCCCTCGCCCGGACGCGGGTTACCGGGGCCCCCTTCTGGAGCCAGGCCTGGAGGTGGGGTCCGCTGGCGAACGCCTGGTGGCCGGACCCTTACCCAGTGGGGGCCGGCCGGGCACAGCCCGAAGGGACGACGTGGGACCCTCTTCCCATGGGCTCACCACCTGTAGGAGGGGCCAAAGGGGTCGGGTGCGCAGAGAGCTGGGTAGCAGCCAAGGGAGGGGTCCCTGGCGCGACGATCCCCGGCTACAGAAACTGGCTTTTGGGACA
Organism: Urocampus carinirostris; assembly: GCF_059441175.1. NCBI lineage: Eukaryota > Metazoa > Chordata > Actinopteri > Syngnathiformes > Syngnathidae > Urocampus > Urocampus carinirostris. The sequence goes on along the minus strand of NC_142363.1, from coordinate 18,223,516 downwards.
TGGAACGTCACCTCTCTGGCAGGGAAGGAGCCCGAGTTGGTGCGTGAGGTTGAGAAATTCCGACTAGATATAGTCGGACTCACCTCTACGCACGGCTTGGGCTCTGGTACCAGTCCTCTCGAGAGGGGTTGGACTCTCTTCCACTCTGGAGTTGCCCGTGGTGAGAGGCGCAGAGCCGGTGTGGGCATATTAATTGCTCCACGGCTCGGCGCCTGTACGTTGGGGTTCACCCCGGTAGACGAGAGGGTAGCCTCCCTCCGCCTTCGGGTGGGGGGACGGGTCCTGACTGTTGTTTGTGCTTATGCACCAAATAGCAGTTCGGAGTACCCACCCTTCTTGGGGTCCTTAGAGGGTGTACTTGAGAGCGCGCCCCCTGGGGACTCCCTCGTACTGCTGGGAGACTTCAACGCTCACGTGGGCAATGACAGTGAGACCTGGAGGGGCGTGATTGGGAAGAACGGCCCCCCTGACCTTAACCCGAGTGGTGTTTCGTTATTGGACTTCTGTGCTCGTCACGGTCTGTCCATAATGAACACCATGTTCAGACATAAGGGTGTCCATATGTGCACTTGGCACCAGGACACCCTAGGCCGTAGTTCGATGATCGACTTTGTCATCGTTTCATCAGACCTGCGGCCGCATGTTCTGGACACTCGGGTGAAGAGAGGGGCGGAGCTGTCAACTGATCACCACCTGGTGGTGAGTTGGCTTCGATGGTGGGGGAAGATGCCGGCCCGACCCGGCAGACCCAAGCGTGTTGTGAGGGTCTGTTGGGAAAAGCTGGCAGAATCTCCTGTTAGAAGAAGTTTCAATTCACACCTCCGGCAGAACTTCGCCCATGTCCCGAGGGAGGCGGGGGACATTGAGTCTGAGTGGACTATGTTCCGCGCCTCCATTGTCGAGGCGGCTGATCGGAGCTGTGGCCGCAAGGTAGTCGGTGCCTGCCGCGGCGGCAACCCTCAGACCCGTTGGTGGTCACCGGCGGTGAGGGATGCCGTCAAGCTGAAGAAGGAGTCTTATCGGGCCTTCCTAGCCTGTGGGACTCTGGAAGCAGCTGGCAGGTATCGGCTGGCCAAGCGGAATGCGGCTTTGGCGGTTGCCGAGGCAAAAACTCGGGCGTGGGAGGAGTTTGGAAAGGCCATGGAATCCGACTTCCGAACGGCTTCGAGGAAATTCTGGTCCACCATCCGACGTCTTAGGGGGAGGAAGCGGTGTGCCATCGACACTGTGTATAGTGCCGATGGGGCGCTGCTGACCTCGACCCGGGACGTTGTAAATCGGTGGGCGGAGTACTTCGAAGACCTCCTCAATTCCACCGGCACGTCTTCCTCTGGGGAAGCAGAGCCTGAGGACTCTGGGTTGGGCTCTCGTATCACTGGGGTTGAAGTCACCGAGGTTGTCAAAAAACTCCTCGGTGGCAGGGCCCCGGGGGTCGATGAGATCCGCCCAGACTTCATTAAGGCTCTGGATGTTGTGGGCGTGTCATGGTTGACGCGCCTCTGCAACATTGCGTGGACATCGGGGACAGTGCCTCTGGACTGGCAGACTGGGGTGGTGGTTCCCGTCTTTAAGAAGGGGGACCGGAGAGTGTGTTCCAACTACAGGGGAATCACACTTCTCAGCCTCCCTGGTAAGGTCTATTCAGGGGTACTGGAGAGGAGGGTCCGCCAGGAAGTCGAATCTCGGATTCAGGAGGAACAGTGTGGTTTTCGTCCTGGCCGTGGAACACTGGACCAGCTCTATACACTCTTCAGGGTCTTTGAGGGTGCATGGGAGTTTGCCTGTCCGGTCTACATGTGTTTTGTGGACTTGGAGAAGGCATTCGACCGTGTTCCTCGGGAGGCCCTGTGGGGGGTGCTTCGGGAGTATGGGGTACCGCACAGTCTTATCCGTGCTGTGCGGTCCCTGTATGCCCGGTGCCAGAGTCTGGTCCGCATTGCCGGCAGTAAGTCGGATTCGTTCCCGGTGAGGGTTGGGCTCCGCCAGGGCTGCCCTTTGTCACCGATTCTGTTCATAACTTTTATGGACAGAATTTCTAGGCGCAGCCTTGGCGGGGGTGGAGTCCGGTTTGGGGGCCTCAGCATTGCGTCACTGCTTTTTGCAGATGATGTGGTGTTGTTGGCTTCCTCAGCCCGTGATCTTCAGCTCTCGCTGGAGCGATTCGCAACCGAGTGTGAAGCGGCCGGGATGGGGATCAGCACCTCCAAGTCCGAGGCCATGGTTCTCAGTCGGAAAAGGGTGGTATGCTCCCTCCGTGTCGGGGAGGAGGTCTTGCCCCAAGTGGAGGAGTTCAAGTATCTTGGGGTCTTGTTCACGAGTGAGGGTAGGATGGAACGGGAGATCGACAGACGGGTCGGTGCAGCGTCTGCCGTCATTCGGACCCTGTACCGGTCTGTCGTGGTGAAGAGGGAGCTGAGCCGAAAGGCAAAGCTCTCGATCTACCGGTCGATCTACGTTCCTACCCTCACCTATGGTCATGAACTTTGGGTCATGACCGAAAGAACTCGATCCCGGATACAAGCGGCCGAAATGAGTTTCCTCCGCAGGGTGGCTGGGTTCTCCCTTAGAGATAGGGTGAGAAGCTCAGTCATCCGGGAGGGACTCGGAGTAGAGCCACTGCTCCTCCGCGTTGAGAGGAGCCAGTTGAGGTGGCTCGGGCATCTAATAAGGATGCCTCCTGGACGCCTCCCTCGGGAGGTGTTCCGGGCATGTCCCACCGGCAGGAGGCCCCGGGGACGGCCCAGGACACGTTGGAGAGACTATGTCTCTCGGCTGGCTTGGGAACGCCTCGGGGTCCCGTCGGATGAGCTGGAGGAAGTGGCTGGGGATAGGGACGTCTGGGCTTCCCTTTTAACACTGCTGCCCCCGCGACCCGACCTCGGATAAGCGGAAGACAATGGATGGATGGATGGATGGTGCCATGTAGTGGTAAAATATTTCACAGTTAGGCTATTTTGGGGGGGAGTTTGTGCTATATGTTTAATATTTGGAAAACAATACTTTTGTTTTATCAATATATTCCTAATTTGTGCCAACCACTTCTGATGAACTTGTGTACTCGTACCAAAGTTTGGACAAAAATTACCCGGAAAACCTTCCTCAAATGTTTTTGTGTTTCCGTCTCCGAGACAACGCAGAGCACAAAAGTGCCACTTTTTCCTCGTCGGCGTGTTGCAGACGAAAAAAAAAACAATCATTTAATTGAAAAAGCTGATGCAGCCAAGCACCAATTACATCAAAAATGATAACATTAAGAAAATTAAAACATTTGTTGATGACAAAGACAGGAAACAATAAAGGGGTCTAATCTTTTAATAGACAAGTCTTTTCAATTAGAGTTGCCTTCTTCTGCAAATGGAATTACATCCTCAATACAATTAAAATGCCTCCGGTCGAGGCAAAGAGCTTTGCTCCAAATTAATTTGTCGGTTGACATTTTCAGAACAAGTCTTAGTAACCTCGCGTATAATGAAAGAAAACAAAGACAAAATACTTTTGTTGTTAGCTGCCTCTGGCAGATGAAGTCACCACTTAAATGTTTTGATGAAGCACTGTAATGAAGATGAAAAGTGACGCAGAGTTAAATGAAATTGAAATGGAAAATCACATTTATTTTTTCAGTGTGCTTCTGAGAACACGACAGCTATTTGGCCCATAGACGTGTTTATTAGGTGACGTGTCACTCGCGAACAAAGCGAATCAATGAGCTGACTCTTCGAAGTGGAAAAACAAACTCTCGAAGGAAGTCGGTTCCTTGTTACTGCCTCCAAGCCAGACGCTTTTTTCCTCTTGTGTTTGATCAAAATCCATACAGTATCTTTTTTAAATTATGCATTCCGTCTTGTTGATGGGCACCACCAGGCTGTACTTGACCAAGACACACCACAGGAAATGGTGCCCCTGGGATCCAACCAACCAATCAACCAACCAAACAACCAACCAACCAACCAAACAACCAAACAACCAAACAACCAAACAACCAAACAAACAAGCAAAAAACCAACCAACCAACCAACCAACCAACCAACCAACCAACCTTCGAACCAACCAACCAACCAACCAACCAACCAACCAACCAACCAACCAACCAAACAACCAACCAACCAAACAACCAAACAAATAACCAAACAAATAACCAACCAACCAACTAACCAACCAACCAATCAAACTACCAAACAACCAACCAAACAATTAAACAAACAAACAACAGAACGAACGACCGACCGACCGACCAACCAACTCAGCAACCAACCCAGCAACCAACCAACCAACCAACCAACCGACCAACCAGCCAACCAACCGACCGACCAACAGACCAAACAACAGACCAAACAACCAACCAACCAACCAACCAACCAACCAACCAACCAACCAACCAACCAACTAACCAACCAACCAACCAACCAACCAACCAACCAACCAACCAACCAAACAAACAAACAAACAACAAACCAACCAACCAAACAAACAACAGAACGAACGAACAAACAACAGAACGAACGAACGACCAACCAACCCAGCAAACAACCAACCAACCAAACAACCAACTGACCAACAGACCTAACCAACCAACCAACCAACCAACCAACCAACCAACCAACCAACCAACCACCCAAACAAGCAAGCAAGCAAACAAACAAACAAACAAACACACGATCTACCAACCGACCAACCAACCAAACAAACAAACAAACATATGAATGGTTAGAATTGTTTTGTATTTTAGATCCGTAAATATTAACTTTTTGGTGAAGGAACTATGCGTGGGAAGCAGGAACTGAGGCAGGGGTTTACAAAAAAGGGATTGCATTTAATCACGAAAGAAGGTACAAAGTGACAAACATTGGTTCACAAAATAATGAAATGTCCAAACAAAACCATACCTGACAAATTCCCAAACTGAAACAAACACCAAAACCGGGACGGGGTAATACAAGGTATAATGTTACAAACAAAGAAGTGGACACTAAACCAATAACAAAATGGCCAGAAGAGAAACCAGAAACAAACCAAAACAGAGCTAGCATGGCACCGGAAAGAAAATGATCTGACCAGGTGTGCTTTTCAAAATGCCATTTTAAGGTGAGGATAATTGTGCACAGGTTGTGGATACCATACCCCAAACCAAACATAGCCCTCAAGGGCGATATACCAGACGGGCCAAAAGCAAAAAAAAAAGATAAATGACAGAGGCTGAAGAAACGGGACAACTGAAGGTCCTTGACCCTTGACGCAGAGACAGGAAAAAAACGAGAGTAGCTGAGGGTGCTTTCTCTTCGCGGCCAAGGGTCCTTGCTCCTCGCCCCCAAGACAGGAAACCAGGCGCAGCTGAGGGACTTTCTCCTCGCGGCCAGGACAGGAAACCAAGCGTCGCCGTTGGACTAATCCTCACCTCCAGGATGGAAAACCAGGTGCAGCCGAGGGGCCCTCTTCCCTGTCAGGACAAGAAACCAGGTGCAGCCAAGGGGCTTTCTCCTCGCCACCAGGACAGGAAACCAGTTGTGGCCGATGGACTTTTTCCTCGCCTGCAGGACGGGAAACCAGGTGCAGCAGAGGGGCTTTCTCCCTAGCACCAGGACAACAAACAAGGTAAGGCCAAATATCTTTCTCCTCGCCTCCAGGAGAGGAAAACAAAAGCTACTGACAGTACAAGGATGTGGAAGCCTTCCCCTGGGTCTTTTGATGGTAGGGTCACTCAGTAGCCTAGATGGTAAGGCGCCCGCTTTGAGACTGGGAGGTCGGTGGTTCGCGCCCCGGCCGAGTCATTCCTAAGACTTAAAAAGTGGTCGGCGGCGCCCTCTGTTGGCTGCGGCTGCATCGGCTCGCTACAACGGGTCAGGTGCAATCGACATTTCGTTCTGTGTACATTGTTACACAGAATGACAATACAAGGAAATTATTATTATTATTATTATATTATTATTCTGCTGAAACCGCTTGGCGCCCCCTGGTGGAAAGAGGTCCACTACACCTTAACTGTAGACATTCACATTTATGTTTCTTGTGTTTTTCAGGAATAATGTGTTTCATGATTAGCTTTCTTTACATAAAATATCAATTATATTCTCGTTTTTCATTTTTCATTTTTCTTACACTGAAAAGTCAATATTTTAACTTACAAATTGTTGTGTCGTGTGTTTTTCAGAGATTCTGAGTTGCTTAGTGTCAATAAAATTATCAGGCAGTTCTCACATATTCACTTATTACCACACATCATTTATTATAATAGTATTCTTATTACAAGTGGGATGCTCGCATTTTAGTGTAATAGCAATGATAGTACTTAACATTAATCTCCTGGGATTTGGTGTTTTTAGTATTCAGATATTCGTGCGTTGACACATCTTCTAGCTGTTAGCTTTATGAATACAATTTTATTACAAGTCCATTGTAGAGTGAAAAGATAAATGCTATTATTTCTTTAGTAGCCTGGTTGAATAATGGATTTTTCAAAATCAAAAGTTCATTTTGTGTATAATGTTACATTATCATTGGTAATGTACAAATTCAAGCAGCCACCGAAAACCGGTCCTTTTTTTCTTTCTTTGCTAAGTTCTTTTGTTTTCTCTTCTTCTTTTCTCCCCGTCCTAGGTTTAGGTTTCTTTATTGAATTTTTCTTCTTTTTTATATTTAAAAAATATTTTTTCTTCTTTTGTTTCTTTTTATCTCAAGCTTTTTACTTCTCTCTTTTCTCGTCTTCCCCCTTTCTTTTTTTCTTCTTCTCATTATTCCCAACGTTTTACTTCTTTTGTCTTGCTTTTTCCTCTTTTGCTCTTTTTCTTTTTTCTTTTCCTAATTTATTCTTTTATGTTGTTTTCCCCTATCCTTTTACATAGTTTTTTTCTTTTTTTTTGTCCTGTTTTCCTTTTTAATTTTTTTTTCTGTAAAAAGCGCTTATTTCTTTGTTAGTTTTTTTCCTGCCGTGTTTTCTTTTTTCCCTGCTTTTTTCTTCTTTTTTTCACTCTTTTCTCCTCTTATTTTTTCCCCAGTTCCCCCTTTTTCTTCTTTTGTTTTTTCCATTGTTCTTTTTTTCCTCTCTTTTTCCTTTTTTCTGTTGTTTCCTTTTACCTGTAGCTTTTTACTTCTTTTTCTTAATTTATTTTCCCTATTTTCTCTTTTTTTCTTTTTCTTATTTTTTTGTTTTCTCCCTTTTTCTTTGCCCTTTATTTCTTTTTTCCTCCCTTTTACCCTTTTATTTCAACGTTTCTCTTTATTTGTTTCTTATTTTTATAGCTTTTTCTTCCTCTTTTCTTCCTTTTCCCTTTTCCTTTTTTCTTTTTCTTCTTTTGGTTACTTTTCCATTTTTGTCCTTTTTCTTTAACTGTACCCCCGCCGTTCGAATAAAAAAAGTTATTTCACACATACTGTTAGATAACACTTGCTAATATATGAATCAAATAAACAAAAACAATCCGAAGATCCGGAATTCCTACCAATAATTTGGCCCAACACTACCGCTATCTAGTGATCATTTTAGGTATTGCATACAGTCCAGCCTCGAATGAATCCAACAGTCAAGCGGATCCAAAATGAATAGTCAGAAACAATTCGTACCGTTTGCTTTCCTCGTTCTCCAAACAACTGGGGTGAATGCGACTTTTTAGAGGGGATCATGAGAAGGATGAAGACGGGATCAAGCGGCTCAGGAGGAATGAATCAGTCAAGTGGGAGGCCCGAGACATTCTCCCCCGTTTAATCTCCACGCTCCTTTACAAGCTTTCTGGCAAGTCCACAATAGAAGAGGCTGACTTTAAGCTGCCCTTCAGATAACCACTTCTTGGTGTAGTTTGCTGCGATCACCAGTAAATCTTTATTAATTTTAATTGGAGCCTCCGTTTAAAAGCGCAATTAAAGCGGATTAATCGAGCCCATCCCGTATAATGTCTTCTGTTAATTAGTTTGTCAGCACTGTTTTAATATCGCTTAATGACTTCATATTTCAGGGATGACATTAAAGGGATGCTGAAGGAAAAGAAATGGCCTTATCGTCATCGTCGTACTGCTTTAATAGGAGATGTCCCCCAGCCGGTATAGGCAAGGTCAGACCCACGGGCCAGGGGTGTGGGAGATGCTTCAAGGGGGGCACCACAACGCTAAACGCCCCTGGGATTCGAGTGATGATGTACTGGAAGCCTTTTGGTAAAAACAGATATCACGGGGAAACTACAAAGCGTTTAAGATGTGAGTTTGACAAAAGTGTGTATCAGAGTTGAAATTTGATAATTTTGAGGGTTTTTTTTTTGAATTCTTACAAAATCTGTGTTTGTATTGCATTACAGTTAAAACTCTGGTATCACATTCATGTTGTTGGGAATTAATATCAAAATGTATCGTTTACCAAATTGTTAGGATTAGTTATCTGACTCCATTAACCAAACACAACTTATATTCATCCAACAATGTATGTGCGCTCGTTTCTTGAGGGAAGAGATGAACAAGAAAGCCGACATTTTCACACGGGGGCAGATTTAATTTCATTTACAAATTAATTAAGTGTACTCCATCGAAAACGGACGAATTAGCGTCGTTGGCAACTGTGGGAAGCCTTTTTCTCAAGTCCTTTAGCTCTCTCCTATTGGCCATCTCCTCCCCGCATAATGGCGTGCTGACTCCACTCGTGGGCGTGCCAAGGAAGCCCCCCTGGGCTTCACCATCGCGTTGAAGAGCGTCTGGAATACTCAAAACAACACAGAGCGTTTCTACGTCATCAGGGCCTCTCTGCGTCTGGATGTGCTGATTATCTTATCAGCCTTACATCCCGTTCCCGCTGTTCCTGTAAACAACATTTTCCACCAGGGTTCCCTGACATCGCACCACAGCCCAGCCAGCGAATATCTTTTGCATTAAATGTAATTTGTATTCGATCGTATAAAATCCTTTATAGTCAAATGTATAAAATCCTTCAATGTGTTAAGCTATGGGCGTGTGCGACTGTCTTTCTCGTTTGGCACTTTATGGGCTTCTTTGCTTGCCGTACCTTCAGCTATATCACCTCGTGCTGAAGATGTATGCAGTCGTGCACAGACTCGCTGACTTCTTTGTATTGTTTTGTTTATTGAATGCAGGCAATAAACCGAGTGATTGTGAACCCTTGTGTCGCGCATGATTGAGGGTCGTTACATGTGCCCGATCACACATTGACAGATCCACCCACAAGCGTGTTTGCCGATATCAGTGCATGCTGATATCAATACTCACCCAACTCAAATCAGTAGAGTGAGATAGAAAGATAGAATATACCTTTATGATCATTGTTACAAAATGGGTTGAACATATTGTGACAACAAAATTGGACGTGGCACTCCAGTGTCACATTTTACTGAGAGTATAAATAAGTGAGTGGTGCTTTCATATGAAAATTCTGGTCTACTAGTGATCCCAAGAGCCAAGAAGAGATCCACAGGTTCAAGAATTTTCTCCATTCGGTCCCCGGTGCTGTGGAATCTTCTGCTTTCTGAAATGAAATCTGAAATGTTCTGCATTTATATAGCGCTTGACTTCCCAAAGCGCTTTACAATGTGCTCCACATTTCCTAATAGCGGCCTTGTATTGCAGCCATGTAAGACGCTAACCTGCTTATTGGGGGTATTAGGGGTTCAGTTTCTTACTTAAGGACACTTCGACATGTAACACGGACGAGCCGGGATTCGAACTGGGATCCCTTGATCCCAAGACGAGCGCCCTACCTCCTGAGCTACTGCCGCCCCAGATTTGATCTGCAACCTCAGTGGAACTGTTTAAATCTAGGCTTAAAACACACTTCTATTCTATAGCTTATGAATGACATACAGTTGTGGTGAAAAATTTACATACACTTGTGAAGAACATCATGTCATGGCTCTCTTGAGCTTCCAGTTATTTCTACCACTCGGATTTTTCTCTGATAGTTCTTTGTCACCAAAACATTCATGAGGTTTAGTTCTTTTACCACTTTATTGTGGGTTAACAGAAAAAGTGATCAAATCTGCTGGGTCAAAAATATACATACAGCAGCGCTAATATTTGGTAACATGTCCTTTAGCCATTTTCACTTCAGTTAGGCGCTTTTGGTAACCATTCTGGTTAGTTTCTGGTTGAATCTTTGACCACTGGTCTTGACAGAATTTGTGCAGTTCGGTTAAATTTGATGGGCTTCTGACATGGACTTGTTTCTTCAGAATTGTCCACAAGTTCTCAATGGGGTTTAAGTCAGGACTTTGGGAAGGCCATTCCAAAACCTGAATTCTAGCCTGTTTTAGCCGGTCCATTACCACTTTGGATATGTGTTTGGGGTCATTATTCTGTTGGAACACCCTACAGACCCCACCTTTGGGGTGATGACTAGGTTATCTTGAAGAGTTTAAAGGTAATCCTCCTTCTTCATTATCCCATTTACTCTCTGTAAAGTACTAGTTCAATTGGCAGCAAAACAGCCCTACAGCATAATACTCATAAAAGTCATAAAAGAACGAAACCTCATGAATGTTCTTTGTGACAAAGAACTATCTGTTCTAATCACTCTGAGAAAAATCAGAGTTGTAGAATTAACTGGAAACTCAAGAGAGCCATGACATGATATTCTTCACAAATGTATGTCAACTTTTGACCACAACTATATATTTCATTTTGACAATGTCTGCGTTTTGTTTGTTATTATAACATCTATTGCAGCCTGGTCATTCTGGAAGGGGGATTACCTCATGTATGGCCCCTTCTCAAGGTTTCATCATTTACCTCATGTCGAGGTTTTTGAGTTTTTCCTTGCCCTCATGTAGATTTTAGATCAGGGGATAGTGTAATAATAGTCTGTAGTTTGCATAGTCTGTGGTCTATGCAGCCCTTCGAGACTCCTTGTGATTAAGGTTGTCACAAATAAACATGACTTGACTTTAAGCATACAAAGGATTAATATTACTCCATCCTGAATCGCTCCTCGGGACAGACAGGAACTCTCCTTTTATTACTCACTGTCCCTTTAAGATCTAGTAAAATCCGGCTGAATCGTCTTCTAGTGTTGGATTTAAAATGATAATAAATCTTTGGTTAAAATTGAACAAAAATCAATACAAAAAAGACCCAAATAATTTAATTGCGCCCATGTTAATGACTAACCTTTTACAGACTTGTTGTTTTTTATTTTGAAGAAAATAAATCCTGCTTTTATGTTTTAGGTTTATTAACGTTAAGAAGAGTAAAGATCTTGCACTTATTTACTGATTTTAATGATTAGCGCTCACCTTGCGACCAAGGTTCGCAGGTTCAATTCCCGGCCCCTCCGTGTTAAATGTCAAGGTCTCTTTGGGCAAGACACTGAACCCCTAATACCCTTGATAAGCAGGTAGGCGCCTTGCATGGCTGACTCTGCTATCGGTGTGTGAGTGCGAATGGGTAGGCAGTACATTGTTAATGAAATGAAATGAAATGAAATGATCTGCATTTCTATAGCGCTTTTCAAGTCAATGACTTCCCAAAGCGCTTTACATTGTGCTTCACATTTCCCAATAGCGGCCGTGATCTGTGCAGCCATGTAAGGCGCTAACCTGCTTATTGGGGGTAATTGGGGGTTCAATGTCTTACCCAAGGACACTTCGACATGTAACACGGACAAGCCGGGATTCGAACTGGGATCCCTTAATCCTAAAACGATCGCTCTACCTCCTGAGCTACTGCCGCCCCACATTGTTGGGAGGTCTTCAGTGACTTGAAATCGCTATAGCAAATGCAGTCCCTTCACTAGATACCATTTACCGCTCTGTTATGTCCAAAGGCGGCCATGTTGGAAAAAAAAAAAACACTGAACATGTCCTCCAATGGTGGCCCAGCCTGGCACGCGTCCCTGCTAATTTGCGCGCCCCGGCACGTTCATAAATCTCATTCCCATTATCCCGCTAATTAGCCGGGATTACAGGAGCATGTAATGCCCCTACTTCCCGATAGATTGATTGGAGGATGGTCTCTTTGTTTTGAAATCACTTCCTGATTGATGTACAGAGCCCTAGTTTGCAATTGTAATGGCCCAGATGTTAACAATCAAATGCGTTTCCGCTCCAGGAAGTAACAGTCTGTCATGGAAAAGGAGCCAGCCGAGCGTGTAACAACACATCCCAGGGAGTGGGGGAGAGCCCTGGCATAGGCGGCTCGATGCCCGGGTCCACAAAAAAGGCAACTCTGCTTGTTCTTGACTTTTTGGAGTAATAGTTTTTGTTTTCAAGGAGCTGGGCAGAATTTGGAACTTTTTTACTCACTGTCCCCATCTCCTGGATTGTATCATCATTGCAGCCTCTGTTAAACTCCTTATGTAGAGTATGTGCATTTCTTAGACGCGCTCCAAAATTCAAATTTTTTCATTTTTCGTGGAGTTTGGCTTGGCGTTTGGACCACAGACGCTGCGCTACTTACGTATGATCGTTCGTAAGTTGAATTTGTTTTTAAGTTGCTTCAGTGCTTTATTTTGTATGTTTAAGGTTTACATAAGTATGTTTAAGGCTTGTATACGTAACCTTTATTGTTTTGTACTAAAAAATACACATTTTGTAAAATAATATGCTTTATAAAGATAAATAAAGTTAAGTTTAACTTACATTAGGAAGATGAGCTTCGAGAGTTAGGCGACTTCCTCCTCCATGGTGGAAAGTGGCCGGAAAAAAGCAATCTGACCATTTTCTCAACCGCATCAAGCTTTCTTATTCCAATTTGGGTTCAAAATAAACGGCTTGCCTCTTCTTTACTCTTTACACAATGGATGCACAAGATATTAAACAATAAAAATGTCAAAGTTCTTAGAATGCCCAAAATACAGTATATAACGTTTACACACGAACTAGGAAGTAGAATTTCTTCTTTGGGGTGGATGCTGGGTGACCTCTGACCAGCGCCACACGCCGGTAGCGGTGGAAAGAAGCACTACAGTTATGTCCTGTACTCAGTAGAAGGTACACACAATAAAAAAATTAACTTACAGCAATGTCCGGATATTATTCAACATCCCGAAAAAAATGTTCGTATCTACCGTTTTTTGTAAGTCGAATGGTCGTAAGTAGGGGAACGTCTGTATACTTGAAGGGACTGTGTAATAGTAGACCACTTCATGTCATTGTACTGCGTGGTAAAACAAAAAAGTGAGTTTTAAAAAGAACAAGGACAAATACAACCAATGGAGACTGAAAGTGACTGAGTTGTATCTTTTTTTCCTTCGTATTTTTTTACCCACCTTTTGCAAATGAAGGAGAAAATCAGAAAAGAAAAAAGAAAACAATTTAAAAAAAGCAGTACATCAGTAAAAGGAGAAATAATGATAAGAGAAAAAGAAGGAAAATGGAGATAAACAGAAACAAAAAAGATGGAACAAAATGGAATATGCAGGACAAAAATACAAGAAAATAGTAAAAAAAATAGTAAAGAATCTAAGAAAAGAAGAAGAAAAGAGAAAGCAAAAAAAAAAAAAAAAGGGAAAAAAGCACCGAAGACGAAAACAATTGAGGACAAAGGGAATATAAGAGAAACGAGAAATGGAAAAAGTCAGAAAAAAAGAAAAGTAAAAAGAAAACGAGAAACATTGAAGAAAAACAGTAAAAAAGAAGGCAAAAATAAATTAAAAAGAAAAAAAAAGACATGTTCTTGTTTGAGCAATACACTTGGGAACAAGATGGGTGACAAACATGTCAGCTCCCTGTACATGATCCTTATGTTGAATAAATACAAATTTCTCCACCTAATGGGATTTAAAAATCACGTTTATATAAAAGTTGATGTATTTTTGCTTATGGTTCCAATTAATACTTTCTTTTAAATACATATTGGGTGTTTTCTTACCACTAGGACTCGCTAATCAATACATTATGTCCCTATAAAGTTGATCACAACATCTCGATTGAATGATCCGCTTGATTCAGTTCGATTCTTAGCCAGTAGAGGACACTGTTGTCTAACTAACATATCTCACTTTCTTCCCTAAACCTCCCCAACCCCTCCTTACCCTTCACCAATAAATCACTTTCCCAGATAGTTAATGGATATAGAAGCAGATCATGAGTGAGCTATCTGCGCGGCGATAATTTAAGTGAAGATCCCCACACTGATTGCTGTGAAAGGTTATTTATTTCAACAATAATGCGGGACACAAAGGGGGAATCTGGGCGAGATTACCTGCGGGTTGCACGCTAGAATGCTCATCTCCAATGGAGCGCCGTGAAAATTGGGTTCACTTTCCCCAATGAAAATACAAACTGCGGTTTATTTCAACTTTATGCACATGGAAGGCATCGCTTCCTGCTCAAGGGTGGCTGGGGACGCCATATGAAGCTTAGACCTTGAAAAATGTCTCTTCTGTCCCCGATTTACCCGTCCGACCGACACCTCTCACTATTCTCTAATTAAATAGACAATAAGGAGATTGTCTGACGTGTGGGGGAGAAAATTTGAAAAGGCCGGGAAATGTCCCCTACCGTATTTTAACTACCGTATTATCACACCCATAAGGCAAGGCATGGCAAGTTTATTTGTGTAGCACAATTCATACACAAGGCAATTCAAAGTGCTTTACAGAAATGGCAAACAGGTAAAAAACACACAATAAAAGACATTAGAAATTTAAAATGTGGTTTTTAAAATGCATTAAAACCACATATAAAACATAATAAAATCAACAAATTGAAATAAGGTAAACGTTTTTACTGATTAAAGGGAAAACCACAAACCTGTCTTTTTTTCATTTTATCCTTTTATACTTCCTTTTTTTCTTAACTTCTTTATAGAACATAATAATTTGTAATATAATGCATCAAAGCAAGTGAACCGTTTGAGAGCCGGCTCTCTTTAATGAGTTGAGCCGAAAAAGCCGGTTCTGTAAAAAGAGAAGGACTTCCTTTCACTACACAACTCGAACTCGTTTGACTTGATTGATTTGCCGTTTTGTGATAGTCGGTGTTTTTCACAGCGCTCCTTTGGAGATGAGCATTCTAGCGTGCAACCCGCAGGTAATCTCGCCCAGATTCCCCCTTTGTGTCCCGCATTATTGTTGAAATAAGGCCCCCTACCGTATTTTAACTACCATATTATCACACCCATAAGGCCGCAGTCTCTGTAGTTGGTTGTATTTCTGTATTTAACACGACAGTGGGCGTGGGTGCCCTCTGCATACCTGTCAACCTGTACGTTTTTGCAGTACAAAGTACGTTTATGATGCATTTTAAAACGTGTACGACGTACAAGAAAATCTGTATGGAAAAACGCAAATTTGTCAATCATGGGTACCATCCAGTATACACCGACTATCACGAAACGGCAAATCAATCAAGTCAAACGAGTTCGAGTTGTGTAGTGAAAGGAAGTCTGTCTCTTTTTTATAGAACCGGCTTTTTCGGCTCAACTCATTAAAGAGACCCTGCTCTCAAACGGCTCCCTTGCTTTGATGCATTATATCACGAATTCACACACATAGTAAGCCTACAAAGCTGCTAATCTGTACATCTGTTTTTTGTTTTTTTTGCACTACTGGCTGTTCTCTTATACCTAGCTACTCCTTTGCACATCTGTTCTCCTCTGCACTATCGTACTCAAGTGTTATTGTTATTGTATAGTGACTTGTTTACCTGACTGCCCATTTTGCACATCTGGTTAGCTGCTCCTCTTGCACTCTTTGCACTACTATATAATACTATACATAGCTATAATTATTTAGTATATTATTAGTACTTCAATACTCAAACTCAATACAACATTTTATTTATATCTGTACATTCAAGGAAACTGTACGGGTCAGATGTATCGACATTTCGTTCTGTATACACGCGTTCAAGAATGACAATAAAGTATATCTGAATCTGAATCTGAATTACGTTGTATGAAGAAGTTAAGAAAAAAAGGAAGTATGAAAGGATAAAATGAAAAAAGACAGCTTTGTGGTTATCCCTTTAATCAGTATATTACCAACAATAATTTAATCCAGAAAATGAATTCATAATTTGAATAAGAAAATTTATTATTCTACTTAATTATATTTGCATGTATTTTTTTCCTTCTACAGTGAACTTCCAAGCTACTTCATTTTTGAACTTTTTTTTATAAAATGCCTCATTCATGTCGAGCAACTCAGTATCTCACAACAAAATGTTAATTAACAATATATATGATATAACGAAACACATGTACAATATAACATGTTGAACTACATGAATAAACACGTTTGAAAAAAAATATGGTGAAAGATTATTTTGTATTTTGTAAGGGAAAATACGACTGTTTGTAAGGGCATGGAGCCCTGGAGGTTGACAGGTATGCCTGTTTGCGTAAAATGTTTCCCCTCGCGCATACAAGGTGCAAATGCTCTGTGCTTTACTGTTCTATTCCCCAAAAGTTAGATAAATAAGGGGTGGGGGACATTTTCATGATCGGGGGTGGTTGGGTCATTTTTCGGCACAACATAGAAATGCATACAAGTCTAAAAAATACAGCGCTTGCAAAACTGACTTTGGTTGTGGTTAATTTAAGAATCGATTACAAAGTAAAACACACGGATACAAACTTGTCGGAGTTCGTTTTCAGCCCCCTCCAACTTACGAACCTTCGATTCATTAGTCTTCGATTCTCTTGCGGCGGAAGTTGGTTTGCATGTTTTTCCGCGTAGCGCATAAATCAACGCACCATGGCGGACGAAAACACGCAGGGAAAATGAGGTTTTAAATTAAATTTATATGTAGGCGACAACTCTTTTCAGCTCCCGGTAGCACAATAACTTTCAAATTACTACGCTCATCGTTAGCATCCATGAGCACTTCCGCTAACAATGCAATGCGTGTGACATCCCGTCATCTCTTCCGCACAAGTGTGAAATGACGACAATCGAAGAAGAGACGCTTATATGACACTGGAGATGCATAGAAGTCGCCTTTTTTTTTTTAAAATGTGAACGATCTCACAAAAACATCAGATTTCACACATAACTGTTGTAAGCCAAGGCTCGAACCTATTAGGAAATAAACCACAATTTGGAAAGGGAGGCAAAAATTCTGAACTGGTTTGCCTTCGACGATAAAAGATTTGATAGATTTTGACTGTAAACGATTTTATATGATTGACCCACATTCAGGGTTAGGTAGGGTTACTTTAATTGGATTACTTTCAATTACTTTTGGATTACTCCAATACCAAATATGCTAATAAAAGACAAAAGAAACTAAATGTGAATACAATTACTAAATTTTGTGCAGGCTTGGGGAGTAACGGAATACATGGAACGGCAAAAATGATGTTGGCAAGCTGTTTGGATTTATTTTCATTTTGTTTCTGTCGCATTTTATGTAAGTTTTGCCGGAGATCAAAGAGATCAAAGCCAGGAGAGAAAGCTTACCACATGTTGTGAGTCATAATTTTATTCATATTTAGTTTCTTTTGTCTTTTATTAGCATATTTGGTATTGGAGTAATCCAAAAGTAATTGAAAGTAATCCAGTTAAAGTAACCCTACCCAACCCTGCCCATAATGCAATGAAGATTTTCACTGAGTGGGCTTTAGTTCAATGTACAAGGTCAGGACAGGCTGTTCGAATTTTGTCTAGGGAATTTTGATAACAGGACTCATGGAGGCGACGTTGTTTTGGGAAGCCAGACATCAAGGAGCTTTTGGATGAGATTGTGAAGCCCAGGGGGCTTCCTTGGCACGCCCATCGGAGGAGCCGGCACACCATCTTGCGGGGAGACGTGGGCCAATAAGAAAAAGCTGAAGGACTTCAGAAGAAGGCTTCACAAGACTCCAACGTCACTTGGGCTGTCTTCGATGGAGTTCACTTAGTTCTTCTGTTAGGGAAAATAAATCTGCCCCCGTGTGGAACTATCAGCTTCCTGGCCATTTTTCCCTCAATAAATGAGCGCGCATAAATTGTTGGGTGAATGTAGGTTGTGTTTGGTTAATGGAGTCAGATAACTAATTTGAACAATTTGGCAAACGGTACATTTTGATAATTAATTCCCAACAACAACTGTGGCTTCCAACGATGGGCAAGCAAAGGTATTACAGCAACATGTATGATTGTTAAAAATGAAAAGCTGCAGACTTTTGTGGAATTGAAAATCAAATTTGGGTTACAGGAAAGATACTAATTCCGTTACCTTCAATTAAAAGACTGAGGACCAGTCAAAAGATCATCAACATTTTTAAAAGTGCCTATAAAGGCAAAACTTTTAAAGCAATCTCCAATATGTATGAATGTGTGATAGCATCACCCTTATATTTTCATCACCCTATATTAAAAGACAATGAGAAAAGGAGATAGAGTTGAAAATAAGACGAGCGGTGGAATACTTGTAAAACAGTGCGCATTCAGTAGCTCCCGGATTCTGAAGGAATTCAACTGGAAGAATGTTGTTAGATTTTTTATAATCCTCAAAATTTTGAGAGGTTTTTCAGAGGTCCAACAACCATGCTGGAGAACATGTGGAGAGGTAGATGTTGACCACATGCATATATTTTGGCTTTGCCTCAAAAACAAGACTACAGACGCTGCCCTACTTACGATATATGAATACGCTACCTCCGATATCTAAATAATGCTTTCCCTAAACACAAGGGCACTTTGCTTGGAAAATAAAGTTTTCTTGCAAGTATGAGCGGTGCATGAACTTCGCAAAAACATTTTAGCCTCTGATTTTTCCGGTAAAGGTATCACATAATTCAGGTCGTCAGGGCGATAGCAGACTTGCACTAAACTTCATCCCTCTTTGCCTGACTATGACAAATAGACTTTGTCATCTTTTTTAAAAGAAATAAATCTTTGGAGCGTTAAGACTCTGTACTAATATCTTTGCGTATTCGGCTGCCGAATCTATATATAGGCCGCCTCCACGCTGCCATACA
Organism: Urocampus carinirostris; assembly: GCF_059441175.1. NCBI lineage: Eukaryota > Metazoa > Chordata > Actinopteri > Syngnathiformes > Syngnathidae > Urocampus > Urocampus carinirostris. The sequence continues at coordinate 18,204,688 of NC_142363.1, read as the reverse complement.
ATGTCATAAAGGGAGCAAAACTCGGCATGTGCATTGACAAAGATCTGAGCCACTCCTGCCATCTAATGGTAATTTATCATACTGAAAACATTCTCAGAGGGTTGATATTTACCGAAGAGCTGCGCCGAAAACATTAGAATAGTTTAAAAACATGTTTTAATATTTTGGCACTCAGGGACAATGTTTCTGAAAACATATTTATACATGATGGCACTGAACGAGTTTTATGATACTGTGTACAGTAACTGTTCTGCCTTTTAGAAACATATAAGTGGTCTTGGAGTGCCCTCTTGTGGTTAACAAGTTAATTGTTTGTTGCCGAAAGGAAACTAAAGAGAAGCGCAGAATTTTGTCGGCAGCTAAGACGCAAACTTTTGAACGCTTATTGCAAATCCTCTTTTGTTATTGCGTTGGACAGTAATTCAAGTATGACATGTATTGTGATTTCTTGAGTGAATATTTGTCAATTACCAGAACGGACACAAGACTCAATTACATACGTTTCTCAGTTTTTATTGAAAAGAGAGTGAGAGTAAGGCTTGCTTGCTTAAACCGAGGACTGGCGGAAAACGGGAGCGAGCGAGGTGGGAGTGACACTTCCGTCACTTCCGTTCCCGCCAGGCGGGAATGGTAAGTCGTTTGGCCGGGGCTGGAGATCAGAGGCTGTGTCAAGTTCGTAATCGGGGTCGTAGGCAGGAGGCAGGCAGAACAGGTGTAGTCAGGTCCAAAAACGGGTCAGAAACGGAGATCAGGCAGGAGACAGGTTTTAACAGGGACGGAGTCAGACGGGAACGCTCACTGAGTGAAACAAAACAGCTCGCAACGATCTGACAAAGTCTGAACTGAAGCCCGGGGCTTAAGAAGGGTGTGGCCACCGATCAGCTTGTCCGGGCTGTTGGTGCCAATGTTCCCAATTGGCAATTATGACAAAATTATTGTTTATAGTAACATTTTGTTCCAAATTACTTACGCTTGGTTGAGTTTCTTTTTGCATGTCTTGGTTTAGCTTATAATGTATAGTTAGCAAGCTAACGTGACTATTTTGTACTTTTATTTTTATGGCGACCCAAGTTAAATTGTTGAGGCCATTGTCCGAATAAACAGCAACTAAAGAAAAAATGTCTTGTATTTGAGACGTCAGGCTGGCAATAAGGGGGATACTTAGGAGTGAGGACAGCACAGTAACCCATCCATCCATCCATTATCTGCACCGCTTTTCCTCAGTAGGGTTGCGTGGGTGCTGGAGCCCATCCCAGCTATCTTCAGGCAGTGAGCAGGGGACACCCTGATCTGGTTGCCAGCCAGTCGTAGGGCACACAGGGACAGATAATTCACTCTCTCCATCATGCCTAGGGACAATTTGGACCGGACAATTAACCTGACATGCATGTTTTTGTAATGTGGGAGGTACCGGGGTGCCCGGAGGAAACCCACGCAGGCAGGGGGTGGTTGCTGTAGCCTCCACATCGCGTGGCTGCGTACCTACCGCCCTAGCACAATAACCATTTGCGGATTAATTGAATGAATGAACGAATGAAACTTAATTTTGTTAAAAGAAAAATATAACAACAAGTCAAAAAACCAAAACAATGTGAGCATAACTTATCCAAAAAGGAATAGGAAGAAGCATATGCTTATTTGATCTGACCCCCCTTCCTTAAAAATTGTGTCTTCTAACCAAATATCCGGTGTATTTACATATAACTACATTACATACGTTTTGTGGATGCACAGTCACTCCATCATCATCATCATCATCACCATCCCCACTACTTTTTTCACCAACATCATTATCATTGCTGTCTCAATCCATTCTCAGAATACTATATAATAAGAGTATCTATTAAAATATCAATTCCCATTGGTGCTCATGGTGACAACTGACTGCTCTGTAGTGTGTTTAATATTGGACACCTGCAAGAAGATATCATACAATGCCAGTTCCTTATTTTGACTATTATTGTGCACTGTTGTTTTGACTGTTAGGCAATGTTCCCTGTAATTTTCCACGGGTCTGTGCGTTCACACAAAGTCGGTGAGCAACGCTTGAAACAACAGTGAGCAACCATAATCCAAAGTGTGGCAAGATAATTAATTATCAAACATGTCCAAAACTTGACATCAAGCTACATTTAGCTGAGTTTCCACCCATTGCAAAATTATTTTTCTCTTTTGAATGAATTGACTCATATACTATTGCAAAGGTTGTACGGCCTACAAACATCGTTTGTTCTTACAATTTTTTCACAAGATATCCATTTCTTTTTATTTCCTGATATATTTTGTCGCATAATATAACATTTTTGGGGGCTTATTTAGTCGGTTGTAAGATACAGAATTGTACTTAATCACATTTTTTAGTGGAAGTACAATGTTGGCGACAAGATTCACTTGATCTCATCTCATCTCATCAGCTGCACCGCTTATCCTCAGTAGGGTCGCGGGGATGCTGGAGCCCTTCCCAGCAATCATCGGGCAGTGGGCAGGGGACACCCTGGACTTATTGCCAGCCAATCGCAGGGCACACAGGGACAGACAACTCACTCGCTCAGTCACACCTAGGGACAATTTGGACCGCCAATTCACCTGAAATGCATGTTTTTGGAATGTGGGAGAAAACCGGAGTGCCCAGAGGAAACCCACGCAAGCACGGGGAGAACACACAAACTCCGCACAGTAAGGCCGGGAGCTGGATTTGAACCCACGCAGAAGGTTCCCAGGACCTGTGCCGCACACGCACTAACCACTGCTCCGCCGTGCTGCCCGATTCACTTGATATCATTGGAAATTATTTGAATGTAACACAAACTCTTTCTTCCCTTCTTCCTTTAAAAAAAATCTCATTGTGTTTATTTTTTCCGAGCTGTTACCTTTTTCTTTTTGTTCTCTATTTCCTTTTTTCCTACATTTCTTTCTTTTCTTTTTTTCTGGCTTTTTTTTAAATTCTTCCTTCTTTTTTTCCTCTTCCCTTTGTTTCTTTTTTTCTGGCTTTTTTCTAAATTCTTCCTTCTTTTTTTCCTCTTCCCTTTGTTTCTTTTTTTCTGGCTTTTTTCTAAATTCTTCCTTCTTTTTTTCCTCTTCCCTTTGTTTCTTTTTTCCCCAGCTTTTAACTACTTTTTCATTTTGGTATTTTTTTTCTTTTTTGTTCTATTCCCCCGTTCCTTTAAGTCATTTTATGCATAATTTTACATAATATTTGGTCATGTTGGGATTAAAGAAACAAAAACAACCTGAAGAGCCGTTAAGGGCCCCGAAAGAGGTTCCTTTTAGTGAGCCGAGCCAAAAAAGCCGGTTCTCGACCAACTCTAACTTTACTCAACTTCGTTCTTCTCTGACTCGACTTCAAAATACCGCATTTAGGACACAACGTCAGGGGAACCTGTGTATTTTTTCCTTCATGCACTGTAACTTTGACTTAAGTCGCTTCTTAATTAGTAATTTTGAGCCCTCATTTTTGTGCGCCGGCTAGATTTTCTTGTGCACTGAGAATGTGCGAGCAGTGCGCAATTGCGCATGCGGGCAGCTTAGAGGGAACACTGCTGTTAGGCCATTGTCGCTATCCGTCAATGATATTGCTGTCTTTGATGTCCACACCCTTAAGGTTGGATATGTAATAAAAAAAGGGCTCAATGGTAGGCCTCTAGACGAGTTGGAATTCCTTTTCTGAAGGCTTCTCTCCCTGACCTCCTTAAGAGTTCAACACCCATTAATATATTCTCTCTTTATTTTGAGTAGATACAAAAGTTCAAACTTATCGGCTACAGTTGACCATTCACTATGCTGATTGGCTGTAAGCACATACATTTACTTATATTCCTGCTCGCTTTATCTTCCGGGGGCGGGGATCATCATCTTTTATGTGACAGTTGCACCGCCTGACATGCACCACACTGATTCTAATTCAAACGCACCACCTCAAACCTTCTCAGTCTTGACATAGCAGTGTCTGTAAAACAATAATAAGTCAAAAAATAATGGAACTTTTCTTTATTTCTCTACAGCCCGGTACCAGTCTGCGGTTGGGTGCTTGGGGACATCAGGGCAAAGGAGCCAGCTTGCTACAGACTCTCCACTTCTCCTCTCATGCAGAAAAATGCATGATTAAGGCCCAACTGACATGCCAAAAAAGACCCGGGGAGAGACAATAGGAAATGGCTCCATATGCTGCCCCATGTGGTCGAGACAACCCAAACAAAAAGTGTAGCGGCTGTGAGTTGTCTGGTGCGGCCTGGCGTCCAATAACCTCTAATTACGACGACTGTGAACGCACCGCCGCCACCTAAAAGCCTCGCCGGTCTCTTCTTGGTTCGCTGGGGTGGAGGATGTATACTTTGACGTGTCTGTCATGCTGCAGGCTTTCAACGTCATGCAAGATATGCATCAGACACGGATCGCAATGCGGCGTGAGATATAAGCATCGGAAGCCTTCAGCTGCATGATAAGACCTGTCACATTCACATAACAAACGTCACTATACAGTTGCATGCTTTGTCCAATGCTTCAAAGAGCTATAGTTACGGGTACAAAGTAGTAGGTAAATGGAGTAGAAGGGCCAAAACTATCAGGTACTTTTACTGTGAGATAAAATTGTACTTTCAGTATAAATCCAGTATGTTCCCCAGTGAACTGTAGTCGGGGGCAGGTGAGGCTGTACCTCATCTGTCATCATGTAAATCTAAAATGAAAACTATATAAACGTTTATATTTATTCAAAGTTGGGGTCGTAGATTGAGGTGTCCTTAAATAGTTGAAAGTTAAATATTTTCTCTATAAAGTATATACTAACAATGCCCAACTGAGTTCAAAGAACCGTTGTGCTTTATTTTCTGTTGCGACTATCTGATGTTATCTTGCTTTTATCTGGCCGGTTCAGGGAGGAACAAACCCCAAAAAAGATGAAAAGAGAAGAGTCTATTCGGGGGCATCTAAGAATTGCCATCTACTTGCACGCAAATCACTCGCCATCTCCTGGTTTAAAGTCACGATTGCAGCCTTAATTTTCAAATCGCACACCGCACCTTTAGTTGTTTTTTGTTTTTCACAATTTTTGTATTTTCTTTTACAAAATTGCTGAATTTATACATTATATTTTGAATATTAATAATACAATTCATTTGTAACATTACTGTGCTGAGCATCATCAGATGCAGAGTGAGGCACAATGTTCTCTTGCCTCATAGCAGAGGGCGATAGTGAGACTAAGGATTCTGACACCTCATTACTGAACAATAAAATTTGTGATAGTATTAACAAGATAATAAAGAATCCTCCACTATTTTATTCTTGTTGCATGGACTTTTTCCCGATGGAACATTTCCTATCTATTTGTGCTTTTACTCAAAAAGTGCAGCGCATAGACTGCATTTTTGTTTTTCTTTTCCAAAATTTGTTTTCAACCAGTACTTTGCATTACCCAAAACAAATTATTGGCCAAATGTGGAATCCCAACTGTCCCTAATATTAAATAAATATAAAAAAAACACATACTGTATTTTACCATGTTGTAATCCTTTATCGGGAGGTTTAGGAACTTGTAATTATCAAAATCTGTAAAGTAGACACCTTCATTTAACTTAACTTTTACACAATGATTAAAGTATTGAATACTCTATCATACACTGACACCAAAGAACAAACACATTCTAAAGTCTCAAGCATTTGTTTGACAGTAAAAGTCCTGTATAAATGTTTAGGGGAAGAGTTTTCAAACAGACTTGGAATTTTGCATCGTGAGAATTCTCTTTATCCAGTCCTTTCCTGTTCTCCTTGCACGTTCAAAATTCATTGACATCTTCTCTCCTTTATTTTGAGTTGTGACTAAATTATCAAGCGCCAATTCAAATTAGACCAAAAATAGAGAATATCTTTCCCCGATGGGAAACTCTTGCTGAAAACAATCCGTGCCTGACCGGCTATAGACGTCAGTAATAACCCTAAGACCCCAATGAATCCCCCAAATCTCAACTGCAGTTAAGAAAACAAAGGTAACAAGTGCTCTACCTCCTCAGGGTGATGGAAGCCGAACAGGCTACCTAAACGCTGCCCTTTGACCAGATGGGCAGGCTCAAATCCCTAGCGACTGCATGGGGACATTTGGGTGTCCTGTCCTAAGGGAGACCAAACCAGTTTGAGGCTGGCATCTGCAACAATGGCTCCTGGCAGAGGACACCCCAGGGTGGACCTGCTGCTCAACTTGTGCCGCGGTGGTGTGTGACAAATGGCGACACACTCCTGCTGCCTCGCTTTGTTTCATCACACGATCTCAATGAAAGATGGCGGCCAACATCACGCTGAGACACTGTGAAAGTCACAGTCAAATGAAAATAAAAAGATATTATTTGAAGCAGATATGTCAAACTCAGTTTGGCTCAGAGGTTGGGATCCAAACTTTATGTTCCCAGGTAGGCTGGATCAATAAAACAATCTCAGCACCAAATGTTTAGCATTGTTTTACTGTACTATGCTTTATCATTCAGCCTACATTTGTAGCCTAGCTGACAAATTCTAATCACATATGAAAAGGCATCTTTCCTTACCACAACACAATTTTTCACAAATGATGGTTAAAATTGTGGCATGTGTGGCATTGAATGTGTTAATGAATTGTTTATTTGACAGTTAAATAGCTTTACATCTGAACCAACTCACCACACCATACAAAGTACAGTGGGAGCTATGAATAAATATATGGTTGCCTTAATAGTACTGCTGCTTTAAAATAAGCACAAAATAAGAGTTTAAGCAGTGAGCTGGTAATAATAGCTAATAAAACTACTAGGCTGGGTCTCCTGTACTTGAGAAAATACTGTACAATGTTGTCTTCAACATGAAACCAGACAAATCTAATTTGTAATGATCTGTGCAAATAAATGGAATGTCATCACACTGTTTACCCTCTCAACTTACGACTTTAGTTCTGCAGTCCTTTACAACCATATAAATTTTAGGCGTCAAATCCCGAGTAGCAGCACATTTGACAATGTCATTCAAGATTTGTTTGTTAAAGGTGAGCGCTGCTTTGTTTCTGTTCACAAAGATAAGTAGTTACAAACATGGATAAAACATGCGCTGGATATCGGGTCTTTTCCAACTTTACTGCTTTCTAGTGGCAAGAAGGAGCATTTGGTTTATATTATTTAAGGAAAATCATACCTTTTGATAGAAATGAGCTAGAAATGAGACTTGCTTCTTTTTTGACTTACCAGCCAGGGTAAATTATCCGTATGTTAGACATACCTGATTCAAAGGGGCAGTTTGGATTATTGTGTGCCTACTAGTTGTAACAAAAACTATTCATTCATTCATTATCTGTACCACTTATCCTCATCAGGGTTGCAGGGGTGCTGGAGCCTATCTCAGCTATCTTCAGGCAGTGAGCAGGGGACACCCTGAACTGGTTGCCAGTCAGTCGCAGGGCACACAGAGACAGACAACTCACTCGCTCATTTATACCTAGGGACAATTTGGACTGGCCAATTAACCTAAAATGCATGTATTTAGGAATGTGGAAGAAAAGAAACCCACGCAAGCACAGGGAGAATATAAACTCCACACAGGAAGGTTTGAACCCCTGACCTTAGAACTGTGCTGCACACGCGCTAACCACCGCGCTACCTTGCTGCCCTCTAAAAAAAACTAATCAATGTAAAAGGACACTGAGTCATAATTGACCACTAGATGTCCCTGTAATTGTGTAGTGCAATTGAAAAGCTGCGGAAAAAATGAGAAAGATAATGGTGCATCACTTCAAGTCTCCATAGTAAGGATTCTTCTTTGTGCTTTTTAGCACACATTTTCGGTTGTATTACACAACACAGCGGCACCTAGTGGTCAAATAGTACCCACTGTCCTGTTAACTGGGAGGGTGTGGTTTGATGGCTGAAAAAACAATCCTGAAACCATCTTCTGCCATCCCTATGAGTGTGGTTGAGGACCCATTAGGTCCCTATCCTAACATGGTTAGTCTGTGCGTTGCCACAATTGGATTTATTTCATAATTTTACTTGTCTTTTTCATCTCATCTTATCTCATCAGCTACACCGCTTATCCTCAGTAGGGTCGCAGGGGTGCTGGAGCCCATTCCAGCAATCATCAGGCAGTAGGCAGGGGACACCCTGAACTGGTTGCCAGCCAATCGCAGGGCACACGGGGACAGACAACTCACTCGCTCGGGACAATTCACCTGACATGCTTGTTTTTGGAATGTGGGAGGAAACCGGAGTTCCCGGAGGAAACCCACGCAAGCACGGGGAGAACATACAAACTCCGCACAGGAAGTTTGGAGCTGGATTTGAACCCACACAGGAGGTTCCCAAGACATGAACTGTGCCGCACATGCGCTAACCACTGCCCCGCCGTGCTGTCCGTTGTCTTATTGTTTATTCTTATTTTTAAAATATCTGCAGTTTTAAATATTTTTTGTTTTTGCAAAGTGAAAAAAAATTAAAATCAGCAAATCTTTTAATTAATAATTTATTGTGTTTTTCTGTTGTGCAATCATTAAATAAATCATTAAACAAATAGAGCAAAAATACATGAACTTCCATGTAAGCGTACATATTTTATATACTGATGGTACACTTTGTGTGTCAGTTGTATCGCCCGACATGCATTTTCAGTTGCACTACACAACACAGTGACATCTATTGGACAAATAATATACAGTATCTCTTTAAGCGCATAAGCACACAATTTTCCACAGTGGATGAGTCTTTTTTTTTGTTTTAATGCTTGCGAATGCTCTTCATTAGAGGTTTGAAGAAATCATATTTCATGCCAGAAATTGGGGCGTTCCGAAGCATTTGGAAGAAATAAAACCAGAGAGACCCCAAGTCCCCCCTCCCCATTCCTGGAGTTCAAGCGGCCTTTATTAAAAGTCTGCCATGATTGATAACCTGTCAGTCACGGGCATAATGGTGGCCAATCCCCAATGCTTCCCGCCCTCATTCTTTATGCCCCTATCACCCCCAACACATCCACTTGCCATTGAAAACTTGTAATTGAACGCGTTTTCCTTTTGTCATGATTGTGATTAATCATATTAATTTTAACTAATTAGGAGACATTCGAAGTTGTGACTATTAGATTAATGAAATTAGTTTTCTTTGCAAAAAAAAGCGACAATCGGACCAGAACTTATAAAACATCTGGAATTTGGTTCTAATTGAATGTCTGATTTTATTAATGATGAAATATATAAAAGTCCTTGAGGGGGAAATTAAGGCAGGTTAGGCTCCTAAGAGTGGAAAATTAATTAAAATTCCTTGTGATGTTGCTGGTGGGAGAGGCACGGGCCCTGTTAACCCTGATCAGACCGTGTGTACACATATGAGCCCTTAGAGGCAAGTGCGAGGAGGCTTGTGGCCTTTTAAAGGATAGCAAATAATTGTTAACAACCCCTGAGGTAACTGCCTTATTACGGAGATGGCCGTTTTATATTTGTCCAGCCTCTTTATGCTAACGCATCCAATCAATGCGGTTTATCTTCATTCTAATCGCAATCGTATTGTTATCATTCTTTTCTCTATTCGCTGGCTTCTCCTCTTGTACTTTGCGTGTTGTTAATTAATTATGTGGTAGGGCATATTTTGTCCCTTTTAAATTTTATTAGTTTTTTCGGTATGCTGAACCAATAAAAGGCGCTTCGGACAAACCTCTGAGGAGCTGAAATAATCTTATTTTTATAACTTGGCAAAGCTAAAAAATGACACTAAGCAGTAATTTCCAAATTATTGTGCATATTGACCAATCATAAGATGAAAAAAAGGCGTTTCGGAGGGAAACAGCTGGTGATTGGTGGGGAGCTGGATCCCTTTTTTACTTTCAAGAAAATAGAGACAAAAGTTGGTTGCTGCTGCATTCACTGATGACAACAACTGGGACTTTCAGATATAGGGCTCAAATTTTTCGCAACTCATTCACTTTTGGTTTTTGACGCATTACTACTGTAAATTCCGGAATATAGAGCGCACCTGATTATAAGCCGCACCCACCACATTTCGGGAGGAAGACCAATTTTGTACATACACAAGCCGCACCTGTATATTAGCCGCACGCGCCCGCATTGAAAAAACGCAATACAAACACGAAATTAACCCATACCCGACACAGTTCAAAAACACAGCCAGTAAATTGAAAGAAAAATGATACCGGTACTTAAGATTTAGTGCAGACCTGCAGAGTCTAGGTACCTGTTGAAAGTAATCCAAGGAAAAAAGTGTATATTTCCAAAGGTAAGGGTTGGAAAAATATATATCCACTATTGTCGACCGCGTCCACAAACACGTCTCACCTTTACTCCACTTCCCGTCAGCCCGCATTTGCCCCGCCCCTTCTTTCTCATTTGCTCGTGCAAAACATCAGAATAAGTTTCTCAAATAAATACATTACAAAAATATACAGTTGCAAATACATATTATACATGGTTACACATATTTACAAAGAAAGACGGTACACTGTTTTCAAAGCTTTACTAATAATATAACTTTCATCCCAAACCGTGCCCGTGAAGGGTAGCAAAACGCTACTAGCAACACGCTCGCAAAACAGTAAACAGCTCTGTTAAAAGAACATACCGTGCTAGTAGTAAGCACGGTAAATCATCCTCATCTTTCTCCATATAAATTACGTCATCAAAGTCGTCTTCCTTCTATATGGGAAAGAGACTTTGTCCCACGCTTCCTTTTTTGAAAACACGCTAGCATCTCGCTCTCAAAGTAAAGTTTACGTGCAGTAGCTCTGTTTCCTTCTTTATCGGACTACTCGATTGTGTTTAGTTCGAAAGATGCGTCATGTGCCTTTCATTTTGCAATGTGCATGATGAGGATATGTCTATGCTAAATTAATGTGTGGACAAGCTAAGAAATTGCTGTCTAAATTTGACCCTTTTGTACTCGAGCGCCGCTGGCGGCCGTTAGAAAAATGACATAAATTGGCCGCATCACTGAATAAGCCGCAGGGTTGAAAGTTTGGGAAAAAAGTAGCGGCTTATAGTCCGGAATTTATGGTAAATACTATTTTTGTAATGGCTATCTTACAATAAGGTAGTCGCTATTTTGAGTTGTGACATGATCCCAAAAGACGCGACGTAAACAACTCGGAGGACAGCGGAAAACTGCGGTTTGAGGGGGCACGCCGCCATCGGCGTTCTGTAGCCAGAGTAACATATTGTCAGTAAAGGTTACAGAAAAAATATTTAGTTAGATTACCCTGTTACTGACAACATAACGCCGTTATTCCCAACACTGATTGTCATTGTACATCAAAATCTCTTTTCAGAGCAAGAAAGCAAATTAGAGAAGGGCTGGCTAGCTTCATGCTAGCATTAGGTAACCTCGAATTGACCGAGGTATCCATGGTCCAGGTCTGGTTAAAATACAACTCTGCTGAACGTGGTGGTTTTCATTCGTTTCATGAGTAATGGATTTGGTAGTGGTAATATACAGGCTCAGCAGGTGTGGCTCGTGAGAATTTTTACATAGGACAGCCGTAGCAGTAGGACTGACCTACAACCTCACTGTTGTCTTCTATCCTGATGGCGCTCAGTCGCTTCCCGGACCCAATAACAATCCTCAGAGTACCTGCTACTTTCCTTCTTCAGATTTTGATTCAATTTATAGACTTCTTTTCAATGCAACAAGCCGCTAAAATACTCAGCTGTAGCCAGTTTGTTTGGGAATGCGGGGGTTTCATACACAATGACTTGTGCGCATCCCACCCTGGCTTTTTCACTGACAGCATACACCAGCCAATCACAGTCACGCCCACTTGGCACACAAAGCCCTCCCTAACCTGTGCCCATGATAGCATTTGCTGTGTGCTATCTGCTCAGAACCAAATTCCTGATACGTTGATATATGACGATAAAACAATTCAATTCAAAATCCGCCAAGCAGTGAACCAGCGATAACTGAAGCACAAAGTAGCGAAGGGTCTCTGTACATCAAAAGTTATTTTTTTATGAAGTCCAACTGTGCTTTTTGGGTCAGATCCAAGCAATCCTGGTAACGTTGCTTGGCCTTTTCCTGATGATTGACACTCGGGTCAAGTTCTGGCAGTCCAGGTGCCGTCGGGGTCTGACACTCGTGTTGCATTGGCTCCACTTGCCCCTTTAGCTCTGCATATTCACTAGCCTGTCTCCCACTCTGCGGGCCAATTCATAATTAACAGCTGTTGGCTTGTCAAGTGTGGCCCTGGCCGTGGCGCACTCACACACATACACACCCGCGCGCATATATATTTATATTCACTGCGAAGACCCTTTTGCCATGGATGGATTTCAGAGGCCGTGAACTCATCCCCTCTCCCTGAATGATGGACACTCACCTGAAAGCTGAAACGCATCCTCAGCGGAGTCCCTCTCAGCATCCCTCCCACCGCCTTTCTCTCCTGGCGTCTCACTCATTCACTTTCTCTCCCGCCTCCTGTGTCAGGAATAGTGTTCGGAGTACCGCGTTACAATGGAATCAGTTCCTGGAAGACAATCATGTTTCTCAGTAATTCTCAGTACTCTCTATGTGCTATTGATCAAATTTAGCAACTGACGTTAATACATGCTACATTACAGTGTTGTTTTACCTACTCATTTTACGCAAATCGTGAATTGTATTTCCGCTGACTCCTGAATACAGTAATCCCTTGTTTTGTGTACCAAAATATCCTGCGATTGTCAAAATATAAACATAAATATAAATAGAAACCTTTATTCATTTTAAAATACTTTATCATACTTCGACACCAAATAACTATTCCAATTTACAGGTTCAAACATTGGTTTAAGAAACAAAAGTACTATATTTGATTTTTACAAACAACTTCTGCACTATTCATCCATCCATTGTCTTCCGCTTATCCGGAGTCGGGTCGCGGGGGCAGCAGCCTTAAAAGGGAAGCCCAGACCTCCTCCAGCTCATCCAACAGGATCCTGAGGCGTTCCCAGGCCAGCCTCGAGACATAGTCTCTCCAGCGTGATCTGGGTCACCTCCGGGGCCTCCTGCCGGTGGGACATACCCGGAACACCTCCCGAAGGAGGTGTCCAGGAGGCATCCTTATCAGATGCCCGAGCCTCCTCAACTGGCTCCTCTCAATGCGGGGGAGCAGTGGCTCTACACAGTCCCTCCCAGATGACTGAGCTTCTGACCTTATCTCTAAAGGAGAACCCAGACACCCTGTGGAGGAAACTCAGTTCAACTTCTGCATCAAATTACAATTTAGAAATAATATTGCTGCTTGTTTTGCACGAAGAGGTGTACTTGATTTCAGGACGTGTTTATGGAAATTTCTCACTGTAGTGGACTACTTTATCACATAAGTGACATCTTGCATTGTCCTTTTCTGTGGTTGAAAACAAAGGCCACAGAGGTAAGATCTTGGGCCCAGGTATAAAATGTCAATCATTAAGTCGGGCCGAGCCGGGCTGGGCTTCTCTCTCTTTTTTTGCTTTTTACTTGAAGTTAAGTAATATTTTCTGAAGTAACTTCGGCGCCTAAATGCGAACTTTGGCGTCAAAGTTTGATTATTCAGATATCTGTATTATAGAGAACATGCTTACCAAACCATCAGTTTAACTCCAAATTACTAAATCCAAAGAAATTTTAATCATCGGTGTCCTTGTTGATAATGTGTTGCTTCCCCCTTCCGCCTCTATGTTGCTTCTGGCAGACATTATTTCTGTTTCTTGCAAATAAGCTTTACAAACTTTGTTTCTGCTTTTTGGACAAATATTTCCCTATTTGCATCTTGTAAGTTCCAGAATCTGATTTTATTTTCCTTGCCATTTTGTCCAGTTTCAATTCGCTGCACACCGCCGAAATGCGCACTTCGATGACTAAGTGCTCATTTAGCCGCTGCACTTTAAAGTGCACTCTTGATTTGAGGTCCTCGGCAAAAAGTAAACCCAAAGCTGTGTACTTCAGGCCAAGCGCGCACTTTGGCGCCGAAATGCACACTTTAGCGCCAAAGTACGCACAGCACCAAAGTAAAACTCCGGGTTTACTTCAGGCGGAGTCCTTCAAATCAAGTTCATTAGTCAGGTTTCAGGTCGGCTCGGGTTTCAATACTTGCGGGCTGGGTCAGGCTGGATTTTCAAGGCCTGATATTTCTCCACACTGTACTTTCAGTTTTTCTCTCTTATATTTACCTTCTAAAAATGTGTAGGTTTGGCCCTCTCTTCTGCCTAGCAGGCAAGATGCACCAGCAGGCCAGGTAGATGGAAGTGCTAAAAACAGCCTGTCAGTCACACAAACAGGCATAAACTTAACAATTGGACAAAGGCACTGGGTGAGATAGTACTATCTACATCGCTTGTGTCAAACTCCCGGCCCGCGGGCCACGTCCGGCCCACCGTGTAATCATATCCGGCCCGCAAGACCATTTTACATTATTGTTATTAATGGCCCGTCAATATGAACAACACAGTCTCATCCCTGGACATCATATTCTGACGTTTTAGTCACTGTACCTATTCCTTCATACATGATGTATACTATACTATATACCAGGGGTCGGGAACCTATGGCTCGCGAGCCAGAGATGGCTCTTTCTATGAGTACCTATGGCTCAGAGACAAATTTAATTGCATGCAAATTTTTTCCATCTCGTTCAAAACTTGAGCCACTGATCCTGCTCAGATACACGCAAACCCAAACCAAACCTGAACTACAATGCAGTACTTTTCAGTATATATAGGGCACGTTTTCACTACAATTTACACTCAAGGTGTCACACAAAAAAAAACTTGTTTTTGTTGTACAACGCTAAAGAATCCTTTATATAAAAGCTCACTATATAATCTGTGTTCAGTGTTCAGATACTTTTTGATGAATCCACGGAACAAATTGTAAATACGCCAAAACACCGGAAGAGAACTTAAAGTTATTTGATTGGATGAGTGGGATGGGTGGAGCTATGCAAAAAGTGCAAGCACTCCCTCCCATCTCTCGCCCTACTCCGTCTACGCCAAAGGTAAGCACATCAGGCTCCCTGTTCTCAGAATGTTGTGATGTTTTTACAAAATAATTTTTGTCGCATTTTTATATTTCTACTTTTGACAGGAGATATATTAAGGAGAGCAAAATATTTTGGGATATTTAAGTTTTTTTTCATACACACATTGACATAAGAGCAAAGGAATTTGAATGTTATTTTAATGTTAAGTTGTTTAAGTTAAGTTCTAAGTTGTATAATTAAGCAAAATAATAAATACTGTATAAGTGATTTAAGGTTTAAATTTAATATTGTTGACTGTTTTTATTCATATTTATGTTCCAAAAACATTCAGTTTAAGTGTGTTCAATAAATGTTTATCCTGGTTGGCCCGCGACCTTAAGTGTGTTTTGAATTTTGGCCCCTTGCGCAATTGAGTTTGACATCCCTGATCAACATAGAGAAGTGACATTTTGAGGAAATTGATAGAGGAGAGAACTATCTAGCACGGGACAATATTTTTAATTCGATACAAGTACCTACTTAGTATTGATAAAATTACCCCTAGTATACATATTTCTCCCATTTCTTTTAAAATATGCTTAATTTAAAGCAGTTTCAGCAGGTTGCTTCATATGTGAGGTAGGCTCATATGGGGTTAAATACGGTAATTTGTGACTCAGAGTAATGTACAACTTTTTGGTGACTGTAATCAGGGGGGTGACTGAATTACTTTTTAAATGAAGTAACAGGTACCTCTAGGTGATTACTTGTTTTACAGTAACGAGCCCAACACCGGTCAAGAACTTCAGCACGATGCCCAGCTCGGTCAGGCGTGCAAAAGAGGAAGGTATATGCAAATGAAGCTTCCGGGCCCTGTTTGCTGTGTGTGTTTGTCATGCCTGTTTAGCTGAAGTTGAAATGTAAATATAGACCGCGGGAGATGTGGGCTGCGATAGACTGCTTGAAATTCCAATAAACACGTAGCTGTCCACTTGTAATAAATGATACCCATAAAAGGGGGTGATCCCCGGCGCAGATAAAGATGAAAAGTAATTGTTTGTGCTCACACAAAATTAATCAGATCAAAACAGGGGCAATCATTTTAAAGAGACACCAGAGCCATAAAAAGGCAGAGCTGTGATAAAGTATTGGCTATCAGGCATGCAGTCTGGAGGTTAGTATTACAATATTATTGAGGGCCGGTATTCATGTGGCTGGAGATAGCATTATTGCATATATTCACATATTTATGTTGCATACAAGCAGATTTCGCAAGGTCATAACAGAGGAGAGTTTGGCTCACGTTCTACTTCCGTTCACACTATGCATAGTATTTTTTTAATTACACATTTTTTTATCTCGATTGTTAATGGAAGAAACCATTTTGGGAACAGGCCAACGCCAGAGAAACGTTTTTTTTTCATTGTAATATTTTCAGTCTGGAAAAAAACCTAGCATTTCAAGTTTGCGGCTGCTCTCTTACAATGATTAATTGCAACTTTTCAGATCGAAGCGGTTAAACCTTTTCCTCCAGCACATTGGAAACAGAACATTGGAACTTGTAAGGGACAAAACAAAAATTTTCCACTTTAATCAACACACTTAAACAAATACATCAAACTCTTTTGAGAAATGACATCACACCTTCCTAATAAAGATAAGGTAGATATGATCTCTAATCAGATTATGAAACTTTATTGATTAAAAGTAAGAGTAGTATTGGATCAGTATAGGGGATCGGTATTCATGACCCCTAAAGAGGTGAGAAATGGAATTGTTTTTAAAAAAGGGGTTGTATGCAAATATCTATCAAATTGCCTTCATTTTAATTAAGAATGTTTGTTTTTCGGCATTCTAGTTTTATACGGACAGCGCGTTATATTTGACCAATAGATGTCGCTGTATTGTGCATTTATCTATCTATCTATCTATTTATCTATCTATCTATCTATCTATCTATCTATCTATCTATCTATCTATCTATCTATCTATCTATCTATCTATCTATCTATCTATCTATCTATCTATCTATCTATCTATCTATCTATCTATCTATCTATCTATCTATCTATCTATCTATCTATCTATCTATCTATCTATCTATCTATCTATCTATCTATCTATCTATCTATCTATCTATCTATCTATCCAACCCAAATGCCCAAACACACAAACAAGTTAAGTACCGCGGCACCCAAGTTGGTCATGCTTTCGTCTCTCCAGATGAAATGGGACACAAAAAAGCGGCCGTGTCACTCGGGTCAGGGTGACACAACACAACAACAGGGCCCGACAGCATTCACTGGTTTACCCCTGCTGCATTATACAGGTGCCTTGCCCATCCCTTAGAACACATCTAAATAGCCCACTATCCTTTTACAACACCTCTCCACTAATTCCTATCACCAAGAAAAGCTCTAGTTTCCCCTATATTTAGACCTCTTTCCTGCAGTGCACTCATAACACCATCCATCCGCGTCAATCGCGGCCTTCCTTTTGGTCTCCTTCCATTTACTTCTGCTACCTGTCATCATAAAAATATAAATTTAAAAATATGTATATTGGTTGTATTTTTTCAGTGTTAAAGTTCTTTCTCAATAAACTTCACAGTTTTGGGATTTTCTTTTTTCAAAAATATCTGAATTTTCACTTTATTCTGTAAATATTATACTGTAAACACAATTAGTATGTACATATTACAGTGCTGAGCATCTGAAGATGCAGAGTGAGGCACACAATTCTCTTGCCTCATGGCATGGGGCGATTTCCAACACCTACTATCTGCACCGCTTTTCCTCAACTGTTTAAACAGAGTATTGTACACAGTGCGTGATGAAAATATTGGAATCTGCGAGACTGCGAAAGGTGAACTGCATTATTGCGAGGGATTACTGCATTCGAATATTTGATCCTAGTAATTTCCCTATTACCGGTCAGGCAGCGATAGATGCCTATGAGCCATACTTTGGACACCCTACTCCAAACAAATCAAGGGCAATGGCTTGTTTGCTTTACACTACCTGTTGGCATTCCTCTATCACTATATGGTCACGTTCGGGTCCTGTTTGCATTGCCGTGGCTGTCTGTGCCACGTGCCATCGAAAGCAAACTCCAGGCGGTGCCAAGTCGAACTGTTCCCGAAGCCCAAACGCCAAATGGCACGCGTGCCACTTGCTCTGAAGACCTAGATATGACAGATCACCTGGAAAGAGAAGAGGCAACACAAACAGGGTTATTTTCACAGCTTTGGGATACTAAACATACAAAGGGAGCCAGTTGGGGCTGCTTGATGTTTAGCTGTTCACATGCTGAGGACATAGAGCAGCTCCATTGGGCTCTGGTCTGCTGGCTTTGGTCCTAGGCAATGTGTTTACCAGAGTGTTGGAGAGGGTGCTTGCGCACAAATAGCGAAGCATAGGTTTTGGAGGCTATCCATAATCGACATGAAGAGAATAGACTCGCTTTTTCCATTTGAAACACTCCGTTTATTTCCATTCGGACAATTCTGTGCAAAACCTTTCACAGTTTTTAGTAATAGTAATAATACCAATTAGTACTTGGCCGTAATGGAGAGCTGAATTTGAGCTTCCACTTCTAGAAAGTATTAAGACTTGTAAGTGCGGGGAATCGCATCAAATCTCATAAACTAAACATTGAGATTTCACCCTTCGCATGAGATTGATTTCTAAATTTAAAATTGGAAATTAGAACACATTGTGGAGCATGGGCTGAATTTGATTTTAAAAAGTTTTGTGAAACTTGGTCAAAATCTAAGGATGGTGAGTTTAACTCATACAAGGCATGCAATTTACATTTTATAAATAGTTGAGAAAGAGAAGTATTTCATCTTGATTTCCCTGATTAGAGGAGCCTTGTTAGCGCAGTAAATATCAAACATATATTCTGAAGGACCCAAGTTCTACCCTGACACAGGGCACGGAATTTAAGTTTTATAATCATTGGAAGTGAATGAACATCGTTGGGCAAGAGAATTTTTTTTTATCTGATTTCCCAGATTAGAAGACCCTTTAAAATACAGTTGGTAGTGTGTCAGTCTAAAAATCTGAAGGATGTGAGTTGTACCCTCACACAGGGCATACAATGTAAATTTTAGAAACATTGTAAGTGAAACAACATAGTTTTGCAAGAAATGTATTTGATCTTGATTTCCTAGATTAGAGGAGCCTTGTCAGCGCTATAGTTAGCACGTCAGTCCCATAATCTGAAGGTCATGAGTTCCACCCTTGCACAAGATATACAGTTTAAGTTCTATAAACAGTGGAAGTGAATCAAGATAATTAAGCAAAGACGTGCACTCACCGGCCATTTTATCCGGTACACCATGCTAATAACCGGTTGCACCCCTTTTTGCCTTCAGAACTGTCTTGATTTTTCGTGGCATAGATTCAACAAGGTGCTGGAAGTATTCCTCAGAGTTTGACCATATTAACATGATGGCATCACACTGTTTGCGCGGATTTGGCGGCTGCACATCTATGATGCGAATCTCCCGTTTCACCACATCCCAAATATGTTTTATTGGATTAAGATTCGGGGATTTTGGAGGCCATTTGAGTCCAGTGAACTCATTGTCATGTTCAAGAAACCAGTCATAGGGGATTCCATCTTCATGACAAGGCACACTATCCAACTGAAAGTAGTCGTCAGAAGTTGGGTACGTAGTGGTCATAAAGGGTCAGCAACAATACTCAGGTAGTCTGTGGCGCTGCAACGATGTTCAATTGGAAGCAAGGGGCCCAAAGAGTGCCAAAAAATATTCCCCACAACATCACACCACCACCACTAGTCTGAACCGTTGATACAAGGCAGGATGGATCAATGCGTTTATGTTGTTGACACCAAATTGTGACCCTACCATCCAGATGTCGCAGCATATTCGAGACTCATCAGACCAGGAAACGTTTTGTCAATCTTCTGTTGTCCAATTTTAATGAGCTTGTGCAAATTGTACCCTCAGTTTCCTGATCTTAGCTGAAAGGAGTTGCACCCGGCGTGGTCTTCTGCTGCTGTAGCCCATCTGCCTCAAAGTTCGACGTGCTGTGCTTTCAGAGATGCTCTTCTGCGTTTGGTGGTTGTAACGGGCTGTTATTTGAGTCACTGTTGAATTTCCAGCGTCTTAAACCAGTCTGGTCATTCTCCTCTGACATCAACAAGGATTTTCTACTCATAGAATTGCTGCTCACTGGAATTTTTTTATTTTTCAGACCATTTTCTGTAAACCCCTAGCGATGGTTGTGCGTGAAAGCAGTTACTGAGATACTCAGACCAGCCCTTCTGGCACCAACAACTATGCCACGTTCAAAGTCACTCAAAACACCTTTCTTTCCCATTCTGCTCGGTTTGAACTGCAGGAGATTGTCTTGACCATGTCTACATGACTAAATGCACTGAGTTGCCGCCTTGTGATTGGCTGTTTAGAAATTAAGTGTTAACGAATAGTTGGATAAGTGTACCTTGTTAAGTGGCCGGTGAGTGTATTTGATCTTGACTTCCCTGATTAGAGGAGCCTCGTTCGTGCAGTCTCATAATAGCGACATATTTCTGTATCAAAGATCTTGAGTTCGAACCTCACACAGGTTATACAACTTAAGTTTTATCAACATTGGAAGTTAGCAACAACATAATTGAGCCAGTGTCATATTTGAGCTTGATTTTCTAGATTAGGGGAGCTTTTTTTGCACAGTAGGTATTGCAACAGTCTTTTAATCAAATAATTCCTGCTAACATCTCATCTCATCTCATCTCATTAGCTGTACCGCTTATCCTTTTTAGGGTCGCGGGGGGGCTGGAGCCCATCCCAGCCATCTCCGGGCAGTGGGCAGGGGACACCCTGAACTGGTTGCCAGCCAATGGCAGGGCACACGTGGACAGACAACTCACTCGCTCAGTTACACCTAGGGACAATTTGGACCGGCCAATTCACCTGAAATGCATGTCTTTGGAATGTGGGTGAGTGCCCGGAGGAAACCCACGCAAGCACGGGAAGAACATACAAACTCCGCACAGTAAGGCCGGTAGCTGGATTTTAACCCACACAGGAGGTTCCCACGACCTTAGAAGTGTGCTGCACACGCGCTAACCACTGCGCCGCCGTGCTACCCATTCCTGCTAACAATTAATATTAATTCAATGCCAGGCGTTACTCTCAAATGGAAAGACCTGGTGCCAGCCAATTTTTCGCCATTTTTTTAAGCCCTACCAAAAATTTACAGCTATACACATATTAGACATGTCAAAACAAAGCTTGAACTCACATCTTTCCTTTTTAAAAAATGGGTTTTTAGCTTTTACCATTGTTTAGTAAACAACACTTTAACATTGTAAAGTTTCGTGAAAATACTCTTTTCCCAAAAAGTTTCTGAAAGGATATATTAGTGATATCGCCAATATCCAAACAAAGTCAATTTGCTTTCAAAATAACCTTTTATCGCAAAAACACAACTTTTTATGAACGATGCATGAACTTTGCAAAAACTTTTTAACAACCAATGTTTCCGGTGACATGATCACATGATTTCGGTCACCATGGCTATCGCGTTCCTGTGTACATGCACAATACGTCAGCCATCTCTGCCCCAAGAGCATCTTCGTCATATTTTTTATATCATCTTTTCTCACCACACCGTTTCACTGCGCCTACTTGCCAAATGGGCCGCCTCCACACTCTCATTCGCTGGATAGGAGGCATCACAAAGAAGTGGGGGTCCCTAATGTGTGGATAAAGATCTGATCAAAGCCACTCCTGCAATCTAATGGGGATTTTTTCATACTGAAATCATTACCAGAGGCTAGATACTTACTGATGAGCATCGCAAAACCCTATATAATAGTTCTTTAAAAAAAAAAATTAAAAGTGTATTTATATGTTTTGGCACTCAGAGACAATGCTTCTGAAAACATATTTGTATGATAAAATTAAATCCCCAGTTTTTAGGAAATCTAAGACTAGTACTTCCCTCCCCTGATTGACACAGTCACGATGCTAACGCTGCCCGCAGAGTATTGTGTGGCAAATGTATCTGAAAATCTACGCCAAGCACCTGACAGCAGTTCCAGTTCGGAAATTCTTAACTCATGTATTTTCTGGGTCTCTTTCCTCTTCTGTGGCAGGTTGTAATGGAGTTAATCGTACAGTGAAAACAATTCTCCGCACAACTTCCTCTCTGTCCATACAAGATTGATCACAGAAGCAATCCTTTCTATTGCTGCAATTTTCCTATTTAATGACCGTGACTCCAAAACTATTACACTAATTAGTCAAATCTCACATATCGGTAATGATGCTCGCAGTAATTAATATTGTATTTAATTAAAAAATGACCCATTTTGGTGGTTTCCATGCCTGCGGGTAGTGTGAAGATGGATAGAGAACTAGAATATTTGGAGGAGGGGAGGACAGGTGTGGATACCCCTCCTCTTTGTTGTTTTGCCTTTGCAGGTTCTTGCAGCATATTCCTGCATGGTGCTGTGGAACCTCCCCTTTTCTATCGTGATGGGAATACCGGCTCTTTTTAGAGAACCTGCTCTTTCGGCTCAGATCTCTAAACAGAACTGGCTTTTTTTGCAAATAAACAGCTCTTCAGATTTATTTTGTTGCTATAATCATTTTATAACCGATTATTATGTCACAGTTTTTTGGTTGTTACCATCTCGCCTGCAGGTGGTGCTCACAATTTTCCCCACAAATTGGTTCAACATGGTCTCATAATGTGTCTAGCATTTATCATGAAAGAAGCAATACTCTAAATATATTGTATTTTTAGCTTTTAATTATTGATTTTGCAGTTCATTAATATGAATAGTGATTGATCAGTCGCAAAATGAAAATATTATAGACACACAAATAGATACTGCACGTAGCTTGAGTCGAACAAACTATGTTTTATTTACGTGACAAGGAAAATTGAATCAGATTCAAGAATAAAGCACATTGTTAACACAAGCACTCGCCAAAGAAATTCTGTAACAGGTCAACAGTATTTATCAATAAACCTGGCTTGAAGATAATTAACTAATTTAAATGATTTTTTTTCATAGCATGTCAACATGACCCAAAAAATCAGAGACAGGTAGTTGCATTATGTTTTCTTGCGAGGGTTGCGTGGAAGGCAGTACATTTAATCAGAGGAGGCTGAGAAAAAACAGTTCTTATCCTTTTTGGTAGTGAACCTTGAGTCTGTTCCCATCCAGACGACAGGAACTGAGAGAACTACAGGCTCTCCAAGCCTCTTGGTTCTGGGGTGGCAAGGCCACAAACCTGGGGCCTGCTCTGAATCCTGGACTTCTTCGACTGCATGGTCCCAGGGGGAAAGGCCAATATTAATTATTATTACATAGCGATATATCCGTTATATTATCAACATTTTCATTTGAAGGTCCGTATGAAAAAGCCTGACGGGCCGCATGTGGCCACTGGGCCATAGTTTGTTTTGTATCTTCAAAAAAATTGAAGTAAATAACATGGAATCCATGTGGAAAACGCATATTGACCAATCACAGGAGAAAAAATATGTCTCAAAGAGAGTTGGCTCTTGATTGGCCAGTTCCCATCGTTCATTTCCAAGAGCCTGCTCGTAGAGCCGCTTCATTCTCAAAAGATACTTTCCTGGCCTGTGTAATTTATATTTCAGGGAGTGTGGGATCTGTTCCACTGTGCATACACTGGAAAATCTCCAGTTTACACAAGAATTGCCTGAAAAATGAGATCTGTGACTACATTCTTTTCATTAGCGGCTCGAGCTAGCGTGTCGCCTGGCAGCCTCGAGCCCCTAATGATGCGCGGTGCAGGCCCGCAGCCTCCCAGCTGCTGGCGCTCTCTTATTACCTGTGATATTTCAGTCCCAAATGTTTTTCATCCAATTTACACAACAATTAAAAAGAAAAAAGGAAAACAGTTGGTAAATTCATGCTCCTTGAGGCTACGTTCATGCACAGTTGCTTTGACAAAAACAAGTTATTATAACCTGTACAAAAAAGAAACAAATGCAGAAGCAAGTTTCGTGCCTTAAAGGGATACTATGTAGTATTTAGAGTCTCAAAGTGGAAAAAAAAAAGTAGATGTGTTGGCCCATTTGCCGGCGTTGACTTTTGTAATTTTCTAGGATTACTGAGCATACCTGTGTTATCAAAGGGACCCTATGTAGTAGTCATCCTGAAAGGGAGATTGTGCGGACGGTCCGTTCTCAAGGTTCCTTCATTTTTTTCATGCTGAGGTTTTTGAGTTATTCCTTGCCCTCATGTAGATTTTAGATCAGGGGATGGTGTCAGTCTGTAGTTTGCAATAGTATGTGATCTTTGAGACTACTAGTATTTTTCTATTTAGTATTACAGTGTCCAGAGTTACATCTTCAGTGATTACCCGACAGCCCAAGTGGTAATGCGATCTGTGAACCATGATTACTGTCGATGTATTTTTGTAGTTTTTTGGTAGTATTTTTGAAGTACTTCCAATGTGGTCTTTTTGTAGTACTTCCATAATTGTATTTCTTTAGTAATTTTGTAATATTACTGTTGTTATAATTTTTTCGTATTTCTTTTGTAATAATTCTGGAGTAGTAATTTTGTAGTATTTCTTTGATATTTTTTCTTTGTAAAATGCAAAACAAAAACATTTTTTTTGTCCTACAGGTATTTTAAAAAACGCATGTTTTATGTATGACAGGTCATGGGTGTTCCATTATTATTCAAATCAGATTTGTTGTTTTTTTTGTCATATTTCAGTCGTAATATTTCTGAAGTAGTATTCCTCTTTATAGCATTGCTGTGTCCAAAATTGTATCCTTTGTGATGCCCGGACGACCCAGGCTGTTGAAGCATCTGTGAACCGTGATTTTTGTTGTTGTATTTTTGTAGTTTATGGGAGTATTTTTAATGTCTTTCCAATGTGGTAACATTTCCATAATTGAATTTCTTTAGTAATTTTGTAATATTACTGTAGTTACATTTTTTTATCATTACTGTTGTCATATTTCTGTAGTAGTAATTTTGTATCATACTACTGTGGTAGTATTTTTGCTGGATTTTGTATTTATTCCTTATAAAATGCTAAATAAATACAATTTTCTTCAGCTACAAGTATTTAAAAAATACACCTTTTATGATAGTTCATGTGTGTTTGATTATTGTTCAAATCAACGTTGTTGTTTTTTTGGAATAAATTAAGTTTTTCACCATTGGTAGGCGCCAAATAATATACAATGTGGGATAATAAACAGGGTCAAAAATGACCCCTCATAATGACCCTATGGGACATTATTCTTCGAATTCTTTAAAAATTAAATAGTTGTCTTGTCATATTACAGGTATTCCTCATAATTCAATTCAATGTATTTATTGTCATATGCACAGTGAAGAACCACATTTCTCTGCACAATGAAATTCTTACTTTGAAACGCTGTATATGCATACATGAAATAATATTACGAATATCAAAAATATAAAAATACAAGATTAACTCCAGATGAGTTAAGGCAGTAAGATAAAAAATAAGATAAAACACAGTTGAAAGGGACTCATAGACCCTGTTTAGCACATGAGGCCATTCGTATTTTTTGACCCCACTCATGGAAGAAAGTATGCGATGGAACGTCATGCATCCAATGGTTAAACTGGCTTATAATTTTGTGTGTTCTCAAAACCAATTCAGATTCTTGAATAAGCAAAACACCAGCAGAGAATGAATGATGTCACATATTTTCCTGGATATGAAGAAGACGAAACATCTCTCCCCTTTTTTTGCCTGGTTTGATTACATTTTGCCCACTACAGCATATAAACCGCATCGGGTACCTATTTTGTAACGAAAACAAGCAGGCACTAGCCCCTCTCACACAAAACACAAAAAAGGGCTGCCCCCCCTCTCGCCATCAGTAACAAACAATGATGCTCTCATCCCAGGCAGCACTTCAGCTCTCTTATCTAAATAAGATTTAGCCTTCATTTAAAGGGGGCCTCCATCAGTTGGGAGAGATGGCAGAGGAATAGTCAGCGGGATAGAGGGACCGAGGGCACCTCATTTTATCTTTATTTATGTCTCCCTGCCTCGCTCTTTTACCAGCAGCAGGACTGCTTGTGCACATGCTGCCTTCGCAGCGCGCTCAACAATGTAATTGGGGTGATGAAAAATTATCGTGATTGGGGGCATCGTTCCTCTCCCCCTCGCTGCCCCGCGGGTCCCCGAGGCCAGTCCTCCGCCCCCTCGTGCCTCCCCTAACCAGTAATAACATCTCCGGGCCCATCTGTCACCATCTAATGTGACAAAGTTTTTATCGCATGTATTAAGGCGGCCAGATTAAAAAGTAAATACAGCAATCTCGCCAGGCCGCTGCGCTGGCAGGTTATGGCGCATTTCACGGTGGCCTGAGCACCTCATCAGTGTTCCGCCGCCTGTGCCCCTGGCAGGGAAACAAACAGGCCCCCGGGGAGAAGAGCCAGGGGGGCGGCTGAGGGAGAGGCACTCGCTTTGGGAAGGGAGGTGGTTGGCCACCAAACGGGAGGGATCGGGGTTAAGGAGATGTTAACGGATACCATTAATGTTATATGTCTTCTTTCCCGAGAGGGAGTCGACAGCCTAGATTGGCCCCTTTGTTCCCTCCTAGATCTCGGAAAAACTCTTTTGAGCGCTCAGGTAAAAAGTCTCTGCACTCAATGACTCCATTCGAAAGCGGGCGTCCATCTGGCCGGGTTGTCCCTGCTCGCCACTCAGAAGCAACTTGCAGATGCGGGGGCTGAGTGCCGTGTGTCTGTCAGATTAGCTGCTGTAATGGCTCATTTGGGGTCCTATGTGGAGACATTAGCACATATGTTTCATACGTGTGTATTGAGCTCCATTAAACCACTGGGAGAATAACTTCATGAGCAGAAGACACACCCCAGGAGTCATGTGAACAGAACACTAGTGAGTACACGGGTCTCATGGAAAGTGCAACATAGAGCTTATAGAAGGCTGTGCAATGGTTGTTTTTTTCGTGTTTCTGATTACAGCAAAAAGAAACAGAATCATCACAAATGCAAAACAAGTATTTAGGCCATAATTTTCCCAGTTGTGATGCACTCTATGACTGTGACGTATTTGAGCTAAAGTTCTGGTAGGGTTGTGAAATTCCCGCTTGCTTTTATGAAATGCAGGGTGTCAAAGTAATAATAATAAAAATAGTAATATTAATATTAATAATATATTTTATTTTGGGCCTTTTATGACCCCCAAGGTCGCTGTACACAGAACATGAAACAGTGATATTGATAAAAACAAAAATAAAGAGACAATTAAAAAAAAAAAAAAAAAAAAAAGCAATAAAGGCATGTGAAGGCAGTCTATGATGGATTGGCAAGTCTGAAAAAGTGGGTTTTGGAGTCTTGATTGGAAGGATGGCAGAGTTCCAGGGTTCAGGTTCTAGTGAATTTTATAGCTGGGGAGCCGAGCAGCTGAAAGGTTCTGTACTGCGGGCCTTGATTTTGACACATTTAGCATAAGGCATCAGATAAACCAAATTAATTTATGTGATTGAGCGTTTCATTGTTGAAAGGGTTTTCCTAATATGACTGTTAGCAATCCAAATAAGAGAATATTTGGATATCAGTTAAATGAGTTTACAAAACAAGAACATCTCCAATATTCTGATCTTAATCTGACTATTTTCTGCATGTAAACATACCAGTGTTGGGCCGTCACACCCTGCAAGGCCTTCTTGGATGGCCTAAAAAATATCTTAATCATGTGATGTAAATATATTTTATCCATGAATACTTATCAAGTCATTTCAAATTGTCTGTCAGCTTCCTTTCATTGCTTTTCCAGGTTGCACTGCTTTCAGATGTGTGCTATCGTATTTCTAACCAACCATATTTGAGCCAATGGTTTTCGCTAGGCTCATAAATCTGCCCGGAAGCATTCACAAAAAAATCTGAAATCCATGTACCTTAAAATCAGTCGTCCAGAAAACTGTTGGCCTAGAAAATCTGATTACAAGTTGGCAACATTAGGGCCTTCGCGCAGGGGAAAGGAATCATCTGCTAGGGGGCACTAATGCACTAAAGTCTAAAATCCTTTATTCGACTAAATCATAGATATTGCAATTATTTTTTTCACCAAAGTGAACTTTTAACCTTTTGATACCTGCTTTGAACCTTTCATCAAGCAACTCAGAATATCTGAAAAACACACAAGAAAGTATTTAATCTTGCTGAGGATTTTAAGTTTTCGTTGCCCGCATGCAGGGTGCAGATCAGGGGATGTTGTAACTGTGGCCCGTGCAGTCTTTTGAGATTTTTTTTTAGATTAAGGGACATACAGATCAATGTGACTTGACTTAAATGAAATTATTGACTTTTCAGTGCAAAAACAAACTTTTACATTTGTGATGTAAAACAAGTTATCACTGAAAAACACAGGAAACATCAATCACAGTATATCAATTCGTACAAAATACGAAAAAATAAAAAATTTTACTCAACAAATTAAAAGTCAACAAAACAGACTCCCTGAGTAAACAATATTGAGTAATCACAAGAGAATAAAGCACCGCGTAAGGAACCAAGGCACAGCAGAGCCTGCACTTCCTGAGATTGCTCAGGAAGGAGCAACCTGCTGGTGACTTTTTTTCACTCAGCTATTGTGAGCCTGCTGACCTACGCTGTGTCTGTGTGGCACTCAAGCTGTACAGAAGCGGAAAGAAAGTGAATGCAGAGGGTGACCAACACAGCACAGAGGATCATCGGCCGCCCCTTACCACTCCTGCCCACCATCTATAACTCCCAGTGCCTGGGAAGGGCAAAAACATCATCAGAGACTACACTCATCCTGGCTTCCATTTGTTCAACCTGCTGCCCTCTAGTAGGCGCTAAAGGGCCATACCTGCCAAAATAAACAGACTCAGAGACAGCTGTCACTGTTCTCAATTTCAGTTCTAACTAAAAAAACTGAACCCGGAATTAATCATCATTTTGCAAGACAATATGGCAGCATATTTGCACCTCTTCTGACACTTTATATATCACTGAAAGTAGCACAATACTGTTTTTATTGCAAAAATGTTCTTACCTTGTTTTATTCTATTTTTTAATTGTACATATTCGCTTATTCCTATTTATGCGTGCACTTGTGGAGCTCAAATTTTGTTATACTTGTATAATGACAATGAAGACATTCAATTCAATTAAACTCTGCCGGCTTCTGTCGTTCACTTCCAAGAGCCACTGTTCTGAAATTCCTCCTTACCCTCCCATTCCTTCCTACCAATGTCCAGTGTAGATGCGAACGCACAATGCTGATAGTGATTTGTGCCTTTGAAAGTGGTGAGTACTTACCATTTCATTCTTATTTAGTCTCATTTGACTCTTTCACTGCTTCAAAATACTGTTTTTTGGGTTTTAAGCCTGGCATTTTTTTCTGTTGTAGCCATCTAGCATGCTGTTTGTTGGCTACAGTAATCACGTATGTATTTACGAATTCTAACCCTCGTTTTATATCCGCAAAAGTTCTGTATGCAGTAAGTTAGTAAGTTTTATTGATACTAGTTTTACTTAATTATAAAGAAGAAAATGATGCTGTCATGTCAGCCTAAAGTTTTGAGAGAGTAGAAAGGAATGTGAGGATAGCTAGGAATTTCAGAACATAGAAATAGTTTGTCCTGAAAGCCACATCACTAAAGGCAATCACGGAAGGCCTAGGTGCGACACGCACGGCCTGCTACTGAAACATATGGTTTGTGAGCAACCATACATCCAAAAAGTTTTAGTACCATGTAAATCTTTGAATGACCTGAATCGGATGAGTTCCACCAGATTGTGGGATGACAAGTATATTTGCTGGTCTCTGTCCAAAATTCCATCTCAGGTCCGCAAGGGCGCGAAGCACTTGAACCCGCGTCTGTTGCGAGCGGGACAACGGCACAGCGGCCGTCCTGTCCTCGCGCCGGCATCCTCGCGCTCTCCGGTCTGTCACTTTGTGGCTCCCTGCAAAGTTAATTGTGAACTGGAGTGGCGCTCTGGGGCCCTCTCGCTAAGCGGCCCTAATGACAGCCGGAGAGACAGCTACACATGTTCCCCGGCTCTCCCACCGGAGCAAGGCTACAGATAGCGCTAGCGTGCAGACACTGACCTGTCACAAAGCTGTCAGCCGCCGGCCCATCAGCCTTTGCAGCGCAGCGCGTAGCTCGAGCATCCCAGATGCTGGGATGACAATTCACGAGCTCGTTCCTGTCGGCCGGCTGCCGCCATCTTTCATTTGGAACGGCTTTACTCAAAGCAGCATCGGTCAGTTCGTTAACAACGTGCCGGACATGGGTAAACAGAGCTTTTGCTGCTTTTAATTGCCGTCCAAAGTTGCTTTAACTTGAGCTTGTGCTTGTAAATGAAAAATACAATGACGCAGTGGAATTCCACGCTTGCTCATCTCAAAGTAGTTACAGTAATCCCCTTTGCGCTTTTGCTCCTTCGCAGATTTTTATCGTGCATTGTGTTCTGCATTCTGATTGGTTTAACAGTAACCCCAATCTATTTCTGTCATTAGAAATGTTTCCTTTTTAATTAAATAACTACAATTCAAAATTTAACAGTATAGAAAATAAACAGAAATATTTATATGAGACGTTGAGCCAATAGTCAATTAAAAACAGCAATGTAATGAAAATACACATATAACAATGTCAATATGTCAACTATACCTTCCATTGCACAATATTTTGAAAAAAACATTGAAACCTGCAAATAGTGTAAACAATACATCTAGCATCAAAAATGTATGTTGGTCAGTGTTATTTTTGTTTTGTCCATTGTTTGGCGCACGTTAAATTAAACGTGTTTAAAAGTAGGAATGCTTTTGTTGGTGCACAGGTATCTGAAGGGCAAAAGGTTTTGACCGGTAAGCTGTGCTACGTGGAAGCTGGTTTGTTGTTGTCCCTTGAACTCGTGTGTTTTTTGTAGTTGGCACTTAACGGGTATTAAGTAGAATGAAGAGGCTTGTTTTAGTTAACTTGCAGACTGTTCTAAGCGTCGTTATTGTACAGCACATTAAATCAACAGTAAGTAGCTCCAGTTACTATCAGGTAACATCTAGCACGTCTGCCTAACTCCACCCAGCGTACAGAACTCCTTTAACAATACAATCTAAAACCTTTAACTGTTTAAAAACTATAATAATTCTACTACAAGAACTGTTACAGAGCAAAAGTCAAGAGAGTCGAACCAAAAAAATCAACCACGTGAGCCCTTTTGGCTCTGTTGCCATAGTGAGAACGGATTTACAGATTTTTGTTCAGGAACAGTAACATGTTTAGATTTATGATTGCAGATCGCAGTTCTCTGTAGAGTGAACATTTTTTACGTATTTATCTAAATTTGCCACAATAGTGGATCACATTACCACACAAATGACACCTGGCATTGTCCTTTTCTGTTGTTGAAAACAATTTCCACGCTGCATTGCGCTTCCCGTTCTGATAAGGGTACATGCATTTCTGGGCCTCTCTGTCTAGGAGGCAAGATGGCAGCAGCATGCCAGGTAGGGAGGGTTGCTAAAAGTTTGCCTGTAGTCACACAAACAGGAACAAACTGAGGGCGCTGTGAGAGAGTGAAGGACTGCAATATCTACTTATAGAAGCTTCGAGGAATTTGGTGGAGGGGTGAGGTATCTATCCCAGGACAATGTTAGCGATCCGATCCAAGTACTGGCTTAGTATCAATAATATTGATGTTTGGATCAATCCACCCACCCCTACGTAAAATCTTTACCTGGAAACTCTTTAAAGACATCCACCGGCCTGCTCCGCTGGCGAAAAGAAGACACTCGGGCTGCTGAAAAGGCCAGGGTCAAACATTGAAGTCCATCCAGCAAACCGGAGGCCGCCATAAAAGGTCAGGTAGACGCATTACTGCATTCAGGAGAGGAAGACGTAGAAGAAATCAATTCATAATCTCTTACAACAGAAATCTTTTGTGTGTGCCTAGTGAGCCTATCAGTTCTACAGTACGTCTCTTTCTTTTGATGTGCGCTTTGTTATTGAATGACCTATATCCCAAGAAGCCTTAACACACAAATTCACTGTTCAGACACGACGCTCACCTTATACCTCTCAGAGAAGTGCACAGGGAATCTTAATAGCCGCACAGATACATGACTTGGGTAAAAAGACGTGAGTATTGTGTATTTTTCCAAAAGATATTTCACATGCTGCCGAACAACACACTTGAGATAGACCATTCCAAAAGCTTCTGTCCTTTTCTTCCCAGCAACTGAGTATATCTCCCAAGAGACCATCTATCATTGATTTCAACAGCCATTGTGATCAGATATGTGAATGACCTCTCATTAAGTAGAATAGAGCAGATTCATCAGGGCCGTTGGGTCCCGTTTAGTAGCAGGATAGAAGAAAGATGTAACGACAAGGGTATGAAATGGGACTGAGATGGAGGGGGGAGGGAAAGACGTGAAGATGTACATTAAGGAATGGATCACTTTAGCCCAGAGGAAGGGACAAAAATCTTTACCCAGGGGATTTGTTTTTTTCTACAGTTTAAGTGTATTCACTCCCTCACTCAGTCACTCACTGTTCTTTAGAATAATGTCACCGTTACCAGACCACTTTTTTCAGGGTGTTTGTTCCCAATAACAGTTACTGCTACTAGTAAAATACTTCACTAATACCTACCCTGACCACGTAAAAAGGCATAATAATACTTTTGAAAATATTTTAATTCCAAATGCTTTACATTCTACTTATATAGAATACTCCTGTCATTCATAACAAAACAAAAAATATTGTTGCAATGAGATTACACATTGAATGTCAGGATAATCTATGTATTGTCTCTAAATATGCAGAACTAAAGTCTTGTTCTACTGGAAGATCATTTTGCATATTTAAATCATTATTGTACTTCTTTTTTTACAGTAACTTGTTTTTCTAGTATAATAAAAAATACATATATGGGAAAGGGAGATGTTTTTTTTAAGTTATTTTTCTCAATATTTGTGAAAATAAAATATTAAATTAGGATAAACATACATATAAGATACAAGCTACAATTATAATCATTAAAATGAGCATATTGTATCATATATTGTATATGTATATGATATATATGATATGATATATCATATATATCATATCATGTATCATATATTAAAGCAAGATACCTTTAAAGGAAATGGATTTTTTTTTGCTCATTTTTTATGTAAAGACAAATATAAAATAAACAGAAAATCTACATACAAAAAAATATATTTTTGCCGTTGTTAAACTATTTCAACTATGTGACTGCTCAGGAACATTAATGGCCTCAAATCGTTTGACGATGTTCCCTCCAATTATCTCACCACCACTTTAATTTCTTAGCCATTAGCAGCAGAAACTTGCTTACAAGGGTTGCAACAATTAAGTATATTTTTGCTTATTATGGCAATAAGAGCAATTGGGCTACATAAAATGATGATTAGCTGTGATTAACACACACTAACTGGGTTAATCAAGCAACAGAGTCTTTCTGCTCTGATATTGTCGGGAAGAAATCCAATACAAATTCAAGCTTTAAAGAATTATCATATGAATGTGCTTTCAAAACCCCCTGCAATAAAATATATAAATATATGTAGATACAAAAAAACAGTCCTAAAGCGACACATTTTATCATACTCGCAGCCTGCTTCTTATCATCCCAAGTTTTATTTATGAAATATTCCTGCTGCAATCTATAGCGCCCCCATCCTCTCCAGGCACGACAGCAAGACGGGACACTCACACTTGAACTTTTGCTTCTCTTTAGAATAATTGCATATCAGCGTACAACATCACCGTGGCGTGCACCAAACAAGCTCTCATGCATGGGCAAAAAAACCTCACTGTTTGCATAAACCCATTTATTATGAGTGATAGTGCTGCCTTCACTGACGTTTCAGAAACTGGAAGTGCCTAATCTTGTTTGAGCTTGATACTTATTAAAATACCAGAGTAGTCGGGCAGTCGGTGTCCGAAGCAGCGCGGGAGTGTCCTGATAGGAGACGCGTTTTTGGTTAGAAATATAAATACATTTGTCTTATGGACGAGCGGCTGGCCAGCTTCGTCTGACGCTCTGTCCGAGTTGAGGGGAGGCGCGGTGGCCGCTTGCCTCACTCACGTGATTAATCATCTGAAAGCAGAGTTCAGCACATTGTGGCTTTAAAGCCGTTCTGATCGGATCATGAATTGATAGCTCTTTGAATCTGAGAAAATGAAAGAATGAATTAATATTATTTCATTTGTTCATGTTAATGAACTCAATTTCATGGCATGTAATGAAGAAATTTAAATGAGGCCCTTAATGATATCAAATTCTCAAAACTTTGAAATTAAATATATTAAGATAAGGTGTAGTGCCTTGGAAAAATATTGAATCACCCTGGACTTGGCTCCATCCATCTTCCCATCAACCCTACCGATCTTCCCAGTCCCTGCAGAAGAAAAGTAACCCCAGAGCATGATGCTGCCACCACCATGTTTAACAGTAGGGTTTGTGTTTTCAGGGTGATTTGCAGTGTTACTTACGCCAAATATAACGCTTTGCATTCAGCCCAAACAGTTCAATTCCTGTCTCATCTGACCAAAGCACCTTGTTCAACATTTTTTTTGTGTCCCATGTGGCTTCTTGCACACCAAATGAGTATTTTATGGTATTTTTTTCAAAAAGGACCATCTTCTTGCCACTTTTCCATAAAAGACTGACTTATGCTCAGTATGACTAAGAGTTGTCTTATGCCCAGATTGTCCCATACTCAGCTGTGTGTGCTTGCAGATCATCCAATGTAACCATAGGTCTCTTGGTTGCTTCTCTGATTAGTTTTCTTCTTGTTTGGGCTCAAGGTCTAGGAATGGCCAGTTTTTGGTAGTTTTGCATTGGCTTCATGCTCTCTCAATTTTGGTATTATGGCTCGCACAATTCTACGGGAAATGTGTAAATGTTGCTAAATCGTCTGGTGTTTTATTCCTGCTTTGAACTTTTCCACAACTTTAGCCCGGACCTGCCTTGTCTGTTGTTTGGTCTTCATAATGCTGTCTGTTCCCTAGTGTCTCCTTTAAGCCGACGGAATTTCATATTTGATTTGTAAAGAGTCAGGCTAAGGATCTTACCTCTGGTACAGCCTGCACCAATCACAGAACAGCATCAGTTGAGGAGGAGGGGGACTCTCAGGCTTGCTAGTAGAAAGTTAGCAATCGAAGCCAAGGAGGGGGTAGCGTTGCTGAAATAATTGAATTTTACAGAGACTGGCAGATATCTGAATGTGACTTTGTGCAGCTCCAATCCTTTATCCCTTCTCAGTCCAAAGTATTGACAGCTAAAAACAACAGCCATTATCTGTTAATTACATTAACATTTTATCAGCCGTGGGTTGCTGGGGTGCGCGTCCCATGGCTGGAAGATAGCTGTCAGTCAGGAACAAGAGCGCCAGGTGAAGGCTTGAATGAATGAATGGCCTTTATTGTCATCATGCAAGTATAACGAAATTGGAAAGCTTCTCTTTTCAGTGTAAGTAGAACAAATTAAAACGGTAAACATGTGCAAATTGATAAAAAGGCTGAAAAACAACATATTAATGATGACGTGCATTGTGGTCCGTGTGGGAGTGTTTTTCGCAGCTAGGTGGCGCCGACGGGGGCTCGCCGCCACCTGTCCACAGAGGACAGGCAGAGATAATCACCGACACTTGCCAAATGGATGACCCCAAGCCTACAGTGTGGGACAATGGACTTGAAACACTTGTAGGCATCTGATCGATGTGGCTGCTCTCGTCGACAACTTAGGGGGAGCTATTTGCTGTTTGTTTCATGCAGAACTGCAGAAACAATTTGGGTAATGTTAAATATTGAAATGTGTCATTGTATATATAGTGCCTAGCAAAAGTATTGTCCCCTGGAAGAACTTGCTGTCATATTGTCACATTTCAGGCTTCAAACCTTTAACCTAAAAACTAAAAATAATTTCAAAGAACCAACAACATGTGAGACACAAGCAGGAGGTGGAACCTAATTTTTTCAGCATTTTAGATTATTCCCACCCCCCCCAAAAAAAAATCAGTGTTACAAAAATATTGGCTGATTCTTCTCTTAGCTCAGCCAACTGACTCCAGAGGTTCCCTTAACACTTCTGAATGATCTCATCTCGACCTAAATGACTAAGTTCGATACATTTACACATCTCCCGGAGCACTGTGTGAGCAAGAATATCAAAAATGGAGAGAGCAAAAAAAACTATTGCTAACACACCAAGACCTGGCCGTCCCTCTAGACCTTTGGCCCAAACAAGGAAAAAACTAATCAGAGAAGCAACCAGGAGACCTATGATCACATTGGAAGACCTGCGGGCATACACAGTTGAGGTGGGACAATCCGTGAATCAGCGAGTATAAGTCGTACTCTGTATAAATCTGCCCATTATAAAAAAGTGGCAAGAAGAAAGCCCATTCTGAAACAATACCATAAAAAGACCTGTTTGGCCACAATGGAGACACAAATCCTATGTGGGACAAGGTACTCTGGTCGGATGAGACCAAACTTAAACCTTAAGGCCTGAATACAAAGCGCAACGTTTGGCATAAGAAAAAAAGTGCACCTCACCCGGAACACCATTACCACAGTCAAACATAGTGGAGGCAGCATTATGATGTGGGGTTACTTTTTTTCAGCAGGGACTGAGTTGATGGAAGAATGGATAGGGCCAAATACAGCGCCATTCTGTTGGAGTCCGCAAAAGAACTGAGAAGGGATACAATTTCAAATTCCAACAGGACAACGATTCTAAACATAAAACTAAATCTACAATAGAATGGTTTAAAACTAGAAATAAAATGGTGTTAGAATGGCCAAGCCAAAGTCCAGACCTCAATTCTTATAGAGCAGGGGTCAGGGACCCCTTTAACCCAAAGAACCAGAACAGCAAAATATTTAGATTAATTTTTTTGAGAGCGAGACATACCATGCATTTTAGGACAAATTTCAGCAAAACCGCCAAACCTCCTCTCCAGAAAAAGTCTAACTTTTCAGTAAATTTTATTTCACTGTGTGACGTTGGCTGATTTCATAAAATTTATGAAGTATGGATAATGCCAGAGCCAGTGTGCCATATCAACAATAACCCACTTTGAACTTGACTTCCTCCCACAATTACTTAAGATTGATGAGGCTCATTTTGACCTTCTTTTTTAATTAATAATGGTTTCAAAAAAAGGTGCAAGCAGAGTTACTTTGTAAAAATGTCGTGAAATACTGCAAACAAGGATACTGACGTATTTATCCTCCGTGCAGATGGCGCTGATGAGGGAGAAACGCGCTGCGTGCATAGCTTTGCCCAACTCTTCCGCTCACCCAATCAAATTGCTCTGTGTGCTTGCCTGGCGATTCTTGCTGTTTACATTTTTGTAGTTTTCTATCATAAAGTGTCTCAACCGGGAACATAGATTATCCAATGAGCGTCCATATAAAGGCTTCTTCGGTGACGTACAGATAAAACGTGGTCTGTTGGTGAGACACCTCAACTGTAAACCATAGTGGGGAGTATGCGTTTTATATACTGGAACAACTGCTCCTCTTAATAGAGCTACGTCAGCTAAGGGCTCAATAGACTCTACTCTGAGCTTATCCGATTTGGAATGCTTCAGATGAGATTTTTATTTGTATAACTTTATCTCCGAACCATATAAACCCATGAAAAGGGCCATATATGGTTTGTGAGCAATAGGTTCCCGGAAAGATCTAAAAAAAATGCTCTGCACAAACAATCAACATCAAACCTTGAGGAACTTCTTCTGTTTTGTAAAGAAGAATGGGTACATTTTTATGTTTCAAGATTTACAAAACTTGTGGAGACCTACCCCAAAAATACTCGTAGCAGTGATCACAGCAAAAGGAGGTTATACAAAATATTCACTCAAAGGGGGGCCGGATTTTCTGTCACGTCTACTTTTCAATTTTGTATTTGTTAGCACAATATTAAATGTTGAATAAATTTGGTTTCTAATCACAATTTTGGCTCACATGTTGATGATTCCTTGAAAATGTTTTGAGTTTTTTGATCTATAAATTTGATGCCAATATGGCAACATGTCAAAAAGTTCTTGGGGGGTTCAAAACTTTGCAAGGCACTGTACAGTAAATGATTGTCACCCATTTTGAGAGGTGAAGAGTAATTCTTTTCAGCTCTGCAGTGTTCTTATCGCCTCCTAATTTGCCTAAGTCATGTGTTTTTGGACCATGTGAGCATTCAAGATGGTGAATTGAAACCTGAGCACATATACAGTATATACTACTGTGCAAATTTAAAAAAAAAACGATTTGAGGGCTTTGCATTTGCTTCTCATTGTTCCTCGTGGATTAAAGGAAACTTCAGCAACCTGACATACAAAGAGAGAAATGTGGTGCTTTTGATAGATGACTTCTGTTCCTATTCAATTTTGATGTATACAGGACTAGATTTTGGGGTTCAAATGTGATTTTATTAAGCTTCTTAGTATAAATAAAATATACATCAGTTTTTCTTTTATTTTTTTTTCAAGTTCTTTAAAAACACTTTGTTTGCCGAAGCAGAGCTGTTTTTATGTCTTTCCTGGGTCCCCCATGGTCATCCCCAAGTCCAACTGCAAGTGGACTAGTGCCGCTGGTCCTGCAGCTCCTTTTCTCATTACAGCTCTCATATGTTTTATTTATTCCGTCTGTAGAGTGTCCAGTTGGGTCTGGCCGTGGGCACTGGTGGCACTGCCAAGCCAAGGATAATAGCAGTGGATGCCAGCCAGCATTACAGCGCTTGGCAGAGGTTCCTGTGTGAAGGCCTCACTGTAGAAGGCTTGGATTCAACTGCGCCTGCAGGTCATCGGGGTTATCCGCTGACCCCAATCTCATCCCCCCACCCAGGCTAGTCGGTACTGCTCCTGTTCCTGTCCCTCATTGCTCCTGGCTGTTATCATTGATTAGAAGTAGACTTTTAACATAATTTTTAACCTGATTGTTTTCTCCGCCGAGGCCGCTTCCTATCAGAGGGGTTGTGGGGGATAGATGGGAATCTTGTATGAATGGGGGGAGGTCTCGGCAAGGGATGCCCTTTGATTGACTTATGGTCAACGGGAAAAGTTAATCCGAAGTTTATGTAGTTTTATTTATTTTGAAGGAGACTCTCAGACAGGAAGTGATGTCAAATTGGGAAACATATTGGTTAAATCTATTGAAACATTTTCATTGACACATGGCAGCAGCACCGTTAACAGCCATCTGCCTTTGTTGTTGTGCCTTCGACCCCATCATCTATATCAGGGGTGTCAAAGTAATTTTAACTGGGGGGCCACACGATAGAACAAACATTCTCTCGGGGGCCGGACTAGTAGATTAGAGAGAAAGAAAAAGAGAGAGAAAGAAATAAGAGAAAAAATAGGGAGATACAAAAGAGAGAGGGTGGGACAAAGGGAGAGAAAGAGAGAGAGAGAAACACAGTAAGAGAAAGAGAGAGAAAGACAGGAAGAGAGAGAGAGAGAGAGAGAACGTGAGAAACAAAGGAGATCAAAAGATAAATAGTGAGGGGCAAGAAAGAGAGAGAAAGAAAGAAATGCAAAGAGAGATAGAAAGAGAGAAGATAAAAGATAAAAGATAAAATAGAAGGGGAGAAAGAGAGAAGGTGAAAGCAAAGAAAAAAAGAGAAAAAGAGACAGAGAGGGTTAAAGAGAGAACTAGAGAGTCAGAGAATAAAATCATTTTATGTGGCCCGCAAGGTAATCCTGAGAGAAGCACAAAAGAAAAACGAGCCACAATGACATGCATTTTTAAATATGTCCACAAACCAGGTGCCGCTTGCAAAGCACCCCCAGTAGTTGTATTTGCTGACTACATTGAAAAAAAAACATTCCAAAGTTATTTTACTTCAAATAATTCACAGGTGCAATTTAAAAAAAAACACTTGGGTGGCTTTGCAGGAGTTGAAAAAAAAAAAGATTTAGCTCCTTTCTATAATAGATATGACATCTAACAGCAAAGTTCCCATATTTGGCTAAATATTTTCATATAAAATACAATTAAAAAGCAAAAATACTTTAAAATCATTACATCTACAGTTTAAATTAGAGTCTATTTTTGTCACTTTCCATTCTGCATGAGTTTCTGCGAAATAAATAAACTGTAGTGGCAATTATTTCAATGGTTGTTTTACACAGTTGATAAACACTACAAAGCATTAAATCTAATTGAAAGAAAATATATACTGAGGAAAAAAAAACACTCAATGATCGTTTTAACATCAAATCTTGAATCCCTAAATGATCCTTTTATTGTGAGCCTCTAAAAGACACCCCGCTCTACAGCCAGGACATACTTTTTATGCCATTCATTTACTAGTCTGATCCCTGTGACAATGGTTTTTCTAGCACGTGGCTCCTGAGCTGAAATTAGTTAGTACATCCTTAGTCTACAAGTTTCCATAGATACCTTTTGTTGATAGATATCTTGTTTGTATTTTTTGAAACTGCTAATTGTTTTGTGTATTTCGTCCTTGATTTGTTTTTGGTGTGTGGTCAGACTCGCTGTGTTTTCACGGTTTGTTTCAGTTTTACTCTGTTTTGGATTAAAGTATA
Source organism: Urocampus carinirostris (assembly GCF_059441175.1). NCBI lineage: Eukaryota > Metazoa > Chordata > Actinopteri > Syngnathiformes > Syngnathidae > Urocampus > Urocampus carinirostris. Next base: position 18,164,166 of record NC_142363.1, on the reverse strand, counting down.
GCTCGGACGCCAATCTTTATTTCGCGCTTTATTATAAAGGGAGTTTATCTGCGACTGAATTGTGTACCGCACACATACACACACAAAGAGAGCAGGGCAGTGCTGCCGAGCCACGTTGGGTCCCCATTGCAATTAATTGTTTGGGGCCTGGGGCTCAATGTCCACTGTCCAGTTTTGGCTAGGCTGAACTCCCACAAGCACCCTGCGCCAAACCATACACAGAAATGCCAAGAACCGCTTCTGACAAAGAGAGAGTATGAAAAAAGAGAAAGAGATATCAAGTGTAGTAATCAAAATGAAAAATGGGTCCCGGGCTACTTTAAGCACGAGCTAATTTATCACCAGAAAGTACGGATAAGTAGCCGAGATGTTGCCGTTCAGTAAGTACCCGTTCTGCACCAAATTATTCCACCCCTGCCTGCGCGCAACCATAAATCATACACTCACACACATCTTTTCCTATTAGCGGCCTTGCTAGGCATGGGCGCCTGCTCAGCTACCAAACGCAGACTAATAGGCTACAAATTTTAATTTTAAGAATGCACTGCCGCCTCTGAAAACTCACACTTCACCAACTGACTATTTTTGCACCCAGGTTCCGGTGTGCCAATATTCTTGTGACACAAACATGACCTCATACGGAGGCCTGGACAAAAAATATTGTCCTACTTCATGCTTTTATTATGAGAAGGCTACCTATTCCTGATCCTGTTCTCTTTTAAATCGAGCTGACCTTTTACCTCTTGACTCAACTCTTGCAAGTGGTGCACCCTACCTTGAGGATTACAGCAGTGTTTCGGAACCATTTTTAAGAAAAGGCACATTTTTTGACATTTAAAAAATCTCAAGGTACACCATCCTTTGAAAATGAATAGGAAATCCTGGCATCAGTTTCATGTCTTTTATTTTAAAATCACGCTGCCTAAATTGACAATATAATTTTATACGATCTAACTTTTTTCTATAGTACCAGAAAATGGTAATTAAAATCAGCAAAATTATTATTTTTACTCTAAGTTTGCACTTTGAATAACAAGAAAATAAAACAGCTTTAGTTGTTATTAAATATACTGTATGAATAACTAAATAACATATACAATTGAATGAGCCTTTTGACAGTTTTTCGGGTATCCATAGCAGAAAGATGGCTGAAAATTATGTCAGCCCCTTCCAGGTGAGGATCATTCTATGTAAATTAAATTTCTCGAACCTACAAATAAACTGCACGCCATAATTTTATGATGGTTCATAAAATTAAGGTTTTTATAATTTAGGCATGGAGAGATGGGCGCCACCAGGCTGTACTTGCCCAAGACACACCACAGGAAACGGTGCCCTTACGCCCCTAAATGTTAAGGGATCCAACCATCTATCTATTTATTAGATCAATATTGTTTTTTTTTTAATGAATTAAGATATATTTTACCATTAGGAGGCGCCAAATAATCAAGCATTGATATGATACGACAGTCTTATCTTATATACATATACATTAATTTAGAAGACATTACCGTACAGTATCTTTTTGTACAGCATGGTTAAAGTTGAGTACACAGTTAAGTTTGAAAGCATTTCAAAATAAAAGGGTTTCAATAAATGGGTCTTTGATGAGTATGTAAAAGGGTGAATGTGATAAATTCTGCCTTTAAAAAAGTCATTGACAAAAGCACATTTTCTAAATCGGTCACAGACTGCAACGAGTGGTGCATCCCTGGTGTAAAACTTTCTGTAATTTGCAAACCCACAAGACCTCCTCTAAAATGTAGATCAATTATCATCATTTACCACAGGGTATTAAGAATAATAATAGTAATATAATTTAAATAATACAAAACAATAGATACAAAAACAACAAAAATATTAAATTCAATAATTATTAGCTAATTAATAATATTTAGTAATCAATAACAAAGCAGGACGTGCGGCATGGTGTGTGACTGGTTAGCTCGTCCGCCTCATGCTTTGGAGGTCTTGGTTTCGGTTACAGCTACTGAAGTACTTGTGCAGGAGTTTGCATGTTCTTAGAATAGAAGAGTATAATTTACTTTTATTGTCATTCTTTGTAACCGTGCACACAGAACAAAATGTCGATACACCTGACCCGTACAGTTAAACTGTAGCGAGCCGATGCAGCCGCACCCAAATAGGGCGGTGGCATTTTAGACCCAACTGCTGTGTTGGGAGTCATTAGGTGATCAAACCCCCAATTCCAACCCTTAATACCGAGCGCCAAGCAGGGAGGCAAGGAGTACCAATGTTGTAAGTCTTAGGTATGACTCGGCCGAGGCTTAAATCAGCGACCTCCCAGTCTCGGAGCGGGCATCCTTCCTGCGTCGTTTTCCTCCTGCTACTGTGGTTTCCTCCCACATTCCATTATCTGTCTCTGTCTGCCTTGCAATTGGTTGGCAACTAACAAAGTCATTGTTTTGTCCAAACCAATATAAAAAAATGCCAAATCCTACGCCTTTGCCCTGCCCACTGCCAGCTGGTATAGGCTCCAGCACCCCCATGGCCCTAGTGAAGATAAGCTGTTTGGAAAATGAACGAATGAATGATAATGTAAGAACAATGCTTACACTAAAAATGTACCCAACACTTTCAATATACATTCACCGGCCAATTTATTAGGTACACCTGTCCAAAACAGCCAATCACATGGCGGCAACTAAGTGCATTTAGGCATGTAGACATGGTCCCGACAGTCTCCTGCAGTTCAAACCAAGCAGTAAAGGGGAAGAAAGGTGATTTGAGTGACTTTGAAAGTGACATGGTTGTTGGTGCCAAAAGGGCTGGTCTGAGTAACTCAGTAACTGCTGATCTACTGGGATTTTCCCGCTCAACCATACCTGGAGTTTACAGAGAATGGTCTAAGAAGAAAAATATCCAGTGAGCGGCAGTTCCGCCTTGTTGATGCTAGAGGTCAGAGGAGAATGGCCGGACTGGTTCGAGCAGATAGAAAGGCAACAGCGACTCAAATAACCATCCGTTACAACAAAGGTAGGCTGAAGAACACGTAGTACGTCGAACTTTGAGGCAGATGGGGTACAGCAGCAGAAGACCACGCCAGGTGCCACTCCTTTCAGCTAAGAACAAGAAACTGAGGCTACAGTTTGCACAAGCTCCTCAAAATTGGACAAGAGAAGATTGGAAAACCATTGCCTGGTCGGTGAGTCTCAATTTTTGCTGCAACATTCAGAGGGTAGGGTCAGGATTTGGTGTCAACAGTTCAGGCTGGTAGAGGTGGTGAAATGGTGTGGGGAATATTTTCTTGGCACTTTTTTGGGCTCCTTGGTACCAACTGAGCACCGTTGCAAAGCCACAGCCTACCAGAGTATTGTTGCCCACCATGTCCATGTCTATATGACCACAATGTACCCAACTTCTGACGGCTACTTTCAGCAGGATAATGCCATCATATCAATATGGGCCTAACGCTGAGGAATGCTTCCAGCACCTTGTTGAATCTATGCCACAAAGAATTCATGCAGTCCTGAAGGAAAAAGGGGGTCCAACCCGTCACTAGCGTGGTGTACCTAATAAAGTGGCCGGTGAGTGTATCTCACAATAATGCTTGTCATTGTCCATAAATAAAGACTGGTCCCAAATGAGTTGGACCAAATAGTCCAGGGGAAAGACAGAACTTCGGGCTAGGTGATGGATGGTGTCTTTGACGAGAAGTGGAAGCTTTGTGTTGGCCTTGTCTTCTCTCTGAAGTCTTTCACTCCGTATTGTGACCACATCCTGTTACGTCGCAGTTTCATAGCGGTGACAGCATGAGCAATGCTCGGTTTTGTTCTCCCCGCTCTTGCTATCCATCATTTGTGGACAAATAAAAGGAGAGCCTTACCGTAGACCTACAGACTCCCCTTCCCCACTTTCTCATACTGTTGAGACATCCTGTATTTAGCAAAATCCGTGCATGTGCCCGTTTTGTTACATTATACCTCCTACTTTCACAGACTCAACACTCCATTCCACGGGCACCCAAGAGGACGCGAGCGGGGATGTGCTGCAGCTCTATTCAAAAACACTTAGCTCATAAAGGTAACCTCCCCCTTCCCCAATCAATTTTCTACTTAAAGGCGGATGTAATCGGAGCTCAGTCAATGCGCCCGCTGTTGAAAGCATCCTGCTTTGCTTTTCCCAACCTGAAGCGCACTTACACACATGCACGCACACAAATGTTCAAGCATCTAATTAAAGTCTCATTTGATCACATTCTGGAGCGGTCAATTGGTGGTGAGGTGTAACAGTGTAATTACTCTCACCCTCCCAACATACCAAAAAGTGCTTAGAGCAAATATGTAATTTGAAAATAAACAGAAAAGGCAGGCCTATGTATGCAATCATGATCAATGAAGCGTAGCGGGATCCTATATGGTAATAAGAGGGGGGAATCTCCCAGCTTATATTGTCGCATAAAAGAAGCGTGATTAGTCAAACGTAATTAGCAGATCATTACGGAACGAGGAGGCTCTGCAGCCGTGCCTTTCATGCTTGTGTGAGGAGAAAACAAGGAGACGACTTATCTTAGCGACTATCATTCGGCTGACATGGTAGATGACTATGTACTCATGCAAACGATGCACAGTGTTACTGTATTTGTATTCAGTAAATAACAGATGATAGTGGGACAGATTATACAGTGAGATCAGAATTATTCATATCTTATTGATATCGAATCGGTAGCGAAGATGAAGATACAAATACCACATAAATGTGTCATGTACAAAATATTTTATTCAGTTTAATACCAGTTTTTTTTTATGAATACACTACTCAATAAAATAACTGAAGTTTATTTTACACTTTTTAGGTGAATAACATAAGCTCACCGAAATATAAGTTTAAAGTTCAGTGTACTGTACACTTAAAGGAAGGATAAAAGACTCAATGAATTTTAAACCTGCAAATGAAACAGGGGAAGAACCCCAGACACCCCAGATAAGAAATTCCAGCCTTTATTAAATGTCAAAGAAGCAGATCTGACCTAAAGGGTGTGGTATTCAAAGAACAACAATATGATTGGCCTAAAGTGACGATGATGTAAACAGTGCATAATAGTCAAAACAACAGAAAACATTGCTCAATAATAGTCAAAATGGACTGGCATTCTATGCAATCTCATTTGGAGGTGTCCAATATTATAGACTGAATAAACTTATCACTGAGGTAGAGATAAAATGTACTCTTTAAGTGTAAAAATAACACAGGTTATTTTACAAAGTAGACAGCAATGACACTTTTTTGGTAAAATAAAATAAATTATTTAACTTCAATTATTATTACCATTTTACTCAATTTTCAATAATTATTTAAGTTAAATAAAATGTGTTTTTTTCCCCGGTTTAAATATTAACTTTCTTGTTTATTTTCTTTTTTTTTTAATAATTGTATTGAGTGAAAAAAAGGTGTTCAGACTCTGCATGACAGAGAGCAGTTAATTTACCTAATTTGAATTAAATTGAAATTGAAAATAATTGTTTCTACTAAATCACAAATATATTATAAAACGCACATCAAATGATTTGCCTCTTTTTGAATGTTTTATTTTATTTCTATCGTGTTTACACAGAGTAAGTGTTAACATTTTCCCCATAAGTGTTAAATTAACACTAGCACAGCAAACATAGTCCTCGGCAACCGTGTTAAATTAATGCTGGTTATTAATATGACTAATTTGAGATCAATACTAGAAAGAGTTAACACTTGAAGAGCATGTCTTTTGTTGAATAGGAGAGATATTTAAACCTATTGAGTATTCAGCCAAAACCAGTCCAATATATATAATATATAATCTATAATCTATAATCTATAATCTATAATCTATAATATATGATATATGATATATGATATATGATATATAATATATGATATATGATATATAATATATAATATATAATATATAATATATAATATATAATATATAATATATAATATATAATATATAATATGTAATATATAATATGTAAGTCATAGTTTGGGTTGATGGATCAGCATTTTTTTCATAAAAAAAAATCTATCCCAATCTATCTTGGATTCAACTCTATACCAACTTCATGGACGCTGACCATGGATTTATAGGAAAAAAGTTATTATCTACTTCTCTGGATGAGATGTGTCTTTATCCTCCGCGTGTCACGAACCAGGACAGGAAACAGGAATGAGAACCCAATCGCGTAACATTACTGACAATTTATTGGGGAGAAGAAGAATGCGCACACACTCGATCCGGGGATCGATGGTCGTGGAAGTAGATTGAAATCAAACATATCGGGACAAAAATAAAACAGGATCAAAACACAGGCAAAAATGGAGATTCACAGGACTTGGCATATCACACAGAGTCTAGCAGAATTTTCACAGACGCTCTGACACCGGGCACCTCGCAAGACCGCGTTTAAGTAGTCCGGCAGCAATCTGTCAACGTGTTTCAGCTGGTGTCAGTGGGCGGGGCCAATTGGGCGCCGTGGCAACCGTGACAGAACCTGGCGCCACACGGCGGGGACCAATTGGGCGCCATGGCAACCATGTCAGTGCGCTTCCCTCATTTACTTCCGTGTTGATTCAATCGCTGACGATAGAGCAGAGTGGTTCCGTTGAGGTCAACAGAAAAATATAAAGGAAATTAGAAGTACAATAAAACAAAGGAAAAACAGTATATTCTGGGCTTGTTGAGAAGAATATGGAAACACATCAGGAAACTCGCAGGCGGGATTTTATGAGACAAGGGCATGGTTTGAAAGATGGGTCCCTGTGCATAGTGGAAGTTTACCGAATTGAACATATTGTCAATTGTGGCCAGGATAAGCTGATTTGAGCATCTTCTGGCAAGGATTTAGACAGAAACCATTAGTAAATGCTTTACTCAAATAGATACCCAGAAATAAATGCTTCACTCAGACACATGGATAATCATAAAGTTTATTAACTACAACCAAATGAATATGCAATGGTTTTAATAGTCAAAAGTATATACAGAAATCCATTGTTTTTTGCAGTGGTTGCTTTCAAAAAAGAAAACATCTATTAATTCATAAAATTCTCTACTACACAATGAAACCAAAGAACAAATTTTTTACAGGCTCAAGCATTTACTTGTCACAGAATAAAGGACACTTGTAGTTTAAGGACTTGTTTCTGTCCTACGACCAGGCTATGATCTCCCGTCCCGGCTGCGTGACTTGTTTCCGTCCTCCGACCACGCTCCGACCTCCCGTCCTGGCTGCTCGAGGGCTTCCCGCCTCGCCTTCCCAGCGAGCACCGCAATGCTGTCATTTGTTTCCCCGCACCTGACTTCCTGATTCCTCAATAAAGCTTTGTGTAAAACGTTACGCGTTTGGGTCTACTGTCTGTTCTGGTTCTGAAAGGTTTTCAAAATTCTGAATTTTAGATCGGACACAATACCTAATTTAAAGATACCGGAAGAAATGCGATTGGGGCAAGTGGAACTTATCCCGAAACTGTATAATATTTTAACATTTAAAAGTACATACTGACAGAATTATTCTTGTAACCGTATTTTCCGCACTATAAGGCGGATCGGATTATCAAGGGCACCCATCAAAAAATAGTATTTTGTTGCACTGGACCGGAAGGTGCATGCCATTGAAACTATATGAAGAGTTACTCTTTATACACTTTTTTGTAGGAGTGCAATGATTGATCAGTTGATAGATTATTTTCGAAAATTATGTTTTCAGCGGGGATGCATACTTATAAAATACTCTACCAGTTTCCAATCTTATCCACCGTATTCTGCTGTATAGAAGGCGCATTGAATTATAAAGCACACTTTCAAAATCCTGGCCAATATGGGGTTCATTGTTGCGCCTTATAGTCTGGAAAATACAGTGATATTGTCAATAAGGACAGGATATGGATGCAGCCATTCTACTTGAACCTGCTGAGTGTGTTTGTGTGCATGACACGAGCTGACGTGTTGAGATGTCATCTCTTAAAGGGGCTTATAAATGTACAAGTATGTGGTGTCACATAAACCCACCCTCCTTGATTTATCCCTATTGATCAACCGCTGAGGTCCGTGTCAGCCTTGCCACGGAAATCAACAATTGCGGCGCGAGTCACCTGCCCAACCGTACCCACTCCAAGGAAAATTATGCATGATTTATCACGCTTGGCTTGAACGTAACACCTCGAAAGGGAGGGCGGCAGGTGGACGTAGGAAAAATACATGAATATTGCAGGAGGGGGTTACGTTGGACGCTCCGTCCACATCTTTCGGACAAACGGGCTGAACTGACAGCAAAGATTGCTCTGAAGTTCCTGCGACATCACAGCTGACCAGCACTAGCCTACGACCCTCAACCTGTCTCTGTATGGTGCCCTACAGGTGTCAAAAAACAAACAAAACAAAAAAACGGGCAGAGAGCTTGGCATGGGATGACATTAGTGCCAAGCGCTCTCCCCACCAGGATCTCATTTCCTCTCGTGAAAATGTATAGCACGTCCGATGCGTAGCTTAGTTTAAAATGCAAAATGTGGACATTATCTGGCATGGAGATTCAGCGGCATCCATCACACTATGCTAATGCCGCCCTGTGGTTAAGATATTCTAATGTAAGCCACCCTGGAGATGTAGAGGAATTAACACAAACAGAGCAGGGCGGCCAGAACACAGAGGGGTCAGGAGATATAGGACAGCGTGGGGGAGTTGGAGGGGGCGACGCTACTCCTTAGACAGAAGACGGCACATGCTCGCTTATTCCTCCTACAAATTAAAATAGTTCACAGCAGGAGTCTTCAATTTGTTGAAATAGGTGATGTCTTTTCAAAGTAAAAAAATCATTCTTCAGACGCCCCGCCAGTGTGTGTCTTCTGACAAGGCAGACAAAAGACTTGCTGACCAAATGTAAAATAATGCATAATCTTTAGGAGGAAACAGGAGACAATATTTGGTTCTGTAAAATAAAATATATTACAATGTAGGACTGGTGAAACCAAATACAATCGTAAAATCTCCGTGGGGATGGCAATGTCCGTGATGAGTTTATTCTGCTGGTTTCTGTTTTTACAATTGGATGCCTGTAAAGGAGATTGATAGGATGCAAGTTCATTATTTTGATTGTTATACCTCACTGTTGTTCATTCTCTTGACTATCATGCACCCTTTCCATCATTGTTACTATAAAACAAAAAATGATATTGCCCCTTAATTTTGGCGCCCTTTAAGGCAGATCTGCTTTTATCAAACTAGGAGATTTGATAAAAAGTACAGGCTCAGAAGACGGCTTTAAAAACATTTTGGCATTGCGAGGGTTGTTTCTGTACACTCCTCTCCAATACTCCTGACAAGTTTAAAATGCACTGAGGTATTCTCTTTTTAATTTCAGTGTCAACTAAACTATAAACGTATTGGTTTGTCATTTGTGGATTTGGCAATTTGTTTAATTTGACAAGGAATAAAAGGCTTATTATCAGTATTAGCAAAAAATAACAGGATTGAGCACAATTTGATATTTTGGGGTAAAATTAACTCAGCCCTGTTTACAGTTAATGGCGCTCAGGATCAATATTGGTCCATTGCCAGGCATTATTTTGAGATATTGGCACTCTTTTGGCTGGTTAATGAATCTGAATTATGCTATTAAGAATAAAAACTGATAATAAATCTGTGTTACCATGCTTCAACCTGACACACATTTAGTGGTACAATTCTTACCAGATCACTTTTAAATTACAGGCAAGGGTTAGCATAAGTTTGCGGGGACTTAAACCACGTCAATTTCTCATAAAAACACTGTCTCTAGTTCAGAAATGCTTTTGTGAAAAAAAATGCAGCTCCCAGAATAATTAGTTTTTTTTTTTTATAGCAATAAAAACTTTAACAAACCCTTTACGCTTCAGCGCTTGGTTTTACTTGTAGTCTCGCAACCCGGATGTTGATTAGAACACGCTGAGGAGAAAGGGTCCCCTTCATCACTGCCCAAAACGCCCCACTTCCTTCTATGAAAGTGATTGTAGCCTCATAAGCTAATTGCAAACACTTGGTTGAAGTGTGTCAGAGGAGGAACAAGCCCGGCGTCCACGTAGCCTCTTCCCAGTTTAACAGCGTGTGCCGATGCCCTCGCTCTGCCTGCCGAAGCTGTACGTGCAGGCATTATTATCATTATATTAATGTGACATTAATTGCTTTTACTTTTTCACTCCATTAAGTGTGCTCTATCTCTTTGGGAGCCTCGCCAGATGGTTTATCACTTCCCGTACTGTTGCTAGCACCATTAACGGGCTAAGACACCGAGCTATAAAATAATTGCGCAGCAGCGTTGGAAATGTTCGGCGTTCTAATTGAAAAGTAATTGCGGAGGTATAGTGCAACTGTCACGCCGTAAAAGCCTGTCATTGAGGAGGAGGAGGGTTCTCTAGTAAAAAGGCTATTGTTTGCTTCTGTACTATAAAGTGGTCAAAGACGTGAAGCGACCGTCTTTATGTAAACGGGACAAACGATCCATTGAAAAGTCCACTCTTGTACTCAGCATGTTAATATATCACGTTTTATACGCTGGTCATTTACATGTATACATCAACATATAATAAAATTAACATTGTGAGCAGGAGACAATTAGGTAACAATGATAATGGAGAAGCTGTTATTTGACTTTGAGGAGGTGATGCATTTACATTCAGTTGGGGGCGGGACTACAACAAACTGAATTTATGACCCCAGAGCAGCCATATCATAAAATTCAAGTAGAAAAAAAACCCCTAAGTACATTAAAATACTGAAGACGAGACAAGTATGATAAACACCAAAATTACGGACAGAATTGGTATTGATTCGAAAAAGAAAAAAAATAGAATTCATTATACCAACTATGAGATATTCTCTTAAAAATTCTTGTTCATTCTCATTCGGATTTGATTGGCAGGATTGAATGGACGGTAGTTTTATCTCAAAGATGACAAAGACAATGATATTACATCTATTCATTTATGAAATTTTCTACAACACAATGAAACCAAAGAACAAACTCTACAGGCTCAAGCATTTGCTTGACAAATAAAAGTACTGTACTTTGTAATGTATATAAATCGGCTGTCATCACGATTGCCCATTGCCCTCACCTGTGCCCGGTCGTTTGGCGCCAGCTGCTGCTCGATGTCTGATTGGCTGCCCTCCTATTTAAACTCAGTGCTCTCATTCACTTCTGGTCAGTCCGTCAGCAAACCTCTGCAATTGCAAGACAAGCATTTTGACTCTCTCCGGTATCCTGCTCGTGTATCCAATATCCGGTATCGATCATGTCTGTCCGGTCCAGTCCTGTATCCTGCTCGTGTATCCTGTATCTGGTATCGATCCCGTCTGTCCTGTCCTGTCCAGTATCTTCTCGGCCCCACTTCTTCTGCCCAGCGATCGCCGATCGCGTTTATGTTCACACGCATGACTGCCCCGCTTCCGTAAAATAAAACCTTGTGTAAAAATGTTACACGTTTGGGTCCACCGTCTGTTCGGGTTCTGACAGCTGCATGGTATTGAGCCACCCTTGATCAAAAATACTATGGTTGATTATTATATTTTTTTTCAAACTTTTAAAAATAACCGTCAGTACAGAGAACCAAAACCATTATTACATAAAATAACTTCTCCTCTGCAATAAATAATTGTGATTTGAAAGGAAAATCTCCAATAACTCCCAATAGAATATTTTCCCTAATGTGTCATTTATAAGAGAGCAATTTACTATTCCTTTGATGTTCCTCATTGTTAAATGACCATGAAAAGGCAGCCAATATTGGTGACAACTACAATCGCGAGTCCCACTTTCTTAACCAAAGGTGAGACTGTCATTGTTACATGTTGAGGGTTCCCACACAAAGATTAGCTTTCCTGCCCAAATAGATCAAATAAAATCCGATTATTCATAAAATAATAACAAAAATATTATTTGGAGTAGTAGACTTTGTACACAAGCATGTGCGGGAAAAAATTTATGTATACTGTACTAAGATAAAAAGCAATTATAGTATTACTGCCACCTACTGAAATTGGGGTGCATTTACATTGTGATCAAAGTCAAAAACATAATCAGATTAATCAGATTACTTATTTAAAAAAACTATATTTTTAATGTAGTACACCTTAAACGAAAGAGTGTGTATGAAATAATTTAAGTATAATAATAACAATAATAATTTTGGATCACCACAGGGCTTTGTGCCAGGCCCTTTCCTGTTGTGCCTCTCCATCTACGACTGCAGCCCAGCCCATGAGGACAACATATTAGTCAAGCGGATGACACCACAGTGGTCGGTCTGCTTTCATAAGGAGATGTTGCAGCCTTCAGAGAAAAGGTCCAGAGGCTGACCACCTTGTGCTCTGAAAACCACCTTGCCTTGGATGGACAAAAAACGAAGGACATCATCATGGACTTCAGGAGGAACAGGAGTGAACGGCCCCCAATACATCAACGGCGATTGTGTGGTAAGGGTTCACATATTCAGGTTCCCAGGGGTCCTAATCTCCAATGATCTTTCTTAGCCGGGCAAACCCTCAGCCATCTTAAAAATAGCCCTGCAGCATCTTCACTTCCTGCGAGTCCTCAGGAGGAACAAACTAGACAGCAAGCCGCTGCTTGCCTTTTACCGCTTATGCATCGAGAAGCTTCGAAGCTATTGCTTTTCTACATGGTAAGAGGGAACTGCACTGAGGTGGACAGAAGGGAGCTGCTGAAGAAAGTGAAAGCAGTACAGCGTATCATTGCCTGCCCTCTCCCCTCCCTTATGAACATCTACTCCAGTTGGTGCCTCAGCAGAGCCCAAAACACCACCAAAGACAGGTTTTCCTTGCCTGCCTCTAGGAGGAGCTACAGGTTCATCAGAGCAACAACAAACAGAATGAGGAATATCTTCTTCCCAAGACCTATTACGACCCTGAACTCCCATCTATAGAAGTCAAAAGTATTACTGTTCTGTGAAACTGCCACAGTGAATTTGCACGTATTTATTATATATATCATTCATAATTTCTTTATAACATTTTTAATCCTATTGCAAAATGTTTTATTTGCACCGAAAGGGGAAGCCCTCCATTGTTCCAGTCCATCCATTCATTCATTCACAAAGAAACGGAATAATAGCTTTACTGCCAACTACTGAAGTTGGTGCGCATTAGCATTCTGCTGTAGTCCGACTAAAATAATTTGTGTTCAAATGCAGAATTTTTGGCATGATTTCTAGAATTTTAAGGTAATTTCACTTCAAATAGATGGCTGGACTTAATTGAAGTTTAAGAAATACACTTGCAATCTGAAGAAATACACTTGCAATCTTTTGCTCACCAAGGAAATATTTTATATCCATTAAAAATCATATGAATGATTCTTTGAAGTGTCCTTTTTCATCCATGGCTTCACAAACTGTCAGATCGCTGCCCAGAGTTTGGCCCCATCCCTTTATCGATGCACCCTCGTTGTTTAAGGTGACGCCGGGTCAACATGAGGGCTGCCTTGCTCTCATTTAAGCCGTCATTATGAAAACAAAACAGCCTCTCGCTGTTTATCAGTCTCGCATCGACTCCCTTTGAAGACGCTGTCCAACGCCCGATCTGATGTATTGACACCCATTGACTGGGACCTGAGGAACAGCAAGATGGTGAACTTGTCCCACGCAGATCAGGGTCAGGGTGAGACTGGGGGGTTGCTTGTGTGTCTCTATAAGATCCAATAGTGCTGTGTGTGCTCCAAATGAACGTGAGGAAAATAAAAGCCTGGCATTGGAATGATTAATAGCACCAGATATGATTGTGGGGGTTTTAATGCTACAAAAACCATACAATATCATAGAAGAAATGATCACTATGTCCAATTGATGAAGGTAAATGTGGTATGGGGCTAAATACAGTGGCCCCTCTAAATAGATTAATTTGTCCTTGGATCGAGCTCATATCTAGAATTTCTCTTATCTCTAATGAATATTATTAGAAACTAATCTGTTCCCAGCCTCACAAAATTATATAGGTTAAACCTAAATTCCTACCAAACACATATTCACTTAAAACCCCATTTTAACAGTAATCGAACATAAAAATACAGTTAAAAAAAAAGAAAAAAGAATTTAGCCAGTAGAAAAAACTATAGCGTATAAAAAGCTAAATTAAAAAATGAACTGGTACAAGCCAACCAAATGTATAAATAATTTGAATATAGATACAAAAATATAAGAGAGTCAGTTATGACCAAAAAGTCATTTAAATGTCACAAAAGCAAAGGAAATAATGTCATTGCTTTCGAGTTTCTGTTTCAACAAAATATGAAAGACACAAGTGATGCAATGTGTAATGTTTAAAGGTACGATCAGGCCTAAAATATTCAGCCCGACTCAATCCGAGTCGCGGGTATTAAAAACCCAAACCCGACACATTAACTTGATTTGATAAACGTGCCCGAAATAAACCCGAAACTTTAATGTGCCGTCAAGGTAAACATGAAGTTTTTCTCCGGCCGTGCGTACTTCAGAATTGTGCGTTTCGGCTGAACTACGCAGCTTGGGACTTACTCAAATCAAGTGTGCCCCATTGTGCGCATCTTGCCAACATGCAGCAAACAAAAGTGAAACTGAACAAAATGGCACCAACAAGAAAATCCAATTTTGCAGATTACAAGCTGCAAATGGTGAAAGGTTTAACTAAAAAGCAGAAGGAAATTTTGTAAAGCTTGTAAGCGGTTGGCAAGAAGCAGAAATGACGTCAAATGTGAGGGAGGTGGAAGGAGGAATCCCTGTGTCTTTAACCCCAGCACAGAGGAGGAAAATTTCTTTGGATTTAGTGATTTTGAGTAAAACGGATTGTTTGGTAAGCATTTTATTCATCTAAAAAACTACTTGAGTAAAAGTAATTGAATGCTGCGTAAATCCTCTACATAGGAAAGAAAAAAACCAAGAGCGAGAAGCCCGACCGGCCTGACTTAATGATTAAAATTTTAAGCCTAAACCGGGTCAGGTTTGGGCCCAGGCGCAAGATCTTACCCCTAGTAATGTTTGATGTAAATGTGAACAAAACCAACTCCAGACCTACTGAAAATTTCGTAAAAAAAATGTTTCCCGAATATTTAGAGGCATAACCCTGGTGAAAACCGACAGATTACTGTATACAAAAATATGCAAGAAAATACAACAAAACTACTGTTGGGAATTAAATATTAAAATGTATCAATTACCAAATTGTTCGAATTAGTTATTTGACTCCATTGACCAAAAACAACCTACATTCACCCAACAATGCACGCTCGTTTCTTGATGGAAAAGATGGACAAGAAAAGCCAACATTTTCACATTTTTAATTTCTTTAACTATTTAACTGAGTGAACTCAATCGAATATGGCCGAATTAGTCGAATTAGTGTAGCTCGAGTCTCTGGCAAGCCTTCTCTTCAAGTCCTCTACCTTTCTCCTCTCCGCCCACGTCTTTCCGCAAGATGGTGTCCCGGCTCCTCCCATGGGCGCGCCAACTTGGCCCCCTGGGCTCCACCATCTCGGAGAAGAGCGCCACGATGTCTGGAAAAACTCAATACAGAGGAGCGCATTTCTCAAACAATGCCTGCGGTCCTCCGTCATCAGGGCCCCTCCGCGTCTGGATGCGCTGATTATCTTATCAGCCTCACGTCCCGTTCCCGCCATTCCTGTAAACAATATTCTCCACTAGGTTGCACTGACCTCGCACCACAGCCCCGCCAGTGAATATCTTTTGCATTAAATGTAATTTGTAATCGATCGTACAAAATCATTTATAGTCAAATGTATACAAGCAAATAGGTACTGTATTTTGTGCATTTTGCATACATTTTCATGGTAAGTTGTATGTATGTTCTGCACTTTGGTCCTTTACAGTCATTGGCCAACTCCTTGATGTAAATCCAGTTTAAACCCAAAACTCCTCCCTTACTTTTGTATCTCCTTCCTCCCAAGGTCAACACCTTCCAAAATGGGTCCAAGGAGGAGTAGGACCCCAAATGTGATGGGCCCACCTCCATATCTGCCTGCTTCAGTAGATTGCGTGTCAAACTCAAGTGAAAAGTGTACCATTGCCTCTTTATATCTCCATTTGGCACCCTCATTACAACCATTCATGATCACTTAAGAAGGCCCCGGCGCCATCACTGTCCTCGTTGCACCTTTCCCAATCAAATACTTCGCATTAAAAGCTCATTGGAGCAAAAGGAGTGGGGGGATTCCAGCAATGGTTGTATCCATATAGCGCGATCATAGTCATGATATATTGATTGCCCCAGTCACCATGGCACCAGGACAATAGTCCAGACCTGCAGGCCTATGGTCAGTCCCACAGCGGCTGCTCCCCCTCCCCATGCATCCTCTTGGCTGGCTATGTGATCCATGCGGCAGATTAAAAAGCACGGCTCCCTTTTGTGACGCCGCGGACAAAGTTGGAGGACGACATCTAAACGCATTCATAAACATGGACCTCAAAGCAGCGCCGTAAATCTCCGGCTCATCCTCTTCGCCTCTCCATTCCCGCCGCTGGCCCGTCAGGCTTCATGGGAAGTATAAACAAGGAGTGTGTGAAAAAAACAAAGAGGTGAAGCGTGCATGGAAAACAGTCCCCTGTGACCACACCGGTTTGTGGTGATTGCGTTACAAAGAAAGTTTTCTCGGTAATGAGTATTCTAGCGCGTTATTTAATCATGGTACCTTACTTCTCTAAAGGAAGATCATGAATCAAAACATCCTGTGACCGCTGTTTCTCCTTTCTCATAATGTAACAATCCTCAATCTGCAAGCAACGCTAACCACGTCTGAATGATATAGCAAAAAGTAAATGGAAGCAGGCAGCACGGCGGCATAGTGGTAAGCGCGTGTGTGGCACAGTTCTGAGGTCATGGGTTCAAATCCAGCAAACAACCTTCCTGTGCGGAGTTTGTATGTTCTCCCCGTGCTTGCGTGGATTTCTTCCGGGCACTCCGTTTTCCTCCCACATTCCAAAGACATGCATTTCAGGTGAATTGGCCGGTCGAAATTGTCCCTAGGTGTGAATGTCCCTGTGAGCCCTGCGACTGGCTGACAACCAGTTCAGGGTGTCCCCTACCCACTGCCCGGAGATGGCTGGGATGGGCTCCAGCACCTCCGCCACCCTACTGAGGATAAGCGGTGCAGATAATGGATGGATGGATAGATGGAAGCAAATCAACATTGTTATTATCATAACTATTTCTATCAAAGTAATATTATAGGAGTGTCTGAAATAACGTCTGCCCGGACGCCCGGGGCGTGCATCTTTTACGTCTGGCGTACAACTTACAAAACCTCTCCGCCCGGGTGGCCGACAACTTTTTCGAGAAAGAATATTTATTTATCTATTTTTTCAAATCAAGTCTTTGCTTTATTCCGTTTTCGACATTTTCGTATGGTTTGGAAATTTCGGATTTTCGGTACGTTTAGCAATTTACATACTCGGCAGCCGATCAGAAGCCTGCATCGAATAACTTCCAGACTTTCCCGAGCATTATAAGGTCGTGCATTTGCATATCGTTTTCCAAAGTAGACGCACAGAGAACACAAGAAAAATGGAGAAGTGGTTAGGAATCAAGGCAAAATTCCAGCCCCAGAAGAAACATTCAAAAGAAGCTAAAAAAATTTATGACGCTACAAAACGTAAACGTACATTAAAAACATCGTGGAAAGAGGAGTTTACGTGGCTTGTAGCCTGAATGAAGATGAGTAAATACAGGTACATATTGATGGCAGATGGAAAACAGCGAGGTCATATATATGCAATGAATGTTATAAGTAGATTTATAATAAACTTAATTCAAAGTGTTGTTCTGTTATATATTCTGATTATCAATCCTTAATACTTACCAACAATATATATATTTATTTTTTTGCGATTAGTCGTTTTATTGTTTTTCAAGTTGGCAGGCAACTCTATGGCTGGGCAGGCAATTTTTCAGAGTTGTCTGCCCTGGTGTCCTATAACTATTAGTCATGAGTTTCAGACACTGATTATAGTAATAATAACTATAATTATTACAATTGTCATTTATTATAATAATTGTCATTATTGGTGACTGAATGATATTAAATGATTACCAGCATTATAAAGTTAATAGATGGGTAAAAATAAATTAATCCGGTGGTTAGCGCGCAGCCACACGTTGCGGAGGTTCAGGGTTCAAGTCCAGCTACCGCAGCCTCTCCATGTGGAGTTAGCGTGTTCTCCCCGTGCCTACGTGGGTTTCCTCTGGGCACTCCGGTTTTCTCCCACATTCCAAAAACACGCATTTCAGGTTAATTGGCCGGTCCAAATTGTCCCTAGGTTTGAATGAAGGAATGTGTTGTCTGTCTCTGTGCCCTGCAGCTGGCTGGCAACCAGTTCAGGGTGTCCCCTGCTCACTGCACGATGGGCTCCAGCACCCCCGGGACCCTACTGAGGATAAGCGTTGCAGATAATGGATTGATGGATATTAAAACTGTGATGGAATTAGTGAATTAGTGATTCTTTCTACTCCCTTTTGAACATGTATGATAATATTGTAGGGTTTTTGGGGGGGTTCATAGTTTTTGTTTTGTTTTCAATTTGTCATTTGTGAAAAAAAAGTTTCAATTATTCAAAATACAACTGAATACAGCTACCATGGCGCCGTCTCAAGCTCGAGAATGCTACCCTACTGATATTCTGATACTCTACCGTTTATATTCTACTCGCATCTAAGTCATGTTTACAACTACTGAAATCAGGGGGTCAGTTTATATGTTTATATATTTGGTTTTGTGTCGCCAGTGGCAAATGGTAGGAAATGCGTGGGGGAGTGGCCTACACAGGAACAACGATAATGGAGCAAACGTGAGTACAGAAGTTATGGTAAAGGTGTGCTGAATTTGGGTCTTTTTATTTTTAAAATGTTGTTTGCAATACACCATGGCTGGAGAAAAAAGAAAACATCTTGGAAAGTACCCCAAAATTAATAGGGACATTTTTGAGTGGTTTAAAGTCCAGAGACAAAATGGATATGGAGTGTCTTGGCTAAGTGTTTGCAAGCTCTCAAGATTGCATGAACCAATAAATATGAAAGGTTTCCTCGCTTACAGTTTTCTATACATGTTTTCTACTATTTCTCTTATTACGTGGCTATTTCAAGCAGTTTCAACGCTAGTATTGATGGTAATTTGTAACTACGTAGAATAAAAATCAGTTTAAAAATTAAATTGTGTTTTACTTTTTTCAGCTCAAACTTGCATTGAAAGTGACCACGTTGTTGAATACATGCGGCCATTATTCAAATCATTTATTGATATCTATGAACACAATGGTTGGTTAGTTAGTTAGTTGGTTGGTTGGTTGGTTGGTTGGTTGGTTGGTTGGTTGGCTGGTTGGTCGTGGGGGCACCATTTCCTGTAGTGTGCCTTGGGCAAGTACAGCCTGGTGGTGCCCATCCCTCTCCAGGCCAACATATGTTTCATAGTAACATCAAATCTACATGGTATTTTTTGGATTGGTTAGTCAGTCAGTCAGTGAGTCTGTCAGTGAGTCAGTCAGTAAGTCAGTCAGTGAGTCGGTCAGTCAGCCAGCCAGCCAGCCAGTTAGGAAGTTAGTCAGTTAGTCAATTTTTTTAGGTGGTCGGTTTGTTGGTTGGTTGGTTGGTTGGTTGGTTTGGTTGGTTAGATGGTTAACCGCCTTGGTCGTGGGGGCACCACTTCCTGTAGTGTGTCTTGGGCAAGTACAGCCTTGTGGCGCTCATCCCTCTCCAGGCCAATATATGTTTCATTCTAAAATAAAATCTACAAGGAATTTTCTTAATGTCCTTCAAAGTCTGATTCACAATTAGATACACCAAAGAGTTGTTTCCCTTATCGTGCTTTTTTGCGTTTATCTATATTTTTAAGATGACCTTCTGTTTTTCCATTTTCTAACATTCGTCACTGGTACCGTGAATAAAAACAGTGAGATAATGAGATAAAATCTAATGTGCGTTACACACGAATAAATTCAGTACTCCCGCCTAAGCCAAACACACTGATTTAATTCAAATGCATCACCTCAAACGCCCGATTTATTCTGGAATATTTTACAGTAGCCCCCTCCCCACCTCGAAATACTTTCTCCTTGGATCCATACAATTCACATAGGTCACCCTTTCTTCCTTCAAAACAATTAATTCCTCCTGAAGGTGGGAGATTTTCCTGACTGATAGTTACTTTCGGAGTTACGCACTATTTGGGGTGTCAGTACTCTGGTGGATAACACAATTCCTTTTTAAATGAAGTAACTAGGAACTAAAACTACTGTTTTTGACTAACACTGGTGACCAGATGCTTCCAACGACAAAGCCAAGGGGCCTCTCGCCAATCCTAAGGATCTGTTTGTTCTCACGCTGACAACATTCGACCGATGAGAAAATATGCATGTCTGGCTCGCTTTTTCTCCTCGGGTTGACGTCATATTGAATTTGGAATCTCTGAGTGAGTTTCTTTTGTCAGGACAGCTGTTGTCATCTATCAGCATAGCCGACCACACAGAACGAAAGAATTAAGGGTGGCCTGAACTAGCCAAATATCGATATTTGGTACTTGGGTCGGATGGATGATATTGTCTTGGGGTTGATACGTTTTGTGTCTTATGATTATACTCGCCTAATAACTTTCAAATTCAATCTAATTGTGATTTCACTTCATTTGCATGACTAAATTTGTTTAAGATATTGTACAATGGAAGTTATTTTATTCGTCCTGTTAACATTGTTATGCAATATTTGTATTTTTGTTAGATTGCTACTTTTTTGTTTGACTCTCTTGATTTTGTTCTGAAATGGTTGTTGTACTGTAGTAGAAGTATCTAAGATTTTTTAAATTGTGGTTTTTACACTATTTGCACTTCTCTTTCAAAATATCATGTAATGGAAAATATTATAGCTGTCATGTTGACTTTTTTTATATTTGTATTTTCACGACATTGCAGATTTTTGGTTTGACTCTCTTTGTCAAGATTACCGATGTGAATCACCAGTGCCCGCTTCTTTGGCGCCAACTGCCTCGGACTCTGATTGGCCCCCTGTCCTTATTTATACCAACTCCTATGTGTCCCCTTTCGTCAGTCCGTCTGCGAACCTCAGTTAACACCTGGCAAGCCCTTTTCGACCTGACTCCTACCTGTTTTTTGCTCCTGTCTGTCCCTTGGCTTCGACCCGTTTTTGATCCTGACCACGTCTACTCTCCCGTCCCAGCTTTTGACCTCTTTTTGTCCCCGACCACGTATACTCTCCTTTCCTGGCTTACAACTTGCTCCCAGTCCCAAACGCGTTTTTGCTCTCCTGTCCCGGCTACTGACCCGTTTTCCGTTCCCGACACCGCCATTGCTCACCATGGAAGATTCACATCCCTGGTCAGAGCGACCTGCTTCCCGCATCCAGCAATCACCGGATCGTGGGCGCAACCCTTACTCCTTCTTCCAATAAAACTTGTGAGAAACGCAACGCAAGTGGGTCCTGTCTCTGTTCTGGTCTTGACAGTCTTAACTCTTTGTTTTGAAACAGTTGTAATAGAAGTATTTATTTTTACCTTTTTATGCTGTTAAAGGTTTTTACATTGTGTTGTTTAAACTGTTTACACTATTTGCACTTTGACTTCATTTTCCAAATATTGTGCGTTTGACAGTACAGTAGTTGAGTAATCTTAGTAATCTTATTGACATTGTTTTAAACATTTTAATGCATATTTGTATTTTGGGGATGGTGTGGTCTGTGGTTTGCAATAATCTGTGGTCTGTGCAGCCCTTTGAGACTCCTTGTGATTAAAGGGCTATACAAATAAACATGCCTTGACTTGAGTTGACTTGAAATGGTTACATTGTTGTTTTTTATCTTACTCTTGACATTTCATCAGGAAACATTAGTGATAAAAAATAAAATGTATATTTTTGTACTGTTAAAGTTTGCATTTTAGTAATTTCATGAAAAATACAAATTCCTCATGCCGAAAATCTTAGTACTGTGTTCATCATAATAATAAATACACTCAAGGAGGGAGGGGGCTTTATTATTCAATGATCAAGACATTTCCAAGCAAAAGTATCAATATCAGATCAGTATTGATCCACGCTATCCTGTATTTACTTGGACGGGATCGATGTCAAAAATCCCAGTATTACTCACCCCTAGAAGGCAAAGGAAGACAAAGCGGTAGTGGCGGGTAACCATTTTCAAGTAGTCTCACTTCCTCGATCGTTCCCGTCTATTTTTGATCCGAGTGACTGATTTGCATAGAAAAGTTCATAAGCACGGGACATAAGGATATGGCCGTAAAAGCGAGCGATAAAAAATTTAACTATGACGGAATATTAAAAGCGGCAGTAAATTGCGGCATCGGCAGCGACGGCGCTAATCTCGGGGCTCACTGTACACAGAGAATAAAACATCACCTGACAGGTACGCTCGGCTTTCGGTTCCCGTCCCGGTTTGGTGGCTAAGATTTAAGATAATGACACAATGACTTTCATGTGGACGCCGACATTGAATCTTTTTTTTTTTTCGAATGTCGTTCCGACGACGTCGGGGAAGAAATTGTTCGTAACGTCGGGCCTCGCGCTTGTCTCAACTCATTTATTTCAGCCAAGGTCTGCGGATATAAATAAAAGGAAATGTTACTGGCGCATTTCAACTGGGCGCCGGCCTTGAAAGCGGTAATGTAACCGCATATCATCAAAAGTGCTGAATCTCTTTTTGTCAGCCCGCGTGACGTGCCATTCTTTCCGACATGTTCGAGCGGGATGCCATTTCGACTAACGGGGTGAGGGTATCGATCAAAATATCGATATCATCGATACTAAGCAGGTACTTGCATCGGATCGAGACTATGGTCCTGGGATCGATACTTCACCCCACTGACAAATTGCTTTAAAGCGCTGCTCAGTTAATGCCTGTTTGAGTGACTGACAGTCAAGTCAAGTCATATTTTTTTGTATAGCCCTTAATCACAAAATGTCTCAAAGGACTGAACAGGTTCCAATTACACCATCCCCTGATCTTAAACCAACATGCGGGCAAGGAAAAACCCAAAACCTTAGCGCGAGGAAAATAAGAAACCTTGAGATGCGCCTCACAGTGTCATTTGTGTGGTAGTGTGGCAATACCATAAGTTTACATAAACACAAGAAAAAAGTTTACCCTGCAGAGAGCAACGACATAAAACCAAAAATATAAACACATTGCTGTTCCTGAACAAAAACCTGTAAATCAGTTGTCACTCTGGCAACATTGCCAATGTATTCATTTGACTCTCTTGACTTTTTCTCAGTAAAATGTGTTGTAATACAAGTATTTTTTTAATACTGTTAAATATTGTTTACACTATTTTCACAGTTTTTTTTGTTTGTTTTTGTTCAAAATATTGTGCAATGAAGAAGAAGAATAAGAAGAATTTACTTTTTATTGCCCATGCACACAGAACGAAATGTCGATACATCTGACCCGCACAGTTAAACTGTAGCGAGCGATGTAGCCGCAGCTGAACAGGGCGCCGCCATTTTAGACCCAACTGCTGTGTTGGGAGTCATTAGGTGATCAAACCACTCAATTCCAACCCTTAATGCCAAGCGCCAAGCAGGGAGGTAATGGGTAACAATGTTGTCTTAGGTTTGAACCAGCGACCTCCCAGTCTCAGAGCGGGCGCCCTAACCACAAGGCCACCGAGCTGGTATAATGGAAGATATTATTGTTGACATCGTTATGTTGACATTTTTGGTACACTCAGTTTTAAAGCAAAGTATTAAATCATGTCTCTTTTTAAAAGCAAGTAAGTTAAATTTCTAAAAAAAATAATGAAAAAAATTACCTTTTCACCAGATGATAGCAGTAAACCTGGTCATCCTAGTCAGGGGATTACCACTTGTGAGGCCCCTTCTCAAGGTTTCACAATTTACCTCATATTGAGGTTTTGAGTTTTTCCTTGCCCGCATGTTGGTTTCAGATCAGGAAATTGTGTAATTGTGGCCTTAACAGTCCTTTGTGATTAAGTGTGATATAAATAAATATGACTTGGCTTGGATATCTGTGAGGATTTCACCCCAGCCCATTTCCGACATGGGCGACTGTAGATAAAAAAGGAAAGTTGACTGTGAGGGCTGCTGCTTCTAGGATGAGTGAAAACTGGAGTATTTGCCAAGAGACTCAGGCTGTATACAATAAATAGATCAAGAGGCACTGCCAGACAAAACATTTCAAGATTACATGGAAAATGTTTACTTTGTTTGATTTATTTTATCATGTTATGCAATGCAATCTTAAACAGCTTCAACAACCTTATGCAAATTTATACTTTTACTCAAAAATAAATAAATACATTAAGTACATTAAAAATAAAAACAGTATTGATAAAACATGATTATAAGGCACACCAGATAATAGGATGCACTTTTGAATTTCTGGCCAATTTAGGGTTTTTAGGTGGCCCTTTTGTCTGGAAAATTGTAAAGTAAGCTACTTTTAGTTATTGTGTATTCCTCCTATGTTACAAATGAACTTGCTATGAAATTAACTTTCATCTCATCTCATTAGCCGTACCGCTTATCCTCATTAGGGTCGCGGGGGGGCTGGAGCCCATCCCAGCCATCTTCGGGCAGTGGGCAGGGGACACCCTGAACTGGTTGCCAGCCAATCGCAGGGCACACAGGGACAGACAACTCATTCGCTCATTCACACCTAGGGACAATTTGGACCGGCCAATTAACCTGAAATGCATGTTTTTGGAATGTGGGAGGAAACCGGAGTGCCCGGAGGAAACCCACGCAAGCACGGGGAGAACATACAAACTCCGCACAGAAAGTCTGGAGCTGGATTTGAACCCACGACAGGTTCCCATGACATGAACTGTGCCGCACAAGCGCTAACCACTGCGCCGCCGTGCTGCCCGAAATTAACTTTTTTAACCTGTATTTCTATTTTCAATACACAAGTAATCATTCACACACACACATAGTCACATTCAAAGATCCACGTTTTTCAGTCATTGTATGTAATGTAATGCGCATGCGTGACTTTTCAATAAATGCAGCTACTGAAACCGGCAGTAGTTGAGAGGGATTCGGTCAAGCTAGCTATCGGATCTCTCTACCTACTGCAGTAGCCTTTTTAAACTTCAATTCCTGCCTCTGCCTGAATTCTTTGGTCAGCTGTGGGTTTATATCTTTTTAGACTCAACAAAAATACGGTAATAATTTTAGTGGCGAAACCAGATATTGTAAATGTTAATTAATGGTTGCTGAAATAAACTACTTTAATTTAAATGTGTTCATTTATTTTTGTGCAACCGTGGCTCTAACTGTGGTTTTAATTCCACGCGTCTAATGGTCCAGTGCGCTTTAAGAAAAATAGATCACAAAAGACTATTTTTAGGGGGTACGTCTTTTAGTCTGGTGCCCTATATTGTGCAGAAAATACAGTAAATGTGACTATCACAATAGAGGGAAACAACTGTGTACATTTCCCCCCGCCCTCTCCAGTCAATAAGAGTGCATTCGCGTTTGTGATGGAGCGCAAGGTCAAAAGGACGCTGCGCGGGCTTGCCAATGGGGGAACGTGGAGCGACAGGGGGGGCGGTAGGACGGGCGATAGGGGGGAGGATTGGCGCGGGCCGGCTACCAAGCCCAAGGCCAAAGCCGCGCAGACGGACACCATATTGAAATTAGCAAATGGACTGCGTAGTGTCGCTAGCTGCTCCATTTGCGCTGGCCTCCTCTGGATGATATACACATGCGCCTCGGCCAAGGGATGCCACACTTTTTAAAGGGCAGCCATGTGCAAGAGAGGTGGGTGGGGGGATATGTGTGAGGGGAGCTTTACTGGAAAAAGTAACTAGTTACTTGTTACCTCATTTAAAAAGTAATTGCCCGAAAAATGGGCCCAAAAAGGATTGATGTTGATTACCCAAGTCTTCGAAGGACAGGCAATGAAATCATTCGAACAACTCCAACAAGAATTTGACCTACCTAGAAATGATTTTTACAAATATTTGCAACTAAGGCATTACCTCCAGAAACATGATGAATGGGGGAAAATATGTAAGGAGCCAACTAAAGTTGAGGAATTATTAATATCATATTCAAAAGGACAATCAATGAAGGGGGTTATATCAAAACTATATAAAGCTCTGAGAATGGATCTCAGTAATGATGACATGGTGGTTAAGGAAAAATGGGAACAAGAAACTAATGTAGTGATAAAAGACAACAAATGGGAAAAAACTTTGAAAGAGGGACACAAAATAACCAACAGCCCGACATGGAGGGAGTTTGAATGGAAAGTAAAAATGCGATTCTTCTATACACCCTCTATCACTTCAAAATATAAAAATACCTCAAATCTATGTTGGCGTAACTGTGGGGGGGGTCGGAGACTTTACGCATATTTTCTGGAATTGCCCTGTAATATCAAATTTTTGGAGAAGTATCCAGACAGAAATAAAATTAATTATCGGCTGGGAGTTGTGGTTGGATCCAATGGCCTACGTAATAGGAATTTTGCCAGAAGAATTACTGTCTGGTCAACAGAAATACATACTAAAGGTTATGCTTCTGGTAGCAAAGAAAATGATCAGTGTCCTGGCTGAAACCACAACCTCCTGACATAAAACAATAGAGAGAAAAATTAAAGCAAATGTACATTATGGAAAAAATCACGGCAATACTTCAACTGAAACTCGATCAATTTGAGAAAAAATGGAAGCCTATCACACAAATTGTACTAGATGTCTAAACACCTCCCCCCCTTTTTTATTTTATTGATTGTATTGTATCAACATTTTTTTAATTATCTCATCTCATCTCATTAGCTGCACCGCTTATCCTCAGTAGGGTTGCGGGGGTGCTGGAGCCCATCCCAGCAATCATTGGGCAGTGGGCAGGGGACACCCTGAACTGGTTGCCAGCCAATCGCAGGGCACACAGGGACAGACAACTCGTTCGCTCATTCACACCTAAGGACAATTTGGACCGGCCAATCCACCTGAAATGCATGTCTTTGGAATGTGGGAGGAAACCGGAGTGCCCGGAGGAAACCCACGCAAGCACGGGGAGAACATACAAACTCCGCACAGTAAGTCCGGTAGGTGGATTTGAACCCACACAGGAGGTTCCCAAGACCTTAGAACTGTGCCGCACACGCGCTAACCACTGCGGCGCCGTGCTGCCCTTTTTTTAATTATTTATTTATTTATTATAATTTTTTTTCCTGTTGTTTCTTCTGTTATTTATGGGTGTGTCAAGTGTATATGTTTTGTGTTTGTGTTGATGTATGATGGTGGACTCAAACCTCTGTCAAAATTTGTGTGAGAAATAAAAAGTTTTAAAAAATAAAAAGTAATTGCGTTACCGCCAAGATTAATGAAGCCCAAAAGTAGCGCATTACTCCGAAAGTAACCACTTACAAATTACAGTATTTACTCACATTGAAGCCGATCCCCGAAAACTACTTAGAAATAGCCACTTAAAAGAAATAGAAGAAAACCTGTTCACCAAATTGTGGAAGCCATGAAGCCTTCATAATTTTTAAAGTTTGCAATCTTGTGAGCTTGAAACAAACAGTTGAGACACTCCATATCCATTTAGTGTCTTCGGACCACCTGAATATTTCGTAATTGATTTCTGGGTTATGTCGGAGACGTTTTCTTTTTTCTCCGGGTACGCCATATTGCAAAATAATTTTGTAACTAAAAAGACCAAAATTCAGCACTCTTACCGTAAATTCTATACTCACTTATTTGCCAATGATTTCCATGTTAATGTGTAAGCCACGCCCATCTCCACATGCTGCCTACCATTCGGTACTGACACACAACCAAAATATGTGCATACACCCTGATTTCAGTATTTTAATTAACAGCTTTAAATACAAAGTGCTTTAAATACAATTTAAATATTGTGGGGGAGAATGTATATTTCATCAAAATTTTTTATTTTCCTCATGCTGATGTTTTTGAGTTTTTCCTTGCCCTGGTGCTGGTTTAAGATCAGGGGATGGTGTAACTGTAACCTGTGCTGTCCTCTGAGACATTTTAGGGCTATACAAATAAACTTGACTTGACCTGACAACTACTTTACAAAAGTCATTATGTAAAATTACACACAATTAAGTCATATTTGGTATGATTTCACTAAACAGTAATAGTAATAATTTATTGCATCTGGTCACAGGTACAAAATTCCCACAATGCTGGTACAGTGCCATTTGTTCAACTAATTTAAAAGGGACACTGGGCATAATTCAACTTTTCTTTAAATTCAGTGCTAAATACACCAGGAAAAAAAACCTACTTGTTCCTGTACAAGCCACGCCCACTCCCCTACACACTGTCAACTACAGGTGGCACACAACCAAATATGTACGTATAAACTGACCCCCTGATTTTAATATTTTAATTTTATAGTCGTAAATACGGTTTAGATAACAGTATAAACGGTAGGAACAATATCCAAAAATCAGTAGGGAGAAATCCAGCGCCCTTGAACTCCATAACTGTATTCAGTTGTATTTGTAGAATTGTGTGGTACTTTGTGAGCAAAGGAGAAATCGGTTGACATTGTGATCCACGGTCTTATACAAAAATAACAGAGTATTGCACGGTATTGTAATGAGGATCGAGTAACATAATGTTATCAAAAACGCGTTACAGTACTCGTTAGCGAGAAAATTCATTGAGTTCCAGGTACGTGTTCCTTTATAACACCTTACTACCAACACTGGCTGAGGGTATATGTGAGGGAGGGGTGTAACCTCCCCTTGTCCAAAAATGGAATGGGTAGACTTATTTATTTACAGCATGTTTTGCACTCATCTCATAACACTGTAAATTACCTGCATGGTCAAGGCCCGAGAAGAGTGAAGGGACACTAAAGTATTTGATCTATATGAAATTTCATTCAGGAATCACATGCGATCCGTCCATTTCCATAAATCAGGCTTTACGAGTCGTATTTTAAATACAAAATCAGGTGCGTGTGAATATAAATGTGTAAATTATGAGCGCCGAGGCTTGTGTGTGTTATACGATGCACAATATGTCTGTAGGCCGCCGACAGACGGAGTGTCTGGCAAATATTTATGAGAGTTGCGGCGTATTTGTGCAAAAAGGATAAGAGATGTGTGATGGGCCCCATGCAGTCTTGGCTGCCTGATTAGATACTGATGTTATGGTGGCGTATATCAATACAGTCGAACGACCGAAATTTTGTCATGAGGCTTGATGATAACAAAAGATTTCAAAAGCAATGAACGTCAAACCTGATGTGAAGTCATTTTTTCGATTCATTGAATTCTTTTGTTGAGTAATAGTAAATACTGACATCATAACTATACTACATTCCCTTCCCTCTGCAGAAAGTTGGTTTATATTATGGATACTGTACCTTTGATTCCCAACATATTTTCCCTAAAGGGACTGTGTGTATTATTTGACTACTACATGCTGTTGTTGGTTGCATCAGACAGTGAGTGATAAAAAGCAAAAGGAATAATGCAAACTACAGAGACTAAAATGTCACGGTTGCCATGGCGCCCAATTGGCCACGCCCGTGTGGCGCCAGCTGCAACTCGTGGACGGATTGGCTTTCCGTCTATTTAAGCTCAGTGCTCTCACTTTTCCTTTGTCAATCCATCCACGAACCTCTGCCCCACAAGACTGTTTCCTGTTGGTATTTCCTGTCCGGTATTGTTCCCGTCTAGTTTGTCCTGTTTAATTACGATATCCTGTTTTGATATCAATCCTGTCCGTCCCGTCCTGTCCGGTATCGACCCCATCAGTCCGATGTCTGCTCGGGCATTTGGTATCGATCTCGTCGGCCTCTGGTTTCCTATTATTCCACGCCAGACTGCTGCCTAGAGTGCATGACTCCCCATTCCCCTCAAAATAAAGGCTTGTGTGATAAACGTCACGCATTTGGGTCCTGATAAGGTTCCGGTTCGTGACATCAAAGTGACCAAAATGCACCAGTTTACTGATTTTTTCCCCCGAGCCTTTTTGAGGTCTTTGGGTACCTGTATCAGCAAGATGGCGGACAATTATGTCAGCTCCCTCAAGGTGAGCCTCATATTATGTAAAATACATGTTAATTTCTACGAGTATCTTGAAAAAAGGCACGTTTATATGATAGTTCATTATTATTATTCATTATTATTGCTTACCATTTCAATCAATACTGTTCTTTTTAATGAATGAAGGTTTTTATTACAACTAGGAAGTTCTAAATATTACACAGTGTCCCTTTAAAGAGAGTGTGTATTATCCTGCGACGGGTAACCCCAAAAAACATAAACCTTTTGATGGGTGGAACAATTGAATAAGGAAAATTGTATTGTTTAGTCACTTTGAGCCACCATAGTTTGTATTCTTCATTTTGCTTTTTAGCACCAAAAGGTTACACTACACAATACAGTGACATCTTGTGGTCAAATACACACAGTCCTTGTATTTGAACGAATTACAATCTGACAGTGCTATATGAATACAGTATAACTTACCATATGTAATATTTTCTCATTAACTCAAAAGGAAATATTACTATGATCAATTATATGGTAAAATCCGATCAAACCTAGTTTAAATATTTACGTATTTTTTTTACATATTATATATTATAAAGTAGTTAATAAAATTCAGATTTACTGTCAATAAATCTTACGTTTTGGGGGAGTTGAAGGAGCCCAAAAAATAATATTTGTATACATTTGGAAAAAAAAAAGTTTTTATGTGAAAAAAACGTGTTTTATGGAGCAAAAAACAAACAATATACAAAAACAAAAAATCACCAAGTCTTTCCTCAAACCAAACTGTCTTTGTGTACACAATGTGTGTGCTCACACCGCAGAGAGAATTTGTAGAGAGGGAATCCTCTCGGGGCCGTCGCGTTCGGTCTTTTGCGGCACGAGGCAGGGGCCCCTCGCCATTATGTGGCCAACAAGTGCATTTGTTTTAAGGCCAGTAGAGATTTCTAACCTTTGCTTGACACGCCGCAAAAGGTCAAGACCATCTACGGCTTCCCT
This sequence comes from Urocampus carinirostris, assembly GCF_059441175.1. Classification (NCBI taxonomy): domain Eukaryota; kingdom Metazoa; phylum Chordata; class Actinopteri; order Syngnathiformes; family Syngnathidae; genus Urocampus; species Urocampus carinirostris. The sequence goes on along the minus strand of NC_142363.1, from coordinate 18,133,172 downwards.
CCGGAGTTGAGCCGGACCGTTTCCTCTCAGCACCCTTGGGCCGCCATAAAATCCTGCCGTGAAGATATCCCGGGCAGGAGAATAGAAATCGGACAATCGTATACCTGGCAGCACGATTGTTTTACGTGTTGGACAATCGATTTTTGCACCTTACAAACACCTAGAGCTTTGTCATGTTTAAACAAAAAATAACTAATTAACTTAAGACTAGCATTTTAGTCTACAACTATTTGATCTAAGTGTTCATAAACTGCTCCAAAGACCGCATTAGATTTCCATTTTGGTAAACTTGTACCACTTCCGGTTCTAAATAACACATGTTTTTCTCTTTTTTAAAAATTATATTTTGGAGAAGGATTGTATTTCACACATTAAAATAGAATGCGTGATACAATCCATTGCTTTTAATGTTCAAAGGTTGGAATGTGTGCAACACTCATACAAATACAGTATTTGAAACCCTGTAGTACTGTAGTAGTATTTTTTTTTCTTTTTTTTAAGGGAAAGGAAAATACTTCTCTGAACAAAATTTCACAGTTATTGTATGCTATTGTCTTCACAGGGAATATTTTTTGGGGATAATAAAGTACATTTAATGCTAATCAATCAAGGACACAAACCGATAAATGTTTGTACTGGACAATTAAAAAAATGAAGAAAAATAGTCAAACAAAGAGGGTAGTAAGTAAATTATTGGGGCTCTTGGAACTCTGATTCTCTACAGCAGGGGTGTCAAATTCAAGAGATGGCCAATTAAAAATTATGATAAAGCTAAGGAACAGACTTGTGGATCGTGTGCAAATTTCAAAAAGAAGTCTAGTGAACCTAATTGAACTTACTAAAAGTAAACCAATCTGATGAGATAAACAAAGCAATATTTCCTTATGGTTCTGTCAGTAATCTTTAATAGGCACAAAAGACAAATTTCCTTGATATAAAATCCTCATTAAATGAAATAAACCAGTATTAAAATAATAAAGATAATCTTCCATAATTCACTAAACTACAAAAACAAAACGTGCTAGGAGAAGTTAGGTACAGTAAAAACCAATATACTACAATCCCTGCTGTGATACAATAATTAACCAAGATCATCTCAGGGGCCAAAGAAAACCTCGCGGGCTGGTTTGACATCTTGTTGCATGGACATTCTTTCATAATCTACTGATGCTTTTATTTAAAAGGAGCACAGCATATACTTAATTCATAAGATAAAGTAAGGGAATCAACTTTTTCTCAATGCTACAGTTTCTATGTTGCTTTATTGCTTAGATAATAAAATGAGAGATAAAAATGTTTGGTTAGAGGTCTCTTTCACGCTACTCACCTTGATAATCTGACTCCAAATTATTGAACATAAATTTACCATTCAAACAAACATTTACCTTAACTTCATCTTTCCTAACAACTATGCGTAAAAAAGAAGACCAGGACACGTATCAGCCAAATTACCCGAGATTTTATTCCTAACAGCAAAAAACGAATACAGTATCAGGGGCTCGGGTCCCTCTCAATACAAATCTGTGCGCCCCTGTGGCCATCAGAGAACGACACTTTTCTGTTCAAAAGCAGGGTCCGACAGCTATCACTGGTTTACCCCTGTCGCATCATACAGGTGCACTGCCCATCCCTTAGAACATGTCTAAAAATCCCACGATCCTTTTTCAATATTGTTCATATATATAAAAAAAAAGGAATATATACATATATATATACACACACACAATATTCCAGGAAACACCACACCATCTGGATTCCAAGGAGCGGGGATTTTCCGCTCATCCTTGGCCCCCACCCAGTCAGTTCTTGTTTTGTCTGTCTGGTGGCTAAGCCTCAAAAACAACTTTAAAAGAGCACAACTCAACTCATTTGCAATACAGCTTTGAATTATTAAAAAACAGTTAGCATAGCACTACATGTCTGCACAAAATAATAAAATCCTTCAAGATGAAGGTTAATTTATTTGAAAAACTTACTATGACTTACCAAACACAATCCTCATGTCACTGGTGGATAGTACCATTCAAAATTTAGAGTCACTTAGTCAGAATTACAATCAAGCAATTCGGCTAAAAAAAACGCCATTATAAGATTTTTGAACAGGAGCATTTATTTACCCAGTACGCTCCACAAATGTCTTCAAAACCTATACTGCATGTTGAAAAACAAATTTGAAAGACAACAGTAGTCGCTACATCTTCCTCTGATCAGATGAAGCACTTGTGACTACAACAGCAATAAAAACTCCAAACATCAACCGGAATATCAGATAGCGGCGCACTCCGATGAAGCAATAGCCTAATAATGGAGTTCAAAGTGCCGTCTCGGCCCTTGGTAATAACGCCGCAATGAGCCTGTTTGGCTTTTTCTCTCCGTTTGATGGACGTATCCACGCTTATCACTGTTCCTTATCTCCCTTCATTATTTCCAAAGCAGTGTTTAAATTGGAAAAGCCCATAAGAACGTGTAAATACATGGCAGAGGCAATAAAACAGTGAGAGAAGACCCTCTCCTCAAAACGCACGTACACACAACTATACGCACCTCCCACCGCGCTGTTCTCTACGGCTGGAGGTAGATACATTCCGGAGATAGTCGGAAATATTTCTGCTCCTGCGCAGCTTCATCCTAAAGATAAAGATACCGAGCGGTGTATAAATCTCAAAAGGAAAGAACAAAAAACCTTCACGTGCAGTTTACTGGTGTTACTGTGAGTGTGTTATTGTTTATAACCTAGCTGCTCTTATACATTGTGAGTGTAAACACACTTCTGGCTTAAAAGCGGCCATTTCTCAACGAGGTTGAGGAGTCTTCGCAACCCATCGGTGCATTTGTATTTGTGGGGCCTTAATTGTTGTTTTTAAACACACGTTTTCTATTTTATTGAAATACAGTATAACCTCGGTTCTCGACCATAATCCGTTCCAGAACCCTGTTCGAAGACCGATTTGTTCGATCACCGAAATCATTTTTCCCATTAATAATAATGTAAATCGTTTTAATCCGTTCCAACACCTTGAATGTTTACCTTGATTGTTTAACGTAAAGCTAACCCAGGCTAATCGTACGTTCGCGTTATCGTAATCTTCCGTACGAAAGATTACGCTAACATGGACGTGTAAAAATTAAAAAAAGGATAAAGAAAATAATTATGAATAGGATTTCTTACCTTTGTGGTGGTCAGCAGAAGGTGCAGGTGGACGGTGGGGGAGAGGAAAATCATCAAAAGTTTTTCAACCTCTTCCAAAACTTGCGGCCGTTGCTTGCTTATAGCACTCACTTCCTTAGCCACATCACTAGATTTCCCAGCCTCCTTATTCTTTAGTATCGTACTGATCGTAGATTTAGCCATGCTGTATTCCCTAGCATGATCAGATACTCGCACACCTCCTTCATATTTTGTTATTATTTCTTTCTTAAATGCAATAGTTGTACGCAATACTTTTCTTTTTTCACCTGTAGCAACTTTGCTGCTTGCACTGACTTTCTGTGGAGGCATAATAAGGGGCTAAAACACTCCTACGCCGCTCAGCATCGCACACTAGCGTACGCACTCACGCAGTACCGGCGTTCGAACTCCGATTTTTAGACCGAACAGCGAAGCAAGAATTTCTCGGAATTTTTGGTCGGACTCCGATTTGTTCGAAATGAGAGGCGTTCGAAAACTGAGGTTCCACTTTAATCTAATCCTGATTGTCCCTTGATGTGATCCAAACATGCAAATAGAAGTGAATCTCATTGTCTCACCATTGAATGTGGTTACATAAGAGTGAAAGTTCCTGAGCAAAGGTTTTGCAGGGCAGCTGCTCAGCTGTACATTAGTGCAAAGTGGAGCTACAACGTAACCTGATAAACGCACTCTAAACAGGGAAGATAGACAATGAGAGGGTGAAATCTCAGACGTCCTGCAGTGGCAGCTTTGACAGCCTATCGATCGGCCGGGGCAGGAGACGCGGGATGTGGCTGGCTGTGGAACAGGTAGGAGCTGGATAGCAAAAACATGATAGAATACATCATTCCACAAAATCTTGGGATAAAATTGTCAAGCGTTTACTATATTTGTTCTATAATGTATGAACATCCAACTAGTTCAGGGTGTCCCCTGCCCACTTCAGATAATGGATGGATGAACATCAATAATGGTAGCCCCATATGCCACAAGAAATTGCCCAATTTTATCGTTGCAAAACAAAAAAGCATGCCATTGTTAATTATTATTGCTTTCTTTCAGTGATCATCGGAGTAACATCTATATCAGAAGGTGGCAGGAAATATTTTCATTTTATTTAATATCAGGGTTGGGTAGGGTTACTTTAACTTGATTACTTTCAATTACTTTTAGTTTACTCCAATGCCAAATATGTTAATAAAAGACAAAATAAATTAAATATGAATAAAATTATGACTCACAACACATGGTAAGCTTTCTCTCCTGGCTTTGATCTCTTTGATCTCCGGCAAAACTACCATAACATAAAATGCGACAGAAACAAAATGAAAATAAATCCAAACCGCTTGACAACATCGTTTTTGCCGTTCCATGTATTCCGTTACTCCCCAAGCCTGCACAAAATTTAGTAATTTTATTCATATTTAGTTTCTTTTGTCTTTTATTAGCATATTTGGTATTGGAGTAATCCAAAAGTAATTAAAAGTAATCAAGTTAAAGTAACCCTACCCAACCCTGTTTAATATACTAATTATTTGGGCCTGAGGAAGTACATGAAAATATAATTAACTACTCATTTTGTGACACTGTTTGAAATTGCTATGTAAAAAAAAGAAATGGAATACAACTCGTGCACACAGTTCGAATTATTTTTTATAGTCTATTAAAAATAAGATAAACATAGTTATTTATTATTTTCCCACTGGCAGGTAATGTTTGTTCATCAAGTATTATGTTGTTTATATTTCTGGAAAATAAGACGAAAATATAGCAAAATCCCAAATTACAGCAAAAATATTATACCGATTTGAACAACCTGCATTACCTGTTAAGCCACAGTGACCAAACGGTACAAAAACATCTTTATACTTTAAATTAATGCAACGTTATTATTTAAGTATAAATACAATTATGGAACTGCTGCTGGGAATTGGTTAAACATATTCAAAAGACAGTGTACTTCGAGATTTTTCAATAAAAAAACAACACGACTTGCCTTAAAAAGGGCGGGAAACACTGCTGGAATGTATGTCAAAGTTTTGAATGGTTGCTCCTCTACTTTGCTGTTAATTTATTTCGGGTTTACTCCTTTATAGTTTGTTTTGGAGTTTATAATTTGTTCATAGTGCACTGTAAAATAGAATACGGACGCTCCCCGTCTTACGACCATTCGAATTACGAAAATCGGTTGATACAAACCTTTTTTTGGGATGTAGAAAATATCCGGACATTGCTGTAAGTTAGATTTTGTATTGTGTGCACCTTTTTCTGAGTATAAGACATTACTGTAATGCTTCTTTCTGCTGCTACTGGCGCGTGGCGCTGTGAGAGGTCAACCAGAATCTACCCCGAAGAATAAATCCAGCTTCTACTTCCTAGTTCATGTGTAAACATACTCCGTACTGTATCTCTAGAGTGCTAAGAACTTTAACATTTTTATTGTTTAATATCTCGTGCATCCATTCAATATGGTTGGTGTAAAGTGTAAAGAAGAGGCGAGGCATATTTTTTTAAATGAAAGTGGAATAAGAAAGCTTGATGCGGTTGAGAAAATGGTTGGATTGCTTTTTTTCTGCCACTTTTTACCATGGAGGAGGAAGTCGACTAACTCTTAAAGCTCATCTTCCAAAAGTAAGTTAAACTTAACTTTATTTATCTTTATGGCGCATAGTGTTTTATAAAATGTTTATTTTTTTGGTACAAAACAATAAATGTTACTTACACAAGCCCTAAACATACTTATATAAACCTTAAACACACATTCCATACAAAATATAGCACTGAAGCAACTTAAATTCAACCTACGAACGATCGTAAGCAGGGCAGTGCCTGTACACTGCATTTGCCATAAATTATTTATTTTCTTTTCTGGAAAACAAACATTTCTAAACAACCCACCTTCTTTTAAAACACCCCATTAGCCTGCTATACAGAGGAAACAGGCAATGATATTGCAAGATGACACTTATTTTTTGAAGGAAAATAAAAGATTTTCAAATTTGGGAATCAAATGCCCACTTACTATTAAAAACCTATGTTCTCAAAATTAAATATTTCACACATTTCTTTTTGAATGTAACAACTCTGATCTTTTTAATGGTAGCCAACAAAAAGTGACCTCACGTCATACCGTATCTTCAGAACCTCCATTTTAAATGAGATGTGTCGTCTGAAGCAAAACATGGACAGCCATTTTATTAGGAACAGAATTGAATTTAAACTGTATTACAGGCAATCTCAGGACATCACTATGGTTTGCATTCATGAAAGCGATCCATTAGGTTTGCCTGTAACACATTTATTTCGGCTCACCGCTGTTGTGAAAAAAATTCTGTTCTAAAATATTTTACTTTATTGCTCATAAGATTGAACATATGTTCCAATTATTTTGGAAAGACATTGTACTTGGCATGTATGACTCAGAGACATTTAAGTTAAAGCCATGGGAAACCTTTATTGCCAATCTTATCATCATCATAGCGAAATTCTACATTCACAAATGCAAATTCACAAGTAAAAATATATATTTATTTAATCGCCTTCCATTCCGAAGTGAAACATTACATGATATCCACAAAGAAAGCTTTTAAAACAAACTAGACAATTCCCTCTGTAATTTTGAGTGTTACGGCTGGACCTGGAAGATGTAAAAATGCAATCGTTAGATAGATAGATAGATAGATAGATAGATAGATAGATAGATAGATAGATAGATAGATAGATAGATAGATAGATAGATAGATAGATAGATAGATAGATAGATAGATAGATAGATAGATAGATAGATAGATAGATAGATAGATAGATAGATAGATAGATAGATAGATAGATAGATAGATAGATAGATAGATAGATAGATAGATAGATAGATAGATAGATAGATACTTTTTTTTCATCAGTATTTGCACTTTTGCATGTGATTTTTTTCTGTTTAGTGTAGCACTCCCATATTTAGCAGAATTTCAGGGGGGTGTATGTAACGTGTGTAATAATAACTTTTGTTTCATTGAAATTCCTGCGGAAATATGTGTATAGTTTTTGGTAAGTGACCTGCAATGATGAGTCCAACAGTGCCACCTGCTGGTATGTGGTAAGGTTTGGTTTTGGCTTTGGACATGTGACCGTAAGGCGGGGTTTGTTGGCAGTCTACAGAGAGAGCTGCTAACGGTAAGACACATCTTTTGGTGCTCCACAAAAGAAGTTAATTTTAAACATTATAACCACAGCTGACAAATCTCTCAACATGCACAGTAATGTGATTGATGTTGTCAAGCTGTTTGGATTTATTTTCGTTTTGTTTCTGTTTTACTAAAATGTTAATTCCCCTTGTAGAGATCAAAGAGCAGACAGAAAAGCTAATGTTGTGACTCATTTCATCTGCAGGTAAATTGTATCCGTTTTTATACTCATTATTGTTCTTATTTCCATTTTCTCATATATATTAAAAAGGATGATGTTGGTTAAAATTCAGACTAAAGAAAAATATGTTGAATTCATTGTAAACGTTAAAAATCCACTATACGATCTCTTGTTAAAAGTATCTTGTTAAAATGGATGTAAAAATGTTTTGTGATATTCTAAAATGTATTTTATGTAAATTGAAAAGAAAGCTCTTTGATATGCTTTGTTGGGCAGTCTACAGAGAGAGCTGCTAACGAGATCAAAGAGATCAAAGCCAGCAGAAAAGCTAATGTTGTGGCTCATTTCATCTGCAGAAACTGTAATAGAAACCTCATCATCCAGTCCAGCGTGAATGTGGATCTTTTGTGGGACAAGTACACCGCGGTTACATTGTTGTTAGCATGTAACATGTAATCGTTTGCAATAAGGAGATGCCTTCAGGGACAGTATTAAAAAAAAAAATCCCATCTATAGTAATAACATAGTAATAACACTGTTATCACGCTGTTTAATAACATTTTGATTAAGCCCACTTACAGCACGAGTGGTAATAAGTTGCGCCTTGCGAAACTAGCCCCAACTAATAATATTTGCAAACATTTTGGCATTTTTCTGTAACCTTTTGTCCCCCCCCTGGCATGTTTTATTTTACAGTTATTTATTTAATTTTAGTTAAATCTTTATTGGTATTGTTGTTTATTGTACAGTTTTACTGTTTACGCAACACTGTGGTAGCATACTTCTATGGTAATGTATATACAAATGTTTAATAAAGAATTTTTAAAAATGCGTTTGCGCTGCCGGTTGGCCACGCCCACCTCATTATACAATCTGCTCACCTGCGGGCACAGGTGCTTCAAATCAACAATCAGCCACTCGCAAAACCTCACTCTATTGTCTGACAGAATGATCAAATGTTTTCTTCCACTAGATGGCAGAAGGTAAAGCTCAATAATGGTAAGCCCCGTTATTTTTAATTCTCTCTTCTTTACGTTGTCATATGGCGGTGTGTCTATCAAAGCTTGCTTGTATACTTTAGAGAAAAATATGCGCACAAATGCCTCAGAAATATTGTTATTTGCCAGCAGGACCCGCCCAAGCCTTCATGTTGTACTCCAGGGGTGGGCAACTATTTGGAGTCGGGGGCCAAATGTGACATGTTATACTTCTTTTTAAATAGATGAGTTTCATCAAATTAGAGAAACGTAGTATATTAGGTCCCTGTTTTAAGCACTTCATTTGTTATTTTGTTTTGAAGTACTACCGTAGGGTTTTTTTTTTCTTCTAGTATATCTGAAGTACTGTAGTTTTATTTTTGTAGTATTTCCATTGTAGTTTTTTGTTTTAAGTATTTCTGTTGTATTTTAAAAGTAGATTTTTTGTTGTTGTATAACTAGTATTTTTGTATTATTACAGTGGTTTTACGAATGTAGTATTATTGTACTCTTATTTTTTTACCATCTTTGTTGTCTTTTGTAGTATTTCCATATAAGAATGTTTGTTGTGTATCTGCAGTGTTTATGTAGTACAGTGTTACTGTAGTTTTTATTTTTGTAGTATCTTTGTGATATTTTCATAGAGGAGTTTTGTAGTATTGCTACAGCTTTAATTTGCAGTATTTGTTTTAATCCGTTTGTAGTAGTATTTTGGTAGTAATACTTCTCTAGTAGTTTTTAATACTATAGTATTATGTATTGGTATTTTTTTTAGTATTTCAGTAGAAGTATAAATGATTCATTTCCAAAGCAGTATGTTATAGTGTTTTTGTCATATTAATTTTTTTTTGGTACTATTTTTGGAGTAAATAATTCTGTAGTAGTATTTTGTAACAAAGTATTACTGTAGTAGTACTTCTGGAGTAATTCAATACAATATTTTTATCTTCAGAATGCAAGCAAAATAATATATGAGGTCCCTGTTTTTAAGAACTATATTTGATATTTAGTTTTGTAGTTATTGTGCAGTATATTTGTTGTAGTTCTGTAGAAGTATTTTGAGTGGACACATAAAGTGACAATGGGGACAATGTTGGCACCAAAAAAGTTAACCACTCTTGGGGGCCCCCTAGTGGTTGCGGGGCCATATGTAGCCGCTTAGCTTTCTTATGCCTTGGTCTTTCTGAAGTTTCTGCTTTTTGTACCTATCGTGTTTAGCCTGTTTCTTTCTGCTTGACCTTGGTAACTTTCGTCTTCTCTTTAAAGTCTTTAAGTCCAGGTTACTCTGGAGAATCATGTCCAACATCGTTTCTTTGTTGATATCAATGATAATAAAGACCATTCATTTCCAATGGGAAATGATGAGCTTAAAGCTTACCAGACTCTCAAAAGTAGGAGAGAAGACTTTAATGAAATTTTAGCTTGTGTGGAGAATAAGAGAGTACTGAAAAAAAGTCTCAAATATTCAGCTGGTTCTGAAATAATGCTTTCCCTCTTTTTTTTTTTTAAATCGTGTGTTACAAAAAGTAGATCAGGAAACTGTTAGACCCCAAACGCGTAACAGGACGGGACAGACGGGATAGATACCAGATACAGGATAACGGGGCTTGAATCAGGGATCGATACAGGATATGGGATAACGGGGATAGGATCAGGGGTCGATGCTGGATACAGGATACCGGATAACGGTGCTTGGGTCAGGGGCCGATACGGGACAGACGGGATCGGTACAGGATACAGGTCAGATGGGATCGATACAGGTTGGGAACAGAACGGGAGCCAGAGTTAAAATGCTTGCCTTGCAAGCCCGAAGGTACGTTGACGGACTGACAAGGAGTGAATGGAAGCGTTGAGTTTAAATAGGAGGGGAACCAATCAGGCAATGAGCAGCAGCTGGCGCCAAACGAGCGGGCACAGGTGAGGGCAATGGGCAATTATGACAAGACAAAAACGGTGTGAAAATCAAAGAATAACAACGTTTTCTGTTTTAATTCTGCAATCATGTTGCAACAAACAACACATCACAAAATTGAAAATAGTGGCCATGAAGCAAACTTTGCGTGAGCGCCAAATAATGGAATTTAATTGTCTTCTTTGTCATTGATATCAATGTTGTAAAACTGTATGTGCCACAAGACATTCCAGGGTACAACATATAATAAAGACTTTATAGAGAAAAAAAGATTAAAGTCTATCAGGATACATCGGTTAAAAAAAATTACGACGTAGTGCTTAGAAAAGTGGTCTAAGTTGGGATAATAATGCAATGGAAAAGAATATTGCACAATATCAATTGTGCAAAAACATTAAAACAAAACCAAATAAGTCACATGGTATTAATTTTAACTAAAGTCAAAAATAAATGACTTTGCAATTCAGGCAATTTTGTTGGCAAGAGTTTGTTGGAATATTAAAATATGCCACTGCATATAATCATTGTCTGGGTACTTGGTCTGATTGTTCTAATCACATTATTATTTTAACTATTTCCTTCATTTTGTTGTAATTATTGCACCTTATCAATGTATTTGAACGAAGTATTTATTGTTTAACGTCAAATTCAGTCCTTGCATTGTTCCGAGTGACCTGTTTAGCTGAGGGGTGGAAGTGTGGGTTTTGCCAGACCTTCTTCAAGTTCGAGTTAAGGGTTGGAAAGCGTGGGGACTTGCAATGTCGTCTGTCTATTAGAAACGCATGCATGATACATTGATATCAATGTCATTAAAGTCAATTCAATTAAAAATCCGCGAAGGGGTGAACCAGCTATCAGAGTGCAAGGAGTGTCTGCTGTGTTTTTCAATGGCGATGTATTAAAAAAAAAAGTTAAGATTTTTTTTAAATCCTTTCATTTTATTGTACTCCCTTTCGCTCCCCCCAATTTTTTCTTTTTTTTTCTTCTTCCCCCCTCTTTTTAATTAGTTACATGCATAATGTTCCATAAAGCCTAGATGGTAAGGCGCCCGCTTTGAGACTGGGAGGTCGGTGGTTCGCGCCCCGGCCGAGTCATTCCTAAGACTTAAAAAGTGGTCGGCGGCGCCCTCTGTTGGCTGCGGCTGCATCGGCTCGCTACAACGGGTCAGGTGCAATCGACATTTCGTTCTGTGTACATTGTTACACAGAATGACAATACAAGGAAATTATTATTATTATTATTATTATTATAAAACTTGGAAGGGATTAAAGCAACCTAAACAACCTGAGGAGCCGTTTGGGATCTGAAAGAGTTGTCTCTTTTTAGTCAGACGGTTCTCTTAAAATAGTTGAAATTCCCAACTCTACAAGCATACTCCGATCAAAGACGTCACAGTTGTGTTATGTATTTGCTCAGAAAATTGCAAATTCTTTGAAGTACAACTAATTTTAAAAGTAACGGATAGAGGATGGGTGGCGCAGAAAACGGATGGATAAAATGGTTACAGTACTTTCCATGCTAACCAGTTACTTTTACTATAGAGTAACTCGTTACTCTTACATACTTTGGTAGTGAGTAATCACAAGTTACTTTTTTAAAATAACATGCCCAACACTGATAATAAGCTTTAAATTATTTTCTCATTTGAGGCTCCCACAAAGGAAAATTGTGTCAGTGTGAGAGAAGGAGTGAGCAAGTATCACTCTTGGCTCTCGTGGGCCCCGGTGCTCCGTTTTCGAGCGAAGTGTAATTTGAGCACGGTCTTGACACAAAGTGTGTGCAGCAGCTCGGTTCAAAGCCAAACATTCATATTTATCCTTTTTCCTTGGCGTTGCTTCAAGAAACACACTTCAGGTGAAACGGCCGTCACTCCAGGAGATCTTCCGCAGTTCTTGTTGAATGGTCCTCTTAGGTCAGTCGACAAAAAGTCAACAATTGTAATGCTGTGCTGTGTCTGATTGGTGAGTTGAATGCATGGCAAGTTTGCGTTTTTACACTAACACCAGAATATTGAGAGGGACTTTGTTGTAGTAGCAAATTGTGCCACAATACCTCCAAGGGCAGCACTTAGCCTTGCTTACTTTTCTTATTCATCATTTTGTATGGCAAAGCAATATACAGATGCTGCCCTACTTACGAACAAGATAAGGTGAATTTGTTTGCAAGTTGCTTCAGTGCTATATCTTTTTATGTTCAAGGTTTATATGTTTAAGGCTTGAATAAGTGACCTGTATTGTTTTGTACTAAAAGTTAAACAGTTCATAAAATAATATGCCCTATACAGATAAATAAAGTGAAGTTTAACTTACTTTTGGAAGATGAGCTTCAAGAGTTAGGCGACTTCCTCCTCCGTGGTAAAAAGTGATCCAACCATTTTCTCAACCGCATCAAGCTTTCTTATTTCACTTCAATTTCAAAAGAAACGTCTCGCCTCTTCTTTACACTTCAAACCAACCACATTGAATGGATGCACGAGATATTAAACCGTAAAAATGTCAAAGTTTTAGCGTGCTAGAGATACAGTGCAGTGTGTACTATATACACACGAACTAGAAAGTTGAAGCCGGATTTCTTGTTGGGGGTGGATGCAGGGTGACCACTCACAGCGCCTCACGCCGGAAAGAAGCACTACAGTAATGTCCTGTATTCGGAAAAAGGTGCTCACAATACAAAATCAAATTTTCTTTTTACATCGCAATTTTTTTTTTCCATCTTTACCGTTTTGGTAAAGATGGAAAAAAAATGGTAGTAGTAGGGAATCGTCAGTAAACTGTAACATAGAAAGAAAACATTTTATTTTCTTACCTTCTAAATGAAGTCCATGCACTGCTCTTTTTGAGGAAAAAAGAAAAGCATCAGTAGATGGTAATCCTTCATTATGAAAAAAAACGTCCATGAAATGAGAAATTAGTGGGTGGCCTCACTTGCTGTTAGCTTGCTATATTGTTTGGGCTTGAGGTATACACTAAATCAGAATCATTAGATTCGCTATTGCCCTCTGCCATGAGGCAAGAGAATTGCGTGTCTCACTCTGCATCCGCACACGTTGAGCAAAGTATTACGCTACATGCTAATTATATGAGTAATACACAGTGATTTTGAAAGGGAAAAACCAGAAATTGTAAAGTTTAAAAAAATCTTTAAAATGTATTATAACCATTTATTCTCTTTCTAATTTTATCTCCCTCAAAATTGAGGTCTTGAGATAAGATGGGTGATCACCCAGCAAATGCCGTGAATTCCGGACTATAAGCCGTTACTTTTTTCCCAAACTTTCAACCCTGCGGCTTATTCAGTGATGCGGCCAATTTAAGTAATTTTTCTAACGGCCGCCAGCGGCGCTCGAGTACAAAAGGTAAGATTTAGACTGCAACCTCTTAGCTTGTGCAGGCACATGACACAACTCCCAAGCTAAACGCAATCGAGCAGTCTGATATAGAAGGAAACAGAGCTACCGCACGTCAACTTTAATTTGCGAACGTGACATTAACGTGTTTTTTGATGAAAGGGAGAGCGTGGGACGACGTTTATATGACAAAGTCTCTTTCCCATACTGAAGGAAGACGACTTTGATAACGTCAGTTATAAGGAGGAAGATGAGGACGGTTTACCGTGCTTACAACAAGCACGGTATGTTTTTTTAACAGAGCTGTTTACTGTGTTGCGAGCGTGTTTCTGGTAGCGTTTTGCTACCCTTCACATGCACGGTTTGGGATGAAAGTCATAATATTATTATTAAAGCTTTGAAAACTCTCTCGGTGTACCGTCTTTCTTTGTAAATTTGTGTAACCATGTATAATGTATGTATTTGCTTATGTATATTTTTGTAATGCATTTATTTTAGAAACTTATTCTGATATGTTTTGAACGAGCAACTGAGAAAGAAGGGGCGGGGCAAACGCGGGATGACGGGAAGTGGAGTAAAGGTGAGCCGTGTTTGTGGACGCGTCCAACAATAGTGGATATATATTTTTCCCACCCGTACCTTTGGAAATATACACTTTTTTCCTTGGATTACTTTCAACGGGCACTTGGACTCTGCAGGTCTGCATTAAATTTTAAGTATCGGTAACATGTTCCGTTCAATTTGCCGGCTGTGTTTGTTGGACTGTATTGGGTATGAGTTAATTTCGTGTTTGTATTGCGTATTTTCAATGTGGGCGCATGCGGCTAATACACAGGTGCGGCGTGTGTATGTACAAAATCGGTTTTCCTCCCGAAATGTGGTGGGTGCGGCTTATAATCAGGTGCGCTCTATAGTCCGTAATTTATGGTAATAATGTTCATGAACCCGTTTCATTAACCCAGTTTTTGACAGGCTGATACTGGAAACATTTCACAAACAGGAAACTGTATTGTCTCTGGCCTCCTCTGTAAACTACCCCTGACATTTCCATGTTGAGGATTATTACCACTAATTGCCAAGCGAGACATGTTTCAAAAAAGGAAATTGGCTCATATCATGATATAGAAAGGGGAATACTTGAAGTCCCTGGAATATCAACGTGCAGGAATAACGTAAGCCCCCCCGCCCGCCACCGTCATCACAGCTAACGTGTGTGTGTGCCCGTTTCCTGTGACGGATGCATTTGGCACGCCGGCTGATGGCCTTCGGTGCCGTGGCAATAAAAGCCACTGTTGCCACTTACCTGTCTTCGGTCTTAGGGGATGCGCTTCGGGATGCTTTTTTTTTGTTCTCATCTGCTGCTTGATTAACACAGCGGAGAAGAATGGCTGCACACGATGACGGTGAAAAGAATTGAAGTGCATTACGTGTTGAGGGGTCAATATTTTGGGGGTCCTTGCACCTTCAGCGAGTAATGGACTTTAATTCATTTAATTCATTAGTTAGCAAAGAAACCTGATTTAAGGGATTGCTGGATTGAACATGAACTTCTTTTGTTTACATCCATTTTCCAATTTATATGAAGAAAAAAAGTCATATTTTTGTAATTATGGCACTGGAAGTAGAGCGCTCGCCCCGAGACTGGGAGGTTGATGGTTCGAGCCTCGGCCGGGTCATACCTAAGACTTACAACGTTGGTACCCGATGCCTCCCTGCTTGGCGCTCGGCATTAGGTTTTGGAATTGGGGGGTTTGGTCAGCTAATGACTCCCAAAACACATCAGTCGGGTTGAGCGAGGGGGCTGGGAATCCCCTCCTCTGTATCAATCTCCCAGAAAGAGTCAAAAATGTGAATGTGTTCTTGACTCTAGCCTCCTACCAATAGGGCATAGGTGTCAAACTCACAGCCCACGAGCCACATCCGGCCCGCGAAATCCTTTCATATACATCTACTATAATGGCCCGGTTCCGTGAAAACCCTGATAACTTTCAAATTATACTCGGATACTAAAAACCACAATGGCCAAGAAAATGATGTTAACTGACATTGCCGGTAAACCCGTGTGTCTTATTTGTGCAGATTTTGTGGCCGTCATTAAGGAATTTTATGTAAAACGGCACTACAAGACAAAACTTCAGAGTAAGTTGAAAAAGCTTGAATCCAGAGAAAAGATACAGAAAGTTGAAGAGTTAAAGAAGAATATGAAGATGTTTTTCACTAAAGCAAATTCCCAAAGTGAAAAGCACAAATTTTATTTATATTTTCCGTTTTTCATTTTTATAGTTTTGACAGGAGATATTTTTATGGAGAGCAACGATTTTTAATCCATTTAATGTTTAAATTTGTTTATTCTGGAATAATATTCCCGACTCTTTTAAATTCATATATAAGTTTTTTTTTTTTTTTTGAAGGAAAGTGTATTCAATAAATAGTTATCCTGTTCGGCCCGGACCAAAGGTGTGGTTTGAGTTCTGGCCCTCTGTATAATTGAGTTTGACACCCCTGCACTTGGGGGATATCGCTCCGGTGTGTGTGTGTGTGTGTGTGTGTGTGTATATATATATATATCTCATCTCATCAGCTGCACCGCTTATCCTCAGTAGGGTCGCGGGGGTGCTGGAGCCCATCCCAGCAGTCATCGGGCAGTGGGCAGGGGACACCCTGAACTGGTTGCCAGCCAATCGCAGTATATATATATATATATATATATATATATAATTAAGGCACTAAAGGCATTTGACATTTTGTTTTAAGGTAATTAACTGGTAAATAGTTTTTAGACATTCTTTTTTTCTTAGGTCTTTTTTTTTCCAGTACGTGTTTATTTTAAAGTGCCCTGTCTAAATCCTTTTTGCGAACATTTTCTATTGTTTTATTCAATTACTGTATTCTCATTCTAATTCAATTTAGAATTGCGTGGTACTTTGGTTTTACCAAATGATTTTTTTTAAATACCCGTTGATATAGAAATTGTTTAAATCCTAAAAATGTCACTTTCTCAACACTATTTATTTTTTATTTTTTAAGAAAATCTCAATTATTGTAGATAACCGTTGTGTATCATAAAAACAACATTTATCTGATGCAGGAAAAAAGTAAATCTTACAAGTTCATATTTTTGTAAAGTTTAAATTTAATACTGTTTAGGTCACACTTGAATTTTTCTTTGTCTTAAAGATGTAAAACATACTTTAGGGCTCTCATTAAAAGTAACTATTTTGGTCACAATTTTCTTTCACTTAAAATAGTAAAACCTTTTTAAGATTTTCACAAACTAGTAAACAACTACCGTACGCACTTACATTCAAGCCTACATTAAGTATAAACCGACCCCCTAAAATTGCCACATACCCAAAATATTAATAGTGAATTATGTACTTGGACAACATTAGTTGTTTAAAGTATAGATAATAAAGATAAATATACCAAGGATAAAGATGAAAATAAAACTTTTAAACCAGTTACTGTACCATTAAAGCAAAACTATGCTCAAAGACGCTTAATATTTCATTTCCTTCCTTGACTCAAATGTTGTTGACACGGTTTACCATGTTCCCTTATTACTAACTTTGAGACCCTGTCAAAAAAGGTGAAGAAAACACACTAAATCACAATAAAATGAGTTGTGGTCTCTTTCGCACACAAATAGGAAGGCGCGTATTGAACAAGAAGAAAATATCGGATGAATGGGGAGTGAGAGGATGGAGTCTGAGAGTACGTTCTTTGTGTAAATCGTATCTCATAGTTGTAAATTTGGCTCATATGCAATTATATATGTTTTTTAGGGAAAATATAAATTAAAATAAAATCAAACATCTTTTTTATCTGATGTGTTAGAGCGCAACAAATTCTGATTAACTATTTGTGACCAACATAATAACCCAACTTAATTACCGTAAATTCCGGACTATAAGCCTCTACTTGTTTCCCAAACATTCAACCCTGCGGCTTATTCAGTGATGTGGCGCTCGAGTAGAAAAGGTAAGATTTAGACCGGAGGAATATATGCGTTTAAATTAGCGTGGACATATCCTCACCATGTAAATTGCAATAAGCAAGGCACATGACGCAGCTTTCAAGCTAAATGCAATCGAGCAGTCCGATAAAAAAGGGAACAGTGTTACTGCACGGTAACCTTGCTTTGCGAGTGTACTACTAACGTGTTTTTAAATAAGGGAGCATGGAATAACGTCTATATGACAAAGTCTCTCTCCCATACTGGGGAGAACGACTTCGATGACGTCAGTTATAAGGAGGAAGATCAGGTCGGTTTGTCTTGATTTCCAAAAGTACCGTATATTTTTATTAACAGACCTGTTACCTGTGTTGCGAGCGTGTTGCTAGTAGCGTTTTGCTTCCCTTCACAGGCACGGTTTGGGATGAAAGTTAAACTCTCTCGGTGTACCATCTTTCTTTGTAAATATGTGTAACCATGTATAATATGTATTTGCAACTGTATATTTTTGTAATGTATTTATTTTAGAGACTTATTCTGATATATTTTCCACGGGCTAATCAAAAACGGGGGCTGATAAGAAGTGGAGTGAAGGTGAAACGTGTTTGTGGACGCAGCGGACAATAGTGGATATATATTTTCCCCACCCTTACCTTTGGAACTATACATTTTTTTCCCTTGGATTATTTGCAACGGAACCCGGACTCTGCAGGTTTGCATCAAATTTTAAGTACCGGTATCAAATTCTGATTATTTTGCCGGCTGTGAGTTTTGGACTGTGTACTATATATTCAGTTACAATCGCGGGATTCAAAGCCGGGTTTGGGCTAAATTTGTGATTGTGTTACACGTTTTAATGTGGGCGCATGCGGCTTATATACAGGTGCGGCTTGTGTAAGTACAAAATCGGTTATCCTCTTAAAATGTGGTGGGTGCGGCTTATAATAAATATAAAGTTGCGCTCTATAGTCCGGATTTTGCGGTACTTTTTTTTTTCAAAATTACAAACACTTGCACCTCCTCAGACAGACATTATATGTAACTCGTTTACTCGTAATATATCAAATTAGAATACAAACAAATGTCGGATTTCAGGGAATATTTAATCCATTGATCCCTTACCAAGTTGAAAATCAAAAATTGGACACAGACACCGGCGACCGAATGACCAGAAATAACAAACGTACACCATCGCAAATGATATATTTCACACCATAAACACTCACGCATACTCGCATCGTGGGTGGGCGTGGCCATAGGGGGCGGGGTCAGTGTTGGAAGGTCTCACCCATCGACGATCAAAATGGACGTGAAGCATGCGTTACCTTTACAAACAGACCAGCGAACAATGAACGGGACGCTCGGTAATTACATTTCCAAATATATTTGGCGGGAGCGCTGATGGTGAAGAAGAGAAAAACAAATAACACCGATGGCTCAGGATTGGTCACAGACATGTTAAGATGTTCAACGTGTGTTGAATGAGAAATAGTAACAGTATGATAATGAGGTAGTAGCCAGCAGGGCGCTGCATACTTTATTTTCAATGGCAACCGGCTGCAATGGAGCTTGAGATATTTACACACTTACTACTATAAGACATGAAACAGTGTTGCGTTACAAGGTGAACAGAAATAAATGAACCTTTATTGTTGCTGCCTAATCATCCACTACAAACATTTTCTTTCTTAAAAAAGATTTCCTTGAATCATTTTATTAAAATAAGCACAAAAGTTTCTTTCCGGTGGAGGAATTGAAATAAAGTTGTTAAAGTGATATACAGGTGATTGATAGGAAGTGTTTCCTGATTTTACTTAATTAGCAGTAGAAAATTCCCCCAAGTAGAAGCATGCTCGGAGCGCAGTATCGTCCAAAAGTGTTGTATGGGGAGACTCGCAGGGCTCTATTTTCGTAGCCGGCAATTTGACAAAGTGGCCATTGACAACTAGAGACGTCAAATATTTATTCATGCTGTGAAAGAGTTAAAAAGGATGTTGATCGCAATAGTTCTGTAAAGAGGACCAATCCCACCATATGTATACTGTAAATGAATGAGTAAATACCTACAAATAGGTTCTGTTTTTAATACTGGAAACCTGCAACGGAGATTTTATAGGATGCCTGTTTGTTATTTTGAGTAGTATCAAAAAATGTTGTTGGTTGATTTGATTACTATGAACTGTTTACATTGTTGTCACTATCAGCCAATCATGTTGCTGTTCTTTGGAATGACACACCCTTTACGGCAGATCTGCTTTTGTAACTTAGATGTTATCAACATAAAAGCCTCAAGGGAGGGTCTTTAGATGTTTGACTTTCTTATTCTGTTAAATACATTGATGTCTTCTCTCCTTAATCTGAGTGGCTACTGCAGTGTTTTCCAACCTTTTTTGTGCTAAGGCACACATTTTTTCATTAGAAATCTCAAGGCACACAGTCCTTGTTTAAAAAATGAATCCCGGAACTAGTTTCATGTTATTGTTGTTTTTTTATTTTTTTTAGTTCAAATAATCATATTGCATAAAAATGACAGTAGGTTTTTTCCTAATTTTCTGCGCTTACCGTGGCTCAGGAGTTAATACAGGTTATTTTTCATTTCGGTGTATATATTGCTGTCGTTTTGGAATTTTTATTTTTTTTAAACATAACAAAAATACTAGATTTCTTTTACTACCATATTTCTTTTCTTTTATAAAATAAAAAAATGAAATAATAATAAAAAATGAATTGGCAATATCACGTTTGCAAATGTTTTACATTATTTGATGTATTATTGATCTTATCTATGCAAAACTATAATAAAAAGAAAGGACCATGCAGCCTTTTAGAGCAAGACATCTTCCTTATTTGAAGGGTTCTTTCCCTGTTTTCGTTGTTCAAAATCCAGTGCTGCCTTCTCCCTATTTTGAGTGTCTACTAAAGTTTAAACTATTTTTATTTAAAATTATAGAAGTTATCAAATATATTTCCATTTACTACCACATGAGCATATTATTAGTATATAAAAGGAATTAAAAAAAAAAACGGCAATATACTGCCACCTATTGATATGGATGCTAGTTAGTTACTCGGCTGATGACCTGACGAAATCAAAGTTACTAAACAGCGGCATGCTTTTTTCACAAAGATAAAACTGGTCAGTTCCTTGCGGCACACTAGACAAGGTCTCACGGCACGCTAGTGTGCCCTGGCACACTGGTCTACTGAACTCATCACATGTAATCATTTAATACCTACTTACATGACATTTTTACAATGTATTCATTTTTGCATTTTCTCATTTATTTTACTTTTTTAATTAATCAAGTATTGTTTTGTGTATTTTGTTTAAGTTGTGATAACAAAATGTTATTCAAATGAGGAGGCGGTCCAGTTAAACCTGGATGAGGATTTAACCTATTGGTTGATAAAGGGATGAGGGAATCGGCTACTTATGTCTTGCGTCTCACATCCTGAGGGAAGAAAGGCATTGCAGTCGATCGGTGCTCGTGTCGATCAACTAATAGGTAAAGATCTACGCCAGGTTTGACCTGCCCACTCATTTGAATAACATTTTTCTGTGACAAACCAAATGACAAAATGCATGACTATCTTACATTTGTCGTGCAAGCATAATGACTTTGGGTTTCAGGTCATTTCCACCTGGGTGCGGTTGTTGGGCCGTGGTTTGTTGAAAACGCGCCATTGAGCCACCAGGGAGGGCCAAAGAGCAGCATGCAGCTCCAAAACTGCTTGGACACGAGAGGCAGATGTTTAACGATTTTGTTGGTGCCTAGACACGAAAACTAGCTAAAGATGCTTGCAGAGTATAAATGTATATATATTTTCACAAAAAACGTTTCAGCTGTTTCGGAGCCTATAAGTTGCATACACACACAAATCTTTAGATAGATTCGATGTTTGGGTATTACGTAATTTACGTGTTTATTGTTATCTCATATATTATTTTTTTTTTTTATTCGTTTATTTCTACATATGGCAGGATTGGTCCTATTTAGGCATGAACATGAGACTAGATTAACTAAAATGAGTTATTTGTTCTCTGTAAACGGAAGCGGGCCCATTTGTTTTCGTCATAAGACGATCGGTATTGTCGTTATTTTCAGAAAGACCAGATGATAATTACAGTGTCCGAAATATACCTATGTACCTCATTTATCCTTCTTGCCATCCCATAGTCTGTTTGCGCTCCAAACAAATGAACCAGATTCTCTTTACACTACCTGCGGCAGTCCAGAGTGTCATTTTTAGAGCCACTAATTTAAAGCTTTTCCCGCTACAAATATACCATATGATATATAAATGTAGCGCCCTCATTGTCGCACTACGATAGTTTGCATGGTGCAAATCCAGGATAAGCGGTGGCTACCATTCCTCCCGTAAAAGTCTCAACTGTTGAAACTGATCAAAGTATCGTAATTTTCTAGCAGCGCTGCCACGTATAAACGCGCACAAGTGAGTCGGGCCGGACGGGAGCTCGCACATGCTGTAATGGACTCTGAGCTAAAGAGGGCCTAAGATCTTTTCCCCCAGCTGGGATCACACCTTGTCGTGACACATTGTTGGCTTGCCGTTCCCCTATGGCTCATGCTGACACTTTGTTTCTTGCATAGCTATGTTGTGCCGCACACCAGAACCAGTTGCTGGGATGTGGTGTCACGAGGTAGCAGCCGGCCAGCGGGGGCGCTCTACGTCCAGCTTGGATTTACAATCCATGTAAACGTATGGGAGTAGTGAATAAGTGATGGAAACCATTGCACACACCTTTGACAGCTCAGAGGTTGTGCCAGGTTTCCTGTGAACAATTTTTTCTTGTACATGTGAGAAATCGGGAAGTTGTTCTTTGGGATTTTTTTTTTTTGAGTATGTTTTTTGTTGTTGTTGCTGGATTAAATTTGCAACATGGCATTAGAATTTGCAACAATCGAGCATTATTAAACGCCTACTAGCTACAAGAAAAAAACTGTCCGAAGAAAAAGACATTCATTGGTGTCCAAACTATTGCTCAGGGGCCCTTTGCAAGCCACAGTTTATTTTTCAGAAGGTCTGCGGCATCTCATTAACACGGATGTATTGATAATGTAAATGTTGTGATATTCAAACTTGTTGTCATATTTAATGCATCACATTAGTTAAGAAGGCGAAAGGAAGTCATTTTGAGGACTTCTCTCGTCCTCTGGTGGTTAGTTTAATCAAGCAGTTTATCATCATGTACTACGAATTTTTTGTAGTTTACTTCTTCAGTTTATAACAAATTATAAAATACAAAAAAATCAAGCGATGCTTGATTTTGTATTGACAATGTTGATTGCTCCCTGGTTATTTATGGTGCATTAGTGCTATTTGCTGGACACTTGCAGTAACATCAAGTTGGATGTGTGTGGTCTTTTGACTAAGAACAGCTTTCGACTTAAAAATGGTGCTTTCAAGTAGTACTCAAATTATTTTTCAGTCTTTTGCATCTCTTTCACCAAATAGCAATGATACATGACCATGATGTGAGATTGCATAATCCAGCTTTTGTTTTTTGTCACGGCTGTCATGTTAAAATATTTAAAAATAATTGTAATCCAAAATACAGTTGTGTACCAACGACCTATCCATGGTGTTGTGGTTATTTTGGGATATTATAACATCCCTACTAATAAACAGCGACACTTTTGAATCAAAAACTTCATTTTTCAAAATGTATGTCAGATCACTGATGTTCCTAATTAAACTGTTTTAAAGGTGTGTGTTGTTTGACAGTTTGACGTTGCTGTTTTCTTACGCAACTAAAATAAGTGCTAAAAAGCACAAGAATAAAAACGACGGAGACTCAATGACCAACCCGCTCCAGTTTACTTACTTTTTGCACAGTTTTCACAAGGTTTTTGGGAGTAGCAAGCTTTTTAAATTTTATTTACCACTAGGAGGCGCTAAATAATACTCTAACTTTTTAAATATGGTGAGCTTATTGGTTTTCGTTTTAGACATTTGGTTGCTGTTTTTCTGCAGGGATTGATTTAAAAGTGCACTATTTGGGTAAAGTTCAAACGTAATTTTTAGCTTTTATCAGAACAAAATATATACAATAAATAATTGCTTCCTATTTTAGTGGTGTTAAGATTTAAAAGCGGTATTTTTTTTTATGGTGCCGAGCAGTGAGAAAGTTTGGACACCCCTGAAGCAAATTGAATTTTGCTCATCATGTGTTCTGTTGTATTTATTTTTGCCATCAGGGTGGACAGGCACACTTGGTCCTGAAAGTGTGCGTGGTATGATAAATGGCCATGAAGAGGGGCAAGATTGACCTGGCAACTTGTGAGTTGTGGAAGATGCAAGTAGCGTGTGCACATATCAGTTTACTGCCACCTCTATGCGCTCAACATGTAGGGGAAAAAACATTTCAGTCTCCGCCGCTGGCCGGCGTGTCAACACGATGGTGGAAACGCGTTTCACGTGCCTGCACAACAACCCCCTGCCGCTTTATATATAAAGCTGTGGCGAAGCGCCTCTGCACCTGCCGTTTACCTCTGTCCGGTCCAGGTTCTAAAAAGGCCGACACGGCTATTTAAAGCGGGAAGGATGTCTAAGATGGTGGGAGCAGATGCTGGCCACCTTGCTCCCAGTGTGTGGGATGACTCCGCCGCCAGCTTAAAGGCTTCCAAAATAGAGCGCTTTGACATATGGGCCTCTGATTGTTTGAACATGGAATCTCCTGGACTAGTGCCACTCTGGAGAAAGCCTTTGATACTCATGATCAGCTTTCACCTATAAACCCCCGTCGACTTAAAAAAAAAACCTGTTCCGGGGCCCGATTTTGACTGACAGGAGGAACGGGGATATGTCTTTGGGAGGAGGATTCTTTCGAAGATGAATAATCGAAGCAAATGTTGACAGTGGACTGAGTTTCAATGGTATACTCTATATTCCGGTGGTGTCATCTCATGGTTAGGGATGTAACAATGACGGCAATATCTGACTATCTTTTATAAGCAGACCATCAGTTAGAATTTGAGCACCCTCTGTTGTCTTGTTTTAGAGCGGTTTAATTTTAGATAGGAATGTTTGGACACTGAGGCAGTTATGACTATTATAAATCAGTCGTACGAATAATTATTTTCCACATATTCCCAAGAAAAAAACATTTTTTTTCTTAAACTGTGAGCTTTTTTTTTTTTTTTTTTTTAATAGTTTAGATATCGATACATCCCTAATCATTCCCAGATGGAAATAAGCACTGTGCAAAAATAAGTGATTATTCCACTGGCAGATAATTTTGCTCATTTTAAATAATATTTGTATGTTTTTAAAACTTATGTTTGTAACAAAATCTGCCTTTTTTTTTTTTAAATACATTGCTACCTCTACATACGAGATGAATGTTTCCGGATTGTGCTCGCATTTAGACTTGCTCATACAGTGAGCACATTTTCCCCATACGAATTAATCAAAGACCAATGAATGCATTCCTAGCCTCCCAAAAGCTTCGAAGTTAAACCTAAATAGCTACAAAACACATATTTTAACTAATACATATTTGACCATTATCAATATAAGTACAGTACTTTTCCATTGTATCGTACTTATAAGTAAAAACAGAAAATTAATACGTTATAATAATCTGACCTGGCTCATTACAGATCATGTTTCTCATTTGAATTGTTTTTCATGTTTAACTAAAATATTCATCAAATATTTTAAAACATAGCAAAATTATCTGCCCCAGACACAAGGAAATATATGACATTTTCTCCTCACTTTTCGGAATTAGATGATAAAAATGGAGCCTGGCATTCCCGCATTGTCGTTTATTGCTGGACTACAGAAGAAGACTAACGACTAGTGAAATTTCTAATGCTAGTTTGGTTAACATGCCTTCCACTGTGAGAAGGATCAGGATCCTGACACTCCCGAGAGAAACTGTAGTCCATGTCTGAGAACCTTTTAAGCTGTTAACAATTCACATTTAAGCAGTTTATTCCCTCCCGGTTAACTGCCACCGATATTGACCGACTTTAAACTGTACACTCAAGCTTTTAATAATAAACATGTCCACAAAGCGCTGCCATTGACACCTCACTAGTCTTCAAGATTAAATTCAATAAAAGAGCTCCCCAATCTCACTTATTGTGGGGACGCCTGGGACCACTGACGATTAACAAAAGCAATTATTACTGTACATTCCTATATATATTTTACATGAATCGTCATCATTCTTATATATATTAATAACCAAGTTTGCTTCTGGTTCCTTTTTTTGAATTGTGTCCAAGTGTTGCAGTCCTCTTCCTTTCTAAAATTTTGCATCCAGAAAAGTCTCACGGCAAGCATCAGACCTTGGCCTCCAGCATCTCCAAGAAGAGTTTGTGCATGGGCACCTTGCCTTGCACCTTGATGCTATAAAAGTGCTGCACGGCCTTGGTGGCCGTCTGCCTCAGCAAGGGCAGGGTCATGAGCAGTTTCCCCGCCCGACGCGGGTCCTCAGGGTGCTGGCTGCTCTCGTAGTCCTGCAGGGCTTCGTGCAGAGCGTCCTGCAGCTTCTGGACTGCTTCCATGTCCTCTATATGCATGGAGTCTAGAAGAAAGGTGGAAGTAAATCATTGGTTATGTTTTTTGAACAATAACAACTGTTTATAATTTCTTTGTTTCTATGATAAGTACAGTAAATTCAGAACTACAGAGCGCACCTGATTAAAAACCGCATCTGTGAATTGAAGGAACAAAATGTGTTGTAATACAAGCAGCACCACAGACTTAGTTGAAAATCTGAACATCCATTTCTTAAGGAAAAAATCCGCTGGGAAATGGCCAGTACAGAAAAGTAACCCAACTGTCAATCGTAATCAACTAGTGCAGCAGTCAATGTTAGTTAAATTGGCAATACCATATACAGTATACAGAAGGGACTGAGATCGCATTCCTCTCATTCCAAATTGTCTATGCCGTCTAACCAATATTACACGTGAAAAAAATGAATAAAAAAAGACAGATCTTGCCCATTTAATCTCTAATCCGGATCGGCACTGGTAGCAGACGACTACGTCATCGTAGATAAAAATA
This sequence comes from Urocampus carinirostris, assembly GCF_059441175.1. Taxonomy (NCBI): domain Eukaryota; kingdom Metazoa; phylum Chordata; class Actinopteri; order Syngnathiformes; family Syngnathidae; genus Urocampus; species Urocampus carinirostris. The sequence goes on along the minus strand of NC_142363.1, from coordinate 18,106,409 downwards.
TAGTCACAATATTCTACATAGTCTGTCCTGCTGTAAGTATAACGGGTGCTGCGATGTGTTTGCAAGGTTTTTCGCTTAATAAGGGGAATTGCAACAATTAATATGGGGAACTATTGGTTGAGACTGACCAGTATGAAATCAAGACACTGTTGATGATGCGCAAGAACTCACTTAAAATTAAAGAGATTGTAACTTTAGATGAAAGTACATACAAATGATTTTTTTACAGGATCATTTTTATTCATTTTTTGCCTTTAGTAGTTTGCATGCGCAAATTCGAACCAGCTGGTGCTGGCGGTGAGAACCGTCTCTAGTGGTAGCCTCTTTTGGTTGAAAATAAAACTTATATTTATTTACTCATGTTAAGAGGTGCTCATCTACTCATCCACTGTACGCAAGAGTGCAACAAAAAACGTCAATGTACAGTTCACGAAACGTCGGGGCATCATGTGGACACAACTATGGCCAGCTTTCGCCACTGTTGACGGACCCTAGCCTGTTTCTTGATTCATGGCAAGGTTGGCATCAGTCCATTCCTTAATGTTGTCAGCCCAATTCGTTTTCGGTCTTTCTCTCCTCCTGCCCCCTGGGACTGTGCCCTGGAGAATTATCTTGGTCAGTCCTGATGATATTGTGCCGTGACCAAACCACTGAAGTTTCCGTCGGATGACAACCGTTCTTTGTAGGGTTCAACGTGCCCTCTGATGTTGTTGTGCAGCGTTACGTTTGTAACACGGGCTATGTAGCTGATGCCTAGAAGCGTGGCATCTCCATGGCCTGGATTATTTTTTCCAGTTTTGCTGTGAGAGCCCATGTCTCGCAAGGTCAAAGGAACATAGAGGTAACCAGCGCTTGCGTTAGTCTGATCTTTAATTTCACTACTATGTTCTAGTCCCTATAGATTGGATTAAATCTGGCAAGTGCGGCTGTGGAGTTATCCTGGCCATGATTTCCCTTTTTCCGATAGATGGCTCCAATATATTTAAATTGGGTGACAGGTTCTAGCACTCTATTTTTGTTTTTTCCTTTGCTGATTTCTATCCCGTACTAGCTTGATGCTTTGTCCTAGGCAATTGACCTGATCTGGGTTCCTGTTCGTCTCACTCCAATCAGGCAATATGATCAGCAAAACGAAGGTTACTGATGTTGTGTCCCCCAATACTGACTGAAAATTTGTTCTGTGGTGCTCTTTCGCTCCCTGAAACCTCCCTGTTTATGGCTGATTAAAATGTAGAAGCCCTGCATTGCGTTGTAAGCCGCAATGTCAAAAAGCAGCTTGTAGTCTGGAATTTACAGTAAATTGTTTGTTCTGTTTTTATTATTGGAAACCTGCAAATAGGTTTGCTCAGAATGCTAGGGTTGTTTATTTTATCTATCTATTTATTTATCTTTATCTCACTGTTGGTTGGTGTGACTTTTACTTCACATTGTTGTTTTGACTATCATGCACTGATTACATCGTAGTCACTGTTGGTTAATTCATGTTGCTGTTCTTTAGTTTCCCCCCTCTTTCGGCAGGACTAATTTTTTGAACTATAAAAAAAGAGGGCTTCGGAAAGGATCTTTTAGAATAGGTGTGAATTTTGTAAGTTCAAAATCGATTTGGATCTTTAATTATCCAGAGTGTCCTATTTATATACAAAAGAAATGGGCACCATAGTTAAATAAAAACTGCCCAGAGGTAAAGGTCTTTTTTGGAAATTAAAGCTCATGATTGATATGAAGCGCTATGTGCTCAGTGAAGTGAGGTAGAAAAGGCGTTATCAGTATATTTCAAACACTGACAGGACAAAGGATGGATCATAAAAAAATAAAACAAGTGCTTTGTTTTATTTATTTCCTTCCTAACTCTTTGCAGTGTAGTGCAGCTTATTAAAACGGCCTTTGACCACCCGCACTGAAAATCAATGTTATCCTCCCCGGTAACAATGACATGAATCGTGCGCTAATAGTACGCATTAAAAACCCCGTTTGGGGAAGACAGACAATTATTGGGAGATAAAAAAAGGGGCGACATTGGAGAATTGGGCCCCATAAGCAAGTCTGTGATGATGAATGTGACACAATTATTTTTCCTGCCGACCTCCGTTTTGTTTCAAGGGAAAAACTTATTTCTTGTTTTTTCCAGGGATTTCTCCACAGGGTCTTTTTCAAGACCCATACTAGTATGTGTATGTCTGTAACAAAACAAATAGAATGAAACCCCATTCCCAACACCCAGGCCACTCACCCTTAAAATTGTCAGTAGCACAATTTATGTACTAAACCACTGTACAGTTGTACCACTACTTACTAATGCCTCTACAAACAAAAGTTTCAGGTTAAAAATTCCTGATTGGGAAAATATTGCCTCTAGTTACAAAGGCGTTTTCAGGATACAAAGTCAAAAATACAGCACAGTAAGCGCTGCCATTCGCCGCTCCCAGAGTTCTACCTGGCAAAGCGGTGCGTATGTGTGACTCCTGACATGCTCGTCATGTCTCAAGTTATACTTAAAAGGTAAATGAATATTTTTATTTCATTTTTTTCAGGTTCTGATGCTCTTTAATAATAAAAAAAAAACTTGAAGCGAATAAGCGCATTTATATTCAAAAGACGTCTCTACTTACAAATGTTTCAGGTTACAATACTACTTCCTGAACGAATTCAATGTGTAAGTAGAGGTACCGCTGTATTGTAAATATTATAGATTGACTCAATGCCTAAATCTTGAGCATTGATATCATTGCCATTAGTACGATTCCTCTTTCATTTTTTGAACAACTTCAAAATATTTTCCCTTAGTATTTAGTTTATTTATTGGCAGTTTACAATTTAACGTTTCTGTATGTTAAAGGTCCACTAAAATACAGCTAGTAGTATCGGCTGCCATCATAAGTACTGATTCCTTTTAAAAAAATGCAGGTATCAACACTGATAGCTGATCAGTACTTGTCCATTTCTAGTGAATAAAACACTGAAAAATAGATGAAACTCCTTCGGCAAACTTTAACAATGATAATTTAACTGCCACCTACGACAGTGGAAGTGTAATGACATTGTAAACTAATACAGAACAAAAACTATGAAAAGAATTCCACACGATCAAATTTGAATCAAACTGAGAAAGAAATGTACAAAGGAGTATTACAGTTAAGTGACATTGTGTAATATTTGACCACTAGATTTTGCTATATTGTCTAGCAACTGAAAACGAGTGCTACAAAGCACAAGGAAGATTACCAACTATGTGAAAAGCACCATTATTCTTATTTGTTCGCTCAGCCTTTCACAAGGTTTTTGTGATAGGGGTACCCAAAGCAGCAATATGGTGAACGTTCATATCAGTTCCGTAGGTTAGGCTTGTTTTATGATATTTATTTATGTTGACGGCAGCACAGTGGTTAGCGCTTGTGCGGCACAGTTCATGTCATGGGAACCTGTCGTGGGTTCAAATCCAGCTCCAGACTTCCTGTGCGGAGTTTATATGTTCTCCCCGTGCTTGCGTGGGTTTCCTCCGGGCACTCCGGTTTCCTCCCACGTTCCAAAAACATGCATTTCAGGTGAATTGACCGGTCCAAATTGTCCCTAGGTGTGAATGAGCGAGTGAGTTGTCTGTCCCTGTGTGCCCTGCGATTGGCTGGCAACCAGTTCAGGGTGTCCCCTGCCCACTGCCTGGAGATGGCTGGGATGGGCTCCAGCCCCCCTGCGACCCTAATGAGGATAAGTGGTACGGTTAATGAGATGAGATGGGAGATGAGATTTATGTTGAATAAATACAAATCTTTTAACATATGAGTATTTAAAAAAAAAGGACATTGCATGACAGTTCATAGATTATAGTGGTCGACCTTATATAGGCACATATATTTGGTATTTTGATGGGTACTGTATTTTCCGCACTATAAGGCGCACCTAAAAGTCTTAATTTTTTTTCAAAAGCTGACCATGCGCCTTATAATACAGTGCGCCTTACCGGCGTTTCATTGGCTAACCAATGTGTCAATCATCATTTGAATCGATCGCTATTGGCTAAAGTTATTCGGAGCCTCGGATAGGCTAGAGGGCTGAAACAAACCCTTCAATTGGCCGAAAAAGATGTGTCAATCATCCGTTAAATCGATCGCTATTGGCTGAAGTTGTTCGGAGCCTCGGATTGGCTAGAGGGCCAAAACAAACCCTGCAATTGGCCGAAAAAGATGTGTCAATCATCCGTTAAATCGATCGCTATTGGCTGAAGTTATTCGGAGCCTCGGATTGGCTAGAGGGCCAAAATAAACCCTGCAATTGGCCGAAAAAGATGACTGAATAGCAAGCTTGCTAAACTAACATGTTTCATTAGTCTGTATTTGTAAACATTTTACTCTCCTGGATTTACTATACTCACGGTTGTAAGAAGACCATGATTGCGTATCATTATTGAACGTGAGAACTTAGGTGAGCTATGCGACTTTATATTTTCCCGGTATCTTGTTTTAGAACGATCTTGATGTTGCTGTGATGAGTTGAGTGAATTAAACTCAATTCCAAGTGTTTATTGTAATATGCACAGTAAAGTTGCGAGCGAAAAAGAAAATAGAAACATAGAAATGTTTGGCATTTCTTGAATCCCAAGACTTCAACCTTCCGAATGATATTTGAAATGACGCATTTAAGTGACATCGTACGGACACCGCATCCGCACGTGTCTACGACACGTATTTGCTTCTTTGCAAGCTTTAGGAATGTTAAGGGGGTAATCAGTTTGACTGAATCATCTGACTGTTTTGTCGACGTTCCCATTGTAGCGCCTTATAATCCGGTGCGCCTTATCTATGGAAGATATAGGACCAAAAACTTTTTTGGGGGTGCGCCCTATAACCCGGTGCGCCCTTTAGTGCGGAAAATACGGTATGTGCATTCTTATTTCATAGGTCGATTAAATATATTTAATTTGGACCCAGATCAAGCAGCGACTCCTTTCCTCTCCATCTCTCACGCCTTCAGTTTTTGATGCACCCACCTTGTGATTGAGAGAGCATAAACATTACGTTAAAGTGGAAAGCTGATTGATTAGTTGTTACCATAACATCAGTTTGTCAATCTGGCTCTAAAATAATAATTGATGAATCGGATTTTTAAAATAACGATTTCAAAAAGAAAGCAAGGTACTTTTATAAATAGGGTCTCAAGGCATCCCCTGTTGGATTAAATTGGTAGTACAAATACACAACGAGATCAAATGCACTTATAAAAATTGATATAATAGATAGATAGATAGATAGATACTTTATTCATCCCCTAAGGGAAATTCACATTTCCAGCAGCATCCCTGAGCTGAGAACAGTACAACAATAAAGCCAAAAGAATACAATACACAAATACCCAGTGTGACGTGCAAATGCCCACTTTAGCATGTTATATAGAGTAACCAAATAGTGCTACACAGAACACATAATGCAGTAAGATTCAGTAATATCCAATGTAGGTGGTGTGGTTTAATGTGGGCCTTTACTCTGCCGGGTGGAGTTAAAAAGCCTCATGGCATGAGGAAGAAAAGATCTCTTCAGTCTGTCCGTAGTACAAGACAGTGACAGCAGTCTGTCACTGAAACTGCTCTTCTGTCCGGAGATAATGCTGTGAAGCGGATGCGATGGATTGTCCATGATTGACCTCAGCTTTTTCAGTGCCTGTCTCTCAGCTACTGTTGTTAGGCTGTCCAGCTCTTTGCCCACAACAGAGCTCGCTTTCCTAGCCAGTTTATTGAGACGAGAGGCATCCTTCTTCTTGACGCTGCCTCCCCAACACGCTGCCGCATAGAAGAGGGCGCTTGCCACTACTGTCTCATAGAATATTTTCAGGAGCTTTTTGCAGATGTTGAAGGAGGCCAGCCTTCTGAGGAAGTAAAGTCGGCTTTGCCCTTTCCTGCATAGAGCTTCTGTGTTGGCAGTCCAGTCCAGTTTGTTGTCCAGCTGCACACCCAGGTATTTGTAGGTCTGGACAAATTCTACACATTCTCCCTTGATGGTTACAGGAACCGGATGAGTTCTGGTTCTCCTGAAGTCCACCACCATCTCTCTGGTCTTGGTGGTGTTTAGGTGCAGGTGGTTTGCGTCGCTCCATCGGACAAAGTCCTGAATCAATTTCCTGTACTCCTCCTCCTGCCCGTTTCTGATACATCCCACGATCGCAGTGTCATCTGCAAACTTTTGCACATGGCAGGACTCAGAGTTGTACTTAAAGTCCGATGTATATAGAATGAATAGGAACGGAGAGAGAACGGTCCCCTGCGGAGATCCTGTGCTGCTAGCCACGGTGTCCGATGTACAGCCCCCCCTGTTTCACATACTGCGGTCTGCCTGTCAGGTAGTCAGTAATCCATTCTACAAGGTGTGAGCTAACTCCCATCTCTGTCAATTTCCTACTCAGTAGCAGAGGCTGTATGGTATTGAAGGCACTAGAGAAGTCCAAAAATGTAATCCTCACAGCCCCCTTCGCCCTATCCAGGTGAGAGAGGGATCGGTGTAACATGTATAATATAGCATCCTCCACTCCCACCTTCTCCTGGTAAGCAAATTGCAGTGGGTCGATGGCGTGACGGACCTGTAGCCTCAGGTGGTGCAGCAGCAGCCGCTCCATGGTCTTCATCACATGTGATGTCAGGGCGACTGGCCTGAAGTCGTTGAGTTCCTCTGGTCTTGATTTCTTTGGGACTGGGATGATGCAGGATGTTTTCCACAGCTGAGGGACCCTCCCCTGTTCAAGGCTCAGGTTGAAGATGCGCTGTAGAGGGTCTCCCAGCTCAGACGCACAGGCTTTCAGCAGTCGGGGGGATATTCCATCCGGACCAGCTGCCTTGCTGGTTCGTAGCCTTCTCAGCTCCCCACACACCTGGGCTGAAGTTATTTTTAGTGGGGGGATGTCTTCCATGCTAGTGTCCAGAGGGGGAGGGGGAAGGACAGCTGCACAACTCAGGGGTGAGGATGAGGCGGAGTGGTCAAACCTGTTGAAAAAGTTGTTCAACTGGTTGACTCGCCCCACATCTATATCCACAGCCACACTCTGCTTGGTGCTGCAGCCAGTAATTGTTTTCATCCCTTCCCACACCTCCTTCATGTTGTTGTTCAGCAGCTTTTTCTCCAACTTCCTCCTGTACTGCTCCTTCCCTTTCTGGAGCTGGACTTTGAGCTCCTTCTGTACTCGTTTTAGCTCCTGATGATCACCTTTTTTAAAGGCCCTCTTCTTTTGGTTTTATGTGCTTAGTTGCTCATAAATCAAGCAACGCAACGAATCGTTAAGGTAATTGGTAGTTGCCAATGCTTTTAATAATCAATGTTATCGATTCATTGTTGCAGCCTTTATATTCAGGGATCAGAATGGAGATTTTCATTTTCAGCTGAAATAGCCAGGGTCCAGGAATAAAGCAGGGCATTAGACAACAGTGCCATCTTGTGGTCAAATATTACACATTGGGGCTTTAAGTGAACGACTCATTATTGGTTATCGGCCTTCTCTTAGTAATAACAGGCGGTATCATATCGGACCTGAAAAACCCATATCGGTCATACCTTAATATATTGTTTTGTTTTTTTTAAAAATGAATTCAGTTAAATGGCCCGGCAGTGAGAGAAAAAAATACAAATATTTAAAAAATAGCACATAAGTCAATAAGTCTTGAGATTTTCAAATGGAACAAAATGTCCAAAAGATTTAACAATCACCAGTGTTTCAAACTCCAAAATAACAGGCGAGGAGAGAGAAAAACACACATAATAATAAACGTTACACAATGTAGGACAGTTAAAAAAAATAGTAGGACTTTTTATGCTGCAATAAACAGAGCTTTGCCGTAGTCACACAAACTCAATTGTGAATGAACTCAATTCGGGTTGAATTGGAGCGAAGCACCTGCAAAGCCCCCCTTCCAAGTACTGAGTGTCAGCAGCATAGTGTTACCCGCCTCTCTCTCATTGTCGCCCTTTGCTTTGTTCCTAACTGCCCTCCATGCTCTCCCGGGGAGCCTCTACTAACTGACAGCCACCTCGGCCACACGGGACAATAAAAAGCAAAAGAGATATTGAAGCGGGCCCCAGCATTCATGGAGCGGAACCAGCGTATTCCCAAAACCTTGAGATAGTTTTCACCCTGACGGTTTTCCAGCCTGTAGTAGTGGAATGAAGTAGGTCGTTTGGAAAAAACGGGGGGAGGGATATGAGAGAACGTCATTATATTATGATCCACACTCAAATGGAAAAAAACCAACCCTATTTTAGACCTAACATTTCACTTATTTAAAACTTCAGTTATCTAGTTGATTATGAAATAGAGCTGCGATTGCTACTAATTTAGAGGTAAAATCAGGCCTAAAGAAATCAACCCGAACCAACCCAACCCAAGCTATACCGAATAACCTGATTTGAGGGACCAAGCCCAAAGCAAACCCAATATTAGATAATTTATTTGTGAGGATGATTATGGCCGATTAATTGTATAGATGGGTTTTGAGGGAGACATTTATTATCGTCATACATGGAAAACTTTCTATCTTGGCCTAAGCCGTCACCAGTTAACTAGTTCATTCTTTTTTTTAATCTTTAAGATTGTTCAACGCACAAGTGAGGTCTTTAATTTTACAAGACCATCTTGAAAATAAATTAATATCACAGCCATATTTGAAATCAACTTTTGGGGGCGCAAGAAGGTCCGACGCAGGCAATTTCCTTCACTTGATGATCAATATTTTTTTCCGATTTTCTGGAAAAAATGACAGGTCAAAGGACATTATAGTCACTTTATATTTTTACAATGTTAATGTGAAACAACATGTTGCGTAAGATGGAAATAATTGAGTTCCATCCAATTCATTGATTAGTGAATCAAAAGAATCATTTTTTGCTGCCTTAATTTGTACACTGTACTAATAAAAAAAAAAAAAATCTTAATGTTTTGAAAAAAATACTTAAAAGCGATATTATATAATATTTAGCGCTTCCTAGCTGTAAAATAATTAATTAATTTAAAAAAGTAAGAAGGTCCAACACCAGCAATTTCCTTCTACTTTAAAAAAATGATTTGCCAATTTTCATATGTAAAATACTGTCCAAACAGCCAACAACACTATAGTGATTTTATGTTTTTTACAATTATTTAAAATGACATGCCACTTAGGATGACGGGGATTTGTCTACTATTTTATTTAGAAAAATAAATACTTTAAAAGAAATATAATTCTTTAAAATGTGACCTAGAAATAACGTTCCTCTTTAGATGACAGGGATTTTTTTTTCTACCCAAGTCAACTAATAAGCAAATTGATTACGCGACTATTAAAATAACTATTATTTAGCATCCCGAAAATAGATACAATATTAATTAAAACAATCTCCAAGAGACTGACAAACTTGGTCAAACTCCTTGGCATGGATAAACACGAGTGACGAAAAAGCAAAGGTGTCACGTTAGGAGGAGGGAGGTGAAACCAACTCACTAAAAAAACAACTTTGAAGAAACAATTTCCCTGCAATCCATCAGTAAGCCCACATCGGCGTGATTGATAAACTGCTAATTACGAAATCGATGGCTATGAATTTTCACAGCTGTCAAAGAGGGGGGGCTCCCTGGAGAACGATTTCCCAGAGACCTTGTTCTAACGTTGCGCCCCCCCACACCCTCACACCGTCACCTCATGACCGACATGGCTGTCTCAAAGCAAATAGCTTGCATCAGCATTTTCATTTTTCAGCCTGGACAAAACAAGGGGGGAGCGGCCCGGTGACCCGCCGTGCATTGATCAGAAAAAGGGTGGTGGATAGGTGGGCTGGTCCTGCCTCCTCCGAAGGAGACTGTCAATAGCGAAGCATCATCTTAACATTGGGACAAACGAGCACCACCTCCGCCTGATAGTCATTCCATTCGACTTAACACGTTTTATTGACAGCCACCGCGCTCCTAATGAAATGCTAAATTTATCTCCAGCGGCTGCTGTGCCCCACGGCCACTGTTATGGAGAAATGCCGCCGTTCGGAAGGTGTTCAATTAAATGGCTCCTTCCATTGCGCGCCTCTTCCTTGCAGATTGCCCTTATCTTCTCCCCATCTGTGCGGCTCACTCTCCCTACTAAAGGTTACGAGCGAAAACTCCGACAAAAGTGAGAAATGTCATCTGGGGAAACTGATGGCCAATATATCCTTCTGCTGTATGGTCAAATTGACATACTATCTGCTTTAAAACAAAGTTGAGCTATTTTCCCCATTTTATTATTACTTCTTTTTTAGGCCAACTTATAATGCATTTATAAACTTTTGCTATAATTAATTGGGTATAGTAAGGGTGTTAGAACACAGTACAATACATTTAGATTATGATTTTAAATATAATTTATACAGCAAGTGTGTGTGTAAGAACAAAAATCCCCCACAACCACGAGATGATGAAATAAACAAATAGAAACAGTTTTGTTGAAAAAGATTAACACCTAAGGAGCAATGCATGGCTGATTATTAATGCTAAAAATCAGCATTAGGACACATTTACTCTTCAATAAAACATTGAATGGCTAATAATGGATTCATTTAAAATGGCTAACTTCATGGAACAGTTATTTGCCCATTTTCCGATGAATTCATAACATATGCTGTCCGGCTAGGAAATTCTACCCAAGATAAGTACATTCTCAGATACTTAAAAGAATAAAAATAAATAAAACGTCCCACCTTGCTGAATTTTGTTGGAAAAAAGGGCCAACCATTTTGCTAATGTAATCGGTATGTATGGCAATTTACTCTTAGCAAAATAAAATATTGATTCAAAAATCTGAGTTACATGCTACCTGATTAGTCATCAGTACTTGTTTACTTAGACACTATGTGGCGCTGCAGCTCATGCAGGTCTTAAGAGTTTATTAATTTTTGAGGTTTTTGGTTTTTGATAATGATTAAAATGTTTACCTCCATCAGTATTGTATGAAAAAAGCAACATTAATCAATGTGAAGGAGATAGAATTAAAAAAAAAAAAAAAGTTGATAAATACTTGGTCGTTAAAATTTCACTAAATCTGTCGTTTTTAATCTATTGCAGCCAGAAGAGAAGTTCGAGACATACACATTGTGGGAAACCTACAGTTTTTATAGCATAATTGACTTATGGCTAAGCCCCTAACGCTTTACTCACTTGGACAAACATTCAACGTTCTGCAAGTGTTGCAATAGGAGGCAATTGATGCTTTTTGGGCCCAGAAAGATCACATATTTTCTTAAAGTCACCAATTGGAGGCTTATATTAATGATTTCACTGTTGAGAAGATCGATGAAAAGCTTGCGTTCGTCTAAGTCGAAGCTTTGAGTTTTCCCAGGACAAGCCATTTTACCATCTGTAGGCAACCAGGAGTGCCTCTCTGTTAGTTTGGTGCTACAATCCTAACGTTGAATCAATCAACATAACATTACCATGATTTGTTATCATTGTTATTTACAGATAAATTAAATAAGCTACCTTTTGGAGCTTAACATATAGGCTAGGTTCACACTGCAGAGATTAATGCTCAATTTAGATTTTTGGGGGGTGAAATCCAGTGTTGACTAGAGCTCTTTGGACAACCACTTACAAAAGTGGCATTTTTTTGTGTTCTCAACTCTTTACAGCTAGCTGTTAATTATTACGGTATTCTTGATGTCCTACCCGAGTTGGCGAGGGCGATGGCCTTGAGGGTGACAAACTCCTCCTTCTCCACTTTGAGCTTCTTGCACTTTCGCACCAGCTGCAGGATGGACACGTAGAGGTCGAGCAGCCCCGTGAGCCGCGAGTGTTCCTCGTCCATGATGTAGTCCTCGGCGTACACGAGCTCGTCCTCGTACGGCAGCGAGCGGAACACGATGCTCAAGATGAGGATCTCCATCCAGGCGCTCTGCAGCAGACTCATCTGGTCTCCCAGAGACAAAGTGGAAAAACCTGCAAGGGCAAAAGGGGAAAAATATGTGAGCTACCAAGGAAATTACGTTTAAATAATACAAATACACGATAAGCAAGACTTTTGTTTTGGTTTCAAATGATTCTGCCCGTTTGAAGCACTCTTTTCTTTCCTGTCTAAACAAGGGGTCTCCAACATAGGGCCCAGGGTTATTAGACAGCCCTCTCAGAACACCCGAGTACCCGGTGGACAGGTTCTGACTTAGAAGAGATGGGTCATTGTGTTTGATTTCTAACTGGCACAATGTTTTGGCGATCTTCTAATGAAAGATAAGGGTTTAATCTTTCCTTTTATGTGTGCCTATATACAAAGCAAAATTGTTTTAAGGCCTTCAAAAAATGACTCAAAAAGGTGAAAATTGGCGCTTCTCATTTATTTGAGAGAACCATTGAACACTAATAGAGTAATCAAGGTGCCCCCCGTTTAAAAAAAAATCGACTAAAGTATGTGCTGGCTTTCAGCTATTTTATTCTCTTCCTCTCTGTCGGTAAATCAGCACGTCCCTTTAAGAAAGCGCACCCCCCAAAGAACTTGGAATGATTTAAAATACTGTATACCTTTTTTAAAATCAATCTGTTTTGTATTTTTTCTCTCTGTCGTCAAATCCACTCTCATGAAGGCTGCCAAAGAAAACACGGTGCGACACCACTCTGTAGATTTGTATTGTGAGTGGTTCTGGTCCCCATTAACGGCAAAAACAGAGGGATGTTTATTTGAACGTTCATTTTATCACTCAAAGAAAAATAATAATTCAACATAAGGACTTTTTTCTACTTGAAAGAAAAGTACACTATAATAATAGGATCACATTTTATGTATAGTATTTATTGTTTGTGTCTAGGGTGTAGTTTTGAAATGGACAGAGTCCCCAACAATATTGAGCAATTGTTTTGTCCCCACCAATATTGTGTGATCACTTATAAAATGTCCTACTAACACTAAGTCCTAACCTATTCCCATTCATTTTTTGTTTTGAACACACTTAGAAAAATGATGGTGCAAATCCAGGCTTCAATTACCAAAACCACTGAAAGGGCATGCATTTCCTCCCTTCATAAAAAGTAGGAAGTATGGGGTTCTGGTATTCATACTTGCATTGTTTAAAAACAAATCTATTGGTAGAAGTTAACACAAGCACTTTTGTTAAGTTGTTGGGAAAAAAAAGTATGATAAAACATACATATGTAAACTCTTATCAGAAACCTCTGCCTAAATTTAAATGCAGACAGAAAACTCCTTTTGAAGCAGGTGTCAGGGTGCTTGAGTTGGCTTTAGTGCAAGGACGGTAAATCGGTGCAAAGGTTCAGGATGCACAAAGCCAGGTGGTAACTCCCTTGTATCCTGTCATACTTGTGCCGGGATTAGCGTTGGGACGAGTTCCCATTGCGGAGGTTGAGGACGTGACACAAGGGGGGAAGGTGATTGGGGGGCACGCAAAAAGCCACAAAGTTACACAAACAGGAATACAGGAGCAGGGTAATGCTGGCCTGACGAAATGTGTGTACAGGGTCACATGGAACACATTTCCACACAGCTATCTCGCATTTATGTCCATGTGTCTGATGGGCACAACACACCTGAACAAACTGTAGTAGTTTAAGTGCTTTATGTTATCAGTAACTGCTCAAGAGTTGAGTACTATTTAAAATAAATAAACAAACTGAATAGAAAATGCAGACCAAAATGTTTTCATTAACCACAAAAATGATTGCATGTAAACAGTTACTCTTGACGATCGGTGTTTAATGACAGGGTTAACGAGCAAAAGTCACAGAACCTAAACGTGCTATGTGAAAACTTAAAAAAACACTAAAACTGGCCTAAAAACGAAACATGTTACTGTCTAGTTCCCTTGACGCTATGCAGCAATAAACTGACAACTCCCCCATCCGAGGGAAACCACCATATCCCCTCAGTCTCTTATGCCTGCAGGCGGCCCATTCTGACAGCATATTAGCCTCTTTGGCTCCACCCATGATTAACAGGATTGCTATTACAAGGATGCTGTTGCCGTACCACCTGCCGTCGCATGATTAAGCGCCGATAGATTACAGTATTGACCGGGCCTGCACAACACATCTTATGCCCCGCGTTTCCCTGAAAAAAAAAACAAACAAATGAGCGCATTTGGAGAGAGGGGGATGAGGGGGTTATTTGTCGCCATCAGCCCCCTGTGTTTATCTGCTACTGCCCAGGACAACAATTACCACACACGAAAGCAAAGACACACACACAAAATAAAAGCAATGATGGGGAAACAGCGGAAGAAGAACCAGAACCCGGCAGAGTGGTACCTGTGTTCAATTCCCCTTATCGTGGTGATGACCACTGCAGGGGGAGAGCTGCGGGATACATTAATTAAGAGATTGTGATCGGAATGTGCGGGCCTTCACATTTTGAAGGGGAATCAATAGTGGGTAGAATGGAGTGCTAAGAGTCCAGCATGACTGGACTGAATACTTCAGATTTAGACCACACAAACAACTGTTCAAATCACTCCAAGCACGTCAAGTCAATTCATATTCACAAAAGGTCTCAAAAGGGCTGCATGAATCAGCATAACAACATCCTTAGATCTGAAACCTACATCAGGCCAAGGTAAAACTCAAAGACTTCAGGATGAGGAGAATGGAGAAACCTTGAGAAGGGGCCACACATGAGGTTATACCTCTTCCAGGATGAACAGGCCGCAATGGATGTTGCAAGGCTATCAATAGACAATACACTGACATCATCAACATTGAATGTAGGTAAGGTCCAATCTTGACCGATGCAGCAGGCTCTAGATTATGGCGTACATCAGGTTCAAGTGGCTGTATAATGGCTCAAAATGCAGTTGTGCAACAACCAGGCTCATCCTTCCCCTCAAAGAAAGGAACACAAGAGTATGAGGTAAACATCACTAATAAGGTATGGAATCTAAGCATGTCTTAATTATTGATTGAAACACTTCCACTGAGCCTGCAGATCGTATCTCAGAGGACAGAGCAATCCACAGCACCGGGGCGCGGAAAGAAAACTCTCAGGAACCTACTGATTTCTTCCAGGGTCTTGGAATCACTAGTCGACCAGCATCTTCCGAATGAAGGCTTGGAGCAGGAACTTAAGGGGCAATTAAATCGGGAAGATATGAGGGGGAAAGTCCATGAAAAATGGTGTATGTTACCAACAGAACCATAAAATCACATCTTAAACTGTTGGGGATATAGTGCAGGTCAGCTAAAACAGGGGTATTGGGATTAAAACTTCTTGTCTTAAAAGCCTCGCTGCAGAATTTTGTCCCGGCTGTAATTTTTTTTTTCTGCTAGACAACGAGGGACCGGAGAAGAGTCCATTAGTGATTGAGACGGAAGGCAACAAACGCATGAATTACAATCTCTGCATCAGACTGGGACAGCATAGAGCGAACCTTCACTATTATCAGTGGAAGCAATAAAGTATAGTTTGTAAAAGCCTTTGCCATTAAAGATACTTGGATGTTAAAATGGCGGGAGGTGTTATTTCCTTGTCTGCATACGTGTCCATTAGGTTGGACAGAACGTGGACCGGCCAGAGCGAGACTGTCATCCAGGGTGCCGGCGGCCCCCTGATTGCTGCATCAGTTTGGCATCGCAATCACAGCCGGAGCCTTTTAATGGCAAAGATGACTGGAGCGGAACTAAAGCGGCGCTCCCAATGTGACAGCTTGCACGAAGGCTCAGTCCGGGTCTCGCCGAAGAGGCTTTCGAGCTGCCCCCAGCCTCGGCCCAACAGCCTACAATTACGTTGACGCTAAAAGTCCTTAAATTTAATCTGCTGTTGTGAGATGGAGATACGGTGTTTTCCCCGCAATTCCGTCCTTTCTCTTCAGGGGCTTAAATTATCGCTCCAAATGGGATCTCGTGTCGTTGCCTCGCCGTTTTCCACTCAATTTAATCGAGTAATGAAGTGACTTCCCGACTCGGCAGGTCACGAAGCGCTTCGGCCGCTGTGCTCTGAAGGTGGCCCGGTTAAGTGCCGCCGGAGTGGGTGATTCCCCCTAATGAAATATCAATATTTACATCTTGGTTTGCAGCCCGCTGCCAACGGCATGCTTTGACCAAACATGACACAATATTGACCAAATCGTGGAGGCCTGTGTGAGCACTTGAAGACCTGTTTACCACGTTGCTGCAGAGTACATTTTAAAGTGTCACACAGTCAAAAATAACAACATAGCATGGTTTTGGTCTTGTAGGGTTGTCAATCCAAGGTTTTTAAATAGAAATATGTACATACTATGTTAGAATAAGCTACTTTTTCATGGTCTATCAGGGGAAAAAAAAAATCCCACCACGCTTTTCATTTCAGGACCTAGTACTAAAAAGTACTGTACATGATTTGTATATGACTTGACTATTATTAATTATTAGTGAGAGCAGTACTATTTAAGCACTTGTAATTGTAACAGTTGGTATTAGCAGTATTGTATTGACAGTAGTGGTTGCAGTAATTGTACTTTACGGACATTCGGTAGTCATGCAATTATAACATTTGTTGGGTTGTAGGGGACAAGGCCAGAAGGTGTAGTAACAAGTTAGCATTACGTAACTATCGTTCTCTGAGCTGTTTATTGCCATCCCTATTTGAGTAAAACGTATGACAATATGAAAATAATGCACTGTATACGTAAATCCAAAATCAGATTTGTTTATATATGCTAGTTAAAGATTATTGCCAAAAGTTAAATGTTGATTGAAATGCACAGAAATGTTGTCATACAGTTCTGGTTATTTATACACAACTGCTGTGTGAGCCTAAAAATTAAACTTTTTCCCCCTCAATCTGTTAAATACGAATTACTTAAATAATATCTCATTGTGTTAATACTTTACTATACTATACTGCCCCTAACAGGACACACCATGCAAGAACAGCCAGTAGTTTTCAATTGCTCTTTTAGCCTACTGTATAATTTGATTTTTTTTGCCAAAGAAGATTCTATCTGGATTTTGACGTTTTATCTATATTTTGTTTATATATTTTTTTAAAAAATTGATCAAATATTTTTATACACCTGTTTATATTTTTTTATACGCTGTTATTTTTATGTCAATAACAGTTCTAAGTTTTTTTAATCCCCGATGTCAAAAATACTTTAACAAGTATTGAATCGTTTTATGTGTATCGGTATGGAGATGAAAATGTACATGGATATTTAGTTCAAAAGGGATTTCATTTTTAAAATCACCGGATGTAAAACACGTCCACGGTCACCGCTGTCACATTTGCCTTCATCAAGTTTCAAAAGCATTCTAGCTGACGGAATTAAACTGCATATTTGCTCCAAAGGCAAGAGGATAAGAACAGTGACGACAGATGCCAAAACCATCATCGCTGCCTTTATCTCACTGGTGGGCCTCAATGAGAGGAAAGGGGGCACAACTTAACCAGCTGACTGTATTGTCCAAGAAATGAAATGCAGGAGATTTCTGTTGAGCTGGAGTTCATATTCTATTAATTTATTATTGTTTCCCCTCTCCCCAAGGGCCATTAGCGCTGGTAATAAAAAGACATGTAATTATGAGGCACGGTGGGCCCCCCTCCAGCTGTAGCCCCCTCGTAACTCACCCTCAATCAGACAACAGAGGCGACAGAGGGAAGCTAACAAAAATGGCAGTGGAGAAAAGAGAATGTGAGGATGAAAGAGAAGGGAAAATTCAGGGTGGAAAGGAGGCAGATAAGGACCAGGGGGAACAGAGCGAGAGCGTAAAGTGAAAGGGGACCAGGGTGCATGGGAGGGGCTGGAGGGGCTGGCTGGACGGAGGCTGATCTATCACAGCCAGCTATCAGAAGGACAAGCGGGCCCTGAAGACTTGTGCCCGGCAGCAATCTCACCTCAGCCAAGGCAAGTGCTCTCTGGGCTCCAGTTGGAGTCAAACTGCCTCTAAGCAGACCCAAGAGGTTCTGCACATCTCTTCCCAACCCCCCCTGCTATATCCTCAAATCGAGCAGAGGGCTCGCACCATTTATGATATTAAAACATTTCAAATAAAGCTTTAAATAAAATACAGCGTCAGATCCATCCATCCATTATCTGCACCGCTTATTCTCAGTAGGATTTGTGGGGGTGCCGTTGCCCATCCCACCCATCTTCGGGCAGTGGACACCCTGACCTGGTTGCCAGCCAGTCACAGGGCCGACAGACAACTCACTCACTCATTCACACATAGGAAGAATTTGAATTAGCCAATTAACATGACATGCATGTTTTCGGAAAGTGGGAGGAAACCAGAGTGCCAAGATGACACACAACCCGCACGGGGAGAACATGCAAACTCCGCACAGAAAACCTGGTTGCTGGATTTGATCCCATGGCCTCAGCCGCCGTGCCACCAGCGTCACATACGATCGAATTAAAATAAGTTTGTATAGCGCTTTTCAGAGAACATACCGCTAATCAAAGGGCTGTAGAGAATCAAGTAAAATTAAGAAAAATGTAAAAAAATATGCCACTGAATTCTGCAACTTTTTGGAGAGTCTGGAGACCAAGGAATTACAACCATATAAATGAGAGACAAGTTAAATCATCTGCAGCGCAAAGAGTACAGTATAACCAATCATGGTAAGAGTGACTTAAAATGCCAGCATCTGGATCAATAGCCACCTGATAATAATATACGATGCTGAAAGAAATCATTTGACCTGCAGTCGATATGCAAATATATTAAACACGTGTGACCAAGACAAAACGTTTTGTCAAACAGAGTAGGTGTGTTGAAATTGTGTCATAGTGTAAAAAATAATTACATTTATTTTGTGCTTGGTTCAGCAAAACAAAAATGTTATATGTAAATACATACATAAAAAATATAATTATATAAAATAAAAATGATATAAAAACATATAAATGAAATAGATGTAAATGTGTATGTATGTATGTCTAATAATAAATAATAAATCGCCCCACATCTCACCTGGCGTTAAAACTTCCTGACTGTCCGCCCGTTCATGATATCCTGCATCTCGATTAAATCTCTTTGTAGCCTTTCCTCCTTCCAGCAGCCCTTTTTCCTGTTCAAGTTTAGGCCTCAGCATGCACCTGATTGCTCAATCTATCTTTATCTCTTGCGTGTTGAAGCCTACGTCAGAGGGTAAATTGAATATACTCAGGGCTGTCTGTTGATGTCTATATTTAATAAAGTGTACTGATGAGGTGCTGATTTATTGCTGGCCAGTATTCACACTCTATTACAAGGAGATTACGAAGCTCGAGTGGGATCAGGCCGGCAATTCGGTAAGTAGATTTTGCAATTTAATGGCAAAGCGAAAACAAAAGACCTGCGGGGGAAAAGAAGCGAGATTGGTGTTTATTATGTCGGCGGTTTACCACGGCGCAAAGTAGCAAAAAAAATAACGTCACAGTAACAGGACCAATAACAGACAAAAAAGGGCAATGATAAATGGTTAGGTGCAGGTACTCTATTATACATTCAGCCAATACTACTTTTCAGAGACAAGTTTACCAGAGCTGTAATATGTTTTTGTAAAGGTAATCATAAAGACGCAGACATATAACAAATATCCTATTGTGTGTGTGCGTGCATGTGTGTATTAATACACTGCAAAAACTCCAAATAGCAGTATAATTATTCTTATTTTTGCAAGACTATTTAAAGAATTGTTTTTTGGCATGATCATAAATACCATGATTTTACTCATCCAAAGAATATTTTTTCTTTATAATTATAAACATAACAAAAATATCTAAATTATGTATCTGAAGTATTAGATACGTTTGCTTATATCAGGGTGGGGGGCTCCGGGGGGCAAGCCCCCCTGAAGCCAACACCATTTATCTTATTTGCTATGTGAAAATTGCACTAGAATGAATTAAATCCAACAAAACAGAAACCATGTATTATATATATATATATATATATATATATATATATATATATATATATATAAATTAAAAAAATAAATAATATATTGACATTAAAAGCATTTGTAATATTTAACATGATCATGATGATACAAAATAATTTATTTTAATCATGTTTATAACAAATTTTAAATTTTGTTTATCCTGTTCTAAATATTGTATAAACACAAAAGATAAAATCATTTCATAAATAAATAGATTTATAAATACCTCAGATTGGGATTTTCTGTCACACAGGGGAACCAGTGGTTGACTGCTGCTAGTATTTGAAGTGGAAGGATTTGGAACGGCCAATAATGTTGAACCGGTGGTGTTGTCTTGTGCATAATTTGATCGCCGGCAAGCTATTTTTGCTTTGTGCTTGTTCATTTTAGCATGATCGATCAGTGCCACACAACCTCGCGTACCATAATTGATTAGATCGACACAGTATAGACACTTTGCTTTCCCTGGAACATCACACTTTCCGATGAACTGGCTCAGAGTTTCTGTAACTTCCTCGATCTTTGCGCCGATTTTAACGTTTACTGTGACAGTCTTCTCCAGCCATGACCACTTAAATTTATTCTTGATTCCTTTATCAATCTCGGAGACAAAAGCCTTGTCTTCTTTTCTTAGTATTTTCATATTTACTTTTTCAAACACTCATTTCACCGTTTGAAAAGACCGGAAGGAGCGCCATGTTTGAGAAAGCCAATGCTCTGAACAAAAGCTCCGCTGATAGGTTTGCTGATAACCAATCGACCAATGGTAGGAGTCGATCTATTTGTTAGCTAAACCACGTTGTGTGTTATAGATCTAATGCGCTGCGCTTCTTTTTGACGATTTTTCTCGCGATCTCTAACTGCTAACTTGGGGTGATGAAACAGTCACGTATCATACCTCACCCCCCCAAAATATTTTCTCATCGAATTTAGACGATTTACAGGAATGACCTTTGGGGTTCAAAAACAGCGGAAATCCGCGGATCCGCGGAAAATTCTGATCCCTGTTATATGAAGTATTATTTACTACTTTAGTAGTATTTAATAGTATTGAAAAAAAATCAATTAATATATTATTTATAATTAGTAACAATTAAAGGTGGAGTGCATCATTTGAAGTGCACTTACATTTGAAATGTAAATATTTTCCATAAGTATAGTAGTATAGTGGGTGGAACAGATTAGGTAGGAGGAATGGGGGGTGAGGGTAGTGCTGGAGCGTGACATTATGCTTGTCACTGCGGTTTGTTCTTGTTTATATTTGTTCGTGTAAAAGTAATAAGAGGCTTTCTTCAAATACGGAGCAAACTCCAACCCAAACCCTTTGCAAGATGAAATAAGACTAGTTTATTTCAGTGCGTCTAAGAGATGCATGTACTTATTTGCATGCGTGTCATGAATGAGCTGACATATGCTGCAACGATGGCAGAAACCAGGAGATGGCGGCCTTTTTTAAAAAAGTTCCAAATTATATGCAGCTCATTTAAAGTATTTTATACTTTATTACTACTAAAACAAGATAAAAGTATAATAAAATAGGCAGCAAAATAAAATCTAGTCTCATGTGTTATTACAGTAGATTTTGTCTGGGTTATATAGCAAAATATATTTTATTATGTAGGGACAAGGCAGCAAGTGCAGAAGAGTCTCAGTGTTTGCTTGGCCCTTGAGCCTTAAGAGAAGTCCCAGCTGAGACCACTTCAGCCAAGGAAGCTGGGACAGGAGTCGGCAAACACCAAACAACAGGCCCCTCATGTATGTGTCACATGCATAGCAGCTTTTACATATGAGCGCATAGCATTCCCACTGTGGGTTGGAAGGAATTCAGGACAGAACGTGGCGCTTTCGCAGGTCAAGGGTCACACTCGCCTACCGTCACTCCTTAAGAAGGCAGAATGTCAATGTAGTAAACAACTTCTACCGCGCTGTAGCTGTCACTCTACCAAGTACCCAGTAACAATAAACCTCCGGGACAAAGTGAAAGGCAGCTTTATGGGACGCAGGGGGACAAGATGTGTAGACGGCAGACTACTATGTATGTTGAAGGTTGTTAGCACCTATAGGACCAAGTGGTCATGTGTCAGCATCCTCCCCAAACACTGGTACTAAAGACTCTGTCACCCTTAGGCAACAGTCGCGTTAGACTCGCCTTGCATGCGGCTATTTGGAGCAGTGACACCAGTGATGAGGATATCCAGTGATTATCAATTCATCAAATACACAACCATTGGTGATGCGCCACCTTACTTTAAAATTGGCTTTTTGTTGATAAATATAAGCTTGGGGAATAACGAAATACATGACAGCGTTATGTAATTAGCATACAAAAAAATTGCAGTTGGATTTAAATTACCAAATCCAAAATTAGAGGTATATTTATGAAAAATAAGGATTACTTTGGCGGATTACCATTTTATTTGAAACAATATATTTGCATACACATAATGTGCCGAAAGATGAATTCTATCATAATTCAACAAGAGCAAGCGCATGCAGTATGTCGTGGCTACAGATACATCATTGTGCGCGTATGCCGCAGCATATAAGACCACCATCCGGCTTATTGGACAGCCGTTCTGTCATACTTTCCAGCATTTAATATGCGCTAGCTCTTTCGCGAATGTCAATCACGGAGGAGAGAAAGAGAAAGATGAGGCTTACTTACAACATGCAAGCACAACTTTTTATGTTTTTTTTTATTACAAATAAATGTGACAAACCTACATTGTCATTATATGTGCCTCAGTTCAAAGACTTATAATGCCTTAAAATTGTTATGCGTCCAAAAGATGAGAAAATGCTACTTGAAATAATTACACATTACATGGAAATATTATTTAGCACATGAGTAATATAATTGTCTTATCCTGACTTAATTAATATACTATATATATTATATAAATAGGGGAATGGCCAGTAGATCACTTTGGTAAAAGTGACTAGTACCTTTTTTCCATGGGAATCCTTACAGCTACTACCATTGTTACAGACAATACGAAGCTTTGTGATCATAGGTATTACAGTGTGTGCGTGTGTGTGTGGGCGCACATATATACTGTACAAATAGTTAAGATAAATTACAATTGTTTAGTTCTTTATTTCTGTTGTTGCAGAGAAGGCATCCAGGACACTTGCAATAGACTAAAAAGGACATCAATCAGTCTGAGATGAATGAACAGCCTAATAAATCTGAATATTGTCAAGAGGTTTGGCATCCTCACTTCAAACAAGTAAAACTTGAACTTGTACACAAGAGTTTTTTGAAACCTTATAAAGTAAAGTAAAACAGAATATCTTGCCTGTCATGTGAAATTTAATGTCCTATTTTTGCTTAATAAACTATTCTAGATGGTTAAAATTTGAGCACTGTCATGTAGGACTACAAGCAACTATCTGACCTTGGTTTCCTCCAATTCTTTTTAAAGGTTACATTGTTCATTTATCGAAACCCTCCTGTTGCCCTGTTTGGTATTTGAGTGATCCAAAAGTAATGAAGTTACATTAATGCTATATTATAGTATTTGGATTACTTTACTGGTTAAGTTTTTCAACAGGTAACTAGTAAATGTATCGGATTACATTTTTAAAGAAACCCTCTCAACCCTGGATAAATATGA
This sequence comes from Urocampus carinirostris, assembly GCF_059441175.1. Lineage (NCBI taxonomy): Eukaryota > Metazoa > Chordata > Actinopteri > Syngnathiformes > Syngnathidae > Urocampus > Urocampus carinirostris. Next base: position 18,082,982 of record NC_142363.1, on the reverse strand, counting down.
TAGGCCAAGTACCAGTCTTCATGAGTTTGAAAATGTTATACTTGGACTACAGTTATTACCTCATCTGTCAGTGGTCTAATCAATGTGGTGGAGTTCATAATGAACTGTTAATCTTTTTAATTCCATAGCCCTGGGCCTCAGAAATCTATCAGAATGCAATCACCCGGTCTCCCCTCCTTCTTCGCTAACGCATGTATGGTACCCCGGGGTTGCTTTGGTGCGTGGAGAGTTGGAGCACAGAGTGGCAAAACCACTGAACCGTCCCTGATCAGGTTCAGCCATGTACAACTCAATTATCCTGCTATTTCATGGCCAGAGGACACCCGCTGTGCTAATATGGACGCCACCAATGTGGCAGACAAAGCACTCAGCAACCAGTCATGTTTATTTTGCCCACTTGTGTGTAAAGAATGGCAGATTCACTTTCAAAACAGCAAATACAACAGAAAGGCCAGCGAGTAGTATGAAATCAGTCAAACCTAATCGACTTAAGAGTCTTTAATTCTGCAGCTATTGCATATTGTTTAGATGCTCTGGCTTACTGACTAAGGTTTTGGGTTAAATGATCATTACCGCCGTATTTGGAATAACACAAATCCCATTAACTGCATGCGCAGAATGCAACGGGCAATATGTTTGTATAATCTGATTAGCACAACACTCTTTTACACGGGCACAAAGAATATTCAGTGAAATTTTACATGAACATGAAATACAGAAATTATGCTTCCCTGGGTAAGGAGGAAAACATGAATTTTCTTTTTTGACATAATACACTTGAGACTACAGAATAGACTTTAGCTCAGAAAACAGATTTGACTGGGCTAGAGTTTTTATGTACTGTATAGTTAATACACGTGTGCACAACAAAAATCAAGATCAGAAAATAGTCACTCTAATAATGACCTTCGTGTCAAACGCAAAACTCCGGGGCCAGAGCCGTCCCATTTTTTTGTGTGGCCGGCCAAGGATAGGATGTGCATTAACTTTATTGATCCTTGCTAAACTATCTCTACAAATTTTACATTTGCTACATGAAACAAATCAAACTGAAATTATTCAATTGTTTATAGACCTTAAACAACTACTCTTGATGTTTTTATTTGAAAACTCATAAAATAGGCTTAGTTCCATTATTAAAGCCCCCGGCACACCTAGCGCCAAACGCCCGTGACGCCTGGCGAACGCCGTTTCTCTTCTGGGGTCAGGTGTGACCGATCACAAGAGAAAAACAGCGGCTCGAAGGGGACCGGCTCTCGATTAGTGGGTAGTTGTCTCCCGTCATCCACTTACAAAAGCCGGTTCATAGAGCCGCTTCGTTCAAGAATGCACGAGTCTCTTGACAACAGCACTGACAAATGTAGGACTAACTATTTTTTTGCAATCGACCCCTCATTGACCTTTTTTCGGCACATTACTAAATACTGCATACGTAATTGCTAAATAATTATACGTTGAATGGTAACATGATACGTAAACATCCAGGAGAAAGAGGAAAACTAGGCCGCTGAAGACCACGTCAGGTGTACAGGGGCATGTCGGCATTGGCATTCTGCTGCCAAATTCTCCACGCAGTTGGTAACTTAGTAACCCAAATTTCCACGCAATTTAGCCCTTTTAGTCTGAATTGCCTAAAATGTCCAATTTTTGTGCCATATGTAACAACTTCAGTTGTTATTCAAAAAGAAAACACAACCTTTTGTCACACAACTACAAAAAAGATTTAGAGTAGAGGAAGATAGTGCTGGTTTTCAGAGTAGAACTATAAGACGGTTGTTTTAGCATATAAAGAAGACGCAAAGGTTTTTGAAGAACACTTGCTTTTAACCTAGAAGATAATGCTTGTTTTCTATGTAGAATTTTCCTTGTTTATCTATTTGCTGTGCATATATGATCATGCAGGAGGCCCGGGACACGCTGGAGAGACTACTTCTCTAGGCTGGCCTAGGAATGCCTCGGGATCCCTGTTGGAGGAGCTGGATGAAGTGGCTGGGGATAGGGATGTCTGGGCTTCCCTGCTAAGTCTGCTGCCGCTGCGACCCGACCTCGGATAAGCGGAAGAACATGCATGGATATATGATCACACAAAGAAACAACCTTATGAGGCAATTGTGCAATATAATAGTAAACATTTGCCCTAAATGTTCTTAATAAGTTCTATAGGATGTGGTAGAATAAATCTTAGTAATACACACCATGAATCCAACCCCTCAAAAAAATTATAAACGGTAGTCGGGTCAGTGTTTTGAGCTTTCGGAAAATACAAGTACCACCAAAAGCCACTAATTTTAGGATTGTTATATATTCATATTCATATCATTCATATCATATTTGCGCTTAACTGCAACTCTTTGGGTAATTAGGGGGATTGGACAGAGAGCACGTGTGTTACCAGGTCACCTGAGGTCTAGTCCTGAGTACCGCTAAGCTTCTTGGGTAAACTCTTCGTTTGCTGAGCGTGCACGGCGCAAGGCGAGTTATCCAAACAGTTTAGATGCATAACGGGCCAGGTCTTAGGCGGGGTGCATATCCATTGCTAATCTCCTTACTATCAGATCTGTACTTGAATAATACCTAGCCTTCTGAGAAGATCTCTAAGACCTTTACAACAAAAAAGGTGCCTGCCGTAGGCAACTTGGCTTTGAATTAGTTACGTAAAGTGCGTAAGAGTGTGGGATTTGGGCGAAGAAACACACTGTAGGCGCCATTGCTACGATTGTTCAAGCTGTGCTTCTATGATGTGGTTATAAAAGAAGGCATACAACCAATTGGCCTGTTACCTACTGTGTGATGTTATAGAGTTATGGGGGTCAAGCTCGAGATCAAGGAGAATCTGCCTTGGTGGCAAAAAAGAAGAGCTAAACAATGTGTTCTTTGTCCAAATCAGAGCAAAAACACTCTCAGGAAGCAAAATCTCTGCTGACGTGAGGCGCGCTGTGTCCTTAATTCAACAGCCTCTCATAACCTAACACCTCGTCTATCAGAACGTCTATGGGCCAAGGAGGAAACACGATTATACCCATCAATAATTCAGCTGGCGTGTGTGTGCTTGTGCTGAGTGTGCCTTCATGTGCGTATATGTGTGGGCCTGCTCGTGATATGATGTGCTGTTTGAGCGGGCAAGACCCCAACTTTACTCGACATCTCCCTTGTGATTACAGCACACGCTGGCACCAGGTCAGTGTGTCCCCACCCCCACGCTCTCCGTTCAGTGTCGGGATTTTAGATGCACTCTATTGATTTGTTTCCTGCGCGGCTTTGCCGATTTCACACGCCCTCCCTGCCACACGTGCCCTGTGGCATTGTGTGCTTCTGTCATTAATTATCTGCACGAGTGTGTAAGTATGTTTGATCCATAAAACATAAAAAAAGGAAGGGCGGAGTAAATAAAAAATAAGGTAGCGAGGATTAGTAAAATGGCCGATTGTTAAAGTACTGACACATGAGACAAATACTCGCGATTGAGGCCAATACCAGTATCGGTCATACTTTTGTGGCTGTATTAGTATGTCAACATTTCAATTAAGACAAATATAGAATTTCAATACAATTTTAGGGAAAACAGCTTCGACATAAGACTTAAAACATAAGCACACAAAAAAGTCAGATTAGAAAATGTGATACAACGTATATAACATAATAATAATAATAATAATAATTTCCTTGTATTGTCATTCTGTGTAACAATGTACACAGAACGAAATGTCGATTGCACCTGACCCGTTGTAGCGAGCCGATGCACGTGCATATTTATAAAAAAACTCAATTGGGTGCACGTTGTACATGAGGTTTTACGGTATCATTTACCTTATTTGTGCTATGATTGATCAGTCGAAAAATATCGCTGAACACAATCGCAAAACATTGGATGCAACGGAAATCAAACCTTGTTCACGACAGTGAGAGCACCAAGTCCTAACCACTAGAGCACCAGTGTTATAGAGCAGATCCCCCCAAAACGGGGGTTTTGATTTTATTTCATTATAACATTAGTTTTAGACACGTTACAGGAGACGAAGGTAAGATAATGCACTTTATAGGATATCATGTTCACAGTTGACTTTGTTAATAGATGATTTTAATCATGGCCATGCGTAATCATCAACGATTGTCGCTTAAAATGCTTCGCTTGAGCTGAGAAATTGTATACCTATTTTTGATAATAAATTAGGGGTGCACGTTATACCCGAGTGCCTGTATACACACATGAATAAGGTAATAATATTTCCTAAATGAAATATTCTTGTTCTCCTGTCAGGTGATTTTGCTAATTTTCATTAATATATATATATATATATATATATATATATATATATATATATATATAAATAGATATTAGTTATTATTTATTCTTTCTTCATGTCAAATTGCTTTTCTCGTAAAATGTGAAAAATAATATTTAGAATAATGATACTGCAGAAGACCAATAGAATAGAAGAATTACAATAGAATAGAATTTCCTTTTATTGTCATTCTTTGTAACCATGCACACAGAACAAAATGTCGATACACCTGACCCGTACAGTTAAACTGTAGCGAGCCGATGCAGCCGTAGCCAAACAGGGCGCAGCCATTTTAGTCATTAGGTGACCAAACCCCACCAATTCCAAACCTTAATGCCGAGCGCCAAGCAGGGAGGCAATGAGTACCAATGTTGTAAGTCTTCGGTATGACTCAGCCGAGGCTTGAAGCAGCGACCTCGCAGTCTCAGAGTGGGCGCCCTACCATCTAGGCTACCGAGCTGGTGTTAATTGTTGTCAACACAACTATAATTGTTGTTTGAAGGTAAAAGATAAAATTGCTCATTTTAGTTCTTATTTGTTGTTATTTTGAAAGCACAAGGATTTAACATTACAACTATTAACTTTTTTTAAAAAAGTAGTTGACCTGGAAAAAAAGGTAGAATAAACAAAACAAAGTGACATATCCTTATTGTATAATCATGCTCGTTTTTAGTATTATTTTTGTTTTTTGTACTACTCTTTATTTAGTTAAATAAAAAAGTTGATGATGACCAATTGCAACAAGATTTTTTTTCCAATGTATCAATTGTTTCTAAGTAAATTACTTTCTAGAAATGGTAACTATTGAACACACTTATCAGCCAAAATAAACAAAACAATGCGAAACAAAAAAACGTATCGACCTTCCCTTGCAGAAAATAAGATCCTACCTGGGATGTGCTTGGCCCATCCGATGATGACGACCAGCTCGCGGTCAGCCAAGTCACACAGGGTGGTGAGAGCCTTTATGTCGCTCTCTGGCATGGTGGGGTCAGGCATTGCGTAGATTTTCTCTGGCTCTGCCACCAAAAGGTGAGATACTATCTTTGTAACTGAGGGTAGAGGAGAAAAGGAGGGCAGACGAGGCAAAACAGATGCTCAGTGTTTTATCAGGAAAAAATATCTCCTTTAAGATTTTATATGAAGGCTTTTGCAACATTATAAATATCTGTGTGTGAATAAATATGGGTCACAGTTGTGCTGTCCTTGAGCACTGGAGTACCCAGGCTCACTTTACTGACTAAAAAAACTAAAAACGTGCTTGAATACAAAAAAGAGCGTGTGATGTTATTTCGCTTCGAATTTAGCTTACAATCATTACCTGATTGCTTGCCTGGTAGTGGAGTGGCGACGGAGATGGGAGACAATGGGCTAGTGACGGGGCAGTACTCACGAGGCTTTTTGGTAGGAGGGGGGAGCGTCAAACCCAGGTACGGGTTGTTTTCCGTGTCCAACCTCCTCTTGTACTTCTGTCTGCCCCCTCGGACTCTGTCAAGGCGAACCCCTATGGAGGACAAATGGAGAAAACGACAAAATATGGATAATCAGTGGTAAGAAGCACATTTGCAGGAAAGATCAACCAAATTGCCAACTGTTATGATTATTTCTTGATCAACATTTGTAATACCATTTTGTCCTCAGACAATCAAATTCTATATAATAAATATTTTAAAAGTTCGCTCGTGACAAAACAGGATCTTGCAGAAGATGACCAAATCGACATTGTTACGCTTTTGAACTTCAAATGAAAAAATCATTCTCTCTTAATGGTACATGATGTCAGAATTAAGATACTTATTTTGTTATTATTTATCTACATGTCTCTGTATTTTGCATTCTGTGTTGTTGGGTGGGTATTTTATTTTCTTTTTCTTTTTTTTACATTGGATGCTTACATGGAGTTACCCAATAATAGCCAGTTATAGTAATGGTCAGTTCTACATTTGGGAGATGTGTTTATCGGATATGTACAATTTTGATGTAGATATGAATAATAATAATAATAATAATTACTAATTGAATTGGTGTTTATGCAAGTTAATACAATGTGAAGTAAAAAATATATACAAATACTGTGCATTCTGGTCATTGGTATCAGTCTGAAGAAGTAGGGCATTATTAGTATCAGTATGACAAAAAACAATAGCATTGCATCTCCGATGAAAATCATAGTTTGTTGCTGACTTGTTATGAATTGTAGTTACAGAGTACCATGGAAAATACTAAAAGTATGTAAGGCATTACTGTGATGGAATGATTGGCCCAGAGCTACTAACTAAACATAAAACGACAGCACGGTGCCGTAAAATTGAGCCGGTGTGTAAGCATGCATGTCAGCATGTGTGCGGATGTGTCAGAGTAAAAGGCTGTCTTCCCATATGCGGTCCATGCCTGGCTGGTCTACTGTGACACAGCTGAGCTCAAAGCAGGTCTAAACATATGAATATTTAACGCGGGGTCAATGATCTCACAGACTGGTCCTCTAATTATTTAGCTTTTGGCTGAGGCGGACTGCATACTAATTGGCTCTTTACTTGTTTGCGCATGGGCGAGAGCTCCAGCGCGTGTGGTCCTTGAGATCTGGCAAAGGGAAGTGTTACCGGCCGACGAGTCGAAGCACCGGCTAACAAAACATTCTCTGTCATACTCGGCACAGATAACTAGGTATTGCTTCCTCATAAAAGACCCTTATTTCACCCTTCTTTCAAAGGAGCAGCAACAGAGTCTTATCACCCAGAACCACACCTAGGGGTCCGGGTTCGGCGCTGATACTGTAAATGTCAAGCCGGCCTCATCATAACATAAGTTATTTATTATCTCATTATTTGATAAGAATGTTTCTATTTGGATGTCTTTTCTGTTCTATTCATTTCCTTCATAGTTAAAATGCTTAATCTACACCGTTCTATTTATTTGATACCACCAGGCAGGTATTCACTTATACGATGCAAATGTATGCAAACCTTTATCATTCATCCTCATATTTGTAGCGAGTCTGTCGCCACTTCCATCCAGGCTAAACATCCCTGATATCTTAATCCTGTCGAAAGGGGAAATCCCTTCAATTTACCTTGTATGCATAAAGCAACCTCCACACAAATTTATACTAAAGGGTGGATGAGAAGAGGCTCAATGTGTGTCAGTTGTAGGGGTGGGAGAGTTGGGGGAGGGTTAATTTGTCAGCCCGCTATGTCCTCTGAGCGAAACACCAGTGCCGGCCAGAGCACTTCCTTAATGATTTCATCACTTTATAACAGGGAGGACAGTGTCAAACTTGGGCATTGTGTAGCCACTGCAAATGAGCCTAATACAATTTGCCCATCAGCAAATGCCCTCAGAGAAGATGAGTTTGGATCCGTCCCACCATCTGCAGTTGCGCCGTGCATGTAGGAAGTGTAACATCGGATGATGTCAAACGGAATCACCATTAACCAAAAAAGGGATTCAAGGGTGGATTTATGCAAAACATACTCTTCATTTTCCACACTTGTGTTATATGGCCACAGCCGACGGCTTGCCAGTCCATGCGAGGGAGGTTGTAAAGTGTATTATCATCTAACTGTAAAACAGAGATTTCCTTCACTTATACAAATTATTTGATTCCCAAGGAACACAAATCTGATTAGGATTGTCTTTCAATTTCCTGACACTGACAACCCACTAACCTAATTACCCCCAATTCCCAACAGAGACTCATCCTTCCCAGCAAGACAGACGGAGTAATCTGATGGCGAGTGTACCTGCACTTTACATGCATGCTCACTGACAGCTTTAATTTAACATCACTCATGTTGAGATTTTTTAGAAACTTTTAGTCTTCAACTCTATTTGCAATTGTACAAATCATGAAGAGCAACAATCAACAACCCAAAACAAGTCTTAATTTAGTAAATATGAGTGCTGTCAAAAGTTAAAGCTTTAACTTGAGTTAAAGTTGCTTTGAATATTTAACTCAGAATTGTAGCAGGTTTTTAACATTAATAGTGTTAGATTTAAAGGTTTAAATCCAGAGTTGTATCTTCAACCAAAAAATGGGGATGTATTTCTGCGATTATCATTATTATTGTCTTTGACTCAATATGTAATTTGCACTATTTCTCAAATATACATGATATTTTCATTCCAGATGTGCTGGTTTTGATTATTTTATCTTAATTCCTATCGACCAATTTGAAATGTACAAACAAATTAACAATTTTGCAGTGATTTTCTTTTTCTTGGGGTGGGAGCCAGGAAGTACTGTTACAGGGTTACAGTCAACAAAAGCAGTGTTCTTTGACTTTGGAAAATATTAATCAGTTCATTGGGAACACACTTTTTAAATTGTAGTTTAGATGGAGAAAACATACTATTTTACTTTTATTTTGTTATTTTTTTAGCAGTTATTTAGACTACATTATTTACAATATGGTGTTCATTATTCCATCAAAAGCTCAATGTTAAGAAACTATGCACTAAAAGTTTATTGGTGGGCAGCAATGAGTTTGCAGCCGCCAAGGAGCCTGTTGCGGGGTTAAAAAAGGAGATAGAAAGGATTTAACAAGCTGTTTGTTTCCTTGTAGGCGATAGTAAAATGTGTGTTTTATTAACACTTAATTTTGTAAGGCTAAGCTTGATTAATTGAAAGTTATTGTATGTCCAACTAGTTTTACAGAGAGCCAAAGGTGTTAACTACTGCAAAAAAATGTTAATGTTTGTGAAGAAGCCGGCAAGGTAATCAACAGATTAATTGCTCATAATAAAAAAAATTGTTGGTTGCAGCTCTACTCCACTTGCTGTTGTTTCCGACAGCCCACGCCACAGCCATGGAAAATTCCTCTCTGGGTCCAATGTGATGTCACCACTTTCTACAGTTTCTTGCGTCGCACCCAAAGCTCTCCCGTCCTCTCTGATCCTCTCCGATCGGTCCAGTCATGTGGTCGCATCAGCCGATGTGTTGGCGGCATTTTGAGTTTGGCGGGTGCCCCTTGTAACTAGTCCAGCCCTGATCATAATTAACAGATGCCGGCTGGAATTGAAACTGCAAATTTCTGACTTGTTTTACTGTGCGAGTGGTTCCTGCTCAGGTCTTTAACATTGTTGGAAGTAATGTAACGCGTTACAGGAATGCATCTTCTTTTCTCAGTAACAGAGAAATTGTAACTTAAACGCCATTATTACGTGGTGTTTATTGAAGATAGTCAAATAATTTCAATACCATCTAATCGGTACTGGTTCCATCCTCGATTAATTACCCCTAGTCCACCGACATTTCATCGCTAATCACGTTGTCAAAGTGGAAGAATTTCTCCTTACTGATATTCTCCCTACCATATATACTTACATCAAGCATTATTTACAACAAGACAATTAAAAACTGTAATCAGGTGGTCAGCTTGAATGCCCAAGTTTAGTTACATGCCACCAGTAGCAAATGGTAGGCAACACATTGGAAGGGGGCATGACTTATACAAGAACAACAAAAATGGAAAATCAATGGTGCAAACAAAAGCACAGAATTTAGGGTAAATGTGTTTAGAATTTTGGTCTTTTGAATTTTTAAAACAATTTCGCAATACACCATGCCTGGAAAAAAAGAACACGTCTTGGACAGTACTCAACGGAGAAGGAAATCTTTGAGGGGTTTGAATCTTAGACAAATTGGGTATGGAGTGTCTCGGATACGTGATTGTATGCAAGATCTTAAGATTACACAGGAAATATGAAGGCTTCACTGCTTCCACAGGTTGTTGTACACATTGTTTTATATTTCCTTTATTATGTGGCTATTTTTAAGCAGTTATAGGTGGTCGGTTTTAATGCAGGTGTATACAGTAACTCGTAACTTGATAGTTGAATGGGGTTGAATGGAATCACTTTTTAAATCAAGTAAATTGTAATAGTAAAACATTTTTTCAGTAACGCGCCCAACACTGCTGACTGGAATTGACACTAGCCACATTTCTGCCTCATTTTAATGTTCCAGTCTTTAAAAGCAGCAAGATCAGACTCTATCATTCAGACTGTGATGCACCATGGACAGGCTGTCGTCTGACGTCTCCACTGTGGCCCTCGGCCTGAGTGGTCCGACTCTGCCGAGTTCTCTCCGTAGTAAACATTAGGTGTGTTATAAAAGAAGGAAGAGATTTAACTGCCACTTCATCTGAAGTCATCTCACTCTTTTATGGGCCGCCACGAAGCGCGGTTAGGCGAGCAGGAGTTGAGCGCGGGTATCAGCTCTTCAAAGCAGGGTGCTGGGGGGGGGCAAGGCGGTGGTGGAAGGGCTTTTGGCCAAGGCGGTTGGCATTTGTGCACGGATTAGCGCGGGCCTCAGGGTAGGGGGCTGAGGCCAGCTGACCTGCGGCTCATCTTTCTCTCCAAAAACAATAATAATCCCCTTTCCAAGCGCACTCCTACAAAAGACCCTGTCTTCACTCACTTTGCTCATGATAGGGTACCCTTATTTTGAGTCTCTCACCTGTTCTGTCTCTCTCCCTGGGGAAAGTGTGAGGATGTCTGGGATGATTGGCAATGCCAATGGGGGTGGTCGGGGGTTTGTGGTGCATGCTATTTTTGCTGGGAAAAATCAGAAGGCCACATCGCATTGTGTGGCCTTTCAAGGAAACCGCTACGCTAAACTGCGGTCACAGAGCGTCACAGCATTTTTAATCACGAGAGGAACGAGGGCACTGACCCTTCCGCGAATTCGGACCCGGGGGGCTGCCACTCTGACACCCTTGTCACGTAGTCGGTTTACGGGTTAGCCAAATGTTCCCGGGTGACCTGACATCGCTGGCCCTACGCTGACTGAAATGACACATTACATGAATGCAACAGCAGTAAAAATGAGTTAATGTGTGTTAATAAGGATGTGCATTAATAACGAACAATTGCAAAATTACTGTTACTGCTACTCATAATTTTGATTTATGCTGCTGAAAAGGTACTCAACAACACTCAGTAATGTCAAGTGCATTAAACATTATACTGCATAAATGCAGGTCAACATTATATCAATTATGGACAGCGTTAATTTATGCACTTCAAACATTTTTATGCCTGGCAAACCATGCTTATTTATTAGTAAGGTTTAAGTACTAAAATTTGTGATTTGCCACCCATTACTCTTTAGGTTGATTAATGTGCTAAATGGGGTTCTGTTGACTTTCATCACACTAAACTACGCACACGATTTCAGGTTCTGCTGTGGCTAATTGTCATGAAAAGTACTGTAACTGCTGATTATCTCTGTTATATTGCGCAGTAGAAGACAATTTTCAATTGAAAAAAGTGTTCATTGTCAGATTAGCCCTCTAGGTTCAGTGGTGCCGAAAAATATGAAATTATTTCAACTTCAGTATTCTGTGATTGCCCCCCAAAAAACATGGAACAATGATAAAAACCCATTGAAATACAATGTGAAGATAAATCTGCTAAACATTCAATAAAGAGACAAAAGGAAGACAAATTGTTTTTAAAGTAACATACATATCTAATTGTATATACTAAGAAACCTACGATTAAAGGATGGCAGAACAAAACAGTCGTGGAGGGAACAAAACTGCAGAGCTAATCATGATCCATTGGTACATTATGACATTACAAACGATAACCCAGTTAGCATAATAACTGTCGATACGATTGAGCCTATAAGTTTTTTTGTGGCCAAATTAGTAGTGTTGATTTTTGTTGATTTTATTCAAATTTGAATAAAATAATTTTGTGTAGCGAAGACTGGTCATTCTACTGAATTCTACTTGATTTAAATGTTTATCTGTGTTATTCCTCCAACAGATTGTACATCGGCTTTCTATCAAAGGCACAATTTCCCCACCATGGACCTAGTACGTATTGGCATTTGTGTGCTTGAGTAAGCGAGAGGAAGTTAGTGCAAAGGAGCAACTGTCGCTGAGCGATGTCAATGTAATCTCTCAATAGTATCTTGTCGTCCCCCTTGCTCTAAGCTTTGGCCCGTTTTCATTGATCAGAGGAAAAACCTGTTGCATCTGACATTTGATTCTTCTATCGATCACTTCCTCCTTGATACAGTGAGAGCAAATGCACAGCGACTCGACAGGCCCTGAGCAGGTCTCCTGAAAGCGGGTTTCTGAAAATAATTTTCCTCACCACCAAGTGCAGACACAATCTGGTACGGAAGGCAAAACAGAAATAAAATAAGAGTGCTGGTGTAAAAATTAAAGACGATTCATCTGATTAAATAGTACTGTAAAATACTGTATTTGATGATGAAAGTTAACAATTACAGAGTAGCTGGTAAGTACTCTATTTTTTTGATCAGAAATGCTACTACAAGATGTCCAAACTTTTCAAAAAGCGGGCCAGATTTAGTAAGTTGAAAATTTGTGAGGGACAACTATTCAGCCTGGTATTCATTAAACAGTCTTCAATAAATTCACCCTTTGTGAAAGCTTTGCAGTGTTTGACAGTCAGCATCGCGAACTTGTAGCTCGCCTTTGTGGATTTTCATTTGACCCGCCAAGTCTCGTGAAAAAGTGCAGCTGTGCCGTTAAAACAGCTTCCAGTTGATTCACCTTTTCACAGTGTCGTCTCCAGTTCTCTTATAGTCAGCATTTTTCATCTGGCAGTACTTCTTTAGATTATAATGTTTGAAAAGAGCCACAGTCTCTTGGGTGAATTAGGCAGACGCAGTTGTTTCAGATTTAATTGAAAAAATAATCTAATTTTCACTTGTCAAAGTCAACTTTTCCTTTTTCTTGACATTTGCCATGTCGGTAATAGGGTGGGATAAGATTCTTACAGAAAGCCATGGGCAAGGTGGCCAAAGGGCTAATGCCAACATCTGTTTAAATTGTGATTTTTGTTCTTTTGTACAAATGTATTTCATACTGTGGTCAACATTACTGGTGGACCACATACCATTAGTTTTATGAAACAGGCTGCGGGCCAGTAATAATTTGATCACCGGTCGTCACTGGCCCCCAGATCGGACTTTGGACATGCCTGTGCTACTATTTTCACAAGTTGAAAACAACTTGACATATTAACAATGCCTCTACATATTTGAACAACTATGCTAACTTTTAACGCGAACATCCAAAGACAACTCTAATTGCCAGCATAAAATAAGGAAATGCAAACTTTAAAACTAGATTTCAGCGCAGGAGAAGACAACACTAGTTTTAAGCATTAAAAAAGACAATATTTTTTAGCGTAGAGGAAAACAATGCTATTTTTTGGGGGATAAGGATAATGGTTTTAGTATAGAAAGAGTACAAGGGTTTTAATCAAAGATATATAAAGTTATACTTTTTGGAATGCTAAAAACAAATGTTTACATTTGTTTTCACTCATTTGACCATATACTGGAACAGGAATACATAGATAAACATCTACTGTACAAAATATTGCGTGTAAGCAACTCATTTCACATCATATACATCCTCAGGATTTCAATGATGTGACTTATATTGGAATTTTTTTTCTTTCGCCTCAAAGAGCAATTTAGAAAGTTACACATTAATAATCCACGAATGTGTTCGTTTATGTGTTTTCCCTGCTAAATTTTGTATGTCTATTTCACAAAATTATAAAATGTATAAATATAAACTAACAGTAGCACTTGAAATAAAATAATAAAAGTGTTTTATATTTAAATAATTTATGGGAAATTATTTCACGGTGCACTAAAGAGTTCTGTATACACTCATGAAACAGTACAATAGGCTTGTGGTGTGTTCTGTATCACCTCATTTGTGAAATGAATAGAACCTTTCAACAGTTGAGTGCATACATCTTATATCTGATATGACAGGTTTCTTCAATGGACGGTCAAAGGGCCGTAATGCACCTTAGTTAGAGCGGTAAAGTTATAATTAGGTGATTTTCCAATGGCACACAATGTGACCTTTCTGCCGTAATGAAAGTAAGTGGCAACCAGAATCACATGAGCAGTAGCCGGTTCCACACTTGGCCTGAGCACTGCGTTGAGCTGAAGGCTTCATTGAGCTTACGGTGGCTTCTGACCACGAGGCTCCATTTCCACTTCATTTCTGTCACAATCTTAAGCAGGCATATGCAAAATTTTGATGTGATGTTTCTTTGCTCATGATGGACCTGATCTGATGACGTACATTGTGCAGCAAGATCTCAGTCAATAACCGGTGCAGTATGATGACAGTCATAAATTTGTCATTTACATTCCTTGGTTTGCAGTTGAAACTCGCGCGCTCATCCATAGTCTGCATTTTTGAGTTTTACAAGTTGACACAGGTCATTCATCGGTAGCCATGACTACATATTTTTGTCCTGTTGTACTCTCCAAGATGATATATTGGCATCAATTTTTCATCAGATAGTAATGCGATTACTCTGTCTTTCTGGCACTAAGGCTTTATCTGGCTGCGTGCAGTCTGAGGGATTCGGTTTCTGCGCAGAGATCCATATAGGTTACGACTCTGGCTTCAGGTGGCGGCTGGATATATATGCATCTATAAATCCCTCTCTTTGGTGAATAATGGGAGGAATAATGTCAGAATATATACAGAGCCAGTTTGCCAGAGAACGTAAAAAAGGCAATTTTATGCAGAATTGTATCAGTTAGAGCCTCTATCCGGCAGACTATTTAGGGTAATGAATAATCATGAGGGACTGTCTCACTAGTGGATTGCTACTTTTGTCAAAAAAACGTTAGTTTTCATGCATAGGATGCATATACAAATCACACAAAACTAGTTTATTACAAGATGCTGTTAACGGGATGAATAAGAGACCGCATTTTAGTTAAAAAAAAAAAAAAAAAAAAACTCATACATATACGTGCCAGTATTGTTTACACAAAAGTTAGGGATTTAGATATCATATAAAGTTATAATATGAACTCGGAATTCAGAAGGCCAAACACTTGTTCAAGAACTATTTTTTCACTTATTTAACTAAATAATTAGGTATTTACTATTAATTGACCCTCTTTGATTTATCGTTATTCAATTTTAGTTTGTTATTCTGTTTGACCTGATATTCTTTAATGGATCAGTATGCAACAATGGTTGACTTAAATTTCTGTGTAAAAAGGTTGAGTTGAGTTTAACAGGATCAGCCACTAGCGGCAATACTAGCACCAGCCACATTAGGAGAAAGTTTTATAGAGTGTGCCAATAATATCTAATACTTATGCACAGCAAATAGGAGTGTTAGTAAAACGAGATGGTAGCATTAGCGACAAGAGTGCTGAGGCTCGAGGCTGCGTCTGCCAGCTAGCCCTATTTGCATTATTGGTGGTCACAATAAATATATAAATTAAATACGCTGCCACGAGCGACCGGTCAAGGTACAATTTAAAACCAAAATTGCCATAACGCAAATGGCCTACATATAGAATTGTTAAAATGAGGTTTATTACTATACGTCTGAGAAATTGTTGATGTATGAAAATATACCTGAATAAGCTTCTACCAGACATATTCTAGTGGATCAAATGTTATACAGTAACAAAATATCTCAGTGCATTTTGATATTGTAAAACCATGCAACACAGGATGTCCTCTCATGCCTATTTGTAATGTCTCATATAATATACACTGATGATCAAAATTAGAGAACAACTTACAAAGAAAATGTAACATTTTGAAATAATAACAACTTCACTGCACAACAGTTTAAGGATATTTTGTTGTGTCCATACCATGCTACTTCAACACTTTTTCACACAATAGATAAGGCATTGAACACCGCTTTTAGGGAGCAGAGATAGGTGCCTTTCCAGTACAATCCCTCAATTTGACTCCAAGAGGTAAAGCAAAGGAGAAAACACAGTTGGAGCATTCTGTCCAAAACATGTTAAATTATCAGGGAATTCTCAGGTGGCATCCACAGGAAAATACCTTAAATGTTCAGAAAACATTTAAGGGATCGGTAAACAAAGCAGGGCTGACTGCCAAGTGAGCACATTTTACAAACGGAATACTGTTACATTTATTTTACTTGGTTAAAGAAATGACCCAATTCAGCATATTTTTGGTCCACAGCTAGACTGACCATTATTTACGGCTGTGTAGGCGGAGCAAGGGAACCACTGTCCTGGCCCCCCAACGTTTTTTTATAGGGAGGAATTTATTCCGGAGAACTGATGCAAAATTTATTCTTACACCGAGGATAAGGTGTTAAAGAAGAAATCACTCAATTCAACAGTGGTTGCATGTAAAAAGCAAAACATTTTAAATGTATGAGTCAAAGAGGAAATACAAAAATTCTCTTACTCTTCTTACCTTCTTTCAGCATCCCCACTTTGAGGCATTTCATGAAGCGACAAGCCTGACATGATTTGCGTCTCCGTTTTGTGATCTCGCACTCGTTTGTGGCGGGACAGCTGTATTCAATGTTGCCTAAGAAAATAAATAAACAGGATAGATTTATCAAGTGATACTTTTGACCAATTTTGGGCATACTTTTTATTTTGCAACACATATTAATGGGAAAATAGGAATATAAACACAGTGATTCTCCAGGGAGGATGTAACCCTAAATTGCCCGAGTTACTTCTAGGTATGGCCCCAACAGGCCCCAGGTGCACATCGTCCCCCCCTCTGTTCATAAAGTGGCCTGCCACTGCTTCAATAGCAAGCTAGAAGCACCAAACTGACTGATTTACATAAAACTCGAGTCGAGCCAAACCTATTCTTACCACAATTGCCATTGCTGTTTCAACATTTTTCAATTGCAACATGCTTCCAGGACATCTCTTGCCTTTATTTTGTTCTCTACATTTTACAAAACCTAAAGATTTTTAAAAATCATTAATTGGATGAATATCCCTCAAAACATTTTTAAAACGTTAAAAATGGTGTACCGAATTTAAAACTTTGTTACTCTCTGCTGCAATCTGCTGGCTTAAAAGTCACAATTGCAGCCTTTTTCAATCATTCATGATGCGCATGCAAGTACGTGCAATTCCTAGACCTGTTAAAAAAAGCTTTTCTCTTTTCATCCTTTTTGAGGTTTTGGGTTGGTGTTTGGACTGAACTTCAAGAAAGCCTTATTTCTTTCACAATTTTCATGCTACAGTCCCAAATAAACAAAAACAAAAAATAGCGGGGACAAGCATGTAGTCCCTCTTCAGCACTACCCCATTATTTAACTTTCAACCATTTAAGGACTCCTCAAACAATGCACCCCACCTTGACTAAATGTTGTTTTTAAACGATAAGTATTTTATATATAATAAAATGTATTTGATTTTGCATTTGGCAAAGTAAAATGTTTACACAATTAGTAACTATTCACACACAACAGCAACAGCAATCCTAAGCAGCTGCAGGCTCAATACTATTCCACTGGTGTTCTTCCACTGGCCCTCCAACACCCTTTGACAACTTATGCAATTATGTTAACATTATTGGACAGATCAAGTCAGGGAGTCCCAAGATGTTCTAAATAATTAGAAATTCCTCCTTATATCTGGTTTAGAGATCATTATGCTAATTCCACTCATCTCCTCGGGATTGGGGGTAAATAAAGGTGTGAGGCAACCGGCTGATGAGCTCTGATTGTCTATTCTCGCTCTGTTTTCTCTGTTGTCATTGCAGAACGAGACCATAATCATCTTTTTCATTTCCACACATGCTGGGAGGAGGCAATCAGGGCTGCCTAGTGCAGGGAGCAATTCCTTTATTTTGTGGGTTTCAATCATAATTGATCAGATAATCGTACACTTAAAAGCTAGAATTGTTTTGTTTGGATTTACTTGGCTGGTGAATGCGTTTATTTTCATATTCATTCAATGTCATCACCATTAACATCATAACAAAGCAGCCATTCGACCCAATCTCTGAGTGCCTCTTTCTTAGTCAGGGACTGAGAGAACCAACACATGCACACATTGCACCTAGTGGCTTACTAAGAGACACCAGACTTTAATATCACTATCTAGAACAAAAATAATCATACGTAACTCACACTTGTGCTACAATATACACGTGTTTTGCAAAACCCCGAGGTCACCTGATATTCTCACAAAGGGTGTTTTCATAAAGGTAGGACAGCAAAACAAAAATGTAGAAGCTATTCACACCACTTAGGGGCAGACATAATAATTGATTACTGGCCTAAAATTGTGGGAAATGTACAGTATGACTATTTATTGGGTTTTGAGGCTCCTGAAGCCCTCTATGGAACAGTTTTATTGTAAATAAACCACAAAAATGAAGATGAAAAAGGGAACAAATGACAAAAAGAATAACTAATAATTTCAACAAAACTCAATTCATCTAAAAGATAAATATAGCATGAAACTTATAAAAAGACTACACATAACAAAAATCGATACTATTTTAAGTAGATGGGGTAATAAAAGATTCAAGGACGGATTTGAAAGAAGAACGATTCAATTGGTTTGACTCAGTTGGTGCAAAATTCGATTTCATAGAACTTAGTGAAGGTGCAATGCGGTAAATTGTTGTTATTTTACATTATTTTAATGAATTTGCCAATACTGTAAATATTAAAAAACATTTATCCTAAATATAAGATGACTTAATTTGTATCTAAATACATTTCAAATAGGAATGATTTCTTTCGATCTGATTGGAAACACCCACATCTTTTCAATTACATTTTTTTCTGGTTTAACATGTTTTGACCTCTATTAGAAATTATTGTACAACACAGCAGCTAAGTCTATTAATACTTTTTGTTTATATGGTATTCGTTCATCCATAGACACATTTTTTTTTACCCCGAAAAACACAAACTTCGAGTGTGTGTCATACATGACTTTGTGGTTTTTTACACTGAACATTTTATACAACACTTTGAGACGTAAATGATTGTCTGAAAACAGCTTTACGAATACATTTGATTTGATTTTTTTTTTTAAAAGACCCTATAGCTACTGTTTACATTAGGCAAACAATATTCCTTTTGTCTATCAACGCAAGCCTGTCATTCTTACATAATTGTCATTCTATTTTAATATATTTTGATGGAAAGCATATGAGTAGACCCGGAAACCCTTTTTGAGTACTGACTCTCTCTTAAAAAACATCACTCAGTATTGTCCCAAAATGTTTTATCAGGTGAGTTGGCTGAGCTTTCAATAACATGACATTACAACTTTGGTGATGTCATGTAATTTTAATTGTGGCCATATGTGTCATGGCGTTTACACAAATATGATCTGGGAGCTCTACAAGCTTTTTGTAATTCAACCGTGCCAGAAAACATGAAGCCGGAAGCAAATAGAGTTATCATAAAATTCAGAGTAAAATCCCTATTAGTTAATTATATAGGTTTTACATGTGTTACAAGGTAGGACATTTTAATTCCCCCTATAATTTTCTCATTTTGTTGTGTCTGACACATGTTTATCTGCTTTTGAAAATGGTTACAATTTGTTTCCAAATAACATTGCAAAGAAAAGAGAGAAGAAAAGTACCGGTATGTTCTTTTTCCTTTTCTTGATAAGTATCTTTCAATCTATTTTATGGCTTTACAGGCCCTATGCCAGGAAAAACAGGAGAAAGTCAGGTCGTGTAAGTAAATTACAGAAAAATGGCAAGTATTTCTCATCAAAATCTAACCTGACTTTTACAGGCTTACTGTCAAGGTCTATTAGTTCATATGAAAGAGGGACATTGCGTCCAGTTAGTTTTCAAGCAGTTTCACACTTGATATAAAAATGGGAAATAAACACAGTTCAGAAAGGGATATATGTTTTTGAATGGTAGGGCACATTATGTGCAGGGATAGGAGCGAGCAGAAAAATGAAAGAAACATCAGGAAATCCAGGTTGACGTTAATGCAGACTTAGCTTTGACAAATGTAACATACCCAATGTATGAGTTCAAGGGGCTCGTTTAGGTGGATGACAGGCTGACAGAAGATGGATGAAGAAATTGTTAAAAAAAACACAAAAAAAAAACAGATAGCGGTAACAGAAAGTTATAATACACCACCAGAAATTGAAGGCATCTGTTGAAGAAAAGTGCTTGAACTAAGATTTTGTGTTAGATACAAAATGCCTTCTGTAAACAAATGAGGCAAAATACACAAGCAAAATAAACCATTAATTTTAAATAAATGTAAGGATTTTTTCTAATATTCATGTGCACAATGTATGTTTTTGTTTTAGAACAAATATTACATGTAGAAATGACAAACTTAACAGCGCTTTGGATTGTATCTGTCAGTAATTGTATAGGTATTGGTCTGAAAAAAGAAAAGAAAAAGTCATATCAAACATCCCAAATATCTAAAGTCTGCAACAGAACAAAAAGTGAGAGCAGAATTGAGATTTTGTGTTGGATATAAATCTCATTTGGCAAACACATGAGGTAAAATAGACGAAGAAACATGAATTTGAGATAATTTTAAGGATTTCTTTTCATATTCATGTATACCCCGTACATATCTATATTACAACATAAATTACGTATAAAAATGCCAATTTTTTAGCACAACTTGGTATCTGTTAGTAATTGTATAGTTTGTCTGAAGAAGAAGTTGTATCAAACATCCCAGATATTTATTTTTTTCCAAGTTTATTTAAAGCTTTGACTAGCAAGTCTGTCTTTTTCAGGGTTGGGTAGGGTTACTTTAACTGGATTACTTTCAATTACTTTTGGATTACTCCAATACCAAATAAGCTAATAAAAGACAAAAGAAACTAAATATGAATAAAATTACCACATTTTGTGCAGGCTTGGGGAGTAACGGAATACATGGAACGGCAAAAATGATGTTGGCAAGCTGTTTGGATTTATTTTCATTTTGTTTCTGTCGCATTTTATGTTAGTTTTGACGGAGATCAAATAGATCAAAGCCAGGAGAGAAAGCTTACCATGTGTTGTGAGTCATAATTTTATTCATATTTAGTTTATTTTGTCTTTTATTAGCATATTTGGTATTGGAGTAATCCAAAAGTAATTGAAAGTAATCCAGTTAAAGTAACCCTACCCAACCCTGGTCTTTTTATGCACAGTGAAATAGTAGTTTCTGTAACACGGATCAGTTTAATGTTTGACTATATTCATGCAACCCGGCCTAATACAATCATTGGTAATAACAACAATAATAATAATAATAATGATAATAACGACACTAATAATAAGGAAAAATCCACTGTTCAAACACTAGACCACTGGGAATCTAGGTAACATAGGCAAGGCATTAGATTTTATCTCATCATCACAGTATTTCACAGTACCATGTGGTAAAACATTGCTTTGGCTAAACTCTCTTTTATAATGTTCCATCACAACGTATTACGTTGTACAACGTGGTACTGTGAGTAAAAATAGAGTGATGATTCCTTTTGCTTTGACTCTTACAACATCAGTGAGCTTGCAACAAGGATTGGACACGAGCCGGGTTCGATTCCCTTTTAACCCGATGCTGAGTGAAATTGGTCAGCGATATCTGACGACAGATCAATTATTGCTCAATTACAATGATATACTACCTTAAAACCTCTGTGTAACATGCACGCAGACTTTGATTTTAATTTTGGCTGCAAAAAAATGCGTGTACAGAAGCATAAATACAGTGTAAGCGAAAACAAAGGCATTTTTCTTCTTTCTGTGCGGCCCGGTTCCGAACAACTTAGGGCCAGGTACCAATCTGCGGCCAAGTGGTTACCAACCATTGCAATAAAATACGAATTTACTGTTTGCAGTTTGCCAACCAAACACATTTTAAGAATTGTATGAACAGAAATCTGCAGGAAGACAAAAAGCGAGTACAGGTTGATGAAAAAAAAAGTATTCTGCACTACGGTTACCATCAATTGAACCTGCTATTCGCCCCAAGTGCGGTAGAACAATGTGACAAAGAGCCAGATAGGACGTAGTCTTTGTTTTGTTCTCATTAGCGAGAACCGACTCACCCTTCAACCTTGACTGCCTCGCTATTCCTTTAATTAATCAGTTCTTGTCATCGTCACTCCCTGTTTCACTGTTTTCATGTCCCTCCACCTACCTGCATGTGTTTGGTACGCTTTTACTTTCCTCCAAAAAAATCCCTGTATCCCCGCCCGGGACCCCCTGTCTGATTATTATGCCATTAAGCCTCCTCCTCCTCTCATGTGAAAGAGCAGCAGAGTCCCTCTTCAATCTAAAGAAGTCCAGGGTTTTCTTCCCCTCCTTTCCCTGAAATTACCCGGCGACGCGTGCCTGAGTTTCTAATTGGCATGCCCGTCCCTGGAGACGGCCCCCCTCCTCCCACTTCTTCCTAATGAAAAGCCTCGGCCTTAATTACACTTTCCAAACGCTGATTGTTATTGACAAAACTCCTGTGGCTCGGACAAACGACGGCAGATTAGCTCCATTACAGGCAGCCCTCCAAGAAGGGGAAAGAGAGGGATTTCAAATCGACAATGCAAAGTGGGAACGGGCGCGGGTGGAGGGAGGATCCCAGCTTTCAATTTCTTTCTCCATGTACCTTCCTCTTAATTGTTTAAGCTCGTGCTTCACTTAGAACATCTCCTTTTTGACTGACGCCTCTTTTCTGTTCCTTTGTGTGACTTTAAGAGAGGAGACAAAAGCTCAGTCATGTTACTTGGGACGAAATGTTCATCTTTTGTCAATAGACAGGATTGCCAATGACGGCAATGGCAAACATGCGGATTTGGCCTAATGCTTTTGTTTGCCTGAAAAAGGTACATAGACTGTCCAAAGCTGATAGGGGTTGAAGGTCTGAAATCAACACCTCCCATCAAGACAGACCTCATACTCATAATGTTTTATGTTCTATTTGACTGAGCATAGCCAGAATGTGTCACATTTACCTCAAATAAAAATATTCTTCAGTTTCCTATTGACATACTGTTAACATCTTGTGAGCACACACACACACACACACACACACACACACACACACACACACACACACACACACACACACACAGTAGGAATAAATAAAACAAATACTTATAACCATTTATAGTTATGACAATTAACCCTACGGTAACCTACTATTCTGGACTAGGAACCATGTGATCCCTTTAAAATATGTAAATCTCATAATCTTGTTTGAAATATAGATGAGAGTCAGGTTACTGCTGCCCAAAAATAATTTACAGTATTTTCCACACTATAAGGTGCACCGGATTATAAGGCGTACCCCTAAAAAGTAGTATTTTGTCATATTTCTCATAGACTATGAACTCACGAAATTGAGACTTCAGAGCTACTGTGTTCATACTTGTACAACCATTAGGCTCTTTATATACTTAAAGAATGTAATGACTGATCAGTCGATAATTGCTGCTTATAAAAATCGATTTAAGTAAAACAATTTGTGCAACAGAAATAGAAACCGGACCGCGGCCGCGAGGGAACCAACAGTTTACCACCAGTGGAACGAATGACATACGAAAATGCATTAGAGCTTATCTCAGCATGATACTATCTTTACGGTGCCAGAAACACAGATTTGTATTGTCCATTTTGTTCTGCATTTTGATAGGTTAAACAGTCTCTCCACTTCTTCACCTGTGTGTCAAAACCTCTCAGATTAATATGTATACATACGTAAAAAAAGCTTGTATAATTTTCAGTTGAAAGACATTGTATATGTCTTTGGCCACGTTATTGACGCACAGGCGAAGAAGTAGATGGGCTGCCTAACCTATGAAAATACAGAACAAAACGCACTATGCAAATCAGTTTTGCGGGCACCATGAGTAAAAATAGTGTGATAAGGAGATAAGGTATTATGTCACCTATACCACTGGTGGGTTAATGCTAAAGTATTGGCGCACTCACGGACCAGGATCAAATCATTACATCATTACATACAATGTATTGCGATTTAAGTCAGTAATGATTATTGATTGATCAATCATTGCTCAACTACAGTATACTACTGTAAAACTTCGATAAATAATGCATACCTATAAATACTGTATGCATTTCAAATCTTATCCACTGTTTTACGCAGTACATGAGGTGTTATAAGGCAAACTTTTACATTTCCGGAAAATTTGTTCTTTTTTGGGTGTGCTATAGAGTCTGGAAAATACGGTATAATAGGTGCTTTGAAATGTGTTGTGTGGAGAAAAAATATCAATTGAAAATAAACGTGTCATTGTAGGAGAAAAATCAAGGGGGAAAATACCTTGTATTGTCCTTTTAAAAAAGGCTTTGCAGGCCTCACAAGAGGCCACGCCGTAGTGGTACCCCGACGCTATATCTCCACAGACCAGGCACAGCCTCTTGGGGAGCGAGTTCAACATGTATTCGCACTTTATGGACGAGTCCTCCATGATGGTGCTAGAGCAGTCGTCGTAGCGCTTGCGACAAGCGCTAGCTCCCAGCCCGCCGGGGGTGAACATGGGTGGCGAGTCCAAGCCGTTGGAGTGGCTGTTCATGGTGCTGACATAGCCGCCGCTGGCATCAGAGTTGCCGCTGGGACTGTGGTGGCTGACCGTGTCGATGACTGAAGATGGACTGGACGGCTCCGTTTTGATGTATGACCCGCAACTGGAGGGCAAGTGCCGATCATCGGCGGCCATTCTGTTCAGAAGCCTGGAGGTGAAGAAGAGGGGGGGAAGGAAGAGGAGAGGCTGACAATTAGAGTGTGTTTTTATGATCTTTTGAAGAAAACAATTAAACACACTGACCCACAAAACAGCACAATAATAAGAATAAAATATCGTAGAAAACCGGGCTCCCCAAGCAATTGTAAAATCTGCAGCGGGACATTGGGTGTGATTAGACAAATAGTTTTCCAATTATCATCATGAGGCAACACTTTTTTTTTGTAGTATATTGAATAAGTCCATAAAGGTTGTTGGGAAATTATGTCTGGCGAGCCAGCTATAGCTCTTGTCATGAGTACATCTGGCTCGGGGATAAAATAAGGGCCATGGTAGTGTTCTCTATATATTTCCATTATTAGTTTACAGTATGCAAAGCCAAAGCAACTCAGGTGACCCTTGATTCAGTTAAGAAGTCTCACAGTCATGCTGTTAAACCAACAGACCTTGTTTGGTTGTACATCTCTAAAGAATCCTGTATGTGGAAGCTCATTAAACTATGTATGTACACTGTTTAGAAAATTTATGATGAAAACCTACAGAACAAAAAAAACAAAAACGGCATTAAGGCACCCAGAGCAATTCGATCTGGTGAGTGATAGGGGTGAGCAGATCCCCTAAATTGTATTTTGTGACATTTTTACTGAAGAACTCTGCTTGCACCTTGTTTGAAACCATTATTTACGTCAAAAATGACAGTCAAAATGAGCCTTTACCAACTTAAGTAACTGCAGGGATGAGATACATTTTGAGTGCTACGTTTGTCGATATGGGACATTATTATTATTGTTTCATAGATTTGATCAAATTATTGAATTTCGCACAGTGGAATATCAAATGTGCTCAAGAATTAGCTTTTGTCTGGAGAGCGGGTTTGGCAGTTTTGTTGAATTTTATCTAAAAATACAGTAATCCCTCGGTTATCGCGGTTAATGGGAACCAAAACCACCCGCGAAAAGTGAAAATCCGCGAAGTAGCGACGCCCCTTCAAAAATGCTTAAAAAGAAAACTTTTTTTTTTTTTAATTATTTCATTTTATTATTAGTATTTTTTAGACCTGCGAAGCTCTGAACCCGCGAACGTGGAACGACAAAGTAGCGACGCCCCTTCAAAAATGGTTTTAAAAAATAAATAAATAAATATATATATATATTTATTTTTAATTATTATTTTTTTGGACCCGCAAAGCTCTGAACCCGCGAACGTGGAACCGCGAAGTAGCAAGGTCCCACGGTATATGATGTGATTCAATATCAAAATATATTGCTTTCATGGCTCTTTGATTCAAAAAAGTTTCTGACCCCTGGTCTATAAGGTATTATTGATAATACATTTGATTTTTAAAGTGAGCTTTGTTGGTGCCTCTGCTATGCTTAAGTTAGTGGTGCCAAAACTATGGCTCCGTTTTCATTCGTAGCCTGTATTATATACATAGAATACACAGACCCGAACTATGTTTTGTAAATTGTTTTTTTTTTTGTGTTATGCAAAGATCTGGATACATGTTTCCTAAAATAACAATAATTGTTTTTTTTTCTTTGTTGTTTTTAATCAATGCTAATTTTCATCAAGCATCTATGAATATGTTGAATGAATGTTACTCAAGTCTTGTTCTTGCACATGTCGACTGCACTACGTTTAATGCTCAAATTGCACAATGTCTGACCATTTCCTTTTTTTGCACTATGATGTCTATGCTTGCACCAATATATATGCGGACTATTTTTGCACCATGATGACTTTGCACCAAATGCAATATTGCACAACCGTTACGATACAACGTTATCACGACAACCCTGTATGTAACATCCCACATGCTGACATTGCTGTGTAAATACCATGTAAATTATAACTATAGCCTTATTCCCCTTGTTTTATAACATTATCTTCTCTGTTCCTTTATCTTCTTGCTCATACCCTCACTATGTGTAAAACTGGAGTGTCATGCCCAATTTCGTTGTCACAATATGTTAGCCCATTTGTAACAATGACAATAAAGGTATATTCTTCTAATATGAATGGCTTTTATTTAAGTTTGATAAAAAAAAAAAAACTATATGAATATGTAAAATAACACTTAATAAAAGAATCCAGGAAATACACGTTGACATCCACACTTGAAAAAGGAGAAAGCTATGATAGTTCATGTAATAATTTCCCTGGTCACAAGCCCTACGAAACGGCTTGGACATCTTTTAATTCTATCTTAGAGATCACAGGGCTCCCACACAGTCGCTACTGTCAGCACTTGGCTTATTCTTGCCCTCTTAGCGCCACCCCTGCTCAGACAAAGAACAAGCAATAAGCTATGACATAACTAATTATCTCCAAACAATTCTTGCAGTCAAATTACTAAACTTAAAGAGCATTACTGTTATACAAAACCACTCAATCTGTTGTTGCCATTAAATCTGCTTTTTCTTCCTTGACTCTTAAACAAATGTATAAAAAAAATGTCACTGATTATTTTGCGTACAATTGGGTCACAACAGCCTACTTTGAGAATCGTCACTCTTGGACTTGGATTGTCTCCTTGAGTTAGCACTGAAGCAAAAGGAAAGACGATGGCAACATATCGACTGCTCCGGTCCACCTAACCGTTATTTTGGAAAACACAAACTCCCTGTTGTAGTGTGTTCAGGCATGTTATTTTCGGACAGTTGTAGAAAGCGCTATAAAATATTCCTTGCTTACAGCAACAATTGGCCTCTTGGTTTGACCTTTAGCAGTGAACAGAGAACAAGAGCTGCAACTTGATTAGTGCTGTAAAATATAAAACAACTCACTGGAATGTCTGAAAAGCAATGATTTAGTGAATTGTTGAGGTCAGGGGGTCCCCAAACATTTTCCTGTTAGAGTCACATAACTTTTCCCTTCTCTGGTGAGGGGTTGTGGTCAGTTTGTAACAGAAAAAGTGTGACGAATGCAGGAGTGCCATAACGTAAACAAATATTGTTTTTCCAGATAGCCACAATCAATTAACAGTTCTAGATTCGTCAAAGAACAAAAGTCAGAAAGTAAGTAATCACACTATTAATGAAAAAAATAATAACCAAATAATCCTCTCTGTATTCTTCACAGAACATAAATCAGAAAAAATAATAACACTATTTATGAAATAAATAAAAGGTCCATGAAAAATAAATGTTCTGTCAAGCTGTCTTAACAGGCCAGGGTTCATCTTAATTGTCAAAGCACTGATGATGAATGTTATGTTACCTGACAATAAACTGTATTCTACTGTATTTCTATATTCTTTGCATTGTAAGTGACAGATTTATTGCCATTCTGACATGTAAAATGCACAATGAAATTAACATTCCTCTCTGGCACCATGACTAAGATAAGATAAAATGAGTTTTTTTTGTTTAAAAAATGTGCATCAAAAGCTCTCTGGTATTGTTTAGGGGGCCAAATGTTGAGGCGGGGTGATCTGGCCGGTGAGCCTTATTTCAGGACCACTGGTTAAGGTAATGGTAAGGTCATGAGTTTAAAAAAACGGACACACTCCTTTTCTTAGGGTCAAATGTCATCTGCAGTTACTTACATTACAAAAATTGGATGTTGTACAGTGGAAGAAAATTTGACAAATAGTCAACCCACCAGATCAGAAATGCAAACACATTTCCATATCATAATATTGCCAAAGAGCACTAATGTTTACATATTTGGCATGCCAGAATGGCATTGACACTGCTCGACTCAAAGTGCCTGCTCAGAACTAAGCTGTCCCTTTGTGAGCGCTTCTAGCTGTGGACAGGAAACCGGAGGCCTCAGATATGTCTCCATTCAGTTGGCCAAACCTTCTTTTGCTCTCTAAGGATGATTTAATTGCGAGGGTGGGTGACTGAGAGGGCCGGGCGCAGGTGGGTCACCGGGTCAACCTTATTTTCTCACCCCGGCTTCCCGGGCCCGTAGAGATAGGGGTCAGTGTGTCAAATTAAATCTCATTGGCGAGTTTCTCTCCCTGCTGTCATGTATATTCATTGAAGCTCTAGGTGCCTACCACTTCTGGAAATTCAAAAAAAGGTTAACTGGAGATATATCTAAAAAAAAATGACCTTGAGGAATAAGCCTGTCAATGTTGCAAAACTAGCTAAAAAATTTGTCATTTAGCTTTGATTTCAAGTACATTGATCTGTATAATTGTCCTATGCAGATCTGCTGCTTAAAAAGTCTTCATTCATATGCTTAAATGTCCTTGTGGATAGAAATTGAGAGGTGAATCAATTTCATGCCTTTCTAAAATAGAACTCGCTGCTCTTGATAACGAATGTAGATTGCATCCGCGCAAATTAATGCACAGCACTGTTCATGTGCTTTATGTTCTCTGTTTCAGATGGATTATGAGCACCTGCGCGATAAGGCACCTGCACTTGGCTTATTAAAGGCAATATATATTAAAACACAGGCACCAAGATGGCTTCATTTAGCTTTTATTTCACAAATTCAGAGTGAGCCTAACCCAGGTTCAAAGGCCATCTTCAGGGCGACACTTAGCATAATTGCATAAGTGTCTTAACAGTTTCGCCTCCAGCTCAATGTGGCCATTTATTATAAATGCGCTGACTGGAATTCCCTTAACTCATTCTACAATGACACATTATACCACTTCCATGCGTATGTTTTTAACAAGTATGCATATATTGATTAATGATACTGAAAACATACTAACCACTTTAACCTGTGGTATTAATCAAACAATGTTGGGGGAATTCTATGAATATTCTTTTCTCAACTGCATTTATTCAAATCTATGAATGATGACCACTGCAGCTGAATTATAACCGCTAAATATTCTGACAGTCACAACAGCCTGGATTAATAATCATTAATACTTATTACTGTTTGATAGGTACTAATTACATTGCATGCTCCACAATAAAATAAAACGTGGTGCAGAATATCTCTAATTGCCTGTCTGACCAAATGATATTGTTCCCTTTCTCCCTTCCTTCTCCTTTTTTGTACAAATCCAAATTCATGTTGGTTAGCAGGATATAGATGTGCTTCGATCAATGCTTAATTTGATTTTAATCTTATTCCACTTTGTCCTTCAATCAGAATTCTGAATTTCTAACATAATTTCTCAGGTGCTGTTGTGACCAAGATTAGCTGACCTAAAACAGCTAAATAACAAAATCACTTATCAGTTTAAAGATATCTGAGACACAAACTAGAGTGCTCGTCTTAACACTTTTCCCAGAAGCAGAGGTTGGACAGAACTGTCTGTGAGAAACTGTGATCCAAATGAGACCATCTCTAACAACTGCCGTGAATACCGTCCTTGCTAACTTAGGGGAGATAGACTCATACACACTCGAAAAAACCCTTGGGTCACGTTTTTTCCCACTCCGGAAATAGACTAATACACTAGCAAGCTGTAGTTGTGGGGTTGTTCCAAACAAAATAACCCATTGTGTGCGTTTCTTTGTCGCGGTCAAATTAATAGAACAAGTGGTTCCCTCTCTACCCCAATTGTTATTGCTGACCCCCTGTTTATAGTTTAAAAACACACAAAGTTACGCTGCTGACTCAACTGATCTGGAGAGTGAAATTATTGATGTTTTACACTCTCTTGTTTTTTTTCCGAAGCAACCAGGGCACCTGATGCCCTAGAAAACGTTTTAGACCATTTACTAACCTCATCACAAGGTGTCATATGCTTGCTACCTCAACCTGAGTGGGGATGGGCAGAGGGGTTAGAGGTTGACATCTGCAGGCAGGGTGATGGTGATATCAGATGCCCCAGCAGAAGCAGATCTGTTAGAAAGCCCCAGGCGATGTGGTCTGATAAGCCACCAGCCCAGGAGTCAGGCAGAGGTATTACAAACTTAATTAGCGTATGATATACCTCCTCTTAGCTTTGCTCAGCCTCTCCAAGAGTCAAAACTAGGATGCCCTCCTGACTTCTCATTGAAGCATCGCTACCCCTTTCACTGCCTCAACACACAGCCAGGGACTCAGTGGAAAAAGATTGGAGAAGGAGAACCTTCCAGCCAGAAAAAATGTCAAATTAGATTTGTGCTTAAAAAGAAGGATTTGAAGCAGACTTTGGGATTCAAAATCTCAATTATAGTATGCAAAAACGATGGTCATTAATGGCCATCGAGGGAATATAACCCCAAAACATTTTGAGGATTAAAATGCACAGGAAAGGAAAGCGGAAAGTAAGCGATACGCAGCCGGACTGTTTGTGGTGCCAAAGGAGATCGAGGGGCCCCAATCAATAGACCCTTAGCTGAGGACTCGTGCTAGGTTCCCGTTGCAGGGGGACCTTGCACTCTGCGGCCTCTGCAATTAAGTCTCTCAGTCTCTCCAGCACAGGATTATATTTAGCAGCTCCACAGCAATGCCGCTATCGTCTTTATAAAGCTATGAGCTCACTCCACGATGACAACATGAGCCCAGCGCTCGGGCAGCACCATATGATAGCCTAGACCCAGAAGTACTGAAGATCACATCTATCGATCCCACCCCCCTGCTCCTTCCTGTTGTGGAGAAGTGACTGGCATATAGGCTATGGTTTTTCGTCTGATGTAAACTGTCTGGGCCGCACTGGGCGGATCTGGTTCTTATGAGCGGCTGAGTTCAGAATGTCGATGGAAGTGAATTAATTGTGATAGAGATATAGTCAGTGGGAAGGGGGATGAGTGGTGGACGTGGCGGTTCACAAAACCTTTGATTTTTGGAGCAAAAAGTACAATCATCTTCAGAACCCAGTGAAGTACTTCCCAGCAGAATTGAACAGCTCATCATGCTGTATGAAAAAAAAGAAGCTCAGGATGTCTAGGCCTAAATGCAGTACATTTGGGATTACATTTCTAATTGTGTCTTTTAATTTGAAACGATTAGTTCCCATTACATCTGTTCTGTGACATTTTCATATGTGGTAAAATTTATCATGAAATTACAATGGATCACGAATAATATAAAAAAAGTAATAATCATTGTTCTGAATACTGTGGCTGCAGGAAAACGTTTTACGGTGAGATAGTTTGTGTAATGTGTATTGAACACAGGGTAAGAGATATTTAAGATATTTTGAATAATCCGATATAATAGTGGATGCATAAAACTTCGATGGGTAAGGCCTTGATAACTGCACTCAATTTGTATTTGCAGTCAGTACATTTATATTATATATAAATAAAACTATTTCTTTTTACCATATTTTATTCAGGCCTGACCATATCAAACCGAGAGGCAGTTGTAACACGTTAAATAATGTTTTGTTTCCACTCTACTCGTGAGACACTTCTAAAAAATAGTTTGCTATTGTTTTCCCCGAAGGGAATATGTTGACGTG
Source organism: Urocampus carinirostris (assembly GCF_059441175.1). NCBI lineage: Eukaryota > Metazoa > Chordata > Actinopteri > Syngnathiformes > Syngnathidae > Urocampus > Urocampus carinirostris. The sequence continues at coordinate 18,050,902 of NC_142363.1, read as the reverse complement.
GACGCAAACAGAAATATTATTATGAAGAGGTTTGGGCTATTTAGGTCCAGTGTAGCTTGCAGGTTTAGGACCTAGCAATTGTGCATACAGGGGGACAGGGGCATAGCGCCATGCATGAAATTGCTTCATTAATCTTCCTGGGGCTGTTCTTGTTTAGGAGTCAACTGTACCTGCCTGAAACAAAAAGCCTATTCTGTCACTAACATAAACCACAATCATAATTAGATAGAAAAAAATCCTAATGCAGTTATATATAAATATTACAGTGCAGGGTCACCAGTGTATCAACATATTCACTAGAAATGACAAAAGCGTCAGGCCTCCAAATTAAACTAACTGTAAATAAATTGATGCTCCGACGATATCTGCGTCAATGCCGAACATCATCGTCATGGCAATAGCCTCTTGCTTTTGTTACAAGCTCATCTCCACCAGCTGCCACATATTTCCCCATAAATAGTGCCAGTAATAAAAAGGCATTACTGATTTATATGATCGGGTCTGCCGTCGCACCATTCAGAAATAATTAAACTTTGGGGATATTTCATGAATTCATGTGTCCCATTCAGGAAACAATCTAAACATACATTTCAATGTGCACCATGTCTGCTGTCTGAGGGAGGGAGTTGGGAGCTCTGCCCCTGAGGGGCAGGTTCAACAACCAACCACTCAATGTTACCATTTGATTTCACTTAATGCTTTAATTTCAGGTATTGAAATGCATGCATTTATTTTTGGATTGGAAAGGGCTAAAATCCGTGGATCGTGAGAATATAATGATAAGGGATCACACTAATTTCCGCATATTGCCTTTGATACGTTTAGAGTGTTTTTCTTAAAGTGTTCCATTATCTTCATACATTTACACATCATATCTAATATTCAACACCTACATTTCCATTTAAGTAGGTTTCCTGTAAATGAATTGTGTTTTACCGTGCTAGTTGTTTACAGTACTCAAGAGAACATCATAAAACAGCGCTTTGTGTAAAAATGTTAGCGGGTGGAGGCAGGTCCGTCTCATGCTAAGGAGACTCAGCGTATCCGTCACAAGGAATGGAAGTTGCTGCCGTGACGGACGGTTTCAATATTGATTTCATAAATAAACAAAGCTAAGCATCGATCCTAATGTTATTTTGCATTTCAATTACTGCTCAGAAACATAACCTTCAAACAACCGGTCGCTCGATACCAATAGCCTTCACTGATAAACACCCATATACTTATCCCCTTTACGTCACTTTTTCAAAAAACAATTCTGCGTCTTCTTTGGGTTATTCCAGGGAACCTGCATGGGCAAGCGTGCTTTCAAAAAATTAAAATAAAACATATCTGTAAATGAAGAGGAGCCTTTCACTGTTGGAGCAACAGGAAGAAGTGCTGACAACCGTGTCAGTGATAGCACTTGGCTGCCACAAGGGCATAAAGGCCCACGTAGGCTAGCATTATCCTTCTTGACTAATGCACCTGGTTATTTTTAAACAGATTCTCCCACTGCGGAGAAATTGGTAGGGGCCACGAGTGATAATGCAAAGTCATTGTGGTATGACGAAAGGTCCACATAATAATTTGGAAAAGTTACTTATTAATGTAAGATTCCTGTTTAAATAATTGCATTTTTGTTTCAAAAAAGAAAAATGAGCGTCCGCAGAAAGTCAATATAGTCCGCATCCCCATTTGGCTTGGGGTCTCACTCCTCCACCACCCCCACTTTCAACTCAATCTGTGTGACACATTTACAGTGAAAGTAATGATACTAGATACCAGAAATGAGAAGGCTCCAGCGTGGCCAGCGGACTCAGGAATCTCTCTAATGAATTGGACAACAAAGCCCTGTTGGTACAAGGAAGAAGTATTTAGAATGGGGTGACAAACGGAATTTATATACATCACAGACGCCGAAACACACACAGCGTTGGAGAAGGTGGGCCCGGTCAACTGGGGCGGTAGTTTTTTTGGGGGAAGGGGGGATATATAGCGGAGGATCTTAGTCTCCTAGTTTTTTTGGGGGGGGTTGCGGGGGTTCTAGGTTGGCCATTCTCGGCCCAGGCTCGCTCCTTGTAATGTATTCTGAAACCAAACGATTGTAAGCCGATCCCATCTGGATAGTGTCCGTGCGCCGCTGCTTTGGTTACCCACCATTACCTCCACCCTGTGATAGCATCTCCATGAAGACAGCAGAAATCTGATTAGCCCGAAAACAATGAAACACTTGGTCAAAGAGCAAAGAGCTTTTAACTTAAGATACACTAATGCAATTCCCTCGCCTTGTTTTCTAAAACCTAATAACAATCTATCGGATGGACTCCTGCATGGGTGTTTGCAAGCTCTGACAAAGCACAAACTGGGAATAATGTCAAATAAATTCAAATCTAATCCATCAACGTGTGCTAACTACATTCTGTTTCTTTGGGGGTAAAAATACATGAAAAAGGCGTAATTTCACTTGGGGCTGAGTTGGATAGTGCAGTTAGCTGTTTGAAGCGGTGGGGATGCTGGGCTAAAAGAAAGCCAGGGTGTTGATGGAACATTTAAGACCACAGAGAAGTCACATGCTGACTGGCTGAAAGCAGCAACATCAAAGATTACCATTGGGTAAATACAGTAACAGCTTCAGGGAACAATAGTCTACTACTTAAAAAAAAATAGGTTCACAATGGCAATTAGAGTTCTGAATACGTTTCAGAGTTTCGTAAGAAAAGTCTGTTGCTTGATAACAGCTAAGGCACTGTCAAGGGTTACAAGTCAATCTATAAATACAGGCGATACAGATTTTATAATGATAGCATTTTCACGACACAAAATCCATTCTATACGTCCGACTAATCCTTTAATCCAACTGTGCCTTTCATTCTAAAGTGTGTGTGTAATCAGAACTCAAGTAAACAGTTACCAGAAGAAGGCTGCCACCTACCTAAAAAAATATAACTTTTATGCAGAAAACACACACACACACACACACACACACACACACTAAAATGATAATTTCCTGTAGTTACTTGCCTGCTGACTACAAAATGAAAATGTCGGCGTATGTAAGAGAGAAATGTATGGATCTATTCTTAAAAATAGCGAAAATGTCCGCTTTGAAATAATTAAAAATGTTTATTTCATCAGAGGCGAAATAAATGTTTAAAAGTGTATCAAAAGTATAGATGATAAATGTTCAATTTGTGAATGCACATTATGTGAAGGATTTCTTAGAAATTGATTTGGACATATCCAGAATAACACACAATTAGATAAGCTAAATTGAGATACATAAATGTTAATGACAGATCACATTATATATATATATATATATATATATATATATATATATATATATATATATATATAACATGCTTTACAGAATGTTTTTTTTTTTTTACAAAAAATATTTTACATAAGGTTGTTTCAAACACACCTACTGAAAGAAAAACAAAAAATAGACAGGTTTTATAAATACGAGAAGAATTAAAAGTATCAGAGGAGTAAGGATAATTGACGGCAATTATATTAATAGTCATAGAAGTTAAAGAAGTTGCAATCACTATAGCAAAGTAAACCATACACGGAAAAGGAAGCTTTATTGAAGTCCACAGCTCTTCAACTTTACTTTTACATTTTAACAGGTATTTAGTGTTTTTGTAACAACAATTAATTTACAAAATCATTGAAAACTTAGATAGCAATACTTGATTAAATCTTTTAGCAGGTGAATATGCAGCAGTTATGTTAAAAGAAACATTAATTATGAGTATTAGTTTCAATGTTTAGAAATGCCTAACTAGATATTTCTGAATTGTGAATTTTGTGTAATTCATAATCCAAAATTTCCTCTAAAGAAATGCCATTAATTTCTTTAATTAGTTATTAATTTATAGAATTATAAATTGTGTCATTAATTTGGAGATAAAGTGCTGAAGATATATCAAAATAAAAATGAAGCCCAGCACATACTTAATCTACTTCTACAAATTGTGAATAGGGTGCAGCGATGTCAGTTTTGAGTTGTTTGTTTTGCGTGTCGCTGGTGGGACAGAGAAACAAGCCACCCTATTCCTGTCTTTTTATTTATTTTGTCATACATTTTATTTTCTCTAGCATTGACTTACACCAAGACCTCAAGTATTTTAGTAATTTAGTATTTTTACAATGAAATATATTCAAACAATTAAAAGGCCCTATGCTTTTTAAAGAGAATTTATTTCATTTTTCTAAATCGTCAGAACATGTCAAGATGTGCCCACACATATATAATTTCTAATGCTCTGTTGCTTAGTACAAAGTTACCCAAAATCAGTTCTACTGGACTACTACAAAAATATATCAAAGCAGTAAAAGTTCATTGGGACTGACAGAAAAGTGCAGGGAAAGTGAAACAAGACCCAACTTGAACTGAAGCGTGACTTAAACCACCGGCAGGTGTTAAAATGAAAGAGAATGAAAGGAAAGAAGGAAAAAGAAAGCACCTACTGGTTATGATAGCTGAGAGGGTCTGGGAGACAAAGTTCTGAAATGTCCATCAGTCCAGGTTTAGCATTCCAGGAATGAGAGCAAGAGGAAAGAGGAAACAATTGTGAGCCGCTTCTTCCCCCAAATGACAGCGCAGCACCCTCAGGGAAGCGGTTCTAAAACCCCTCCAGCAGCGCTTCCGACAGCCTGCACAGGTATGTTGGACTCGGATGGACTGGGTAGCTGCGCACATGTGTGAGGGGACATGTGTGTGTGTTTATGCCTAAGCGCGTGGTGAAAAGACTGCGTCTCTGATTGTCGGAGAGTGCATGTGTGTGTAGGGCATAGAGAGAGAGATGGGGTAGAGCGAACAAGAGAGATGTGCAGGCAGTGGCGGGATGAGGACCGAGATGGAGAGCGCAGGAGAGCGCCAGCGAGAGGAATGACTCTTTCCACAGGCGGGATAGGGCTCTTTAAGACTCAAGGGCTTGATGAATATGGAACAGCTGCTGTTGGCTGGCTCAGAGGGGGAGGACTTAAAGTGACAGAGGGGGCCGGTGCAACGCCGTGGAGGAGGGATCCCAAACGCTCACACGCTCTCCACGTTATGCGTGAACACCACGCACAGGAACATGCAAAAAGTGATACAGTGATACCTCTTTATGCGAAAACCTCTAAACATGAGAATTTTGGTGTACAAGTTCTTTCTAAAAATAAAAATCTATCTTGCTATATGAAGCAAATTTCATTCAGAGGCTACCACTAGAGACCGCTCATTGCTTATGACTGCTTACCGACAGCATCAGCTTGTCCAGTTTGCGCATGCAAACTACTAAAGGCACAAAAAAAAGTGATGTATAACTCTTATGTGTAAACGTTCAATTACATTTACAGTAACTTTATTTGGACGTGTACAATATGTGCTTACGTATCATCAACACTTTTTCGATCTCATACCTGGCAACCTCCGGCAATTGCTCCCCTTATCAATGATTGCAAATGGATAATAAAGCCTACAAACACAACCGAGACGTTTTTACTCACAGCAAAACTGACTACCCTTTTCAATACTCCAACTCATGATAGGGTGGTCGTTTTGGTTGTAACATTTCTCAGAATTCACTGTGTGAATATAAGTTGTTTTTGTATTCCTAAATATAAAAACAATCTTTCTCACACACACACATGAAGTAACGGTTCAATAATCAGTCTAATTGCGTGTCTTGTACGTTTATCAGTTTTATTTTGAAGTTTCATTTCCGGTGTATATCTGTTTCCTGTGTGACTAAAGTTAACTAGACACACGGGGGCGCGCAGTGTGGCCGGGAGCCCAGCCGGGGCGAGTGGCGTTTGGGCCATCACCAACGCTTATAAATTTTATTTACCTTAATGCTTGTTTTTATTTGTTTAATTATGCCAACATAGAGTTCATATAAGTTTTAACTTTAACACTCAATACTACATATTTATATCTGTACATTTAACGAAACTTAAGCGGATCAGATGTATCGACATTTCGTTCTGTATACATGTGTACAAGAATGACAATAAAGTATGTCTGATCTGATCAGTTAGTAGAATATGATGATGTCATCATCTGCTTCCAGTGACAGATAAGATTCGGATTATAGCCAAAATGAGCAAGACAAGATTGTTTTATTCTTTTCCCATATAAAATTTGGCATACGGTGTAGACAATGTTAAATGATTAAAAAAAAAAACGTATAAAATACGGGGAAAACGTATAAGTTGACATGTATGCGATCTACATGACTCCTCATTGTAAAAGCTCTCACCTACTCTTCTTACCCAGCTTTGAATATATTTAATTGATTTAATTTAAGAAAACTGATACCGATATCTATCAAATTTCCAGATTTCGGTGCCGATAATCGGTCGACCTCGACTCATAATAAACTTGCATTTTATTTCATTAATATTATATTATCTATCTTGTTACTGTATTTTTTTATGTTGAATTACTATTTCAATGTGTTTTCAGTGATCAGAAATAAGGGTTTTAGAGCTATTTAAGGTTCACTTAAATGCTTGTGGGGGCACTGGAGAGAATCAGTTTATTCTTAATTATTTCATATCTGGAAATGTGCTGGTTACACAAGCAATACGGGCTACAAGCACGATCTCGTAACGAATTAGGTGTGTAAGAAGATGTTCCACTGTACTGAACAGGCTAAACCACATATGTCAGAGTCAAGGCCCGCGGGCCACATTAGGCCCGCGAGAGGGTTTTACCTGGCCCGCGTGACGATATCAATATATTATTAGATCCGGCCCGCAGGCCGCTGCAAGCCAGCAGCCCGCAGTACGCATGAATACTACATTTCCCACAATGCAACGGGGACGCGCCGAGCGGGAGCAAAGCGGGAGGCGGTTTGATTTATTCAGCAGTCGATCAGCAGCAGTCATTAGCATAACAGCAAAAATTAGCCCACAGATACCCATCAACAATGGCTAAACGGAAGGTGGACACTGAAAACCGGGGCTTTCAAACAAGTAATGTAGAGTTGTAGTAATACAGTACTGTATATAAATGTATGTAAATACAGTAATAATACAGTAATGTTTCCTGTGCAATTACACATTTGAAGTTTTTACTCCGTTCAAGTTTAAAAGTTAAATATGCACATAAAGAAGGTCTTGTTTTTTGTTGTTCCCCTCGGGAATTTTAAAGCTTTATTGTCTATGTTGACTATGTTGTTTTTGTTTGCCGACTCTGTCCTGGGAGTGTTTCTTGTTTTTCGGCTTTTCATGGAAAATAGATCTTGATGTGGACAACAGTCTTTTGATAAAATTGTCTCCTATTTAGCAGAGAAAATGACTTTTGATTGTTATTATTTGTTAATCAGTAATTCCTTTTTTTCACACTAACCCAGAGAAAGCGCAGAAAGGAAAGTCAATGTACATTTGAGCAGGACAGATGAGGTCCAGTGTGTTGATTGCTATTGGTTTTAAGTAACAAGAGATTTTTGCACTTTATTTTATTGTATTTCGAGGCAATATTTCTTTTTAATAATTTCAGATGATTGAATGATAGAAAATGGTTATGAGTTGTTGTTATGAGATATGTTATGAGTTTTTTATATAAAGGACATTTGTATTTTGTGCCTGCTGAAATTAAAAATGACTGACAGAGTCATAAGAAAATATTGCTTTATTTATCCAATCATATTGTAATATATTTGTTGTGTTTTCAGTAGGTTAAATCTTGGTTTCAGTAAAGATTGGACAGTCCGGCCCTCGGCTTGTAGCCAAATGTTTTATTTGGCCCTCCGTCCATTTGACTTTGACACCCCTGGGCTAAACATTTTAAAAGTTGAAAAACAAAGCTTGCGACTGAGGTCAAACACCTTAAGACAAAAAGTTGATTTTAGCATACTGAGCTCATAACTCTTCTCTCCACATAGCTGTCCGGAAACCTAGGTGGTTAATTTTGGAGTCAGCCACCCATTTTGGGTGCCCGATTCCAAACTGGAGCACAACATTTAATTCAATTGGTTTGTCGTACAATTTAGTCAATTTAAGATTGTTTCGTCCATTTAAAAATTGTGTCATTGCACCACCTGACTTTTCAGAGGTTTTCCACCACTACGCACCTGCCCATTGCGCCTCTGGTCAGCAGACCAGACTCTACTGGAAGTTCCGAGGACTAAGCGAAAGCTTAAAGGGGATCAAGCTTTTTCCGTTGCTGGTTCCTCTCTTTGGAATGACCTGCTACGAAACGTTTGGCAAGCGGTCCCACTGTCTGTTTTTAAAACACTTGTCTCCAAATCAGTACTGATACATGTTATTTTTCTGTTTAATGTAAATGAATTATAGTTAACTTGACGGCATAAATTTGTATATTGTACATGTATATTTAAAATGCTCGTAAAAGTCGAGTTTAGATATTTTTTTGCATTTAGTACCTTTTATATTACAAAAGCTGCACTGCTTTATGGGAGATGGTACCTATCGTGGGCAAGCAGTGATGATCTACTGTACAGTATTCGAAAGAAGTATTGCACAATGACAGAAAACCCACTATTATTTCATTTACATGAGTTGCAATTGTTACCAAGTAGTATATTGGACACAATTAAAGATCATACAAAGCAATAGCATAATCCAGGTCAAGTCAAATTGAGTCAAGTCACATTTATTTTTATTGTCAAAAAATGTCTCAAAGGACTTCACAGGCCATAATTATACCATCCCCTGATCTGAAACCATTATGCAGCCAAGGAAAAACTAAAAAACCCCAGACTGGAGTAAAAAAGAAACTTTGAGAGGGGGCTGGGAACAGATGAACAGAACTTGCCTTGGTTTCAATTGGGAAACAATTTCTTCGTTTGCCAATTTTGGTTAAAACATACATTTATTATCTGAAGTTCCTTATCTAACAAATTTTTTATAACAACTACTTAAAATATGTGTTCATAATCCGTGAAGACAGGAATAGTAATTGTAAATTATATTAATTAATCTAATCTTTTATTCTAATAAATATTGTTTGAAACTACCTTGAAAAATATTCACAAGTGTCTAAAACTTCACGAAAAAACACAAAATGTATTAAGTCAATTTAGTAAAAGTTGAAAAATATTTCTTAACTTCGCATAAAAAAATCCCAACCTTACAAAAGAGAAAACTTGATGATTCTAGTAAAAAGGAAACGATTGCATATATGGTTAAAATTGTCACAAAACAAAACTCAAAGTATGATGCAGCCAAAGCCACAGTATGTAGGTGACACCACACAGCAGAGTGCATTTTCAGCACCTCACTCTCAAAAAGCAATAGCTTTCAAACCACTAAGGACAGTTAATGTATTTATTGAGCTGTGCCGTTGGCCCATTTGCGGTTGTTACATGTGTGAGGGCATTGAGAACCTTTCCACACCTGCGAGAGATGATCTCCAGTCATAACTCATGGAACGGAGGGCCGTCCTCTTCTAAAGCGGCGGAAAATCCAGCTCTGCTTCCCTAAACCCGGCTTTAGAAGTGCCTGTGTTTCGCTGTTGATCACGCTCACTAAGAATGCAGAGAATGCAGATTGCATTTCAGTCAGCGAGTGTCACCGTGTTACAGTATCCTCACATTGTAAGAGCCGAGCTTATGGTGACTTTTGGGAAAAACGAGAAGCGGTAACTCTGCAAATTGTGACTGCCGCTAGCTGTGCAAAGTCAGTCTTGAGTCTCAACACAGGTGGCTGTAACTTAGAAGTAGAAATTAAGCAAAGGGCTTCATGCAGTGGCTGTGCTGAATGTAGCGCATGGAAAGTGTAACCCCGGGAGAGGAATCCTGTTCCATTCATCGGCTCGCGTTTCTATAATCGATGCAAAAACATCACGCAATCCCTATTGATCATCACAGTCCTATTGATGTGCAACAATAGTGCCTCAGCAGTGACACTCACTTCACAGCATCTGTTCCTCTTTTTTTGGGACTAAAACAAATGAATAAATAAATTCAATCCAATTAACACTGGTGCCAAATCCAGCACCTGTCAACTTAATTCCTGGGATAAGAATAAACACACTGTCAAACGGTGTTGTAAGACCCCTGTAAGACACAACACTACAGAGAGGGATGGAAATAAAACTGGGTGCAAAGCAGATGATTCTATGGCTTCCAGTAAGGCTTGCTTTTTTATTTCCAAATCTAAGTCAAACAACAGCAGATGAGCCCCCAAGCAGGAACAGAAGTGGGGATGCTGTCATGATACAATGCACAACAGTATTATCCCACTATCTAACCTGCATGCTGCCTTTCACCTTGGTGATGCCTCCACGACACCTATCTCATATCTGCATGTCATGCCAAAGCTTTTCAGTGACATCCCAACTTGTGTCGCGGTGTGTGAGCTATGAAAGGACCCGCTGAAAGCTGCTATCGCTCCTCCTTATCAGTTTTGTTATGAAAAATCACAGCATGAGACAGATGATTTGACAGGGAAGGATCTGATAGAAATAACAAATAGAGCCACGTGAAGCCGGCACTCGATCACTCAGCATGAAAAGTTAAAGCAGTAACAAGAGTAGGACAGCGGCTGATTATGTAATCGGTTGGAACGGTTACACACTTAAGATGAAAATAAGTGTTTCTTTTGTCAGAGTGTAAATCTAGTCCACCTGTGTTTATTATGAATGTGTGACCATGCTAAGTATGAAGCCTTCAATGTAGAAGGAAAAGAGAACAAAGACTTGTTGGCCACTTTATGTTACAAATGAAAGTTTGGACTGTGAACACACAATTTTGTTCATCCATCCATTATCTGCACCGCTAATCCTCAATAGGGTCGCGGGGGTGCTGGAGCCCATCCTAGCCATCTTCGGGCAGTAGGCAGGGGACACTCTGAACTGGTGTCCGGCAAGTTGGAGGGCACACAGAGACAGACAACCGTTGACTCATTCACATCTAGGGACAATTAGAACTGGCCAATTAACCTGCCATGCATGTTTTTGGAATGTGGGAGGAATCCCAAGTGCCCGGGAGAATCTCACGCAGGCACGGGGAGAACATGCAAACTCCACAAGGGGAGGCTGCGGCAGCTGGACAAGAAGCCTGAACCTCTGCACCGTGGGGCTGCCAATAAAGTACGCAGCCGCCGTGCCGCCCCATCTTACTTCAATAATAGCCTATTTCCCTTTGATCAATTACTTTATGGATTCTCTATGAATGCAGCAAACCCATGAATTCAGTAAGTTATGTGACTTAAAAAAATAGAAATACTCTAAAATTGATGTGAGCACATTTTTTTGCATTCCAACCTCGGGGAACACCTTTGGGACTGCTTGGAAATTGTTTCAGGTGACTGTATCACTTCAAGTTCATTTAGAGCACGGGTCTCCAAGGTGGTGCCCTCTAAGAGCACCTGAGTACCTCACAGACTGATTCTAAAAATAGCTCAACAATGGCATGTCATAGTGATTTTCTAGGAAATCTGGTTTCTAACTGGCACGATAAATCACTGACATGATCGGTGTATTTGGTTGATTGTGCTTATTTTAACCCTACTTAATAACTACAACATATAATAACAGTAAAACAACATAGTAAACAAACTAGTTGCTGATTAAGAAATGCATTTCAAATTGGTAACCCCTTTGTGCTAATCAGTAACAAAAAAGTAGCTCTTAGGTTCATAAAGGTTGGAGACCCCTGATTGTAAACATGTCCAAATATTTTGTATGGTTACAAGGTTCTTACAGCTTAAGGCAGGTTAAATTCAAGACTTTTAAATACTTCTTGATGCCTTTTGATATAAAATTTAAGACCAAGTCAACAAAAAAAGGTCAGTAGAAAAAAAAAAAACTATAAACAAGGATGTTTACTGTACATCATGGATCCTCAGTCAAAAACAGCACAGCACTACCAATTCTAAAGAACTCTTCTGCTACCTTTGTGAAGCATTTATTAACTTTAGGCATTAAAAGTGACTTTTGCCCAGTGTAAAACATTTTTGAAACATAACACTGCTATATTCATGATTCATTTTGAGTGTAGCATCATAAAAACACATGCTTGGAAAAAAAAACCTTTGGATTAGTTGTGGACCATTGATAAATGTTACCTTCTCTTTCTGTTCATAATTTTAAGACTTTCAAAAATCTCATCTCATCTCATCTCATTAGCCGTACCGCTTATCCTCATTAGGGTCGCGGGGGGGCTGGAGCCCATCCCAGCCATCTTCAGGCAGTGGGCAGGGGACACCCTGAACTGGTTGCCAGCCAATCGCAGGGCACACGGGGACAGACAACTCATTCGCTCATTCACACCTAGGGACAATTTGGACCGGCCAATTCACCTGAAATGCATGTTTTTGGAATGTGGGAGGAAACCGGAGTGCCCGGAGGAAACCCACGCAAGCACGGGGAGAACATACAAACTCCGCACAGAAAGTCTGGAGCTGGATTTGAACCCACGACAGGTTCCCATGACATGAACTGTGCCGCACAAGCGCTAACCACTGCGCCGCCGTGCTGCCCTACTTTCAAAAATATGATTTAATAAATTGTAATACCAATTAAGGCCTTATTTTGAGGATAATGAATTCAAGGCCTTTTAAGACTTCTTTTTGAGGACAGAGCAGTGGATGCAGTTAGTAATTAAGAATAAACAAAAACATGTTTTATTTTTAAAAGTATATGTATGAGAGTAAATAAGAAGTCTATGCTCTGCTTTTTATGAACCTCTTTATTTTAATTCATTTGATTATATGTGTTCACCTTTAGTTAACATTTAGTCAGGAAAATTAACACATTGAAAAAGGTGCGTCCAAACTTTTGGCATATAATGTGCCTATGTGACATGTTTTTTTATATGATAATTTAATAAAGGAGTATTTGTGCAATACATCAAGTTATATTATTAATCATTTTTAGCCTCTAATGAAAATGCAAAACACTAAATTGTAACTTATAATACTATATGCATTTTAGATAATTATACTAAAGAGGATTAGTATATCAAGAGTACTTTTAAACGTAATTTGTTTTCTCTTTAATAGAGTAAGGTTTTGTTTTCTTGTTATGATTTTGAATAGAATTTAACAGAGAATGAAAAAATAGGGTTATGTACTTTAAAACTTCGACTTCAGCCTGCTCCCATTGGACACATGTTTATGTATTATATTATCCTATTATACAGCTGCTTTTTATGCAAATGTTTCCTTTTGTTAATTAATGATGCATGGGTTGTTGTGTGCTGCCCCTTAATAAAAAGCCGCAAATAGTAAATGTTATGATTCTATTCAACAAATGCATTTTTATATAAAAGCTGCAAGTTACAGACCAAAATTGCGAGGCCATAAATCGTGAGCAGGTGTAGAGTAAACTGTAATTAACGCTCACAGTGGCGAAAGGCCTTCTGTAATAGTCAAAGTGACTTAATTTTAAAAACGAGAAACCAACTGAGGATAACTGTCAAGAACATGTCAAAACGGACACCAATGCTGCTGAAAGAGCGTAAATAGACGAGAAATGGCAGCTACTGAATGTACGTGAAATACCTTTCCGCGACATTGTGATTGTTCCGGGCGGAAGTGATGTGTTGTCTGCCGGCTGGGGTCTTTCTCGCCTCTGGAGGTTCCAGTGGCGGCGGGACGCGGGATGTTTCGGTGGGCGGTGGGTGTGTTGCCTGCGCGTTTCCAGGACGCCCCGCTGGACTGTTACACGGGGGAGCTTCCAAGGTAACTCCGCCTCCGGCGCGCGACCGCCGCTTAAAACAAACTTCTCCACCAGCGAGTCAGTTCAGCCGCGAACGCAGTTACGTGAAGTTTATATCAGTGAACAGTTATTCGGTACAATCACAAAATAAAAATAAATTTAGAAAACGGTAAATGTTTTAGTATGAGTACATCAATTACATTGAAGTGATTGATTCTTAATTCAGTGTTTAAGTACAGAATTAATACTATATTACTACATAATTAACGCTGTCTTTTATTATGCCAAAAAGTTGAAAGTGCTTCCAAACGGAGGCAACAGTAAGTTTGATGCGATAAGCAAACTGAAAAAAACTGGTGTCAAACTCAAGGTTCTGGTGAAAATTCTGGCCGGTTGCATGCTTTTTGTGGCCCGATGTGCAATCATGGAAACATCAAAAAACTATATTTACAAGACAATGATATTCTTTGGACAGCATTTGGATAATGTTGGATGGGCTCAACCAAACCCAAACCAGATACAGCCCAAAATATTTTTGCTTCTGTAATTTGACTTTATGACTTGCTAGATTAAAATTCAGATACAATACATGATTCTTCATGAACCAAGTAAAATGAGGATGATAAAAAAAATGAAATAGATTATATTCGATGAGAGAAAATGCTGTTTGTATGTACTCTTATAACAGTAAATCAGTGATGTGCAGTCAAAGAGGCCAGTAAAACTCTGCAAACATGAAGTAAAAAATATATAAAATGGATAAGTATATTCAGTGTTAAAGTTCATTCTCACACTATTTTATTAATATAATTAGTATGTAATGTATTATTGTGCTGAACGCTTGGGGACATAGAGTGAGGCACGCTATTCTCTTGCCTCATTGCAGAGGGCGATAATACAACCAAGGTTTTACCTCAAGTCTCAAAACAATACAGTTAGTGATAGTATGAGCGATCTAACAGCAAGTCATCTTTACAGTATTTTTTCTTGTTGCACAGAGCACAGATTATTGCAAACCACGGACTATTATTACACTATCTCCTGATCTAAGACCTACACAAGGGCAAGGAAAAGCTCAAAAACCTCAACATGAGGAAAATGAAGAAACCTTGAGAAGGGACCGCACATGAGGTAACCCCCCTTCCTACAGTTTATACTGTATATTGTGTTGCTCTGCTAATCAAAGGAGGAATACGCTATGGGTTTATTTATTTTTAAATCTTACTAGAAAAAAACCTTCATCAACACAAATAGTAAGTGCATCATGCATGTTAACTGCTTTCCTGCATTGATTTAACACATCGATAGAAATGTTGGATATGTTGTCCTTATCATAGAAATTATTACGTTTTTTTTCCTACCCACTTTCTTCAACCGTTGTATATCATTACTGATCTACTTCCCTTCTAAGAAAAAAACATGTTTGCCAAGTAAGAGGCACCCATGTTTCTGTCTGGAAGTATAATGCATCAATATTTTTTCTGCAATGCTGATCGGAAACATCACATCCTTGAAAAAAACATTCATTGATGTAAAGTAATACAAAGAATATAAATGAGGGATTCTACCTGAACAGAAGCTGTTTTCCCCTTCGAGAGCTTCTTCATCCGTGGACTCTGCAGAGCAGTAAAGAGCACCAACATCTCCACTAGAGGGAGGACTCCCTCACAATACCACAGAGGGACTGCAGCAGGGGGTGCCCTTTATTATATATTTTCTCACAGTGTTATTCATCAAGCAGATGAATGACAGCCTGAAGAGTGCCAACAGGCATTCCCACAATGGACACTCAACCGCTTTGGCTTGTGAGCACAATAAGTCTTTCCTTTTACAAACATGTAATCACTGTCCCTAATAGATTAATGCATGGTGAAAGATAGAAATTGACTGCAGACTATTGATGGAATCATCACAGGGAGGAAATTAAGTGACATTAAATGAGTGATATTGCTAGCCGTAAAAGTATCATTGATTTTTTTTTTTAAACCACATTTAACTATGTTTGAAAATGGGACTCTACCATTGAGGATCACTTAATTTGAGAGCAGTATAAAGATTTAATTATCCTAGCGCAACAACAACGGGTCAGTGGTAATATTTAATGTAATAATAGTCTATAGTTTGCAATGGTCTGTGAAGCCCTTTGAGACTCCTTGTGATTAAGGGCTTTAGGAAATAAAAATGACTTGACTATTAGACTATTAGTTTTTAGAAAAAATAAAATATAAGTGGTTTAAATGGCGTATTTTTACATTCTAACTTGTTAAACTCAGTTGGGGTTTTTAAGGGTTATTGTTCTATCTTCGTTATTCATTATCCATTATCCGTTATCGGTCAGTTCATAATACGCTAAAAAGCCTAGGAGCCGGGACACTTACTCTCAGCCAAAAGGCCAAGCTAAGGTCCTAGCCCTAAAGCCTTGCTGCGATCATTGCGAATGCACCGTTCCCGGAGGTACTGCAATACCGGGCCGATGCGTGGAGTGGACAGAGCAAGCTCTTATTCCATATATATATATATATATATATATATATATATATATATGTATATGGCAGAACGGCGTTAGCCCTGTAACTCATTCATAACCACTCAATACAAACCAATGTGGGGCCTCAACAAACTAATTTTTCAGTTTATGCAAAGTAGTTCTGAATCAGGGTTTTGCCTTTCTTTTTTATTCTCTTACCCTTTTTCTCTTTTCTCTTTTTTAATTTTCCCCCCTTTTCTTTCTTCTATTATTTTCTTTTCCTCCCTCTTTACTTTTTTGTCTCTCATTTTCCTTTCTACCAGTTTTAACAAACAATATATTAGAAAATTGTTCATCTATAACCTACTTGACTGTCTGAATGACTGTTGGTGGATCCAACAAATTACCGTAAATTCCGGACTATAAGCCGCTACTTTTTCCCCCTAACTTTCAACCCTGCGGCTTATTCAGTGATGCGGCCAATTTGTGTAATTTTTCTAACGGCCGCTAGCGGCGCTCGAGTGTTGCTACCATTAACTGCCCTGTCAAAGCTATATTATTATAATTAAAGCTTTGAAAACTCTCTCGGTGTACCGTCTTTCTTTGTAAATATGTGTAACCCATGTATAATATGTATTTACAACTGTATATTTTTGTAATGTATTTATTTGTATTTATTTTAGACACTTATTCTGATATGTTTTGGACGGATGAACGAAAAATGAGGGGCGGAACAAACGCGGGGTGCCGAGTTTAAGTGGGGACCTCTAAAGGTGAGGGACAGACAAGGAAAGAAGAGGGGGTAAAAAGTTGGTCAAAGAAAAAGGAGTTGCGTGAGTAAATGTGTTCATCTGATATATTTTTCCCACCCTTACCTTTGGAAATATACACTTTTTTCCTTGGATTACTTTCAACGGGACCTAGACTCTGCACGTCTGCATCAAACCGTAAGTACCGATATCATTTTCCGTTCATTTTGCCGGCTGTGATTTTTGGACTGTGGACTTTAATGAAGGACATTTAGTTTCAATCGCGGGACTTGAATTCGGGTTTGGGTTAATTTTGTGTCTGTGTTACATGTTTAAATGTGGGCGCATGTACAAAATCGGTTTTCCTCTTAAAATGTGGTGGGTGCGGCTTATAATCAGGTGCGCTCTATAGTCCGGAATTTACGGTAATCCTACAGCAAGAGTTGGAGCACTGATTTGGCCTTCTTGTCTCTCCTTTCTGTGGGGAGAAACCCCCAAAAACCAAACATCACAAGTCAAATGAAAATGCTAAAAAGGCGAGCTACGAGGTCGAAAGTGTTCACGAAGCACTGCAAAACTTTCACGGAGGGTAAAATTTATTTAAGACTGTGTCATAAAAACGGTCAAGAAAATTCGACCGACCATCACATTTTCAGCTTATCAAATCTAGCCCGCGTTCTGAAAATATTGGACACCCGTGGCAAAAGGGCATTGTTAACACATACTTTGTAAATAAAATAATTAACTTTCAACTTTTTGCCGACACCTCACACGTCACATCCCACCTTAAATGTTGCTTATCAAATGATGAGTTATCTCAGAGTACGGTAGGTTCGTTTATTTGGAGATCTGGCTGTGTCTCACCTGACGTTATCCTCGTTGCACGTCACAGTTATGTACTCATACTGAGGTCTGAAAATAAAGCAACTTATAAAGCATTTTCAATTGAATTTGACAGTTTCACTACCAGTAACTATTAAGTACGGTAATAGTCAATTTACGCTGCAAGTGTGAGTTTGTTTTGCTGCGTCCAGATGGTAACAAAACAAGATTGACACAATCGTGTCTGTTGAAAGCAACCAATTGTCCTCACATCTAACTTATTAGTGTGTGTGCGTTTATGTGTTTTTGAGTGGAGCCTTTCTCAAAGTCATCCACAATCAAACGGCGATTATCGCTCTCCGCCGCTTGCTCTGATGGTCCGACGCTTAACAAGTGAAGTGCTCTAAAAATATATTTTTGACACAAGTCAGGCTAGAGCACTTTTAAATTAGAAAGGATGAAAGAGCACATACACAAAGAGACACACACACACAGACTCGCAACACAATATTTCGTTCGACGACCCGTCAGTCAGGAAGACGACTCAGTGCTCGCCTAATCTGAAATCGGTCCTGAACTCGGTCATTTTTTGGAAGCTTACATTGTATTGCCGGTAAAGGGACTTTTTGATGGATTTCAGCCTCCGCTGCTCTGTTCAGTTTGTCTTAGTTATGTGGTTGGTAATGCTGTGGAAAGAAATCATAAAATCATGAAACAAGTCAGGCATGGGCACTGTTACGGGGCAGCGTCTTCTGAGCAATTGAGGATCCATCTGCGTTTCAGGAAAAAAACAGCATTATTCAAAGCTAGACAGCTTAACCTATGATTGTAATTCAGAGTGAATCAAAAGGTCTGAATGGTCCCAGGCTCTTTACCCGCTGTCGATCCAGCATGGCCTTAAATTTCATTTTAGAGACATCTTCCTCCTTTTCCTCTGCTCTTTGATACCATCCTTGCTCTCCCTTTGAATTCTATACAACACAGCCCCTTAGATTTCCTTGCTTAACAAATATGGACAGGGGGGGCTTAAGTGGTTTTTGAAATCTTCAAATGGACCATGGACTGCTTGTGTTGTGTTTGGTGGCGAGAGGATCCCCGTCTCTCTCCGTTCTTCAATCACATGCTGCATGTATTTGCCATTGTGAGTGTGCATGTGTGTGTGTGCACGAAACCGCGCTGGGTGGAGCGGCGGTCTGGAAATGAGATAAGGATGTCTGATTCATAGGATCTGACAGGAAATCTATATCCTGCAATGTTTATAATCCAGCCATTACTACACAGCCAAAAGAACAATAATCCAATCATTTACTCCCATATTTACCTGAGGTCCATTCTCGGATTAAAAGGTAAAGAGGCTTGGAAAATGCACACATTGGGCCAAAGAGGTAAGGGGCGGGGTGGCTAGCTCTTAAAGCACTTGGCTCAAAAATAAACAAATAGGGTCAAGAGTGGACTTGGGTTGATTTGACTTAACACTTAGTTTTGTACAAACTACAGCCCATACCCTCTCTGCCACTATAAGGACGAAAATGAGACCCATTTTAACCACAATAAGTCCCAAAACATGTGGAAAGGCATCAGAACTATGACGGACTACACGCCCGCGCCCAAGCTTGTGAGTCACAATTTTACACTACTCGACACATTAATCAGCTTCTTTGCCTGCTTTGCCACACCAGACAGCAGAGAAGTTCCACACCTACCTGGGCTGGAGGAGCAGCACCAGCCCCTTGTCCTGCAGTGACATCCTACTTGTGGAGTATCAACACGCGCTAAGCTGCAGGACCGGACAAGGTGCCAGACCGGACTTGAGAACATGCGCTGACCAACTACTAGGAGTGTTTCTGAATATCTTAAACCTATTCCTTCAGCTGTCAATGGTTCCTGTTTGCCCCAAGTCCTTAACTATAATCCCATTACAGAAGAAGACATCTTATCCCTGCCTTAATTATTAAAGGCCTGTTGCCTTGACCCCTGTAATAATGAAGTGCGGCGAGCAGATACTTCTCAAGTAGAGACTTCATCCCCATAGACTTTGACATTCTCCAGTTTGCCAACAGGAGGAATCGGTCCACAGAGGATGCGGTCTCTATCACCCTGCACAATTCCCCAAATCATCTGTTTGTAGACTTTAGCTCAGCTTTCAACACTGTCATCCCAGGTAATCTGGCGCTGAAGTTACATGTGGTTACTTGTGTTGTTAAACCACTGGAACATGAACAGGCCTTAGGTGATGAGAATTAGGAAAACAGCATCATTCCCTCTGGTCAACACCACAGAGGTGTGTGTGTGTTCATCCCAGACCTCTTCACCCTGTTTACTCAAGACTGTGTTGCTATACATCCCACTAATAGTCATAACATTTGCAGAGGACGCTGCAGTGCTGCGTCTCACCTCAAGCAACAATGCCACAAAATACAGGGATACACCAGCTCACACAGTGGTGCTCAAAAACTACCTGTTGCCGAACACTGAGAAGGCTAAGGAGGTCATTGTAGAAAGACTGATCATGCCCCCCTCAAGGGCATATAAATTGTGACGAGTTTTAGTGTTTCACCAGTCTTTCTTAATTATTTTGTACCTGCAGGAGGCTGACATGACTCTCCGCCATCTTGCTGCTACAGGTACCCAAAACCTTGGGAAAGTCGCAATGTAGCTTGAATAATAAAATGAATTCCAGCGCAACTTGTGATTTTTCCAGGAACAAATAAATGCTGAATAAATAATAAATGTGATTGACTTTCTTCATTACTTCAGGGAATATTGGAAGTTGTATGAGATTACATTATGCTTGCATGTTGGAGAAGTCAGAGGAAGAATGGTGCGGTTTGGTCACTTTGAGTCTCCTTAGTTTGTAATCTTCCTTGTGCTTTGCTGCACTTGTGTTTGGTTGCACAACCTAATACAGCAACATCGAGTGGGCAAATATTACACAGAATCCCTTTACATACACCCCAAAAATAGAGATCTATTTGTACACAAGACCTACATATGGAATTATTTAAATTTAGGACAGAATTTTGTTGACACACTTGTTTTCACTTCTGCACAATTTAGACATAATGAGACACTATGCAGAGTGAAGACGGTGGGTGGCGAGTCCTTTGCGCAGTTCGTTCACCTGGAGCACTCAGTGGTGTTAAAGGTCACGCATCGGTCGACACTAAGGCCACATTGACGTAACCCTTAAGAGCAGAAATGAAAATGCTGCATGAGGCTGAATGGAAAACATTCACTCTCACAGATACCTTCTTTAAGAAAGAAGAATAGAAGGTGTCATCCCCTGTTATCCGTTAGAGAGAAGTCCTTAGAGGAAACTTGGCTCTATAAAAGCACGGGGAAATTCTCCGATGGTGCTTTACTTATCATAGTCTTTCATGACAGTATGAGCTGCTCTTTATTGTGCGAGAGTTGGAGGGAGGGGAGGTTTATCTTATTTGGAAAAGTGAGGGGGGCCTGCCCTTATCTGTCAATAAACAGTAATTAGATTTTGTGGCCGATAGCGTCGATTGGTTTCTAATCTAGCTGTCGCTCCAGACGTGTGTAATTAAAATCCCGATTGATAAAGGGGGTACAAGCCCGCCCGCGCTACCACTTTAGTGGGCCCTACCCCCGACCCCTTGAAAGCACAAACAAGGGAGAGATATGAAAGAATGCCTGAGGAGAAAACTGCACTTCTTATTGATCCGGTTTATCTGCCTTCCTATCGATGCCCTTTTTCCACAATGGAGGGGCTAGTACAAAGGTTGCCGACGTAAAACTTCATCGCTAATCTCCATTCGACAGATATTTGGCCTCTTAATAGTAAAACAAAACAATGAAGCTTTGAGGCCCTTATGGATATTTGGGTAAAAATGTCAGAGGTGCAACTCTTAACATTTAACCTGCGCTGGCTTATCAGTGCCATTTATATCTGCCACCAGCATTAGAGCGCCCTATTGTATCACATTTAAACTCCGATTGTGAGCTCTCATAGGACAATCATACGCTTAAATTGGCTAAATTGCCAAATCGCAAAATGGTTGACTTTGATATTTTCAATGAGGACACTTCTTAAAATCAATGTCACGAACAATATCTTTCATTATCTCATCATAAACATTTTGGGGATTTTTTTTTAATTAAGATTTTCTTCAAAGTTTTAAGAAAGGTCTTTTAAAAACAAATTTTGATAATAAAGTGGCAAAAAAATCTACGCTTTGAAGGGACAGTGTGTCATGTCCTGCACGGTTGTCATGCCGCCCAGCTGGCCCCGCCCCTTGACACCGGCTGAGACACATTGGACTGATTGTTTTTGGAGTACTTAAACGCTCCTTTTGGGACTGCCCGTTGCCAGACCATTGCTTAACCTCGTTGAAACCCTGTTCATGCCCGTTTGATCTGAGTAATGCCTAGTTTGTAATTTTAATTAACTTTGAACATGTTTTTTTTTTTTTTTGGTCCGTTTGTGTGTTGGACAACTTTTCTTTCCTAATTAAAGTGACAGATCGTCTACGCATATGAGTTCGACTTCCTGCTTTCCGGTCCGTTTCCTGACACAGTGTGCATTATTTGACCACTAAATGTCACTCTAGTTATTAGTACAATAAAATTCCCAGCCACGTCATCCAGCTCGTCCGATGGGATCCAGAGGTGTTCCCAGGCCAGCATAGCAATGTAGTCTCGACAGTGTGTCCTGGGTCGTCCTCTGCCGGTGAGACATGCCTGGAACACCTACCGAGGGAGGCCTCCAAAAGGCATAATTATTACAAAACACCCATCTTAACAAGCAAAGAAACCAAAGAGTTCTCCTGAGCCAGCAAAGAACCAAGAGAACCTTGCATAATCAGCGTCCTAGCCTAAATGCGCCAGCGGCCAAATGGGTGGGATCCAGCAAACAATTCCATGCAGTGATTCTGGTCCAAACCAGGTGTATAGACTGAAGGACTACCGCTATACCAACGTGGACATCAGAACTGCACACCACCATCATAAAAGCAAGACCAAAGTCCATCTCATAGTGTCAGGTATAGATTTGTATGACTTTAGGTGGGAATTCTATCAAATTACAACCATGCCCTGTTTCTTCAAATCTTATCCATAATCAAATTTAAGACGTTGTTTTTCCATCCAAATGGTGCAAGCCAAAATCCCAATTTATATCTCTCTTTGTCTTAGTTTCTTGTCCTTGTTTTGTTGTTGTGTTCCATTTATGTTTATTCAGCAGATTATTAGTAAAGAAAATTCCATAAATACAGGAGTGTGTGTCTCAATTACAGTATGCTGATCCATCAAAAATGGTGAGAAGAATTCATTAAAGTTGTGTGTAGCCAACTCTTCAGATTAACTAAGAAAAAGCTTTTGCATCCATTTTCCGTATTGGATTATCTAAAAATGAATGTCACGCTCCAAAAAAGACGACAATGATGAACTAAACTTTAATCTAAAACAATGTATTGACCACCCAAATTTCGCTACAAGGGCAAAACGGACCAAACTGGTGACATACCAGTCATACAGGACCCATAAAACATGGATAAGATTGTCCGGTACCCCAAACTCCCAAAGCACCCTCCAAATGGCTCCCAGAGGAACACGGTCAAATGCCTTCTCCAAGTCCATAAAACACGTTTCCCAGCTCAACAAGCAGTCAGAGAACCTTGCCAAGTCAGCAGCCAAGCTTGATCAAGGTAGCGGCCAAACAGGTGGGACAAAGCCAGCGACCTCAGAGAAGCCTCAAGCCTCCAGCCGTCAACCTCTGCTGCAAAACCCTAAATTCCGTGGTCCTCGTCCCAACTGGGTTTCAAGCCTACCAGGATTCCTGATCGCTCTACAGACGAGGACATAAAAACTGGCCCGTCATCTTCATCGACGCAGAGCTAAGCAGAACATCTCGTTGTTGCTAGGTATTCGTATTGGTGTGACGTAAAATGGGGAACTCTATCATAATACAATAATGTAATAATCAAGCCAATGTTGTTTTCTAGCCAAATAGTACCAGTTTAAGTTCTCAACTTCTAGTTTTCTTTATTTTATTTTACTATTTATTTTGTTTTGTGTTCTATTCAAGCTTCTTCAGTAGATGATTAGTAAAATAAAAGACCATAAATCCAAGAGTGTTTTTGTCTTGATTAAAGTATTTTGAACTATCAAAAACGGTAAAAATAATTCACCTAAAATGTGTGTAGCCACACTTCAGAATAACTGAGCAAGGTTTTTCATTTATTTTCCTGACAACTGATGATCCAAAACGTATGTGGTGCTCCAAAAGAGCAAGACGAGTTTTGAAAAGAATAAACTTGGCTCTTTGATTCAATTGGTAAATAAATTGTTTGCTACACACCGAATAGACCTTACCAGGGTGGATGAGAAGTGTAATATCCTGGTATGTGGAACACCCTCTCCGGTCCCCCTACTTAAAAAGGAGGGCCTCCACCCCAGTCCTCCAAATGTCCCCAATGTCCATGCAATGTTGCAGAGGCTTGTCAACCATGACACACACACAAAATTCAGAGCCGTAAGGCTAAGGCTCTTCCAATCAAATGATGAATAAAATGTCTTTTTTTGTGTGTAAATCTGACTGTGTCTCACCAAACACAAACCCACTACTGGCATCCAGCTAAAATATTATTTTTTATTCAATCTAAAAATTACTTTTAGATATTACCAAAAGTGCAATATGAATTGGAAGAAGGTGGTGTGATTGATCAGACTCAAATGCGCAGTACTCTGCAGGGTTGTTAAAGACGTGGAAGCTAGAAACATCCCTCACATGACCTTTCCTGTCTTATTCTGGTAACCTGCTGTCAGGTGTGACCGCCGACCATCACCACTGAACGATGGCTGCCTTCTGTGCTTTCCTACCCACACACAAACAAGCACAAGTAGCTCTAGCGTGAACCGACAAACCAAGCCAAAGCAGCGATGCAACCTCGGCAAGAACATAATAAATCACACATTAGCGACTGCTGCTCATTGTGTGCAGGAGAAAAGCACTGGTCTAGTGGTTAATTTGCTCCTTAATGGAAGGCAAAATTTCCAAAGGAAAACTTTCATTGAGCGCAAATGACTTCTCACTGTTCACTTTGGTAACACAAAGAGAATGTGATTGATAAATGCTGGCAGTGAAGTGCCAGCCCATGCATGGCGCAGCTCAGTTAGCGGATTTCTGTAATTTCCTCATAAACAATGATTAATAAACGGCAACCTGCGGGAGTGAAAAATAGACAATTCCAAAGATATCGCTGAGAGAGCCTTTTAACTTCTAATTTGTAAATGAAATGGGGTGCTTGTCTTCAGCACTTTTTGGCATTGTTCCTTTGGCATCGTAAAGTGTTATCATTATCATCACATTGTTGATCAAAATATATTGAGCACGCTTGGAAGTCGGCCTAAATGACTTTGAGTCGACTTTTACACATCCTTTGAGATATGTTCGGGTAGTTATGGAATATTTCACTTGCTCCTACCAATATCTGTACAAGAAGTGCCAATATCAACACTGAGTACCGACATCTGAGGCACTTTCTACACATACTTCTTGGATCAAGCTAAAAAAATAAGTATTTCTACCTCTTTTTCAGAATGCCTTGATGAAGATAGATTTTGGTATCACACAGCAACAGCTGCCATTCCCCGCTGCTGGTTTCCTGACTACTTGAGTCATCTAGGAGTCAAATATACACAGGAATCGACAACATACGATAAATATTCATCCTGAAGAACACGAATACATGCACACACAAAATAAACAAAGAAGGAGCCATGATACGATAAGAAATTATCACAGAACAGATCAACTAAGCTCCTAAGAAGAAAAAAGGAGAGGCTCAAAAGCTTTAAAATAACAACAGGTATCATCTTAATACCTGGTGTCTAGTTTTTGCTCATAGCTATTAATAGTAGTTCAAAAGTTTATTTATAAAAATGTGAAAAAGTGACTTCAATTTAGTCAACGTATTTGTAGGAGCATAAGAATAAGAAATATCGATATCTGTCTTGGCAGATCATTTTTTGATACTTGTTCATTATTGCTAATGTCAGTTCACAGTAGTGAAATACTTGACTTAATTGTCTTGTAAAATAAAAAAGTAATTATATGTTTGTAATGATTCTCTATGAAAATTTTGAAAGCTTTCATTTATATTTTTGCTAGTGAAATTTGAATTGTTCAAATAGGTAAATATTTGAGACTGGGTAAACACTAGGTCAATTTGCTGTTTCAAACTTTATTGTTAGTATTTTTTCAGAAAAAGAAAAAAATATATATATCTTTAATTTGCCAAAGTTATTGTTTGTGTTTTTGTTTTTTTTTAACATATTTTCTTTTCAAGGAATATTTCTCAAAAAAGTAAAAATAATAGCTGATATGAGCAGAACGTTGTCAAAAACCGGAACAGGTTGAGGACCCAGATGTGTGACGTTTCTCACACAAGCAGTAATGCATGTTAACCCAAAATGCCAGTGATTCGGTGATCGTTGTGCGGAAGACGTAAGGCAGCAGTCTGGCATAGAATGACAGGAAGCCAGAGGCCGATGAGAGCAATACCAATTGCACAAGCAGATATCGGACGGGACGGGACAGTGATATCAGGCACTGGAGACTGGAGTCCGATAACAAGCAGGACGAGATAGACGGAAACGATACCAAACACTGGAGATCGAAATTAAACAGGACAAACTAGACGGGAACGCTACCAGACACTGGAAATCGATAACAAACAGAACGAAATAGCCAGGAACGAAACTGGAGGTCGATATTAAAAAAGACAAAATTGACGGAAACAATGCCGGACAGGAAACACAAGCAGGAAACCGGACAGAGTCAAAACCAACGGGCGGCATTAGCTCAGGAGGCAGAGCGCTCGTCTTGGGATAAAGAGGTTGCAGGTTCGATTCATGGCTCCTCCGTGCTATATGTCGGAGTGTCCTTGGGCAAGACACTGAACCCCTAATTCCCCCGATAGCAGGTAGTTGCCTTGCATGGCTGACGCTGCTATCGGTTAGTTAATGTGGAAAACGGGAAAGTGTGAAGCACATTGCAAGGCGCTTTGGGAGGTCTTTATTGACTTGAAAAGTGCTATATAAATGCAGATCGTTCAGTCTTGCGCATGCAAAGGTTCGTTGACGGACTGACAAAGGGTGAGCTTAAATAGGAGGGAAGCCAATCAGTCAACGAGGCGCAGCTGGCACCAAACGGGCGGAGCCAATTGGGCACCATTGGTAACCGTGACAAACGTTTGCTTATTTTAGGAAAGATTGATTTTCTTAATTTTACTCCCATTACTAGTTGAAAATGTAGTAGATAAAAATAGAGTTTCTAAAATAAGTAAAATGTTCTTCTCATTCCAAAATTTTCTCACGCAATGAATGAATTATTTTAGATGTTATTTATTCTCTTAATTTTACTACAGAAACTAGATAGTATACCAAAAATAACCCAAATAATAAATATATTACCTAAAAAAGGTCCACGTACTATCTGATGAAATACGGTTTTTGAAGTACTGTATGTAGTATGTCAATACATACGATATTTTCCGGACTACAAGCCCCCCCAAAGTGTAAGTAACGCGAAATTAGGAAGGAAAGAACATGTAAAAGTCACACTCAATGTATAAGTCACATTTTTAAGGGAAACTTATTTGAAACAATCCAACACCAAAAACATGCGGGTCATCTTGAAAGGCAATTTAAAATAAAAATGAAAAAGAGAACGTGGTATACTGTACTAATGTTACATGTATATGAATATCTCAGTTACCACGTAGTTTTTTTAGATAACGCTAGCATAAAAAACATGCTTACTAAACTATCAGCTTCACTCAGAATCGCTAAATCCAATGAAATATTCACTCTAGGTGTCTCTTTTACCAGTAAACAACTTCACCAACTCGGGAGGAAGACGATAAGCCGCTTCTCTTCCCCTTTGCTTCGAAAAATGTCCCCAAAACAACGGGGCAAGGTTGAAATGATCAACACAGACCTAGAGCGCCCTCTGGTGGTTCAGTGCAAAAATAACATGTGAAGTGATCTACAGTACCTGTAATAAAGTGTAAAATGGCTAACAGGAATTGTTACCAATATGGTATAAGGACAAGTGAGAGGAATGCAAAATCAGGGGTCTTAATCTCAAGTCCCTGGGGGCAATTGCGGCCCATGCGGTGATAGTTTAAGGCTCCAGCCTTAATTTAAAAATCTAAAGGGAAAATGCGCATCCTGGTGGAAAAATATATAAATAAAATACTAATTTTCAAAAATAAGCAAAAATACACGAACTATAAAATAACCATCCATATTTTAATATACTCATCAGTAGAGACATTTGCATTTATATTCCATAACATTGGCCTCACTTATATGGAGCCGACATCATTCTCAGACGATCTGCTCCTACAGGTAAACTTTTTTCCTTTTCTTTATTTCCTCGTTTTTATCTAGCTTTTTCATTGCTTTTTTTTTCTCTTTTATCATGTTTTTCTTGTTTTCTTCTTTATTTGTGTTTCCCTTTCGCCTTTTGCCGTATTTTACTTTCTTTTTTTTCTTTTTCCATAATCTGTCTTTTTTATTTCCTTTTTTCCCTTTTCCTTTCTTTGCAACAGGCTGGGCACAAAAGAATCAAACTGTTGTGGTTTTGTCACATCAAGTCTCTGTAGTTTGTCTTCTTCTGTTTAGCACTCGTTTTCGGTTGCACAGCACAATAAAGCAACATCTAGTGGTCAAATAATACATACAGTCTTTTGATGAAAGTACAGGCCACGCACATTCTGGAGTAATTTATTACTGATTGATTTATTTTCCCATTAATTCTTGACCTTTTTTACTCATCTCATTAGCCGTACCGCTTATCCTCAGTAGGGTCGCGGGGGGCTGGAGCCCATCCCAGCAATCATCGGGCAGCGGGCAGGGGACACCCTGAACTGGTTGCCAGCCAATCGCAGGGCACACAGGGACAGACAACTCATTCGCTCATTCACACCTAGGGACAATTTGGACCGGCCAATTCACCTGAAATGCATGTCTTTGGAATGTGGGAGGAAACCGGAGTGCCCGGAGGAAACCCACGCAAGCACGGGGAGAACATACAAACTCCGCACAGAAAGTCTGGAGCTGGATTTGAACCCACGACAGGTTCCCATGACATGAACTGTGCCGCACAAGCGCTAACCACTGCGCCGCCGTGCTGCCCACACCTTTTTTACTTTAGATCTTATTTTGGGTTGCATTTTTATATGAAGATTTTTGAGGAGAGTGGATTTTTTTATCAGAAGTTTTCTTGTGGAAATCCCAATTCGGCCCAAACTTACCCAGACCCTAGCTCTGGCAGCCCTCAAGTCAATTGAGTCCGAGACCCCTTAACTAAATGATTTTATTCTCAGAAATGTTTCTCACAGATTGACACAACTGTGTCCTTTTTTAAATGTGAGATTCCCTCCAACATCTTTCTATAGATCTGATCAGTCGTGTCCCCTGAGAACAAAACAAGATCACCCATGCAATGCCACGACAGTAAAGAAAACCTTGTCACCAAGGAACTTTTTGTCAAGGTGGGGAAAGCCCTAAAGGCAAGACGGGTGTATGTACAGTATTATTTCCCTGCATGCTTTGCACCTGTATCATTTCTTTCTTCGTCTCACCGCAGGGCCCGGCACCACAAGGGCCCGATCCATGGACGAGAGCAGCACCGGGCCCTGAAGAACATCACTCCAATTAATCAGTCCAACCTGGATTCATGCTCCACTGCCTCGGTCCGCTCGTCCTGCAAAAAGGGGCACAGAACAAAGGGAGGGTAGATGGATCCAAATATCGATATTAAGCGAGAAATCCGTGGATACTTCACTGTTCTACCAATTTCCTCAAAGTGCTGCTTCTTCATGTAAATACCACAGACCTTTTCTCTCTCACCCTCGGCACTCTCTAAGTTTAATCCTGAGTAATTACTGACAGACACATTTTTGGCATCTCCCCCTTCCTAGCCTGCTGCTACATCCTGCCTTGCATGCAGAGGGGAGGGTCAAATCTATGCCAAAACTCCTACCAGAAGCTAAAATCGACAGAGGCAAACAGAAGGTGCAACGCGTTGTGGAATAGGACGATTCCAGGCGCAAGACTACAAATTTACATACAATCCTGAAAAAAGTTCACCCTACAGAGAATAATGACCTGCAACCGAAAATGTATTGTTTAAGCATGTTACAGTTACTGAACAAAAACCTGTAAATCTGTTGTCACTATGGAAACTGGGCCAATGAGAAACAATTGACACTTAATTTGCATAAGCGACTTTATTTTCAAAATATTGTGTAATGAAACCCTTGTAAAGATTGTTATACCGTATTTGTATTTTGGTTACATAGATGTTATTTTGTTTGTCTCTCTTGACTTTTGATTTGAAACAGTTGAAGTACTTTTTTGATTTTTTTTACAGTGTTAAAGTTTTTTTAAACATTGTATTGTTTACACCATTTTCACTTTTTTTCAAAACAAATATAGCACAGAGGAAGGTATTTTAGTTATCAGGTTGTTCATTCATAGCTGCTTCTCTTGGTTTGACTCTAATGACTATGAAACAGTTATTTTTGAATTCTGTTTTAATATTTTAAAATATTTTTACATTGTATTGATTACAGAATTGGCACTTTATTTTCAAACTATTGTGTAATGTAAGGTACTTAAGTCTTGTAGTTGACTTTTTTATGCAGTCTTTATTGATTGCTACATTGGTGCTTTTTTGTTTGACTCCCTCGACATTTGTTCTGAAACAGCTGTAATAAAAATATTTACATTTATTTTTTTATACAGTTAAAGTTTGAATTGTAGTTATCTACCAATAAAAAAAAAATTCGGCCTAAAATGCGTGTGCTGTGTTCTATACTAACTCAAGGGTGGACGAGTTCAATTTGTCAAAGATCGGTACAAGCTATCCCGCACCCTCAGATCATCTTCCTCCCTCCATCTTACTATAACCCCTGCCCGCCTCAGCTCCATAGGGATCTGAGCTTTCAGCCGCTATGCCCCTCAGCTCTGGAACTCATTGCCGCCTGTCCTCCGAAATTCTGCGACCCTGTCCACCTTCAAATCCGGACTCAAAACTCACCCCTTAGACTTACATACCGCCACATTTGAACTCTACTGTGTTTTATTTGCTATTTATTACTTGCTTGTTCTACTCTCGTTTTACTCTTGCTTTATTGTTGTGTCCTACTAAATGTACAGCGACCTCTGGTGTCCTGAAAGGCGCTTCGAAGTATAATGTATTATTATTATTATTGTCAAGTGAAATGTATTGGATCGGTTATCAATTAATACTACCCTGTATTTACTTGAAACGGATAGATACCAAAATCCCCAGTATCGGCCAACCCTACAACTAAATAGCTTTGCTTCAAGCAGAATAGTGTTTTAAAAGGCAGTTCTATTGCCCGTTTGCGTTTTTCTAGATAAAAAGGAAAAGACGTCCAAGTTAAGCACACAATAATAGATGAGAGTGACGGAGAGGCCTGATTCTCCCCCGTGATTAAAAATGTATGTTGCCACACGCAACTCTATGGTGAGGAACTCTCCCGGAAAAGGGGCTGTTTAATATTCAGGCCCATGTCTGGCTAATGTCTTAAAGTGATAAATAGGAGGGGGGGTCGCTGCCGTTTGATTGTTCTTCACAGGCAGTCTGGGAGCAGCGGCACTAGGGGATTTAAGGTGGAGAAATCCTCTCAAATCTGCTCATTCGTTGCCGCTCAGAAGCCCGTCATTAATTGGGCCTGTCGACATGGTTCTTCGGTACCCAGGGCCACTGGCAGCTAGCATGCTGGATGAGCATTTTGAGAGAGTTCAAAAGAGTCCTTGCCTCATGAAAGGCATTCAAATTGCATTTATGTGGAGCCTCACAGGTATTTTCTTATAGTACACTGGGATAAAGTATCTTGATCTAGGTTTTTTATATCTGTTTGACTATCTAATCGTCCTTTGGAGACCAAGTCACTTCATAGAGTTGGCTCATTACTCGTAATGTTTTTTTTGGTTCAATTTTGAATAGCAAGATTGGGATGTATACTCTGGATTACAAGGAATATTTTAACCTATTAGATAAAAGAAAACCTGCTACATGGAGTACATGGGTCGGGCTGTTAGTCTACATGTTGGTTGAATAACTCCAATAATATGTTTGGAGAGGGTGTAACAAACCAGTTTCTGACTGGAAAATTATGTTTTAATTTAGACGGTGCAAGTGCATCAACCACACCAAATATTTGCACTTTGGAATCTATAAACATACACATCGGATCATCTTTTGGCAAAAAAAAGCATACCATTATTCAGTATCTTTGCTTTCTTATAATGATCAGCTGAGTAACTATAACATTCATCCAAATCAGTAGGTGGCAGCATATTACCTGTTCTTTGATATACAAATTATCTGTTTGTGAGCTAGTACAGATTATCCATCCATCCATTATCTGCACCACTTATCTTCAGTAGGGTCGCGGGGGTGCTGGAGCCCATTCCAGTTATCTTCAGGCAGTGAGCAGAGGACACCCTCAAGTGGTTGCCAGTCGGTCGCAGGGCACACAGAGACAGACAACTCACTTGCTCAGTCACACCTAGAGACAATTTGGACCGGCCAATTAACCTAACATGCATGTTTTGGAATGTGGGAGGAAACCGGAGTGCCTGGAGGAAACCCACGTAAGCACAGGGAGAACATGCAAACCCCACACAGGAAGGCTGGTCGCTGGCTTTGAATGAATGACCTCAGAACCGTGACACGCTAACCACTCAGCTGCCGTGTTGCTGGTACAGATTATTTTATAACTTATTTTTTTTAAAAAGACATTTCAGGTTGCACTGAAAAAAAAATTACATATACATATAAACTAAAGTTAAAACAACTTGCACATTGTCTTACTGATCTAAAGGTTATCTTTATTAAAACAAACTTAAAACAATTAGAATGTAGTAAAAACCAATTTACTCCAGTGGCGGGTAAACTTTGCTCATTTTAAGTATTATTTTTGTTATTTTTTATAGAAAAACAAGTCATAGTAAATCTTGAAAAGTCAGGTCAAATATATAATGCATACCTGTCAAATTATGTTCTCCTTGTACCATGTGTTTTTGACGTTTTTTTATCATTTCAAATTGTGTACGGCGTATAAGAATTTTTGGCACGTGATTTTTTGGTAATTCCTGTTTTGTTAGGCCGATCTCATCTTGCTCATTTTTTCTCCAATCTGGATTGTCTGTCACTGGCAGCGGAAGACAACGTCATCTTAGATTGCTAATATTGTTTAGGTATTTGACATAGTTCTTACTATGAGTAAATAGGTACCCCAATGTGTTTGTAAGGTTTATCATTGCTTAATGAGGGAAATTGCAAATATTAATAAGGGGAGCAATTGGCTGAGGTTAAAAGGTATGTAACTGCAGCACCTCCTTTTCAAATATTTGTGATAGATGGTGAGCCTCGAGATTTCTGGATGGAAATAAGTGTGCCTTGACTCAAAAAGGTTGGGATACAATGCTCTACTAGCTGATGCAAGTCTAAAAGTCATTTAAGTTTTTTCTTCCCGTTTTGACAACTACACTATGGATTACTTCTATCCTATGGGACATGGGTTTTAGCGCACAAAAAATGCGTGTATTCAAGGAATTTCAACTCCTTGCCCTGAAGAATTCTCGTGCCGGCGTGATGAAGGGGCCTATCGTGGAAGAAGAGCCGGAGCTAGCGAAGCGGCTAGCGGCGTTATAAGTCTTCGGTACCATCCGTAATCATGGTAAATGCGAACTCACGACCAAATAAGATCATCGAGTGCTGGTGGAAAACATCGAAGCGCACAGGGAGCGCAGTTGCTGTGTTTTGCGGAAACGTGGCTCACGTTTAGCATTCCGGACGCTAACGTGTAGCCACCCGGAGCTACCCGGAGCTATCCGGCTTCAACGCCGCTAAACAGAGACACGAAAGCCGGGGGGAATCGGAGAATAGGCGGACTTGCTAACACGAGGTGGTGTATCCCTGGATTTTCACAAAGAAAAGTTTTCCATCTGCCGCAGGGATTTCGAACTTTTGGACTGGCGTGACGTCATCCACTCCGCTACAAGCACCCCTAGGGCATCATGTTAATCTGTTAATAAACAACGGGGTAGACTGCTGGAAGTGTGAATTTCCCTACGGGGATGAATAAAGTATCTATCTATCTATCTATCTATCTATCTATCTATCTATCTATCTATCTATCTATCTATCTATCTATCTATCTATCTATCTATCTATCTATCTATCTATCTATCTATCTATCTATCTATCTATCTATCTATCTATCTATCTATCTATCTATCTATCTATCTAATTTCCCCCTATGTTCCCGCTCTGACCCTCTGCTCGTATAATGCTGGTCTACTTGTGACTCCAAGAGCCGAGAAGAAATCTCCAGGCTCGAAAGTTCCTTATTCAGGCCCCGGTGTTGTAGAATGCTCTGCCCCCTGAGATAAGACCTGCGATATTAGTGGAATTGTTTGAATCTAGACTTAAGACACACTGCTATTTTATATGACTATGATTGAGTTCAAAATCATATTTTTGTTTTCCTTTCCCTTCCGGCTGCGGGGCTGGTGGCGGAGAGAAGTAGAAGGAGGATCCTGGATGAGTTAGAGGACCAGCAACTGGACCTAAGACATGTCAACATCTGCATTGACCAGCTGGCTGAAATGGGAAGCTGCTTCAGGGCTGTCTTGGACTTCGAGAACAATTTTAGTTATTAGATATGATTATTGCTGATTTTGAATATGTTTGTGTATTGTTACCCAATGCAACATCTATTGCTGCCTGCTCATCCTGGAACTGCAGCCCCTTTTCAAGGTTTCTTATGTTCCTTATGCTGAGGTTTTAGAGTTTTTCTTGCCCACAAGTAGGTTTCTGATCAGGGGATGTTGTAATAGTGGCCTGTGCAGTTTTGTTTTTGTGATGGAGGGCTAAACAAAGAAATGGGATTTGACTCATGCGATGCCAGCCTGGCCAAAATGTGTGATATCAAAAGCTCTCAATCGCACTGAACGAATTCATTGGTAAACTGTTGTGTCCCCACACATCAGCCCATTCAAGCAATTTTAATTTCTTAAATTGTTTTACTTAACACTTTCCCAACCGCACACTTATTAAAAATCCTGCCCTCTTCTCTATTCCGCCGTGAAAGTATTTTCTGTTATGACAGCGGGAAGGCCGTCCGCAGCGGGAGGGCTCCTAATTAACGGCCTATTCATTTGCGTGAAGGGAAGAGCCCCTGCTTTTGCAAGCACTTGTTTTATGGTGGCGCTAGGGAGCACCGTCCGGGGATTTCGCGGGGGATAATTGCCTTTGCCGCAGGCTGCAGTAATCTGGTCGGCTAATTCATTATTTTAATAAGTTAGCGCCTCCTCCGGGGGTGCGCTAGCTGCGCCATGCCTCGAACCTTGGCGGCGCACCTCGTTACAACGCCGCTCTTTGTAAACCGCAGCCCGCGCGGGGTTAATAACCATTATTAGCCTCTCTTCTCATCCTGCAATTTCTCGTTTAACTGGGGCGATTCCAACGAAACCTTTGCAAGCGTCTAATAATCAACCTCTCCGCAAGCGGGGGTAATCCCTACGAAGGGGCCTGAGAGGGGTAATGGATTCAATCAAGGGGCCGGCGATACATTTTGGGATCGACTAGATTCAAGTAAATAAAGCGTAGTAAGGATACAATCCGAATTACTCGCTCAGTATCGCTGATATCAATATTTGGGTGGATCTGCCCACCCTTAATGCAATCGCCTGAGTGCCTTCGCCGAAGCTGCTTTCATTACAGCTCCTGTTGTTTTTGTTGTGGATGCGGCTGTTGTTTTTCTCCAATTTCTTGGAAATTGTTTGTGGGAGGAGACATTTGCCTCCGGCAAGGGAAATGGATCAGATTTAGACACACAAATAAGATGATCATTAGGTTTGCGTAACTAATAGCTTCATTTAGTCCATCATCTTCCATCTCCGTAATAGCTATGCAGTCAGCAGGATAGGTGTGTGCGCGAGCCTTTTAATGACACGGGTGCATCCGGAAATTTTGCGGATTGGCTGATTAAAACCATGTCAATTCAACAGACGACGAATAAAGGGAAGGCTTTGTGAGCAGAAATTCTTTGGGTTAGGGATGGTTGCATACAATTTTAAACGTAAATGATTTGACTTTGTCTAATCCAAAAGGTTTGTGTCTGGTGAGGCACAATCAGAATTACAAATACATCAACCTACATCTTATCTATCATTTGATTGGCAGAGCAATAAAGTTGGCTAGAAGATATTTGGACAGTGGCAAAAGTTCTGAAATGCAATATTATAATAAATATGGACTTAAATTGCAGAAACTCAGCTGCATTCCAAAAGGCCTGCACATGTAGGTTCATTTATTTGTAAATTTGGCTGTGCCTCACGAGACATGAACCTCGCCACACGTCACTGGTCTTCACACATTTGTAACCAAGAATATAAATGATTGCTTAAGTAACAAGGATAAAACAAAATATAATTCAATAAGCATTCTTATAAAAAGAGGTGTTACCAAAACAAATTCCAACCATGATAAATTAAATCATTTAGCACTGTTTTTAGAGACCAAAACAAACAGGTTAAAGCAGGGGTATCTAAACTTTTCAGATTCAGATTCAGATTCAGATCTACTTTATTGTCATTCTAGTACACGTGTATACAGAACGAAATGTCGATGCATCTGACCCCCACAGTTTCCTTGAATGTACAGATATAAATAATGTTGTATTGTATTTTGGCTACGTATAGTATTTTACCATAGTGCCGATAGTGCAAGAAGAGTAGCTAACCAGATGTGCAAAATGGGCAGTCAGGTTAACAAGTCAGGTACACAGTAACATTAACACTGTAACAATAACGCTGTAATTACAATAGTGCAGAGAGCAATGTGCAAGGAGTGGCAAGCTATAAAAAAAACTGCCAGTAGTGCAAAAAGTCAGATTAGCAGCCGTTTAGATTTAAGTTAACTATATGTTAGATTGACCATTTAACAGTCTAATGGCCAGGGGGACTAGACTATTGCGGAGCCTGGTGGTCCTGCACCGCACACTGCAGTACCTCTTCCCAGAGGCTAGCAGAGTGAACAGTCCATGATGGGGGTGAGAGGGGTCCCCGGTAATGTTTTTAGCATGGGATAGGCAGTGCTTCTGGCCAATGTCCTGAATGGAGGGAAGTGTAGTCCCGATTATTTTCTCTGCTGTCCTCGTTATCCTCCTCACACTACCCCAGTCGGTAGCGCTGCAGAGCTGCAGCCTCCACACCACACAGAGATACAGCTGGTCAGGATACTCTCTATGGTGCCCCTGTAGAATGTAATGAGGGAGGGTGGGGGCAGGTGGGCTCTCCTCATCCTCCGCAGGAAGTACAGGCGCTGCTGTGCCCTCTTAACCAGTGATGCAGTGTTCACGGACCAGGTGAGTTTGTTTGTAATGTGCACCCCTAGGAACTTGATACTGCTGACAACCTCCACAGCCTTGTTGTTGATGCAAAGTGGGGCATGGTTGGGCTGGTTTTTCCTAAAGTCGACAATGATCTCTTTAGTTTTGTCGACATTCAGGACCAGGCTGTTGTCCCTGCACCAGCCCACCAACTGCTCCACCTCCTCTCTGTAGGCCAGGTCGTTGTCATCCCTGATGAGGCCCACCACTGTTGTGTCGTCAGCATACTTCACGATGTGGTTTGTGGCGGACCTAGGGACGCAGTCGTGTGTCATCAAGGTGAACAGCAAGGGGCTTAGGACGCAGCCTTGGGGGGAGCCCGTGCTGAGGTAGATGACATCTGAACTGTTCTGACCTATCCGCACTGATTGGGGTCTGTCACAGAGGAAGTCCAGCAGCCAGTACCGCAGGGGGGTGTTGAAACCCAGGAGTCTCATTTTGTCTACCAGATGTTGTGGGATGATGGTGTTGAATGCTGAACTGAAGTCCAGGAACAGCATCCGCACATGGGTGTTCTTCTCCTCTAGATGTGTCAGGCTCAGGTGAAGCGCAGAGGAGATGGCATCCCTGGTGGAGCGGTTTGTCCTGTAGGCAAACTGAAAGGGGTCGAATGAGGAGGGGAGACTGGAGGTGATGTGCTCTTTAACCAGTCTCTCAAAGCACTTCATTATGATAGGAGTCAGTGCAACGGGCCGGTAATCGTTGAGTGATAAGATCTGGGGTTTCTTTGGCACTGGGATGATGTTGGCAAATTTGAAGCATGATGGTACTTTGGCTTGGTCTAGCGAGGTGTTGAAAATGTCTGTTAGTACACAAGCCAGCTGATCGGCGCACTCCCTAAGTACCCGCCCCGGAATGTTGTCCGGGCCTGGAGCCTTCCTTGTGTTGACCCTTCTCAGGGTCTTCCTCACGTCAGATGAGTCCAGGTGGAGTGCTCTTTCGTCCTGATTTGGAACCGCTTTCGCTGCAGGGGTGCCGTTTTGTGCCTCGAACCTTCCAAAGAATTTGTTGAGGTCATTCAGAAAGTCCATGCTAGTGTTCTGCACTGGGGCGGTGGTTGGCTTGTAACTGGTGATGGCCTGAATGCCTTTCCACATATCCCTGGTGTTGGTTGTGCTGAGGAAACGTTCCTGGATTTTTTGACTGTGCGTTCGCTTTGCTAGTCTGATAGCCCGGTTCAGGTTAGCCCTTGCTGATAACAGCGCCTCCTTGTCACCAGATCTAAAGGCAAGGTTCCGTACTTTTAGTTGTTTTCGTATTTCAGCAGTCATCCAGGGCTTCTGATTGGCACGGGTGCATATAGTTTTGTTATTGCTGACGTCTTCTGCGCATTTACTGATGTAGGCTGACACAGAAATGGCGTACTCATCTATATTTATTTTGTTGTTGTAAGTGGCAGCCGATTTAAACATGTCCCAATCAGTGCAATCAAAGCAGTCCTGTAGTGCCTCCATTGCCCCCTCAGACCACACCCTCACCTGCTTCACTGTAGGTTTTTCTCTGGTCAGCAGGGGCTTGTATGCTGGAATTAGCATAATAGAAAGGTGATCTGATGAGCCAAGGTGGGGGCGGGGGGCTGCTTTATATGCACCTTTGATGTTTGTGTAGGCCAGGTCTAATGTGTTCCTACCTCTTGTAGCAAAGTTTACATGCTGATGGAAATGCGGGAGAACTGTTTTCATATTGGCCTGGTTAAAGTCCCCCGCCGCAATAAAAATGCACTCGGAGTAAGCATGCTGCAGTTCACTCACAGTTCGGTAGAGAACGTCCATTGCCTCCTTCGTATTAGCGCTGGGGGGCACGTATTAGCGCTGGGGGGCACGTACACGGCAGTAATGATGGTCGCGCTAAACTCCCTCGGTAGGTAGAACGGTCTGCAGATCACCGTCAAAAGTTCAATGTCTCGTGAGCAGTGTTTCGAGATTATCTTCGCATTTTTACACCAGTTGTTGTTGGTATAAATGCATAGACCGCCCCCCTTGCTTTTGCCGGTGAGCTCGCCGCTTCTATCAGCGCGGAAAGCAGTTAGCCCCACAATGCTAACAGCGTCATTCGGGATAGATGAGTTTAGCCATGTCTCCGTCAGAATTAAAGCACAACAGTTCGTCAATTCGCGGTTCGATGTTAATTCCACTTGTAAATGGACCAGTTTGTTGTCCAGGGAGCGGACGTTGGATAGGAAAATGGATGGTAGAGGCGTTTTGAAGGGTTTAGCCTTCATCCGAGCCGTTAGCCCGGCCCGACAACCTCGTTTCCTTCCCCGGTCACAGCGCTTCCGCTTGCCACTTTTACTCGCTGCTTTGTAGGCCGCTGCGTTCTGTTGACGTAGCACTCCGAGGCTAAGTAAACACTCCAGAGTGATCGTCGAAATTTGCGCTGGATTTCTGGATGTTCGCATATCCAGCAAAAAACTGCGATCGTATACTAATATACAGTTAGAGTTGTCTTTGTTCGCCCTCATAAACTGAGTCGAAGATTGGGGTTTTTGACTAGAATGTGAGAAACTGTCGGGAGCAGATCCAGCCGCCGCCATAGAGGGCGCCGCCATTTTGAAAATATAAAAAATATATATATAAAGCGGGTCGGATTTGGTTAGCAAAAAATGTGTGAGAGTCAACTATTCAGCCTGGCATTTTTTGAACAGTCTTTAATAAATTCACCCTGCGTCAAAGGTTTGCAGTGCTTGGTGATCAGCATTGCCACCTCGTAGCTCGCCTTTGTAGCATTATTTTTTTACCCGCAGGGTCTTGTGAAAAAGCTCTGCTCTGCCGTTAACAGCTTTCAGTTGTTTCACCTTTTCACAGCGTTTGTTTCGAATTCTAAGCGTTTTGTAAGTCAGCAAGTTTCATCTGGCAGTGCCTCTTGATATTCTATACTTTGAAACAGCCAGTCTTTTGATAAATTAATGAAACGCAGTTCTTTCCGATTTTGGTTAAAAATTTCTTCAATTTCCACTTGTCTTGGAAGCGGCAGCCCTCACAGTCAACTTTCCTTGTTTTAATTTAAAGTCCCCATGTCAGAAATGATGCAGGCTGATATTATCAGCAAAATCTGGTATATTTGATTTTTTTTGTACAAATGTACTGTATTTTATATTGCAGTTAACAATAGTGTTGGGCCACATATTATTAGTTTAATGAGAGAAAACGAGGGCCACTAAAAATTAGATTAGGGGCTGGATTTTGGACATGCCTGGATTAAAATTGCTTGGGTTTTCGAGTGCTAGCTGGGCATTTGGGAAGCTGTAGCTAGCTTCAACAGGGCTTATACTCCATCCTGTAAGCTAGCTTGTTTCACTGTCATCATGCTGTTACCCAGCCACAATGTAATGGACTCCTGGATATTAAAGAGGCTATCTCTACATCTTTATACCTAACTATGGTGGAGTGACAGGTCATATGCTTCTGGCTCTTGCAATGGAGAAAGGCGATAAGATGCAGAGTGGAAAATAAGCCCGTGCTTCATGATCAGTCATATGATTCCAAGATAAACAATCCCGCTAAAGCATTTCTTCATCAACCCAACTACAAGGAATTAAGTAGTTTGAAATGTTACACAATGTTGATACAAGAGTAAGGTGGTCTATGGATGAAAAAAAAAGTTGAACCTGCGCCCAGCGGCCTCACGTACACACGTATGGCGGTTTTGCTCCATAAAGTAGGCACATGATAGTAAATGACCTGGTTGGCTATTAACTATTATCCCCATAATGTCCTTCCTGGCTTATGGTGCATGTGAGGTTTTGGCCACGTGTGGGCCCTTGAGGACGCCCCGGGCAGGTTTGGGGCCGGCGCTTTTCAAAGGCCTCGCCGCCATCTGCCAGAGCAGCCGCCCTAATCCTCGAGTTGGGCAGAGACAAGGGAGGCCAGCGACCGAACCGAGTCCAGGTGTTCATCACGGTGTCATCCATATGGATTTCGGGAAGGTTTTTGTCATCTTTTACCTCAATTTCGCTCCGTGGGTGGTTGTTGTTGATGGTTCATTTGTATGGGCGAGTATTGATCCAAAAGTTGTAAAGTCGTGTGCTTTGAGAGCAGTAGTATGGTCCGTCTTGTAGCTGCCCAGCTCATTTGCCTTCAGCCTCGTCCTCTATTATTCTTCAATTTAAATTTAAGAGAAAATGTTATCATCACTGTTGGCATTGCTTTGTTCTCAGCAGAGAGTACTTGAAAGCACTTCAACAGGTACATAACGTTTTAAAGACATCTTAAAAAAAGAGCATCAGGGCAAACACGTGAAAGGTTCCTGTTTCGAGACCGGATGGAAACATTTGTTGGCCCTGAGAGGATAAGTGCCACCAAGCTAGACTTGCACAAAACACACCACCAACTAACCATATATATATACATATATATATATATACATATATATATTATATATATATATATATATATATATATATATATATATATATATATATATATATACATATATATATATATATATGTGTGTGTGTGTGTGTGTGTGTGTGTTCAAGCAATACAATATACAATAGTCTTCATGTCTTAGAACAATAATAGACTATCAAGTTTCACATTCTGACACTCAAAAATGTGGTGCACCAGGTACTTGACTAGCTTCAATAACCAGCTAACATTGTTGCAAAGGGTTGTTCTAATCATCTATTAGCCTTGTAACACAATTAGCAAACACAATTTAATATTAGAACAGAGGAGTACTGCTTGCTGGAAATGGGCCTCTACAGACATATGTAGATATTGCATTCGAAAAACAGACAATTGCAGCTTAAATAGTCACTAGTTTCATGTTATCTTCATAAAAACAGTTTTTCTTAAAAAAATGACCCCAGATTTTTGAACAGATGTGTGTGTACAGTACATACACACAAACAATATATACATATATATACTGGACTGTCTCAGAAAATTATAATATTGTGATAAACTTCTTTATTTTCTGTAATGCAATTAAAAAAACAAAAATGTCATACATTCTGGATTCATTACACATCAACTGAACTATTTCAAGCCTTTTATTATTTGAATATTGCTGAATTTGGCCTACAGCTTAAGAAAACTCAAAAATCCTATCTCAAAATATTAGAATATAATGAAAAAGTATACAAGTAGGCTATTCAACTAATCACCTGAATCATCTAATTAACTCGAAACACCTTGCGAGGTTTCCTGAGCCTTAAAAACACTCAGCTTGGTTCAGTAAACTAAATCACAAGTATGGGGAAGACTGCTGATCTGACTGCTGTCCAGAGGACCATCATTGATACCCTCCATCAGGAGGGTAAGACACAAAAAGAAATTTCTCAAAGAGCAGGCTGTTCACAGAGTGCAGTTTCAAAGCATATCCACAAAAAGTCTGTTGGAAGGGAAAAATGTGGCCGGAAACGCTGCACAACCAAGAGAGATGACCGCAGCCTTAACAAAATTGTGAAGAAGAGCCGCTTCCAGAATTTGGGGGAGCTTCAAAGACAGTGGGCTGAAGCTGGAGTCCAGGTATCAAAAGCCACAGTTCACAGACGTGTCCGGGAAATGGGCTACAATAGCCGTATTCCCATGGTCAAGCCACTTCTGAACTCAAGACAACGGAAGAAGCGTCTGACTTGGGCTATGGAGAAGAAGCACTGGACAGTTGCAGAGTGGTCCAAAGTCCTCTTTTCAGACGAAAGCAAGTTTTGCATTTCATTTGGAAGTCAAGGCGCCAGAGTCTGGAGAAAGGCTGGAGAGGAGCAAAATCCAAGTTGCTTGAAATCCAGTGTGAAGTTCCCACAGTCAGCAATGGTTTAGGGAGCCATGTCATTTGCTGGTGTTGGTCCACTGTGTTTCATCAAGTCCAGAGTAAATGCAACTGTGTACCAAGAGATTTTAGAGCACTACATGCTTCCATCTGCTGAAAAGCTCTATGGAGATGAGGATTTCATTTTCCAGCATGATCTGGCACCTGCCCACAGTGCCAAAACCACCAGTAATTGGTGCACTGACCATGGCATCACTGTCCTTGATTGGCCTGCTAATTCCCCTGACCTGAACCCCATTGAGAATTTGTGGGGTATAGTTAAGAAGAAGATGAAAGACACCAGACCTGCAAATGCAAATGAGCTGAAGGCCGCTATCGAAGCATCCTGGGCATCAATAACACCTCAGCAATGCCACAGGCTGATTGCCTCCATGCCACGCCGGATTGATGCAGTAATCCGTGCAAAAGGATTCCCAACCAAGTACTGAGTGCATCAATGGACATTTTCAAATGTTTGATTTAGTTTTGCTGTTATAAAATTATTTTTTTACTTGGTCTGAGGAAGTATTCTAATATTTTGAGATAGGATTTTTGAGTTTTTTTCAGCTGTAAGCCAAAATCAGCAATATTCAAATAATAAAAGGCTTGAAATAGTTCAGTTGATGTGTAATGAATACAGAATGTATGACAGTTTTGTTTTTTTAATTGCATTACAGAAAATAAAGAACTTTATCACAACATTCTAATTTTCTGAGACAGTCCAGTATATATATATATATATATATATATATATACAAGTTGAATTTTGTTTAAGGTTTTGTTTATAGCATATTCTCCTGTAATACCTCTGTCAGACCTTAACTTTGAACTCCTTCAGGGTGAAAAAACTGTGTGCAAACACGAATAAATATGATATGAGTAAAAAATAAGGCATATATTTTTCTTTTTGTGCAAATGGTATCAAACAACCCGCAGCTTAGTACAGGTCCGGATCCCAGTGGTTGAGCAAAATGATCATTGAATGGCACAAGATCTTTGATTGAAAAGACACAGTGTCAAATGGCCCCTGAGGCACTGGTTAGGAGAATACTTCCATGGAAAAGAGGGCACACTGACATACAGATGTCAGCGGACTGGGGAAGGTCGGAAGCTTCCCTAATAAAGTTACGGAACTCCTTCATATTTTTGGGCAGAGCTGAAGTGACATGCTATTTTGGAAGTAAAGTGCGTCACCGATGGAATTGCCTTGCCCAGCAATGCCCTCTCCCTCCCCCACATCTGCTGTAAAAATAGCTTGGAAGCGTTTTCTCATAATGGCGGCGCGATCAATATTGTGTCGCATTTTGGCTGCCATGCCCCTTTGCTCATCTGCCACCCCCACCCAAAATGGGACAGCTTGCAAAACTCAAACACCAGGTCAGCTAATCACACTCCTATTGCTTTAGTCATCCATACTTTGTCGCTCTTACCCAAAGGGTCAGCGGGGCGTCCGTCGCGTCCGTGTCCACACTCGCCTCCCACCAGGTGGATCATAGGGAGGCTGACGTTGCTTCTATCTGCCAAGAAAATGGGATCACACTGCTGCAAGTGGGGGGGGGACGCCTTTAGCGAATCTATCCGAGATAATGGCAGGAGTCCATTTGCATGAATCAAGTGGACTTTGCAATAAGTCAGGTAGCACGGAATCACTTTATTGATGTCTACGAATATGTTAAAGAGTTTTATGATGTTTTTACTACTTTTTTTTTTTTTTTACTACCTATTCACTACAGACGGGACAGCATGAACACACACAAACAAGCAGATCATAAAGAGGAGTATACACACAACCCAAAAGATCAGTGGCTACCCCCTGCCCAATCTGGAGGACATTGCCTGCTCTCACTTCTTCAGCATAGCTTAACACAT
Organism: Urocampus carinirostris; assembly: GCF_059441175.1. Taxonomy (NCBI): domain Eukaryota; kingdom Metazoa; phylum Chordata; class Actinopteri; order Syngnathiformes; family Syngnathidae; genus Urocampus; species Urocampus carinirostris. The sequence goes on along the minus strand of NC_142363.1, from coordinate 18,006,175 downwards.
CTTGAAAGACTCTTCACACCCCGGCCACCATCATCTACTACCATCGGGTTGAACGTTCAGATCCCAAAAGGCCCAAACAAACACACTGAAGGATAGCTTCTTCCCCAAAGCTATCTTCACAGTAAACCACAGTTTTAAAGTGCAATGTCCCAGTTCTAAGTGCAATACTACGTTTTTTAAGTGCAATATCCTGGTAGAGTGCAGTATCCCGGTTGTGTTTTTTTTTTTTAGATGTTCTTGACTTTGGTTCCAAACAGCTGTTGCAGAAGACATTTTCTATTTTAGTGTTATACTGTTTCATGTTTTTACGTTGTACTGTTTACTTAATTTACACTTTGACTCCATTTCAATAATATTATGCAAATGGAATGTATTTCATTTGTCTTGTTGACTTTGTTACAGTTTTAAGAGCAAAATCCCGGTTCTAAGTGCAATATCCTGGTTGGGTAAAATTTTTATTTTAAATGTGAATACTTTATATTCATTTTTATTTATTTATTCGTCTTTATATTGTATGTATTTGCCAACTGGATCGCAACCATAGTTTCATTGTAGCAATACAATGATAATAAAGGTGATTCCCATTCTGAATTCATATGGGGTACCTTGGAGAGAAACAAATGACAGCCAGAGTCCCTTTGGTTGTTGCAGCAGTCAGTTCCCTTAAGGCTGCCAATAAAAAGACGAACCGAGTCCATTTCAGGAAAAAAAATCGGACGCAAATATACATTTAAAAAAAAAAGGGAATGTTTGTGCATAATTAGTTTATTGTGCAATAATTCCACATTAGCTTGGGGAAACTTGCATTGCCCAATATAATAAATAGAGTACATATTGCCCATTTTGATAAATATAGATATTAGGAACAGGCTTGCCCCATTGGCAGGAAAAAAGTTGCTAGAAATTCGTTTTCTCATTTTATCACTTATTACTTGTTTGTCTCGTTTACTAAGAATTATAACCCTTCAAATGAGCAAATTGGTCTCGCTTGCCCAGTCGCCTGATATTTTATATCGTAAGAATTAGTTTTCTTGTAAAATATCAACATAAAATTAACTTTCCTAAGTAGTCATGGGTAAGAAATACATGAAGTTTTTAGTTTGTTGAAATATATTTTTTCCTTATATGAATAACAAATGAAACAAACGTACTTTCTTTTAAAAACTATTCTAAGAAATATTTCTAACTACAATCTGAAAAAAACGGGCAAATCCCCAGATCCATCACTGCCCAAAATGGCACACGAAACTGTAAAAAATATGTATACATCTATAATCCTTATAATGTATCACTTTATTCTTAATTTTGCACCAAGGTGCTCCAAATTTCACAGCATTATTTTGTGATGCAGATATAATTTAGGCCAGTCAATAAACTTTTTTTCTCCTATTTTTGAGGTTTTTATTTGAAGTTTAACCTAAAGTTCAACTTCTTATCTTGTTGTAAACAATATACACTAAGTTGTAATAAATTAAAATTAAGATTTAAAAAGAAAGATGGATGGATGGATAGATAGATAGATGGATGGATAGAGATATCCAGCCATTGGTGTTCAATGTATTTTTAAACGGGTATTTTATGGATCTAGGATAAAAAAACAAGATAAACATAATTTTTTATTATAATTCTAATTACAGACGCTCCCCTTCTTACGACCAGTCGACTTACGTAAAACGGTAGATCCCAAAATTTTTTTGTGATGTTGAAAACTATACAGACATTGCTGTAAATTAGATTTTGTGAGGTGCCCACCTTTTTCCGAGTAGAAGACATTACTGTAGTGCTTCTTTCCGCAGCTAATGGCGTGTGGTGCTGTGAGAGGTCACACGGCATCCACCACAAAGAAGAAACCTGGCTTTTACTTCTTAGTTTGTGTGTAAACATTCTATACTGTATCGCTGGTGCGCTAAGAACTTTGATGTGTTTATTGTTTAATATCTCGTGCATCCATTCAATATGGTTGGTGTAAAGTCAAAAGAAGAGGCGAGCCGTTTCTTTTGAAATGAAAGTGGATTAAGAAAATGGTCGAAACCCTTTTTTTCCTGCCACTTTTTACCACGGAGGAGGACCTCTTGAAGCGCATCTTCCAAAAGTAAGTTAAACTCAACTTTAATTATCTTTATATGGCTTATTATTTCATGAAATGTGTATTTTCTAGTCCAAAACAATACAGGTTACTTACACAAGCCTTAACATACTTATATAAACCTTAAACATACAAAATATAGCACTGAAGCAACTTACAAAAAAATTCAACTTACAAATGATTGTCCGGAACCTATCTCGAAGTAGGGCAGCATCTGAATAACAAAGAAAATTATAATAAGGAAAATAACCTTTCAGCCTGCTGCTGTAGGTCTGTTTATTTTTGAAGTACGGCAGTAAAAATGAGTCCAACTACAAGTACGAGGTAAGCCAAGTGACATAATAGTAAATATAATAGTAAAATATAGTAAATATAATAGTAAAATATGTTTTTCCTCTTTTCATAATAACATTAAAGAAACATGTCATCATTCTTAAAAAATACCATCAGTTGTTATTGAAACAGGAAGAAAGGACCACGGTTGAGTTGCCTGATCTCCCTCTCCTCTTCAGCAACTCGTTGATCTCCCTCAACACAAAATGCAAGGAATGAAAAGGAGCCACGTATTATCAATAAAGTCAATACGGAGTAGTGTTACAAGCGCCCTCTGACCTCAGCAAGCTTACTAACTGTCATGTCTGCACAAAAGCGGCAGAAGATTGTCTGAATGCTGCAGGTCCCATAACATTCCCAACTGCATCACACGCATGTATGCATTCACGTGTGCTTTTAATTTCCAATGTTGAATCTGATGTCTCATTTATTTGAAGCTCTCCTATGAATATGCAGATTTCATCAAAGCGTGATCTCGTCACAACTCATTAGTATTCCGGTCACAGTCCCTCAAAAGCCGGTTTCGACGTACTGTATCGTTTATACAGTGCCTGTTGAAACGTGCATCAGAACTACTACTTAATGTCATCCCTATCATCCCATTTTTAATTCTTATCCTTAGTCGCCCGTAGGGACTTTAACCCTTTCTGCTGTCTCATATTAATAGGATATCCCTTCTCCTCCCTCGTTAAATGTTTAACTTAAATTGGGAGCCTCATAAATATTCCAAATCACTCGTCCTGTGTTTGATGAGGAAATGAGCTTTGTACCCGCCGTGATTCCCCAGGCAGGGGGGGAAAAGCCTACAACTTTACTCTTGGAAGATCTACGCGAGGGGCTCTGACAGCCTCCATTAACAAGCAGCAAATTGTTTTAACAATGCGAGGGACCGCCTTTGTGGCGAGATAATAATGATATCTCTTTTCTTTCACGGCGCTGTACGGAGTTGAAGTATTCATAAAGCTTTCTCCTGTAGTCAGGCATCAATCTCGTGGAACTTTCTTCACTGGGGATGTTTCACTGGCGGCAAAACGCTATATTTGTGATTTTTGAGGGTTTTTTTTCAAATTCTACAGCCTTCTAGCACAAGGGCAAACATTTCTGAGAGGTAGCCAAACGTTGGGGCCCGTCTTTTCCTCCCGTGGCTCTGCGGTCATTAATCTTGAGTGCAGGTGCTAGGGACTCCTGACCCTCTGCTCGACTACCTCCATTAGCGCCATGACAGCTCAACTAGAAGGTTCATACGAGCCACCCTCAGTCCCACCCCTTTTCTCTCACGGCATTTCACTCAAGTGGGGGTACGGAAATCCTGTCCGTCCCCTTCACAGTCACATGTTCGTTTATAGAGAATATAAATTATACACACTCCCATTCAAAGGTTCAGGGTCATACAGAAAATGTTGCGTTTTCCATGAAAAAGTCACACTCTTATTTATCAATGTCTGCATTCTTTAGCCCTTCCTTTCGTTGGCCAGTCCCACATATGGCTTTTTCGTTTACTGTATTTTTTATGCATAGGGTGTAAACTATAAGGCGCATGAAATTGAGACTCAAGTAAGTTTCTGTGTGTACAGATACAGACACTCCCCTACTTACGACCATTCGACTTACATAAAACGGTAGATACGATTTGTGGATGTCGAAAAATATCCTTACATTGCTGTATGTTAGATTTTATATTGTGTGCATCTTTTCCCGAGTACAGGACATTACTGTAATACGTCTTTCCGCTGCTACGAGCGTGTGGTGGCGCTGTGAGAGGTCACCCAGCATCCACCCCGAAGAAGAAATCCGGCTTCAACTTCCTAGTTTTTGTGTTAACATCTTACTGTAAGTGTACTGTATCTCTAGCACGCTTAGAACTTTGACATTTTCATTGTTCAATATCTCGTGTATCCATTCAAGATGGTTGGTATAAAGTGTAAAGAAGAAGCGAGACATTTCATTTGACATGAAAGTTGAATAAGAAAGCTTGATGCGATTGAGAAAATGGTCAGAACGCTTTTTTGCCACTTTTACCACGGAGGAGGTCCACTTGAAGCGCAACTTCCAAAAGTAAGTTAAACTCAACTTTATATTTGAAGAGCATATTATTTGATGAAATGTTTATTTTTTAGTAAAAAAACAATACAGGTTAGTTAAACAAGCCTTAAACATAGTTATATAAACCTTAAACATACATTCCATACAAAATATTGCACTGAAGCAACTTACGAAACAAATTCAACTTACGAACGATCAATCTAGTTCGTAAGGAGAGCAGCGTCATGTACATGTTAATGCAATAAATGTGGCTTCTTATACTGTCTCTTGACCTCACAATGATTTGTAGAGAATGGATAAAACAGAGAGTCAACATAATACTATACAAGCTATTTTACGTATGCATAAATAATAAACCAAGAGGTGATTGATGCACAGGTGAAGAAGTGAAGAAATTGTTTAACCTATCAGAATGCACTATGCAAATAAGGTTGACACACCCTAAGAATAGTGTGACGATGAGATAAGCTCTAATTCCTTATTGTTATTTGTACCGCTAGTGGTCTAGTGGTAACTTGTTGATACTCTCACCGCTACTACTAAAGTCCAAACCACTTTACATACATTGTTTTGTATTTTAGGTTAGCAACGTTTATTGATTTGATCAATCATTGCTCAAATACGGTATTACCGTAAAAACTTGTGTGGTAACGCATACCAATTCCAAACTTAAATGCGGTATTCTGCGGCATGTAAGCCGGATCGGGTTATGAGGCGCATTTTCACATTTTTGGCCAAATTGAGAATTTTTAGGGGCGCCTGACAGACCAGACAATACAGTACTCACCAGGCTCGCAAGCCATACGTTCCCGACCCCCGTTATACGATCTTTTATCATACATGGCTACATGAGACCATAGCACCGGACAGCAATGGTGAATATATCTTTTGAGTTGAGCAGGTCAGATCAGTGTGTGAACTGACTTTATGAACCCCAGGGAACAAATTAACAGTATCAATTTCTGTGCTCGGACGTAACCTTTCCCCCATCCTGACTGACATTTGTCTTCTCCTTTGCCTTGGGCTTTCGCATATGGCGGCCTGTGAGGGGCTGCAAGCGCAGCCTCTGCATATGTTAAACAACCACCTGCATGAATTATGTCTGTTTATGTTGCTGTGTGATGTGTGAGCGTGTGGGTATATTTATACAGTTGTGTGCGGCGCAGGTTAACCCAGCTGCCATGTGTTTGCTTATTCTCCTGTAATAAGGAAACTGTGCAACTGGGGTCGCAACCTTGGGTCATTGCAAAGACTCAAGGCTATGACTGATATATATATTTTCTAATTTTTGGGAGCTAATTTTACCGGTAAAATTGAGCAACAGTCGATACAGAGAGGGTAGCTTTACTTTTACCTTGGAGTATATTGCACAGAGAAAAGTGAAATGAAATGAATTTCTATAGCGCTTTTCAAGTCAATGACTTCCCAAAGCGCTTTACAATGTGCTCCATGTTATTACTATGTAAATAATGAAAAGTAGGGATAAATGGTTTAAGTCAATCACTGAAAAAACTAGTTTGCTCGCAAATTACAATGACCCAGCACTGTTGAGCTACTTTTAGAACAGGTCCGCAAAGCAACTCAGTTATCCTTGGGGGGCACCCTGGTGCCCGTGGGTACCGCAATGGAGACCCCTGCTTTGAATAATACCCAATGACCCTTTAAGGTATCGATGGTCGGTTGCTGTGTTGGCTGCCCTCAAGGGTCTGATTTTCAATCATGAATGAAACAATTTAAATTAAAAGACGATTAACTTACTATTTAACGTCATACGGTTTTATTTTAAAATACATTGCCGTTTATAGGAATTCCTTTAAAATTATGGATGATATTTTCTGTTCTGATGTGCATTGGTTCTTAAATTGAACAATGTTATCTGTCATTTTTTTGTTTTAATTTTGTTTGGATCTTCAGGTGTGTTACATCAAGGGTAGGGACCAGTGTGTTCCTGGAATGCAATTTATTTTCGCGGTAACGAGTACTGTAACTATCGTTACTACTTGGTGCATTGCGATGTTACTCTGCTACTCTATAAATGCAGATCATTATTTCATTATAGGGGTCTAAACTCTTGCTCCTTTGACGTTATGTCATACACCCATCTGTCCAGTAGAAACAAAGCCTGAAGACTGTTTCTATTTACCTATAAAATACAACTATGGTGATGCTGTCTCAAGCACAGATTACTAGAACGCTGAATTTCTCCTAATGTAGATATTCTCCCTATATACTCAACATACATTTAAATACAAGCTGAATTTACATAGATAAAATGAAAAACTGATATAAGGGAGTCAGCTTTTATGTGCCTATTTGGTTGTGTTTCACCAGTAGCGAATGGTAGGCAGCGTGTGAGTAGGTGGGCGTGGCTTAAACAGGACACACAAACTAAAAGGAAATCAATGGGGCAAATCATTATTTGAGTTACTTTTTAAATTAGGTAACTAGCAATTGGAACAGTAACACGCCCAACACTCATTACAAGAACATTTGTTCAGTAAATAATATGAAAGTGGTTGGCGGGTTAGGACAATGGGGAACCCCCAACAGAATTGGTGTAAAAAACAAAAATAACATAATCAATCTACCAATCATAAATATATATGGGTGTATATCCATACTGCTCTTTTTCAGTATGACAAGTGACTTTAGTGAAGTTTTATAGTTATTTCACCAAACCTCAGCGCAGTAGTGTAAGTACAGTATGGCAAGACAAGTGAACAGTAGTGTGTGCGAAGAGAATTATGATCCAATTGTTATTTTACTTTGTATATGACAGCGATGCATTTAGAAACTTGGACTGTATGTGCTTGATGTGTGCTTTCCAACTCAGCCCATCATCAACTATAACTCTAACAAATTGATTTTCATGCACCGTTTCAATTTCAACTCCATCGATTGTACCTCCGTGGTCACTGCGCCTTTGCCAAATAACATATTAGTTTTGCTCACATTTAATGAAAATTTGTTTCAGTCAAACCATACTTTCATCTTTTTCATTTCCTTATTTATAGCAGTTCCTAGTTGTTGGATAGTGTCACCTGTACAATTTTTTTTTGTGTAATCTGCGGAATTGACAAGTTTTAACCCCCTAGCTGCTTTGCACCTATCATTTATATATCGTATAAACAATTTGGGGCCTAATACTGACCCCTGGGGGACACCACATGAAATATCCATGTATGCAGAACAATGATAACCCAACTTCACAAACTCTAGCCGTCCCGGTAAATAATACTTTACCCAGTCTAACACTATTCCATGAAATAAAGTGCAAACCCAAATTCTATAAATATCAAAACCACAAAATGTTTGATCTTTACCGGATGCATTATACACCCCCACATTCATAATTGCCTGGTATTCCCGTCCATTCGCCCTGACTTTGAGCATGCCCCGGCCCCGGGGCCCCCGCCCGCCCGTCCCTCGCCCGCTTGGCCGAGGTCACCTCGTTGGGATCGCAAGCGCAGCAGTCACATTGCGCTTCGACGCAGACAGATTGCTTATAATAACCTTCCGTTTTTCTTTGTCAGCGATTCGCGGGATAATTTTGGCAACCTTTAAGGATCCGACTGTCCTAATAAGAGGATAAAAATAAACAAGGCACTATATCGGGATGGCTTAATCCTGTTTGCAAGTCGTAACGCACTCTAGACGATAAAAGCAAGGACCCTTCCACGTTGCTATATATGGCAATTTTCACCAATTCTTGAACAAGCCCTTAACGATTGTGATGCTTTTAGAAAGTTTGAAATTGATAACAGGATGAAATGTCCCTTTTCAAATGGCATTACCGCAGACCTAAGCACTAACATCGACTGCATTTATTTCATATTCAGCATTTGGCCGAAAAGCCCATTAATACAGGTTGGTAAAAAGAATTTGGAAACTAAATTGTCAACACCTAATTCATAATTTCTATCTCAGCACATTGAAGGATAATCCTGAAAACATTCTGTAGCATGTGTGGTTTTCCGAAAAATCAAGCCTATAACAAACACAAAGAAATACATCCATTATTTCCATCTATTTTCTGCACCGCTTATCCTCAGTAAGGGCGCGGGGGCGCTGGAGTCCATTACAGCTATCTTCGGACAGTTGGCAGGGGACACCCTGAACTGGTTGCCAGGCAGTTGCAGGGCACACAGAGACAGAACACTATTCACTTGCTCATTCACACCTAGGGACAATTTGGACAGGCCAATTAACCTGACATGCATGTTTTTGAAATTAGGGAGGAAACTGGAGTGCCCAGAGGAACCCCATGCAAGCACAGGGAGAACATGCAAACTCCACACATGAAGGTTTGATCTCATGACTTTAGAGCTGTGCTGCCAAATAAATAAGAAAATAAGAATAATAATAATAAATAAGAAATCCAAGAAAACAAAATTAAATTAACGTGTAAATAATATATTCCATGTTTGTTTGATACATTGGTAATATAGTTTATAAAAGTGTGTGTGGTGTTTTTTTTTCTTTGTGGGAAGCTTAGCGATTTAATAAAATATGCAATCATGTGAAAGCCTGTTCCGCAGTTATGAGTCCCTCTACAGTCATGTATGTTTTAATGTTTGTTTGTGCCTTCAGAGTGTCAACCGCGGTGATATGTTAATTTTGCCCACAATAAAGAATGTAGTTCTGTTATCACTACTGGACACCTGCAAAAGAAATTGCATAGAGTACCAGGGTTGTTTCTTTGTTTGACTATTATTGTTCACTGTTTGTTATTTTTATTATTATGCACCGTTTACATCATTGTCACTATTGGGCCAAACATGATGCTGTTCTTTGATACCCACAGCCTTTAGGGCGGATCTGCTTGTGTAACCTAGGAAATGTCATAAAAAGGAGGGGCTCAGGGTTGGAACATGAGAACAGGTTGGGATATTTGCATCTTGATGGTTTTTGTCAATGTTCTTTTGTTCTCCATGCAAGTTCAAATTTACCTTCTCTCCTAATTTTGAGTGTCTCCTGAACTATAAACTTATCATGCGGTTACAAAAGAGGTGCGCCCAGGGTTTTTTCATTACAAATGTTACTATACACTGCAAAAGCCAAAATGACAACAAAAGTGAAAGACAGCCTCTGCTGTTTGCACAGTCCTTAAATACTGGTTTTCTTGATTACAATCAGGTGCGGGTAACGAGTTGTGTTGCCTGGTGTGTCTTTGTGTCACACGCACTTGATTGTAATCAAGAAAGCCAGTATTTGAGGACTGTGCAGATAGCAGAGGCTGTCTTTCACTATCGTTGTCATTTTGGCTTCCACTTCCATGTCACATTTGTTTAATTTTTTCTTTGGTTTGGATAGATTGTTCATCGTTTTTTGACCTTTTGTTACTTTTTTCCGAATTTTGCTATTAAATACCCTCATTTTGCAAGCACCAATGTCTCTGGGCCTACTTCTCTGCCCTTGGGTCCATTCACAAAAACATGGCGCTACAAAGCGCAATCGAGGGAATGACGCTCGAATGTTGACGACTCATCAAACTGCTAATGCCAGCTCCATCCTGACAAGATCAATAAACACACATACAAAGAACATTGTCCGTTGATAAGATCAATCCATTACAGCCGTGAACACGTTTAATGCGGCTTTCTCATTTAAATAAGCGCTTTCCGGTCAAACGTATCAACATTCTCTCACACGGGATGCAGAATTGCATGAGCACCCGGCGTAATCTATGCATTAATAATATGCGCGGGGAACCTATAAAATGGAAAGTTAAAATGGGGTTCGCGCAGGGGCACCGAGAGAGAGCGGCAAAAAACATATATAAACGTGTGACATTAACTCGGTGCCTCTATTTATATCATTTCTCCCTCTACTCCCTTTAAGTATCTAATATTTCTAATTTAGCACCGTGCTGGAAAAGTGACACAAGGTGCCATAAATTCCCTTCTAATTCCAAATAATTCCGATTACATGGACGAGTAGTTTTCAATCAGAAAGATAATCTGGATGATAGATGGCGGGATAATTGGCTGTCTGCCCCACGTAAATATTGTGTCGTTCTATTAATCTTGCCGAATGATGTGTCAAGCTGTCACTCATTCGTCAAACTGAATTAGGAACTCCAACAGATAGATAGATGCGTGCTGTTTGTGGGTGTTGGTGTGTGGATCTGGGAGCTACCAAATGAGAGTGGTCGCCTGGAGTCAAACCAAGAAAAAGGTTTGGCAGAAAGCATTGTCGCCGTTGTTGCAGTGCAGATAGTTAAGGTTGTAAATAATAAAGTAGGATTGAAAGCAAAGCAATAGAAATTACATATAGAAAAAACCTGGGAAAAGAGGTTACGGTTGTAACATGTTCTGCATTCTATGTTTTTATTTAACTTTAAGTGACTGTGTAAATTTAGCACCTCCTAGTGGTAAAAATACATCCATTATATGCACCGCTTTATCCTCTGTATGTCAAGAACCGGAACAGGAGGAGGACTTAGATGCATAAAGTTTCTCGCACAAGCTTTATTTTTTGGGATATGGGGCAGTCATGCACGTTAACCCAAACGCCAGTGATTCGGCGATCGCTGGGCGGAAGACGTAAGGCAGCAGTCTGGCCGACGAGATCGATACCAATTACACGAGCAGATACCAGACAGATGGGGTCGACACCGGACAGGACATCAGACACTGGAGACTGGAGTCCGATAACAAGCAGGACGAGATAGACGGGAACGATACCAGACACTGGAGATCGATATTAAACAGGAGAAAATAGACTGGAACAATACCGGACAGGAAACACAAGCAGGAAACCGGACAAGGTCAAAACACACCTCTTGCGGTTGCAGGGGTTCGTTGACTGACTGACAAAGGGTAAGTGATTGTGTTGGCATTGGCATAGAGTTGGTCAATGGTCTGAACAAGTTTGGGACCCACATTGTACTTCCACATGGTGGCCCATAAAGCGGCTTGCCATACTCTGTAAAACGCAAATAACCCAATATGAACCTTAAAAATGCAGACATGGTACCCAATAAACTCAATAGGAGCATAATTAATTCAGTCACTGTTAAAGTGCAAAGAGTAGAGGCAGGTGGGTCTCGTCAGAGCAGCAGAAACACTACCTGCAGGATAATAGAGAGAGGAGCACGAAACACAAACAAAAACCAAGAACACAACAGACAGGTTGGATTTTTTTCATGTTGTTTTTGAACTGTGAAAGTAACACTGTGTAATATTTGGCCTCTTAAAGTTGCAGTATTGTGTCGTGCAGTCTTAAACGAGTGCTACAAAGCACAGGGAAAATAACTAGAGGTTGATTCCAATTATCTGCAGCAATATTTGACAATTTGAGGAATATCAGTATTGGCATATTACTAAGACGATTAAGGTGACATTAAGCACAACACCGATCAACAGTCAAGCCGAACCTTTTTTCCTCTGCTGCCTTCTGTCTCTGACGCCACCCACCCCGTGCCTTCTGAATGGACAAGAAACAGGGGGGCGGGGCATCTTCCCCATTCTGCACTCTCCGCAGTCACAGACTAGAGCTCGTTGGCTTCACGGTCGGGCTCAGGCCCCGGGACTGGGAGGTCACAGGTTCAAGCTTCGGCCAAGACATACCTAAGAATTACAACAGTGGTACCCATTTTGCTTATTATTGAAATCAACTTTTTTTAATGACAACCAGGGGCATTGGGGGTAGGGTGACCGCCCCGAGACTGGGAGGTTGCTGGTTCGAGCCTCGGCCGGGTCAAAGCGCTGCTGTGCCGTTAAGACTGTTTCCATTTGTTTCACCTTTTCACAGCCTTTGTTTAGTTAGCTTTTTGTAGTCGGCATGTTTCGTCTGGAGGTGCCTCTTGATATTACATTCTTCAAAAACAGCCACAGTCTCTTGGCAATTTAGGCAAAGGCAGTTGTTTTTGGATTTTGGTGTGATAGTACTCCAATTTCCATTTGTCCTGGATATGGCGGCCCTCACAATCAACCTTCATTTTTTAATTTACAGTTGCCATGTCGGAAATGGGGTGGGCTAAAATTCTTACAGAAAGCCAAGGGCAAGGTGGCCAAAGGGCTACTCCCTACTGCCTTCATCTGGTGGAACAGTGATTTTTTTTTTTTAGTATGTAACACATACATAATCTAAGCTTCTGCAGATGCAGAGTGAGGCATGCAATTCTCTTGCCTCACGGCAGAGGACGATAGCTAGGCCAAGTATTTTGATTCAGCGCATACATCAGCCCCAAACAATAGAACAGGTCAGGGGTCTCCAAATTTTTCAGAAAGCGGGTCAGATTTGGTAAGGTGAAAATGCGCAAGGGCCGACTTGTCAGCCTGACATTCATTGAACAGTCTTTAACAAATCCACCCTCCGTCAAAGGTTTGCAGTGTTTGGCGATCAGTGTCTCGACCTCATAGCTCGCCTTTGTCGCATTTTCATGTGACTTGCTGTTAAAACAGCTTCCAGGTGCTTCACCTTTTCTCAGTGTTTGTTTCTAGTTCTCTTATAGTCAACATGTTTTGTGCCTGTTGATATCATATTCTTTAAAACCATCCACAGTCTCTTGGCATATTAGGCAATTGTTTGAGATTTCAGTGAAAAAAAAAATACTCCAATTTACACTTGTCCTAGAAGCGGCAGCGCTCACAGTCATCTTTCAATGTCGGAAGTAGGGGCAGCTGAAATTCTCACAGAAAGCCAAGGGCAAGTTGGCCAAGGGCTACTGCTATCATCTGGTGGAATTGTGATTTTTATTTTGTATAAACGTATTTTACACAGGGGTCACCCCTAATGGCGGGCCACATATTATTAATTTTAAGAGAGAGGCTGCGAGCATGTAAAAATTTGATCACGGGCCACAACTGGCCCTCGGGCCGGACTTTGGACAAACCTGCATTAAGTTGTCGCACACGCATAAACTTCAAGTCCTCTCACAAATACATTTTCATTTCTGTATTTACATAAAGGATTTTCTTAAAACAGATAACAGTTTTTCTATAATCTAAAGGCAAACCGTAGGAAGAGGGAAAAAATGGCACATAAAACGATTAGTATGGAAGAGGAGATATATTCTCCCATCATTCCAAAAGTGATAAGTATCTTATCTTTTTTTGAACCTGTAGGACGAGAAGATAAAAAAAAATCAGGCAATGACATCCCCTTAATTTAATTTATAAAGATCATAATTAACGAGCTGAAGGCTGCACGAGACCTCGTTTGGCAGCAGAGGAGAAAAGGCTTCACCCAAGAAGCGTAGAAGGGAACTTTGTGAATGAAATCTCAAATATCAGTCATTTTGCAGAAAAGGTCAGCTGTAATGGAGTGCCGCGGTGCTTTTTAATGTCCTCCTGTAGGAGCTCGGGTGTTGCCAAGTGGGTCGCAATTGCCTCATGATAGCGGCCGACTCATAAGCAAGCGTGTTTAGGAATGCAAACAAAATGTCGGGCTGGTCCAAACCTGCCGAGCGGTTATCTGTCGGCAAGTGAGGCCTGGACTCGACGTATGACGGATTCAATCAGGGGTGGGCAACTATTTGGATTGGCAGGCCGCAGTTTTGGCTAACGGGACGATCATGGACACATATTCACTTGTTTCATCCACGAATAAATATAGATGCAGACATCAACAAGTCATATGTGTATTTCGAAATTGATTGATCGTCAGATTGATTTGAAACACTCGCAATTAAGGCCAAACAATATATTTGGTTGCTGGTTTAAGCACTGTCTTTGATATTTAGTTTTGGGGTATTACTGCATTTTATTTTGTAGTTTTTTTTGTAATTAAACAGTCAGATTTTTGTAGTATTGCCGCAGTAGTAGTTTTCCTGTATATCTGTTGCATTTACTGTATTTACATTTTTTGTAATAGTAGAGGTTTTGTAGTATTACCACAGTGGTATTTATTTAGTATATCTGTAGCATTTTTGTAGTGTTACTGTATTTACATTTTTGTAGTAATTTTGTAGCAATTGCATAGTAGAGGTTTTGTAGTATTACCACAGTAGTATTTTTTGTTGTACATCTGTAGTATTTTTGCAGTGTTACTGTAGTTACATTTTTGTAGTATTTTTGTAGCATTTCCATAGTAGAGGTTTTGTAGTATTACCACATTAGTATTTTTGTAGTTTATTTGTAGTATTTTTGTAGTGTTACTGTAGTTACATTTTTGTAGTATTTTGTAGCATTTCCATGGTGGAGTTTTTCTAGTATTACCACAATAGTATTTTTGTAATGTATCTGTAGTGTTTTTGTAGTATTACTATAGTCACATTTTTGTAGTATTTTTGTAGCATTTACACAATAAAGTTTTTGTAGTATTACCGCAGTAGTATTTTTGTAGCATTTTTGTAGTTACATTTTTGTAGTATTTTTGTAGTATTACTGTAGTTACATTTTTGTAGTATTTTTGTAGCATTTGCATGGTAGAGTTTTTGTAGTATTAACGCAGTAGTATTTTTGTGGTATTACTGTAGTTACATTTTGTAGTATTACTGTAGTTCGTAGTATCCAAGACGTTCTATTTTTCTCTACACTCACGATGTATTTCAAAAATACATTTAGAAAAAAAACCCGAAACAAAATTAAGTATATATTTACTGTAAATTCTGTGCCATGATTGCCCCATTGATTTCTCGTTTCCTTTTACAACCCCTAGCTCAGATTCAGATTCAGATTCAGATCTACTTTATTGTCATTCTAGTACACGTGTATACAGAACGAAATGTCGATGCATCTGACCCCCACAGTTTCCTTGAATGTACAGATATAAATAATGTTGTATTGTATTTTGGCTACGTATAGTATTTTACCATAGTGCCGATAGTGCAAGAAGAGTAGCTAACCAGATGTGCAAAATGGGCAGTCCGGTTAACAAGTCAGGTACACAGTAACATTAACACTGTAACAATAACGCTGTAATTACAATAGTGCAGAGAGCAATGTGCAAGGAGTGGCAAGCTATAAAAAAAAACTGCCAGTAGTGCAAAAAGTCAGATTAGCAGCCGTTTAGATTTAAGTTAACTATATGTTAGATTGACCATTTAACAGTCTAATGGCCAGGGGGACTAGACTATTGCGGAGCCTGGTGGTCCTGCACCGCACACTGCAGTACCTCTTCCCAGAGGCTAGCAGAGTGAACAGTCCATGATGGGGGTGAGAGGGGTCCCCGGTAATGTTTTTAGCATGGGATAGGCAGTGCTTCTGGCCAATGTCCTGAATGGAGGGAAGTGTAGTCCCGATTATTTTCTCTGCTGTCCTCGTTACCCTCCTCACACTACCCCAGTCGGTAGCGCTGCAGCCTCCACACCACACAGAGATACAGCTGGTCAGGATACTCTCTATGGTGCCCCTGTAGAATGTAATGAGGGAGGGTGGGGGCAGGTGGGCTCTCCTCATCCTCCGCAGGAAGTACAGGCGCTGCTGTGCCCTCTTAACCAGTGATGCAGTGTTCACGGACCAGGTGAGTTTGTTTGTAATGTGCACCCCTAGGAACTTGATACTGCTGACAACCTCCACAGCCTTGTTGTTGATGCAAAGTGGGGCATGGTTGGGCTGGTTTTTCCTAAAGTCGACAATGATCTCTTTAGTTTTGTCGACATTCAGGACCAGGCTGTTGTCCCTGCACCAGCCCACCAACTGCTCCACCTCCTCTCTGTAGGCCAGGTCGTTGTCATCCCTGATGAGGCCCACCACTGTTGTGTCGTCAGCATACTTCACGATGTGGTTTGTGGCGGACCTAGGGACGCAGTCGTGTGTCATCAAGGTGAACAGCAAGGGGCTTAGGACGCAGCCTTGGGGGGAGCCCGTGCTGAGGTAGATGACATCTGAACTGTTCTGACCTATCCGCACTGATTGGGGTCTGTCACAGAGGAAGTCCAGCAGCCAGTTCCGCAGGGGGGTGTTGAAACCCAGGAGTCTCATTTTGTCTACCAGATGTTGTGGGATGATGGTGTTGAATGCTGAACTGAAGTCCAGGAACAGCATCCGCACATGGGTGTTCTTCTCCTCCAGATGTGTCAGGCTCAGGTGAAGCGCAGAGGAGATGGCATCCCTGGTGGAGCGGTTTGTCCTGTAGGCAAACTGAAAGGGGTCGAATGAGGAGGGGAGACTGGAGGTGATGTGCTCTTTAACCAGTCTCTCAAAGCACTTCATTATGATAGGAGTCAGTGCAACGGGCCGGTAATCGTTGAGTGATAAGATCTGGGGTTTCTTTGGCACTGGGATGATGTTGGCAAATTTGAAGCATGATGGTACTTTGGCTTGGTCTAGCGAGGTGTTGAAAATGTCTGTTAGTACACAAGCCAGCTGATCGGCGCACTCCCTAAGTACCCGCCCCGGAATGTTGTCCGGGCCTGGAGCCTTCCTTGTGTTGACCCTTCTCAGGGTCTTCCTCACGTCAGATGAGTCCAGGTGGAGTGCTCTTTCGGGCAGGACAGATTAATGTTGTATCTGAGGGTTGTACTGCATTCCTGTTAAATACAGTATTATATTATCCATCCATCCATTATCTGCACCGCTTATCCTCAGTAGGGTCGCGGGGGTGGACTCATCCCAGATATCTTCGGGCAGTGGGCGGGGGACACCCTGAACTGGTTGCCAGCCAATCACAGAGCACACAGAGACAGGCAACTCACATATTCACACCTAGGGACAATTTGGGCCAGCTTATCAACCTGAAATACAAGTTTTTGGAATGTGGGAGGAAACCCAAGTGCCTGAGGGAAAACCAACCAGCTTGGGGAGAACATGCAAACCCTGCACAAGAAGGCAGGTAGCTGGACTTGAACCCTGGACCTCTGCATCATGGGGCTGCGCCCGCCAAAGTATTAAATTAAAGTAAGGTAAATTACTAAAGTAAAAAGGAAATGCCTAGTTTGACCAAGTAATAGGGTATGTCAGGGGTCTCAAACTCATGGATCGGGGGCAAAATACGGCCCCCAGGATGATAGTAAATATGAAAGTTAAAGGGACAGTGTGTATTGTTTTCCTACTAGATGTTGCTGTATTCTGTCATGTCACTGAAAAACCAGTGCTAAAAAAAGAAATAGAAAATTAAATTAAAAAAATGAAAAGCAAAAAGGGCAAAAAATTAAAAAGAGAAAAAAGAGAAAAAAGGAAAAAAGAAATAACACAATAAGTGAAAACAAAAAGTTTGCTTTCTTTAATTAATTTCCATTATTTATTTACTGTTTTTACCCTCTTTTCCCCTACTTTTCTTTTAATTCCTGATTTCTTTTTTTGGCCTCTTTTTCTTATTTCTTTTTCCCTATTTTTTGCTCCTTTTTGAAAAAAATCTTTCTCTCTATTTTTATTTTGTATTTTAAAAAAGCCGGATAAAAATAGAAAGGAAAGGTTGCTTTTTGTTCACTTTTAGTCTCCGTAGTTTGTATTCTTCCTTTGACTCGTTTTTGGTTGCACTCAACATTACAGCAACATCGAGTGGAAAAATGTAAAACACCGTCCCTTTAAGAACAGCGGAATGTTTTATTAGCCCTGTTTTTGTGGAAAACCCCATTTGGCACGACCTCACCAGGATCCTAGCTTCAGTGGCCCCCAACTTGATTGAGTTTGAGACCCCTTCTGTACACAATGAAATTCCAGAGTATCAAGACTCAATTCAAATCGTTTTAGCGTATTCAAAAATGGTGTAAGTTTGCGTTTCATCTATGAATAGCTACAGTGGGAGGCGTTAATTGACAGAAGCAAGGTGGCGGGTGATTGGAGGCCCCAATGTGGCTTTCAGGGACCGACAGGTGAGACTTATTTGAGGCCATCAATGAGCGTGCTAGTCCAGCCATGACCCAGCTGCTGCCAACTTCAGAGGCTAGCAGTTAAAATTAAATTACGCTTCATTAAAACACACTTCTCTTTTTTTCTTATCTGGCGTGACATTCAGGTGATCGGTTAATGGGATCACTCGAGTGCCTGAGCTTGGAATTTGAAAAGCGTAGTCTGCTAATGTCTCATAGGACCAAACCAGGCAAAATATTTGTGTTTGTCATGATATTCACTTGTAATGTTCTGCCTCTTGCACAAAATGTGGTGGAACATTTTTACAAACCACTAGTAGGATTTCAATTGGTAGTTGCTCAAATATTGTGAGTCAGTGCCAATGACAGCTTTAGACATCAATGAGCTGGCAAGTGTAAGGTCGGTTCAGGGTCCAGCTGCCTCCCCGTGTGGAGTTTGCATATTCTCCCCAGGGCTGCACGCCGGTTCCCTCCCATATTCCCAAAAACATGCATGTCAGGTTAAATAAGCTGGTTCGAATTGTCCCTAGGTCTGAGTTTACATGTTCTCCCTGTGCTTGCGTGGGTTTCCTACAGGGACTTCGGTTTCCTCCCACATTCCCCAAAACATATTGATTGGCCGGTCCAAATTGTCCCTCGGTGTGGATGAGTGAGTGAGTAGTCTGTCTCTGTGAGCCCTGCGATTGGCAGGCAACCAGTTCAAGGTATTCCCTGCCCACCGCCCAAAGATAGCTGGGATGGGCTCCAGCACCACCGCGACCCAACTGAGGATAAGGGGTGCAGATAATGGATGGAGAGATGGCAACTGTAAGCTCTTCTAATGTACCACACAAATGTTGAATGCTTGCAGTGGGATAAAATAAAAACCATCTAATCCATCCATCCATCCATCCATTATCTGCACCGCTTATCCTCAGTAGGGTCGCTGGGGTGCTGGAGCCCATCCCAGCTATCTTCGGGCAGTGGGCAGGGGACACCCTGAACTGTAAGTCACCCTCCTGTAAGAGCTTGTAATGACGGCTGCATTAAAAAACGCATGTGGGAAGGTGTAGCTTGACAGTATAAAAATTATGGTCTAAATGTGCCTTTTATACAACTTTTATACATGTATATCTACTCAATAATTGTGCAGTTGCGGTTTTAGTTGTTTTCCAGAGCGAGCAGGGCAAAAGACCTTTGTTTCTACAGCTCTGGAGGGTTCCTATCTGTTATTAAACAGGTGCACAGAACCCGTAAAACCCAAGGACGGGAGCATAACTTTCCCAAAGCCAAATGAACTCTGTTTGCACAACTTGCATTTTTTTCCCAAGACTCCTGCAATCAATAAACTGCTGTGATGTATAATTTATTATGCTCTCACGCCGTCTCACGACCAACATTATACACTGCATTTGAATATGTGATTCCAGCCTAGACCGATCAGAATGCGCTTACGTGCCCGTGTTTTGCTCTATCCTATGATTATTAATGATATTAATCTATGAAACGGTATAAGAAAGAGGCTCACGCTTCAGTCTTTGGAATTATTTAATGGCAATCCAAGAACACAAGTTTGCCTTGTTTCAATGTGCTTGCTTTTCTTTAGTTTGATTGCAACTCAAAAGTTTCTTATTTCATCCGGACATCGTTTTGAACCTGACATGATCGTAAAGTATATGTACATTCAGGAGGTACATTTAATGGGGATCGTGCTCTCTCCATTCCTATTCACCCTGTATACGTCAGACTTTCAGTACAACTCTGAGTCCTGCCACATGCAGAAGTTTGCTGATGACACTGTTATCGTGGGATGTATCAGAAGTAGCCAGGAGGAGGAGTACAGGAAATTGATTCAGGACTTTGTCCAATGGAGCGACGCTAACCACCTGCACCTGAAAACCACCAAGACCAGGGAGATGGTGGTGGACTTCAGGAGATACTAGAACTCACCCAGGTCTTCTAACTATCAAAGGAGAATGTGTAGAATTTGTCCTGACCTACAAATACCTGGGTGTGCAGCTGGACAATAAACTGGACTGGACTGCCAACACAGAAGCTCTATGCAGGAAAGGTCAAAGCTGACTTTACTTCCTCAGAAGGCTGGCGTCCTTCAACATCTGCAAAAAGCTCCTACAAATGTTCTATGAGACTGTTGTGGCAAGAGCCCTCTTCTTTGCGGCAGCATGTTGGGGAGGCAGCGCCAAGAAGAAGGATGCCTGTCGTCGTAATAAACTGGTGAGTAAAGCGAGCTCTGCACAACCCAAACACAGAGATACACAGCCTGACAACAGTAGCTGAGAGACAGGCACCAATAAAGCTGCGGTCAATCATGGACAATTAATCACATCCACTACACAGCATCATCTCCAAACGGAGGAGCAGCTTCAGCGACAGACTGCTGTCACAGTCTTGTTCCACAGACAGACTGAGGAGATAATTACTTCCTCATGCCATGAGGCTGTTTAACTCCACCCGGGGGAGTAAATGCCCCTATTAGACCACACCCCCACATTGCATATTACCCTATTTTTATTACAGTGTGTATTTTATGTAGCACTATTTAAATACTCTATATCAACACATTACATTGGGTATTTATGTATTATATTCCTTTTACTTTATTATTGTTTTATTTCATCACAAGGATACTGCTGGAAGAGTAAATTTCCCTACAGGGATGAATAAAGTATCTATCTATCTATCTATCTATCTATCTATCTATCTATCTATCTATCTATCTATCTATCTATCTATCTATCTATCTATCTATCTATCTATCTATCTATCTATCTATCTATCTATCTATCTATCTATCTATCTATCTATCTTTCTAATGGTGATACATTTACACAGACATTCCAAAAACAAACAACATTTTCTTATTTTAAGATTCTTTTTTGTTTTTTTTATACAGTTTTCAAAATCTTTTTCAGCACAGAAAGGAAAAAAAAATACTTGAAATAAAACTACGTATTAAAAACACGGCAAACAGTTTTACTTTAGTACTGGTTTAGAATCATTGAACTAATTCTTAAGTAAATCTATAAAAAAAAATCTTATCAGAAATGATCAAAATTATCTGCCAACAAAACAAATGTATTACACCTGAAGAGAGGGTTATCCTACTCATTTTACTTTATGTTTTAATCATTTTTGATGGGTCATACATCCTTTTAGTTACAAATTGTTAAGAGAAAACAAGGCATATGAACAACACATGTTTTAAATGTTTATTGGTTTACTTTATCTCCAACTAAAATGCTTTGCGCTGGTAGGGGTACTTGCCCCCAAAAATATTTTACCATAGTTACATCCCAAAAAAAAAGGTTTAGAATCACAGATCTAGTTGACATGAATGAGTTTGTGTCTCATCGCCACTCTAAATTTGGGTCATACACTGTCTGAGTGTCAAATGTCCAAATCCACACTGTTGGACAGTATCCCGCTTACAATGAATTCTTTGATGGACTGCCCAACATCTTTCGGTTTTTACCTCATTGTGATCTACGGGGCCTTAGAGTCCAGGAAGCACAGACGAGTCAAAACACAAGCTAATCTGTTGTAGATCCGATATTTCTCATCTACCGTAAATTCCGGACTATATGCCGCAACTTTTTTCCCTAACTTTCAACCCTGCGGCTTATTCAGTGATGCGGCCAATTTATGTAATTTTTCTTACGGCCGCCATC
The DNA here is from genome assembly GCF_059441175.1 of Urocampus carinirostris. Taxonomy (NCBI): domain Eukaryota; kingdom Metazoa; phylum Chordata; class Actinopteri; order Syngnathiformes; family Syngnathidae; genus Urocampus; species Urocampus carinirostris. The sequence goes on along the minus strand of NC_142363.1, from coordinate 17,984,346 downwards.
GGCGCTCGAGTGTTGCTACCATTAACTGCTCTGTCAAAGCTACATTATTATTATTAAAGCTTTGAAAACTCTCTCGGTGTACCGTCTTTCTTTGTGAATATGTGTAACCCATGTATAATATGTATTTGCATCTGTATATTTTTGTAATGTATTTATTTGTATTTATTTTAGACACTTATTCTGATAAGTTTTGCACAGGTGAACGAAAAATGAGGGGCGGAACAAACACGGGGTGCCGAGTTTAAGTGGGGACCGCTAAAGGTGAGGGACAGACAAGGAAAGAAGAGGGGGTAAAAAGTTGGTTAAAGAAAAAGTAGTTGCGTGAGTAAATGTGTTCATCTGATATATTTTCCCCACCCTTACCTTAAATATACACTTTTTTCCTTGGATTACTTTCAACGGGACCTGAACTCTGCAGGTCTGCATCAAACCTTATGTACCGGTATCATTTTCCGTTCATTTTGCCAGCTGTGATTTTTGGACTGTGGACTTTAATGAAGGACATTTAGTTTCAATCGCGGGACTTGAAGTCGGGTTTGGATTAATTTTGTGTTTGTGTTACATGTTTAAATGTGGGCGCATGCGGCTTATATACAGGTGCGGCTTGTGTATGTAGAAAATCGGGTTTCCTCTTAAAATGTGGTGGGTGCGGCTTGTAATCAGGTGCGCTCCACAGTCCGGAATTTACGGATTGATTTGTGAAATGTACATCTCAGAAGGTTTTGAGGGTTAACTAAAAAGGCTAATGAGCAAAAGTAAAGAGGTATTAAGGCACCACTATTAGAGAGAGATTTTTTTTTTTTTTTTTTAATAAATGAGATTTCCAAACATTTATTAGATGTTTGAACAGTTCGTGAAAAGTTTGTGACTCCCAGAATCATGTCACCTTGATTGAACCCATTAAAAGCATTCTACAAGCTGGGAAAAACATTATCACCGCTATTAAGAGCTCATGTCAAAAATCATCTGATTCGTCTCGCTCTCCAGTTTCTCCAGTTTCCAGACACCTGCTTCTGCCCGCCTGTCCTACCCTTTCAGTCCGCCGCCTCCATCCCACGGTCTCATCCCCTTCCTCTCTTATCTGCACTTCAAAGCTCGTTGACTGAATTATCTTCAGCCCAGAAGAGACCAAAGAAACAACTGTCGTCGGCCTTGGGTCGGACGGAAGAAAACTCTTCTCCGACAGCTGGTTGGCTAAATTGTACGGCCTTTTACCGGGACTAATCCAGAAAGTGGAAAGACCCGTGGCACACGAGGACCCCGCAGGACAAACACGGGCAGTGTTCTCCCTCTGAGGGTGGTCGGCATCACAAGATTTTCCTTCCGAGGAAGAGCGGAAGCTGAGGTCTCGGGTTTGAGTGGCCAATGAGGATGCTTGAATGAGGTGTTGAGAAGGAGGGCAAAGTACCAAGGGGGCAGTTGGCACTCTTGAACCAGAACACACGTGTTTGCACATCAAAGGGAAATGTGCACTCAGCGATTGCTACATCTTGAGGTCCAAGAACTCTAACAAGTACCAAGAATGACCTAAAATAAATATACAGAGAACTTCGTCCTAACATACTTGCCACACTGTCAAATGTCAAATGGAATTACTCGTGAGGGGAGCATCAAACAATCAAGGATGTAAGGGATATGCAATTGAAATATCAGATTTAATTTATGGGATTAAAGAATGGTTCTTTCAATTCCAGAAGATACACCCTGATACTGAATTTGTACTACATTTTATGGCTGTCCAGTCATGTTTATCTTCAAAGATTTTATTGCTCAGGTTTACCGGCAGGGTATGAAATGATTTTCAACTGTTCTACCGAGCAAAATAATTTTGCACCATGTCATCTAGCTTACATTACTATACAGTACTAAAATAGAAATCATTAAGCAAGAAAAGAAATTTATTTCTATACCTTCTCTTTCAGTTTTGGTAGAAGACACATTTGGGGCATATTACCCTCAGCATATCATAACTTCATAAAATGCGAAAAGCTACAGCGAGTTGATTTAAAGTCACCCGTGTCCTGCAAAAACTCAAAGAGATGTCCCCGATGGCCCTCTCGTCTGTCTTAGCGCTAAGGAGCATGCACAAGGTCATCCCCTAGCCAGTCACGACACTCCAATTAAGGGGACTGATGGACCCGGCTAATTGCTACGATTTACAACCTTCTTTTATTATGCTTTATGAGGAAAGCAAGTGGAGGACATTACCATTTATTGGCCCCGGGCTCGGCGTTGGATCACTGTCATCACAACTGTCCGGTGCAACAGTCGTTTACCGCAGCAGAGGCAACTGACTTAAGTCCGAGACATCCGACCAAAAGTGCTGCAGTGTCCCCTTAGTCCATATACTGCAGGGGTCAGGAACCTTTTTGACTCAAAGAGCCATAAAAGCAAAAAATATTAATTTTATTTTGGGAAAGAGCCACACCATATATTATGAGACAAATTTACTAAATTGCTAAACCCGCGCCCCAGACAAAAGCTTAGTCTTCAGCACATTTATTTTTGATGATTTGATAAAAATTATGAAAAGAGAATAATGCCAGAGCCCCTGTCCCAAATTCAACAAACAGACCACTTTAAACTTGTCTCTTTCTTGCAATTACTCAAGATCGGTTAAACTCCTTTTGACCCTTTTTTTCATACATATTGGTTTCAAAACCAGATGCAAGCATTTATTTTGTAAAAACGTCACAACATCAAGGTGGTGTAAGACAGGCACAGTCACCAAAGTCAGAATGTCTGTTTAGCTCCACCAAGCTAATCTTAAATAATCAGACTATCCTGCCGACTCAGGTGCTTCGCCTGGGTCCCCCCGTATCTCAGCCCCAGTCATCTGTCCACAATGGCCAGCGGCCGTGCGGTGTCCCTAATGCTCAGCACTCGCCTGATCTCTTTTTCCTGTTCAGTCATTTGGGGCCGTCCTGTGTTTGAGAGGGACCACATCTTATTTTATTGTGATTTAGTGCATTTTATTGCCCTTTTTGGACAAAAAAAGTTAGTGAGGAGGGGAAATAAAAGTGGAAAACAGTGACACAAGGTGTGAAGGTTCGGTCTTGGCATTGGTGTGGACCAAATGATAACAAGCCTCATGTAAAACAGGGGACAGTGGGTTTTATGTGTCAGCGCTTCAAAAGGAAATATGATTTAACCCTTTCTACGCTGCTAGTTCATCAACACTTTAATCAATAATTTTTTTTTTAAGTGATCAGATAATATTCGTGGGGACAAAACAATGACTGCTCCATATTAGTGGGGACACGTCACCTCCATCTACCCGGATTTACGCCCTTGCAAAAAACAAAAAAGGTGTACTAGTCTCTTTCATTGAAGCGCTGCTTACAGGTACTGTAAGCTGTCAAAATGTTTCCGATTTTTATTACTAGTATGTCAATCTTCAGTCTCACTACATTCAAATAATGATTGTCGTTTGGGTGCATTTTTTATCAATAATTTGGCGATGTATTTCTTTATGTATGTGGCTATTTTAAAGCAGCTTTAGGGGGTTGGCTTATATGCGATGCAAACTTTGATTTGAGTACCGTATTTTCCGCACTATAAGGCGCACCGGGTTATAGGGCGCACCCCGAAAAAAATTGTTTTTGGTCCTATATTTGACATACATAAGACGCACCGGATTATAAGGCCCTACAATGGGAGCGTCGACAAAACAGTCAGATAGTTCAGTCAAACTTATTACCCCCTTAACATTCGGGTTCAGTCTGAAACAAGATACTGGGAAAATATAGCTCACCGAAGTCGTTGTGTTCAATAATAATGTGCAACCATGGTCCTCTTATATCCGTGAGTGTAGTAAATCCAGGAGAATAAAATATTTACAAATACAGAAAAGTAAAAAATGCTTTCTCTATGCCGTCAACCCAACGTGTGATTCACATTCATCTTTTTCGGCCAATTGCAGGCTTTGTTTTGCCGGTTTAGCCTATGCCAGCCTGTAAATGATAAAAAGGATCCGCCCCCTTTACCTCCGAATAACTTTGCGACTTACCGGTAATATTGATCCATAAATAAGGCGCACTGTATTATAAGGCGCATGGTCAGCTTTTGAAAAAAATAAAGGCTTTTAGGTGCGCATTATAGTGCGGAAAATACAGTGTATACGATAATGGTAGAGTAGGTTGAAGCTCAAAAAAAAAAAAAAAAAAAAGAGAGATGGGTAAAACATGAGGATTGGAAAGGACTCAGCGATCTGGTGGGCCGAAGCTAAAATCAGGCGAGTGAATTATGCCAGGAGGGCTATAATGAATGTGTGGTTATTGATTGTATGTTCAGGGGGGCCGAGCGGGGTCCCGTGTGCGATGGGCCCCAGTCCATCTGTGAACAACGCAGTCAGTTACACCTCACTGCTCCGTCTAATAAAGAAAAGGCAGATTGATGTCAACGGTCAGGTTGAACTCTGCTTAACACTCGCCAAGCCACACGCATACACAAGAATATACAGTAGTTGAGTGCTAAAGCCCTCATTTTTGAATAGTTCTCAGTAAAGATATATTTGCAGGGACTATTGTTTGCAGTTAAACAGAAGCATACAATATTACTTATGCGTCTGGTTCCTATCATTTTTTTAGGGTCGTATAGGTATAAAATCAAGCCTATTCTTTCTGGTGGACACTTGGATCTGGACTGCTCACCAGGAGTGTTGGGCACGTTAATTCAAAAAAGTAATTAGATAAATTTACTCACTACTTCTTACAAAAGGTAACTAACTAAATTAGTCTACAGTAAAAGCAACTAGTTACCAGGGAAAGTAACTATTTCCGTTACTTTAAAAATAAGTTGTTTCAAACAATTTGAAACTTTCAGAGCAGTATATAAAAAACAGGCAGGTGTTCTAGAACCTTGTAATATTTATTGCAATTACCAGCAACAAAATTATCCTACACTTGAAGTGCAACAAAAATATGGAAATAAATAACAACAAAAGTGAGTTTAATAAATTAAATCTAACTCTCACAACCTAAAGCAACATGTCAAGTAGACATAGCCCACTGTACTTCAAATTTCAAGCCTTGGCCGAGATAAGACATTTTTGTGTGAAATCAAATGTTCTTTGTTTGATTTTGAAGTAAATGTGATTTCTATGCGTCTCCTGTGATTTTGAAGTAAATGTGATTTCTATGCGTCTCCTGTGACTTCTAAGCGTCACTTGTTTAATTGCCATCTTATCCTGCTTCTGATGTCACAAACAATGCATTGATAGCTAAATGGTGTATTGTATCTAGAAATTTGAAAGTGGTTGTGCTACCGTAGGTGGAAAAGATTTGTCCTCCCAAATATTAATTAAATCAAAAACCTTATTTTCCCTCCACTGAATGCTTTGTTTTTGTCCGCAATGGTATGTTGATTTGTACGCTACGCTGAAGAAAATGGAAACAGACCAGCTGCGAGAGATCTGAAGATTAGTGAATTGGAAGTTCGCAAGTGAAGGAAGCTGAAAAACAAACTCATAAAAGTTTTTATCCGTGTGTTTTACTTTGTTATCAATACTTCAACAAACCACAACCAAACTCGGTTTTGCTATCGCTGTATTTTTAAATGTGCACACTTGTTTGGGTAGGTAGAAAACAGATGGGAGTCAATCCTTTTCAAGTCAAGTCATGTTTCTTTTTATAGCCCTCAATCACAAGTAGTCTCAAAGGGCCGCAGAGACCACAGATTATTGCAAACTACAAACTATTATGACACTATCCCCTGATCTAAAATCTACATGAGGGCAAGGAAAAACTCAAAACCTCAACATGAGGTAAGTGAAGAAACCTTGAGAAGGGACCGGACATGAGGTAATCCCGCTTCCAGGATGACCAGGCAGCAATGGATGTTGCAATTACAAACAATAAACAGATATTGTCGACGTGAACTATATGTCAAATGTGTTTTTAGCCTAGATTTAGGCTGAGTCCCATTCTTCGCACTTTCACTCGCTATGTGCCCTAGTCACTCGGTTTGCGCGTTCACGTGAAAATGGGGTGTGTCCCGATACTCTCAAGTCCGAGGCAGAAGTGACCTCAAACCATGTCGTAACCACTTCAAGACCGAGGGGGCTCCCTACCTCACTTGGCGGCGAAGTGACTACCCAGAAGGCTTTGCGAATTCTCAATATCAACAAACATGCCCGGAAAGGAACCGCACAAATGTAAGTAGTTTTCCACAACCACGCATGTATTTGCAACAAAATGTATTGAGATATCTTAGTTAGACGTAAATGCAATAGAAAATCGTATTTTCGCTTTAAAACATGAACATTGCAAAATCGCTACTTTACGAAGTGCACAAATCTACCATGGGAGCTGCCAAAAAATAATCTTCACGCTACAAACTCTAAAGTAGGATAACTGTGCAGAAAATCACGGTTCAGCCCATCCCTGTTTGTATCTTAAACGAGTCGTGCTTTTACATCTACATGGCCAGTCGCTAAAGGAGCATAGTCAGAATAACGTTCTGGACATAGGGCTTGTTTACTGCACACAATTTCGGGTGTCGTGTTTTATTTACAATATGATTCTTTCATGTGAGATCAGAATGCATTAGTTTTCATCATGCATTATGAGTAATGTCTCCGAATTTCACGTGGAAATACAGTTGAAACAAACTACTATCACATAGTCCACTGCCTTTTCTGTAAACACATATTAAGTAAACTAATTACCTTCTCAAAATGTTGTCCAAATGTGGAGACAATTCTAAAGCATATGTGATGCTGGCCAATAGAAGGCTCTTACAGCCATAAGAATAACATGTCAATTTTGTGTATCTATTCACTATCAAATAATTATCCAGAACACATCCTATAATTTCTCAACTTGTTGAGCATCCTATACACAGTTGTTTTTGTGCAATACACAAGCATTAAGTAATTCTTGTTTTTTCCACCCAACCTAAAGGCCAATGTAGAACGTCCCGTGGAAGAGCTGGCCACCATCACAGCTACCACGCCATCCACACCGATGGGCACGTCGTTGGCATCTTCTAATCCGGCGCCAAACCCCAAATCACCCAGAAAAAAAAGGAAGCACGATACACTCCTTGACTTTTTGAAAGCGGAGTCTGCCGGAGTGAGGAAAAGGCTCGAGGAAACTGTGGCCAAAACTGAGCGGTTCCCGTCCTTTTTGGGAAGCTCGTGGACAAATTTCCAGAACAGTGACATCCCTGCAATGTTTCCCTTTGTTTTATAAAAGGAAAATATTTTATTTTATTAAGAACTCAATGAAGTTCCAGTTTGTGTTTTCCAGCTTTATGGAAGTATTGGTATATTTTTGTTACAATTTGTGACACATTATTTATTTACTATTATGTATTTCGGCCCAATGTGAGTTTGTTTTTCTGAAAGTAAACTATTATTTAAACTGGAGTGATTTGTAGTTGTTTTCTGTCCAACAGTCACATAGTTCACACACAGTATCTCACATCATTATGAAATAAACCACCAAGGTGTTACTCAAAATAAAGATGTTTATTGAATAGTAATGCAGAAAAGCACGGAATGCAAATGTGGGTCTGACTTCCAAAGCCTAAAACATGGCTTTTGGGCAATTTATTCCATATTAACTGTGGACAATTCTGTGTATCGTGGACCTGGGAACCCTGAAGACCCGTGACACCACACGGTAGGACAGACCGTGGGCCAGCCAGTATAGGCCCTCCAGCCATGGCCCTGTTCCCTCTTTAGCAGCTCTTGCAGGGCCCACATGACCTTCTTGCTCAACCTGAATGAGTTTTGACTTCACATCGAACCATAAGCACAGGATGGGAACATTCCTGTCCAACCTGTCCACGCTTATGGGACAGCCACTCTGGAACACAATAGATAACAAACAATTTAGACATAAATGTGGGCATAGATGATGTAAGCATCATGAAAAAATGTTGAAATGACCTTTTTTATATCCAATGACAACTCTTTTGAATTAAATTCCTTATGAACTAAAGTTTTTGGGTCGTACAGGGAAGTTTGGTGACGATATTATGTCAGCTTAAGGGTCAGGTGGACTGTTCTTGTGTTTGTTTACTTTTCATCATGTCACACACTAAAGACCCCTACTATATGTCATAAAATGGCATTAAGATACTAATAAGTAGATTGCCATTTATGTCTACACAAACATAAGGTATTATGTGAACGTGCATTGTATGTTAACTTTTACTGTATTTGACCGAACGGGTCATTTTTTTTAATGAGTGTACGTACCTTGTAAAGATGAATCAGCACTACATAGCGCCGAAGCTGTCTTCAGTATAGCACATTTCTCCTCCGTTGATTGGAGACACGGAAAAGATGATGAGCTTTCAGGCAATCGGTAATAACACAGCTGTAGCGGGCATTTTTAACGTTGCACGAACTCTCCAACTGACACACCACAGGTTGAGACTCGAGTTGTTTACATGTGACGTAGACCAATACATCACTGAGGTCTACAGCCAATTAATATTACCGCCATCTCCTGGACAGGGGTGGAATCTTGCAAGTCTTGTCCAAACCATCTCCACTTTGCACTCCACTCGCGGAGGGCACTCCTCTATCGAGGGACCTCACTGGAGGGTTCTCAGGGCCGAGTGAGAGAAATGGGATTGGGCCTTAATCTCTTCAGTTATTAAAAAACATATTTTCTAAAACTCTCAATATTTTGTCTTATATTAAAAAAAAAAAAAAAGGTTCCCATTGAATTGTATGTTCCTACCCAGTTGAAACACATTCCCTTGCTTTACCAGCACTCAATAAATCTGCAACACATAAAAATCATTTTACAACGTTTGCAGCTGATTGGCCGCCAGATAACTTCAGCAGCCTTTGACAAATAAACGGTGAAAGAAGTGGAAGTCAGCTAGTCAAAGTTGCATCCTTAAGGAAGAAGTCAAAGCCTGCGACCAAGTTCCCAAACGCACCCGAATAGCGTGGCCACTGTGTCGGCGTGGCGAGCGATTACTCCTGTGCAGCCAGCCAAAACACAAAAATCAATAAACAATCTCAACGTTTGGGAGGGCCTTTCGTCTGACTTAATAAATGTCTCAATCCACTCTTATGACTCCATTTTGCGCTAACGTCTTCTTGGTGTGCATCTTTTGCCGATCAATTAGAGAATGAAGTGCTCCCGCTGTCACGCTCTCCCTCCAAGCCACAAATGGGACACAAGCACACAAACACACAAACAAAAGCACATTCTAGACCCGTGCACAAGGTGAGTGCTTTAGTCTTAGAAATCCGTTTTTGAAAGCACTCTCTCAAATGGCCATGCACTGCTTTCGGGATATTCTCCGTTTCACGTTCTTGTGGTCGGTAATTGTACCCCCCTCTTGCCTCAATTTCAAGGAGCATTTTTCTTATTTACTTCCCTTAAACTGTGATTTATTGTTGATGGTGCATTTTTCAGACGGATACAATTACAACGATATTGATACCAAATTATGATACACACACTACATTTCCCCCCTAAACCAGGAATATTCTTTACAAATAGAATAAATAAAACTTACCTCCAGGATATCACCTATTCAGGTTCTTATTATGATTATTTAACCTCCCTCTCTTCGTGACTTGGGGGATTTTTCTCATTAATTTCCCTTAAAGGGACACTGTGTAATATTTGACCTTCGAGATATTGCTGTAGTCAAGTCAAGTCAGGTTTATTTGTATAGCGCTTAATCACAAAGAGTCTCAAAGGGCTGCACAGACCACAGATTATTGCAAACCACAGACTATTATCATGCCATCCCCTGATCTAAAACCTTCAAGTCCATGCATACTACCAACAGAACCTTAAAATCACATCTTAAGCTAACCGGGAGCCAATGCAGGTTAGCTAAAATCAGGGTAATGTGATCAAACTTTCTCGTCTGTAGTGTGTAGTGCAACAGAAAACAAGAGCTTTAAAAGACAAGGAAAATACATTTAAGAATTTCTTTGCATTTTTTCCTCAGCCTTACACAAGGTTTTTGATTTTTGATAGTACCCTTAGCGGCAAGATGACGGACAATGATGTCCGTTTCCTCCAAGTGGGCCTTAAGTTATGGAAAATAAATGTAAGAAAAATGTGACCTACGAGAAACAAAATGCACGTTTATATGACAGTTCATGTATTTTGGCATACTACACAAATCAATAGTTGTATTTTACTTTTAGTTTTATTATAATTAATGAAGTTTATTTATCACTAGGAGGCGCAAACAATACACAATGCCCCTGAACGTGTTTAACGGATAATGTATATAACGTATTTTTGGGCAGTTGTTCGAGGATGAATAGTTGCCCTTCTATTTGGAGATCAATACCAATCAAGGCTAAAACTTTAAAAAAAAAATCCCCCCAAATAACGACTATGTTTAAAACCACCTTTATACCATAGAAATAGCACTTACATTTAACTATTTTTTTACTTCTACTTCATTGATATTCCATCCTGACCACAAACAGACGGACCATATTGGTCTGATATCGAAATCTGGTGTTCGTATAGATATAGTATACTCTGAACTGGTTGCCTCACACATTCAAAATGTTTGCATGGCGTGTAATGAAACGCCAGATATGTTAGCAATCAGAAGAGAAAAAGGTAACAAACTGAATTATACAGACATTACTCTAATGGCCAATTGGCCCAATGGAGAATCCAGGGAGTGGGGATCAGCTTTTTCTGTCATTGTCCATACCAGCGAAGAAGAAACAATTATCCATTTATTAGATACTGGTAACACATGTTTTATATGACTGTAACAAAATAACAACTATAGATCTACATATCTACAAACACAGAATTGCAGTTGAATGAATGAATGGTCTTAATTGTCATTATACAATAGAACAAAGAAGTTGGAGAGCTTCTCCTTTCAGTGTGAGAAAGCGATGTAGAGAGTGGCTGCACACTACCGTCGGGGATCCTCAAGTTGCGCAAGGTCTCAGGGATAATTGAAATACAACCATCACTAATGTAGTAGTTTCTAAAGAGTTGTAGCTCCAGGTCATTCATTTCATATATAATGGATATGGCGTTGGTGAGATACAGGCGTGGCAGGGGTGGCTTGTGACAGTTGTTATGTAGCCACAGCAGTAGGCCTAAGCTGCTATGCAGGTTTTGCTTTATTTCCCGATGCCATTTTGGTCTTTTCCCGGACTTGATAACAATCCACGGAGCACCAGGTGGTGATCGGCATTCCTTTGCGATTTTCTGACTTTCCTCAGAGTCTGATTTAATTTATTTTTGATGTAACAATCCGCTAAAATACTAGTTGTCGCCATGCTTTGCAGTTTGCTTTGGGTGGACATACAGACGCTCCCCTACTTACGACCATTCGACTTACAAAAATTTGTAGGTATGAAAAACATTTTCGAGATGTCGAAAAATATCCGGACATTGTTGCAAGTTAGATTTTGTATTGCGTGCACCTTTTTCCGAGTACAGGGCAGTATTGTAGTGCTTCTTTCCGCAGCGACGGGCATGTGACGCTGAGTCAGTACTGTAGCTACGTTATCGCCGTGCCTCTTAAGTTTGTTCAAGTAAGGACTCAAATAGGGGTGGACTCATGTTAGCCCGAGTCACCGATTCCCAGCTGTCGGGGTCCAAAGACGAGCACGGCACCTTCCTCCAGCTGTCACGGGTCTTAATCCAAGCGCTGGAGGGTTGACAAGTGAGCCGAGTCAGAGCCTTCAGTCGGTGGCTAGAAGCTCCGGGAGAATGTCACGCGCACCATCCTCTTGTATCCCATTGATTCTGCCACTTCCCATTATTGTCAATCAGTGCGGGCCATCTCTATTGGAAGTGCCGTGCAGCATGCCACTGCCCGAGTGGAAGACTGCAGGGAGCGAAAAGGATGTGACTAACTATGGCAATTAAAAGTTCGGCATGTTATACCGATTTATAGTGATTTTTAATGTCCAAAATTGAAATTGGATTGAAGTAAATTTGTATATCCAACATAATACTGGGTAGTGAATCAAGATTATGGTTGGATCATACATGTGTAGCAACCAGCAGAGGATGCAAATAGTCAAAATGATGCATTGCGTTCACTTTGAGTCTACGTACAGTGACTTGCGAAACTATTTTTCCCCCTTGAACTTTGTGACCTTTTGCCACATTTCAGACTTCAAACATAAATATATTAAACTGTAATTTCTTGTGAAGCATCAACGATAAGCGTAATACAATCATGAAGTGGAACACACTTTATTGGATATTTAAAACTTTTTTAACAGATAAAAAACGAAAAAGTGGGTGTGCAAAATTATTCAGCCCCTTTACTTTCAGTGCAGCAAACTCTGTCCAGAGGTTCAGTGAGGATCTCTGAATGATTTAATGTTGATCTAAATGACTAACGATGATAAATGGAATCCACCTGTGTGTAATCAAGGGTCTGAATAAATACACTTGCACTGTGATAGTCTCTGAGGTCTGTTTAAAGCTCAGAGAGCATCATGAAGAACGAGGAACACACCAGGAAGGTCCGAGATACTGTTGTGGAGAAGTTTAAAGCTGGATTTGGATACAAAAAGATTTCCCAAGCTTTAAACATCCTAAGGAGTACTGTGCAAGCAATAATATTGAAATGGAAGGAGTATCACACCACTGCAAGTCTACCAAGATCGGGCCGTCCCCCTAAATTTTCAGCTCATACAAGGAGAAAACTGATCAGAGATGCAGCCAAGAGGCCCATGATCACTCTGGATGAACTGCAAAGGTCTACAGCTGAGGTGGAAGAATCTGTCAATAGGACAACAATCAGTCGTATACTGCACAAATCTGGCCTTTAGGGAAGAGTGGCAAGAAGGAAGCCATTTCTTAAAGATATCCATAAAAAGTGTTGTTTAAAGTTTACCACAAGCCACCTGGGAGACACACCAAACATGTGGAAGAAGGTGCTCTGGTCAGATGAGACCAAAATCACACTTTTTGGCAACAATGTAAGACGTTATGTTTGGCGTAAAAGCAGCACAGCTCATCACCCTCAACACACCATCCCCACTGTCAAACATGGTGGTGGCAGCATCATGGTTTCGGCCTGCTTTTCTTCAGCGGGGACAGGGAAGATGGTTAGAATTGATGGGAAGATGAATGGAGCAAAATACAGGACCATTCTGGAAGAAAACCTGATGGGGTCAACAAAAGACCTGAGACTGGGACGGAGATTTGTCTTCCCACAAGACAATGATCCAAAACATGAAGCAAAAGCTACAATGGAATGGTTCACCCAAAAACACGTCAAGGTGTTATAATGCCCAAGTCAAAGTCCAGACCTCGATCTAATTGAGAATCTGTAGAAAGAACTGAAAACTACTGTTCACAAACGCTTTCCGTCCAACCTCACTGAGCTTGGGCTGTTTTACAAGGAGGAATGGGCAAAAATATCAGTCTCTCGATGTGCAAAACTAATAGAGACATACCCCAAGCGACTTGCAGCAGTAATCGCAGCAAAAGGTGGCGCTACAAAGTCTTAACTCAATGGAGCTGAATAATTTTGCACACCCACTTGTTCGTTTTTTATTTGTTAAAAAAGTTTAAAATATCCAATAAAGTGTGTCCCACTTCATGATTGTTTCCCATTTATTGTTGATTCTTCAAAAAAATTACAGTTTTATATCTTGATGTTTGGAGTTTGAAATGTGGCAAAAGGTCACAAAGTTCAAGGGGGCCAAATAGTTTCGCAAGCCACTGTAGTTTATCCTATTCCTTGTGCTTTGTAGCACATGTTTTCGGTTGCACGACACAATACAGCAAAATGTATTGGTCAAATATTACACATTGTCCCTTTAAGCCTGTATGACATGTTTCTCCTGCAGTGCCCAACCTCGTAAACAATATTCACTGGGTTGTTACGGATGACAATATATAAACAATTTTAATTCTAACTCTCTAGTATTTGACACGAAGATAAGAAATCGATAATGGTCGTCCTGCTGCTGTGCAGGCCTCCTGGTCAGGCCGTGCGAGCAGGCATTACAAGCCGCAGAGATTGATGGTGGAGGTGGCTTCGCAGCCCGCACTGTAAAAGATTATCCGCTCACCCGCTGGAAACAAAGCTGTGATGGAAATTCGTCTCGCATCATCAGCAACAAAATATCTACACGTCCAAGCGGGAGTCTCTCATTTTTCATGGGCTATATATTAAATAAAAAAAGGGCATTAAAGAAAAAGAAAAGGGAAGGGGGAGTCTGAGTGATAGTGCTGGTTAGTATTTTTTTAAATGGGCTACTTGAATCAAAGAGATTATAAGGTTTTTATTGGCTGTCAGGAAACACAACTTTCCAAGTACTTCATCCACTGAAGCTTGTAACGCTCTGATTAGAATGCCAACCAAAATGAAAAGAGATGGCGCTGGCGCAAAGGCAAGGAGGAGGTGCCGCGGCAGACTCGATCTGCACTATAGTAAGGGAGTCGGCAGATTGATCCATATATCGATAGTTTTGATATTGAGAAAGTACTTGGATCAGATCTATACTACTGTCCTGGGATTGATACTTGTCTCCTCACCAATTTTCTCAAGGCTTTGCCTCTTTCCATGGAGCGCAGAATCCTGGTCTTCTAGTGATCCCGAGAGCCGAGAAAAGATCCGCAGGTTCGAGAGAGTTCTCCATCCGGGCCCCCGGTGCTGTGGAATGCTCTTCCCCCTGAGATTCGATCTTCAACCTCAGTAGAAATGTTTAAATCATTTCTATTCTATAGCATATGAATAACCTATATTTAATGGTGACAATGTTGTTGTATTGTTTGTTAATGCTAAATTCACTGCAACCTAGTCATCCTTTTTAGATTTGATTTCATATTATACTTTAATTATTTTACATTTTATTTTTATCGTTTGTAATGCAACATCCATTGCAGGCTGGTCATCCTGGAAGGGGGATTAGCTTATGTGCGGCCCCTTCTCAAGGTTTTTCCATTTTCCAAATGTTGAGGTTTCTGAGTTTTTCCTTGCCCTCATGTAGGTTTTAGATCAGGGGACGGTATAATAATAGTCTGTAGTTTGCAAACGTCTGTGGTCTGTGCAGCCCTTTCATTAAGTGTTATACAAACAAACATGACTTGACTTGACTAAATGGTACAACAAAGGGCGAGAAGACAAAAAAGGACTAACCGTCAAAAAAAGCATACAGAAAGCTGCTAATCAAGACCAATCAACAAAAGGCAGATGCTGCCTTGGCGAAAAAAAAAGCTCACGAACCAAAGACCATTCATCAGTGGGCAGCCAGGCTAACCAGGAACCAACAACAAAAAGGGGCAATCGCTTTGGCGAGGGACATGGAACCATTTGGGAATAACCAAAATAAGGAACACGGCAAAACCTGCGCTAACGCCAGGCTTGCCAGCCAAACAAAACACGGTGGACAGCCAATGAGCGACGACCAGGAGCAAACAAACCAGGAAAGCCCTCGGCAGTCTCTTTCCTTTGCCCACTTTCTAAGTTTATGCATGAGTAATGACAGACACACTTTTAGCATCTCTCCATACCTGGCCTGATGCTACAGTTTGCCTGCCCAAAGTAGCGAAGGACAAATCTATGCGAAAACCTCTACCATAAGTTAAAAATGACAGGCAAATGGGAAACACTGCACTTTGTGCACTTTTTTTCAACACTAGAAAAGGACAATGGCAGGTGTAATTTGTTGTAAAGTGCTGTGCTATTTTGGCAACACCACATATTGACATAAACACAAAACACAAAAATGTAAACATCTTACAGTGAACAAAAACCTGTAAACCCATTGTCACTAAAGCAACAGAGCCAATGAGAGACAAGTGATACTTAGATTGCATTACTGACTTTATTATCAAAATATTGTGCAATCGAGGGTACTACAACTGTCGTGTTGACATTGCTATAGACCATTTGTATTTTGGTTACATTGCTGCTTTTTTGGTTAAACTTTCTTAGTGTTTGTTCTGAAATAGTTGTAATTGAAATAGTTCTATTCTTCCATCACCTTCGAGCAAAGAAAGAGTGACCATAATAAATAATTTGTTTTATTTGGGATCTATGTATGTATGTTAATCTGTTTGTTTGTCTGTGTGTCTATACACCCAAGAAAAAAGGGGGAGGAGTTTGGATATGACCAATATATTTTAGAGGCAGTCAGGCAGGTTATCCTAGAGGTGAAAAATGCCCAAATTATTTTTCATGCAAAAGTAGTTATCGATTGATACTACCATGTATTTACTCGGATCAGATTGAAAACCATTTCCCAGGACTGCCCACCCCTACAATGGAGTTGCCTCTTTCTCCGACAGGCAAAAAAAAAAAAACCCGGTGGGCTGGAGTACGGGGAGTAAAGGAATCATCCTGTATGGCGAATTTCACCGTCAGGTCTGGTGTCAGGATCGGGTTATGCTGCTGCGGAAGACAGCGCTTATTCCTACCCTGACACATGAGACACATCAAGCAGTGTGTTATCTCGCGTTAAGTGAATATTGCATTCAGCAGATATGTGATATTTGAATTTCCCATTAGAGGGTGAGAGGCATGTGAGTGAATGAGGACATAAAAGTGCCTGGGATGATGCGTGGTCTGGCGGTTGTAAGAAAGGAAGAGTTCATGAAAGGGTCACCCAAATTTCAGGCATGAAGCATGTACTGGTTTCTTTTTAGATTTGTTTGATTTTTTTTTATCGCAGGTGATTTAATAAATCTCCAATAGCATTAAGGGTTAGCCACACCAACACAGGTAAGCATTCGTAGCTAGCATCGCCTAAGCGGGTTATTGTTAGCTGAGTTAGACGCTAGCCAGTGACGTACAGTTGGGTAAGGCAGATAAGGCAAAGTCTCTGGAAATATAATATATATAGTATATTTAATTTTAAGATAGCCGGATCGTAAAATATTGGATGGCCGGGTGTGGCCCTATTCAAACAAAAAGAAAGATCTTGAAAAATGACCGCCGAGTAATATTTGATAACTAACTGTCGCTGTCTCGTTTAGTGCAAATGAAAACAAGTGCTACAAAGCACAAAGAAAACTACAAACTATGGAGACTCAAGCCTGTCACAAGATTTTTGATTTATGGTGGCACCTTTAGCAGAAGGATAGGGAACGATCATGTTCAGTAAAATAAATCTAAATGTTCATGAGTTTTGTTTATCATCCAAATTGCTGACTTAGAGGCTAGCCAGTGACAAATAATATTACGAGTAATAATACAAATATTAAAATGATTATAGTTGGTTATCAATACACAACCTCCATTAAAAAAGTACACGATAATAACAAAAAAAAAAATATTCAAATCAATATACTGTAGTTTTTTTTAAGCAGTTTTTTTAACAAGGCAGCGCAAAATACAAAATGTGCCTTTAAACCGTTATATTTATTTTTATTTTAGCATTGAATTAATAAATGAATTACTATTATGTATAAGTTTAAAATAAGAATATTGGTGTTAAATTGTTTGTTAAAAAATTAAAATAGTTTTGAATATTCATTGACCTTTGACTGAATTTTGCTTACAAAAAGTAGGAGCTAAAATAATCAAAAACAAAGTAATTTTAATCATGATTCACATTGAAATTGTGTAAATTTTTTGTCATCACACACAATAATTCTCAACATTTTGCAATTAATGTTCATTTTGTATTTATATATATATATATACATATATATATATATACATATATATATATATATATATATATATACATTTTATATATATATATATATATATATATATATATATATATATACATTATATATATATATACATATATATATATATATATATATATATATATATATATATATATATATATATATACAATATATATATACATACATTATATATATATATATATATATATATATATATATATATATATATATATATATATATATATATATATATATATATATATATACCACAGCCATATCCCCCTAGTGGGAGGTGGCTAGAGTCCTTTCTGACTGCTTTTGGGAGATTGATTCAGAGGACGGGATTCCCAGCCCCCTCGCTCAACCCAACTGAGGTGTTGGGAGTCATTAGGTGACCAAACCCCCCAATTCCAACCCCTAATGCTGAACACCAAGCAGGGAGGCAACTGGTACCAATGTTTAAGTCTTAGGTATGACTCGGCCGATATATATATATATATATATATATATATATATATATATATATATATATATATATATATATATATATATATATCCCCTTCAAAAATGCTTTAAAAAAAAGTTTTCTTTTTTTTCTTTTTTTCTAAAATGATTATTATTTTTTGGACCTGCAAAGCTCTGAACCCGCGAACGTGGAACCACGAAGGATGACACGCAAATTCGTGAAGCGTTCCTCATTTTTTTACCAGCTCAGTAGCCTAGATGGTAGTGTGCCCGCTTTAAGACTGGGAGGTCACTGGTTCGCGCCTCGGCCGAGTCATACCTAATTGGTAAAATGGCGGCGCTCTCTGTTGGCTGCGGCTGCATCGGCTCGCTACAACGGGTCAGGTGTATCGACATTTCGTTCTGTGTACATTGTTACAAAGAATGACAATACAAAGGAAATTATTAATTATTTTTTTTAGCCACGCCCCTTCAAAAATGCTTAAGAAAAGAAAATATATATATATTTTATTTATTTATTTTATTTTATTTTATTATTATTATTTTTTAGACCCGCAAAGCTCTAAAACTGCGAACGTGGAACCGTGAAGTAGCGAGGTCCCACTGTGTGTGTATATATATATATATATATATATATATATATATATATATATATATATATATATATATATATATATATATATATATATATATATATATATATATATGAAGAAAACACCCAGCTATTTTGCTGTTTCTTCCACTTAGAAATCATAAAGTGGTCTGAAATTTTCATCGTAGGCACATGTCCACTGTGAAAAATTGAGAAATGCAAGATTTTTAAACAATTTATTTGTGTGATACATTTGTAAATAAGTATTTGAACAACTGTGTACCATCTAAATTCTGACCATGAAAGACTTGTTAATCTGCCCATTAGAAGTCCACCTGCACTCCATGTAGCACTGAATCAGATATACCTGTTTGAGGTAGTTAGCTGCATAAAGACACCTGTCCACCCCATACAATTAGTAAGACTTTAGCTTGTAACATGGCGAAGACCAAAGAGCTGTCCAAAGACACAAGAGACAAAATTGTACACACCCACAAGGCTGGAAAGGGCTACAGAGCAATTGCCAAGCAGCTAGGTGAAAAAAGGTCCACTGTTGGAGCAATCTTTAGAAAATGGAAGAAGCTTAACATGACAGTCTATCTCAATTGGAGTGGAGCCCCATGCAAGATATCACCTCATTGGGTCTCAATGATTCTAAGAAAGGTGAGGAATCATCCCGGAACTACACGACAGGAGTGTGCTTATTAAACCAGCACATTTCAAGGCCCGTCTTAAGTTTGCATATGACCATTTGGATGATACAGAGGAGTCATGGGAGAAAATTTTGTGGTCAGATGAGACCAAACTAGAACTTTTTGGTCATAATTCCACAAAGTGTGTTGGAGGTTGAAGAATGAAGAGCACAATCCGAAGTTCACCATCCCTACTGTGAAACATGGGATGGTCGCATCATGCTTTGGGGGTGTATTTCTGCACATGGGACAGGACGAGTGCACTGCATTAAAGAGAGGATGACTGGGGCCGTGTATTGTGAGATTTTGGGGAACAACCTCCTTTTCTCAGTCAGAGCATTGAAGATGAGTCGTGACTGGGTCTTCTAACACGACAACGACTCGAAGCATACAGCCAGGAAAACCAAGGAGTGGCTCCGTAAGAAGCATATCAAGGTTCGAGTATGGCCCAGCCAGTCTACAGACATGAAACCCATTTAAAATCTTTGGAGGGAGCTCAAACTCTGCGTTTCTCAGCGACAGGCTAGAAACCTGACTGATCTAGAGAAGATCTGTGTGGAGGAGTGGGCCAAGATCCCTCCTGCATTGTGTGCAAACCTGGGGAAAGACTGCAGGAAACGTTTGACCTCTATAATAGCAAACAGTGGCTAAAGTACAAAATACTAACATTCATTTTCCTAGGTGTTCAAATACTAATTTGCAGCTGTATCACACAAATAGTTGAAAAAAAATCATGCATTGTGATTTCTTGATTTTTCTTTTTAGTTTATCTCTCTCACAGTGGACATGCACCTACGATAAAAAATTCAGAACCCTCCATGTTTCTAAGTGGGAGAAATAGCAAAAGAGCAGGGTGTTCAAATACTTTTTTCCTTCATTGTATATATATATATATATATATATATATATATATATATATATATATATATATATATATATATATATATATATATATATATATATATATATATATATATATATATATATATATATATATATATTACTGTACAGCAGGGGTTTTTTTTTTAACCCGAGGGCTACTTTTCTTTTTACTAATTAGCGCTAAGACCAGTTTGATATGCATTTCTAAAATAACAACTCATCATGTTATCACTATTTTATCAGAAGCAGGGTTAAATTGACTCAGCCAACCACTTAATACATAATTTTACCAGACAATAATAATGGAGCAGCACATTTTAACTGTTTTCAGATCAGGTCAGCAAGCCCGCATGGACCATATTAGAGACCCCTGTTGTACAGTATGTGTTGGTTTCCTCACAAAGCTTATATAAAGCTTTTAATATTTTGCGCCTCCAATTATGGCTCTTTTAACAGTTTGGTTTGACAACTCTTGGTCACTAGTCCTACTAAATATCAGTGAGCAATAATGGAAACAAAAAGTGTTTTCCTGTATGACTAGGTAAAAAGATTAAAAAATGTTGGGCCCTTCAAAAAACTTACAAACAAAACTAATTGTCTAAAAGGGGTTCAGAATTCAGACTGGAATCCAACCTAAGATCAGCTGTCTGAAGCTTCCAAGTGACTCGAGAGACTCCAGACGCTCTGTCACTTCGTCTGCACCCCGCTTTCAATTTACCATTGAAGAGCTAATGGAACAGCCAGCACCCCAACATGACAGAGCTTGCGCTTTGTGACGAGAGCGAGCCATTGATTTTTTCCCCCGTCCGTCCGTCCCGCCATCAATCTGAAAGAGAAGAGGCGGCTTTGGGCGCTCAGCTGGCTGATGATGTGATTTTTAACCGTGGACCACCGGTGAGCAACAGAAAGCGCAGACAATCGTCTTCAGCATGGAGTGGAGAGGAGGACGGAGGGGTTCAAAATGGATTGTCTTCGTGTGCTCCAGGGACATTTTGATTCTACGGCAGCGTTGCCAAAAACTGACTCGTCTCGTCTCGTATTATTTAACACGCAAAGGACATTTTTAGCATAATGACAATTCAGTCAGTGTGCCATTTCAAACATTTCAGCTTCCAGACTCTTGAGTCTCTTAAATGTGTCAGTTTAGAACCAGATGTGGATACAAATCCTCAAGCTGTTTTGTTATGATTTTGAAATTAAAAGCACAGAATTTTTTTTGATGCTGTTGTCATCAGAAGGAAATAAAACAAGGTAATAGAAACATAGAGGTATCGGCTATAATAGCAGTAGGCCTACTTTAAATGGACATTGTGTATTATTTATCGCCTCTATTGCTAAAAAAAAACGTCCATCCATCCATCCATTATCTGCACCGCTTATCCTCAGTTGTGTCGCAGGGGTGCTGGAGCCCATTCTAGCTATCTTCGGGCAGTGGGCAGGGGACACCCTGAACTGGTTGCCAGCCACTCGCAGGGAACACAGGGCCAGACAATTTGCTCACTTATTCACACCTAGGGACAATTTGGACTGGCCAATAAACCCGACATGCATGTTTTTGGGAATGTGGGAGGAAAGCTGAGTGCCCGAAGGAAACCCACGCAGGCACGGCAAGAACATGCAAACTCCACACCGGGACGCTGCGGTAGCTTATTTATACTTGTTGGTCATTTTAATAAAAATATGCAATTTTTGGCATGGGGTAGTGGCAACAGGTCAAGGTTTTTTTTTAAAAAATTATATTACAGGCTCATCTATAAAGAGGTGACATAATTGCCCACCATCTTGCTGTTACGGGTACACCAAAATACTAAAAACCTTGCTTAAGGCTGGGCAAAAAAATGAGAAGAAAAAGTGTGTAATTTGGTCACATTGAGTCTCCGTAGTTTATCATCACGCCTGTGCTCTGTAGCACTCGTTTTCAGTTAATCTACAACATACAGCAACATTTAGTGGTTGTAGGGGCACCATTTTCTGTGGTGTGTATTGGGCAAGTACAGCCTGGTGGCACCCATCCCTCTCTAGGCCAACATATGTTTCCACCCGGTCTTACGTACATCTTAATAATTATTATGTCTGTTTGTTTTTTGATACACTTTGAATTTTTAAATATTTTGCTGATTCAAAATATTTTCCTATTTTTTTCTAATAAAATTAGAAAAATAATTCTCCCAATATGAACATCATCTAATCAGCAGATATCATCTTGTTCTCATTTTCACAATTATTTTTATTAACATAAAAAATATATACTTTTGCTTCTCCTTTTGCTTCACAAACAAAACAAAAAACAAGCATTGTCTTCTGAACAATTTGTCTGAATCTTGACATAACCTACAAAATAAATTGTGATTTTCATACCCAATCGCAACATATTTATGTATTAACCTAATTATGCATATTTAGCCTAGTGTGACTTAAGGTATTTCTATCTATCTATCTATCTGGCCTGGTCATATCCATCGAGTCGGGTGACCGACAGCAAGACAAACACATACACAAAAACAAAGAAAATAAAAAAGGGGAAAAGTGGCAAAAAACACACACACATTTTTTGGGGGACCATGGCCAACCCAAATGCCCCAACACCCAAACAAGTTAAGCACCTAGGCACCCAAGTTGGTCATGCTTTCGTCCCTCCAGATGAGACAGAACACAAGAAAGCGGGTGACACAACACACTCTTCTGCTCAACAGCAGGGCCCGACAGCTTTCACTGGTTTACCCCTGCTGCATCATACAGGTGCCCTGCCCATCCCTTAGAACGCGTCCAAACATCCCACTTTTCTTTTACAACACCTCTCCACTCATTTCTATATCCAACAAGAGCTCGAGCTACCACTACATTTAGACCTGTTTCCTGCAGTGCACTCATAACACCATCCGTGCACGTCAATTTGGAGAAATACCGTAAAATCCGGACTATAGAGCACATCCGATTAAAGGTCGCACACACCATATTTTGCGGACATTTTTTGTTTTGTCCTTACACAAGTTGCACCTGTATATAAGCCGCATGCGCCAATACTTAAACATGTAACACAGTCCCAAGCTTATCACAAACCTGACTTTAAGTGCCGCGATTGTAACTGCAAATATAGTACACAATCCATCCACCACAATCGGCAACATGAACGGACAATGATACCGGAACTTAGAATTTAATGCAAACCTTTAAAGTCCAGGTCCCGTTGAAAGTAATCCAACGAAAAAAATGTATATATTTCCAAAGTTAAGGGTGGGAAAAATATTTATCCACTATTGTCCGCTGCAACAACAAAGAGATTTAACTCAGCTTTACCCCATTTCCCGTCAGCCCGCGTTTGCTCCGCCCCTTCTTTTTGATTCGCTCGTAGAAAACATATCACACTAAGTCGTTAAAGTAATTCATTACAAAAATATACAGTTGCAAATACATATTATACATGGTTACACATATTTACAAAGAAAGACGGTACACCGAGAGAGTTTTCAAAGCTTTAATAATAATAATATAACTTTCATCCCAAACCGTGCCTGTGAAAGGTACCACCACGCTACTCCTAACAGGCTCGCAACGCACAAAGCATAGCTGTTAAAAATAGCCGTACCGCAATTGAGAAATTCACGGTAAACCGTCCTCGTCTTTCTCCTCATAACTGATGCCATCAAGGGCGTCTTCCTCATAAATGGAACAAACCCCTGTCCTCTGTCATACGGACAATTCGAACATAAACTAAGAGGATGCAGTCTACCTCGGCGCACAATTCCACTGGTCTAAATTTTACCTTTTGTACTCGAGTGCCGCTGATGGCCGTTAGAAAAATTACATAAAATGGCCGCTTCACTGAATAAGCCGCAGGGCTGAATATTTGGGAAAAAAGTAGCAGTTATAGTCCGGAATTTACGGTATATAGTCCACAATATATCCTCCACTCTGTGTCTGTCTTTTACATGTTTTCTTTAAGTATTTTGACTTCATCTTCAATCAAAACAACGAAATACATGTTTGGGTTACATCGCCAGCACAGAAAGGCAACTCCAATTATGTAAAGCCATGTAAACGCACAAAAATATTCCCAAAAATGTTTTCGTCCAACTTCGAGAACTCCAGTTGCAATGCTCAGGTAGTCCATTTTGTTCATTTTACGATTACTAATAATCAGACACACCGTTTCTTAATCCGGGATATTTTTTGGAAGCAAAGGACGAATAAGAACAATACACACTAACTCCTGCTTACTCTCTAAAAAGCCTCACGTGTATTGGTAGACATAAATGGTCTGCATTTCAATAGCATTTTTCAAGTCAATGAAGACCTCCCAAAGCCCTTTACAATGTGCTTCACACTTACCCATTCATACACAAACTCACACACCAATAGCGGCCATGCAGCCATGCAAGGCCCCTACCTACTTATTGGGGGGATTAGGGATTCAGTGTCTTGCCTAAGGACACTTCGACATATAACACAGAGGAGCCGGGAATCGAACCTGCGATCTCTTGATCCCAAGATGAGTGCTCTATCCGGATAATTTCTGTTTTATTTTCTGCCTTCAAATACTTCAGTCCATATAATGGATGCCATAGTTCTATCCATCCATATACAGGGATCAGAATGGAGATTTTCATTTTCAGCTGAAATAGCCAGGGTCCAGGGGCCGTAGGCCCCGGCCAGGTCCAGGGCGGAGCCCGGTGGGGGGCATAAACAGCATTTATCTTATTTGCTATGTGAAAATTGCACTAGAATGAATTAAATCCAACAAAACAGAAACCATGTATTTGATATATATATATATATATATATATATATATATATATATATATATATATATATATATATATATATATATATATATATATATATATATATATATATATATATATATAAATTAAAAAATAATAATATATTGACATTAAAAGCATTTGTAATATTGAACATGATCATGATGATACAAAATAATTTATTTTAATCATGTTTATAACAAATTTTAAATTTTGTTTATCCTGTTCTAAATATTGTATAAACACAAAAGATAAAATCATTTCATGAATTAATAGATTTATAAATACCTCAGATTGGGATTTTCTGTCACACAGGGGAACCAGTGGTTGACTGCTGCTAGTATTTGAAGTGGAAGGATTTGGAACGGCCAATAATGTTGAACCGGTTGTGTTACTGTTAGTTTCACTGCCGATTTTAAATGCGGATCCGAGTGCATAATTTGATCGCCGGCAAGCTATTTTTGCTTTGTGCTTGTTCATTTTAGCATGATCAATCCGTGCCACACAACCTCGCGTACCATAATTGATCAGATCGACACAGTATAGACACTTTGCTTTCCCTGGAACATCACACTTTGCGATGAACTGGCTCAAAGTTTCTGTAACTTCCTCGATCTTCGCGCCGATTTTAACGTTTACTGTGACAGTCTTCTCCAGCCATGACCACTTAAATTTATTCTTGATTTCTTTATCAATCTCGGAGACAAAAGCCTCGTCTTCTTTTCTTAGTATTTTCATATTTAATTTTTCAAACACTCATTTCACCGTTTGAAAAGACCGGAAGGAGCGCCATGTTTGAGAAAGCCAATGCTCTGAACAAAAGCTCCGCTGATTGGTTATCAGCGAACCTATCGACCAATGGTCTAAATGCTAACTTGGGGTGACGAAACAGTCACGTATCATACCTCACCCCCCCAAAATATTTTCTCATCGAATTTAGACGATTTACGGGAATGACCTTTGGGGTTCAAAAACAGCGGAAATCCGCGGATCCGCGGAAAATTCTGATCCCTGCATATATAGTGTAATTGTTCGCTCTTGGAAATCCACGTAAGAGCGCACTGTAAACACACGAGATGCCGCAATGGAGCACACTTTATGAGGGAAGAACAATAAAGCATTTTGGTGAATGAAATCATCCTTTATGTGATGCCAAAAGTTAACGACGTAATTACTGCATTACGTCACTCTCGACCTTGTAATGTATACGGGGTTATGCATTAGTCGGTAGGCGGGTAAACAATTTATCCGCATTGCTCCAAAAATCTGACTTCTTATCTGATCATTGTATTCTGTTATTAATATTGGACACCTGAAGAAAAGATTACATTGGATGCCAGTTTGTTATTTTGACTAATATACAGTACATCACTGTTTGTCATTATTCTGATGATTATGCACTATTTATATCATTATTACCGCTTAAGTGCCAAACATATTTCTGTTCTTTGATTTGAACACCCTTTAGGAGAGATCTTCTTTTTGTAACCCAGGAGATTTAATAAAAAGAAAGGAGTTAGGGGAGGGTTTTCAGAACAGATTTTGAATTTCGCATTGTGAGGGTTTTTTATACAGTCATCTCCTGTTCTTCTCGCGAGTTCAAATTTCCTTGATGTCTTCTCTCCTTATTTTGAGTGTTCTTATCCCGGACGGATTATTTCCTACATTTAAACAGAGTCAGCGATGTAATCTTGTGGAAGCAATCTGCACCTCAAACTGAGAGTTACTCAAGCAAACACATAACGATTCTCTTGATGAGTCTAAACTGTGCACAGCAAGGGTGATTGAATTTTACCACTGTTGTATCTTTTTAACATCGAGTGAAACTGCACAGGCTTCCTGGGAGGTGTAATCCTCTGTAGATCATTTGCAAAGCAATTAGGCATGCCTTTACTACTATTAAATATAAAGATAAGCGCCAGAAGATAAGATGCCGCTTGTACTACGTATCAAACTGCGATGGATGCCTACAAGCCTCTTTATCAGGGGGATTTATTTACTGGTAAATTAAAATGTTAAATAAAGAGAGACAGATCTGATGTCTATGGTGATTTATATGCTAATCTGTATTCAAAGTAATTCCCAAATTCTTAAAAATTTAAAGCGTGAGTAAATAGTACATGGATTTTGCATAAACTCAGGAACTGCCAACAGCGGAGACCGCTGTCCAGAGTTGTGTCCTCATTGGTGCCCTGACGAACCATGCGGTTAAGGGATCTGTGAACCATGAATATATATATATATATATATATATATATATATATATATATATATATATATATATATATATATATATATATATATATATATATGTGTATACATTGTGCGACTGGAGTTGTATGTCTCTGTGTGCCCTGCGATTGGCTGGCAACCAGTTCGATATGTCCCCTGCCCACTGCCAGAAGATAGCAGGGATGGGCTCCAGCACCATTGCGACCCTACTAAGGATAAGCTGTGCAGATAATGGATATATATATATATATATATATATATATATACACATATACATTGCATCCGGAAAGTATTCACAGTGCTTCACTTTTTTCCACATTTTTGCTATGTTACAGCCTCATTCCAAACTGTATTAATTTAATCTCTTATCTCAAAATTCTACATAAGATACTCCATTATGACAATGTGAAAAAGTTTTTTTTTTTTAACTTTTTTTGAATTTATTAAAAATAGAAAACTATGAAATCACATTTACATAAGTATTCACAGCCTTTGCCATGAAGCTCAAAATTGAGCTCAGGTGCATCTTTTTTCCACTGATCATCCTTGAGATCTTTCTACAGCTTAATTGGAGTCCACCTGCAGTAAATTCAGTTGATTGGACATGATTTGGAAAGGCACACACCTGTCTATATAAGGTCCCACAGTTGAGTGTGCATGTCAGAGCATAAACACCAAGCATGAAGTCAAAAGAACTGTCTGTAGACCTGCGAGACAGGATGGTCTTGAGGCACAAATCTGGGGAAGGATACAGGAAAATTTCTGCTGCTTTGAAGGTCCCAATGAGCACAGTGGCCTCCATTATTCGTAAATGGAAGACATTTGGAACCACCAGGACTCTTCCTAGAGCTGGCCGGCCTTCTAAACTGAGCGATCGGGGAAGAAGGGCCTTAGTCAGGGAGGTGACCAAGAACCCGATGGTCACTCTGTCAGAGCTCCAGCGTTCCTCTGTGGAGAGAGGAGAGCCTTCCAGAAGGACAACCATCTCTGCAGCAATCTATCAATCAGGCCTGTATGGTAGAGTGGCCAGACGAAAGCCACTCCTTAGTAAAAGGAACATAGAACCCTGTCTGGAATTTGCCAAAAAGCACCTGAATGACTCTCAGACCATGAGAAACAAAATTCTCTGGTCTGATGAGACAAAGATTGAACTCTTTGGTGTGAATGCCATGCGCCATGTTTGGAGGAAACCAGGCACCGCTCATCACCAGGCCAATACCATCCCTACAGTGAAGCATGGTGGTGGCAGCACCATGCTGTGGGGATGTTTTTCAGCAGCAGGAACTGGCAGACAAGTCAGGATAGAAGGAAAAATGAATGCAGCAATATATAGAGATATCCTGGATGAAAACCTGCTCCAGAGCGCTCTTGACCTCAGGCTGCGGCGAAGGTTAATTTTTCAGCAGGACAACGGCCCAAAGCACACAGCCGAGATCTCAAAAGATTGGCTTCAGAACCACTTTAATGTCCTGGAGTGGCCCAGCCAGAGTCCAGACTTGAATCCGATCGAACATCTCTGGAGAGATCTGAAAATTGCTGTGCACAAACGTCTCCCATCCAACCTGATTGAGCTTGAGACTTATTGCAAAGAAGAATGGGCAAAACTGCCTAAAGATAGGTGTGCTAAACTTGTGGGATCATATTCAAAAAGACTTGAGGCTGTATTTGCAGCCAAAGGTGGATCAACAAAGTATTAAGCAAAGGCTGTGAATACTTACTTAAATGTGATTTCTTAGTTTTCTATTTTTAATAAATTTAAAAAAAAGTAAAAAAAAAAATTTCACATTGTCATTATGGAGTATTTTGTGTAGAATTTTGAGATAAGAGATTAAATTAATACAATTTGGAATGAGGCTGTAACATAACAAAATGTGGAAAAAGTGAAGCGGTGTGAATACTTTCTGGATGCACTGTATATATATATATATATATATATATATATATATATATATATATATATATATATATATATATATATATATATATATATATATATATATATATATATATATATATATATATATATATATATATATATATATATACACATATATATTAAAAAAATGGTATATTCCAAGATAATTTTAAAGACAGCATCCCTTGTAATGTCATCGAAGGAACACCAGCACCCTAGCAGGCTAGTCTCTATATTGTTTTACGTGTTAATTTATGGAAGAGGTTATAAGTGTTTAAGCAAAGTCCTGGTAGTTTTTGTCTGGAATGCCAAGGTGTTGTATCGCAGGTGCATGCAGTAATATGGGCAGCCAACCAGCGCCAATTGGGAGCAAACAAAACAGGAAAGCCCTCGGCAGTCTCGAAGCTTACGGGGAACTAGCCAGACAATATCATACAAACAGGGACACATGCGGTGAAAAAACACAAGGCAGAAATGCTGTTCAAAGTTCACCTCAAATGTTGTGTTAACGGGACACGCCATTTTGAAAGTATTTTGTACTTCAATGACATCACTGTGTTAAGGCAAAAAAGCCAGATAGGTGAACTTTAAGACTAAATTTCTTAACCCCCTGGCGCGATATTGCAACATATTTGCATAACTGTGGGGAGGAATACTAACATTCTGTGCTACGGCGATACATGTGCTAATCCTCATTTAACTGACATCTACTAATGCATCACTTCATTAATAGCACACTTACCCACCACGAGGCTCAATATTGATGTGGACATCGCATTGAACAAGGCAAATGTATAAATAGTCGCGGCTGCCAAGAAAACAGGAGATAATGTAAAGAATATCGATTTGTGCAGGAGCCGCCGCAGGGACCTCCGCGCTGTGTTGCATTTCGCAGAGAGAACCCGCCGAACACTTTGAAACCCAAAGTGAGTTGAACTAGGTGACCCGCAACATGCGTTTGTCAGCAGGAACCAGAGGGCGCCGTTTGCATGTGTTGCCAGCGTCACTACACCGCTTCACTAAGGTCCCCAAAAAAAGAGGAAAAATAAAAGCACTGACCTAACCCAAGACCTGGAGGGACAAAGAGGTTCAAACAGAGTTTATGACAGCGCCATCTCTCTCTCGTCTTCTCTCCGGACAGGAAAAGCGGCGACGTAGCGCGCAGGGCAGGCATCACTCATTCACTCGCCTCCTAGGTGCCTTTGTCAGGTGATTGCTGGCGGAAAAAGGAAAACAGATCAATACATCTCCCATGGGCCTGACAGGTAATCTTTACCTGGGATGAAATATGAGCCATAGCGGCCTGCTGAATTCCTTAACTGTAACAGGGCAATTGACAGGCTGCACGGAAGCTATTTCCCCTGCTTCCCGGCTGGCGGGAATTCATTTTGGGGAAGAGGTTGTTATTTTAACTGCTAATTAACATGGTGACGTATTCCCCCACCCCAATGCTGCTAATGGAACTTTATCTCGGCCGATGTGTCTTCCTGCCTCGTCTTGGCAGCAAACACGGACCGGCCGATAAGACAAGGATGAGAAGCTCTCCTTAAAACACGACGCGATCAATGCACGTTAATGTCTTCATCAAAGGTGCCTTTTTTTTTACTATGACAAACATTCTACGGAACGGTAGGTGACATTAGTGAGGGATGATGACGAAAGGCAAGGTATCCACAATTGTGCACATGCAGCATTTATAAATGTCATTCTTGTCTCACGTAAAGCTATCACAGATGTGTAGCTCATTTTAATTGCTGAATTTCATTCAACTGAAGGCTAACTTATTTTCACTGAAGTATAATTGCTGATTGCTGATTCAATACTCGTTCTACATCATTCTTAATTCTGAGTAACAATAACCAAATTTGGTTTAAATAGGGACCCATTCTCTATCATACCCCTACACTAATATTCTGGGTTGTTTTGGACATCCTTTTATTCATTTTTTGCACCACTAATCCTCAGAAGTATGGCCGCACGATTTAGGAAAAAAAAATTTTTTTTTTAGACTAGTATTGCAATTTGGATGCGCTTTTCGATTTTAAAAGAAAAATGCATGTAGATGCTTAAACATCGAGAACTTAAAGGTAGTGCCATGAAAACTTGAAAACCCAGAGATGATGTCCTCGGAGACTGAGAATATGCCACTGTAAACAAAATTTAGACTATAAAGCTAAAAATAAAAAAATAATTGCAGTTGAATAAATCCTCTTTATTGTCATTATTTAAAAGTGCAAAGAAATTGGAGGGCTACTCCTTTCAGTGTAAGAAAGCGATTTAGAGAGCAGATGGCTAACTCCACGCTAGAGATGGGTAGCCGCGACTTCTCTTGCACACACTCTTGAATCCATTTAATGAACCGACCTCACATCCAGAGCACATTTTACCCCATCCATCTAACCATACTTGGGTCGTTCCCTCATTGTATATCCCATCACTTTTGCACTACATACTCTTATAGCCAAATGGCCTTTATCCGACCATATACAAATTGAACATCTAAGGTGACATGACAAACCCTTGCCTTAAACCCACTCTTACCAAAAACCACTCACACATTTCACTCCCCACTCGCGCACAAGCCCTACTATCCTCATACAAGCTTTGCAAAGCACGCAGGAACCTACCACCCACCCCTCAACACAATTCCTCCAGATCTATCTTGTCATATGCTTTCTCTTAAACTATAAATGCACCTGTCTTCATTTCGCTATAAACTTAACAAAACTGCCTCACAGCAAAAATCTGACATGCAAATCCCTCTCCTCTTTTAAACCTACTTCTTCTGTCTTATACCTTATTCCTTCAATCAAAATCCTGCTGCAAACCTTTCCCACTACTGTACACTAAACAGTTACATACCTCTTGAATTACTAAACACCAGCCAGCCATATTTCCCTTCGAACAAGGGAATCACACATCTACTATGCCAGTCCTCTGGTACCACTCCAAGCACGCAACACATATTCAACAACATTAACAAGCCATACTATCACAAATTCACCCCCTCTCCTGGTATGCTCTACCACGCATCTTTCCTACCCAGCAGCCTTCCCTTCATTCATCGATCCAACTGCTGCTTCCATCTCGTCTCTCACAATCTCTCTCTCATTCAATTAACCAAGTTAAGGCATCTCTCCACCACCCATAGGCACAATACATGCCTCCTTCTTATCAGTCTCATTTAACAGCTCACTAAAATACAAAAACATCTGTTTATTCTCTTTAAAACTCTCAGTTAACTTCCTCCCTCATCTATCATTCGCTACCTTTTTCGCATCTCTTACCACTAGTTTTACACAATGTCTTTGCATTCTATTTATCTCATATACTTCTTGATCATCTCTCTGCAACCATTCCTTAAATGCTCTTTTCCACAAGTGCTGCTCTCATATTCTCATTCCACCATTCACT
Organism: Urocampus carinirostris; assembly: GCF_059441175.1. Taxonomy (NCBI): domain Eukaryota; kingdom Metazoa; phylum Chordata; class Actinopteri; order Syngnathiformes; family Syngnathidae; genus Urocampus; species Urocampus carinirostris. The sequence continues at coordinate 17,951,812 of NC_142363.1, read as the reverse complement.
ACCCTTTCTTACACCTACACCAACCTTGCGCTTTTCACATACATCAACTGCGCTGGGCTTCAAGCATGTCGTCAGACATTCCCACTCTTCCTCCACTCCCTCTACAGATCTCTCCCTTACTAACCTCAAAAGAATCCTTCACTCTTCCCTCATATTCATCCTGCTTCTCTCGCTTCTCCAACTCACTGTTTTTCACTTCTCTCGCATGTACTTTCTTTCCATAACCTCGCCACTTACCACGCGCTCTCAATTTTGCCTCCACTATATAGTGGACAGACATTCCACCAGCTTCACCTCTCAGTTCATTTGCATCCAACAATCTCCCACACACCTTGCTACTGATCAACACGTAATCCATCAATGCTCTCTTAACCATTCGTCCATCTAATACTTTCATCCTTTTGTACGTATTGATATTTTCCTTCTTAAACATGCATTCCTACATGCTCATTCTAAAACATGAACAAACATAAAACTGTAACCGGGAGTTATTTTCAAAACATTTTCGACCAATAGTGTAACTCAAGATTTTGTAATCAATAAAAGCTTGCATTGGCTCAAAAAGTTGAAATATACTGTTCTATTTGAAGGGGTGATTTTTGTTTTTTTGATAAACCTTAAGTTATGTAAATATGATGACATAATTTGATTGTATTTTGTGTCCAAAGGTAAAATTGTCATGATTACCGATGTGAATCGCCTGTGTCCGCTCATTTGGCGCCAACCGCCGCGGGTTCTGATTGGCTCCCTGTCACTATTTGAATCCAGGCCTGTCAATCCCCTGTGGTCAGTCCGTCTGCGAACCTCTGTGTATACAAGGCTAGCCTTTTTCCGACCCTGACTCCCACCTGTCCCGATTTTTGCTCCCGTTCACTAAGGTCCCCTGTTTTGATCCCGACCACGTCTGCTCTCCCGTTCCGGCTACGACCAGTTTTGATCCCGACCACGTCTGCTCTCCCGTCCCGGCTTAGAACTCGTTTCCGATCCCGACCACGTTTTTGCTCTCCTGTCCAGGCTATCGACCTGTTTTTCCTTCCCTGACACCGCCATCGCTCGCTACGGAAGATCCACTTCCGTGTTCGGATCACAATCTGAGTACGAGAGCGTCCTGCTTCCCGCGTCCAGCGAACATCCGATCGCGGGCGCTGCCCTTCCTCTCTTTTAATGAAACTTGTGGTAAATGTCACGCAAGTGGGTCCTGTTTCCGTTCTGGTCCTGACAAAAATATGATTCAATTTGGGGGGTTGTTTTATGAAAAAAAAAAAGGTTTTAGGGCAGGGTGAGCTTTTTGAAATTGAAGCCATTTTGAAGATTGTTTTTTTAGGAAAAATTAAATGTTGAGACTTTCAAGCAAAATTACATGATTTAGTTTTGTTTTTAATAGGACTATGCATTTTTTGGGGTAGAGTGGAGGTATTATGGCGAGGTAGTGTACAAAACAATCTAACCTCTGCGTCATTCAAATTACTTGATGTTAAAAGAAAATAAGGTTTTATGTTTTTATTTTTACAATTTGACTTAAATTTCGGTGTCAATACAAACAATATCTCCCCCCCATTTGGGGGTACTTAAATGGACATTTTTAAGTTAGTTAGAGAGTGATAAAAACTTAATTCATTTAAAAAACAATATTGATTAGAACAGCAAGCAAAACTATGAACTATTAAATTACCTTTTTAAAAAAAAAATATTTGTAGTTCAGTAAATACGTATTTATTGGACATAACATTGGGCCCACATAGAGTAAGCTGACATGATTTGCATCCATTTTTCTGCTATGTGTATCCAAAGACACCCAAAACCTTATGCTTGCTTGATGAATAAGTCAGACTGGGCTGGTCAATGAGAAGTGTAATGGTGCTGTTTGGTCACTTTGAGTTTCCCAAGTTTGTATTCTAGTCCATCTCGTGGTCAATTGCTACAGAGTATCGCTTTCAATTTCAAATCATGCAATACGACCAAAAAGGAACGGCTCTGAGTACGCAAACACCCCAACAAAAAAAAACCAAATAGTTAGATATTATAGTTTTTGAATACTGATTAGGAGACAACTTACAATTTCAATCAAATTACAAACCACATAAAGAACCACATATTCCATTTCAATAATCACATCTAAACATCACTTGGTTATACCATTCAAAAATACCAATGTGGTTTGGTACGTCTGATTACTGAGCAGATAGGCTCTACAGTCTCCAGCATACGTTGCTTGCTTACCAGACTCTTGACTTCTTGACGTATCCTCTCAGCGGATGCACACATTGATCTTTTAATGCATCCGATGTAGAGGGAGACAGGGAAACGATACCCTTTGTAAAACGTCTCCTTTTCTTTGGGCTCATTTTGCCAGCTGCACACTTCCAGGAGCAACAATTCAGCGTCACTGGAAAACAGCCCTTCAAACGCATTTGCAGCTGGCCTTGAACTGAAATACGTTTGGGCGCTTTTGAATATGGAAGGTAGATTGAAGAGAACAGAGGCAGCCCTCCGAGGTCTAATACTACTTTCCCTCTCTGTTGTGCTAATGAGCAGCTTTGTAAAAAAAAAAGAAAAGACATTGTGTGGAGCTCTTCCTCTCTCAACCCTGCAGCAACATTTTGATGGGCTGGATACAAACCACTGAGCCTCACAGGAGGATTCGGAAAATGTCCAGCTGACAAACGATGTGACACAAGAAGGAACATGATTGTAAGAAGGAAGGTGTGTTAGTGGGGGGTCTCTGTGTGTGCAACCACAAACTCTCAAGTCCAGCGAAAAGGACGCAGCATGCCGAGGCCTTAACAAGTCTTGATTGCATTTACATGTCTCCAGCTTAATAGAGCTGGAAGTGACTGCTGATTGGAAATTAAGCTCTTTAAATCATTTCTTTGTTATAAAGTTAGTGCAACAAAAAGAAAAAAATCCCCGCTTATGTACTTGTTTTATGTATTAGCTTTGGAGCTTCAAATAAATTATTAAAGAATTCCACGTACACCCCGCAACAGGCTCACGTAATAGTCATTGTTTGGCAAATTCACCGTGTTGTATTGTCAGTTGGGATGGGCAAGCACCAACACTAGTTAGCGCTGGCCTTTTAGTGGCCTTTATTCAACCAGGGATTAGAAATCAGATATTATATTGTTATTAATCTAATGACAAAGAAAAGTGGAATAACATACTAGCGTATCTTGATACTCATTTTTGTACAGATAAGTTATTTTATAAATATTGAATGCTCACACTTCTCGTGATGTTCTTTTAATCACGTCCACAGGACAAAACCAGGGTGTACCCCAGACATTTAGAAAATAAAATTCAATACTTTACTATATATAAACTATTAAGATTTTCTATGTACACTATACTTGAGATAACCTACTTAGTGAATAGAATTGAATAGAATAGAATAGAATATTGAGTTGTAGTTAAGCGCACCACTCGTGAACTACCAACTGTGAGCAGGTGTAATAATTGCTTTCTTGTGCTTTTTCCATTCAAGTAAATCCGTGAATGCAATAACATTGTTTTTTTTTATATAGAGTTTATGAAATTGCTCAAAGGAGCTGTGCAGAATTTGGAACCTTTTTACTCTCTGTCATCTCATGGCCTGTGTCATCATTGCAGCCTTTGTTAGCTCATTCATGATGCACGTGCAAGTAATGTACGGGCATTTCTTAGACGCACTCGAAAAAAACCTTCTTTTTCATCTTCTTGGACTTTGGCTTGGCGTTTGGACTCTACTTGAGGCAGGCCTTTTTTTACCTTAACCATTTTCATGCTAAACCGACAAAAATAAATAAAATAAAACCTGCGGAAGACAAGCATGACGTCAATTTCCAGCACTGCTCGGATCCCCCATTCCTGAGCTATTTGAACTCATTTGGGCATGGTTAAGATAATAGAGAAAACATTTAAAGGTGGGATACCACCGATAAGCAGGTAGGTGCCTTGCATGGCTGACGCTGCTACCCTTGTGTAAGTGTGTGTGCGAATGAATAAGTATGAAGCACTCCAAAAAGCGCTTTGGGATGTCTTCAGTGACTTGAAAAGCGCTATGTAAATGTAGACCATTTGCAATTTGAGGTAGATTCAAAATGTTGAAAATACCGTATTTTCTCCATTAAGTGTGTTTTAACACTGCCTAATTGAGTTCAGACAGCCTTTATACTTTTTTCCCACTGCGCCTATCTGCTTTTATCTTACTTTTAGCACCACTGTTTGGAAACTTGCAACACGTTAGGAAGCAGAAAACGGGGAGGGAAGAGTAGGGCTGGAGAGTGATCTCATGCTCGTTCCTCGGTTTTCTCGTTAGTGTAGCCTGGAAATGGTAAAAGTAAGACATTGCCTGCTTCAAATGCAGTCTAAACGCCCACTCAAACCCCCCGAAAGCTGAAAAAATACAAGTCATTATTTGAGGAAAGAGCTGGCTGAGGCCGCGATCATGACTAAACCAGGAGATCGCGGCAGAGATTAGCAAGGTTTCAAGTTGAGGACACCACCTTTAACTTTTAATGTCACCTCAAACTATACACCCTTCTTTTAGAGAGACCGTGTGTATTATTTAAAAATAATGTCGCTATATTGTAAAGTGGAGCCGAAACCAGCGTTAAAAAGAAAAAAAAAAGAATACAAAATATGGAAACTCAAGTGACCAAATTGCCTAATTTTTTGCCAGAGCCTTTTGTGAGGTCTTTGGTTTTCCGGGTACCTGTAGCAGCAATATGATGAACAATTATGTCAGCTCCCTTAAGGTGAGTCTCATGTTGTGGAAAATAAATGCAAATTTCTCAACCAACGAGTATTATACTTTTTAATTTTGTTCATGCATTTTGCTTAATTTTACACTGCCCTTTTAAAGGGACAGTGTGTATTATTTGACGATAGATGGCGCTGTATTGTTTTGTGCAATCAAAAACAAGTGGTTAAAAGCACAAGGAAAAATACAAATGAGGGAGACTCAAAGTGACCAAAGTGTAGTGCCACACAGAAAACATTTTACTTATGGTTCATTATATTTTATATGGCTCTTAAAATAACAATAAACAAACATAAATGTAAAAGTAAATAGGACGGGGTAGTCAGATTGATTTTAAATTAGCTTAAATAACAGCTGGCTTGTAGACTGTAAAAACTATAAATAAATACCAGCCACCTATCGAGGGAAAAAAAGCACTGTTGGCAAAAAGTGACAAGAGTTAGGAGACTGGTTACTGCGACTTTCCTGGATAGACAAGGACATCTGGCTAACATATGTGAACACATTCAGTGCCACCGACAGTATTAGACGTCAATGCTCCAACTTTCATGTAAGTAGATTGGTGGTGAATGAGTTAATCATAATCTAAAAAAAACAACAAAAGAACAATTTCCATGCTATGCTTGGCTGCTTAGATTCCCACCCCCTCCTTCTAGGTACGTTGAAATATTACTTTCAAGCACTCTTTTGCTAATAGGTTAAGTATTAATGAGGTTTTGGTCAAGTGAGCCAAATCCAATTTGGCTCTGTATGACTTGCGGTCATGGTTATTAAAAGGCCAATCTGGAGGGCTGCCCGCTCTTCTAGTATGCCTTTTTAAGGAGTTGTGTGTTTTCAGCTCCATCCTTTAAACATTCACATTTATTTTACATGCTCTTCGCATACTCACCTCTAAAGGTATTCCCACATTCTTAATGTGCAAAACGTGGGGAAATAGATTTTTTCATGAAATCTAAATATAATTCATTAGTATAATCCAATGAGTTTTCCGAGATAATAAATTTTCAAGACAGCCCGTCTTTGTCATCCTGAGCTATGACATCATCAGAGTAACACCAGCAGCTTAGCAAGCCAAACCTTCAATTTTTTTACGTGTTAATTAGTCGAAAAGTTAATGAGTTTTTGGTAGCTTTTGTGGGTAATGCTTAGACGTGGTGTTACAGGTGGATCCATTAATAGTACAACAAAGAGCGCGCAGACAAGAAAAGGCTAACAGGCAAAAAAACACAGAGAGTGGCCAACAGGGCCCAACAGACAATAATTAGGCGGCCGCTGCCTTGGTGAAAAAAAAAACGCAGTGAAGAGCCAGGCTTACTGGGATCCAACAATAAAGGGCATCAACGGCTATGGGGACAAAAATGAAGCCAGATTTAACGAAACAAGGAACACGGCAAAACCAGAAGTAACACCAGGCTAGCCGACCAAACAATACAAGGTGGGAAGCCAACAAGCTAATTGCGAGCAAACAAATCAGGAAAGCCTTCAGCAGCCCAGACGCCAGCGGTAAACTAGCCTGACAAATTTATATTAACTGCGCCACACACGGTGAAAAACACAAACAAAAGGCCACAATAGAATTTACTAGAAGAATTAACTTTTATTGTCATTCTTTGTAACAATGCACACAGAACGAAATGTCGATACACCTGACCCGTACAGTTAAACTGTACCGAGCCGATGCAGCCGCAGCCAAACAGGGCGCAGCCATTTTAGTCATTACGTGACCAAACCCCCCAATTCCAACCCTTAATGCCGAGCGCCAAGCAGGGAAGCAATGAGTACCAATGTTGTAAGTCTTAGGTATGACTCGGCCGAGGCTTGAATCAGCGACCTCCCAGTCTTGGAGCGGGCGCCCTACCATCTAGGCTACCGAGCTGGTAAATAGACTACCTAAAAGGAGGCAACAGCAAACGGCAGCAGTTAAACTTACCCCATGCAACATTTAGAGTTCGAAGCATGCAACTCTGACAAAACTGTCACAAGGCCTTCAGCGACAAGGTCAGAGAAGTTCCAATTTTTCCAAGCAGAAATGAGCTGTATGCAATTGCTGTTAACTATAGATGTTATCTGTTTTGGAGCTGCCTCACATGTTGTGTTCATGGGATTCGCTATTTTAAAAGTGTGTTCTTTTAAAGACTTCAGATTGAGATAAAAAACCAGAAGGATCAACTTTGAGACTAGATTTCTCAGGTCCAAGGTGTGTGGAACATTTGACAACATATTTGCATAACTGTGGGGAGGATCAGTACAAGTTCTGTGCCTAATCGAAAAAAAAATATGTTTGGAAATACCTTGAAAGTCTTCTGTCAACAAAAGACAGCCAATTTCAAAAGAATCTAAACAGCATTCTCCGACCACCGATTTCTTTGTTCACCCCAAAAATAAAGTTAGCACGGTTCAGACAACACATTTTCAAGGCAGGTGGAGAGCAGAGGACAAGCGAACTAGAAGTGACATTGTGGCAGTGGGCTGTCTTGAAGGATTAAGCATTACAGCATTCACTGGCACGTGCTTGTGCTTGCGCTCGCTCCCGTTATATTTGCTTGTGCCTCTTTCCAGATGACTTCTTCCCCAAAACGATCCGGCGGCCAAGATAATTGATTAATATTGCTCCAGGGAACGATGACTAACCGTTGCTCAGGTTCAACCCAAACATTTGGCTGAAACAAGGTAACATGCTCAAACCTCTCAATCAAAATGGAGCGTTTTTTTTCGATTTTGCAAATACAGTAAACACAAAACGGTTGGGGAGCTCAGTCAGTAAGAGTTTTCATACAAAGGTATAAGCTTCGATTTTAGGTGAAGGTCAACAGTTATGGCAACAAAAAATACACAATTGAGTTGAAAATCAGGGTTTCTATTTAGCTATCTTAAAAAACAAGCACAGTGTAAACCAGGGGTCATCAATATTTGCATTTATAAAATCAGTCTCTCGATTATACATATAATCATCCAGTGTCCTTGTTCAAGAAGATGCTTTTGTGGTTGATTGAGCTCATTTTAGCCCCACTCCAAATAATAACAACCTAGTAATAACAATAACATAGTTACACTACAGTAATACATGAAAACATGTTATTTTGTAAATGAATATAAAACAGGTAGCCCTTTGCACTAGTCAGTAAAAAATAAAGTAGCTCTCAGCTTCCAAATTGGTGGTGACTCCTGATATAAATACAGTGGCCCCTCTACATACAAACTACTCTAGTGACAAGACATTTTCAAAACAAGAGGTCTCTTAATCTTGCCCGACATAAGAGAAAATCTAAGTTACGAGAATTTCCAGACATTACCACTAGAGGGTGGAGTGCTACAGACTGCCCATTGCCAGCATGAGCTTGTTCCAGTTAGATCGAATGTATTTTTAGTGGTCAGAAGACTGTGTTTTATAAATATTTGGCGTGACTTGGATGCTTTTGGGAAGCCGGGAACAAATTGGTTTTCAGTTCTTTTTTTATAGGTAAAATTTGTTTTTAGGTATTACAAGAGTAAATATAATTATATAAATAAAATGAAACGAATAACCTTGTATTCAATCATTTCATTTTTGAAATCAAAATATTGTCTGGAGGGCAGCAAGGCAGCGCAGTGGTTAGCATGTGTGCTGCACAGTTCTGAGGTCATGAGATCGAACCTCCTGTGTGGAGTTTGCTTGTTCTCCCCGTGCTTGCGTGGGTTTCCTCCGGGAACTCCGGTTTCCTCCCACATTAGAAAAACAGTCCAAATTGTCCCTAAGTGTGAATGAGCGAGTGAGTTGTCTGTCTCTGTGTGCCCTGTGACTGGCTGGCAACCAGTTCAGGGTGTCCCCTGCCCACTGCCCGAAGACGGATGGGATGAGCTCCAGCACCCCCGCGACTGAGGATAAGCGGTGCAGATAATGAATGGATGGATATTGTCTGGAATCAAGATGTGTGTCCTCAAACATATGCAAATAATTTTATGTAGTAAGTCAGCTATATATATGAACACAAATGGTATTGGTTTCTATAGGTCTCACTAACTCTTTTCAGAACATAACAAAAACGATTCAAATTAAACAGTTTATTAACCCTTTTTGCATGCAAGGACTATTATTGGACTCCTAAAAAAAGACAAACGTTCATAAACTTATCACCTACACACTCAACTAGTTTTACATCAAGGTCACTAGAGATATTAGATGGGATTGTTTTTTTCCATAAGATGAAAATTAGCGTACATGCATTTATTGTTGGTGATAATGGGACCTTGGATGCAACCGACTTACTGTTTGAAAAATCTCTCATGTGATGCTCTTTAAAAACAATCATTACAGGCTTTCCTGGAGCACTCGTCTTTCTCCTGTTTATTAATCAGCTAATTACGCATTGACAGTCATGCGCTTGCTGATTCCCACACTTAAATGAACAAAGCTCTTTCATGATTAAGCCTCTGTCTGTGGCTCTTCTTCGCTTCTATCGCTTACTCTCTTTGTCTTGCTCCTCCTTCCCTCTCACTCAGAGAGGAAAATGACTAATAAAGATTTAAACATGATACTGGATAGACCTCCCAGTCCTATGTTAAACGATTGTCTACAGTTTACGAAAACAAACAAGATTCAATACTAAAGTTGAGAAAAAAGACAACAGAAAGAACGGGTATTAAAAGACTGAAAGATGAAAGGCACTGATAGGAAGACATGGAGGCCGCTTGCAATGCAGTATTCCACCTACGGCATAATAATAACAAAATTATAGACTGAAAGTGCAATCTACCAAGCTTCGTGTCTGGTGAGGCACAATCCTATTTACATCTAAGAAAGCAATATATAAACTCTAGCATAGGAAAAACAAACATTTTTCCTACCCTAATTTAAAAATGGCTCCTCCTGAATAAAAAAAAAGATAGGTTATCCTCCATTAGGAAAAAAAATGCATGCTACAAGAAATAAATTACTGGTAAACTTGATTTGCTGTAAGCTTGCTGATACTATCACGAATTCTATAGTTCGAGGCTGGTGTGTGTGTCAAATAAGAATCCTTGATCGCTGACATGAGGCAAGTGCATTTCGTGCTTCACTCTGCATTTGCAGGTGCTCAGCACTGTGATACATTACATACTAATTGTGTTAACAATATTCATAATGTGAAAATTCAGCAATTTTGAAAAGCTAAATTCCAAAATTATGAAGTTGAATGGGAAAGAACTTTAACAATAAAAAGACACAACCATTTATTATATTTTTTTACTTTATATTTCTATGATGACAGGTGAGATACATCCGCACCTGTCTCCCATGACTGTACGGGCTCGGGAGGTAAACGCTGGTCCTGGAATAAAAAGGTCGCAAGTTTGATTCCTGGCTCCTCGTGTTAAATGTCGAAGTGTCCTTGGGCAAGACACTCAATCCCTAATGTCCCCGATAAACAGGTGGTTGGCCTATGATAGCATCGGTGTGTGAGCGTGTATGTGAATGGGTACATGTGAAGCACATTGTAAAGCGCTTTGGGAGGTCTTGATTGACTTAAAAAACGCAATATAAATGCTGACCAGACCATTCATCACTGATTAACCGTTATCTTACAGTACACAACAACATCATTTTCCCCTCCCTGTGAATACCATCTATTTCTTATTTTTTTTTACAAGAATAGTCATTAGTAATGTGTAAATAAAAAAATTTAAAAAATCATTCTATCTAAGGACTACAAACCTACCGCAAATTCAATCAACAGCCTGTCAGAAACACACAACCTTTGAGCTAAATGTGTTTTGGTCTGTTATCGATTTGAATTATTCTATAAAGAGATGTTGCGTTAATTTAAGCCAATCCAAAGTGTTCCAAATGTATTCCAAAACAGTCATTGTCGGGTAAAAAATGGTCCAAAACAAGTACAAATAAAAATGTCTCTTCTACGTCTTGAAAAAAGTGTTTTTTTTTCACTTTTCAAACAAATAATCTTTAATTTAGTTCCAATGTCTTCTATGTGTATTTTTGACATCTTTTCAATGATGTTTCTGCTTGGTAGACAGTGAGCTATTTTTACAACTAGGCACTGTAACTAGCAGTAGTGTTACAAAGTAATGTGTTACAAAGTTAAAAGTACTGTAACACGTTGATAAACACTTCAGTGATATTACAGCAGGCAGCACGGCAGCGCAGTGGTTAGCGCATGAGCAGGCACAGTTCTAAGGTCTTGGGAACCTCCTGTGTGGGTTCAAATCCAGCTACCGGACTGCCTGTGCGGAGTTTCAGGACGAATTAACAAATAGTCTGACAGAATCACACCAATTATCACGTCCTAAGAGAGCAGTTGGCATGATTATATGGTCCTACAAAGTACAACTGAATACAGTTACCGTGGTACTACATCTGAAGCACATAGTACAAGCATTTCCAATGATATTCCCCCTTTTATATATACTCGCATCTTAGCTGTATTTCAAACTATAACATAAAATCCTAGAATCAGGGGGTCAACTTAAATGCACAAGTTTGGTTGTGTGTCACCAGTAGCAAAAGGTAGGTGGCGCGTGGGGAGGAACTACCACAAAACTTTGTCAAGACATGCAGCGACGCAAGCGGTGTTGAAGGACGCAAAAGGGGTTCTTAGGGGAAGCCAGAGAGGGCAAAATAGTGCGGTGGGCTGCATTTCTGTCAGGAGAAGTGATGGTGGATGCAACGTTATTTGTCTTGCGCTGCCATGAGGCCTACCGCGCCAGGCTGGGCATTAATGAGGGGGAGGCCAGAGACGCCCGGTAGGAACACGACGCGCCTTCGACACGGGTGATCTGTCACGTAGCCGTCTGGCTCAGGAAGGAACACACATCGAAAAAACGAATAGCGGAAGGACCTACTGATAGGACTTTAGGGGGCCGGACTGTCAAACACATGTGTAACTGCCCTTTGTACAAAGATGGCATTCACTGACTTGAGTTGATAGTTTCTGTCCAACAAAATTACTTCTGCCTTTCTACCATTCTACCATTATCCCAGCACAATGATAAAGAACTGAAAAATGCTTGAAAATGAGGGCTGATTTACCTGGTTTCTCATAGTGCTAGGACTGAGCAATGTTGCATTTATAGATTGTTTAGGACTTAAGAGATGACTATAATCAAGGCCCATTGGCATGGATTTAGTGCACATTTTCTTTGCCTGCAGACCCAGTGCAGTCTCAGCATCATGAGCTGAGCTAACAGAGGGAGCAGTGTGGGTTGGCAGTGACGACTAGCAACATGTGTTGACTACTCCAGCTAGAAGTGCGAGTTGAACTACATCAGCTATCTGAGCTGGCAGCTTCATTCAAAGAAAGCTGGTATACATGTACGTGACTAAAACATTTTCCGTTTTATCCTTAGCCCCCTAGCCCTGAACCCCTAAACCTTAACTCAAACCCTCAACCCTTAAACTTTAACCCTAACTGTAGCCCCAACTCTGACCCCTTAACCCCCTAACCTAACTACCTTTAACCCTAACTTTGGCCTAACTCCCTTAAACCCAAAGACCCTTAAGTCTCAAACCTGGCACAGTTGTGGTTTTTGCTAATCGCTAACACACCAGGCCTACTCAAATGTTTTGTTATTGATGGCTATCTCGGTTTCGTGACTACATTTTACAGAACCATAAGTTATTTTAGAGAAAATGTTACATTTAGGGCAGCACGGCAGCGCGGTGGTTAGCGCATGTGCGGCACAGTTCATGTCTTGGGAACCTCCTGCGTGGGTTCAAATCCAGCTTCAGACTTCCTGTGCGAAGTTTGTATGTTCTCCCCGGTTTCCTCCCACATTCCAAAAAACATGCATTTCAGGTGAATTGGCCCTAGGTGTGAATGAGCGAGTGAGTTGTCTGTCCCCGTGTGCCCTGCGATTGGCTGGCAACCAGTTCAGGGTGTCCCCTGCCCACTGCCCGATGATTGCTGGGATGGGCTCCAGCACCCCCGCGACCCTACTGAGGATAAGCGGTGCAGCTAATGAGATGTTACAACATGTGCTTTACTCGGCTATTAAAAACACCTGTCCCCCCTCGCTCAGGACAAATTAACCAATCTCACCACTTGTTACGTCCTAAGAGAGGAGTTGGCATGATTATATGGTCCTGCAAAGTACAACTGAATACAGTTACCGTGGTACTCCATCTCAAGCACATAGTGCAAGAATTTCCGATGATAGTCCCCCTTTTATATATACTCGCATCTTAGCTGTATTTTAAACTATAACATAAAATTCTAGAATCAGGGGGTCAGCTTAAATGCACAAGTTTGGTTGTGTGTCACCAGTAGCAAAAGGTAGGTGGCGCGATGGCGTTCACTGACTTGAGTTGATAGTTTCTGTCCAACAAAATTACTCTACTCCGAACTCAAAATTCTGCCTTTCTACCAGTCTACCATTATCATAGCACAATGATAAAGAACTGAAAAATGCTTGACAATGGGGGCTGATTAACCTGGTTTCTCATAGTGCTAGGACTGAGCAATGTTACATTTATAGATTGTTTAGGACTTAGAGGTGACTATAATCAAAAAAGATAGCTTGTTAAGGCCCATTCGCATGGATTTAGTGCACATTTTCTTTCCCTGCAGACCCAGTGCAGTCTCAGCATCATGAGCTGAGCTAACAGAGGGAGCAGTGTGGGTTGGCAGTGACGACTAGCAACATGTGTTGACTACTCCAGCTAGAAGTGCGTGTTGAACTACACCAGCTATCTGAGCTGGCAGCTTAATTCAAAGAAAGCTGGTATACATGTACTTGACTAAAACATTTTCGGTTTTATCCTTAGCCCCTTAGCCCTGAACCCCTAAACCTTAACTCGAACCCTAACCCCTTAAACTTTATCCCTAAACCCTAACTGTATCCTCAACTCTGACCCCTTAACCCCCTAACCTAACTACCTTTAACCCTAACTTTGGCCTAACTCCTTCAAACTCAAAGAACCTTAAGTCTCAAACCTGGCTCAGTTGTGGTTCTTGATAATCACTAACAAACCAGGCTTACTCAAATGTTTTGTTATTGATGGCTATCTGGGTTTCATGACTACATTTTACAGAACCATAAGTTATTTTAGAGAAAATGTTACATTTAAAAATAAGTATGCTGTCAAAAAATAATAAATGAAAAAATTTGAAGAACAAAATGTTCCAATGTCTTCTCAATTAACAATAGTTCTTAAATTAAAAACTATTGGTTACTTCACAAATTAGGCTAAAAACAACTTAAGATATTTTAGTCTAACCTCAGTGACACTAGGAAATATGGGCAAAGAGTGATGTACACAAAGCATACATTAAACAAGACATGAAACAACAAGATATTTAACTACCGATTAAGACCTAAATATTACCGAATTGCACATAATTTAGAAGCTTCCGACATTCCAACATATGTCAGGTTTAGAGTTTTGGAAAGCTGATTGATAGTGTTAGAAAATAGAAAATGGTCAATTTAAGGTGTCGAAATGTAGTGAGAATCTAATCCAAACAGATACCTGCTTTAGATGTTGGTTTTCGGTTGTCGTTTTTCAGCTTAAATCCAGCCTTCGTTCTTTTTGTAGAAGCGCTAAATGGGTGAAGAAAAGCGACAAAACAACAGCTGGGTACCGCCAAGGTAATTCCCCACGGACGCTGAGAACACACCTCTGGACGGCAGACCATTTTCACTCCTGATTACAGACGCTCAAATCAAGCTCTAACTTGAACAACAATCGACTTCATGTGGCCTGCTTCAACAAAGACAAGAGATCTCAAGTTTCACTTTTGATGAAATAAAGATGAGATAAACAGAAACCATCAATGTTTGATTGAACGTCGCTTTTGCGCATTTACGTCAAACAACAAGACATCCAAATATGATAGTTTGTCACTCTCGGCAGTGCTGAGAGTCCGGAGGAGCGACAGCATGCGGGATGCTGCCAAGGTGGAGATTTATATTGAGCAGTTGCAGCTGCAGGAACTTACATTGGACAGCATGAGATGGTTGATAAATCACGGTGGACAGCGAACACTAGACACGAGACTCAGGAAAACACCATAAACACAGATGGAGGCGGCGGGGGGGCAGTCAGGAGCACACTACTTATTAAAATACCTTACCGGTCACTATTTGTAGCTCCAGTTTAGAGAATGCAACTTCTTCATGTACAAGTAACATCCGATTTACGACCTGCTCAGCTTAAGTCCACGTGTATATACAACCATGGCCAACAGATTCTTGTTTAGTTTTTTTTTTCCTGAAGTGGCTCGTTTTCGGGGTTTTTTTTCAAATGCAATGTTTAGCACCAAAGCATGTATCAGCCCACCAGCATGTACAACTATTTGGGCAGCCAGCCGGCACAGCTATATACCACTACACTCAGTAACTAGATTAGAAGTCGACTGATTTTTGGGCAAGCCGATTATCGACACCCATATTTGTGGATTTGACTTATATCGGTATTGCTGTTTTTATACATTTGACTGGCTGATCATTTATGCTCGCTAAAGCATTGGCACTTTTTTCTGTTGCCCAGAGTTTCACTAACATAAGCAAACGGTTATCGCTTAAAATCTGCCTGGCAACCCAATGTGCATGCGTGCTCCAAGCATGCCGTTTGCGTCACTGTCACAGTTCAGAGTTCACAGTCGAGGAAGAGGAGGGTTTCCAATAAGATACCGAGGAGTAGGACACAGCCAGCATTCCATCAGCCAAAATTAAAGACTTTTTAGCAAAATTTTACACAAAATTTGTGGAAAGGAATAACCTGGAAAAGGTGTTGGAAAGTGGCCTATCGCTACGTCTACCTCGCGTTTTTCCGACAGATTGTCAAGAGCCGGCAAAAGTGGACGTCATTGGATAAGTTTTTCAATAAACTCAAGGCATAAAGGTAAATGAATATTTTCATGATTTCCTTTATTCTTGGCTTGTTACATTGTGTGCCCCTTACTTTATGTTTATTGTGCGGTAAACTAATCTTACAATCGAATTATTTCATGTTCTGATGCCCTTTTATTATTTATTAAAAACATGTTATACTGTTCTTTTGCAGGGCTTGGAAGAGATTACCGCATTTACTGGTACATACAAAATGCGTCTCTACTTACGTTTTCAGGTTATAAAATTACCTCTAGAAAAACTTAAATTCGTAAGTAGGGGTATAACTAATTATAATCACTTAGCACTAGCTGACTTAACGGTATGTTATATTGAACTACCTCAGTTCTCAGGGATAAAATCCTGCATGATGAACATGAATGATTCTAACATTTAGTTTATGTACCAAGGATTTTGCAGGTATAAAAACTTTAAAATTGCTTAGGATGCTAACAGTAATACCATCAAGAGAGCCCATGTTTTGAAAAAAGATGATTCAAGATGGTCACAATAGGTTAAGAAACAACCACTCTACAACTATGTCATGTAAATTACATATTTTATAACTCAAAAGCATTCGCAATTTATGTCTGTTGCATACACATCATTAGTAGGCACTGGGCAGGTGAAGGACAGAGTCACTAGCCATTCCATTATTCAACGCAATAAATGGATGCAATTTGGTACCAAGTAAAGCTGTTTAAAACCAACCTCTTTTATCCGAATGAATGATGGAACCTGGTACTGTTGAGCTATATCAATAAACATCAGAAGCTTGCGTCCTTCACTAAATCAAGGAACTAGCAACATTTTTTATTTGGATGACAAACAGGAAGTAAAGCAAAGAGGGCGGCAAGGCAGCAAAGCTGGACAAACCAATTCAGAATTCAATCCAGGATGCACACTAAACCTGTGACCATCAGATTAATGAAATAAGACAGGTCCAGTGGTTTAAGCGCACACGACTCAATATGCATCTAAAATGAAGCCCTGACATCAGACTTGTTACCCGTTGGCTTTTTATTTCTATATTTTTAGGAGTGGTTGACTGAGTCTATTTTCCCCTCACTACTAGTTATAACATTGTAGAAATAGCATTATTGCAATAAAGTAACAACATAGTAAAAAGATGACAACTGTTATTTTAGACTGACAAATCAAACTGGTACCTCTTCACGCTAATCAGTAAACTATCTTGGTGAAAGTTATGTGCAATGAGGCCTGTGTCTGGTGAGGCAGAGTCGTATTAACAAATAAATGAACGTAGTATTCCTAATTTCATTGGCAAAGCAAGACAGCAACATAGACACTGTACCATAGAAAACATGTTTTATTGTCTTCCCTTAACTTAAAAATGAAGTCCACGCAACGAGAATATAATTACTTGATGATTTCATTTGCTGTTAGCTTGATAATTCTGTCACTTATTTCAATCATGTGCAAAATCCGGCCCGGGTGCCAGTTACGGCCCATGATCACATTTTACATGCCCGGGGCCTCTGTCATAAAAGCAATAATATGTGGCCCGCCAGTTAAGTTGACCACAGTATAAAATATGCTTATACAAAAAAAATTCACCAGATGATGGCAGTAGCCCTTGGACAAGTTGCCCTTAGCTTTCTGTGAAAATGTTAGTTGATTTTAGTTATTTCCGACATTAAAAGTAGACTGTGAGTGTTGCCGCTTCCAGGACAAGTGGAAATTGGAGTATTTTTTTCACAGAAATCTGAAACAACTGTGTCTGCCTAATTTGCCAAGAGACTGTGGCTGGTTTCAGAGACATGATATCAAGAGGCACTGCCAGACGAGACATGCAGACTACAAATAGTTAACTGGAAACAAATACTGAGAAAAGGTGAAGCACCTGGAAGCTGTTTTAATGGCACAGCAGCGCTATTTCACAAGACTGCGAGGTACATGAAAATGCTACAAAGGCAAGCTACGAGGGCAAGACGCTGATTGCCAAGCACTGCAAACCTTTGACGGAATTTATTAAAGAGTGTTCAAAAAATGTCAGTCTGACATTTTCATCTTACCAAATCTGACCCGCTTTCTGAAAAATGTGGTGACCCCTGACCTATTCTATTGTTTGGGGCTGAGGTGTGCTCTGAATCAAAATGCTTGGTCTAACTATCGCCCTCTGCCATGAGGCAAGAGAACTGCGTACCTCACTCTGCATCTGCTTAGCATAATTGTGTGTTACATACTAATTTTATTAATAACAGCGATATTGAAGAAAACCTTGAAATTGTAAAATGAGAGAGAAATTTAAGACTGAATAAATATGACCATTTAATAATGTTTTACATTTCATATTTCCAAAATGCACATTTTCAACTGTCTCCCCTGACTGCATGTCACTGGTTGGTGACCCCGATGCTACAGCAACTGTGGGACATACAAATACTAACAAAGGCAGCTCCTAGCAAACTATCTACAATGTACAAAATGAACTCATTTAGTAAGTTACAATTCAATGCCTTTAAGTAAATACTATGTCCCATTGATCGTTTAAAGCAGAGTGGAAGATATTCCATGAATAGTAGTGATTGATTTGCATTTTTATATAGCGAGCTGAGCGAGCTACTGCCGCCCCAGTGCTCGTGTAGAACTCATATTAACAAATTACACCTGCACTGCGCTTTCTGCGCCATATCTCAGCCGATCTGAAATGGGAAATATACCCCCCCAACCCCAACGGCTTAATGGCCCTGACTTCTGAGATGTAAACTTGAGGTCAAGGTCCGTTCCATCACTGGTTGAGGTGTGGGGAGTGGGGCTCAACTGTGATAGATGTTTGTGTACGGGAAGATAGGTAAGGGTGCCGCCGTGGCACGAAACGAGCGATTCGGTTACAGTGGGACCTCGCTACTTCGCAGTTCCACGTTCGCGGGTTTAGAGCTTCACGGGTCTAAAAAATAATAATAATAAAATGAAATAATTTAAAAAAAAAAAAAAAATTAAAAAAGAAAATTTTCTTTTAAAGCATTTTTGAAGGGGCGTCGCTACTTCCTGGTTACACGTTCGCAGGTTCAGAGCTTCGCAGGTCTAAAAAATAATAATAATGAAATGAAATAATTACAAAAAATTTTTTTTTTTTTTTTTTTTTTTTTTTTTAAGCATTTTTGAGGGGCGTCGCTCTTGGC
Organism: Urocampus carinirostris; assembly: GCF_059441175.1. Lineage (NCBI taxonomy): Eukaryota > Metazoa > Chordata > Actinopteri > Syngnathiformes > Syngnathidae > Urocampus > Urocampus carinirostris. The sequence goes on along the minus strand of NC_142363.1, from coordinate 17,933,125 downwards.
GGATTTTCACTTTTCGCGAATGGTTTCGGTCCCCATCAACCGCAATAACCCTAGGGATTACTGTATTCGCAACTGCAGTGAGACCTTGCTTTATCGCGGTCAAGCTTTTGTATTTTTTTTCTTTCCATTGGATGCTTGCAAAGGAAATTACATAGGATGCTAGTTTTTATTTTGATTATTATACCTCATTGTTCTTAATTATTTTGCACATTTACTTTAGGGGTCCCAAACTCGCTGCCCCTAGGACAATTGCAGCCCCCAAGATGATAATTAGAGGCCCCCGCCTTAATATAAAAGTTAAAGGGAAATTGTGTTTAATTTTTCCCAATAGATGTCGCTGTATTCTGTGGTGCCACTGTAAACAAGCGCTAAAAGCACAGCAGAAAAAGACAAAATATAAATAGAGCTTTTCAAGTCAATGAAGACCTCCCAAAGTGCTTTACAATTTGCTTCACACTTACCCATTCACACACACACACTCAAACACCAATAGGGAGTCAGCCATGCAAGGCGCCTACCTGCTTATTGGGGGCATTAGGGATTCAGTGTCTTTCCCAAGGACACTTCGACATATAACACGGAGGAGCTGGGAAAGGAACCTGCGACCTCTTGATCCCAAGACGAGCGCTCAAAGTGGCCAAAACGCATTATTATTTTTGAAAAGGACAGGGAATTAGAAAAAAGACAAGAAAAAAGGAAAAGAAAAAGGACAAAAAAAGGAGGTAGAAAAATTTAAAGAGAAATAAGACAAAAAGTAAAACTCAAGAAAAAAGGAAAGAAAAATGAAAGAATGAAAGAGAAAAAATAAAAAATGAAAAGAAACACGAGAGAAAATTGCTTTTTAAAGTTTTTTTTCTTTGTTTCTCTTAAAGTGAAATAAAAGGAAAGGTATTTTCTTTACTTTCTTTCATTTTTCCTTACGTTTTTCTCCATTTTCCTTTTGCAGCTTTCTTTTCCCATATTTTCTCTTTATGGCATGTTTTCCTTTTGCCTATTTTTCTTATTTATTTTTCTATATTTTTTTATATTTTTAAAACACTCAGCAATTTCAAATAATTTCTGCTTCAAAGAAGCTTGAATAGCTTTTCATTTAATTTGCATCTAACGATGTGCATTTTTAGTTTATTTTAATTTTTTACGCAAGACAGAACAACAAATGGGGACATTAAAGTGTGTTTTTTCACACTTACCACGTTTTTAAATTATAAATTAGGGGTTGTTTTTCCTTCCGCAAAAAAACAAAGCTGCTACTCACGGTTGCTAGCTGCTCTAAGTATATGGATTTCATAGTATGAAGCTATAGTGTTTCGGATCTTTATTTTTGGGACATGTTCTTTCAATTCTGAATTAAAGTACCAGTAAATGAGATATTGACGTCAACATTTTCTTAGCACCCAAAAAATTAATACACTTGCTGTGTTATTCGTTGAGGGGACACAGAATTAAAAAAAAAAAAACATCCCTGTGGGCCTATTTTCTGCGTTGACATTATTGTCTTTTATTGAAACTAAATCAGATACAACATGTTGAAAAAGTAAACAAAAAGAAATCGATATCGAGGTATTCACTTAATGATTTTTTTCTATAAAGTGTTAGAATATTGACATTTTTCACCGCATATAGTCATAATTGTTTGAGTTTTTCTGTTATATACTATTAATTATTTTACATCACCACATAAAAACATTATTATGTTAATCATTCAGTATTGGCATGTACTTTTTTGTCTTGTTTCATTCACTTGTCTCCCAAATATATACATTTATGTAGTGGTCATACAATCTCTGAATTCTTGAAGGATTCCGTCTGGACCAGTCATGGTGTCTTAAGAAATTTCCACGAACCTCTGTCTTCCGCCCCTTTCCAATACAAATGATCGTCAGGCATTTTGTAAGTACACTTGTGTAACCATCACAGCCTTGTTCTGTAACTCAACTCATCTAGTGACTCGGCTGTTGATTTGCTCATGCAGAGAAAGAAACCTTTGTAAAAACAAAACAAGGGGATATAAAAAAGTAGAAAAACGCATAGAAAGAACTGATAATGCTTCTCACTGATTTGTTTTATCCTGAACCACTGAAGAAGAAAATGCGTCAGACACCAAAAACTTGTACACACCACGACAATGAGATCATTACAGTCACCTACTGTAGTGCATGTGCCATTACATTTAACTGTAGCCCAATATGTCTAGCTATCCCTCTAAATTGAAGGACTCCATTCACCCTTTTGACACATCTGAGACCATATGGCAACATAAGCATCTCCACAACCAGAAGGCCAAATAAGGGCAGCCTTTTACCAAGCAGCATGTTCCATGACCTCAGCACCCATAAATCACATGACCGGCGAGGAGGCGTGTGGCGTGGGGAGCCGTGCAAGTGCTCCCTTTGAGTCTTTAAGTTGTATAATCAATAGATATAAAAATAAATGGCCTGGCCGCTATTCTCTCTCAGCTGGTCGACTAATAAAATCCCACTAATGCATATTTCATTTACTTTTATACTTATTGATCAACTGCACTCCAGTTAGTAAATCACGCATCTATCGATCCCTCAATCGTACCTCTGCCGGACAGCACATAACCAGCCATTTGCACCTCTGATAAAGACCTCGTCCATTGAATTCCACGCAGTAAATCTCTGCAAACTAACTTTTTAATTCGAAAATCGATATGTGTTCAAATGTCCCATTATTTCACCAGGCGAGCCCAGGATAGTGAAAGTAATACTCAAGATGCGTTTGGGGTTAACGAGGTTCAGTCATCGCTTTGTTTATTATGAAGATTCGGAGGAGAGACACTAACCAAGATTTTGCAAATGGCATCATGCTTGTAAAAAATGGATGTTTCTTAAGAGAGATCTTTGTGAAAAGAACTAAGCATGTCCTAAAATTAATTGCAAATATTTCATTTGTGGGTATTTTTTCCCTCAGGAGCTCAGTGTCTGATCCGAGATAAGTTCTCATAGCATCATTGCTCCTTTATTTAGTACTTGTGTGTGTTGGGCGAGGTTAATTGAATTTCTGTGTGTGTTTGTGTGCACTCTTTAATATAAATCATCGTAGATCTTTGGCCATTCCCACATATTTTTACATTCTACCTAACTCAAGTAGTAAGAAAAACAGCAGAAGTGAAAAGCAGATGTAACAGAGTGATCTCATCCTTATACTTCAACCTCAACTCAAAATTCTCAAAAGAAAAACGGCACAAGAACAAAAGCATTTTATATCAGGCAAAACATATTAGATAAAATATATAGCTGCTGGTTCCACCAGCTCAGTGGCCTTAGGGTTAGGGCGCCCAACCCGAGACTGGGAGATCGCTAGTTCGAGCCTCAGCCGAGTCAGACTTACTTTTACATTGGTACCCGTTGCCTTACCGCTCGGCATTAGGGGGTGAAATTTGGGAATTCCCAACAACAGGTCTTGCGACACATTGAGGGGGCTGGGAATACCCTCTTCTGTTTCAATATTCCTGAAAGAGTCAAGAGGGTGAGTGCGTCTTTGACTCTAGCCACCGCCCACTAGGGGGATATACATACATACATCCATCCCATCCATCCAATATCTTCGGCTTAGCCAGGCTCGTGTTGCAGGGGAGGCAGCTTTATAAGGGAAGCCCAAACCTCCGTTCTTCCAGCTCATCTGACGGGATCCCGAGGCATTCCCAGGCCAATCTAGAGCCATAGTCTCTCCAGCGTCTCCTGGGTCAACCCCAGGGTCGGTGGGACATGCCCGCTACACCACCTGAGGGAGGCGTCTAAGAGGCCTCCTTTATCAGATGCCCGAGCCACCTCAAATGGTTTCCTCTCAATGCGGGGGAGCAGTGGCTCCACACAGAGTCCCTCCTGGATGACTGAGTTTTTTACCTTATTTCTAGGAGAGAGCCCAGCCACACTGCGGAGGGAATTCATTTCAGCCACTTGTATCCGGGATCGTGTTCTTTCGGAGTTATATAAAAAAAAAAGTTTATTGAAGATACCACATTTTTCATTATCGAGTTACCAGCGTTAATTCAACACTGCTCCACTCTGTTCACTGAGGTAGGGATAAAAATCTACTCTGTAAGTGTTCATTTAGCACTGTTTATTTAAAGGTGCTCAGTAATGGTGTTATTTTAATACTTTAAATGGAGACTTTTAACAAGTAAATTGAGCCCCTTTTGCTAAACTAGAAAATATGGACTACTGAATAATACTGGCTTTTTCCATTTCATTTTAATGGTAACATGGTAAGTTTTTTTTACATACAAATAATTTTGTATTTGGTCCCTGTTGAAAATCAAAGATGACTAACAGAGCAATAAGAAAATATGGCTTTGTTTATCTAATCATAATGTAAATTATTTGTTGGGTTTTCAGTAGATTCAATCAGATTTATTAGACTACATGCGTTATTAAAAAAAATTAACATTCAATCAGTCTGTCCCTTGGCTTGTAGGCAACTTTTTCATTTGGCCCTTTGTCCGTTTGACTTTGACACCACTGTACTGGAGTATAGCCAAGACACAAGAAAAAGGAGTTGTGAGGAAAAAGTATGTGAGATGGATTGTTTTCAGGTCATATGAGATGTTTCTTAAAGGAGGAATAGTCCCTGCGGGTGCCGACTAAAAGATCGGTGACAGCGGGTCAATTGCAATCTTGGCGTCCACATCCAAAAGCAGATCTATCAATTAAAAAGAATACATCAAAGCGGAGGCGAGGTGCTGCGGTTACAAAATGGCTATTTATTTTCATCAGTGAACACAGCGCTTCAGGTGTGAGCAGGATCTCAAGATTAATAGAGCTATTCAAATGAATCAGAAAGGATTAGGGTCTCTTGGGAACATAATCAATAGCTCCAAATCAATAATCAATAGGCCACTCACACCAATATACTAACTGCTGACACAGAGATCTCACAATTAAAATGAAACTGTGGAAAGGAGGGGCAAAGGGACTATGATTTATCTCAGCGCGTGAAATGAGTCAATATTGAGAAGCCTCTCAGGTGGTAGGCATTTAAGAATCGCGACGTGCCTGGCGGGCCCTGCATTACCCAAGCAAGTCTTGCTCTGAGGCGAGGATAAGCGGCAGGCCGGCTCATCTCAGCCTCCATCACTTAACATCAAATTTTCCATTGTTGCCGTCAAGCGGCGCCAAACGGGAGATGACAGCTTTTATTAATATAATGTCGTTTCGGCGCCGATGCAGTACAAGATTAATTCCTACACCCGGACCTGAGGGTAAACACTTTTTTCCCTGGCCTGGGGAAAGAGAGGGGGGGGATCCATCAAAGTGCACAGAGGAAAGATCCTCAAAAAGAATGACGTTTTGGAAAAGCAGGTCGTTTATTTATTGAGGGCGTTGGTGATTTCAGTTCTTGCTTTATAGTTCTGTTTGTAGGGGGATTGTTGAGACTAACGCTGGAATGCAACTACTTTTCTCGGTAAGGAGTACGTTATTAATCCAATTTTCTAACCCAACTATCGCTACAACAATTTGCGTTATTTTAATTTTTCATTGTTTAAGAGCAAATCGTTAATAACAATGTCCACTGCAATTCGACAATTTCTTCTCCTTCCCTCTCTTCACTAAATACAGGCTGGGATGTTTAATTCCACCTATAAAACACAACTGAATAGAGTTATGGTGGCACTGTCTCAAGCACAGAGTACGAAAACACGTAATTTTTCTCCTGTATATTCTGTAAATTTCGGACTATAGGCCATGAATTTTTCCCAAGCTTTCAACCCTGCGTCTTATGCAACGATGCAGCTAGTTTGTGCATTTTTTTAACGGTCGCCAGGGGCGCCTGAGCCATTAAAGGAAAGAGTGAGACACATGTTAAGTGTGTCGAGGAAGACACTTCGCTCTTTGGGCATGAATAAAACTAGCATGAACAGACCCTCATCATGGACAACGTCTCAATCGAAAGGGGAGGGCTAACTGCCATATTGGGAATAATTTAACAAGTCTGCCCGTTTGTAAACGCAAATGATGTGCAGACGAACAGATTACAAGAAGCAATGCCTAACGATGCAGAAAGGTTTAAGGTGAATTTATTTTATGTCAGTTATGTGTTTTGGAGTAAATATTTTACACTGTTGGATTCTATGGATTATCCTTGATGTAAAAAAGCCATTTTCGCAGACATTCAAAGTTGCAAACAGCCAGAGGACGTATTGGTGAGTTACCTTAGCTTTAAAGTTTTCGGCTATCTTGTTTCAGACTGATTGTGATGTTTCTCTGAAAGGTGTATTTTGAAATGGTCATCATGACTTGAATCTCAAGAGATTAAGCTTTCCAATGATAAATGGAATGACTTATTTCAGTGACTAGTGACATCGTACAGACACGTATTTGTTTAGCAGAAGTCAGACGGCCGACCGGCGGAATGTTAAGGGGTTAAGGTACCATGCATTATAAAAACTCTTTCTGTCTTGCCGTCTTTCTTTGTAAATATCTCATGTCTCAATGTGGGCACATGCGACTTATAGTCACGGGCGGCTTATGTATGCACAAATTGGCTTTTCTTTTAAAAATGTACTGGGTTAGGCTTATAATCAGGAGCGAATTACCTTACCCGCATCCTGAGTCGTGTTTACAACTGTAAAATGAAATTATGTTCCAAAATGGATATGGAATGTCTCGCTGTATTAGCTTGCAAGCTCTCAAGGTTACATACGTCAAGAGATATGAAGATTTCACTGCTTCCACGTGTTTCTTCTCTTCGTTTTATTATGTGGATATTTTTAAGCAGTCTTAGGTGGCCGGTTTCAAAGCGAGTATATATGGTAATTTGTAACTGGTACTTTTTAGTGACTTTCAGAGTAACGCGCTACCTTTGGGTGTCAGTATTCTTAGAAACTTTAATTGTACACACACACATATATTATATATATATATATATATATACACACACACCGTATTTTCCGCACTATAAGGCGCACCTAAAAGCCTTTATTTTTTTCAAAAGCTGACCATGCGCCTTATAATACAGTGCGCCTTATATATGGATCAATATAAAGTCGCAAAGTCTTGCAACTAAGGCAAGCAGCCACCGGATAGACTTTCCCCCGAAGGCGAAGTAGTCCGAGGTGTATGCTGGGATTTATATACCGGCGTTTCATTTCCTAACCAATCTGTCAATCATCATTTGAATCAGTCACTATTGGCTAAAGTTATTCGGAGGTAAAGGGGGCTGATCCTTTTTATCATTTACAGGCTCGCATAGGCTAAAGGGGCGAAACAAAGCCTGCAATTGGCCGAAAAAGATGAATGTGAATCACACGTTGGGTTGCACTACGGCATAGAGAAAACATTTTTTACTATTCTGTATTTGTAAATATTTTACACTCCTGGATTTACTACACTCACGGTTGTAAGAAGACCATGGTTACGTATCATTATTGAACGTGATGGCTGCAAGAGAACTTAGGTGAGCTATGCGGCTTTATATTTTCCCAGTATCTTGTTTTAGAACGATCTTGATGTTTCTGTGATGAGTCTATTTTTAAACTAAATTCATTTCAAAGTGTTTATTGTCATATGCACAGTAAAGAACCCTGTTTCCCTGCACAATAAAATTCTTACTTTGCTGTCCACACAGTTGCCAGCAAAAAATAAAATGGAAACTAAAAAATGTTTGGTATTTCTTGAATCCCATGACCTTCCGAATGATATTTGGAACGATGCATTTGAGTTATTGGTGACATCGTACAGACACTGTTTCCGTACATGTCTGAGACACGTTTTTGCTTCTTTGCAAGCTTTCGGAATGTTAAGGGGGTAATAAGTTTGACTGAACTATCCGACTGTCTTGTCAACGTTCCCCATTGTAGCGCCTTATAATCCGGTGCGCCTTATGTATGGAAAATATAGGACCAAAACCTATTTTTGGGGGTGCGCCCTATAACCCGGTGCGCCTTATAGTGCAAAAAATACGGTATATATATATATATATATATATATATATATATATATATATATATATACCGTCACACACACACACACAATTATATACTCAGTAAAGTACTGATACTGTATATCTTATAGGGAAGGTTATCATTGTGATATTTTGTGCTAATTTCTCATTTTCTTCTCATGAAATTGCCTCAAAAATAAATTGTGAATTTCTTTTTTCTTTTTTTGTGTAATTTTTTTTTTAAACCGGGCTGGGTGCCACCAGGCTGAACTTACCCAAGCGCACCACAGGAAGTGGTGCCCTGAGGACCCTGGCGGTTAAGGATCCGTAAACTGTGAATCCAGATGGTAATTGAATTACTTTTTAAATGAAGTAACTAGTAACAGTAACTAAGGCATGTTTTTAAGGTAAGGCGTCTAACACTGGTAGGGGCAATGTATCAGGACACTGGAAGAAGCCAAACTCACTGGAGAGTGGATTTCAGCAGCTCGGGGAGACCGATTTAGCCAGCGCAGTCCGGCGGGACACATCACAAGCCCCTCTCGCCGATCACTCCCTCTCCCTCGTTCATTTGGGAGTATGATTTATACTTTTTGAAGTGAAGGGTCTTGAATCCCACTATAAAGGAATTAAGAGGTGTCCCCCGAGTCTGCCATTCAAATGAGAGCATGGCTGGGATATGAGGGCTTTTTAGCACAGATAAATTAGTATTCACAATGGCTCAAACTGGAATCTGAAGGAACCTTTCAGGTGGAGAAGAAAGAGTCTGTTTGGAGAGGAACGCCCTAAGAAGTCAGGGGCTTTTCATAGCGCTCGTGTATTTGCCCCTCATCAAGGAGAGCTTTGGGAAATAATCCCGCCTGTGTGTGTGGAACCAAATTAAGAATGCGCCATAAATAGGCAATCAGTAGTCCCGCAGTCGTGAGGCCAAAGGGGCCACTTTCTCTGCCATATACATACAACAGTTCCTGGTATAACCGGGAGCCATGTGCAAGCAGCGTTGAGGGAAACCTTTTTTCCACCATACAGCCGGATATGTATTGCAATGTGTTTTAGCGTTAACATTTGGTGCACTGACCTTGAAAACTTTTGAATAGCAATATTTGTTAATCGGAAAGTTTTCGCGCATGAACACTCCGTCTTTCCTCTACAATTGTGTGGGGGCACTATTATATTTATATATCACCTGCTTCTAAAATTGTATCTTTGCTAATCACTTGATAAATAAATAATGCAAAAAAGGAGCTCCCTTTACAGCTTCATTCAAGTTAAAAAAACACACTTATTTTTGACCTCATTCCATGAAAAATCTTGGTCGACAGGGAGATATTTTTGCTTATCTTATGTACACGTGAAGTCTTTTTAACTTTTCTATTTTAGTCGATCTACCATTTTACTATATTTGTATTTGCTTTTTTGAGTGAGATGAGAATAGTAACTAATCATCTGATATCGCCAATATTTCTTCTCGTTTGAAGTATTTTTTTTTCTCATTTTAGAAAGAAAAGGGATGCCCAAATAACTTGCTAATTTCAGTCATTCGTGTAGTCGTAAAAAATAAAACTATTACATTGTAACAACATCAGAAAATTTGGCCTGGTATTTCTTTTTTGTAAATAAGTTATACATATAGCTAAATAAATACAGTACATTAAGCATTACTGGAGAATGTCTTTGCCAATAACGTACATTTTTCCAGTACAGCATGGACTTTAATCTAAATGTGACAACATCATAAAATAAACAATAAGGTATTGCACTGATATCTACAGTACAGTTCTAGCAACACTTGTTTGTGCACAGAAATAACGGACAATTTAGACTATTAATGTATCTTACATGTAAAACACAACATCAACTAACAGGTTAAACACATTGTGGATTTTTCTAATTAGCTGCTACTTGCACATTGGACTAGAAGCATTTAAGGGAGTCTGTGTTCATCAATATATCGAGCTTCGTTCGAAAAGACCAAATCGTTTCTCCAATAGAAACATTCTCCAGAAGGGGAAAAGCTGAAGACTTAGGCGAAGAAGAGGGCTTTTGGACAACTTGCCATTTGGTCATGGTTATACATTATTGAACTATCGGGAAAATAATGAGACTTATAACTAACAAAACCTGCTGCAACTGAAAATATATGATTAAAAAGAAAAGTTTTGAGAAAAACAAAAACAATAATAACATTTGAATACAAGCAGCAGTCTGGCTGAATTATAATGGATATAACTATTACCTAGGAGGGTAGGTAAGTGTGAGTGGGTGGGTCAGTAGACAGACAGACAGACAGACAGACAGACAGACAGACAGACAGACAGACAGACAGACAGACAGACAGACAGACAGACAGACAGACAGACAGACAGACAGATAGATAGATAGATAGATAGATAGATAGATAGATAGATAGATAGATAGATAGATAGATAGATAGATAGATAGATAGATAGATAGATAGATAGATAGATAGATAGATAGATAGATAGATAGATAGATAGATAGATAGATAGATAGATAGATAGATAGATAGATAGATAGATAGGACAGATCATTTTATTTAGAGTTATGGATGGATGGATGAATAGCCTCTGCTGCATGTGTCCCACAAACAAATGACTGTACTCTTAAAATGCCTATAAGCTTAGGGGATAGCTGCCATTACATAAACATGTGTTGTTGGGCACCAATTGTTAAATACAAAGTTGTGATGAAGGTGCCAAAGCCCCATGTGTTGGTAAGCACAACAGAGCCACATGCATTTGTGAGTTAATTACTCCTATAAGTAGACAGTACTGGTTGAATCCCCAGACAGGAGGCTCCTCTCAGACCTGTCAGTCAGGAGAGCCCGAAACGGGCAACATGCCTCTCATAGTCAAGGTGTAGTGACAACTGTTAAATCAGAGGCCGACTGGCCCCACCACAGCTAATGAGATTAGCAAAGGCTTCAGCGCTCATTAACACAACATGACAACGTCTTATTAGAGTCGCCTGGATGCCCAGGAAAAAGCCCCTTGGTGCAAAATACTGTAGCTTTCTTTTGTGAAATTATTCTCAAATCTGAGGGTCGGTGTCTGATGTGTAAGATTGAACTTTTGTTTTCTAATGTCTTGCCTGCCCCTTAGATTCACTCTACGCTGTCCCAGTCTGATGCTGAGATTATAATTCATGGGTTTCTTACCTCCAGTCTTGTAAACTGTGATGGACAACTCTCCGGTCTACCGGTGTCTAGCGTCAAAATGTTGCTAAATGTTTGAGCAGGGTTTTAACTAGGACCCAGTAATGTGATCGCCGTACCTCAATTTAAGCTGACCGGCACTGGCTTACTGTCAGTTCACATGTGATTTTAAAGTTCGGTTAGTAACATACAAAATTTTGTATCGACTTGCCCCCTCATCGCTTTCTGATTTATTTTTCTCTGGTCTAAAAGTGATTTCAAGAGGCAAGAAGAAATCCGCAGGTTCGAGAGCGTTCTCCATTCGGGCATACTCTTCTGATATACGATGTGCAACCTCAGTGGAATTGTTCAAATTGATGCTTAAGAAACCCTAATATTCTGTAGCTTCTGAGTGATGTTGACGTACTACTGCTTAATTTTATGTTCCTGAATGAGAATGAGGCTGAGGCTGGTTGGTGCATGTATTTCAAATCATTGTACCACTTCGACATGATGTCCATCATCTAGAACCTGCTGCATTGATCAAGATTTTGGGGCAGCAATCGTTCAACTGGATATTTTATTATTACTTATATTCAACGTTGATGATGTCTGTGTATTTTCTGTTGATGCCTTTGCAGAACCTATTTCTGCCTGGTCATCCTGGGAGGGAAATAACCTCATATGCAGCCCCTTCTCAAGGTTTTTCATTTTCCTTATCATGAGGTTTTTCCTTGCCCGCATGTTAGTTTTAGATCAGGGGACATTGTAATGGTGGTCTTTGCAGACATCGGATACTCTTTGTGATTAAGGGCTATTTAAATAAACATTACTTGACGTGATGAAAAGGCCGCAGTCACTACTCTAAGTACTGCTTGTCTGGCTGCAACAAGAACAGAATACATATTGAATAGGTATACTGACCTCTTTTTTATTATTAGTGACATTAGAGGCCAGTGATCCCGCTTAAGTCTCCATTTCCGAAACCAACAGGTTCTTAGGTCGAACAATATTATAGCATTTAAACACTGAACAATAGAACCTCTCAAATGTACTCGTGCCCTGCCAAGCCCAAATCTAACATGTGGCAATCAATAATAGCAATAAAGTAGCAATCCGAAGCTGGAGGTCGACATAAATGGAAGTGGCACAAAAAGGCAAAGCGTGCCATGTGATCCCTTGGCGGGACGGGAAACACAAAAGGCAAAAGCGGCGACTCTGATCCGAGCCACCGAGTGACATGCACAATCTAATTGAATATCCTGCGCTGTCACATCCAATCTAAATTGGGCTGCTTTTGTGGAGGATGACAGCAAAGTGAGACACGTTCACTGCCCCTCCTTCTGGTTGTGCCCACATATGCCATGGCTGCTTCTACACACAACAACTGTCCGACATCTGCTACGTGTTGCCCGGGTTGCTCATCGCTGTGCCTGCGGGCAACTCCGGTGTCTCTGCCTGAATCACACCTAGAACCACTTGCTCTGCGACCTTTAAATACTCCAAGGTCACAAGGCACACTAGCAGAAAAAATAATTTAACCAGATTTGTAACTATATGTTCTTTTGATGCATTGATGCTTGTTAAGACTAGGATAATGACTTTCAGTTATCTTAACTTGGAAGGTAGGAAATTTTAAAAAGTGTTGGGTAAAAAAATAACCCATTCGGGAGCATGAGTGAACCGATCCAAAACTCCTGTTAATTTGATTCAGTTTAACCGGTATTATCTGCATTTCTTTACATAAACAATCACTGAAAATTGGGTTTTGACATATTTTGTGAAGATAGTTGTAGCCTAAAAAATAATATGGTTGTTTCACACAAAACAAGCCTCTCATGAACCTATCATTTTGTTTAAAACAGGAGTCTCATAGGTGCGACCAGTGGGCCAATCATATTGGATGATAATCTGAGGCCCATACTTAAAGGGACATAGTTTATTGTTTAGTGCCTCATAGTGGTAAAACAAACTTCACTTATAGAAAAAAAAACAATATTGATTTGTATAATAAGCAAAAATACATCAACTAAATGTAGATTTATATAACATGAGAGGGACCTGACATGAATGTCTCCCGTCTTACTGCCAAAGGTACCACCCTCACCAAACAAAAACCTCCAGTCGTTGTAGTTTGCTTTCTTCCTTGTGCTTTGTAGCACTTGTTTTCAGTTGCAAAATGCAATGCAACAACACCTGGTGGTCATTCATACACAGTGTCCCTTTAAGATATAAGTGCAGCCTATGCCAATTATAGGTTAATTTGTTACCAATTGATTGATTTTTGTTTATTTTTACATGATATTTTGAGAATATTAAAACTTAAATAATAAAAACCAAAAATCTAGTAATTTTATTTTAATGGCCCTAGAATTTGTTTCCCGTTTGATACAGTACAAAAAGGTAGACATCTTTTGTTTATGAGCCAAGAAAATCGTGAAAATCCATGCCTTTTTCTATGGGTGTCTAATTATAAGGTGCCTTCTTCCCACATAAAGAATTTTTGTTTAAAAATATCCCAAAGATGTTTCTTTTGATTTTTTAAACAAACCTTCCCCCAACCTAAATAATGTAATTGTTTGTTTATACAAAAGTGAGTAAATTTATTAATAACAAACTAAGTCTATATACGTTGTACAAATCAATCCAAAGTATCATAGTAATTTTAGGTAAGAAGTAAAGTGAGACCGGTATTTATGATGCAGTTCTTGGTGTTAAAAAGTTTGACATCTAACCAAGACAAACGGACGCTTCAAAAAAATGCATGAACGTTTACAGCAGATTGTCTTTACATGCCAGCACCACTGACCTTGTAAGGGCACTGGAGGATTTTGGGTCCTATAAGTGCTGATACATTGCAATGCCATATTGCTCACGCCTGGCAGCAATGGCGGGATCAGGACAAACACCCGTACAGTCTGCACATCTTCCTGGCCAGATGGTCCTCGCATCTCCAACACAAGAAGCAGATGTAAACGGGTGCAGGCTTCCCCAGAGAATCTGGACCATGTCTGGCTCCTTCCGGACTGACTCCCCAGGCCACAGCTCATCTGTACCACCTCTTGAAGCGTCACACTGCCTGGCAGCTGGAGAAGAGCACACACAGTATCATAAGAGGATGAGTGAGGATATATTAAGCTATGTTATCAAATCTAATAAATTTGATTTATTAGTCATTTTCTAATAAGCAATAATTTGAAAGTTTGCTGAATCGGGAAAGTTATAGTAAGAAGTTTGATATGCATGAATTGAGTCAGTGCAGATTAACGAACAAACAAAAAATACTAATCAGTTAAGTGAGGTATGTGAGCAAGCTAGTCAAATGAGTAGCTATTTTTTGAACAAACTCTTTCAGTGTTTAGGTTAAAACTGATTAAAATGTTGATATTTTTCATATTGTTGTTATTATCCTGTTCATAAATCTATTTAATCATGATTGTCAAGATTGACTAATGAAATCAAGATTTGGTTTTTGGGCTATATTGATCTGCCTTATATTAAGGTTTACCATTAGCGAAAAACGTAACAAAGCGCTAACTTTTGTGTCACCTTCAAAAAAATCAAAACAATATTTTTTGTAAACCTTGAACTTAGTTGGGGAATTCATCCACATCAAATAGTATACTACATTGGGACTTATTCCATTAAGAGAAATCGTCTGTGTCATGTGAAAAAGGCATATCTGCAAAAATTTGTTTTTGTTTGTTATCTACCGTAACTCATGGCCCATCACATCATTTTATGTGGCACGCAAGAGCAAAAAGTTCTCAGAATCTCTTTTTTGTAGAGAAGTTTTTTCATCCTCTGAGATAAATACATTTTGGATAGAAGGGTTTTTTTACTTGACAATGATAGAATGCAATGTCTTCTGAAGACCAAAACAAACACTTTCTTTTTAATAGGAATCAACAAGAGTTTAAGGACAGCTTGAATGGTGCCTTATATCAAAGTCAGGGGATATCCAAAAGGACAGCCTCCCAGTTCTAAATTACCCCGTAACGGATTATGCCTTATAAAAAACAAATCAGTCCTAATGAGGCAGAATTCCATAAGTCCACAAAGCCATAAAGGCAAGGGCAAAGAGGAAAATGTCATCTCGGTGTTTCGCTGTGGAACTTAAACCCCCGTGGCCCCCATTGTCTCAATACAAGGCAAGGAAGTGAGGCAAAAACACAGTATCCAGATGAGCACTAATCATTAGGATATAATCCCCAACTCCTGGGAGAAGCCGGCAAGTTTGCTCAGAGATTACGGACTCGTCACCATTTATTGAGCTGGGCTCATTCTGCTGAGGAATAAAGTGAATACGCAGACAGAAGGGAACACAACGCTGATAACGACTGATCTTGCGGGGCTCTTCAAACAAGCCACCGCAATCCAAATCCGTGCCCTCTTCCATGGGTGTCTGATTATAAGGTCATCTCTACTTCCCCAGGCTTCAGTAATGGGATTAGACTCAGAGATTTATGAAAATTAACTTAAAAAACTATGGAGCTTTTTAGGCTCCTTGTGGTGTTTTCTTTCTAAAACTAAATTACAGCAAGACAAAGGCGCGTAAGCAGCTGCATTGTTGTGCTCCCTTCCTGGTGGTCGGACAGGAGTCAGTCCCTGGGTCACGTCATGTGCTGTGCCGAACCCACAGTCAGTGTTGCGGGTAACACGTTACAACGGAATGCAATTACTTTTCTCGAAAACAAGTATTGTCATTGGTAACTAAAATTTTGTATCTCAACTGTCGTTACAACACTGGGTTCTGTTCATCCTAAACTTTAGAGGATTTGTTAAAAGAGTTACACGAAATTTGGAACTTTGTTTCTCTTAACTTAATTTCAGTAAACACAGATAATAAGGCGAAAAGGCATCGATGGATTTTGAACTTGCAAGGAGAACCAGGAGAAGGGTTCCCAGATAAGAACATTTCTTTTCCCTTCTAAAGCTCTCCTTATTCTGCTTCTTTTTAAATCAGATAACAGATTACAACGCTTTCGGTTCTTTATCGCTCTCGGTGTACTATAAGACACTCAATGCGTCAGCAACACAATGCTGATCAGGACTGTTATACAGGTTGGGTGTGTTGATATGTACGTACAATATTGCCGAGCAGGCCTCTCCCCGTTCCAATTAAGGAACCAAAATCAAGCTGTCGGGATTTTCTCAGCTTGCACTTGGGTGGAATGACCTTGAGGAGGAGCATTTTTGGACTGAGCACACAACAAAGGTTAATGGGATGAATTTGAGACCAACTAAATGCAAGTGCTTCAAAAGGCGCTTTTGCAATGGAGCGTACACTGTAGGATTATAAATACTGCTGTTGTACTATTGTCGACCCTTCATTGCTTTTGGCGTTCTTCCCGAACGGTTCACCCTGCCTGGATGTAACTATTAAAGCTGCTCGGCCCTCACGTCAGTGTGGCAGTCTACTGAGCAGCAATCAAGAGCTCTGGAGTTGTATAAGTGAGAAATGATTGACAGTGGGCGATGCCGATCCCATTTATTTCTTCTCCGGAGCTGTTTTCAGTCAAGACGGCTATTGATTTTTCCATAAAGTAAGAAAACAAGTACCGTTTAGGGGCTAGGGAGGTCAGTACAAATTAAACCGCAAGATGTAAAGCCTTGTGCCTTGTCCCATTACAGCACACCAAAAAGCACTTTGTCTCTAAATGTTTTAGACAACGATACGCTAATGACATTATCTA
Source organism: Urocampus carinirostris (assembly GCF_059441175.1). Taxonomy (NCBI): domain Eukaryota; kingdom Metazoa; phylum Chordata; class Actinopteri; order Syngnathiformes; family Syngnathidae; genus Urocampus; species Urocampus carinirostris. The sequence goes on along the minus strand of NC_142363.1, from coordinate 17,916,370 downwards.
GCTCAAACTGCAATGTATCAAACTAGTGCTCATTTTAAAACTTATTCCCAGCAGGCCATTTTAGAGACTTGTGAGTAATTTTCAATGACCCACAGGATTTTTTTCTATTTGTTCTTGTTCTAGTCTTTTACCTTATTTTGTTTTCAAAGTCTTTATATTACATGTTTTACCCTGGAGTGCCATGTCTAATCTTGGGGCATACAATGTTTAACAAGGTTGATATCAATGGTAATAAAGACAATTCCAATCCTGATTTAGATTCTATGATTATCTTTTAAGAATATTTTACAAAGAGATTATTCTATTACCAGGCTTAATAATATATTTTTGTGAATATTAAAAGAGATTTGCCATATGAAACTAAATTGTTATTTGAAGAATGTAAGAAGCTCATATTGTTCTGTAACTGTCTTCCACAAAAGTTTTGCTTGGCCACATTTATGACAAGTTTCCATTATGCAATGGCTGTCAAAGTCAAATGGATGGAAGGGCCAAATAAAAATTTAGGCCACAAATTGGAAGCCTGACTGATGGAATGTTGACAGGTTTTTAAAAAAGGCATATAGTCTAGTGAATACAATTGAACCTATGGGAAACCTACCAACTGTATGATCAGATAAATAAAACAATATTTTCTTATGGCTTTGGCACTAATATTTAAATTTCAACAGCCACAAAAGACCCAGTCCCTTGATATAATAATGCCCGTTACCTTAACATTGATTGCAATAAACAGGTATTATTCAGACAACATCATTAGCCTATATATAACATTTGACCAAAAGTTGACCAAAATTACTTCAAAGAAAAAATAATAGCAATTTTCTTTTATTTACTTAATTACAATAAAGTTAATTGAAAAAACATACACAATGATTCTCTGTGTGTGATACGATAATGATTTAAAATCATTTCAGTGGCTGAAGAAAACCTTGTTGCGGGCCCATGGGCCATGAGTCAGGCATCCATCCATTATCTGCACCGCTTATCCTCAGTAGGATCACAGGGGTACTGGAACCCATCCCAGCTTCGGGCAGTGGGCAGGGGACACCCTGAACTGGTTGCCAGCCAGTCGCCGGGCACACAGAGACAGACAACTCACTCGCTCATTCACACATGGGGACAATTTGGACTGGCCAATTAACCTGACATGCATGTTTTTGGAATGTGGGAGGAAAACGGAGTGCCCAGAGGAAACCCACGCAAGAACGGGGAGAACATGCAAACACAGGAGGTTCAATCAGACATACATCTCTTATGCAAACTACTCAGGACATTTGCATCATCTAATTCGAGTGTTGTTTTAAAGTTCTTTAACCTGTTGTGCTCTGATATATAGTTTATATCAAATTTAAAGTATGGAATTGCTTCCTTTATTGGTATTCTTTCAAACTTGGAAGGAGAATCAAACAACCATACGCGACACAAAAAAATTGAACTGTGTATAGTACTGCATAGGTTACCTATTATGATTATCGTCTTAACAAACAGTTATAAATAAACAGTCATTCTTTAAATGTTGAATTTGCTGTATGTGATCATATACTGTAAACCTTTACAGCTATTTAGCTTGAATAAATAGAATTCATGCTTTAGAGTGCATGCCGGGACACTTGCTCAGGCAAAGCTTTAATTATAAAGCCTGAGAAAGGACTACATTTTGAAACAAATCAATACCAGAGCAAGTCAATTATTTACTTGTGATAATATTCCTGCAAAGGAAATAATGAGCTGGCCGATGCCAGGAGGCACAACTATCAAAGATCCCTCCCTGGTGATCATTTCAACTGCAGGAGACCGGTATGAAGAGGCTCATCATTCATTTTTAATGTCAGCTCGATACTATAAAGTGGAATGGAATGATTATGATACATTTTTGGAAGGGTCGCCAGGGGTTTAGTTGAGGACAGAGTGAATATTGACAAGCGGACTCTTAAGAAGGGACTATATAACATATTTCATTGCTTAAGGAGTCTTTGGGACATTGGTTCCCACTACTTTGTCAATTTTTGACACACAGATCAACAAATGCAAAAGGTGATTTTCATAACTTACTGCACATGCGATAGAAAGTTTCTGCAAAATATCAGAAAATACGTTTAGGCACTCAACGAGGGATGCGGCTAGTCTTGTTTTACTTTTCCGTTAGACACTTTTTTTGCTAGAGTTTAAAAAAAAAAGATTTCACTTCAAACTTTTAGTCAGAGCATAAATAGTATTTAAGGATGTCATTGAACCATATTCACCTTTAATAGGAGAAAAATATATCAAACACTTATAAAAGGTCATAAAATGAATCGTTGAATTCAATAGTGCAGCAAACGAATGTGTCACACGCCACAGAGTATATGTAATTGCTTTAGTATTCTCACTTAGTGTGATTTTCTCTTTTTTTAAACCTCTTGAGTGTCTGCAATAGAGTTTAAAATAAAAGAATTTACCATAATAAAATCTCGAGCAAGCACAACATTTGAAATGGACCCTGACAATTAATTGGAGTTGTTCATGCACCACACAGAAAGCCAGTACTGTAGGTACATGTAAAACACAGTCTCAAACCATGTAAAATGTGTCATTAATTGTAGATTACCAGATTACAGTAATTCTCTGTTCCCACCACATTTTAAAACAAAAGCACGGCTCGTGTATGACATCTGTGAGACATGGCTCAACGCCTCTTAAGTCGAATATGTTGCTGAATGAGGAAAAAGATAGAGGAAGAGAAAAAAAGTCATTTTGCATGTTTGCCATTTGAGTCGACTAGGAACAAATCATCTAAAATAAAAGTGTGTGAAATGAGTACAAAAGCCATTTAATCTTTTTCATCTTCCTCTTAATAACTGCAAATTCCCCCTCGGGCCCCTGAGAGCCAGCCTCTGTGTGCTGCCGCTACCTTATCTGTTGCCGCCATATTTCAGCGTGCTGAGCTGGTCCCTCAGTGCGCAGCCGCGGGCCTCCTCCACCCTGTCCTGCTGGAGAAGCCGGGCCCCAGGGCTCTTCATTGTTCAGGCCTGGGAGGCGGTCCGGAGAGAGCCCTGAAAGTCTGTGAGTGAGAGTATCAAAAAAAAAGAGAAGAAAACTTGAGCCACTGCTTCATTAGGAGAGTGCCTTTCACAAGCAAACATATCAGAGACAAAGTCCTTTCAGAGGCGGTAATTAGCAATTTGGAAAGCTTTCCCCCTCAGGATATGGAGTTTCAATTTAGTCAGCAGCTTTAGATTCTCAGTCACTTAATATTCATTGTTTCTGCCATCTTCCCAATTCCTCAATGTCCATTGTCTCGTCTTTCACTGGTGATAAAGTGCTTTATCTTTCGTGTAATTCCTCTTTTCAATGAGCCCTCTGCGAGAGAAGTTACTTTTTTATTAATGCACTTTGGAGAGGCTAGTGCGAACGATGAGGGTAGTTGCAAAGTGCCGCTCAGGTGCAGAGGTGACGATACTGTGGGGTCTGGGTTCTGTTCATCCTAAACTTTAGAGGATTTGTTAAAAGAGTTACACGGAATTTGGAACTATGTTTCTCTTAAGTTTCAACTTTAGCATACACAGATAATAAGGCGAAAATACATCATTGGATTTTGAACTTGCAAGGAGAACCAGGAGAAGGGCTCCCAGATATGAACATTTCTATCCCCTTCTAAAGCTCTCCTTAAGTCCCCCTTTTTATTAAGCCCTTAACGACAACGGCGGGCTGTCGGACTGTTGAGAAGCAGAGAAGTGTCTTCATAATGTCATCAGTCACTAAAATATGTCATGCCACAAATCTTTGGAAAGCTTAAACTCTTGGGATTCAAGACATGATTAATGAACTCATCACGGAAACATCATAGTCAGTCTGAGACAAGATACCCGAAAGTTATTAAGCCGGTATATCTCACCAATAACGTGCTCTGATAGTCAGCTGATGACACAATTCTCCAAAAGCATTGCCTTGGTTCATTCACGACAGTCCACTGAATCCAACCGTGTAAAATATTCACTCCAAAACACCCAATTATGCCAACAGATAAAAAAGAATCCGCCTAAAAGCAACGATCCTTGTTGTAATCTGTTTGTTTCGCCCCCTAGTTCCTTTTTAAAAGTAAACAAAGTTGTAAAATTATTTCCAATATGGCTGTTAGCCTCTGACTTTTCGATTGACACCACTACTGACCAATTGCAAGCTTTTTTTTCACAGTCGTTAGCCCATGATAGCCTATGAGGGCCTGTGTTGAAAAAAGGGTCATGACCTACTTTTGCTTCTAAAATGTTCAGTCAGTAGCGACCAATTCAAATGTCTAAAAATTGGCCGAAGTAAAATACACGGTTAACGAGGTTTTTAGATCTGTAAACTGGTCGTTTCCAGATGTCCCCTTTTCGAAACGTCTTGGCATACCTTTAGAAAAATGTTTAAAATACAATATCAGTTTTTCAGATTGTGATCAAATTTGACCTGGGGCCAGGTAAGGCTTCATGCTATTGTCCCAGCTGTTCAAAATAAGATGACCTAGCTACACTCATCTGAAGGCATGTGATTGCAAAAAATATTAGGCGAAAATAAAAACCTTCTTTTTCTGTGTGTTCCAACTAAGATTTCTTAATTTAAGTAGCACTTGCAGGGATTATTTTCTGTTAGGGACAAAACTTCAGAGTGTTACCTTTCAAAAGAGAACAAAACCATCCACATACTCCCGTTCAAGAACAGCTTATAAATTTACTGGGTATGTCTTGGACGGGGACTTTCGGCAAATTTTACAGAACTGGTAAGGGGTTGAATCTTCAAGGTTAGAAATAAACTGATCAGCCAAAAGGGGTGTGGGATATCAAGGATCAGCCACATGATTGACATTCAAAGTTAAAAATAAACAGTACAGCCAAAAGGGGTGTGGGATATCAAAGATCAGCAACATGATTGGCTGATAGAGACAATAATGCAATAGTCAAAACAACAAACAACAGCGAGTCCAAAGAAAATTCCCTTTGCACTCATCCAAAAGTAAAAAACTTATCAGTTACTTTTTGCTGCCATGTCCTGGCTTAAAATCATGATAGCAGCCTCAGTCAGCTAAATCAATGCATTTCCCAGATGTGCCTCAATAAACTCTTAAGTTTTTAATGTTTTTTGGGGTTTGGGATGGCGTTTGGACTCTACTAAAAGCCTGCGAGGACCGGCATGATGCCATTTTGCAGCACTCCCTCCAGCAGCCATTACTCAAACCTAATGTGTTCCGCCCAGAAGAGCTATGATAAAAAGTAAGAAAAGCAGATAGGGCTTTTTGAACTCAGGTGGGCATTGTTAACACACAATAATAGAGAAGATATTTAACTTTCAGCGTTTTAAGGACCTTGCTTTAACTCCTGTAGATCCGGACGACTTTCACGGAAACCGGAGCTCTGATGTCTATAGCAGCCAGTGGCACTCAATGTGTGAAAGTCTGAATGAGGACTCTTTTCAATCCATTATCATTGCCATGACAACACATATAAGTTAGAATGCACCGATGTACTACTGCCATAAACAGTTTATGAAGCCACCTCACATACGGCACCTCAAGGGGATGTGGACGGGGTTATTTAGGGGGGAGTCTGGATAAGACATTCATTTATCTTTGCAAGCACAGTGGCTTTGTTTTAAAATGCTGCCATTCATTTGCAATTGCCATTGTTTAATAGAAATAATTGATTTTTGCCTCTTCGCCAACAAGCACACGAGAGACCCATGCGATTAAACGTTTTGTCTCCGGATCTGAATTCCGAGATCTGCATCGATGCTGGAGCAAATTTGGCCAACTCATTAAAACCTTGAAGCATCTAACGCAAAACGTTAACAGAGGAAGGCAGGGGATGAAATAATGAATGTCGTGAGAGAGTGAGCTATCTTTCCTGGGCAGAGCGTCACTTGGGACGCAAACTCTCAGCCAGCAGAAATGAGCTACCTATCTGTGAGAAGAGTGACTGCTCCATCCCATTTGATTTGGCTCCGCTATCATCTCTTAAGAAGATGTCAGCCTTGCTTCTTCTATTGCTCGGAGCCTTTATCAACCGCTGCACCATTTCCCTTCCCAAAAAGAGGAGGGAGGGAGGTATTTCAGTGCCTTTCAGGGAGCAACACGAAAGAATAAGTGTTATGCGATAAAAAGGGTTTGTTAAATAGATCTGTCTATTTGTATGGTAATAATGATCGCTTAAAGACTCAAAGCTCCGTGACTTGTAGAACAAGGAAACAAATTTGTATTCTGCTGTTATGCTCACACGACTCGGCAAACGACCTTGGAAAACTTTCACACAGGGAAAAAATATGTGTTGGATATGTGATGTTTTTTTTCTTTGTTTGTATCATCCTTTCTGTCTTTGTAAAACAGAAGTGCCGCTCAACTTGTGAGCAAGCCACATGCCTCAAACTTTCTCTCTTGGGGTCTTCTGCATGCTTAAAATATGATCTGATACAGATCTCTACTTATATTTCATTGGGAAGATCAACTCATATCTTCGAGATGGCAATTAAAGAAAAACGGTATGACAGTATCCCATCGATTTTTGCAAATAATCCATCCCATTACCCTCTCCCGTATGAAGAGAATGTCCAAACATCTGTTTACTAGTGTATGTGCAGTTTACCTTATCCGGGAACATTTTGATAACTAAAAGCACTGTGGACTTGTAGTAAAGAGATGAAGGATAAACGCAAACTCGCTGAAATATGTTCATGTGTATTAGTTAATTTTTCCATGACAGTAAAAATGCCAGTTATTTCCATCTCTATGTAGTGTTGAAGAGGATCTACAGAGCAGAAGTCAATGGAAGGAGAACAAGAGGAAGGCCGCAATTGACGTGGATGAAGTGTGTTATGAGTGCACTGCAGGAAAGAGGTCTAAATATAATGGAAGCTAGAGCTCTTGTTGGTGATAGAAAGGAGTGGAGAGGTGTTGTGAAAGGATAGTGGGCTTGTGGATGCGTTCTTAAGGATGGGCTGGGCACCCGTATGATGCGGCAGGGGTAAACCAGTGAAAGCTGTCGGGCCCTGCTGTTGAACAAAAGAGTGTGTTATGTCACCCTGACCCAAGTGGAGTGGCCGCTTTCTGGTGTCCCGTTTCATCTGGAGGGACGAAAGCATGACCAACTTAGGTGCCGAGGTGCCTAACTTGTTTGGGTGTTTTGTGCAATTGGGTTGGCCATCGTCAAAAAAAATTTGTGTGTGTTCTTTTGCTATTTTTTTCCCTTTTATTTTCTTTGTTATTGCTGTCGGTCACCCCTCTTGAGGGATATGACCAAGGTAGACAGTGGACGCAGCAATGGAGCACAGTTTTGGAACAAGGAGGAATTGGTATGGTACTACGCTGATTTTGGGCAATGATAAGAATAAAATCAGTATTTATATAATGTCAAAGGTTATATGGAGGAATGTCAATGTACTCAATGGCTGCAAATCAGCGCCCAGGAAACACAAGGAAGTTCTCCAATTTATTTGAGTGTACTGATGCTTGTAAAGTGAAGTACGGTTGAACCTACTGAAAAACTGAAAAAGTATCTGTGGAATCTCTTAATGGAAAAATATCTGCCATGCACAGATAATGCAAAAGTCAAACTGCAAAATGCCAAGTAAATAATGTAAAAATAAGTGTGGACATCCCTGCAGAAATATTGTTGACCGAACTTTTAGTGTAGTGTAGTACAAATAAAATAATTCAGTTATAATTTTACAAAAAAAATAATGTTATTCAAAAACATATGTTTCCAAAATTGAAACTAGTTAGATAGTTAAAGTGTATAAATATAGATAAAATGACAAGACAAGGAATTATACTTGGAGAGAGTGAGCATCCTGAAATAAACTTTCAAAGTCTTATTTCAGATGTTCGCCTCACAAGTAACTTCTGATTATTTTTTGTTTTTTTTTTCACAAAATGTTGAGCTCTTCTAATTGGCTTTTTTGTTTTATTTCAATAAGTGTTTCACCCAAAATTTTTATCGATAAACATTATTGAGTTGGCGTTCATGTTTGGAGGGACGGCCCACCACACAAAAGGTTTCATTTGTTTAGGTTTCAAAGAGACGCCTCTTAGACAACAACCTAAAATTGAAACACACTAATGAATAATCCATTCATTTGCAAAAAGGTAGTGTGTTGTAATGAAGTATGTAAAAAAGTAGGATAAAACGTGTTGTAAACCCCCTCCAACAATTAGAGTTGTTCTTTCCACCTTTAAATACACTATAAATTCAACTATAAATTGAAGGAAAAGGAGCTGGAAAATGAGTGTGGCTCCTGAGGCCTGATGTAGAAGGCACTCGAGGTAAATTGATTAGCCTGCTCATTTTGTCTGATTATTCAAGGCAGGTTAGCACAGAATGAGCAACATTTACTACTGATTATCATCCTTATAAGAAAAATTGTGTTGTACAATCCGCAAGCTTAATTCGAGAACTGACAATTTCCTCCTTCCTAATTTTTTACATCTCAGTGTGAATTTCTAGATGTTTCTCGTGAATAATCAAGAAGTGGTTCATTAATCAAGGAGAGTAATTTGTGGTGGTGGACAATTTGAAAATGTTATTAGTGGAATCAAGCAACCGGTAAACTTCAATAAATCAGTCGACATCTTTCTTTGGTCAACACTTTGTCACCAATGTTTTAGGACCAGGAGACAAAGGTAGACATTCCATCGATCTGTTGTTAAACAATACAATATAGTTGCCGCTTTTTAGGCCACAAATATGGAATGTGGTGAAATCAGTTTTCATATTTAAAAAGGGGAAAATGCGTTACTTGTCGAATTAAATTAAGGAGATTCTCAGGAAACTTGAAGTATTTTCAAAGGGTATTTGAGCTCACGATATAGTGCCATAAGGTATAAATTCGGTTTCAGAAACATTGTCCCTGAGTTTAAATTATTCTAAAGTCTTCAGAGCAGCACATTGGTGAGTATCAACCCTCTGGGAAAGTTTTCAGCATGATGGCTGTGATAGGTCTTTGTGCCAAGTTTTGCTTCCTGTATGACATCATATGGCAGCGTCAAGGCGACCCATATTAGGGTTTTTACAGCTTAAAGCAAGTTAAATTGTGGTCATGCGATGTTGCCACAAGAGTAAATCTGTCAATTATCAAAAAAGACAACAAAATGTTTATTCCAAACAAATATAAATCATATTAATGTGTTTATATTTTTAAAACTTTACAAAATGAGATTTAATACACTTTAAGGCATTATTTTTCTAATAATGAATTTGATGCCTTTTTTTTTGTTTGAACAATTTTATTGACTCTATTAACAGCAAATAAACAATGTGAGGTTTGAACATTTTTTTTCAAGGATCAGTGGGAACCCTGCATATGCCGAGACTCGGCAGCTGAGTACACACAGCATGTTGAGAAAAGCGAAGGTATCAGTACAGACTGTTAACACTTTGAAGCTTTATTCTTTCTAAAAAGGCACTGAGAGATGTGGTTTAGTGTACGTCCGCAATTGCCATGACGACCCAAAGCATGTAATACCTGCAGCGGATACAATGGGGGCTGAAAAGTCCTTTCAAAATGTATGCATGGTTAATGCATAAATTCAGTGTTCTTGTAATAAAATATCGTTTTGCAAGCTGAGTGCAAGGTACCAGGGATATTTAGCTTCTACCTTCTATAAAAATTAATATTGCCTATTCACAAATAAAGTTTTTCTTTTAAATATATCCTTATCTTATTTTTCTTGAAAAATAAGAGGTAACTTATTAAAATGGGCAAAATTGAGTGATAATTTTGCCGATTTTAAAGATTTAAGACACTCAAAAACAGTAAAATTATGTGTTCTACATTTTGCTCATTTTAAAGATTATCTTACATTTTCAATTATATACATATCTTGATGTATTTTAGTATGTATTAGTGTTTTTTTAGAATCTTAGGAAGGGAGCAAAATTATCTGCTACGCACCGTTAAGGAAAATTCTCATTTTAGAGATTATTGTTCTTATTTTGTCAGAGAAAAAAAATTGAGAAAAAAATGGAAAAAAAGATCTTGTTCCAGATTTTAACTATTGCAATGAGTTATGTGGGAGTTTTTTTGTTTTCTTTTATTTGCATCTGGTTGGTAAAAAGAAAAAAATCACAGGGCGTACAAGAAACGTCTAGGTGTCGTTATGGAGCATTATCTGCATTTGGTTTATTATTTGATTTGATTCGAAAAGTGACTACTGATGTTGAGGGTGGGGTGCATCGTTTGAGGTGTCCTCAAAAAAAGTTGAACGTTCAATATTTTCTTTATAAAGTATGTGTTAACAACGCCCAACTGAAGTCAAAGAGCCCTGCATTTTTTTTTCACTGTTCTTTTATCTTACTTTTCGCAAAGCTGTTTGGGGCGGAGCACATCAGGTAGGATGAATGAGCGGCAAGGGGGCTGCTCGAGACTGACATCATGATTTTACCGTGGGTTTTTTTAAATTTTTATTTTTTAGTGCAGCATGAAAATGGTGAAAGAAAGAAGTGGTCTGCTTTAGAATCAGTCCAAATGGCAACTCACCAAGAAAATTGTATTTGCGCACATCATGAATGACACTGCAAGAATGACACAACCCTGGAGATGGCGGCCACAAGTAAAAAAGTTAAAAATTTCTATAGCTCCCTTAAAGATTGAATAATGTGAGCTGTGCTCACTAAAAGCAATATATTGACTGCGACATTTGATATTGCTGACACCTTTAGAGATGGAGCACCTTTTACTCGATGCATCGTCTCAAGACCCTTTTCATCACATCGCATTCTCACGGGAGCGTCATCTTCAACTTTGGTTTCGACAAACAACTGCACTGGCTAATTACAACTCTTTCAATCGTGTCAAATGGGTGTTAAGAGGTCGCTACGATTTCCCCTCAGACTCAAAGCAAAGATGGTAGAGAGGGAGGGCTCCGGTTAGTAGCTCACCTCAGCCACATTAGCCAGGCCTGCAGACTGCTCTTGCTTCTTAGTGGCCTTTCCCAGCCTGGTCACCAGTTTCCATTTATCTGCAGGGGTAACTATAAAACTCTGTCATGAGGCAGGGTGGGTTTTTTTGCTCAGCTCAGCCCAGCTGGCAGATTGAGAGCCCCCTGTAATGCACAAGTCTGATTTTATTATTCTTGCAGCAGAACACTATTTCATCAAGTGCATGATTCCACAGAGGAGAAGAGAGGAGATAGCTCGGACCCAGCTATAATTCTTCCAATCAAACGTTCCAAGGGGAAAAAATGAACGGGTGCCATCAAATCCCAGAATAATGCTGCCAGATTTTATGTAAAAAGAAGGACTGATGGACAAATACAGGAAGGCAAGACAAGTTTAATGATGTGTGTTGAGGAGGTGAGATTGGAAAACTGACAGAGAAAAGCAGCCTCTTTGCTGGAATATAAATTGTTGTGCGCTGTAAAAAGGCTTTTATCTGGAGTGAATATGGGACGTAATACACAGGTCAGGGTTAAGTCATTTTCTCCGGCAAGTTAAGCGAATAATGAAAGCGAAGCCGCATGGAGAGGAGCACTGCTACTGCCAGTTTGTCTTCATTTATTATGCCAAATCTCATGATTTTGGCGTTGGCGCGGCGAGTGCTCTGGCGCGCACCGGTGGACGACATATCGCTTAATTTACACAAGGTAATGAAAGCAGGGAGCGGGAGGACAAAACAATTTACCTGCTGACACGGGAAGAAGTGATTTGCGAACACAGAGGGGGTAGAGAAAGAGCAGGGGGGATGGCCGAGCGGGCGGGGGCGAGAAGAGGAAAGGGGTATGACAGAAGGGTGGATGTGGACAATGATGAAACAGACAGAGGGGTCTCAAGCCTCAGCAGGTGATGATGGAGGCTTCAATGAGGCGACGGTAAACTCTCACTCGCACCCGCCTCCTCCACCCCTCTCGCCAAAACACGCAATCAGGGGGCGAGACTGACCTCAAATCTGAAGTGTGCTGACAAGGCCCTTGTTTTCCTTGCTCCTCCTTCAATTCTAATCACTTATCACAACGCCACTTGTGCTGCAGAAGCAGGCAGGTACACTCTGCAACAGGTACTCTAGCACTAAAGACCAAATGTTTGATGTCAATCTAGACTACATTACCTCCAGTTTGCAACTTGCTACCAATAGAATTTGTATATGAACAAAATATAAATTCTTTCTTATAATAATATTTATCTATTCTTGCGCTAGTATATTACAGGGCCTGGCACTTTATAATTATAGTAATATATATATATATATATATATATATATATATATATATATATATATATATATATATATATATATATATATATACTGGACTGTCTCAGAAAATTAGAATATTGTGATAAAGTTCTTTATTTTCTGTAATGCAATTAAAAAAACAAAAATGTCATACATTCTGGATTCATTACACATCAACTGAACTATTTCAAGCCTTTTATTATTTTAATATTGCTGAATTTGGCTTACAGCTTAAGAAAACTCAAAAATCCTATCTCAAAATATTAGAATATCATGAAAAAGTATACAAGTAGGCTATTCAACTAATCACCTGAATCATCTAATTAACTCGAAACACCTTGCGAGGGTTTCCTGAGCCTTAAAAACACTCAGCTTGGTTCAGTAAACTAAATCACTGCTGATCTGACTGCTGTCCAGAGGACCATCATTGATACCCTCCATCAGGAGGGTAAGACACAAAAAGAAATTTCTCAAAGAGCAGGCTGTTCACAGAGTGCAGTTTCAAAGCATATCCACAAAAAGTCTGTTGGAAGGGAAAAATGTGGCCGGAAACGCTGCACAACCAAGAGAGATGACCGCAGCCTTAACAAAATTGTGAAGAAGAGCCGCTTCCAGAATTTGGGAGAGCTTCAAAGACAGTGGGCTGAAGCTGGAGTCCAGGTATCAAAAGCCACAGTTCACAGACGTGTCCGGGAAATGGGCTACAATAGCCGTATTCCCATGGTCAAGCCACTTCTGAACTCAAGACAACGGAAGAAGCGTCTGACTTGGGCTATGGAGAAGAAGCACTGGACAGTTGCAGAGTGGTCCAAAGTCCTCTTTTCAGACGAAAGCAAGTTTTGCATTTCATTTGGAAGTCAAGGCGCCAGAGTCTGGAGAAAGGCTGGAGAGGAGCAAAATCCAAGTTGCTTGAAATCCAGTGTGAAGTTCCCACAGTCAGCAATGGTTTGGGGAGCCATGTCAGCTGCTGGTGTTGGTCCACTGTGTTTCATCAAGTCCAGAGAAAATGCAACTGTGTACCAAGAGATTTTAGAGCACTACATGCTTCCATCTGCTGAAAAGCTCTATGGAGATGAGGATTTCATTTTCCAGCATGATCTGGCACCTGCCCACAGTGCCAAAACCACCAGTAACTGGTGCACTGACCATGGCATCACTGTCCTTGATTGGCCTGCTAATTCCCCTGACCTGAACCCCATCGAGAATTTGTGGGGTATAGTTAAGAAGAAGATGAAAGACACCAGACCTACAAATGCAAATGAGCTGAAGGCCGCTATCGAAGCATCCTGGGCATCAATAACACCTCAGCAATGCCACAGGCTGATTGCCTCCATGCCACGCCGGATTGATGCAGTAATCCGTGCAAAAGGATTCCCAACCAAGTACTGAGTGCATCAATGGACATTTTCAAATGTTTGATTTAGTTTTGCTGTTATAAAATTATTTTTTTACTTGGTCTGAGGAAGTATTCTAATATTTTGAAATAGGATTTTTGAGTTTTTTTCAGCTGTAAGCCAAAATCAGCAATATTCAGATAATAAAAGGCTTGAAATAGTTCAGTTGATGTGTAATGAATCCAGAATGTATGACATTTTTGTTTTTTTAATTGCATTACAGAAAATAAAGAACTTTATCACAATATTCTAATTTTCTGAGACAGTCCAGTATATATATCTTTTTGGTTTACCTTGTACTTTTACCTAGCCAGCAAAATAAGCTGGCAATTACACGTAGTATGTATCAACCAGCTTTAATTATCTGAAGACCTTCTAAAAATATGCAGACAGACCATTTATAAATCAACAGGGATCATTTTGATGAGCACCACAACCAAACAAGAAAAAATTGTTTCAGCATTTTCTCATCTGCGTCAATTTCCAAATTGCGAGAAATATTCTATCCCATTAATAAATCTCAGGTGATTTTAAGTTTCAAATTATTTTTTAACAGATCACTTTTCTTTTTATTCCGACTTAAAAAATGGAATTGGGGCATTTAAATTTAAGAGACCCTAAAACCCCCAAATTCTTGTAAATTCCTAAATTATACTGAGAAAAAAAACGATTACCACATTGGGAGAACCTTTTTCTTATTTAACAAGGTTTGAAACTCATGTCACTGAATGTGTTGGAAAAAAACCTTTTAAACTTAAAATGAGAAACTGTCTTATACGGCAGAGATCATTACTGAAATTAAGATGTGTGTCTCTATGAAGATAATAAATATCCCCAAATTTACAAAATGTGCAGGAATGTTATTTTGGGTGCTGTATAATTTTTTAACAAGTAAAAAAAGAGTGCATGTGCCAGTTTTCTTCAATCAAAAAGATAAGTATTAAAACTTTGTATTTGTTTAAAACACTTGCTGTCAGAACCCGAACAGACGGTGGACCTAAGTGCGTATCGTTTTCACACCAAGCTTTATTTTACGGAAACGGGGCAGTCATGCACGGGAACATAAACGCCAGCGATTCGGCGATCGCTGGGCAGAAGAAGAGAGACAGAGAAGTCAGGCAGACGAGGTCAAAACCGGACAGGACAGACAGATGCCCGACAGGACGGGACAGATGGGATCAATACCGAATACTAGATACACAAGCAGGATACCGTACAGGACAGGACAGACGGGATCGATACTGGGTACAGAAGCAAGATACCAGACAGGACGAGACAGACAGGATCGATACCAGATACTGGATAAACGGGCAAGCTACCGGACAGGACGGGACAGATGGGATTGATACCGGATAGTGGATACATGAGCAAGATACCGGAGCAGATGGGATCGAAACCGGATACTGCATACACGAACAGGATACCGGACAGTCTAAATGCATGTCTTGCAAGTGCAGAGGCTCGTTGGCGGTCTGACCAGGAGTGAATAAGAGCACTGAGTTTAAATAGCAGGGGAGCCAATCAGGCAACGAGCAGCAGCTGGCGCCAAATGAGCAGGCACAGGTGAGGGCAATGGGCAATCGTGACATTTGTATCATGAATGTATTCTTAATTTAGCCTTTGAGGGCAAATCTTTGGACACTTCCTGTTTTAGACATACATATCCCAGTATTTGGAAATCATTCCCTTTTCACCTTTGCTAGATAGCAGTACTTAAATAGCATATTTAGTATTTAAAACCCAACAAATCTTTCTGATATTGATATTGACCGTTTTCAGCACATTTGTACGAATGTAAAATTGACCATTCAACTGAAAGCTTTGTCTGTCCAAGCTGACAATATGTACTGCACTGTAATTTTCCAATCACTGGCCCTTGAGGAGAGCTGCTCCTCGGGGCAGCAAGATCAGACGAACCAAGGCGTTTTCTCTTGTAGAAGCCCAACTCCATTTGTCTGCTCACAAGAACAAAAGCCATCGGGGAGTCGCGCGAGGGAGAGCAGGCTCTCTGGAGAAAGGCCAAAGGCAGCCGGGTGTGGCGGTGCAAGGAAGGGTGGGTACAGTAGTGTGACACATTTAAATGTAGCCCCCCTATTCTGCTTCCCCCAAAACTATCTTACCACATTTTTCCGCGCGCTGAGGCTTTTTGACTGCAAGGATGATGAACAGCGACAAGTCTGAGCTTCATGTCTTTGCCATCACAATGTTGTCTGCAGGATGAGACCAAGACAGGAAGTGTCACGCTCTGCGGGCCTGCTGAGCCACCTGGATCTGCTGAGTCCTGCTGAGTGAGACTTCAAACCAATATATCCAACAACCCCTCCCCAGCACAATTGAGCAAATTGTTTAGCAGTGTGCCAGGAACCTGTACTGGGCAGCATATAATTATTGTTGTCACATTCAGTTTGAATTTAGAAAAAGAAAGTACCGTATTTTCTGTACGATAAAGTGCACTCAAAATACCCAAATTGGTGTGCTTCATATGCGGACAAAATTGGTAACACGTTACCAAATTTATACAATCAATGTTCTTTGAATTATTGATCTTGCCTGCCTATAATTCTACACAAAAGGAGGCATCAGGATTCAAACAGGAGCATATGGCAGGAGCACCGAATCCTAAAAACCAGGCCGCAAGGGACACGGAGAGTTGTACATGTTGTCTACCATTGAATGCAACGGGAGTCGAACCGGATCGCGGTGGGATCCTATCCAATAGACTACTAGGGATACAGACAACACATGAATAGGCGTTAGAGCTTATCTTGTTATCACACTACTTTAGTCTTGATACTAGATAAGTGATTAAAAATCAGTACATACATTTGCTTCACTTTCTCAGCTCAGACTAAGCATTGTAGGTGACAAAGGTTTCGAAAGCGCGCTGCTATTCACTTATTTACATCTTTCAGGACGCCCAAACTACTTCCCACAAGGCCTTTTTCTACAATCAGTTAAGGACAATAAAATTACTTCCCACAATGCTTTATCATCATTCAGTTCAGGATCCCTTGTACTTCATAGAGATTTTGAGAGTCGGGGCTACAATACTGTATTTTAGTGGTCCCCAACTTTTTCTGTACCACTAACTGGTTTAATCTCTTATAACATCAACAATTGGGTACTGTGACTAAAAATAGTGTGATGACGAGATAAAATGCCTTTTCATGTGTCGTTTGTGTCCCTAGTGATGTGCAATTGAAATATTGGATATTTTCCGACCTTGCGCAGTGGCAGTATCGTAGCCTATGAGGCCTTTTGGCTAAGATCATGTGTAGTATCTGGTATGTGCCATACCTTGATCATTGATTTTTGCACTCCGGAGATGGAATAAGAGCTTGCTCTGTCCACTCCACGCATCGTCCCGGTATTGCAGTACCTCCGGGAATGGAGCATTCGCAATGATCGCAGCAAGGCTTTAGGGCTAGGACCTTAGCTTGGCCTCTTGGCTGAGAGTAAGTGTCCCGGCTCCTAGGCTTTGTAGCGTATTATGAACTGACCGATAACGGATAATGGATAATGAATAACGAAGATAGAACAATAACCCTTAAAAATCCCTCCCCCCCGACCAATCATTGCACAAATAAACAACACTTATTTATTCTTTATGCAACCAAAGCCCTTACTGTAATTATGATTCCACGTGCCTTATAATCCGGTAAACATGATAGTGCGGAAAATACGGTATATTTGAAATACCGAAATTGGCAGTTCAAGCCAAATGCCCGTTTCAGTAACTTGGGCATCCCGACCACATCCCGGCCACGCTGCCCTCTTTCTTTCAGGCTGATTTCCCCCTGCAATGAGAGGTGACAGTGAACAGTGGAACTCGTCAGTGTGAATAACACACAGTCACGCTTGGTGAGACCCTCTGGCGGAGCGCGACGCACACGCTCCGGCCCGAGGGCCGAGTCGGGCGGGCTGTCAGCCCTTCCATTATAGCTTAACAGGGGACAGATTGAGCAATCTGATGGGTAACGTTTGACATGTTTGCTGGTTCGAAATGCTTCAGGCACTGTGCAATTACTTTCCATAGTTTCGCAGCAAGGCGAGGGGGAACTGCAGCTCTCTAACAATTCAATCATTATAAAGCACCCTGTCGGAAATATCTTTACAAACAGGTCCGATTGCACCTCTACATACGAGCTGGATTTGTTCTAAGATTATTTTCGTAGCTCGAATTATTCTTTAAACGCGCTAATTTTCCCGATATGAAGTAATTAAAACTAATTGGCCCTTTCCTGACCTCCCAAAAGTATCAAGTGAACCCTAAATAGCTATGAAACACATCTTCCTGATCAATAAAAAACACATTCAAATCGTAATTAAACATAAAAAATACACTAACAAGATAAATAAGATGATATAAACTACATAAAATATGAGTTTCCTAGAAGTGCTTACCATGGAGGGACACGAGTCGCCGAAACGAAAGTGTGTGCAGCTGACGACACACTACTTTTGAAGATACATATGCACTTACTGTACCCATAAAGTTAAAGTTACTGTAACTTTAAAATAATGTGAACACCCAACATTTTTCAGTTTCAGTTTGTTTCATTTATCACTTTCTTTTAGATTTTTAACTAGACTTGCAACGCTATCACTTTCTACAGGCCTTTTGAAACAATTATGTCGCCAATACGATTTGTCTCTGTGGCCACTTTTTCTGGTTATTTTGATTTTTTTTATGTCATTGTTTTATTTTAAATGAAAGCAGCAACTTTCTTCCCACTTCACAGCACATCTCCTTTGTAGGTGTCATCTCATCTGGTTCTTTGTTATTTTTGCAACAGGAATAAAACCTTCCTGGGAAATTATTGCAGCCAATTGCTGCGTTAATTCATGTGGCTTTGTGCTCCCCGATAATACTCCTTGACTTGGTCACTCACACAAAGGCCAGGGTTGTGTTTTTCCATTTATATCCTGCTTCGTTTCAATTGTCATTATCCTCCTTTTTTTCTTAGACATCGTAATGCTTCCTTTTTTCTGAACTCATGGCTACAGTCACAAACAATCACAAAAAGGAGATGCTCTAAAATGTGATTTAAGAGATGCTATCAAAACGAACTTGATGCAGAATACAGGTGCGCTACAGGTATAACCAAAGTGCCTGATGGCCAGAGTGCATGCGATACCTGGACCGAGCTGATGGGGGTGAGCGGTCACGAGTGGTGAGCAGTCTCAAGCACCCTCTAGTGGTAGCCCCTGGCACTGCTAGTTAACTGGATTTTCTTTCATATAGCGAGCAAACTATTTGTTGAAAATACATGTATCAACATTCTTGTGTGTAGACGTACTCGTCTATACAGGTACCACTGTATGTGCAAGTACCTTGAATCTCAAAGTCTCTCGGTGCCCTTCGATGGCTCCTAATTTGAGCAGTTCATAACACGTGCAGTGGTCAGGCTTAATTTACCCACTTTCTCTGTCCACTGCCCCATCAGCATATAGTATCATATAACTGCTAATGGCCTAATGCAGGAAGAAGTGGGGATGTGGGGGAGGAAGACAGCAATAGATAGGGAAATGGAGCTAAGGTTCATCCAAACATTTAATAACTTATCCAATCTGGAGCATTCACCTCTTACTGAGCTAATTATACCATTTAACTGGCCTAGGCGAGGGGGCCAGCGTGGACACTCCGTCTTACAGTGTCATCACATAATTATGACTTATGCCAGCGCCGCCTCGCAAGCTGGATGAAGTCAGCTCCCCATAAATTTTAATGATCAGCTAGCCAATAGTAGCGCTCCTTGGTTTTTTTTTTGCTTTGTAAGGGAGGGTTACATGTGACCGCCACAAAAATCAAAAACGTGAACGTGGTGTAACTAAACAATTGTTCACTTTGGAAAACGCACGTTCAAACAGGTGATTGTTTTTTGCTTGAGTTTAACTTGACTGTCAGACAGACAAACACTGGGAATTTGAGATAGTATTTTAGAAAGAAAGACATACAGTATTACTTTGAAGCTATTCATCTTTTAGACTGAAGCCATAGTGGGTAGTAGCTCAAGAGCTTTTTTCAACAGAAATATCAAATAATCACTGCCTAAGTAAAGTTAGATTAATTTAGGTGTTATCTGTATAAGATTGAAGTCTCATGAACAATACAATGTAATTCATTAATTTTGGAAGACCCATTGTAGTAATATTGAAATGTTTCACTGCTTATGATTAGTCATGTTTGTATAGTTACATTATTTCTTCACAGTATTATTTTCGCAATTTATCAAGTCGTAATTTTCAGCTTCCCCCACTATTTCAGTTGTACTTTACTTTGTAGCCAGAAATGGCCTTCGAAACATGGGCATCAGCATATTAGTACTTGCTGAACCGATTTGGACAAAAACTCCTTTTCAGGGAATTTCCACTTCAGTTCTTTCAGTTTTGTTTTTACTAATGAACCGCCATTTCAGTATTAGAGCGATTGGCTGACATTTTTTATTTCCTTAGATTTCGGTCCTCTGGACCTCCCTTACAGTATAAGAGTGATTGTCAACCATCTTAGTCTATGCCCTTGTGAATTTCTACAGCATATGATCTGTAGCTCATTTGTGCCCATAATATTCTGTGATAACCATTTCAAAAGAACTGCTCATGTATCCACCCTTTATTTTGATCAACCTATCGTCTTACAATCAAGATGTAAACTAACACGCAGAGGAAGATGAGTTTCTAGTGACCATCCATTCATTTTTCACACCGCTTATCCTAAAAACGATCAGGGGTCTACTTAAGTCATTCCTATAGAGGTCAAAAATAATATGAATTATATTATATGTCACAATTTGGCACAAAACAGTTTTTATGGTTTGTCAAGTTGAGTTATAGGCATTTGATATTTCAGATCATTGCAGGAGTTGTCATAAGATTTAAAAACATAAAATAAGCGCAGTGTTCGTTTGAATTGGCAAACTATAATATGTGATTGATCATTGCGCTCACTCACTAATTCACTGGGCACTTCAAGTCTCCAGGGCTTAAAGAGGTGACATCATTCTACATTTGTGCTGCATAATTAGGACTGATTCCATGACCTATCTTCACTCATTTACGGCAAATTACATGAAAACAAGACAGAAATATCAATAGAGCTAAACTGTGAGTTTAATTAAAAATTATTGAATATTAATATGATGTAACAGGTGTGTGAGCGTTTATTTAAAAAATAAGATAACCGTTCTCATGATCAAGGTTTGGACATAAATGCCATGCCTACCTTTTTTGTTGCCAACTTTAAAATCCTGTATACGTTTTGTGAACTAAACTAAAACCGAAGATGATCCCTACTGCTGGATATCATCAAGGATATGTTGTTCAAAAGACACGATTGAATGACAAAGATCATCTACTCGGAAAGCCCCGTGAGACAGCTGATTGATAAAGCGTGACACCAAAATGTTTTTGTTTACGTGTAGATATGTTGCCGCCCCAATACCATCTCTCTTGAAACCTGATTCGCTACATCTAAGTGGATTGAGGGGTGCCTCACGGGTCAGGAGGTCTCTGTGACAGAGTCCAAAAGGGGGTTTCCGGGGAGGGGGGCCGGCACATCCACTTCATATTCCACCCATTCGGAGCTTGAACATGAAAACGGAATCCTGCAACAGAATTCCTTACCTTGGGCTGCATTAGATTAAATTGGAAGTAGCCCGGCACACTTTTCCCGGGGCTTGTCAAATGAGCTGTCAATCATGCGTAGGACCCCTTTTGAGCTTCTTCTCTAATATATCAGACCACTTTTTATTTGGATCAGCATGAGTGGGAGTCGCTCAACAAACGACAGCACCTAGCCCGCAGGACACGTGGTTGATTGATGACATTTCACCAGCAAGTTAGTCACACTTGTGTCCATTTATACATTCGGTTGGCGTGGGGTCTTTTGCCGATGGTGGCATGCATCCGAAGGTAAAAGTTGGCCATATTCATGTTAAAATTGTCCAGACCTACAAATACCTGGGTGTGCAGCTGGACAACAAACTGGACTGGACTGCCAACACAGAAGCTCTATGTAGGAAAGGGCAAAGCCGACTTTACTTCCTCAGAAGGCTGGCCTCCTTCAACATCTGCAAAAAGCTCCTGAAAATATTCTATGAGACAGTAGTGGCAAGCGCCCTCTTCTATGCGGCAGCGTGTTGGGGAGGCAGCATCAAGAAGAAGGATGCCTCTCGTCTCAATAAACTGGCTAGGAAAGCGAGCTCTGTTGTGGGCAAAGAGCTGGTCAGCCTAACAACAGTAGCTGAGAGACGAGCACTGAAAAAGCTGAGGTCAATCATGGACAATCCATCGCATTCACTACACAGCATTATCTCCAGACAGAAGAGCAGTTTCAGCGACAGACTGCTGTCACTGTCTTGTACTACGGACAGACTGAAGAGATCTTTTCTTCCTCATGCCATGAGGCTCTTTAACTCCACCCGGCAGAGTAAAGGCCCACATTAAACCACACCACCTACATTGGATATTACCGAATCTTACTGCAATATGTATTCTGTGTAGCACTATTTAGTTACTCTATATAACACGCTACAGTGGGCATTTGCACGTCACACTGGGTATTTGTATATTGTATTCTTTTGGCTTTATTATTGTACTGTTCTCAGCTCAGGGATGCTGCTGGAAATGTGAATTTCCCTTCGGGGATGAATAAAGTATCTATCTATCTATCTATCTATCTATCTATCTATCTATCTATCTATCTATCTATCTATCTATCTATCTATCTATCTATCTACCTATCTATCTATCTATCTATCTATCTATCTATCTATCTATCTATCTATCTATCTATCTAAAATTATCCAACATGTACAAAATTGACAAATGACTTATATTGGAGCTACAATAGTGTAGAGGAACAACTTTTTTCTTCCGCGTGTTCTTTTTTAATATCCGGGTTATGAGCTGGAGATAAGCAGTTCCTTTGAAAGTTTTATCACAGAATATTCTGCCCTTAAATGAGCTGCAGACAATGGCTGTAGGAATTCACAAATGCATTGACAGAGGTGGTAGATCATCATTCTCACAGAAAAAAAGTTCAGTTCATAAGTTGAGTGTAAATCTATTACAAATTAAAACATTAAAGGGGGTCCCACAGTTAAATAGAGCGCTATCCTACTGATGATGGCCTGTTCATCCATGGGGATATCCTACTCAAACCATTCAACATTTGCTTGAGGATATCAATCCCATTTGTTAACAGGGACAGAAGCTAGACTCTTCTTATAGTTATCTTCAGGACTGGCATTTTTGGGCTGATTGCATCTCTTCATGAGCTGAAATTTATGTTCTTGTCTCTCATTGTGTATTCCACGAAAAAATGTAAAGTGATCGACTGAATGTTGGCGCTTAACGCTACGTTTGACTATCACATTTTTTTTAATAAAAAATAACCAAAGTAACATTATTATGATTAAATACATTAAGAAGTTATAAATAAAGAAAAGCACAATCATGACAAAATATAGGCTGTGACATATTTCAATATTAGAACACTTCCAATACTGCTGCAATCAGATAAGGAAAAAAAATGTTAATTCATGGTGAAAATATTTGCCAATTTATTGTGGGAAAAATGGCAAAACAGTTAAGTATCAATTATATCAGTCTTTCTGGGTGCTTACATTTTAATCAATTATAAACAAGAATTAAACCAACCTGACAAACAACATTGAAAAAAAGCATACTGTGCAAAAAGTACGCAAAAAATGAAATCAAAGCACTTTTAACACAATCTTAAAATGTGTGGCTTGTATAAAAACTGCTATCTATATATTGTGCCTTGCAACAAATAAGTATTTAATCTCTTTTGTAATTATGTTTTGTAAATGACCACATTACTGTATCGGTTTTGAGAGAATCAAATTCAACTCTTAAATGTGTTTACTCAACTTAACTATTCAGAAAGTTTTCAAATTGTTGATTTTTAAATGGGGAATTGGTCAAATTATGTTTATTTATTTTATAGCTCTACTGTGCATTTCTACAGAATGAGAAATATGATAAAAGCTTTTAGCTGTTGTAGTTCCATTACATCTATCACAGCAATTACAGGGAGAAAATGTGTTTTTGTAATTTGTAAATATTTTACCAAAGTATGATATATTTGCCCCTTGAATGAATGTTGTTTACAAAATTCCCACGCAATTGTTAATCTTATACAGCAATCTTAACTGTTGGAGACATTTTATCGAATGCTAGACCTACTTTTACTCGGCCATCATCACTTTTCCCAGAACAATGACATCACTCGGAAGCATGCCAGCGGCATGCACCATCTTTCCATTCATAAAGCGCATGGTGACAGCAATTGACACCCTGCTCATCCAGAGGGGGGAGATATTAGGACTTTCAACAATAAAAGCAATTGCGGAAAAGAGCTTGGGTGCCACTTGGTATTAAAGATGTCAGCTATTAAATCACATAGCCTTCTGCTGATAAATGTTTATTGCTCATTAGCATGTCACCGCACCTTTAATGCCCTGGAAACAAGCACCGACTGCCGGAGCAGGATCCCGAAGCGTTTTGTGAGAAGTCCTTTCGGTATATTGGTCCAGTTAACGGCCACTTGGCTCGTAGACAGCTATCCATCGCTATGTCAGCTTCGCTAATCCAATTGAGGCAACCTGCTTGGCATCAGAGAGGCGCATCTGTCTTTACCGCTTATTAATGGGTCTCATGAGGGTATGGGTCTCCAGGTAGAGTAACTGGGCCTAATTTTATACAAGGAGTAAAAAAATATTTTCTCTTATTTTGATGGGTATATGCCACTGTTATGTATTTAATTTGTGATGTTTGGGATTTAATAAGGATGTTTTATACCAGATTTTTTTCAGACCAAAACATGTACCCAAATATTGATTTGTTGTGAATACTAACACTACATACTAATACTATTAATACATAAAATCCCCTTCTCTCTGTGAAAAATTAACAACATTTTAAAAGAAAAGCCTTAAAAGGTGGGAAGCGTCATTTGAGGTGTCCCAAAAATTGAACATTTTCTCTATTCAGTATGTTTTAACAGTTACCATCTGAGTTCAAAGTGCAACACAAAAGTAAAAGGAAAAGGGGTAGATAGGGGCAGGGGGTGGAGAGTAACTTTACGCTTGTCATCGCAGTTTTCTGTTATTGTAGCATGAAAATGGTAGAAGTAAGAGAAGGCCTGTTTCAAATACTGTCCAAACGCCAAACCAAACACGAAAAGGATGAAAAAAGAGCTTATTCGAGCAAGTCAAATAAATGCAGGTACTCAAAAAACGAGCTGACTGAGGCTTCGATCGTGACTTTAAACCACGAAATGGCGGCAGAGAGTATAAAAGTCTCAAATTCTCAACAGCACCTTTAAGTCCCATCCCAATATATAAGTTTCTATAATGTTTCACTAATTTAAATGTATTTAACATTGATTCAATTTTAGGTTTGTGATTCTTTAATGGCCACTCCCAGAAATAGGATACTGGTATCAGCTGCTTGCGCAGGCTTCAAATTGTTTCAACAAACCAGTTATCAATACCAAAATTGAATCCTGGCATCGGCACTCACTATTTTTTGGCAATTCTATTACTTTGTCTTTTTAAAATCGACAATTTAAAAATTAGCTAAATCTTGAAGTTGAAGGTAGGAATTTAAGACTTTAATTAGAATTAGTGAAAGCTTGTACTGATTACCAGACAATAGTTGCTGACTTGTTAAATGGAGCATTAAGCAAGTTAGTCAAAAGCTATATCTTTTTTTTTTTTTTTGCATGAGCCTTAAATGTTAAACTTGGTCATTTTGATTTCAAATCTAGTCCTAACATTTTGCACAGGATGTTTTATTTAACCAATAACACTTTTAATAGATATGTCTCGGATATTTTTATTTTATTTTATTTTATTTTTTTTAATTTTACTTACTTTACTGCAAAAACAACAATCCTAAAATTCTCTCCCAGGTAGGGTAGCCCGGGGCAGATCAGGTAGTAGCAGTCTAAGGATTGAGAGCATAAAATTCCCACACATTAGAGACGGATAATTGGATTTCCTGTGTCCTGTACGGTGGGCTGTGTGCTTCTGCAGCTGTGACATTATCAAGGTAACGTAACCTGAAGGCTGCGGTGCAGCGGCGCAGGCCCCGCAAGGCCTGTCCTCCGGTTCCACACGGCTGCCTGCTTGGCTATTCATCCTGTGGACCCCGCAAATGAAATTATGGGAGGAAGAGCAAAGGACATTCTTTGGGAATTAATCCCATTTATGCCTAAACCCACTCCCGGTTTTTATAGTGAGCCCCCGTCTTAAGATGTACACCGCATTCACAATTAGAAGAGGCCTTAAGGGGATTGGAGGGAAGTAGGCTACTGTGTGCATTGGCTTGTTTGGCGACTCATTTGTGGACACAGACGAGAAACTGAATCAATGTTATTTTCAAATATCAAATCTCATTTGCGCCCAATCTCAAGATCGATGACATTTGACTGAAGCAACTGCAGGCTTTTGTTTAACAAAATATTTTAAAACTTGCCTTTGAAAGGACTTGAAGAGAACTCCAAAATATGAATTGCCATTGAACTGTACTGTTGGGGCTCTCACTTAACATCATCTTAGATTAAATTACTTTTTATGTATGTGTTTACATTATCAAAGTAGCATACTTTGTGTCCTTTCAGTTGGATAAGACATATTTAGACATGTTATTTGACACATTATTAAGAGTTACCGAATGGAATTCGGGAATTATAGGGTCATTTAGATTATATACATAAGATACGACCAACATATGTACACAAAACGTTAGCTTGTACTTAAATGCGGTATTCATACTTTGACAGAAACCCAGTTTAGAATTTCAGCCAGCTCCATCAAATAATTTCTTTTGTTTAAATAAATGTCTATTCTGTTGTTTAATTTGTGACCAAAATATATCTTTAAACAGCATAATTACCTCTATTTCAGGACAGTGGAGTAATTAGGCGTTTTAACATGCTGGCGACACATTGCAGACAAACACTGCCCCCTAGCGGAACCCAATACACACGACAACTCGAATTAAAAGGCACATTCGAGCATTTTTTACAGGAATACACTTTAAGGGAGGACATTTCTACATTTTAAACGGTTATTTATCATTTTTAAAAATTAATAAATGTTATAGTTCAACCTATAGCTGATCCTAAGCGCTTTGGGAAGTCATTGACTTGAAAAGCGCTATATAAATGCAGATCATTTCATTTCATTTCATATCCTAAAATATCAATTGAGTGTCTGACAACCCGATCACAAAGTATTTAAAAATTATCACTAGTTGGTAATTTGATCTCAAAACGAGCTTTTGATGTGCTTAAAACTCACTTCTACTCCATAGCATATGAATAACCTACTCTTCTCGTCGGCTGAAAAATAGTCTGTGTAATATAGTGTAATAATCTGTGAAGCCCTTTGAGACTCTTCGTGATTTAGGGCTATACAAATAAAGATGACTTGACTTGACTTGACTTTTTCACTTAGTCACAGACAGTAGTCCTTCGCTATAACGCGGTTCAACATTCACGGTCCCACTGCTTCACGGATTTTAATCATGCGTGGAGTTCTGTGTTCTGATTGGCTAAACAATCCATAACAGGGTTTGGGAAACAAAGGAAAATAAGTAAATGTTTACAGGCCCAGTATACGGTATTTTATTTTGTTAAACGAATGCTTGGGTCTGTAAAAAGTGTTTGTTCTCTAGTTTCAATGTATAATATAATATTTATTTCAGAATAACTGCAAAAATTCATGGATTTTGCCTAGTCGGGGTACTTTTTGATACGTAACCACGCTATGAAAAAGGGTACACTGTAAATCATATTCACCATTACTATTCTATAGACCAGTGTTTTTCAACCTTTTTTGACACGAGGCACACTTATTTTCATGAAAAAAAATTGAGACACACCGTCCGTAGAAAATGTTTAAAGATGAATTGCCAGTACCAGTTCCATGTTGTTGTTTTTTTACCCTTAAATCATCTTGTTGACAAAATTACAGTATAAAGTATAGATATAAGCACTCTGGTACACTGAAAGGACTGTTGTAAAGGGCTGTGTAAATAAATTACTGTACATTTTATTCTAACATTTTTATTATCATTTGCGGTCACCGTGGGTAAGGAGGTAAACCAAGTTATTTATTCTGCTTAATAATTTTGCTGCGATTTGGAATTGTATTACAGCATATGTTTCATCTGTTTTCAAGTTTTACTATATTTTTATGATGTTTTTCTAGGAAAATAACAAACTAAGAAGGAGCAAAAATGATTTTTTAGTGGAATAAAACATGTTTCACTACACTCTAACTGTTTTAGTCCTTTTTTTGTAAAATATCAAGATAATATTTAAATGATGATTCTTACTTTATTCTATTTATTTTATTATTTTCTGATGGAAATGTTAAACAGCTTCACTAAAAACAAAGTAAGTGATTAATATATGTACCTGTTCTGTCTCATGAGCAAATAATTGCTTTATAAAAAGAGAGAAAGAAAATGCTGCCACCTACCGGTATGGATGAATGTTACAGCAGGGCGATCAATGGCAGAAAGCCATGTTTTTTTAAAAATACTAATAAAATACTAATAAATTGGGCAATTTCGTGTGCCCCACTAGGGAAAATGTCAAGGCACACTAGTGTGCCCCGGCACACTTGTTGAAAACACTGATATAGACTGCTGCTCTTTCCCTTTAAAAACACCTGCTGATTTAAAAAAAAAAACAGATTTTTCAAATATAAACAAAAGAAAACATATCTTGATTTGAGACTATTTTAGTCTACAGCTGCTTTATTTCGAGACAAAACTAAGTCTTTGTGCATGATTTTTCTGTTAAAAAAGTTTGCCACTTGTAGATTTAAAAAAAAAAAAAAAATGTGGATGTTGTTGTTTTCATTAATATTCGGGGGTATTGTGTTCAGCACGTAAAAATTGATCACATGATAAAATCTACAGTTTTTTTAAAGTCTGAGGCGGCGTGCAGGGATGAGATGGAGTCACTGACAACGTGGTGTTCGAAAAACAACCTCCTATTTAACACCACAAAATCAAAGGAATTCATACTGGACTTCAGGAGGAAAAGAAGGAACCCAGCACCACTCATTATAAATGGAGTCCACTCTTTCAAATTCCTGGGTGTGCACATCTCCGACGACCTCTCCTGGTCTGCAAACACCAGAGCGGTGGTAGGGAGGGCCCAGCAGCGACTCCATTTCCTGAGAGTGCTCAGAAAAAATCATTTAGAACAGCCGCTGCTGGTGTCCTTCTACAGAGATAGATAGATAGATACTTTATTCATCTTGAAGGGAAATTCACATTTCCAGCAGCATCCCTGAGCTGAGAACAATACAATAATAAAGCAAAAAGAATACAATATACAAATACCCAGTGTGACGTGCAAATGCCCACTGTAGCGTGTTATATAGAATAACTAAATAGTGCTACACAGAATACATATTGCAATAAGATTCGGTAATATGCAATGTAGGTGGTGTGGTTTACTGTGGGCTTTTACTCTGCCGGGTAGAGTTAAAGAGCCTCATGGCATGAGGAAGAAAATATCTCTTCAGTCTGTCCGTAGTACAAGACAGTGACAGCAGTCTGTCGCTGAAACTGCTCTTCTGTCTGGAGATAATGCTGTGTAGTGGATGCGATGGATTGTCCATGATTGACCGCAGCTTTTCCAGTGCCCGTCTCTCAGCTACTGTTGTTAGGCTGTCCAGCTCTTTGTCCACAACAGAGCTCGCTTTCCTAGCCAGTTTATTGAGACGAGAGGCATCCTTCTTCTTGACGCTGCCTCCCCAACACGCTGTCGCATAGAAGAGGGCGCTCGCCCCTACTGTCTCATAGAATATTTTCAGGAGCTTTTTGCAGATTTTGAAGGAGGCCAGCCTTCTGAGGAAGTAAAGTCGGCTTTGCCCTTTCCTACATAGAGCTTCTGTGTTGGCAGTCCAGTCCAGTTTGTTGTCCAGCTGCACACCCAGGTATTTGTAGGTGAGAGCATTCTGGCATACTGCATTACGATGTGGTTTGCTGGGTGCACGGCAGCAAACAGGAAACCACTTCAGAGGGTCATCAAAACAGCCCAGAAAATCATCGGTTGCTCTCTGCCCAGTCTGGAGGACATTGCCTGCTCTCACTGCCTCAGCAGAGCAGAAAACATTATCTAGGACTCTTCTCCCCCCGGCCACCACCTCTTTGACCTGATGCCCTCCGGCAGACACTACAGGTAACACAAAACAAAAACAAACAGACACACATAGTTTCTTCCCCAGAGCCATCACCACCCTAAATACACGCTGCACAAGAAAACTGAAACTCCACAAATGCTTTTTAAGGAGGAATACCAATGCAAACACACTACCTCATACAGATGTAAAATTGTATTCATGCCTATGCTTACTTTGCACAAATTTGCCTATCTTGCACTACCGCACGTTGCACTAATACAATCCCAAAACTGTATGTAAACACCCAATGTAAATATCTTCTGCCTCTACATGCCCACACTTTCTTGTCCAAATATTGTGTAAATTATCTTTTAAATTTTTTTATCCTCACAGTAAAATGGTTAACTGGACGTTCAACTCATTTTGTAACAATGATAATAAAGGTATATTGTATTCTGTTCCATTCTAAAAGGTTGGCATGTGTGTACACAAAACAATAGAATCACGCTCCATTTTTTTCTGGACCACACTGAAAGATTAACACTCTTCTTGTGTTAGCTTTTAGCTAACACGCACCAGGTACTAGGTTCGGTAACTTAAATCAGCTGTAAAATACGCAAAAAAAACAGTAATACATCACCCACTTTTTTTCATCTCTTGGTAACCTATTCGGCTTCCTTAGCCATGAATTTTTTTTTTAAAAGATTCGGTCTTAGGTTTGAGTTTCTGGGCTTTTTTTTCTGCCAGTATACCCCGTGATTTAAATGTATTTTCTTCTTTTTTTAAGGGCCAATCAAACCTCAAGATAATAATGTAAATAAATAACTCAGTTTTCTGTTATAGGACTATCATTTAGGTCACTGAGGGGTTATTACAACAAATCTTCTGGAAATGTTTTTTCTTTTATTTTATTTTTTTTCATTTTAATAATAGTAACTACAATTATAATACCCAATATCCTTGTATTTTTTCAGTGATGTGACTTGGAGCTTTACATGTGTAAATTTGTATATTTCGTATACAGAAATCCCTTAGGTTGGGGGGTTAATGGGGACCAGGACCTTCCACAAAAAGTGAATATCCGCGACGTAGTGTCACACCTTTTTTTATTTTGGCGGCCTTCATTATAGCAGACGTGCTGTCTTACCAACTGAGAGCGAGAGAAACAGAGAGAGTGAGAGAGAGAACAAGAGAGAGAGAGAGAGAGAGAGAGAGAGAGAGGGAGAGAGAGAGAGGAGGGATAGAAGACCGTTTGTTTTTAAAGGTATACTGTACAGTATTTTAAAGGAGTCAATGTGTTTTTGGGGCGTGCGCTTCTATTAAAGCGACTTCCCGACTTACTGACTCAGGGAGAGAAAGAGAGGGAGAGAGGGAAAGAGAAAAAGAGAGAGAAAGAGGGCGAGAGAGAGAGAGAGAGAGAGAGAGAGAGCGCTGCATCGTTTAGGCGGCATGACAAAAGGAGCGGGATACAAACTCTTCTCAGTGAGATACAATAGAACGCAGAGCAGGTGCCCAGTCACAATACAGTATGTAAGACAGTATGATATGAATTTGCCAATCAGACATTGGAGATTTCAAGTCAAGAAGTGCTGGCCAATCAGCGTGAATCTTGTCTGTTCGAAACATTTCTCGGTGCTGCAAGAAGCATTTGTTGTGTTTTTCTTTTTTTAATTGAATGGCTAATCGGTGTGAATCTTGGCTGTCCGAAATGTTGCTCATTGGTGGGGAGGCGGACGTTTTTTAATTTTTTATTCAATCTTTTCTTCAATTAAAAATATTTTTCCACAAGAGTGAAACAGCAATAGATGAAGCGAGGGGTCTCTGTATAATTTAATTTGGCATCACAAGCTTAATTTTACCTGAATGGTCTGAAATAAGGCTGTTGCCCTCAAAATATTTAAAAATATGCAAAGTACTAGCTCTATTCTAAATCGGCCTTACATGTCTTGTGCAAATACACAGGGCAAGCGGCTAAACGAGAATCCCCTAATGCTCACATGAGTGGAAGAGAGGCTGGTGATCCTTATGCTGTCGGACAGTTTACCTATTATTTCAGTTTTTGCGGTAGTTAGTGTTTTATGATATCGTTTTTGTAACCGGGTCGGGGGTGTCCATAACAATGCAAATATAACAATTACATTCTGAGCATTTTATAATATACTGACTTCTTTTTGTTGAAATATTCATTACTAACAATGTCATAAGTCTTGATGCAACCATCATATGAATGTGTGTTTTGCATGCAATTAAAATCTAAAACAGGTTAGCGGCAACCCTAACACAAGGGGAAGGTTAAGAAAAAACCCTTAGTGAATGTAAAAACACTGCATAAAGGTTAACAGATTCCTGTCCTGACTTGAATGAAATAATTTCATTTAATTTTTTGAATTACAAAATGGATGAACACAAATCAAATCCCAGATGCACACACTCTTGCAATATTAGCACAAGGACTTGATTACAGCTACTTCACTCTCCTCATCAAGACCTGAGTGGGCCCCAGACTGGAATGAGAGGGCCAAACTCTCAATACACAGATCAGACAAACAAAAGGTAGAGAATGGTAGGCCTCCTAAGGACAACCGCACAGCTCACTAACGCATTCTTGATAAAATTTTGTAACTCAACTGTAACTTTTTAAAAGCAGATCAATAATTCTAATATATTTTGTTAGACTGTTCCTCCGTCGCTTTAAAAGTGCCATACTATCCTTAAATCGCCAACAACACAGCGCTAATAACAAACAGGAAGGGTGTGCATGTTTATATCTCCTGACAAAATAAAACTGGATACAGTTATAGTGGAACTGTCTCAAGCACTGAGTACGAAAACGCGTAATTTCTCCCTATAGATATTTTGATATTCTCCCTGCCAATTAAAACTACATCCAAGCCGTATTTGCAACTATTCAATTAAATACAGAAATCAGTTGGTCAGTTTATATGCGCATATTTGGTTGTGTGTCACCAGCAGCAAATAGTAAGCAGCGCAAGGGGATAGAGGATGGTTGGCTTGTAGAGGAAAAACAAAATCAATGGGGCAAAGATGAACTCATGAGTGTGCTGAATTTTGGTCTTTTTATTTATAAATTACTTTTATAATACACCAGGCCTGGAGAAACAGGAAAACAGAAAGCTGTGTTCGTTTAAATGCTATATCAAGATTCAAAAGCCAAGAAAAGTCAACGGTATTCCACTTCCATAGGTTGGTGTACACGTTTTCTTCTTTTTTTTGTATGTGCCTACTTTTAAGCAGTTTTAGGGCGTTGGCTTCAATGTGAGTATATACGGTAATCTGTATTTAGTAGGGCTGCCACTAATGATTATTTCAATAATCAAAGAATAGGTTGATTCTTTTTTCAATTAATCCACAAATCATATTAAATCATTTTTAATATCCTCCTCTAACTAAATATGAAAGGATTGTACATGTTAAAAATAGTGCACAAAACAACAGAATATTCTATAATATAAAAAATACATATGTTTGTCAGATAATCTAACAATAAAAAAAACATATGCTATACACCTGCAATCGGAAAATGATGCAAGTACTTTGTCGGATGTCATCCTATTGTTCATTGAAAGTCTTAAGATAGCACTTTGACTTGCATTTTGCTGTCTGAAAAATGCTAAATCCATTTGGAATTGTATCTAAATGACCTCTGGCATCAAAATGAGGTCTCGGAGAGCTTTCTGCCTGACCAAAGTGCTACTACAAGTACGTTGCTGGATCAAAAGGAAATTCAATGCACTCTCTTATTCAATCTAAATAAATGCATAAATCGGACAACAAATCGATGGTGAAATTTGTTGCAAATGCTTTCAATAATCAATATTAATCGACTTTATCGATTTGTTGTTGCAGCACTAGTAAAAGGATAGAGTACCGCGTTACCTTTGAGTGTCAGTAAGACAAGAAAGTTTGATCACACTACCCTGATTTTAGCTAACCTGCATTGTCTCTCTGTTAGCTTAAGATGTGATTTTAAGGTTCTGTTGGTAGTATACAGAATCATGCATGGACTTCCTCTCTCATATCTTTCAGATTTAATTTCGCACTATGTTCCGGTCCGAAGCCTTCGCTCTGAAAATGCTGGTCTACTAGTGATCCCAAGAGCCAAGAAGAGACCGGCAGGTTCGAGAGCGTTCTCCATTCGGGCCCCGGTGCTGTGGAACGCTCTTCCCCCTGAGATTCAAACTGCAACCTCAGTGGAACTGTTTAAATCTAGGCTTAAAACACACTTATATTCTACAGCATATGAATAACCTTATTTTATGTTGACAATATCTGTGTATTACTTGTTATTGCAACATCCATTGAAGCCTGGTCATCCTGGAAGGGGATTCCCTCATGTTCAGTCCCTTCTCAAGGTTTCTTCATTTTCCTCATTGTAAAGTAGGTAACTTTTAGTTGTGTATTTCTCAGACTCCTATGCTATGAAATCAACTTGTTTAACCTGTTTTTCTATTCTCAATATGCAAGTAATCATCACAGACACACACATAGTCATGTTTTAAAGATCCATATTTTCAGTCTAATTCCATTGTTTTTAATACGTTTTTAATGTTTATTTATTGTATGTAATGAAATATGTATGCGCGACTCCATCCATTCACTGCACATGTCAGTTCGGCCTGGGCGACCAAGCAAGATGGTGGCCGGGTCGGGCTCACTACATTTGCGCAGTAGTTTTCAACTTAATAAATGTCTCGGCCTGAATATTTTTGCCAGCAATGGAGTTATATTAATCTATAACTCCGTCACTCATGTTGAAGTTTTTGAGTTTTTCCTTGCCCGAATGTAGGTTTTAGATCAGGGAATAGTCTGTGGTTTGCAATAGTCTGTGGTCTGTGTAGCCCTTCGAGACCCCTTGAGACTCATGTTTATACAAATAAACATGACCTGACTAAGGCATAACTCAATGACTTCTTCAATGGAGTAACCAGTAACGCTAACAAATAACTCTTTCTTTCCAGTAACGCGCTCAGCACTGCAGCCATGGCAGGTCCCCACCATTATCCCGTCCTCAACCCTAAACACGCAGTTTTAATTTCAAAGCTCTGATTAGCTGATGATTGCATGACAGCCGCCGACGAGGTTCCCTTTTCGCCCGGCTCCCAGACTGCAACTCAATCATGCCCAATTAGCGGGTCCCCAAACACTCTCTCTTATTAGAGGACTCATAATCGACTCATTGTGTCCTGATTTGGCAAATAAATCACTCTGGAGGCGGCTGACTCCCCCACTTCTCCTTCTCTCACCCCTTCTCACCCTTCTGCCTTTCCCTGCCCTCTCGTCTTTTTTCCTTGTCCGAGGGTTCGGTGACAACGTTTTCAGGCGTGTTATTCATTGGAGCTGACAGTCTGAGCTACGTCGGACTACCCCTTTCCTTTCCTTTTTTTATTCCGCCTCCTTTTTCCCCCCTGAAGAATGAAGAATAATTTAGTGGCTAAAGCAAGGCAAGGCAGGCGGCATGTGGGTGTCCTTGTCCTACAAGGTTAAGAATGTATTCCATTTGAGCAAGAAAGAGGAGAATTTAAATAAATGACGGCCAGATATTTATTGTGTTTGTAGATGAGGCCGAGTCATTGTTAGGCCTGAGTGAGCTGACCGACTATTTTACTGCCCAATTCAATGTCACTCATGGATTGCATTTCGATTTGACATTTATTTATCCCCCCTTTCAATGCGTGCATTATGTTCATTGAATGGGATGAAAAAAGAATATGAAGTTATCAAAATAACGTGTGTTGAAAAAATATGGTGATGCTGTGGTTCACAATGCTGATTGCAGGGTTCCCACAGATCCTTAGAAGTCTTATAAGGCATTGAATTTATTATTCCAAAAATAAGCACATAATTGGCAGAAAAATGTCATAAAAATGTGAACACATTAATAACATGTATATTTGTTTGAACAAAAAAATAATTAAGTCGTGTTTATTTGTATAGCCCTCAATCACAAGGAGTCTCGGAGGGCTGCAAAGATCACAGATTATTGCAAACCACAGACTATTATTACACCATCCCCTGATCCAAAACTTACATGAGGGCAAGGAAAAACTCGGGCCTGCAAGGGCAGATTAATGTCTTAGGTGTACCCACAATACACATAGCAACTTCGGACAGAGACGTTTACTTTGGACCATGCAAAAGTGTTTTTTTAACGAGATGTTGCAGTTTTTGCCATGGCTTAAAGCTTTGCCAGGTCATTTGTACAAGGCACGATGTATTATATGCAATAAATTTGTGTGTTCTATTTTTCTGTCGGTTTCAATTGTTTTGTTTTCTTGTCAACTTGATTTCAAAAGGAGTTAAATTAAGTCTTGAGAAGTCTTGAATGTAACTTGCCTTAAGCTGTAGGAAGCCTGTATTATGCAACTGGCATCATTCTCACTATAGGCACTCACATTTTTATGTAGATCCCCCATTATTCAAGTTTCTGACATTTGTATGTCATAGTTTGGGAACCCCTAATAATTTTCAAGATTTTCCTTTATGAATCATTATTTGTTCAGATGGGCAATTTCAATAAAATATTTCGTGTGTCAGACAACAACAGTGATATTCATAAAGTGAAACAAAGTTGATGGGATATACATAAGGGTACAATATTTACTTAAGGGACAGTGTGTAATAATTTGTGCATTTAGTGGTGGAAAGAAACTTTCATTCATTGAAAAAAGAAGCATTAATTTGAATATGAGGCAAAAATACATGATCATAGAAATGTAATTTTTTATAAAAGAAAAAAAAAATCATAGGTTGAAATATTTGTACCGTAAATTCCGGACTACAAGCCGCTACTTTTTCCCAAACTTTCAACCCTGCGGCTTATTCAGTGATGCGGCCAATTTATGTAATTTTTCTAACGGCCACCAGCGGCGCTCGAGTACAAAAGGTAAGATTTAGACCGGTGGAATACAGGACTGTCTCAGAAAATTAGAATATTGTGATAAAGTTCTTTATTTTATGTAATGCAATTAAAAAAACAAAAATGTCATACATTCTGGATTCATTACACATCAACTGAACTATTTCAAGCCTTTTATTATTTGAATATTGCTGATTTTGGCTTACAGCTGAAAAAAACTCAAAAATCCTATCTCAAAATATTAGAATATCATGAAAAAGTATACAAGTAGGCTATTCAACTAATCACCTGAATCATCTAATTAACTCGAAACACCTTGCGAGGGTTTCCTGAGCCTTAAAAACACTCAGTTTGGTTCAGTAAACTAAATCACAAGTATGGGGAAGACTGCTGATCTGACTGCTGTCCAATTTTCTGAGACAGTCCTGTATATGCGCCGAGGAAGACTGCAACTTCTTGGCTTGTGCATAAATTTAATTAGCGTAAACATACCCTCATCATGCAAAATGCAAATAGAAAGGCACATGACGCAGCTTTCAAGCTCATAGCAATCGAGCAGTCCGATAAAGAAGGAAACAGAGCTACTGCACGTAATCAGGAGTGGATGAGAGTTCCAGCAACAGTGACAGCGCGAGTGAGGCTGCGGGAGCGTGGGACGACGTCTATCGGACAAAGTTTCTTCCCGACACTGAGGAAGACGACTTTGATGGCATCAGTTCTAAGGAGGAAGATGAGGACGGTTTACCGTGATTTTTACAAGTACGGTATGTTTTTTTAACAGACCGTTTACTGTGATGCGAGCGTGTTGCTAGCGTGTTGCTAGCGTGTTGCTACCATTAACTGCCCTGTCACAGGCACCGTTTGGGATGAAAGTTATATAATTATTATTAAAGCTTTGAAAACTCTCTCGGTGTACCGTCTTTCTTTGTAAATATGTGTAACCATGTATAAAATGTATTTGCAACTGTATATTTTTGTAATGTATTTATTTGTATTTATTTCACACAGTTATTCTGATATGTTTTGCACGGGCGAATGAAAAAGAAGGGGCGGAACAAACGCGGGTGACGGAAACTGGGGTAAAGGTGAGACCTGTTTGTGGACGCGGCGGACAATAGTGGATATATATTTTTCCCACCCTTAACTTTGGAAATATACACGTTTTTCCTTGGATTACTTTCAACGGGACCCTGACTGTGCGGGTCTTCATCAAACCTTAAGTACCGGTATCATTTTCCATTCATTTTGCCGGCTGTGATTTTTGGACTGTGCACTTTAATGAAGGACATGCTCTGTCCACTCCACGCATCGGCCCGGTATTGCAGTACCTCCGGGAACGGTGCATTCGCAATGATCGCAGCAAGGCTTTAGGGCTAGGACCTTAGCTTGGCCTTTTGGCTGAGAGTAAGTGTCCCGGCTCCTAGGCTTTGTAGCGTATTATGAACTGACCGATAACGGATAATGGATAATGAATAACGAAGATAGATCAATAATCCTTAAAAAAACCCCACATAGAAGCAACGCTTTATTGCTAGGACCTAAACTTGGCCTTTTGTGTGGCGTTAGTGCTAGGACCTTAGCTTGGCCTTGGTGACCTTGTGCCTTTTGTGTACTTTCTATGAAGTCACTATCTTTGATTTTTGCATTTCGGAGATGGAATATGAGCTTGCTCTGTCCACTCCACGCATCGGCCTGGTATTGCAGTACCTCCGGGAACGGTGCATTCGCAATGATCGTAGCAAGGCTTTAGGGCTAGGACCTTAGCTTGGCCTTTTGGCTGAGAGTAAGTGTCCCGGCTCCTAGGCTTTGTAGCGTATTATGAACTGACCGATAACGGATAATGGATAATGAATAACGAAGAAAGATCAATAACCCTTAAAAAACCCAAAACCCCCACATTTAGTTTTAATCGCGGGACTTAAAGTCAGGTTTGGGTTAATTTTTTGTTTGTGTTACATTTCCTAATGTGGGCGCATGCGGTTTATATACAGGTGCTGCTTGTGTAAGTACAAAATCGGTTTTCCTCTTAAAATGTGGTGGGTGCGGCTTATAATCAGGTCTGCTCTATAGTACGGAATTTACGGTATTTTGTTTACAAAGTGGAATCCCTACCATGACGTTGCAGCCATGTTTGTCTGGCTTTTTGCTGCTGTGTTCTTGACACTGGCTTTCGTTCGCATTAGACAATACAGTGCGATCTATTGGCAAAATATAATACACTGGTGCTTTAAAGGGACAGTGTTTAATATTTAGTGCCTCATAGTGATGCCAAAAACTTTCATTCTGTAAAAAAAAAAACAATTGATTTGAAAACTATCATACCAATGGTAATTCTTATTAAAAAAAAAGCATAGGTCGAGAATACGGTATCTCTTTTACACAGTTAGGTCGCCGCCATGTTTGCCTGGCACCCTGTCGCTAAGCTGTGCTATGTGGCACTGGCCCACGCTCGCACCAGACAACAAAGTGGTAAATATTACACGCTGGGGCTTTAAACAAGAGTAGGCAGTTGCATCAATTTGGGCACCCCAACAGAAAAATGTCAGTAATATTTCGCAGATCCTCTTTTTACAGAAATAACAGCTTCCAAATACCTTCTATAGCAGGGGTCCTTCCAATGTAGGCCTAGATTCTGGTTGAGGGTATTTTTGATTATTCTTCCTAACAAAACCACTCCAGAATGCCTAAGTAGAAATTTGAGCTATGGTTCGGGTCGTTGTCTTTTTGAAGTTTTCAGACCTGGTGAAACGTCAACTTAGTAATAGGTTGTTTGTATCTGCTAATACTGACAGGAACCTTCAACTTGAACAAGATTGCCAGTATCTGCACTGGCCACACAGCCTCTACGCATGATCGAACCACCTAATTTTACTGTGTAGTTTTTGTTTTGAATGCTCATTTTTATGTCTCAACAACTCGATTTTGATTTCATCAGTCTGTTTGAGGCATGTTAAATCACATTTGGACAAACCAGCTTCATTTTGGAATAAGATGCTGTGAACTCGGATAATACTTCTTCACTCCTTATATGATTCAAATATTGCGGCAAGGTTTCAAAACAGGGCGTCATGGCGGCTGAGTGGTCAACGCGTCCGCGGCACAATTCTGAGGTCATGGGATCAAATTGTTCCTGCGTGGAGTTTGCATGTTCTCCCAGTGCTTGTGTGGGTTTCCACCCACATCCCAAAAACATGCATGTCAGGTTAATTGGCCATTCCTAATTGTCCCAAGGTGTGAATGATCGAGTGAGTTGTATGTCTCTGTGTGCCCTGTGACTGGCTGGCAACCAGTTCAGGGTGTCCCCTGCCCGAAGACTGCTGGGATGGGCTCCAGGACCACCGTGAACCTACTGAGGATAAGCGGTGCAGATAATGGATGGGTGAATGGGTTTCAAAACAAGAGTGTCAGACCATCTCTGGTTTCTTAAACGTAAGGTCCCAGAAGTGGTCTTATAGATTTAGGCCAGGTGAACGTGGAGGGTAGTCATTGGTATTGGTTCCTTCATTCTCCAGGAACTGTTTGCATACGCTAGCCACATAAAGTCGGGCATCGTTGTGGACCAGGAGGAACCCAGATCGCTGCACTAATTGGCACAAAAATTCAATCCCAATAACTAATAGTAGTTATGGTGCCATTATTTAACCTGTACAAGTCTGTGCATACTTCCAGGGATACGCCTACCCAGACCATCACTGAGCCACCACCAAACTGGTCATGCTGAATGATGTTTTTAGGCAGCATAACCTGCACAGAAACTCCTGACCCTATCATTTCTGCCGTATGTGCTCAGGTTGAACTTATTCTGGCCGTCTATAGTGAATGCCAATCAAGCTTTACAGTGATGGTCAGTGAGCACGGGATCCAATACGGGACGTCAGGCCCTCGGGCCGCCATCATGGAGCCTTTTTCTGATTGATTGGTTAGAAACATTTACACCAGTGGCCTGATTGAGGTCGTTTCTTAAGGTTCTGGCAGTGATCATGCTGTTCCTTGCTGCACAAAGGAGCATATACCAATCCTGCTGAGGGTTTAAGTACCTATGGTTTCTCCTGAACAGCAATTCCATACATTGCCTAGTTGGTCCTCAGATTGCCCAGGAGCTCTGCGAGGCCTTGGTTTAAATCTGAGTGGAGATCTTATTAGGAGCAGGCATAAACATTGTCAGTTATGCATAGAAGCACCTGGGCGTTGCACAAATGACAGAGAATCATTTTTAGTTATTCACCGACCTTTTGATAAAATGAACCAGTCTGGAGCATTTTTCCTTTGTCTTTGATTTTCCCTCTCAATAGCTCATTTATTTTCATGTCTACCAAACTATGTGGCATCATTTTGTAACTAATATACAATCTTCATCAAGAAATATATTCGAGTACTACTGTCATTTTTTCTCTTTAAATTTTGGGGTGTCTTTGATATCCACTCCCTATAGCGTTATCTTCATTTCTATGAAATTATGTGGTGTCAGTATGTTACTTATCCATCTCCTAAATAATATCAATAAATATATAATAGAATACCCATAACTTATTCCCACATACCACTTTGTTTCACCCATTATCTGAAACAACACCCCACCACGGTTTAGTTATTACCTGTTTTCGATATGTTACTCTCTTAAATCGAAGCAGTTGCTACTTTACAGTATGCGCTTACACTGAAGTCTGGCCAGCTGGTCTTTGACATCTGATGGGCCACTAGGTGGTAAACCACTGCGAGACCTCTATGTCAGAGTTGCAGGAGCCTAGCAACTTTTTTCCCTAAGCAAAGTTTACAGCGAGCCCTCAGCAGATGGAGCGTCAGTCTTTTTTCTTTCATGTAAAACATTTAGAAAATATAGGCTGAGAGAGACAGAAAAAGTGCCAGAGTGGAGACCGGGCTCAGCCCCAGCCCACCACAGATGCCAGGAGCAGGCCAGTATTTTGTGGAGCCCTCCTGCGGTGCAGGTCCAGTTGGAACAGGTGCAGTCTCGTCTCCCTCGGTCCCTTTGTCAGCACCTCAGTGGTAAGGTCCGTGCTCTCTTCCTGTCCCGGCTTCTTCTCATTCACACACTTGAGAGGTGTTGTGGGACTACTTCCAGCCCCTCCTTGAAGCCAACCGTGGTTCTCTCCATGAATTCTCGTCTCTACGCGCCAAACTCAGCTACCCCCTCTTGTGTGGTGTTCTATTTTTCCGTTCCCAGGAAAAGAAATTCAAGCAGAAGTGAGAGTTGCTGACCTTCGCAGGTCAAACCATTCCGTTACCCTCCTCATCCTCACCGAGATACAAGGTCCACGCCGTATACCACGCGAGTGCCGCCGCATGATGGAAAGGGTTTACGACAGCCGCGGAGGCCCGGCCGACCACCTTGACCTCCCCGTGCTCGGAGGACCTTGGCAAGCCCCGTCCCGTTGGCCCCGGGAACCTTGCCCCTCCAACCATTTTCTAGCACCTCTGAGTTATTATCATAATTTCCAGGAGAGTCATTGCGGTGCTTCCACAAGCAGAGAGGCATCTGTGTTTTACAGAATGTTTGGTGTTTTATTGCCTTTATGTCACTCCTAGGCCAGCGCAAAGGGGCCCTCCAATGATAAGAAAAGCAGCCATGTGAAAAATGAAGGCCCAGGCATACAGGACAGAGAGGTGAAAAGGGAAAATAATAAAATACAAGACAAATGTGGGGCTGGACTGTATTTCACGGGAAAACCTTTGTCTCTCCTACCTGTCTCGGCTAAAAAACATTAAATGGAAGGGGTGGCTGTATTTATTAATTCAGCTGATTACGTTATTACAAAAGAGGTGTGCCCTCCCTTGCTATGGTTGGAAGTGACCAATGTATCAACCACGACACAAACATAATAAAGAAAATTCTGTATATAGCCCCAAGCAATGAAAGTTTTGTTTCAAAATTGTGTTGTCAAAGTTAAAGCTTTAAACAGGGATTTCAAATACGCAGCCAGGGCGGTTTACGGCCCACAGGACGATATTGACAACGCTATTCATACTAATCCAAAGCGAAGCCACCAGAGAGTAGTTATTTTTAAGCAGAGATGTTGTGAATCATGACAACAATTTCAAGCATTTACAAGCACTTCACCCAAACTTTAAGCACTTTCCAATCTTTGAAAATATGGCTTTCAAAATTCAAGCATTGAAACAGAATAATAACCATATTCCTCTACTTTTAAATGTAGTTTAATTTTTACTCAGCTGCAGTCCTGATTTTTTTGATAATTCCCAATATATTTGTATCCTAAAGCTTATTTTTTGTAGAAATACAGCCCAACCTTACCTAGAGCTCTGACGACCCTTAAGAAAATGGAGTTTGAGACCACTGCTTTAAAGCTTTAACTTTCTGAGTTAAATCAGGTTTAAAACTGCATAATTCTACAATTAAATACGTTTTAAAAGACAGTGTGTATCATTCAGCAACCCTTAAAATAAACTTGCTTCATTAAAAAGAAAAAATAGCAAAAATAATATATTAACCAGAAAAACATGCGTTCTTTAAATTATTTAGGCAGAAACATTTGTATTTATTTGACATAACCTTAACCTCACTGGGAGCTGACTTGATTTTCCTGTTTGGTTACTTTAAATCACTGTAGTTTGTATTCTATATTGTGCCTTTTAGCACGTATTTTGGGTTGCACGGCACAGCACAGCTACATCGAGAAGTCAAATAATACATACTGTCCCTTTTAAAGCTTTCTCACAGTTGAATTTATAACTCAGAATTAATTTAACTCAAGAGTTAAAGCTTGAATTTTGGACCGGGGAAAAAAACAAAAAAACAAACATTGCTAGGTATCCATAATCATACAATACTTACTCACATGACTATAAACGCGATACCGCATACACGTTATAAGGATTGTTTGCAGGAGTGCCTCAAATGTAAAACATCGAAAACAAAAGTTGAATTCTCGCAGGAAATTTTCCCCAAAACACATCACCTTCATAATCCAAAACGAGCTTCCCTGTATTCATTTGACGATACATGCAAAGTCTTGACATCCTAAATCCTGGCATTCTTATGCTGCCTAATCACGGCTTCATGACAGACTGCTGCTTTGGCCGGTTCCGACGGCTTGAGTGATGTCGTGCTGACCAGGTCATGGCAGGGGAACCCGCGACGAGCACGTGGCCCCTGATGGGATAAAACTGGTCCTAATTTTACACAAGCTTTAGCGTGTCTGTCCTCACCACTTACTTTGTAACAGAACGGCCCCCAACAATCACTAAATCTCCCCATTTTCTTTAATTACAGAACAGCATATTGCTTTTGGCCCATGTGGAAGCCAGATATTGAGGAGATAGGATATATAAACTTCTGTCAACACCGCAGCATATTGAATAAAGCTCAAAGTGCATTAACTCTATTTTAGGTTTTCAATTAGCACTCAATCTCAAATATGTGAAAAAAACCTACAAGGAAGTAAAAGCAATATGAGGCTTGGCTAGTGTGTGTGTGTGTGGGGGGGGGGGGGGGGATAGGTGGGATGGGGGCTGTATTTTTATGGAACACACAAAAAAGGGTAATGTTTGCTTGTGACACATTGAATAAGAAATTAAAGATAAAACCTTACTTTTCAATCAGACGAAAGTTAAATCTCGATTAAGGAGTCATTTTTAAAGAGGTTTCTGCTTTAAAATGATTTAGATTG
Organism: Urocampus carinirostris; assembly: GCF_059441175.1. NCBI lineage: Eukaryota > Metazoa > Chordata > Actinopteri > Syngnathiformes > Syngnathidae > Urocampus > Urocampus carinirostris. The sequence goes on along the minus strand of NC_142363.1, from coordinate 17,872,101 downwards.
CTTTGGTGCTAATTTTGAGGTACTGGTAGTTGGTATGTTGGATTAAAACCAAAGTCTGCAACCTCCTTGAGCAATTGGTTATTACATTGAAAAATATTGACACAAGTGTTTTATATTCTAACTGAGTGTGTCTGATCTGACATAATTTCTCATGGTTACAATGCTCCTTTTTGAAAAACAAATAAAACAAAATGCTTTACCTGCGTGGGTGCAAGTGTGTGCATGTATCTCATCAGTATAAATCTTAATAGAACTATAGCCATTCTTGAGTGTTTGACTCCTAGCTGACTCCTGTAGTCAGGAAACTAGCAGAAGTAAAAGGCAGATTTAGATGTAAATAGTAAAAGTGTGTGTAGGGCAGGGGTGTCCAAACATTTGAGAATACAGGCCAGATTTTGTAAGCCGTGAGGGGCAAGTATTCAGTGTGGCATTCTTTGAACAGTCCTTTAATAAATTCAACCTGGGTGAAAGGTTTGCCATTGCTGACGATCGACGTAGCGACACCGTAGCTCGCCTTTGGAGCATTTTCATTTGTCTCGAAGGGTCCCATGAAAAAGCGCTGCTGTGCCATTTAAACAGCTCCCAGTTGCTTCAACTTTTCACAGCATTCGTTTCCAGTTAGCTTTTGGTAGCCAGCATCGTATGGCAGTGTCTTTGGATAATATATTATTTGAAAACAGCCACAGTCTCTTAGAAAATTAGGCAGACACAAAGTGGTTTCGGATTCTGGTGAAAAAATACTCCAATTTTCTTCTTGTCCTGTAAGCTGCGTCCCTCATATTCAACATTCCTATTTTTATTTACAGTCGCCATCGGGCGGCAGTAGCTCAGGAGGTAGAGCGCTCGTCTTGGGACCAAGGGATCCCAGTTCGAATCCCGACTCGTCCGTGTTACATGTCGAAGTGTCCTTGGGTAAGACACTGAACCCCTAATACCCCCAATAAGCAGGTTAGCGCCTTACATGGCAGCAAGGCCGCTATTGGGAAATGTGGAGCACATTGTAAAGCGCTTTGGGAAGTCATTGACTTGAAAAGCGCTATATAAATGCAGATCATTTCATTTCATTTCATGTCAAAAATGGGGTGCGCTAAAGTTCTCACAGAAAGTCATGGGCAAGGTGGACAAAGGGCTACTGCCATTATCTGGTAAAATGGTGTTGTTGTTTTTTTGGTAGAAATGTATTTTATACTGCGGCCAACATTACTGGCAGGCCATATATTATTAATTTCAACCGGCCCCCAGGGCTATGATATGTATTTATTTATTTTGTTTTAGTTTAAGCAGATCCTCAGGCTTAAATGAGAGATACAAATCACAAACATCTGGCAGATAAACAGTGATGTGTATACTTGATTTACTAACTCATTCCAGTAATAATAAAAATAATTCTCTAAACGTATATGTGCAGTCTGTCTTCTACTGTGATGATCATCTTGGCCTCAGCTGACTTCCCCAACAAGGGATACTGTGTTCATCTGAAAAGCCTCGACCATAACTGCCATCTCCCCCGCAAGAAATATTGTTGTTTTGATGTGATTGAATTCACTGCACCCAGACAAGAGGAGGTCATTCCTGCCGCAGCATCGCAATACACTGTAGATAATAAGCAACATGGGGAGAATAAAGGAGAGCATTGGGAAGAGGCAGTAGAGAGGTCACTTTGAGAACCTGGATGAGAGCACATGCCAAACAGCATCCCTGCATCCCCCCCCCCATCCTTCCTATAATCCCCCTTTCTGATCTACCGATGTTCGCGGCGGCCATTGGAGGCGGGCCCCGACCCGCGACCGCAGGGCCCTAATCTAGGCCCTCGGTCCGTCTTCGACAGCAGCGGCCGGCTGCCAGTTTAGGAGTGGCAGGCTTAGCCTTCTCTAGAGAGACAGCTAGAGGTTGTCTCTACATGGATGGGCACTTCGCAGCTCGGCGGGGGCGGGAGGAAGGGGCAACAGAGCAGCTGCTCAGGACATATGGGCAGAATTCATTAAGTCAAGCAAAATGAGCCAATTGTGGAGGTGGCAGGATTGAAGGTTTAAACTGTGTATCTAATAGGGAAATACTGCATTTTCACTTAAGTACAAATATTCAGCGAACTAATATCCTTTGTGATCGCTTCATCTCTAGAAGTTACACTTGAAGAACAAGATTTCAGGCATAACAAATTGAAGATTTGATGTGCAGGGATTTTATGTTGTATAAATAAATACCTCCAAATACTGTATATGCCATAGTAAATAAATGAATATAATGTTCTACAATAGGTGTACTGATTCACTTAAACCCATCATCAGTAGTGTTTCCTGGGTTCACGGGGTGTTTCAGGTCACACAACATTGTACACCAGGGGTCGGGAACCTTTTTGAACCAAAGAGCCTTAAGAGCAAAATGTTTTGATTTTTTTTTTTTGGAGAGCGAACCATACATATATTTAAGATAAATTTCAGCGAACCACCAAAATCGAGATTTTCATCCCATTTTATTTCACTGTGAGATGTTAGATGACCTGATAAAATGTATGAAATAAGTATAATGCCAGAGCCTGTGTCCCATATCAACAAATTCACCACTGTATACTTGTCTCACTCCCGCAAATACTTAAGATCGATGATGCTTATTTTGACCTTCAACGAGGATACAAACGTATTTACCTTTGTGCAGACAGTAAGGGCAGAGAGTAGTGTGCTGTGTGTATAGCTAAGCCCACCCCTAGTGCTCATCCAATAAAATCGCTGTGTGTGCTTGGCCTGCATTTCTGGCTGTTTCCAGTTTTTCTGAGGGTTTTTATCATAAAGTGTCTCAACAGTGAACATACATTGTTTAATGAGCTTCCATATAAAGGAGTCCTTGGTGACATACAGCCAAAACAGTCTGTTATTGGCAGAATGCACATTATATACTGGACCAGATAGTACCAATAGAGCTATGTCAGCTATCCTTGCACTAGACTTAACACCGTTCTTGACAAAATTGGAAAAATATAGATGAAATTTACATGAGTATAATTTTATTACCGAGCCATATGTACTCATGAAAAGAGGCATATATGGCTAGCGTGCTGTATGTACTCATGAAAAGAGCCATTTATGGCTCACGAGTCATATGTAATAATGAAAAGAGTCGTAAATGGCTCACGAGCCATTGGTACTCATGAAAAGAGCCGTATATGGCTCTCAAGGCATATATACTCATGCAATGAGCCAAATATGGCTCGCGAGCCATAGGTTCCAGACCCCTGTTATACACCCTTGCCCAGGTGGAGAATCACATGATACCTAAATATATTACATAAATACAATTTACCCCTATACCCAGTCTCCTCATTTTAATAACATTTTGTTATGACAAAAAACAACAAAATACTTGACAAAATACACAAAATACAGAAGACAAAGTAAATACTGAAACAAATGAAAACATGCAGACAAAAAATGCATTTTACGTCATATATTTAGGTATTAATTCATTTATTCATGTGTTTTTTATTTACATGGCAATTATCTGTAGGCATTTAATTATCTACGTATACATATGACAGAATCGGTCCTCCATATGGATTGACCGTCTGTCCTTGAGTTCTTTTACCGTCTATTGTCAAATGTCAGGAGAGCGCTTGGCGTCTCAGAAATAAACCTAATCACAATCTGTAAATGTTACAACTGTTTCCCTAATAGACGTGCACGCACGTTAGAGGCCTCTATTGGAATTCGCACACATGAACCCACTAAAGACTCACGCGAATGTTGATAGATCCACACGGCCCCGCTCACGTTCGACAAGCGGTACACAAAGCTAGTCATGAATTACACACAATTTAAGCGTGTCGTCCTTGAACCTGCGCTGTCCTCATTAAGTTGTCTTTTTTCCACTTTAAAGAGCAGTTTGAACTGGAGCCAACTTACATCTATTCTTGTATATCCAATATAAAGGTATAATGTATGCTAATCCACCTGGTGTCAATAGGAACTGTGTTCAATGCTTTTGAGATAATAGTGAAGAAAGGGTTGCTCCTATCGAAGAGCTGCAAGATAAAGTCAATGGCACAGTCAATAACAATAAGGTTGTGGGCCTTAATGAAGAATGTTAATTTGAACACAATCAAGTGGATTTCAGCTTAGCTGATTATCAACCTTGGACTTGTACAAAGGTGTTTGATAATGATGGCTGTGGAGAGGACGTATCCCCAAAAACTTACAACGGAACTTTATGTAGGAATGCAAAACTGTACAATATCCATAAACACAAGTTCAGAAAAATACAATATTAGATAGTACAACCGCTAACTTGTTTCTCAGGTCCCAGGAGCTTTGTGTTTAAGTTGCAGGTAATGAAGCCTGCTCTTCACCTTCTCCTTGATCCCATTCCGCAAGTAGCTCCGAGGAAACCTCTGTAAACAGATGATCCCAGTCCCAGAGCACATCTTCCTGCAGAGCGGCCAAAGAAGAATGGAGCGTGTGGAGAGGTGCACCGAGAAGAAGTAGAAGAGGATGTTAATGTACACACCATAAATCTTGATTACCTGGGAGGCAGGTGGACAACAGCTGGACAGTTTGTTGGTGCGAGCTCAGAGGAGGATATTTAATAGGAACTCACTCACCTCCTTCACCTCCTGCTTTGGTGCTAAAACCTTTGTGAGTAGCTTCAAGTCAATCTCTCCATCCTGAAGAAACCGTACAAGAAAAATGCATTTTGAAGAGGGTTGTTGATTTCAGATATTTGAATACAAATTAAATGATGATGAGTCCTTGCAGAAAGTGATTGATAAGGTTTTTACTGCTTGCATCTGTTTTAAATACTGGAAACCTGCAAAGGAGATTGCATCGAATACCAAGGTTGTTCATTATTTTGACTATTATTTTTACCTTTATGCACTGTTTATATTATAGTTACAATGGCCAGTAAGGTTGGTGTTCTATGATATCCCACACCCTGTAAGATGGATCTGCTTTTTGTAACCAAAGGGATTTAATAACAAAAGTCTCAGGGGAGGACTTTTACAACAGATTGGAATGTTGCATTGAGAATTTTTGTAGAATCCTCTCCTGTTCTCATTGCAAGTTCAAAATTCATTACTTTTAATGTTTATTAAACTTCTCAGTGATAATAGTAAATATGTATAGAAATATGTTGTTGACTTACGAGAGTTTGGAATGCAGAGTAATATTTCAGATCATTGTCCAGGTCTCTGTAGGTCATTACCTGGTTGACTTGAATGCTAATTACAAGACATAAAGAAAGAACATCATGCCAAATTACTTCAAAACAAGATATTTTACACCAGGACAAAAGTTTTTTAGTCTAAAGACCTCAACCTAAGAACAAAAATAATTAGGAGATGGTTGCCAAGTGCTAAATGCTTCAAACTGAAACCCAGCTGCTTATCTGCGGGTTGGAATTAAGTGAGGGGGCTCTGAAAGTAGCCGGGGCATAGCACCGCATGCCAGTCCTACTTATTGCACATTACACGCTACATTGCCCCTGCAATGAGTTCAATGTGGACATTATCTCGCATGGAGAGCGAACCTCGGCCTAATAACCACCACCGCTGTCATAGCCTCGCTACATATTCGACACATGTCTGCGTGCATCTCGCTGTCCTGTAAATCAAAGAATCCGTTCGGTAAGGACCCGGGTAACGCAGTTGCATGAATCACAGCCAACAGTTATTCCTCAATCTCAGACAGATCGGGTGACAGACGGTTAATGGTGATGGCAAGTGTGGAGGACATGTGATCATCTCATTGTTCAGAGTTCACTTTACTCGTGACCTGTGTGTGGACGGGGACAGAGCAGTTTCAGGGACCCACCTGGGTGGAGCCGCTAGCTGCATGTTGAGATCTTCTTCCTGCACTTCGTCCAAATGTGGAATGACTGGAATATCTAAAAACATAAAACAATGTATTAGGGGAGTGGTTCTCAAATAGAATAGAATAGAATACAATAGAATATATTGTCATTGTTAATGTGCAAAATGAACAACTAAATTAAAAACTTACAAGAAGATAAAAATTCACAGAGAAAAATAAGAAGTTAGGGGAATTGTATAAAAATAAATCATCAAAATTAAAAAAAATAACTGAATCAACCCATGTCATTATAAGGGGAAATAATACCTTAACTTAAAGGCACTTCAGGACAGGTACCTGAGATTTGAGTCCCATTGGTAGATCATTCTGTTATTTTAAGTCATGTATTTTTTATTTTGTTTCATATTTAGCATTTTTCCAATTAAAAAAGAGAATTGTTTTAAATAACCAAAGCATTTAATACAAAATAACTTCGGGATTATTGTACGATTCTTATTCCTTAATATGAAAACAATGATGATTTTTAGGTTCTGACAGATAATTCTGTCGTCGATTATGATCACCCGATTATAGCACTTTTTAAAAGAATGGACCTAATTCGTTATTCCTGGGATATGGATGATTTATTAACCCCAGATTATATTTGTCTGGTTAGAACAGTTTTCAAAATAATCAACAAAACCTTCAGAAAGTCAACTCTTGTTTTAAAATATTTTGTCAAACTTCTTTTATAGTTTGAAATAAACATAGCAAATGTAAAATAAGAAAAAAAGTTATTGTCCTAGTTATTTTAATTTGTTTTATTAATTCATAAACGTTGTTTGTTTCCTTTGACATCAGAATTGGCCTAAAAATAAATTCCATAAGGGTCAGGCTCAAATACCATATTTTCTTAACTATAATGTTCACCATTGAAATATTCCTTTATAAGATTTTTTTTTCATATACTGCATAAAGTGCACTGGACTCTAAGTCGTATGGCATTGCAACTACAGTTAGAGTGATTCTCACTCTTACATTAAAAAAACGTAAGAAAAAGAGAAAAAGGATTTGAAACAGGTATTTGGGGAAATCTGGTTTCACGACTAAAATGAATTATTCATCTGTAAATGGTTTCCAAATTTTATTGTCATCCTCATCAATTACTCATTTCCGATTTTATTTGACGGGTTTTTTAAGAATTTCTGGATATACTTTTTTCATGTGCGCTTTATAGTCCAGAAAACACGTTTTTTCCCCATAAATAATAAAAAGACATTCAAATTAATATAACTATAAATATTAAAATAAAATACTATTCACAAGTTTGCTCATTTTAAGAAAAAAAAATGCTGTCAAAAACATAACAAATAACATATAATAAAAATGCTTAAAATGAGAAAAATATCCGTCAATGTAACAATATTTATTTAAATATGTATTTATTAATTGCAGGATACAAAGTTAAATATTCTCAGTGAAGCATTGGTTAGGGTGGTACTAGACTTAAAACGGATTTATGAAAGCTACATCAAAGAAAACCAGTTAGAAAACATTCTATTTAGAGTTCCAGTAAGGCGGTGAGCCCACAATAATAAATGGGTGTTTGACGGTACCGCTTTATACTAAAACAAATTGGTCCCAACCATCCTCCCAAAATCATCCAAGTGTGCCCTGAATAGCTTTAAAACACATTGACCTGCTCACTGAAAACACAATCAAATAGTAATTACAGTAGGACCTCGCTACTTCGCGGTTCCACGTTCAGAGCTTCACGGGTCTAAAAAAATAATAATAATAAAATAAAATAATTTTTTAAAAAAGGGGCGTCGCTACTTCATGTTTCCACGTTCGCGGGTTCAGAGTTTCGCAAGTCCAAAAAATAATAATAATAAATTTTTAAAAAATTTGAAGGGGCGTCGCTACTTCATGTTTCCACACTCGTGGGTTCAGAGCTTCGCAGGTCCAAAAATAATAATAGTATTAAAATAATAATATAATAATAAAAAATAAAAATTTAAGCATTTTTGAAGAGGCGTCGCTATTTCGCGGATTTTCACCTTTCGCGGGTGGTTTTGGTCCCCATTAACCGCGATAACCGAGGGATTACTGTACACATAAGAAAATACAGTAATAAAATAAAGAATGACAGTTTGTAAGGAGTGCCGCAACGGTTGTGTGCACTGGTGCGGAGAACGGGGGGCAGTGGTTACAAGGAGGAGTCACAGAGATTGCATACCTGACAACTTATATGTTTCCCTTGTTTTTTAAACATTTTAAATTGTGTATAAGTTGTATAACAATTTTTGTATGTGATTTTTATTTCTAAAAGACAGATCCTGTCTAACTCTTTTGTGTTCTAATCTGGGTTGTCTCGGTCACTGGTAGTCGACGACAAGGCCATCGTAGACAATACTGTCGCTGTATTCTACAAAGTCTGTCTTGCTGTGGGTAAATAGATGCTGCGTTGTGTTTGTAAGGTTTAATAGCACTTAATAAGGAGAATTTGCAAACATTTATAAAGGCAGCAATTGGCAGAGGTTGACAAGTATGAGATCAAGATACTGATGAAGGTACGTAAGCACTTACTGTGCACTTATGATTAAAGTTTCTGTAACTCTAAATGAGCGTACACACAAAACATGTTTACAACACAATTTTCTATTTTTTGTGTAGTACTTTGCATGCACAAACTTAATGAGCTGATGCTGGCGGTATGCAGTCACAAGCGGTGAGCGGTCTCTAGTGGTAGCCTCTGGGACTGCTCGTGAATAGACTTTCCCTTCGTACAGCGGGCAAGATCTTTGTTAAAAAACAAATAAACTTGTATACCATATTTTTTGTTCAGAGGTGCTCATCTAAAGAAGTAGCACTGTAACAAATAATATTTGGCAGTTGAAAAAAACTGTTTATTCACATTTGGAGGTGTGTGTGTCAGCACGACACTTCCTGCTATTCAGGAGAAAAGTCCTGTTAAAACAGCCATGCGGCCATGAATATTCAGCAGTGGAGGCGCCAGCTCTTCCCGCTGTGCAAGGGGTTCAGGCCAGGGGCTCCCCAGAAAGCGCCCCCCCGCTACCTTAGCATTTGGGCCCTGTCATTGCCGCCCACCCCCAGGACCCGTGGTGGCCAGCGGGCCGACCTCGGCATCCACTCTGCCACTCCGACTGGAGCGGCTAGCAGCCACGTGGCAAAAGTGTTAGCTGGCGAGCCCATCTGCGTGGGGTCGGATGTCACTGCGAGGCCTGGCAGGGGCTGCGGCGCAGAGAGCCGCCAGCCCGCTACTCAAACAGTGGGAACTCGCTTTAATTGGCAAAACGCAACAGGAGTGAGGATAGCTCCACTCCCAAGAAAGACAAGGCAAACTTTTGCAACGTTCTGCTTGTACTGCATGTGTCGAAAGCATGGCCCACAGACCAAATGTGGCCTGCTCCATATTTTATTCCAATGCTGTGATGAAAAATCAGCTGAATCACAATGACTAGCAGTTTTAAACATGTCCGCTTGACGTCCCCACTCTCTGGCAAGCCACTTGCAAAGCACCCATTGTAACTATATTTGCTACTACCATTAATCAACTAGAGAACATAGAGGAAACCTATCCTGATGTTATTTCACTTAAACTAAAAGTCAAAAATGCCCTGTTAAAGACAATACATTTTTTTTTAGATTAGCACCTGGGTGTCTTTGTAGAGCTCTTTTCCATAATAGATATAAAATTTAACAGAAAAGTTCACATGTTCAGGTAAAAATTTCCATTGATTATGAATATACAAAGCTTTCAAATCAGTGAGTCAATCATTTAAATGAGTTTTTTGCTATTTTTTGTCACTTTCCAGTCTGCATGAGTTTAAACAAACTATATTGGAAATGAATCAAATTCTTGTTTGCTTCTCTTTCTCAATGCAAAGCTGACAAACACTTCAAGAGATTCAATCTTATTGAAAAAATAAATATTGCGGACAACCGAACACACCCCAATAACCCAACTCCCCTCCTAACCCCTCAAAAATAATTTTTGGAACCAGTTTTACTTACTCAAATTATAATTTATTTGTGAGCCTCCAAAAGATCCCCAACCCTACAGGTAAGGGACATTTTTTATGCCATTAATTTAACTAGTCCAGATCCCATGAGAATGTTTTTCTGCCATGTGGCCCCAGAGCTAAATGATTTTGACAACCCTGTCTTAGATATTTGCTGGAGTAGGAAGATATGAGAGGAGGTAAGACCTAAAGAAACACAAGATGGAAATGAGCACTTATAAAGTTGATGCCTGTATTATCATAAGGTGATTTCTTTGTGGTTGTCAGAATATACAAAAGAATGTCAATTTGATTTACTAATCGTGATAAGGGGCCATATGTTAGAGGTAATGGTCATGTCTTTTTTGCAGCCTACGAACACCTGATGCGGTTTAAAAAAGGTATTTGTGCATATTTCTTTTCTCAAGGAAAATTACACTTAAAAAAAAGCCTAATATAATGCCAATGTGTTCATATTTTTCTGTTTTTTTTTTGCAGTATAGCAAGTAAAAAAGATGGAAAGGGTTTAAACAACACCCATTCCTTGAATGCATGCAAATGACAATGCTAAGCTAATATCAACTTATATTTAGTCGACAACTAAGTACTCTACAGTACACGCATTAAAAGGTAATTGCCAATATGGCAACCGTTTTGACATATATTTCAGCGCATGCTAGTCCAGCCTTAATTTTTATTTTATACAGCAGAGAGACAGCAGAGGTTCCGTTCCATTGAGTAAAAGGATATTTAATTATATACCTTTAGGCCCATGACAAACATCAATAGGAGATGGTGCAGGTTGTAAATGACAATCAGTAAGTAATTTCTGTATTTTCTTATGTCGTTATTTTTCACACTGGCGACATCCCCGGAATGGAAAATGTTCCTTTTGTTGTTTTCTGGTTGAGCGATCAAACTAAAGATGCTTTTTAATTCTGTTGTTGTCAGGGACCGAGAGACAAACAAGAGAGTAACAGCCACATGGTGACAGAAATGTCGAGTTGGACTGAACGACAAGGGCCGTCACTAATCTCCAGCCACAGTCCTGCAGCCTGAGGGCAAAGTCAATAGAAGAGGTAAACAGCAGGAGATGGAAGTGTGCAGTATCTTGACGTCTTTGTCACAGCAGCCTTAAAACAAGTCCAGGAAAGAAACTGACAAAAGGCAGACCGTATTTCAAATTAGAAGAATTGTGACGACAACTTCACAAGTTTCCTTGTCAAATTCTTTGTAGTTAAGAGAATGCCTCCCACACCCTTGATTATTGCTGCTTCCCTTTTTTCTTTTTCATTAAACTAAATTAAAAATGCCAGCCTTGTTTATCCACTGACAAGATTCATCTGTGTTTCTGATATCCAAATAAATGCAGGCTGCAGGTATTTCATATTCATGAGGCCCCGGTGACACTTTGTCCTCTCATTTACAAAGCACAGCGTTCAGCAGAATCCGTCCCCTGTGGACCCCCAATCAAATTTAATGGTCTTAGTGCAATGACATCAAAAAGCCTCGCCACCCGGCTCCTTACGAACAGCATCCTGGCTTGTCTTTCTGTCCACACCCACTTCGGCACTTCATCCAGAAAAAGCATGGTGCTGTCTCAGCCAGTAGAATTGTCCCAATTTAATTCATTTTCCTGAATTTGAGAATAAAAAGTTTAAATAATGTTATAACAATAATAACTAATATAATTACACTATACTGATATTTTTCATCTCTGCTGGTTTCCTGACTACTCGGGTCAGCTAGCAGTGGAAAATACACAGAAATGGTCAAAGTTTTATGAAAATTTATACTGAAAAAAAACACACAAACATGCACACACCAACACACGCATAAAATAGGGAGCATTGAAGCCATGATAACTGGTCTTGGATCAGATGCACTAAGCTCCATAGGCGAAAAGAAAGTTTACATACTATTGTAAAACATGTGTTCCACTGGCACATCAAAAATACATGTTTCTATGAATAGTTAATGTAGTTTTGCTCATTATTCAAAGAAATATCGTTTTATAATTGAATGACGTTTTTCAACCACTAGGGGCGCTAAATAATGCACACTGCCCCTTTAAAAAAACTTTCAGGGAGGATTAAGATAATGGGTAAATGAAAACACATTTTAGAGATAGAGTTCTATCACATTACGGTGACATAATTCAAGTATGATTTTTCTTCTGTCACTTGAAAAAATCTAAATATAGTAAAACTAAAGAAAATACAGATGATACACAAAATGAAAAATAAAATTAATTTAAAAATCGCCAAAAGTGCCACAAAATTAGTTACTGTATTTTACCCGGACTACCGCCTGGCCACCACCAATAGTTTTGTATTTAAGTCACATTAATTTTAAAATGTTTTGATTTTCAACTTAGACTCAGTCATAACCTGTATGGACAAATCAAATAGTTACATTTTCTCCAAGCAGTGTACCATGTGTTTTTTGTCCCAATAAAAAAATATGCATTTAAAAAAAGGTTAAGAAACCGAAAACAATTGGTAACAATCATGGCGTTCCATTTAGAGTGCAGATCAAGCTCGACGAGATATTTTCCACCTTGACGCGTATCACATTAGGACAGGTAGCCAGAGGCTTGAGTAGCTCGTTTTTACATGGTCGCCTTCCTCCCTGAAGCATGTTAAAATCAGGAGATCATTTGCTGTGAAGGTAGACCACTTTGAACAGGGCGTCTCGCCACATCAGTCGGCCCTCTTATAACGGACGTAAGGGTCCAGTCAAACAATCAACTGAGCGTAAAATCCATTTTGAAAAGGGTTATGGGATGATATTCAACACTTGGGCGCTTCGGTGTAAGAGGGGTGAGATGTGAAACAGATGATTGTGTGTGCAGGAGCGATGCCATTTTAAGTGAGCGCCAGGGAGCTCTTTGGGGGCAACTGATGTGGCGATGGGAGCCGTGACCTGGGCTCCCCCTTTTCTCCAAGCTAGTAGCCAGTGGACACATGGGATAAGCGACGTTAACGTAATCTAGATGGTGGGGGCTATCTCGATAGCCTTCGGCACTGTAATTTCTAATGCCCCTGCCTCTGGCTATGTTCTCAGAGCTCTCTCTACATTGTGAAATAGTCTTTTTGCCGGCAATAGGTTTCTCAAATAGAAGCAAGACAGCCCCTATCCCCCCAAAAAATAAATAAATAAAACAAATAAAAAATATCAAAGCATATCTACATCCAGTCATCTATCTATACATCTGTCTTGGTAATCAGTATTCTGGGATCTAAAAATTACCACCACAGCGAATTAACACAGCCGTTCTAACCCACCTCCACTGCAAAAAGACTCGACAAGATTGCCAATTAGGATGCCGTTGAACAAAATAACTGAACTGGTTGCATTGTTACAGTACAGAGAGCCCTTGCTACTTCGCTCTTCAGTTAGCGCTGGTTAATTCCTTAGCGGAATTTTAATTAAATTGTCTTTAATCTCATTGATATCAACAAATCGCTTATTGTGGTAAGAGAGAGCACAGACTAAATGCTGCACAGGGCAGATGGTGTCTGCGTGTATTGGGTGGGCGGGACTGTTTGCATGCGCGACTGTTAGGCTCGTGTATGACGTCAGTCAAACAGCCAGAGTGGGCATGCGCAGTGTACATCTCCAATTTAAAAAAACATGGATAGGATAGTAGCTGCTAGCTTTTAGCAGCTCGTTACATTAAAAATAAATTCATTGATTAAATCGGAATCCAAGCAAAGTCAGAATAGCGCGAAGAAATGGCTCATCACCACCGGGTGCCTTATAGATTGTTATCGGATCCGGAAATAGGTGGCGTCGGGAGCAAAAGCAATAGCAAGCTTGCGGGTCCGGCCTACTGCCACGGCTAAGCTAACAACCCCTCACAAGCTACTTCTGCGTAGCCTGTATTTCAGCAAAGCCAGATCCATTTACCATGAAATAAATGACCTGGAGCTACAACTCGTGGGAAACCACTATATTTGGGACTCTTATTTTAATCAGCACTGAGGCTTGGCTCAAATATATGACACCCAATGCGAGCTACTTTGCAGATTTTCACTTTTCGCGGGGAGTTCTAGTTCCCAATAACCGCGAAATCGGAGGGATCATTATCACTCACTCCTTTTTCCTCTCTTCTTCCCTAATAAATTATGATGACCATCTGACATAATTGCACTTTAACATTTACTTATGCTGCTGTTAAGGGTTTATGATAATATATCTGCTCTTTTAATGTTTATATTGGGTCATTTATGGGTTTGGGTTATTTATGAACATTTATTCTGTGGATTCAGGATTTTCTTTTTATTGTTGGACAAATGGATGCTTCAAAAATGTGTTTGTCTTTTGATAACAACAATAAATATTTTGAATCAGAATTTAATTGTTTTAAATTGTGCTATTTATGTTTCATTATGCCAGATTATGATATTGTTGACAGAAATCATGAACTTGAGTGCATTACAATGATGATTAATAAATATATATTGCTAGAAAGCGGCATATTAAAACTATCACTAATTAAAGATTATTAAATTGGCGTAGTCATGTGAAAAAAAAAGAAAATGCATTTTTGGGGCGTTTTTCTGTTATGGTCCATTTATTTAAAGGGATACTGTGTAGTATTTGACCAATGTTTGTCGCTGTATTGTGGAGTGCAACCATAAATGAGTGCTATAAAGCACAAAGAAGAATACAAACTACAGATACTCCAAGAAACAGAAACAGCACAATTTTTCTTCTTGTAATATTTCCTAGCCTTATCAAGGTTTTTTTTTTACCCTTAGCAGGAAAGTAACAGATAATCATGTCAGCTCCCTCTTCGTGAGCCTTATGTTAAGTAAAATAAATACAAATTTCTTGACCTTTGAGTATTTTAAAATGTTTTTGTAAAAAGTGTGTAATTTTGCTTATTATTCAAATCAATATTGTTTTTTAATGAATGCAGTGTTTTTACGACTAGTAGGTGCTAAATAATATACAACTATGTCCTTTTAAAGCAATACATTGTTACAAATCACTGAATATATAAAAATATATAAAATATACTAATATACCCAATTACTAATTGATGATTATCAAATCTTAACTCTCATGTGGAAAAAAATCTGTATTTTTAAAACGTGTTTTGTTATTTTCCATTTTTGAGATGATTAAATAAAAATACATTTAAAATGACAAAACATTGAGATACGTTTTTTTGACAGCAACAAAATGCATGTACGCTATCTAAATACATAATTAGATTGATCACTGCCATCGTAATATGCATGCTTGCATGTGTATTATTTGACCACTAAAAGTAGCTGTATTGTGTAGTACAACTGAAAACAAGTGCTACAAAGAACACGGAAGAATGAAAACTATGAAGACTCAAAGTGACCAAACCGCACTATTATTCTTCTCATAATTTTGCCCAGCCATTCACAAGGTTTTTGTGTTTTTTGAGATACCCTTAGCAGCAAGATGGACAATCATGTCAGCTTCGTATATCTGAGCCTCACGTTATTTAAAATAAATACAAATTTCTTAACTGTGTTTATTTAAAAATGTATTATTGCCAATGAGTAAAGTGTTTTTTTAACCCTAGGAGGCACTAAATAATAAACAATGGCCCTTTAAGTAGACTCTCCATCAGTATTGTCAATTCCATTTTGTGCTGGTAATTTCATACTATTTTGCATGCTCCTTTTAGATCCCAATTACACGTCGCAGGGCTTTCAAGTCATTTCACAGTTCAGCCCAGACATTGTTTGTTGTGCACAAAATTGGACCTTCAGGTGAGTCTGTCAAAGCAGTTATGTTCCTATGAGATCCGTTCATGTGTGCTTGGGTGTGTGTGTAAGTGCAGTGATTAACTGTGTCACTCTTGGGATTGTGGGAGGAGGGGCACCCACTGAATTACCTCAACACGATTCTCTTCCAAATAGGGACCTAATTTCGCCTAATGAACACGTTCATGTTTATCAAAAGGTGAGTGGTTATTTCGAAGGCGTCATGTTTAGAGTCGGTTCTCAACATTCACATGGCATCGAAGGAGAAATGTCGCCGGCTACAATCTTGACGGCCTGCTTATCTGCACTATTGCACAGAATAAATGTGCTGGGGAGGCACCAGAGGGTTCCTATCTGCCCGTGAGGAGAGACACAAAGTGGGGTGGTTGGGGGGAATCTAAAGGGGCACTTACCTCCATCATCTGATCCTTCGGGAGTTTGCGGTCTCAGCCGGCGGCTGTAGAAACAGAGAGCGTGAGAGTATTCATTATTGAATACTTTTCTAATGTGTCCTAAATAGTGAGGTCATATTCTAAAGGCAGGGGCTGACTGTTACGAACCATTTATAGACAGTAGATTGACACTAACTTCGACATTTTGCAAAATTAGCTGCCATTGAAACAGTTATTTGCAGGGGGGGGGTTTACTAAAATGAACAAATAATTGGTACGCAACTATCAAGGAAAGTTTAACTGACAATGGTTACTTAACTTTATTCTTACTCGTCTTCATAATGTTTTGTTTTTCTCTTGATATGAGATGTGATTCATATTAGATACCTTGTTATAACATTTTGGTTACATGCTTTGATTAATTTAAACGGTGTCTGGAATGTCAAGGGGACGGGATAAACTCCAGCCTTTATACCTTTTTCCTGTAGTACCTTTTTATATGGTTTTGTCAATTGTTTATCATTGTTGAACTTGGTTTCATTGTAGCGGATAAGCAGTGGGAAAAATGATGAATTTCTATGAATCAATAAAAACAATAGTGCCCTATGAAGAGATTGGAAATAATTTATATGGAGGGTCTTATAAAGCCAGGGCTGGGTTTTGATACTAATTTTTGACATCATTTTAATTTTGAATAACACGTGTTCCATTTATTTTCCTTATTCGATTTGATACAATGAAAATAATCAAATGATTCAAATACAGTATATGTATTTATGGAAAATCCATTTTACTTCAATATCAAGAAAAAAACAGTACATAACAGACTAACTTATATGGGGGGAAAACTCGGTAATTGATTTACCAGTACTTACTCGGAAATTCCTTTAAAAAATAAATTTCAGTTATTGTTTGGAATATTAAATGGAGGAAATACATACTTTTAAATCCAGTAATCTATAAATGGTATTGATCAATAATGAATTGTGCAAAGGAAAAAAACTATTCAATAATGATTGTTTATTCCTATCCAGCCTTATTGTATTGATTCACTATTAACTGATCATCATCATGTCCTCATGGGCCCAACCATCTTGATTTTAAAAACTTTTTAAACTTCATAAACAATATTAACAATACAATTACGTAATCAAGATAAAGCTAGATGCAGAAGTAGTGGGATATTTTCATTGTTGAATTTTAAATATTGATTAGAAACAAATTTCAAGTAATTTCAGTGACCTTTTATGCAAAACGTGCAAAATGATTGCAGGCATCTCACTGGGACAAACGACCTGAATCCCCTTTTAATAGAAATGCCCTGGTCTCATGATGCTTCAAAAATAGATGCCTGCTTGCATCCTCTACCTGCTCTCGGCATGCCCGTGTCTATTCTTGTCACAGCTTCACTGTTATTCCAATAATAACCGCGCAGTTTGGCTCCTCGCAGCAATAAAAGTGATAACTCAGTCAGGGTTGTTTTTTCCAATCATGTTAAGTGATTGTTCTTTGAAGGTAAGGTTTAGGTGCAACCAAGGACAACCCCTATGAGCGCCAATTTCACTTTACTGCGGGAGAAATATTTACATTTAAAGAGCTGTGTTTATCCTGGATAAATGATCCGCACATGAAAATCTAACTGTCATTGAATTCAATCAGGCGCTACAAAAGTCTTTTGAGGTGTGGATGATAATGTGGCTGAGTCAGCTTACTCTTCCGGTTCGTCGGCGACCGCTCTCCTGGAAGATCTGTGTACATGCAGAAAGTACATCAAAATTGTAAGGCACTGGCCATTTAAGTAGTGTATTTTCCTTCTGCTAAATTACAGTCTTCAACTGTATTTTATGACAGTAATTTTACTCTCAGTGTGGTCAGCGACAGTTATCTAAATCTCCTGCTGTTGAGACTTTGCTTGTGCAGCACAGCATCCAAACTAAGACCCAATGCCATTTTCAACAACAACAAAAAATCCTTTCAACACATAATAATGAGTTATAAAATATTCAATGGATATCAACACATATAATAGTTGATAGGGTTTATGAGATCTTAATTAGGAAGGACGAGTCTCCTGAAATGATTGTTTCCTTGGTTACATAGTGCCCCCTATTGGTTGAAAACATTACAGCCTGTGCCGGAGGGGTCTTACTACTTTTGTCACCTAAAAGTAGGCTGTCAAATATTACAATCTACGTTAAATTTTGTGAACACACAGATTGGCCCTTATTGGTAAAGCATGTCTCAAAACTGTAATGATCTAAGAAAATATGATTAATGCCTGTTTAACACAGATATATAATTTGCGTGTCAACAGGAACAACCTTTAGTCTCGTTTTATTTTGTAGTCATTAGCTACATTAAACATTTTTATTCATTTCTTAATTGATGTAAGAAAAGCTCACTGCCACCAATAAAACCCTCACGGAGAACCTGATAGATGAGTGCACAAGTCATGTTACTGCAACATGGATAAAACTTACACTGACTAAAAAATCTCTATAGGCATCCAACAACATCATTTATTATTATCTACATAACTGTCTCCTTATATGTTTTTCCCATATTTTAAACGTTTTAGCATTTTAAATTGTGCATGCAGTATATTTATATGGGAAATTTAAAAAACAATTACTGATAGTTTTCTTGACCTACAAGTACTTAAAAATACATATTCATATGATTGATTATGTATTTTTGCTTATTATTCAAACAATATCTTTTTATAATGAAAAACCTTTTTGACCACTAGGAGACGCTAAGTAAAACTGAATTCGAATCAGGGATCTTCTCCAGTACCCAAAACCAGACTTTTAGCAGCTATATATGACAAGTATTGGTTTTACATTTACAACTGGGCTGGCCATGAATGAGTTTTGTAGTCACCATGGCGCAATACCATAGCTGTCAATTTATAGGTTTTCCCCGTACTTAAGAAAAACAAACAAACATTTTTTTGGTCAGACCGATCTCGTCTTGTCCATTTCGGCTATAATGCGGATCGTCTTGGTCACTGGTGGCATACAAAAACGTTATTGTAGATTGCTAATGTCGCAGTACCTGAGCAAATGTTATCCTCGATCAAGCACTTATTAGGTAATTAAATAAACTTAGTACAAAAATTATCTTTGCTTTTACTCTACATAGTCTATTTTACTGTGGTTTAATATGCGCTGTGCTGTGTTTGTAAAGTGTATTATTATTAATGCTTAATAAGCGGAATTGCAATTATTCATAAGGGGATCAAATGTTGGACTTTGCAAAACCTACAATGGGGAATCAAATGTCCAACCAAGCAAAACAGAGAGCAGGAAGCCCAATGTACCTGCCTGCCCTTGGACTGTGTCCTGTCTGGGCAGGGGCGGGCAGCTTCCACACTTAAAGACACATTACTGGCTTCTTGATTAAGACTCATGTAAGCCAAAGCAATAGACATGGTAAAACTGTCTCGAAAAAAAGTTGTTAGGGATAAAATATATTGTGACAACCCGGTTTTAAAGGTTCATCAATAAACTGACAGATCATTTAGTGTCAATTAGAAGTGATAGATCGACAAATCCTGGGATTTCTGCGCTGGGATTAGTGGGAGGAGGCCGGCGGTGATTGAGCATGAGGGGTGACATTGAAGGGAAAAGTCCTTGCCGGCTCCAGGGGGGGCCATTACTTACTTTGTTTCACAGAGGATCAATGCATGTGCAAAACGCCTTTTACACCTCCTGTATTTCAATGGCTTTGAGGTTGAGAATCAAGTTGGGTTACAAAAAAAAGGAAGAGAAGTGACACACTGACCTTCTGGCAAGGGAAGGGCTGTGGAGTTTTCTGGTTGGTGCCAGTGTTGGGAGGAAAGCGTTCCTACAACGCAATTCCTTTTTTGGGAAACTAAAACTGCAATGAGTTATTGATAACATTTTGTAACTCGACTGCTATTACAACAAGGTGTGTTGCTCTTCTACTTTTAAAAAGAAGGCCATGGATAATAAGGTTTTCTGTAGTGTACGAGAACGAGGGGGCTAAATTACTGATATTTTAATATTCTTCCTACCATATATACTCACATTTAAGCCGTATTTGTTTATATGTGTATATGTCAACTTCAACTCTATAGTCAAATATGCTATATGCACAACATACAGATCTCTTCCGGCATGCAAATGTGAAATAAATAAGGCACATTATAAATAACAAACAACAGGAAGGTAAAAAATATAGCTCGATTCTAAATTTTGCATTGATTTGGCAGAAGGCAGAGGGATGGGAGGGGTAGGGCAGGGAGAGAGCGTAGAGTCCTGACAGCCTGATGGAAGAAACCGTATTTGAGACTGCAGCTTCTGGCTCTGAAACTCAGTTGCAACATCAACTGCAGTTTCTCCCCTGGCGGCAGCAGGTTGAAGAGGGTATGAGATGGGTGGGTTGCATGTCACTAGTATCAAGTAGTGGACAACAAGTCGGGAGGGGTGTGTCTTACACAGGAACAACGAAACCAATGGGGAGACGTGAGCACAGAATTTACGGTAAATGTGTGCTGTTTTTTTCTTTTTATTCGTAAAACTATTTTGCAAAAACACCATTGCTGGGGTAAAAAAAAAGGAAACATCCTGGATGTTACCCATAAATGGAGAACGAAATGTGTTGTTTGAAGATGAAAAACAAAATGCGTATGGAGTGTCTCAGCTGTTGGTTCGCAAAATTGCAAGAATGCAAAAGCCAAGAAATATAAGGGTTCAACTATTCCACAAGTTGGTGTGCAAGTTTTCTCCCATTCAGTTTATTTTGGGGCTATTTTTAAGCAGATTGAGGGGCTCGGCTTTAATTCAAGTATATACTGTAAGTCGGGCTGCAAGAATTAATCGATAAAATAATTTGAAATCGATTATTAAAAGCGTTGGCAACTAATTACCTCATCGATTTGTCATGTTGCGCAATTTATGAGCCACAAAGCCAGTGAATCAATGCAAATAAGTGCATTTGATCATGTGTGAAGTTGTAAAGTTCTAGTACCCCTTTGGTCCGGCAGCGGGCACCTTGAGACTGTTTTTATAAAAGTATCTTACTTTTTTGTAATCATTTTTTTTTTAACATTGCATCATTCCAAATAAAATTGGCGCTAAACAGTCAAACACTACAAAGTTAAAAGGGGAGCAGAAAGTGCAGCAAAAATTCAAGGAACAAAATGAATTCATAAAATATGTAAGGCAAAAAGAAAAATGATAATGATGACATGTTTATCTCAACACAACGGGCAACCTTTTAAGCATAGTGTTTATAATGCGCAGATTGGGAATGTTGATCACATTCAAAGATTTAATTAAAAAAAAAAAAATGACAACAGTTTTAATAGGGGGTTTACATCTTTCCAAATTTTTTAAACATAAAATATGAATTTATTGCAACGTTCTTCATTTTTGTGTGTTTTAAATGTATTATGATCTTTGGATGAGGTGGTGGGAGAAAAGTATCTCACACATTTGCAGGTGTACAGCAGATTTGTATGTATTTTTGTTTATTGTTAAGTCATTTGGTTTTATATTATACAATGTTCTGTTGTGGGCTATTTTTTCTGTCCGTCCAAAACATTAATATTTAAGTATGGGATGAAATGAAAAATGTGTTTTTCAAAAATTTGATTCATCGATTAATCGTAAGAATTATCAATAAATTCATGTATTATTAAAATAATCGTTAGTTGCATCCCTAAATTGCAACTAGATACTAGTTACTTTGAGAGTAATGTGCTACATTTGAGTGTCAGTAATCTGGGGCTTAATGCAATTACTTTTTAAATGAATTATCTAACATCTGTAGCTCGATAATTTTTTGAGTAACGCGCCCAGCAAACTGCAAAACTGATGGCAAGTCTCAAAGTTCCTTTGCTTTTGCTCTGAAAGAAAACTGCAGGACATACACTGCAGGTGCATACATACATGGACATTTTATCTGAAATATTTATTTACTGTCTCCCTTTTGTGCTGAACTGCAGCTCATACGGGCTGATAGAGTATTTGGAACCTCAACTAATGCAGGGACTGGCTGGCAAACAGTGCCCCCCTGTGGCTGACGTATTAAGCATGTCAATTACCACCTTGCTTGCAGATGAAGATGAATGGAGGACGGCAGTCAGGCAGCCTCGCTCAAACCTCGTTGACTCACAGCCCAAATTCGAACTGATCAATAAACTCGTTCCACTG
Organism: Urocampus carinirostris; assembly: GCF_059441175.1. Lineage (NCBI taxonomy): Eukaryota > Metazoa > Chordata > Actinopteri > Syngnathiformes > Syngnathidae > Urocampus > Urocampus carinirostris. The sequence goes on along the minus strand of NC_142363.1, from coordinate 17,849,969 downwards.
AATCAAAGTCTATTAATATCATCAACATGCAAGCGTGTTGTGGGCAATGGTGAAGATGAAGAGACATACTTGCCAGAAATGGGTCCGGAGCTTTCTTCTGCCCAGCCGCCTTGCCTCCTTGGTGGTTTAGGAGGGGGGCCCTGGAAAGAAAAACATATTTTAAATATGATAAGATTCAGGTAATTTGGCATTGGTGTCATAAAGAAATATTATTATTGCACTAAATGTTCAGAGGTGTGCTTTTGGAGATTGATAGTTGATAGATTAAAAGAAAAACAAATTCTACACATCCTAGATTACTCAGCGGTCATTCCTAGACTTTTTCCAACATGAATGCAAAGTATAACCCCTAAAACCAATGTAAAAAATATACATCGTCAAGCAAGAAAAGAAAGGAGTATTTGTTCTACCAGATATTTTGCAATAAAGCAGCACAGCACCCCCATTACCACAAAAAAGGGAAGGAAAATCCAAGTTGAACATCTGAAATCAATTTGAGTCACTGGCAGATTTAGGATGACTCTGTTTGATAAACGATTGGTTAATTGAGAACATTCTAGGAGGGTTTTGACACTTGTGCAACCAATTAATTCAGCGGTTTATTTTCATGTATACTCTTCAAAACAGGGGCCACCCAACATTTTAGAGCTCAGAGCTACTTTTTGTTACTGATTGGTATGAAGGGCTATCAGTTTCATATGCATTTCTTAAATGACAACTTATGTTGTTACTAAATGTTAATATGGGGTTGTAATTATTAGAAGATAAGTTCAAATGTAACCGGTTCAGGGTGTCCCCTTCCCACTGCCCGAAGATAGCTGGGATTGGCTCCAGCAACCCCGCGACCCTACTGAGGATAAGCGGTGCAAATAATGGATGGATGGATGGATGGAAGTTAAAATGTGCTCAGTCAACCACTAAAATATCGTGCCAGTTAGAAATCAATTTCGAAAAACACGAAGACTCTTCTCTGGTGAGATGTTTTCAGAACCTGTCCGTGGGCTACTCAGGAGTTCTTAAGAGGCTACCTGATAACCGCAGGCATCACTTTGGAGACCCCTGCTTCAAAACAAAAGTTGTACAGGGTTTGAGTCGAAAAGTTATGAAATGTCTTCGGTCTTAGTAATAAATGATATATTACATTTTGAGTGGCGCCATTATTATTATGAGTAGTAGTAGTAGTAGTAGTTATAATTTGTTTCAGAAGGATAAAAATGTTCTTATTTAATGTTTTTAATAAACATTATCATCATCATTAAAAAATATAACTTCATCTAAATAGGATGTGCATACGATTTATGTTTTATATTAAATCAACTATAGTATGATTTTCTTAAAACTAGAAACTAGTGACTACGGGCGTTTTATTTCCCAGTAATACCAGTAGGAGGAGCGCTTGTCTGCAATAGAGGAACCAGACGCCCATGAGTGAAACAGAGCAGACCTAGAAACCTAATTGAAATTTTCTGAGGATGTGATAAGCACGGGTGCACTTGAATAGTTAAGCCCCGTTCATTGAGTTCTGAATAGTCTCATATCTGAGACCGCAACATATGGAGCGCAGAGTGTGAGAACGGACATGCAGCCTATGCAAGCCTGACCTTAAAATAGATTAACAGAGGAAAAAAATGACCTTCTCAGTATCGTTCTTTGATTCTGAAAATAGTAAAGAGAGTATGCATCTTGATCCTGAGATTGGGACCCTGAGAACTGCCCTTGAATGAACGCATTCCTTTCTGCTCACGAGCGGGGGCACGAGACAAATGAATGTGGCAAGGGGGGAGAAAAAAAGACCCTACAATATTTCTTATTACCAAATTGAGTCTGCAGAGGACAAGGTGCTCGTGAAGAATTTTTTTCATTTATGATAAAATAGGAAATATTCTTTCATGGCTGGCCCCTTTTACCCGAGCTATATATAACTCTGGACGCCGCTGCTGGGCACAGGATGGGTTGGGGAGCACATGCGACATATATACCAATAGATATGACCGCCTCTTGCTAAACTATGGCTTATGGGCCATTTGCAGCCCACTGAAGATATTTAATAGGCCATCAGCATATCATCGCTGCCATGTGTAAAAACCTTATTCCTATTTTTTTTCTTATTTTTCTTTTTGGCGCTGAATAAATGCAAATAAGTAAAAAATTAATTGGGATACTTTCTTAACATGATTTTTTTTGCACTGAGGGATGTTTACCAATTTAAACATGTATAATGCAAACATTCCATAAATGAAAATAGGTAATAAAAAAAATGACCTAAAAAAATAGATACATTATTTTATAACATGACAGCAATGATTAACTAAAAATTTACAGGCGTCGTTTGCACATTAGGTGAAAATAATAGTTAAATTAAGAAAATAATTATAATCTTATTAAGTAAAAGTATTCCATGAAAATATATATTTGTATTAAAAAAAACTTTTCTGTTTATAAGTTTTTAGGAGTTATTTTAATAGAATGAAAAAATGTATACATAAATTAAGTAAAGGATTATGCTATCCACGACCTTTTGCTCGTTTTAATTGTTCTTATTAAACAAAACTGTAAACATTAAATTGTTTTAAGTATTATTTTATATTTATACATATAATGGAATAAGAACATTATTACTGGAAAAACTAGTTAAAACACAGTAAAATTTAAAAGGAAAAATTAGATATATGTTTAAAAAAATAATTACAGTTTTGTTCAATGGAAATATATTTTGTCGTTTTTAAATCTGTTCATGTATATACTTACATAAATTAAGCAAATGTTTTTGCCATGTGCCAAATTATGCTAATTTTAATTATTCTTATTAGGAAAGAGCTGTAAAAATCAAATTGTTTTAAATATTATGTTTCTAAACTCAATTAAAAAACGAAAAAAATAATACTAGAATTAGGAAATGAATACTAAAAAAATAGCTAAAAACATGGTAACATTTTAAAAAAATATATATATATATACACACACACACGCACACACACATATATTATATATTTATAAAATGTACAAAAACTTTGCATTGTGTCAACTGTAAAAATAAAATTGTTTTAAGTATTATTTTTCTATTTATCATTGCAATAGAAAAAAATGAATTATGAGTACCAAAAATAATAAAATTTACACATAGAAAAACTAGTCACAAACTGTCACATTTGAAAAACAAAAAACAAAATAAGCCAAAATATTAAGATCTTTTTCGCAGTGTAAAACTTGTTCCTAAAATGTTTATAAGCTGTAAAAAAAGTGCATCCAGGTCTAAAAATGTACTTTTTACATTTGTTAAACAAGAGGGTTTTTTTAAAAATGGATTGTGAACTAACACAAAAACAATATTACTTTTTCTGTCTAGAACAAAATTAAAAAGTAAACAAATAAAGAAATAAAAAACAAAATTTAATGTGCTATGTCAATTGAGTATCGTTTTTTTCTTTGTTGCCCTTATAGGAAAATGTTTAGATAACTCTTGCTTATAAGGAGAATTAAAGTCTTAACATCTTGTTTAATTTGCATATTCTTAAGTAACTACATTCCTTTATGATTCAGTTCATTAAATTGCATTACCATTATCTCTCCTATTCCTGAGGTCTCACTCCATCACTATCAGTACCTTGAATTGCAGATATCACATTGCTAAAAAAAATCTACATGAATACCCTCAGCCTCACGTCACTGAGCCTGCAATTGCTCATGACCAAATATGTTATGGCTGTTTTAGCAATTAGCTATTCCCTGATGGTTTCTAAATTAAGGTTCCTTGATGTTCTCCAGGGTGAGGAATTTGTGGCGTCCTAACCGTATGAGCCCGAAAGGAAGTGGCGTCTTTGTTTAAAAGGATGCCAGGAATGTGACCAATCAGACGTTTGATTCAGGCACAAGAAGCAGAGGACTTGATAAACGACAACTGTAAATAAACGGCATACTGGAAAAATGTATTGCGTTTACAGAGTGGGTCAGAGGGGGCGCGAGAATATTGGTCCCTGCGTAGAGGAAGTTGGCCTAATTTGGCAAGATTAGCCTAAAGCCACAGCATTGCTGAGATGTTTCCGCTCGGGGTGGGCCGGCTTGCATGACAATTTACCGATGCAGGCGACGTGACCGATTCCAAAAATGCCAGCGATCAAGTGATATGAATTGCTCTCTTTTAAATGTCGACGCTGCTGGGACTTGTCTGGCATATTTCTGTTCTATATTTAGACACCAATATTAAATTGTTATGTTCTAAGATAACCCTCTCTGGTAAAATGATTAGATTCACTAAATATTCACATGCATAGCAGTATCTTTTATGACATATATTAAAAATGTGACAAAACAGCCTAGTGGTTGACCACAAATATCTTGATTTTGCTATTAATAGCTTTATATTAATGTTACAAGCAACGTTAAGGTCAGAATGTTTTAAACAAAGTATCTGGTAATACTAGTGTGCCGTGAGACTGTGCTGCAGGAAAAGGCCTACTTTCATCTCTGCAAAAAAAGAATGCCATTGTTCAGTATCTCTGCTTTTTTCAAGTGATCAACTGAGTAGCTGTCACATTTATTCATATCAGTAGGTGGCAGCACATTACATTTTTTTCTCTTTTTGTGTACTGAGTATACTCATGGGGTAGTACAAAGAAAAATATTAAATAACATATTTTGTTTGATGAAACTGTTTAAGATAGCTCTGCACAACATCTAATTCATGAAATAAAGAAAAAAATGTAGCACATGACTTTGCCAAAATCATTTAGTATTTTCTTCTTTTACACAAAAAAACAACAACCGAAAAAGTTAGAACATAATAAAGCATTGTTTTGTTCTACTGGCAGATACTTTTTGAGCATTTAAGAAAATAGTGAAACCTGGAAAAACAGGTTAAAATGTCGTAACGTCCAAAATTACTGCACATATATCAACCAAAATGAATAACTTGAATTATCTTCTTGGCAACAGTTACCACAAATGATAAGAAAAACTTCACCTGTCACTTAGACAACATGATAATTTGATCTTTAAAAAAATAGAATTAAGCTGGTGCCGGGAATTTATTTGTAAAATATTTTGACCCAGGGTGCCTCAAGATTTTTTCATGAAAAAAAGTGTGCCTTGGCTGAAAAAGGGATGATAAACACTGGTTTAGGTAACTTCACTTTTATTAATATGGTAAAAGTATTTTAAGTGCCGTTTTAAAAACAATAATATATTGATGAAATTATTAAGTGGGCTTAGTTTAGAACGCTCACCTGTGATATCAATGCACGTCAATATTAATGATTACATTTAGTTGCACTACAAAAAAATATGCTTGAACAAAGGCTATAACGACAACTACAAGTTTTAAAATATGTAAGACATGGTCAACAAACAATATGCATCCGAGTTAAATAACAAAAACAAACAAATGATTCCAATCAAACTTTATACCATTTATGTCAATCTGGCATTCAACTTTTGTCACAGAATGTTATAAATACAAACAGAGTTAAAAATTGAAAACATTATCAAACCAAGAAGTTGAAGAGGGCTTTAAGGATTACCCTTCAATGACTTATATGGTATAAAGGTTTTTGTGGAGCAGTACAAAAACATAACATTCATGCAACTTACCTCACTGTCATCCTGGATCAATGCATTAATTCGAAAGATATCAAGATTTGTGGTTAATGCAAGCAGTACTTAGGGTAGACCGTGCAAAAATATTTAAAAAATAAATATTTCACTCATTGAGACCACTTACCTCTCCGGCAGAAGCAGACGTAGAGGACCTCCGGGAGCTGCGGGCATCGCCATAGGACTGGTCTGCTGCAAGGCGGGATCTTCGGCCAGATTTTGACACCTGAAAACAGCAGGGTAATTCAAATAGTTCTTGACTAAAGTTGTGGTAAAAAATATAGTACTGATCATAAAATCAATTGGTTTATGATGATATAAGGTGATTAAAAATTAGAATTGTCTTTATTGTCATTGATGACAACAGAGTTAACATCGTTTACGAGATTGGACATCGCAATCCAGAATAAGCATGTGACAAAGACTTAAAAGTGAGAAGATAAGATACAATAAATGTCTGGAAAAATGAGAAAAAATATTTACACTGAAGTGCTTGGAGACTGTCATAAGTTGTTTGTGTATTAGAGCAATAGTACAATAACACTGAGCAGCATAATCCCTAAATAGGTCAATACAAAGATATGAGTACCTATTTTTCTAAACAAGCAAGTTAAGTATTTTTTTTCCCAGGAGGTAGAGTGCTCGTCTTGGGATCAAGAGATCGCAGGTTCGATTCCCGGCTTATATGTCGAAGTGTCCTTGGGTAAGACACTGACACCCAATAAGCAGGTTGGCGCCTTGGGAAGTCTTCATTGACTTGAAAAGCGCTATATAAATGCAATCATTTACCATTTGTGCTCTTGTTTAGGGTGGTGATGGCCCTGAGCAAAAAATGTCTCTGAGCCTGTTGTTCTTTATCTATAGCGCCTATCAGAAGTCAGCAAGTCAAAGTGGTGGTGGCCGGTGTGAGAGTCTGTTCTCCAGACTGGGCACAGAGCAGCCAATGATTTTCTGGTCTGTGTTGAAGACTCTGGTTTTTCTGTCTGCTGCTGCGCTCGCAGCATACCACACCGTCACACCGTATTCCAGAAACGCTATCTACTTCATTGTTATCTATTTTGAGTTTTTCTTAAACAGTATATCCTTTTTAGGGTTGTAAGGTGTTCTGAATATATCCTGGCTGACGTTGAGGCAAGTAGATCATGGTACCAGTGAATCACTTACCAAGCAAACAATTGAGTAATACGTGCATCGTGAAATTAAAATACTTTCTAGCGAGTTTCTATACTCACAATACTGTATGCTAGGTAAAAAGTTAGTAAGTTTAGTTCGCTAGGAGAGCAGCTTTGGACCATTTTTATAGCAGTCGTGGGTCGCGGAAGGCAAAAGTAAAGCTAGCTTAGCTTGAAAGTCTCTACCAAACGGTTCCATTTGTCGTTTATCATACTACACAAACGATTTTGGTCATTGAAGTTTACACTAAATGAACAATAATGTTACTATCACGCAAATTATTCTTACTATGGTGTACTTTACCACAAGTTGACTTAGGTCGTTAGCCATAGCATTAGCTAAGTCTTAAACAGGGGAAATTTATATCGAAGACGAAAGAACCTTGCTCAGTTATTTTTTACGCTACCTTATCACTCACATTTTTAGAAGGTCCAAAGTCCCCCAAGAACCGACCTTCGTCCATGTCGAACTCGGTTTAATTCACTTTAAACCACCCACCATCGAAGCTCACCACAGGGCACCAGTTTCCATGGTAACGCTTGGAGGAAATCACAGAACGGATCTTTATTTATTTTTCTATTTTTACAAATATTTTTGTTTTAAAACAAACATTGGAGATATTGGATGCATTTTGTAACATTACCTTCGACTGTATATAAAAAAATCTTCAAAAGAAAAAAAAGACTATAACGCCTGTCAGATGCGATTACAATTTAAGTCCACACGATGTCCTTGTAGTTCCTCTTTTTGCCATATTAAATTGTATTGGTTCATTAAAATGTCTATATTGTCATGATTTTGTAGTCTTAAATTCACTTGGATGCTACTTACATTTGTATCAGCTCCCCTTTTTTATTGCATTCTTCTTATTCTTCCTATTGTATTTTTCGTTCTTTAAGTCTTTATCACGTAAACATCTTGAAGTGTTATGACTAATTTCGTTTTAGACAATGTTCACTATATTGTCATCAATAATAATAAAGACAATTCTAAGTCTAATGTCAATCTGAATTTCCCAGTACCCTCAAAACGAACAATTTACTCAAAAATAAAGTCCACATTTAACTCTAGGAGCCAAAGGTGTTGAGAGATTAATCCACACAAAGTTGTATTTCTATAAAACTGAGCTGTGATATGAAAAACCGGCTTGAGTGCTACTTGTTTGAGTATTTGAGACAAGTTGTTCAACCCTGGATTAAACCAATTTCAATTTGTCGTACTGCGTCACGGTGTCGTTTACTCAGAGCACGGCAGCTGACGGAAAAACATACAAAGAGAATCAACACAGGCCAGACGATCATTGGCTGCTCTCTGTCCAGTCTGGAGAATATTGCCTGCTTGCAATACTGGAGAATAGCCGACAACATTATAAAGGACTCTTTTCAACCTGACCACCACCTTTTTGACCTGTTGCCCTCTGGTAGGCACAAAAGGTTCCTTCAAACAAGAAATAATAGGCTCAGAGACTGTTTCTTCCCTAGGGCCATTACCACCCTAAACAAGTACGCAAACTGTGAAAATATATACATTTTTTGTTGCTGCTAATGTTATTGCACTACTTTTCATTGCAATGTTGTTACAATGTACTGTTATTTTCTTGCACTATTAAGATATAACTTTGGTGAGTCTCTAAGCACGACAATGAACATATTTTTGCCTATTTATTCTGAAATCCTTGTATCTTATTGCTCCTATTTAAAGTCTTTCTTACATGCTTACCCTTGAGTGCCATGTTTAATCTTGTTGCATACACTGTTTCACCACATTGATATAGATGACTATAAAGAAAATTCAATTAATTTGTATGAGTTCATTGACAATCGTTTATTCTCAGGATTTTCCAATCTTAAAACCTATTGTTTCTTGGGTTTTGTTTAAATTTTAATCACATCTTCGTCTCTATTTGTTGTGATTTCATCTAAGTCAAGAATCTTTTTTTTAATTTAAAATAATAAAACATATATTTAACTTTTGGAGTAAATATGGTTGAAAGATGAATTTGCACTACAACGCTGTATTTCAATAATTTAGTGGTAACGTATCTAAAACAGGCTTGGGTGCTACTCGTTTGGATATGTTGTGCAGCCTCGGGAAAAAAACAATCTCAATTTGTTGGACATAAAAGCACATTTAGGATTTGGGGACTGAGACGGATCGCCTGGTCCTCACTCAACCGCCCCTCCCTCACAAACGTCACGACCGCAGAGTATAAAAATCAGCGGGAGTGCGGCAGTCGGTGCACTGCGTTGAAAAGTTCGGTCCCAACTGCGTTTCCACCAGAGGCAAGAAGTCCAGAATTGGGTGCAATGGAGAGGGTTACCCGGGGTTCAAAACACGTGCTACGCAAAGGGGAATGAAGAATAGGACGCTTCAATCTGACCAAACCCTGAGAATGTTCCTCAGCATGACACGGATCCACTCTCTGGCAAAGGCGCACTTTGCAAAGATGACATAGCGCTCGGCACCATGGGACTCCTTCAAGAACCGAATTCACTCACGTGAGCGAAAAAGAGGGACAAGGAATCAGTGTACGTAGTTATTTCGTTCGTTTACCTGTGGGGTGTTTTTGAGCGTGAAAACTATGAATCTGGGAAAAGCGCTCCTGTTGCTCCTGCTCTGCGGCGCATGTGTTACTACAGTGCTGTCGCTGTCCACTTGCACCACTGTGGACATCGACCACATCAAGAAGAAGAGAGTGGAGGCGGTGCGGGGGCAAATTCTCAGTAAACTTCGATTGACAAGCCCTCCCCAGACCACGGGGCCAAGCCAGGTTCCCTTCCAGGTGTTGGCTCTCTACAACAGCACCAAGGAACTCATTGAAGAGCTGGGCAGAGACCGACAACAAAGCTGTGGACAGGATAACACGGAGACCGAATACTACGCCAAAGAGATTTACAAGTTCAACATGATCAATGGGCCGCCTGAAAACAGTAAGTTTGCATGGAGAACTTGCCATCGATATAAAAGCTGATTTTGTGGAAAACTATATTTGTGACGTTTTTCCAAATTTGAACAAGCCATGTTATTAATTGGCTATAAATCAGCCTAGGGCAGGATTGGCAACCCATAAAGCAGGGGGTCCCCAAACTTTTTCCTGTGGGGGCCACATAACTTTTACCTTCTCTAGGAAGGGGCTAAGGTCAGTTTTTAATAGATAAAGTGTGACCACTGCAGTAGTGCCTGAATGTAGACATTTCTTGTGTTCCAGAAAGCCACAGTCAGATAAAATGGAATAAACAATAACCAAAAATTGCTCTGTTGGGTCTATAGAACATTAACTGGTCCAAGTTTGGCTTAGTTGTCAGAGCATTGGACCACCAGTGGGATAAAAAAAGCAGTAGATTTTATCTCATTATCACAGTTTTCAGTCACGGAACAAGACAGGAATGTAAATGTCGCATTCCATATGTTATTGTCATTGTAACATGTGAAACAATAAAATTAACATTTCTCTCTGATACTAAAGGTAGTGTGATAATGAGATGAAACCCACTGCTTTTTATTGTGATCCATGTCACTGGTAGTGGGCGGCATTGGGTCAGGTAGAGCACTCGTCTCGGGATCAAGCGGTCCCAGGTTCGATTCCCGGCTCCTCCGTGTTATATGTCGAAGTGTCCTTGGGCAAGACAAAAAAATGATACACCTTACACATACAAAAAGGTGATTCATACTTAAAATATTATTTTGAAACATTTTTACAACACTGGAAAGATAAAACGTGTTTTGTGCCATGTTTGTCCCACTGAGAGAGATTTTAAAAAGTGTGTTTCCCTCCCTCATCTTTTTCCATTTCTAAACATTTTTGACAAAGCTCTTGGGAACGCATGCGGCTCAAGAACCGCATGTTCCTGACCCCCAGTCTAGGGTGTCTCCTGCTCTCTGCCTGATGTCAGCTAGGATGGGCTCCAACACCCCACAGGCCTAGTGAGAATGAGCGCTTTGGAAAATGGATGGATGAGTGGGTGTTTAAATGGTTATTGGTAAAACTAGTAAGCAACTAACTAGTGACAAGTACGTAATCTGATACCGGCTCCAACTCACATGATGATGAACACTCCAAAAATAATTATTTTAGAAAAGGAAGGTGAAGATTAAAAGCAATCTAGGAATGACTTCAAACTCAATAGTCTGTAAATTCCTCTTACCCAATATTCAGTTGAATGTGTCAATTTTCGATACCGGTGACTTTGGACGACACGTGGAAAACTAATAGTTCTTTCTGAAATTGTTGTTCAAAATGATCCTATTGATTACATACGCACATCCTTTTTAACTTTAGAATAATAATTATTTTTATTGTCCTTGATTATCACGTAGTGAACATTGCTTACAACAAGATTATGTCATGATTACTGATGTGACTCAGCTGTGCCCGCTCCTTTGGCGCCAACTGCCTCGGACTCTGATTGGCTCCCGTTCAGTACTTGTACCCACTCCTGTCTGTCCCCTTTTGGCAGTCCGTTTGCGAACCTCAGTTAACACTAGGCAAGCCTTTTTCGATCCTGACTCCCACCTGTCCTGTTTTTTGCTACCGTCTGTTCCCCGGCTTCGACCCGTTTTCTGATCCTGACCACATCTACTCTCCCGTCCAGGCTTTCGACCTCTTTTTGTCCCCGACCACGTCTTCTCTCCTATTCTGGCTTACGACTCGCTTACGACCCGACCACAATTTTGCTCTCCTGTCCTGGCTACTGATCCGTTTTTCTGTCCCCGACACCGCCATCGCTCGCCATGGAAAATCAACTTCCGCGTTCGGAGCACAATCCGAGTTTCAGAGTAACCTGCTTCCCGCGTCCAGCAATCACCGGATCGTGGGTGCAACCCTTTCTCTTTCTTCCAATAAAACTTGTGAGAAACGCAACGCAAGTGGGTCCTGTCTCCATTCTGGTCCTGACAGATTAGACATGGATCTCCAGGATGAACACATACTAAAGACCGAAAAGCGAAAAATAAGTTTAAAATATGACAGAATAGGTAACCATTTACAAAGTACTACTTCGAGACTGTCAGAAGTTGTAAGTAGAGTTTTTTTGTATCGATTTGTGGTCAAATTAGCTGAAACAAAAAATAAAAGTAACAACACAGTAATAACATAATAATAACATAGTGATAACAGAAACAAAATCATGATGTATGATCATCAAAAGAAGTTTACAACACAATGAGTGTATGAAAATATGTCTGACAACAAAATTTCACATAGAAGCTACCTATGTTCCAATTTTCAGCATGTTTGACAACTTTCTCAACTTCTTAATAGTTTTGCCACCTCAAGCCAGAAGGTATTCCTCTACCAGACAAGAAATGTGGCCAGCATATGAATAATTAGAAGGCCTGAGTGTATCTATGCTGTCATTTGTTTGAACACAGCTTTTACACGAGTGCGAATGGGAGAGCAAAGTAAACAGTCTAATTGGAATGAGCACCATTCCTCATACATACCTTGCACCAAAGCCATGGGAACTCCAGGCTAATTCTAACACATTCCTAAAAAAAGAGAGGGGGTTTCTCAGGCAGTTAGCTCCTATGCCAACTCCAATACCTCATTTCCATTTTCAAGCTGCCAGTTTCCTTAATTTTTTTTCATTCCGGCTCATGTTAAGCCATTCATCCTACTTTTATTCCATTGTGAGATTTTTTGCAATATTGCATGATGGTATTTATTACTATGTTATTACTGTGTTATTGCTATGCCCTTTTATTCACAGGAGTCAATGGAACTAACACAGCTTACTGTTTTCAGGTGTTATTAGGCGACTGAAGCCGTCCGTCCCAGTGTTTTGATCCGATTTCCTTGTTCATTCTCGCTGGTATTTCCTGTATAAAACGCGCTCCATTTATTGTTCCCGACAGTCGAGAACAGGAGTCAACTATACGATCCTCCAGATGGGGTTCACTTTTTAAGGCGCCCGGTCCTGTTCTGATCATCCGTTGCTTGTGAAATTCTCATTAAAGGAAAAATAATTGTTAAAAGATGTCCAAATCCATCAACTGGAGAGGATGAGTTTGATAGAAAGCATCTATTATATTGATAGTTCAGTCTTTTTTTTGATTCCTGCTAGATAAACAGATCTTATTTAGATCTTTTTCACACACGCCTCATTGAGAGCGCATCCGATTTTTACAACTGGAGGTTGTGTAATCACATCTGCGAGCGTCTTTTCTGAGGTCAAGGCACTTCGGCAGCTGGCGTGCACCTGCAGCCTCGTGCTTCCTCTTTCCTTTGTTTACCTTAGCAGAGCTCTGGAGAGTGACATCACAGACCAGAGATGCGGGGAAAAAGAGAAGATTCCCAAATTCCTTGTTTAATAAAATATGTTAGGAATTGTACATAAAGTACATAAATAAGTTTGTTTTAAGCATGATTCTCCGTTTGGATTTAGAACAGATACAAATTATTTGAGTAGTGACTTGAGGCCAGAAATAAGATGGAGATTGTCTTATTATGGGCGGCAGTAGCTCAGGAGGTAGAGCGATCGTTTTAGGATTAAGGGATCCCAGTTCGAATCCCGGCTTGTCCGTGTTACATGTCGAAGTGTTCTTGGGTAAGACACTGAACCCCCAATACCCCCAATAAGCAGGTTAGCGCCTTGCATGGCTGCACAGATCACGGCCGCTATTGGGAAATGTGAAGCACAATGTAAAGCGCTTTGGGAAGTCATTGACTTGAAAAGCGCTATATAAATGCAGATCAGATCATTCATCATCATTCATCATTATACTGTGTAGGTATATTACTGGAATTTGAGCAGTTAGTAGTTTCGGGTGTATTCAAGCTATAAACTGATTTTTAGGTGTTCACCTGTTTTCTGAAGCAGGGTCGTAAATTGTTCTTACGTGGGATGTCGTTTTTAGTTGAAGACGAGTGGCAAAAGGCATGCCTCTTTCTGTCTCTTTCACTCTCTTTATTTCTGTATCTAGGTAGCTGTCCAGCTATCTTGATAGTTATCTACTAGCTAGGTAGCGATTTATTTAGCTATATAGCTAGCTAGCTGGGCACCTAGCCCCATCCATCCATCAATAGAATTGTGCAGCCGCTGCGCCCACGATCCGGTATTCGCTGGACGCGGGAAACAAGTCGCTCCCATACTCGGATTGTGCTCCAAACACAAAAGTGAATCATCCTATGTCAGGGACCTAAAAACAGGTCGATAGCCGGGACAGGAGAGCAAAAACGTGGTCGGGTTCGGAAGTTATCCGTTTCGCCAGAACGGGAGAGTAGACGTATTCGGGGGACAAAAAGAGATCGTAAGCCTGGACGGGAAAACAGACGTGGTCAGGAGCAAAACGGGTCGTAGCCGAAGGCAGACGGGAGCAAAAACGGGACAGGTGAGAGTCAGGGTCGAAAAAGGCTTGCCTAGTATTCACTGAGGTTCGCAGACGGACTGACAACTGGGAACTGACAGGACAGGGTTCAAATAGTGACAGGGAGCCAATCAGAACCCGCGGTGGGTGGCGCCAAATGAGCAGGCACAGCTGAGTTACATCAGTAATCATGACAAAGACTGCTCTCTGTACAAAGGTTGTGAAATGTATAAAAATATAAAATCAAAAAAATGTAGTTTTTTTTTTCATCTCTATTTTGAAATATTTTTCTTTTTTTTTCTTTCATTTTTTTCCCCCAGTTAAGTTTTTGCACTTTTGGAGCATTTATGATAAATAGGATGGGCGGTTTACCGTTACTTTATACGACTTGCATCAAAAGTTTGTTTCAGCATGTGAGTCATTCAAATATAGGCTCATAAAATTTGTAAATATGCCTCATTTCAATTATGTAAGCTATCCCTTCCGTTTCCCAACCTGGAACAAATTACCTTTCAGACCTTCGGCAAAAATAAGCCCTGATGTGAAATCCACCGACAACTGTTGGAATGGGAAAAAATGAGGTCACCCAAAAGGAAACCAAAGACTTGATTAGAATTTTAAATCTGATTTTCGAAAAGGTTGGGGGACAAATGAGTGAGTAGAGCTGAGGGACTAGTGAAGTTTCCTCCTTGTAGGTTGCGTGGAAACAGTGGGCAGATAAATGGCCTGGGGTGAATGCTTAAAAGGTCAACTATAAATAGGAACACGTTTGTGGAAATATCAGATAATGGCCGCTCAAGCGGGATTATGGATCAAACGGAGTAATCTGAGATGTTTGCGCGGTGACACGGATACACATCTGCATTTATGAGTTTCCATTGTGTGAAAACACCTCAAGGTGAAAATCTGCTGAGGGTGATATAGACTCCAAGCGAGGCTAATAAATTAGCCACAGCCTGCCCGACTGTTTCCACTTTGCTCGTAAA
The DNA here is from genome assembly GCF_059441175.1 of Urocampus carinirostris. Taxonomy (NCBI): domain Eukaryota; kingdom Metazoa; phylum Chordata; class Actinopteri; order Syngnathiformes; family Syngnathidae; genus Urocampus; species Urocampus carinirostris. The sequence continues at coordinate 17,834,916 of NC_142363.1, read as the reverse complement.
AAGTTTGCATGTGCTTGTTGAGCGCCCGGCTCGTTAAAATAATAAACTTTACATCGATATGGAGCGACAGGAAGCTTTTCAGGTACAGGCGCAATGCGGCCATTTATATCCCGCTAAATGTCGGCTTGCTATTTTATCAAAGGCGCCCGTGCCAGTGGGCCCTGTGACAAGTTTGAATTCTTGCAAGAGTGCATGCCCTTGCTCACGTTCATTGCTCACTTCTGGTTAGGATATGATTTTTTTTTTCCAGCATCTAATATTTCTTCTTGGAAATATTTGAACTACTGTCTGGGATGATGAAACTTTCAGAAAAAGTAGACAGTGAAAACTATTTTGTCTTTGCTATTTTGTGCCAGTGGTTACCAATATCATGTCCAAGAGCACCAGGTAGACCCCTAAGAACACCTGAGTAGCCTGCAGACCAGTTCTGAAATAGATCATCAGTGATCGGGTGTTTTGATTTTCTAAGAATGTAATTTCTAACACTCCTGCTATTAGCTACAACCTGGTAATAACATGATAATGACTTTGTAATTACATTGTAATAAAATGATAATCTTTTATTTTAAACAATACATATCAAATTGGTAGCTCTAAGTGGTGACCAGTGACAAAAAAGTGGCAACAACTTCAAAAATGGTAATGATCCCTGCTAGGGACAATATATTGTGATTTTATACGATATTTGATTTCTAACTGGCAAGAGAAATCATTTACATGATTTGAGTCCTTAAATACATGGTCAATTCTTCCAAAATAAATAAAACTATATACTCATATCAATCAGTGCTCTTATCAAAAACAGATGTTTTAGTTGTTGTCAGAGACGATTTTAGCACTACATCTAATGAGTACAGCTTGACAATAGCATAATAGTAACATATTAACAATGGGACCAAATCCAGCTTCCAGCCTTCGTGTGCAGAATTTGTATGTTCTCCCTGTGCTTGCGTGTGTTCCATCCAAGTGCTCCGATTTCCTCCCACATTCAAAAACATGCATGTCAGGTTAATTGGCTGGTCCAAATTGTCCCTAGGTGTGAATGAGCAAGCGAGTTCTCTGTCTCTGTGTGCCCTGCATCTGGTTGGCAACTAGTGTCCTGCCCACTGCCTGAAGATAGCTGGGATGGGCTCCGGCACCCCCCATGACCCTAGTGAGAAAAAGCGGTACAGATAATGGATGGACATTGATATATATATTTTTCTTTTAACTGGTGATGTTTTTATCACTTGGTGCTAAATGATACACACTGTCCTTTTAAAGTTCAAGATAAGCATAAGGATCAATACTTGAGTGGCAGAAGTAGTCCATAATTAAAGCTTTTGGGTGCCGAAAATCATGTTGTTGAAGATAAACGAAGTACCATAAAAAACACTCATGAGAAAGACTCTCTTAAAAAGCATAAATCATCACAATATAAAAACATTAAGGCTATTGGTGGAAAATAGCTTCTTATAATATCCAACTCAATGAGGTAGGAAGTACATTTTCCTTTGACGGATTGTGCCAAGAGCAACATTCATTCTTAGGAGTCCCTCATAAGAAAAATAATACAAAAAACAGCTACCGCTGAGTCACATGTTTCCCTTTTACCTGCAGATGACCTTCCCTACTGCCCGAAGGGGATCACCTCCAAGGTGTTCCGCTTCAATGTCTCCACCATGGAGAAGAACTCCACCAACCTGTTCCGGGCTGAGTTCCGAGCCCTGAGGATCCCCAACGCTGGCGCCAAGAAAAACGAGCAGCGAATTGAGCTCTATCAGGTGTGTGATTCTTCTGTGCCCCTCCTCACAAAAGTATCAGGCGAAAACTTTAAGAGAAAACTAATACATGGATAGCTTAGTTATTGTAAACTACAACTTTTAGGTACCGTATTTATTTGTGTATAAAGCGCAGTTGTGTATAATGTGTACCCTAAATTGTATTATTAAACATCAGTATAAAATGATAAAACAAATCAACTGACTCAGCTATATTAAACTTTTTGCTCAGTTTTGGGGTTAAGGAATTGAAGTTACCACAAAAAATGTGTGATTCTGAACCGAGCCATATTTATTATTTTGAATGATTAGCATGGTTATCAAAGGTCAGAGGTTCCAGGTGATTCGAGCTACCTGCCTTCCTGTGTGCAATTTGTATGTTCTCCATGTGCCTAAGTGGGTTTTCTTTGGGCTGTCCAGGTTCTTCCATGTCTCACAAACTTGAATGGTTGGTCCAAATTGTCCCTAGGTCGGAGTGAGATTGTGATTGGTTGTCTGTCTCCATGTGTCTTATGGATTGGCTTGGTTCAGGGTGTCCCCTGCCCACAGCTTAAAGTCTGCTTGGATGGGCTCCAGTGACCTGAGTGAGGACAAGCAGCTGGAAAATGAATGAATGAATTATTTTACTTTTTCATTTAATGCTTCCAGCCCCACACTGCAAAAAGTCAAGTAGTAAAATTTGATAAAATTATGATATCAAATGGCGGATAAATTAGTATCAAGAACTACAGTCTTCGGAAAATGCTTTTCTATGAGCGCATAATCATCTTAATATTTACTATATTTTGTCTTTTTTTCTTTCTTAATTTTCTGTACCTAAGTGCTTTCAGCGCCCCACTGCTAAAGCTTTAGCTAAAATTAGGAAAATTAAAAAAATATAACCAAAAAATGCTTTAATAAATATTGTATTAACTTTCAGAATAAAATTATCTCTGCTTATGGTGAACTCAGTTTTTTTCTTTTGTTTCAATATGTATTACATTTCTTACTTACATTTTTGTCATTATTGTCTGCAGCAGGCAGCACGACGGCGCAGTGGTTAGCGCTTGTGCGGCACAGTTCATGTCATGGGAACCTGTCGTGGGTTCAAATCCAGCTCCAGACTTCCTGTGCGGAGTTTGCATGTTCTCCCCGTGCTTGCGTGGGTTTCCTCCGGGCACTCCGGTTTCCTCCCACGTTCCAAAAACATGCATTTCAGGTGAATTGGCCGGTCCAAATTGTCCCTAGGTGCGAATGAGCGAATGAGTTGTCTGTCCCTTTGTGCCCTGCGATTGGCTGGCAACTAGTTCAGGGTGTCCCCTGCCCACTGCCTGGAAATGGCTGGGATGGGCTCCAGCCCTCCCGCGACCCTAATGAGGATAAGCGGTACGGCTAATGAGATGAGATGAGATTGTCTGCAGCTCCACAAAACAAAACGCTTAAACAAATTGTGATGAAGTAAAGCAAAAATGACAAAATAAAATGTAGTAAAAGGGGGTTAAGACTGAAACCTAAAAATAAACATAATACAACAATAAGTTTGTATAACAGAATAAGACATTTTAATCGAAAGTGAAAATAGTAGATAAGGAATTTATAATTCAAGTCAACACACAAATATTTGTTTCATTAATTTGCCGACAGTATTTTGATCCATCTCAGTAGAAGCAATGTGTTGACTTGCTGTTAACTGAAAATAATATTACATAGCAACGACCAATCATGGCTCACTTGTTTTTGTCAAGACCAGAACGGAGACAGGACTCACCCGCGTTGCGTTTCTCACAAGTTTTATTGGATAAAAGAGAAAGGGTTGCGCCCACGATCCGGTGATTGCTAGATGCAGGAAGCAGGTCGCTCGGATACTCGGATTGTGCTGCGAACGCTGAAGTGGATCTTCAGTGGTGAGCGATGGCGTGTCGGGGACGTAAAAAAACGGTTCAGTAGCCGGAAAAGGAGAGCAAAAACGTGGTCGGGTCGTAAGCGAGTCGTAAGCCAGAATAGGAGAGAAGACATGGTTGGGGACAAATAGAGGTCGAAAGCCGGGACGGGAGAGTAGACGTGGTCAGTATCAAAACGGGTTGAAGCCGGGGTACAGACAGGAGCAAAAAACGGGACAGGTGGGAGTCAGGGTCAAAAATGGCTTGCCTAGTGTTAACTGAGGTTTGCAGACGGACTGACAAAAGGGGACGGACAGGACTGGGTACTGATTGGGAGCCAATCAGAGCCCGCGGCAGTTGGCGCCAAAGGAGCGGGAACAGCTGAGTCACATCAGTAATCATGACAGTTTTCTGACAATACACTCTGATTGGTTGTCACTTGAGCCCTTAGTTCGAGAGTTTTTCTTTTTCTATTCATTGGAACTACAGGTACCCCATTGTTTTTGCAGGGGGATTGCGTTCCAAAAAGGACCTGCGATAGTGAAAATTTGTATTTATGTATTTATTAAAGCATCTTTTACTCTATCATACATTGCAATCTGTGAACAGAACCAGTTTAAAGGCTCGAGTATTTGCTTAATAAATAAAAGCACTGTGCCTCATTAACATTTTTTTTTCTTTACTAAATACTAAGTACTGTCAAATTATAATTTTCAAACTAATATTCTCGCTTTATTGCACAACTGTATTGATTAGGGAAACGATCCACTTTACTCTACATGATAATTTGTCGCCATCATATAGACGTTAGGAAAAATTGCAACTTCTCTCCAGTAGGCAACCAAACATGTTAAAAGAGCCATATAGAATTAGACCCCCCTAAATATGTCTATAGCCGTGAACAAATTAAAAGCCTTATATAAGCCTTATTAGAAAGGAGACTGTATCTATCTATATTTTGTAGGAAACGTTAAGAATGTTCTCTGTTATCCCTTTTACAGAAACCATATCTCATCTCATCTCATTAGCCGTACCGCTTATCCTCATTAGGCTTGCGGGGGGGGGGCGGGGGGGGGGGGGGGGGGCGGCTGGAGCCCATCCCAGCCATCAATGGGCAGTGGGCAGGGGACACCCTGAACTGGTTGCTAGCCAATTGCAGGGCACACGGGGACAGACAACTCACTCGCTCATTCACACCGAGGGACAATTTGGACTGGCCAATTCACCTGAAATGCATGTTTTTGGAATGCGGGAGGAAACCGGAGTGCCCGGAGGAAACCCACGCAAGCACGGTTAGAACATACAAACTCCGCACAGGAAGTCTGGAGCTGGATTTGAACCCACGCAGGAGGTTCCCATGACATGAACTGTGCCGCACATGCGCTAACCACTGACAGAAACCATATATTTTTCCATTTTTAACCATTTTTCAAAAAGTGCAGTGATCGACTAAGAAGCACCAAAGAGCCTCATGTGGCTCCGGAGCATGTTTAGTGGGTGGAGAAGTCCAACTTTTTTGGCGATAGAAAGCATCTTCCTCTGCCTTATGGTGTAAAGTGTTTTGTTGACATGATGGCTTTTGCGCATAGATTAATGTAGGTTCCTCAAGCCGTTTTATGTATGTGAGCCGTTCAGACTGCAACGTCATTCAGATGCTGGCAGACACAATCAGAAAAGGGGCGGGGCGACAGTTTAGCTAATCAGAATGCAGAACACAATGCACAATGAAAATCCGCTTAGTAGCGAAACAGGGATAAGTAAATCGCACAGCAAGGGATGACTGTATACAGAATTTTGTGCTGAGACTCACAGGGGAAGATACAGAAAAACATTGTGCTGATTTATCTTATACTAAATGTAAATTAGTTTAAAAGCAAGTGGGAAGAATCACGTTATTTCAAAATGGTTTTCCTTTATCAGGGATTATGCGGTGGGATCCAGAGCGTATCCCCTGTGATAAACAAGGGGGTTCACTGTACAGCAGTGTTTTCAGGGCATGTTTGTCAAGCACCACCGATTTTCCTCATTAAACTCCCATGAGAGGCTCAGAATAATGATCCGGTTCCTAAACTTCCTGCGTCTCCAGACTGCGACCCGTCTCGGAGGCCGCCTTTGGCCGGCTGTGAATGCAAACTGTCAGGCCGGTAGATTGTTTCCAGGGGCCCGCCGAGAGATAGAGACGGGGTCACCCGCCGGGGGAGTAAATGGAGCTTGTCGCTGGCTTGCCCACGCACTCTTCACGCCAGAGCTGCTTGGCAGAAGCCGAAACTGGCTGGACCTCTCGCTCCCCACAGGAAATCAGATTAGATTCTGACATTGTTCAGGGACCTTGTTAGGCCTAGAGGCTCATGGCTATGACCTCCAAGGTATAAGCAGTCGAGCTCTGATCTGTTCCGATTGCGAATTTTTTTTCCCACAGTTCAAACATTTAGTAGTCATCATCAGCTGACTTGAAGTATAATATTTTGTCTGAATTCAGTGGTTAATTTGACGATTTGTAGTGGAACTGAGCAAGCGTGGGGATAAGAGAGTACTCGGTTGGTTTGGACACATGGAGAGGATGGATGAGGAGCGAATGTTGAAGAGCATCTACAGAGCAGAAGTAAGTGGAAGGAGACCAAGAAGAAGGCCGCGATTGACGTGGATGGATGGTGTTATGAGTGCACTGCAGGAAAGAGGTCTAAATATAGTGGAAGCTAGAGCTCTTGTTGGTGATAGGAATGAGTGGAGAGGTGTTGTAAAAGGATAGTGGGATGTTTGGACGCGTTCTAAGGGATGAGCAGAGCAACGGTATGATGCGGCAGGGGTAAACCAGTGAAAGCTGTCGGGAACAAAAGAGTGTTGTGTCACCCTGACCCGATTGACACGGCAGCTTTCTTGTGTCCCGTTTCATCTGGAGGGACGAAAGCATGACCGACTTCTGTGCCGAGGCACTTAACTTGTTTGGGTGTTTGGGCATTTGGGTTGGCCATGGTCCCAAAAATAATTTCGTGTTTTTTGCTACTTTTTCCCTTTTTTTATTTTCTTTGTTTTTGTATGTGTTTGTCTTGCTGTCGGTCACCCCTCTTGAGGGATATGACCAGGGTAGATAGATAGAATTTGACGATTTGAAGTATACATTTCTTTAAATAGGCCCAGACTAAGGTTTTTGCAGCTGAAATGACCGATTCCGTCAACAGGTACAAGTAATAATCAATTCGAGGACAACTAAACAATTATTTGATTTACCACAAACTAATTTCCGAATTTATATTTGAGATACCTGTTTGATTAGAAAATGTCTCTGTCCCCAATAACAACGCCCCAGAAATAACTATTTTCAATATTTTATAAACCCACATGAAACTACGAGTCACAACCCGCCAAATTTTACAATTGTCACACGCTTTTACTACATAAATAAAAAAAGCTTTAAAACTTCAAATTCAGAGTTGAAAAAGCTTTGATTTTATCCTGAAAATTAAGCAGTTTTACAACATGAACTCAAGATATGCTTCAAAACTAACTTAAAAGTTAAATCAGTTTTTAAAGTAAATACTAAGTTAACTTTTCAGTAAATTAGGAAAAATAATTCTCATAAAGATTAAGATGATCTGATATTGGAACAAAGACGAATATTTATAGTATTTTTAAGACAATAAAAACTTTACTTAAAGAGATATTTTGTATTATTTGGCCCTTCCTAGTGGTAAAAAAATATTTAAAAAAACAATATTGATTTAAAAAATAAACAAAAATACATTATTTATCATATTATCGTGCAATTTTTTAAAATACTCATAGCTCTAGAAATTTCAAATTACTTACATACCATAAGCCTTACCTAGAGGGAGCTGACATTGTCGTCAGCCGTCTTGCTGCTGTGGGTCATGAACAACCAAAATATTTTCAAAAGAAATCATGAGAAAGAACTGGTGCATTTTGGTTATTTTGAGTCTCCCTAGTTTATATTCTTCCTTGTGTTTTTCTAGCACTTGTTTTCGGGTGCACTATACAATACTGCGACATCTAGTGGTCCAATAACATACGCTATCCAAAAATAGGTACATTTTTCTGCCCAGATTAAAGCGGTTTATTTTTATTCAACAAGAAAAGAAGTTAAAACTATAATAAATGAGATATATATTTTTTTTAAATTAAATCATCTGCCTTCACGGTAAAGGTTCGTTTTCGAAGTGTAAGTTTGCAATAATAATCTGTTAATACTTCAATCGATTAATCAATGAAAATATTCATTTGTTGCAGCCATAATTCCTTGGCTGTTGATATATTTTCCGGCATGTGCAAGCATTGCTACCGTACAACGCCGCCCTGCCCACGCAAAATCCGGCCAGGTTCTCATTGGCGCGAGGTTAACACGCAGGCATTAACTTGCAAAAACGGGATATCAACACAGCAAGTCACTTTTTCCATGAAGAGTAGACATTTGGCCCAAGGCATCCCGGAGAGTCTGTTCCAGACAGACAGCTCTGCTTCTGTGTGTGTATATATTGTGCGTTTATGCAGCTGGTGCACATTTTCATCCTTTCTTGCAGATTCTCCAGAAAGATGACCCGAAAGCAAAGCAGCGCTACATCGGAGGCAAAAACGTTCTGACCAAGGGGATGCCCGAGTGGGTTTCTTTCGACGTGACCGACACCGTGAGGGAGTGGCTCATGTACAGACGTGAGTGTGGGTGGGTGGGAGCTGAGGACACCCGCAATAAAATGTTTATGAGATTCTGTAATTGAGAAAAAATACGATAGTCAAATGTAGATGATTTGTTTTTCTACCCTTTAACCCAGGGATGTCAAACTCAGTTTGGCTCTAGGGCAGGATCCAGACTTTCTGTTTAGAGGCTGGCCGGATCAGTGAAAAGAATGTCAACTTCAAATTTCAAGCTTGTTTTTTCAGAATAATGCTTTAACATTAAGCCTACATGAGTAACTTACCTACATATCATCATCACGGAAGGCATGGGATATTTTATAAACACAAAACATGTATTCACAAACATTGGGAGAAACAATATTTTCCCGTTTGGCATTGAATCTGCTAACAGTTGAGTGAAAACAGTTTTACGCCGAAACCAACTCAACACTGCCCTTAAGTGGCCAGAAAGAGCACTTGGTTTGCATTTATTTATCAAATCATAACTTTTGATAGGACTAGAGGTGAGCTTCTTTTGTTTACATGCATAGACATTTTGGGTGTGGCGGATTAAATAATCTAGTTTGCTGAATCTGGCCTGTAGGCTGTACGTTTGACACATCTGCTATAACCAATTTTATAGTATAGTGCATTCATTTTTTATGTTTTTGTAAAACTGACATGTTTATTGTGCACGCCCAGTTGTAGCTTAACTTTAGAAAACGAAGGAGCTCTGATTGGACGTTTCCTGTACATCGATATTGGTGCAGTGGCTATTGTCGCCCAATTCTTGCTTTACACAGCTTTTATTTAACAGAATGTTTTTGTTTAGACTCATGGGCCAATATTTGTGTGAATATGTTTGTTCACACTTCGTAGAATTACTTGTCTGTATAGTCGTTGATAATATCATAATGAATATTGTTTTCAACACAATCAGCCAGTGTACTCCAAGATAAACACATAATAAAGACCAAATATACTTAGTACGGCACTTAGTAAAATCGTTCTGAAATTAATTAGACATTATAATACCACTACTGCAACAATAAATACATAAAATACTCTGCATGTAAACAACATATAGTTCAAGTTTGACACAGAGAGACGAAACCTTTAACCGTGAGAGTCAAAGAGCCACACCACGCACTGACCCGCATTAGACGTAACCTACTCAGATGATTGGCAGTCAGTTATGTGTCCGAAGCAGCATAAAAAAAACAAATCTGCCAAATGAATTTCAAAATATTATTTATTATTTGTTATTAACTCTGATGGATTCAAGTGTGTTTTAAGAGGGGGAAAAAAACTAAACATGAAACGAGGCAAATAGCCACATTATATAGAAAATATGATGAGGCAAAGAGCCGCATTCTTATTGGCCAAGAGCCGCATGCGGCTCTAGAGCCGTGTGTTCGCCACCCCTGATATAGTTGAAAAGGAAGCAAAATAATGGAAATAAAGCATTTTTTTCTCATTAAAATATGAGCAGACATATGCGGCAAAGCAAATATACTCAAACCTAGCATGTTTTCCTCCCCTTAGAAACCAATCTGGGCCTGGAGATCAGCGTGCACTGTCCATGTCACACCTTCAAGCCCAATGGGGATATTATCGAAAACGCCAACGAGGTGCTTGAAGTGAAGTTTAAAGGTAAGGTTACGCGCCTACTTTAAGATCAGTGTCTTTGAGGTGAAAAAATGAGGTTTCCCTTTGAGAAGTAAATTTTCATACCACAACACAAACAAATTTCAAACCATCTTCTGGAAAATCGTTTAGCTACAAACTAAATAATAACAGTCTTTAAATGGACCCTTAAGGGATTCCGCTAGGACATTTTTGGAAATACACTGTTCATGATTTGAAATAATTGTTTGACAATCATCGTTTTGACAGAGAAGTAATACTTCAAGTGTTTTGAAAAAAAAAAAAATAAGATGATTTACTGGTTCTTAAAATTTGATGGGGAGGATTTGCCACTACGTTAAGTAGATCTGCTTTAGATTTGAGTGTTTTTCCTTGCTCTGTACAAAAGTCCTCCACAGCCTGTCAAAATAAACATTATCGAGCAAACTCAGAGATAAATCAAACATATTTTTGTGGAAACAAGTATCCGGGACTGAGCATTTTCTAGGTCAAATACTGAATTCTATATTTCAACCGGGTGTTAATCCTTATTTCTGGACCATTTACTGCAGTTGTGGCAAAAATACTGAAGCTCTAAGCATTTGAGTACAACCAATGATTGTTACAATTATTTAGCTAACATTACTTTTGATATGTTAATAATGGATTAGATTATTTTGCGATCTCGTACGTCGTTGCTGCCATTTAAAAAGTCGGCCTCCATTTTTTAGCCTTTTTTTATGATTTCATTTCAAACCTTTGTAGTACTGCAATTTTTTTTTAAATGAGAGAAAATTGACACGCATTACTAGTTTTATTGGGTTTGCAAAAGCCAATACACTTTAATAATATAAATATTTGATTCAAACATTAAAATCATTCAACAAAATAAAAAATATAAACTGTAAAATACAAAATTAAGAAAAAAATACATTGAAAACTAAAATACCAATACAAATGAAAAAAATATGGTTGATAGATGAGTGAATAAAGTTTTAAAAAGGGAAAAATATACCTCTACCTAGTCTCCCCAGAATGTATTGTGGATACAAATTGTCGGGTTAAAGTTAAGCATTTAGCACCTCAAAGGGGTAAAAAAAATCAATGTATCAAAAAAAATTTTGATTTTAAAAATGTTTAATAATACATAAACATCATAAAAATGTGCATTTTTAAACATTACAGTAGGTCAGGAAATCTTTATTTACTTTACATAGGGAGGCTCATCAAGAGGGAGTAACATGATCATTAGCCATCGTGCTACTAAGTGTCCACCAAAATACCAAAAACCGTGTAAAAGGCTGTGCAAATACTAAGAAAAACGTTGCGGTTTGGTCATTTTGAGTCTCCATAGTTTGTATTCCTCATAATAATAATAACAATAATAATAAAGATGATGATAATACATTTTACTTTAAAGTGCCTTTCAGGAGACCCAAGATTGCTGTACACACAATATAAAGTCAAGTCATGTTTATTTGTATAGCCCTTAATCACATGGAATCTCAAAGGGCTGCACTGACCACAGATTACTGCAGACCACAGACTATTATGACACCATTACCTGATCTAAAACCTACATGAGGGCAAGGAAAAACTCAAAAACCTCTAGTCAAGTCAAGTCATCATTATTTGTGACACCCTTAATCACAAAGAGTCTCAAAGGGCTGCACAGACCACGGATTATTGCAAACTATAGACTATTATGACACCATCCCCTGATCTAAAACCTACATGAGGGCAAGGAAAAACTCAAAAACCTTAACAGTAAGGAAAATAAAGAAACCTCTAGAACGTACAGCACATGAAGTAATGCCCCTTCCTGGGGACCAGGCTGCATCGGATGTTGCAATAACAAATAATACGTAGATATTGAGAATGTGGAATATAGGTCATTCATCAACTAAAGAATAGAAGTGTGTTTTAAGCCTAGTTTTAAACAGTTCCACTGAGGTTGCAGATCGAATCTCAGGGCTATCAAACAACAATAAAATAAAATAAAACAAGCAAGTAATAAATACCAAATAAAAACAAAATCGAGTTTAAAAAGGGGGTGGTAGGTGCTTTGTATGTGCCTTAGTATGTTTTGTTGCACTCGTTTTCGATTGCACAACACAATACAGCGGCCCTGCACAATTTAAAACACTTGATTTCTCCTATAGTTGAAGAGAATACAGCACACTTGCTTTATACATTCGTATTTGATGAAATCGCCTACCAGATGGCTTGATTTGTCTAAACATTCAATGTTTATTGACTTTTTTGATCTGGTAGTGATAAACGAGATGATTTGTTGTTACATAAGCAAACGTGGCCATTTGTTGGTTGTTTTAGTGTGATTGGGGAACAAAACGGACCTCTATGGTGGTCTTGGTGTTGTCACATAAGTTAATAAGAACCATATGCGTATTTAAAGAGCATTAGATTAAAAACAGTAAACAGATTTTTTTTTTTTTTACACACGCTTAAAAATTTTCATTCACTGCTCCAATGTTCATTCATAAACAAGCAAATGATTGAATACTCATCATTACAGCAGTTCTGATGAAAAATAAATAAAATATAGGTCTGCCTCTTCCAAGAGAGGCGAGACCAAAGCATGGGAACGACATCGATCTGGTATCTCGCTTAGTACCGGGGGCCCCCGGGCCCCAGGTTTCAGAGAACGCTCCGGAACGGGCTTGGCCACAAAGAATGTGCTTGCCACGAGGCTCAGACGTTCGGCCCTAATTAAAGCAGGGCCAACGTATCCACCGGCAGCATCTCTCCCGAGATATGAGCTGCTTTAGCCATCAGGCCCGGAGCGGACCAGCAGACGGTGGGAAAAAGGAAAAACGTATGAAAAGTAAAGCCCGGTGTGAAGCTAAACCGCCTGTAAAAGAAGACAGTTGATTACCGTATTTTCTGTATTATAAGGCGCACTGAATTATAAGGGGCACCCTCCAAAAGCGGTCTTTTTTCTGTTATCTTTAATATATAAGGCGCACTTGACTATAAGGTGCATGGAATTATATCTACAATAAGGGCTACCGTATTTTCAGTGAATAGGTGCAATCGTTGTAAATGTTATACAGTGACAGGATGTCAGTGGTTGGCCGTCAGGGCCTGCAAGGCCTTCTCGGATGGTCTCAAATATATCTGAATCATGTCATGGTAATTATATTTTGTCCATGAATACTTGCCTTATTCCATTTTCCCTGTTTGCGCTGCTTTTATATGTGTGCTTTTATTTTTAAGCATTTAAGGAATCACATTTCAGCAATTACTAGTTGCCAGGGTCAGAAATCTACCTGGAGGCCTTCAAAATCAGTTCTGCAGGCCCTAAGGCATAACATAAGTGATGACAAAGCTGATGGTTCAACCAATATGAGTCCAAGTTGGAAACGGAAATATAACAAAGGAAATAAATAAAATATCCCTGTGTCCACTGCTTCTGTCAAACGGACTATTTCAGCACTATATTGCCAAAAATATGACAGGACAGGCTAGAATTTCAGCATCAACTTCTATAGCGATAGAAACCAACCTCTTCAGGGAACTTCAACACGCGGATAATCTCTACGACAGAGTAATTGAAATCTTCTTGAGGAAAGAAAAGCGGATGAATTTTGTGCACAAGTAAAAAGGACTTTTGGTGAGTAAAATGTGGCTATATTCCTAAATATTGCAATTTTATGAGGTTATGATTGATGCTCTTTTTCTAGATAAGCTGTAGCTGCAGTACATGTTTAATAACCATGACATAGATAAGGGTTGTATTGATTCAGACTTAGCACTACTGAGGGCTTAGGTGTGAAATGCACAGCCAGCCACTGCGGTACATATTAGTGCAACAATTGATATGTCGAAAACTGCAAAATTACAAAACATTGTTTGCAACGGGAATTGAGCTTGGATTGTGGCAGTGAGAGTATCGTAATCAAACCAAAATACCACTAGTGATACAGATAACAAATGAAAATGCATTAGGTTTTCTTTCAATATCACACAATTTTTACTAATAGTGCCAGAAACGAATGTTAAAGAATGGAGTAAATAGAAAGTTGTCCCGAGAGATATATAGTAAAGTTCATGCACTTTATTTTCACGCACATTGTCCCAAAGCATTGTATTGTATCGTCGCCGTTTTTACCTTCCGGAGAAAGGAATTAAAACTTTAATAAAACGTCCCCTGTGGTCACAGTCTTTTTTTTGTGGTTTAGCTCAGCGTCATATCGATGAAACCTTTTAGACAACTTTCCGTTTTCTCCATTCGCTAATATTTGTTTCTGGCATCGTAAAAATAGTGTGATAATGATATTCAAATCGAATGACTTTTTGTGTGTCATCTGTATGACTGGCAGTCTAGTTTCTAGGTGCCGCCCCTCTCACCGCCGCGACCCAGGTTTGAATCCCGTTGCATAGTGTTTTGTGATTTTGATCAGCGACGATATTTGATTGATCAACCATTGCACAAAAGCGGTAGTATACCGGAAAAGTTCTTGTAGTAACGCACACATACTGAATGCATTTCCAATTATATCATCCATTATTTTGAAATACAGTATATCAGGCTTATAATGCGTACCTATACATTTTGGGCCAATTTAGTTTATTTAGGTGCAGTTTAAAATTTGCTATAAGCGTTTTATAAGCGGCAAACCAATTTTTCCATTTTTCTGTAACTGCCTCTCTTCTCCACACAGGTACAGAACCAGATTTTGACGACCTTAGTCGTACCAAGAAACAAAGGGAGCAGCTCTACCCGCACCTCATCCTCATGATGCTGCCCCCTCACAGACTGGACTCGCACTCCTCTTCACGAAGGCGCAAGAGGGCACTTGACACCAATTACTGTTTCAAGTAAGCTACATTTATCCCAGAAGTTAAGCCTGTTTAGTCAGGCCCAAATGGGGTATTTGAAGGGGTAACTTTTAAAGCAAAAACAGGAAATTCCTCACAAAATCAAACCTGTGTTTAATATTATTATAAACCTGGTGATATTTTTGCCTAAAATTGGTTTTGCTCTTAATATCTGATGATGATCATATTTATTTTTGTATAATCAGGGTTACCGCAGATCCTTGAAAAGTCTTGAAAGGCATTGAATTCAAGATTCTAAAAATACGGCCTTAATTGGCTTTAAAATGTCTCACATCCAATTTTCGAAAATGCGAACACATTGATTAGATTTATATTTGTTTGAACTAAAAACATTAAGTAACATTCAACAGTGGTCTTTTTTGATTATTCACCAATTTACTTTCATGGCAACATGGCGAAACCACAATAACGGACAGGGTTGGGTAGGGTTACTTTAACTGGATTACTTTCAATTACTTTTGGATTACTCCAATACCAAATATGCTAATAAAAGACAAAAGAAACTAAATATGAACAAAATTACTAAAATTTGTGCAGGCTTGGGGAGTAACGGAATACATGGAACGGCAAAAATGATGTTGGCAAGCTGTTTTGATTTATTTTCATTTTGTTTCTGTCGCATTTTATGTTAGTTTTGCCGGAGATCAAAGAGATCAAAGCCAGGAGAGAAAGCTTACTACGTGTTGTGAGTCATCATTTTATTCATATTTAGTTTCTTTTATTAGCATATTTGGTATTGGAGTAATCCAAAAGTAATTGAAAGTAATCAAGTTAAAGTAGCCTACCCAACCCTGATAACGGAACCTATCAAAACGGTGATGTGGTTTCAGTCAGGCCTTTCAGAGAAGACGAATGTCTTAGGTCTACCCACAATACACATAGCAACTTCGGACAGAGACGTTTACTTTGGGCCATGAAGAAGTGTGAATTTAATGAGTAGTGACGTTCAGACAAATGTTTTTGCCGTGGCTAAAAGCTGTGCCAGGTAATATGTATTAGGTGCGGTGTACTGTGTGCAAGAAATATTTGTGTTTTTTTGTTTTGTTTGTTTGAATTGTTGTTTTTTTGTCACCTTGGTCTTAAATTTGATTTCAAAGGGCCTTGAAAAGTCTTAAAAAGTCTTGAATGTCACTTGCCTTAAGCTGTAGGAACCCTGACTCTGTTCTTAAGAACGCGCCGCTGACACTGTAGTTAGTCATACTACACCTACCTTTCTTAACCCTGGTGAAATGTGTGTTTATTGTAAAATCGTGAAAAACAGTTAGTAATCAGGGGAAGTTGTGATTCGTAGTCTGCTTTTAATAAGTATCGGAGTTACGCACCATGTTGTAACAACAGTACAAAATTCTCTTTAATTCGAGTTAGTGGATTCATTAGAAGAGTAATTGTTTTCTCTTTTTAACGAGTTAGTCCCAACCTAGTAGGTGACTCCTTTAAACATGGGTGTCGAACTCATGGCCCGAGGGCCATGTTTAGCCCGGCGAAGAATTATATCCAGCCCTTGAAATCATTTTATATATTTCTACTATAATGGCTCAGCAGATAACTCTCGAACTTCAGGTCCCATAATCCAGCGCTTCAGCTGACTTGCTGCTGCTAGACATTTCGGAAACGTTTCCACATCCATCGAATTAGCTGTAATCTGACGAGGGCAGCCGCTTTTAATACTATCTTCTGACAAACAACACATCAGCCAGTTGAAAAACAAGACCAGAAGGTACATTAACAATGAGTCTTTAGTTTGAAGAAGCGGGGACGAACTTCTCTATTTATCAGGATGTAACGAAAGGCTAAAAGGAGAAAAGCAGGGTGGCATTTCTGTTGCTAGGGATTACGTGAATGGTAAACCCTTACAATGGCCGAGCAAACTGTTGATTTTGGTAAATAGAGCCTTTCAAAACCGACGGGAGGCTGAATATATGTTTTTTTGACATTTCTTGTAAACCTATGTGTTAATGTGGCCATAATTGAGGATTATAACGTAAAACAGCACTGCGAGAGAAGATAAGATAAAAAACCTGAACGCAGAGCAGAAGATAAAGAAAGTTGAAGAGTTAAAGAAGAATATATAGAAAATCCTAAAGTGAAAAGCACAAATTTGATTTATATTTCCATTTTTTTCACGTTTTGAGTTTGTACAGTTTTGACAGGAGATATTTTTATGGAGAGCAATAAGTTATCTAATTTTTAGGGGCGGCAGTAGCTCAGGAGGTAGAGCGCTCGTCTTGGGATCAGGGCATCCCAGTTCGAATCCCGGCTTGTCCGCGTTACATGTTGAAGTGTCCTTGGGTAAGACACTGAACCCCTAATACCCCCAATAAGCAGGTTAGCGTCTTACATGGCTGCAATACAAGGCCGCTATCGGGAAATGTGAAGCACACTGTAAAGCGCTTTGGGAAGTCATTGACTTGAAAAGCGCTATATAAATGCAGAACATTTCATTTCATTTCATTCATTTTGTTTATCATGGAATAGTATTCCTTTTTTAATTGAAATTAAAACTAAAAAAAAAAAAACATTAAAATTGAGTTCATTCAATAAATATTCATCCTGTTCAGCCCGCAACCAAAGGTTTAAGTTTTAGCCCACTGTGCAATTGGGTTTGACACCCCTGCTCTCGAACCTGTTCAAAACCCCTAATGATATCATTTCCATCCAGCATTTGCGTTATCGCAACAGAGTTGTCAAGCTAAAGATGCGGGCCAGCAAACAGAAAGACCTCGCGTGTTAATCACAGAGACGGGATGACACCATACAAGTCGGGATTTGTCCCTGCAGCTACTAGCGAACGCTCGCCACTCTCACATGCCAAGCATCTCCTGGCCTGCATATCCTCTTTTGGGCTGACAACAAGACACCTGGCCTCAACAGATAAAAAAAGAAAAAAAGCAAAGGGCACACCTAGGATTGGAATTTGGGAACTTCTCCGGTCTGTGGCGGGAGGAAATAGTTGAGTTAAGCGAACGTGTTCTAAAGCGCTAATCTCCTCTTCCGTCCTTGTCTGCAGCAATTACGAGGAGAACTGCTGTGTGCGACCGCTTTATATTAATTTCCGCCAAGACTTGGGATGGAGGTGGATTCATCAGCCTGAGGGTTACTACGCCAATTTTTGCTCCGGTCCTTGTCCTTACCTACGTAGCGCTGATACTACACACAGCACGGTGAGAGAATGAATGAATAAATGAATGAATGGCCTTTATTGTCATTGCACAATAGTACAACAAAACTGGAGAGCTTCAAAGTAAGATCAATTGAAAGGCGATTTTGAAATGCAGGGTTTGTACAGGTGCTTGAAACCACTGAAAATGATTGGATTTTAACATTGTGTTTTAATGGTCAGGAAAATGCTTGAATTTTGGGTAAAGTGCTTGAAAATGCTTAAAATTGTTGCAGTTGCCATGTTTCTTGTTAGTCTAACTCCATAGACCACGCAATAAATGAAGAATATCTTTTAAAAGTTCGCGAAAACGACGCAGGCACGCCTCCTCTGGTGGCTTGTCATTATGGTGTTGTCATGTGAAGCGTTACCGCCCCCTACTGGTCGCACCGAAACTGACAGCTTTATTTAGAAAACCGACTATTTTGGCTCACCTCACTGAGAAAAGCTGACACTGTCAGCTCCCAAACGGCTCATAAGATATTTTGTTTTTTTGTTTTAATGATATATTATTAATAATAATTTGTAAATTATCAATTAAAATGTTCCTAGATCTAAAAAATAATTTGTAAAATACAAAACAACTTTAGCCTCTTACACACTGAGCAGATTTAAAGCCGAACAACAACACAAAATCCCTGAAAATGCAAAACAATAAAACTAAAAATATCAACTCTTCAGTGCTATAAATAAATGATGATTATATATATATATATATATATATATATATATATATATATATATATATATTTACAATTCTATTTTATACAATTTTGATCCTCTGAAAACACAAATTAATAAAACAAGTAAAACAAAAATCAAAAGATCAGCATGATTGGAAAATCATATGCACTCTGCTTCAGAGCCATCAATATCATTAAAATGAGTCCAAATTTGGCTATTTTTTCTGCTCTCAATAATTACGGTAGTTTCTTTGATTTTTGTCCTCTGTATTGAACTATAGAACCCTTTCTGTGTTTGTAAACAACTGTGACGTATTGAAGCTGCGCGTGCATTGTTGAGGCAGAATGGCAGAATTCATGTCAGTTTATAGAAGCCAATTGACACGAAAAGATAATAGCTCATAGATAGGAACAGCTCAATATAGCACAAAGTATGTGCTTGTAGAAAGATAGCAACTGTCTTTTAGTCATACTTTATTTTAGTCATCAAAGTCAACAACCAAAAAAAAAACATTATCGGTGATAGATTTCTTCCTTTAAAGGTACAGGAAAAATTGACCTTGAAAGTGCTTAAGAATTGCTTGAATTTGGCCATGGAAAAAGTGTACGAACTCCAAAAATATTCAAAGGCCTTTTAGACGGTTTCATTAAACTTTCTGACCAGCGTAAGATCTGCTCTTTCCTCTTCTATGATTTCTTGGTCAGCAGGAATTAAATGTGACAGGAAAACATGTCATATTTTTAGTAACAATGTTCAGCATTTTGATTAATAACAGTACCAATCATTTAAAAAATATATGACCGATGACTTCAAAAGTCTGCTTATGTAAGTATTTATAATTTAAATACATATTAAAAGGACAAGTTTTATTATTTGACCACTAGATGTCACTTTAGTGTGTAGTGCCACTAAAAAACAGTGCTAAAAACACAAGGAAAAATACAAACTACATAGACTAAAAGTGACCAAACAGTACCATTATTTTTCAAATATTTTCCCCAACCTTTTTGAAGTTTCTGGGAACCCATAGCAGCAAGATGGCTGATGATTATGTCAATTCCCTTCAGTTGAGGCTCATGTTATACAAAATAGATGTTCCAAACTTGGGGAATATTTAAAAAATGCACTTTTATATGAAAGGTCAGGTGTTTTGTTTATTATTAGTAAGTGAAAATTGAATATGTGTCTGAAATTGTTGAGTTTTCTTCACCACTGGAAGTGAAAAAAATGATTAGCATGCACTTAGATAAGCTTGCAAAGAGCTTTGACAGAAACTGTACGAGCTTCAAATCCAGCATAGGTGAGACGGCCATTCACGTTCGATGATGAGGCAACAGAAGTTAATGATGAATACATTGACAAAGTCATTGAAATTCAGCAGAACCAGCTTCAAAAGCAACTCTTCAGAACAATAACACTCTTTTGGTGCCAACAAATGAATACTTATCCAGAGTTAGCCAAGTATGCCCTGGAGTTATTCATACCATTTGATAGAACATATCTTTTGAGGATGCTGAACATAAAAAAACTCAAAGAAACAGACTTTTATGTGAAAATTACACAAGAGTAGCACTTGCCAAGGTGAAGCCCCACATACCTGAAGTGTTCTCTCACAGGCAACAGCAGAAGTCACAGTGATTTGCAGTTCTGTAATATATCGGGAGTTCATGTATTGTGTTGGTCTTGTCCGGCACGGTTCATTTTGTGAAACAATAGAAAAAGTTGATGTCATGATTTAAAAAATATATTTATGTATTTACTGTACATGAAAGTAGCATTAAGTGACTGTACATATGAAACTGGTGGGGTTTGGTAGCTCCAAGGTTAAAAGCCACTGTTATAAATAGTAATGTAGATGGGTGGGTAGGTAGGTAGGTACTGTAGAATAGAATATACCTTTATTGTCATTATTACAAAATAGGTTAACATATTGTGACAATGAAATTGGGTAGGTGGGTAGGTACAGTGGCTTGCGAAACTATTTGCCCCCCTTGAACTTGGTGACCTTTTGCCACATTTCAGACTTCAAACATAAAGATATAAAACTGTAATTTCTTGTGAAAAATCAACAATAAGTGGGACACAATCATGAAGTGTAACACACTTTATTGGATATTTTAAACTTTTTTAACAAATAAACTACGAAAAAGTGGGTGTGCAAAATTATTCAGTTAATACTTTGTAGCGCCACCTTTTGCTGTGATTAAGGCTGCAAGTGGCTCTGGGTATGTCTCTATCAGTTTTGCACATCGAGAAACTGATATTTTTGCCCATTCCTCCTTGCAAAACAGCTCAGTGAGGTTGGATGGAAAATGTTTGTTCACAGCAGTTTTCAGCTCGTTCCACAGATTCTCAATTGGATTGAGGTCTGGACTTTGACTTGGCCATTCCAACACCTTGATATGTTTTTTGCTGAACCATTTCATTGTAGCTTTTGCTTTATGTTTTGGATCATTGTCTTGTTGGAAGACAAATCTCCGTCCCAGTCTCATGTCTTTTTGCGGGCTCCATCAGGTTTTCTTCCAGAATGTTCCTGCATTTGGCTCCATCGATCTTCCCACCCAACTTAACTATGTTCCCTGTCCCTGCTGAAGAAAAACAGGCCCAAACCATGATGCTGCCACCACCATGTTTGACTGTGGGGATGGTGTGTTGTAGATTTTTTGTAGATTTGCAGTGGTCTGTTACTCCTTCCATTTCAATATTATTGCTTGCACAGTTCTCCTTGGGATGTTTAAAGCTTGGAAAATATTTGTATCCAAATCAAGCTTTACATTTCTCCACAATGGTATCTTGGACCTGCCTGGTGTGTTCCTCGTTCTTCATGATGCTCTCTGCGCTTCAAACAGACCTCTGAGACTATAACAGTGCAGATGCATTTATACAGAGACTTGGTTACACACTGGTGAATTCCATTTATCATCGTTAGTCATTTGGATCAACATTGAATGATTCAGAGATCCTCATTGAACTTCTGGACAGAGTTTGCTCCACTGAAAGTAAAGGGGCTGAATAATTTTTCACACCCACTTTTTCGTTTTTTTATTTGTTAAAAAAGTTTAAAATATCCAATAAAGTGTGTTCCACTTCATGATTGTGACCCACTTATTGTTAATGCCTCACAAGAAATTACAGTTTTATATCTTTATGTTTGAAGTCTGAAATGTGGCAAAAGGTCACAAAGTTTAAGGGGGCCAAATAGTTTTACAAGCTAATGTAGGTACTGTAGATTTTACAGATGGATTTTAGTGATGCGAAAAGTGTCAAGATAAGCTCTGGCATTTTCCCGCATTACTGGTTGAATCGATCTGCTATTAACAGCTACTCGTTTATTATTTGATACAATTATATTCTGATCAGGGCATCTTAGTACCCGTTGAAGGCCCAGGTCCGAAATGCATTGCAAACCACTATCTATGAAACATACCAAGTAATCGAAGGATCATAACACGTCATTTAAACCTTCTCTGTTCTCATTTGAAGCTGCTGAGCCTGTACAATACCTTGAACCCCGAAGCATCGGCCTCCCCATGCTGCGTACCCCAAGACCTGGAGCCCCTCACCATCCTCTACTATGTGGGCCGCACCCCCAAAGTGGAGCAGCTCTCCAACATGGTAGTCAAGTCGTGTAAATGCAGCTAAGACGACCATTAAAGACTTTGGCGACACCTTCCTGGACTACTTGGGAGACATTTAGGGGGACCTCAAAATACTTCAGTCTTGTTGAAAGCCCTGCAGACATCGGCCAGTTTGACTGAACCCAACAGACCTCTTGATGACCATAAACCTTATTTTATTTTATTTTTCTACCACCTTTCTTATGTTTTTACTTCATACTCCAGCGTCTTTGAACAGTTCGTACCTCAGTGTATTCTCATCCTGTTTTTAATCTAAAGAGAAATGGAACAAAAATTGTCTTGGAATGACCACTGCATTCTTAAGGACAAAAGCGGATGGAAAAAAAAAGAAAAAAACTCACCGAAGAAGAGAGACTGAACTCAGCATGAAAGGACACATAGGACACGTTTGGATGTCCAAGTTGAACACGATGCTGTGCAACACTGTGTATTTAGGTTTGAATGCCGTTAAATTAAAAAAGAAAGAAGATTTTAGGGGAAAAAATGCTGGAAAACATCTTACTCATTGTAGTTTTTCTTTTGTGATGTTTACACCTCTGTGATGTAACGGCACGACGATTCCAGGGATTTTTTTTTTTTTGGTAGAAATTGAAGCACTCCTGTTTTATGAGTACCGGGTGGAGGAGGAAGTCATGGATTTCAGGGGACGGTGGACCGATTCATCGATTGTGAGAATCTATTCTTTAGATTCCCTAAATAACTCCTTCGATCCCATGATGGTGTAGAAACCAGTAAAGTCTAGTGAATCAACAATGCACCTGGTGGATAAAACTGAGTACTGCACTCTGTTTTGCTTCATATTTGACAAGTCACAACCAAGAAATCCCTTGTAAAAACGTATCAAATTCTTAAAGGGACAGTGTGTGTTAGTTGACCATTAGATGTGGCTGTATTGTGTGTCGTAACCGAAAATGAGCGCAGTGAACCACAAGGAAGAATACAAACTATGGAAACTCAAAGTGACCAAAAAGCATTATGTTTCGTCATACTTATTCACCCAGCCTTTGTCGAGTTTTTGGAGTAACCGTAAGAGCAAGATGGCAGACAATTGTGTCATGTAAAATAAATACAAATTTCTCAAACTGTTGTGTGTTTTAAAACACTTCTGTTTGTATTATACTTGATGTATTTTTATGTATTATTTAAATCAGCATTTTTTAAAATAAATACAGGTTGTTTTATTACAACTAGGAGGTAATAAATACACACTGTCTCTTTAAATACCGATCGTCATGAATGAAAACATGGATGTCACAATATCCCGAAACCTGATCTGTAAATGTCATTTCCCACTTTTTTATTCATTGAAATGACAGTTGGGACGAGCTGTTTAATAGAATTAAATATGATGTGTTTATTGTTTTTGTAGTGTTTTTAACCAGTGTACCGAGGCATACTGTCTAGAGTGCTGCAGGAAATTGCTTAGTTTTATCTTTGCAAAAAAGCATGCTATTGTTCAGTATCTTTGTTTGCTTCCAGTAATCAGATGAGTAACAGTTATATGCATCCATATCAGTAAGTGCCAGCAGAATACTTATATATATATATATATATATATATATATATATATGTACAGTGAAGAAAATAAGTATTTGAACACCCTGCTATCGTATTTCTCCCAGTTAGAAATCATGGAGGGGTCTAAAATTTACATCGTAGGTGCATGTTCACTTTGAGAGAGATAAACTAAAAAGAAAAATCCAGAAATCACAATGCATGATTTTTTTAACAATGTATTTGTGTGATACAGCTGCAAATAAGTATTTGAACACCTTTATATCATCTAGAATTCTGACCCTGAAAGACCTGTTAGACCTACGAAAGACCTCTACCTACGAATTGAATGTGTTCTGGGACTAGCTTTGTTACCTAAAACATTTGTAAGTAGAGATGCATTTTGAATGTAAATGCGCTGATCCGTTCCAAGCCACAAAAATATAATTTGTTTTAAAAAAAAAATCATAAAACAGCATCAGTAAATGAAAAAATTACATGTTAAAATTAGATTGGGTAGTTGGTGTTGGTGTATCCCTTAACTACTTTGGTTGTAAGGGAACCATTTTCTGTGGTGTGTCTTGGGCAAGTACAGTATGATGGCACACATCCCTCTCCAGACCAACAACAGCAAATAAAAGGTAAAACGAGAGGCACATAATGTAAAAAAATGAATAAAAAAGAATAGAGGGGGGAAAAAAAAGTGAAATTACCTTACAACTGGCCTCTTTGTTTACTGGTCCTCAGCAGTATTTCTTGCCCGGTGTTTCTTGAAAAGTGATCCAACAACGTCTGCTTTTGAAAATCGAATGGACATCATAATCACCGAAAGCCCTACCTGCCAACACTTTTACTGGTGTGCTCCCTCTCCACATTCTGAGACTTTATGGAATTTTGTCAAAATGGTTTTAATTTAGGCTAATGGAATGACGGCTGCATCCTCCTCCTTGTCTTCTCTGAAATGCTCCTGCACGGCAGTGTTTTTTATACTATTCCTATTATCGCTTTGTTAAGATGACCAGAAAAATTCTCTTCCTCTTCTTTTCTCCTTTGTCCGCATGACGTTAGTAGGGTCCATTGTGTTTAATATCTCTTCGTGGCGGTACCATACAGTAGATTGATCACAGAGCGGGAAGGGGACACGAAGAGCATGCCGGGATTTACACATACGCACCGTTTGCCAGGTAAAACTCACGGAGCGGCAAATGGCAGCGCGTATTGTATATTTGACTTTGTATCCTGAAACGCCTTTGTAACTCGAGGCAATATTATCCTGTTCAAGTACTTTGTTACCAGAAACTTTTTATTTAGTGACATTTGTAAGCAGAGGTACCACTGTACTGTCAATTTAAGCTTGAAAAAAAGATGAAACTGGTACCAGCAAATTATTTTTTAACAGGTTTGACAATGAAAAAATGTGCCTTGTTAAAAAGCACTATTTTAGAGCACTGTAATTCAAAAGACATGATAGACCAGAGAACGAGGTCATTAGAATCCACTTTATTGACTGTATGTTGACGGTACAACACAATATGATCAGCATGTACTTCACTGTCTGACGTTGCTCCTAATAACAGCTAATATTTCCATGCATGAGTGTAAACAGTCGCTCAGTTTCAACAGTGCAGTCTAATTCACGCTAATCATGTATTAAAGCATGCCAGTGATGTAACAAATAAATAAATAAAACATGACACTTGAAGTGACAACAATGCAGCATTGAATACTATACTTGTAAAACAATCTGTGAGTCAATCACATATCAATTGGATCAAAAACATGATGTACACAAAATTCAAGTATTTCATAGAAAGGGATCACAAACATACACGAGGGATGAGTAACAAGATGCCCTGAGTGCTTTCTGGATGCTGGTTCTGGCATTAAGACAATCAAATTTTCTTTACAATGTTTGATCCATCCTTCCAAATCAAATTTATGATAAATTAAGTTTGTGGAATATGCCATAACCCGTGTTTTATCCAGCACATGGGATGGACATTTTGCCGGTTACATCATCGTTGTTCAGGGTTTAGATATCAGCCACTATCAGCAGTTTTTTTGTGTGTTTTCTGGGTAAATACAAATTTCTCGAGTCACGTGTATTTAAAAAAATGCACTTTTATTGGATGGATAATGTATTTTTTATTGTTATCCAAATGAACATCGTTTTTTAATAAATTTATGTAATTATTTTTACACATAGGAGGCGCTAATTACTACTCAATGTCCCTTTAAGAAGTTAAGTGAGCCCTGATTGGTTGCTAACTGGGCAATATTTTAAATTGGCAGCAAATTGGAAGATAAAACCAAAAATAATTTTTTGTAGTTTGCATAAAAATGGAACTCAAAGTGAACTGTTGAAAAATACAAATACATAAGAATAATTTTAAAATGTTTAAAATTCGAAAAATAATTCAAAAACTAAATTTCACTTTTTTCCGTCACAATAATCAATAAAAAAAAAAATGAGATTTTAAAAGAAAAACATTTGAAATGAAAACGTTTTTTAAACAAAAAAAGAAAGTTTTAAAATAAATCGGCCAGTGTGACTGAACCCAGAACAACAAATGTCAAATTTGAAAAATGATAACAACAAAAATAATAAAATAATTAAAGCTAAATAAAATAAATAAATAAATAAATGTAAAACTATTATTAAATCAAAATTTTCCAATTACATTTAAATATACCGGTATATTATATTTAAATTATATTATTAAAATAAATAACAAAACAAAGGGATAACATTTTCCCTATCTAAAAAAGTCACACAAGTAAACAAAAATAAATAAATAAGAATTCTCCTGACTGAATAAATAAATGCATAAATAAAAAAAATGCAGGGCACCATGTAAGGGATAGCAGCTAAATGTAGTTAAGCTACACTGATATCAATAATAGCTCACGACGTCCCAATTCCCACATTCTCATTGATTTTTTGGTCCCCAAAACATCATTTTTTTGGTACTAAGTGCCAGAAGAACCATTCATATTCCACACTCGTGGGTGTGCATGGGGCATCTTATTGCAAAGACAATGTTTCACTTCTCTTCTCCCTAAACTCCATCAATTTTATCAATTATTTTCTTATATCTGCTACAGAAAAGGCCCAACAAGGCCAACTTACAATGTAATACCAATGAAAATGTACTCAACATATCCAAATCCACAATATAAAGCACCCACTTTCGCTATGATTGAACCTATCCTTCATATTGATATGTCTTTGTTTTCTTCTTGGAATTGAAATTAGCATCTAATGCCAAAAACTGTTCTGGATGCTCACCGCTCTGAGAAGTAAATCATGCTCACTCTCACATATAACCTCATGGCGGTTCTACACTAAAATATTCCCTGGGCGAGACCACCAAAAAATTGCCAAAAAACATATTTAACATGAATAATAATGGCAAATATTTATCCAAAAACGCTTAAATAATAAATAAAAACAATTTCCAAATTTCACATAGTTTAGCCATTTCGCACAATTCAGAAAAATCGTCTGAAGTAGGCCAGTATTTTCAAACTAGTTAATAATGTGCGTTTTTTGGAAGACAGGAGCCGCCAACTAAATATTTTATGTATAGTAACACAATGAATCTTAATCCCTCTCACCCTTCCCCCGGCCAATTATTTTGAGGGACCCAGTCACAGGTGAACTGTCCTTCGGCTTCCCCTCGTCTCATTGTCAGTGTCTCTGCACACAAGCAGTGGCGTCAAAGCTACAACAAAAGGGTGCCCATTTGACAAGAGGCAGTCATATGTTGTTAGATAATACAAAACCGCTCTGCGGCGCACATTTACTATTATTATTTTTATTGTTTATGAAGTTTTTGTGCCGAACCCCATGTGTCACGGTAAAAATCGCCCGTGCCCAAAACCGCGACATACTCTCAAACATGCACAACTCAACGCTTACACAGACACAGTTATACCCATGGACAGACACGACTATACTCAAACATGTAGACTGTTATACACTCATACAGACTACTATACTATCATACATACACGACTATGCTGTCACACATATTCTAACATACTCTCTCACATATACTAACTAACTCTCTTGCACACACTACTGTACTTTCTCACAGGTACTGTACAACCATACTCTGTTACACACATTACTATACTCTCTCACATATACTACAAAACTCTCTCGTACTACAATACTGTCATAGACATTACTAAAGTAAAGGAACACTTAGAGGTGAGGCGATCATTGAACTAGGATTAAAAAAACTCTGAAGTAGGAGCAATTTAATGGTGTGAAAAAAGCAGTATTAGTGTTAGAGAGAGTATAATGGTGTGTGAGAGACTATAATAGTGTGTGTGTGTGTGTGTGTGTGTGGGCGCGGGTGTGTGTGTTAGTATAGTAGTATGTATGAAAGCATAGTTGTGTGCGTATGAAAGTATAGTACTATGTGTGAGAATATGAATATAGTAGTGTGTGTGTGTGTGTGTGTGTGTGTGTGTGTGTGTGTGTGTGTGTGTGTGTGTGTGTGTGTGTGTGTAGAGGATGTGTGAATGAGAGTAGTGTATAGTAGTATGTGTGGGAAAGTATAGTAGTATGTGTGCATAGTATAGTATAGTATAGTATAGTATAGTATCGTATCGTATCGTACAGCATAGTATAGTATAGTATAGTATAGTATAGTATAGTATAGTATAGTAGGGGAAGCAAATCAGTGTGTAAATAAGAGTATAGTAGAATGTGTGAGAGATCATAGTAACGTGTGTATGAGGTATAATATTATGTTCTGAGAGAGTTTCGTCGTGTTTGTGCATGGGTATGAATGCGACAGTATCGGCGTAAAGCGGTATATTTTTGAGAGAATGTTAAATTTGAGAGCAAGTATGATTTACCTTTCATAGGCAATAACTCACGTTCCTAACACTGGCAGAGCATCTGTCGAAAGCTATATGTCTGCAAAATCTTTCCGTGGCACCGCTAGCTCAAAGGGAAACTCGACAGCCATCCGATACCGGGCCGGCAAATCCCGACCTGCGTCAACGCGTGACGGGGAAATTAAATAGGAGCCTGGCACACTTTCCGCTGTTGTTTTTTTCCCAGGGTGCATCAGTGTGTCAGGATGTTTGTGTTATTGCGTGGTTACATGCACAGACACCTGTCGGCCCGGCAGGGTAACATGACGCGCTCTTGGTGGCCCTGGTGTCATCTGGGCTCCTGGGTCTGGAGAAGGTTGTGGTAGACGGAAAGTCCTGAGAAAGAGAGAAAAAATGACATTTCCCTTGGAACTTTATCAAAAATTGTCTGTAAAAAAAGTCCCGAAAGAATTTTCAATACCTGACAGAAAGGATGTATTGTTTTTTTTTTATAAACCGATATGAGTAACAGTTCACGGTGCACAGTTCCCTCAGTCACCTGAGTTGTCAGGGCTCCACTCTCTGTGGTGTGTTTTGGGCAAGTACGACCCGGCATCGCCCATCCCTCTTTTTGGGGTTGAGGTCTGCTCCCCCACATGAAACAGATAGTACTGGTTTTCAAGATTACCAGTAGCGAGCGAAGCCTCCTGATTTGATTAATATACAGCACTTTCATCCTTTGGTCACCGTTGTTGTCAGTATAAAGTGTCCTTTCATACAATTAATATTAGTATCAATACTACTATAACAATTGACACTAAAAGTTGTGTTTTGTGTGTGTGTATATGCTCAAAAGTGATTATTTTGTTGGTCTCATTTATTTTGAAATATAACGATCAGGTATGGGTTAGTACCGATACCAGTTGGAAGTATAAGTGTCAATAGATTCATATAAGTAGTGTATCAGTACTGTATTAGTAGCCATTTTTTACGATGGGGAACTTGTAATTAAGATAATGCCAAAATACAATTAAATTAGTTAAACCCCCAAACAAGTACATTTTAAAGGGACAGTGTTTTAGTTCTTTCTAGTAGTTCATAAAATAATAATTTGTTAAAGAAGCAAACAATATCGGTTTAAAAAAATAAGCAAAGAGAAATGAACGTGTCGAGAAAGTATTTTACATAAAATTAGCCTTTAATGATGGTTTAAGACATAATTTTTGTCATACTGGCGGGTTTGAGTTACACCGAAATATTAAAATGGTATTTTGATTCATAGCTATATGCCTTGTATGTTTTACAGTTCCTGATTGCATAGACTCAGAACACAGCTACTCATTTAAAGCTTGTTTTTAATAAACTATTGCTGCTAACGCAGAAAAACAAATGATGAGGTCTTGATAAATAGGAAACGCAAACCAATTCAGATGAAAAATATACACCTAACCCCACCCTCACCCCCTTTTAAATCCAGAAACATATTACTATAAATAAAGCCTCATGAGGTTTTGAATTGTGTATTTTTTAACTGAACTTGAAGTACACCTTTTGGTGAGTTACCTCGGCTTTATAGTTTTCGGGTATATTGTTTCAGACTGGTGATTCTCTGATGAGTACATTTTAAAATGGTGATCATATCTTGAATCCCAAAAGTTTAAGCTTTCCAATGATATGTGTCGTCTTTCCTTGACTGGTGACATTGTACAGAAATGTATTTATTTAGCAAAAGTCCAGCAGCACGCCGGCGGGCTGTCAGAACTTGACGGGGTTAAGGTACTGTATATTATAAAAACTCTTTCTGTGTACCGTCTTTCTGTGTAAATATCTTATGTTTCAATGTGGGCACATGCGGCTTATAGTCAGGTGCGGCTTATGTATGTGCAAAATGGTTTTTACTTTAGAAATGTACTTGGTGCAGCTTATAATCAGGTCCGCTTTAGAGTCCGTAACTTATTGTCCATGAAACTCGCTCCCCCTCCCAAAAAAATCACAGATATTTAGAAGAAAATACAGATAATCCCAAAATAATATTTTCCCTGATATTGCATTGATTTTATGGTCATTTAGCATCCATTTATTTTCAGGTTCTAGTTCGTTAAAGAGGCAAAAGTACACAGCCGGTACTGTTACCAACTATAATTGCGAGGACTTGAAAAATTCTAGTATCGGCACTAATACCAATACCTGGTGTTTGTAATCGCCCAACCTTAGTGAAGTTAAGCTATAGAAGTAA
The DNA here is from genome assembly GCF_059441175.1 of Urocampus carinirostris. Classification (NCBI taxonomy): domain Eukaryota; kingdom Metazoa; phylum Chordata; class Actinopteri; order Syngnathiformes; family Syngnathidae; genus Urocampus; species Urocampus carinirostris. The sequence continues at coordinate 17,804,137 of NC_142363.1, read as the reverse complement.
AACTACCATTTTCCATGTTTTTGTTGTAGGCAGGCAAAATAAAACATTGTAAGGCATCTCTATTTTCGCATACTTCTTTACGAAAAGAATATGCTGTTTTATTTGTGGGACCCCCACAAACTGCTTCTATAATCCCCCTTTGAGTGACACTTATGATCTTGCATACTGCAAAGGACTAACGTAGTAAAACTGTAGACAGGAAGGCAGCCTGAAATTTGAGCCCCAATGTAAAAAAGTATCACTTTGGGCCCGACCATTGAAATGCCATAAATAGAAAATTATCTCATTTAGATTTGTCTTTCTTGCAGTTGGGGTACACGAAGAAATTAGGCTAGTTATCAGATTGACACTAGTACGTACCCAAATTTTAAAAGGTCATCAGTACTGCTATTGTTATCAATATTAAATAAACCTCACTTTTCTCTGCAAAAAGGTACCAATATTTTCAAACCCAACAAAAGAATCCTAGACATTTCAATCATTTAATGGCAATATACTATTTATTTAATTTGACACTATTTATTTAATTTAAACTTCCTTCAATACTCATACTAGTTTGTCTAGAGAGTGCATACAAATACAAAATATATACACAAAAAAGCTGGTGTTATCGATATCGCTACACTTTTAGTACCCAGTCATCTCTATAAGGACTGTGTGTAGTATTTGACCCCTGGATGCCGATGTATTGTGTAGTGCAACTGACAACAAGTGCTAAAAAGCACAATGAAAAATACAAACTGCAGACACTGAAAGTGACCAGACCGCACAATTTGTTTTGCCAAGTCTTTCAGGTAAGCAGCCGACAATTTTGTCTTGGGTGAGGCTCATGTTATGCACAATAAATGCAAATTTGTTGAGCTAAGAGTATTTGAAAAAGATGCTTGTTTATATCATAGTTTAGATACTTTTGCCTATTATTTTTAAATGTAAATGGTCTGCATCTATATTGCACTTTTTAAGTCACTGAAGACCTCCTAAAATGCTTTACAATGTGCTTCACACTCACACTGATGCATTATATGTATTAAGGGTTCAGTGTCTTACCCAAAGACAATTTGAAATTTAATTCTGCCTTTATAGGTGCTGTGAACCTTAGCTATGCTCTATAATTTTTGTTCAATATCAAAAACATGGTAGGTTAAACTTAAATATTTCCCATAGCACAAAATTTTCGAAAAATATCACTCGTATTTATGGCAACAAAAAATAGAGCGAGCCATTTGTTAGTTAACTTTCTCTTCATTTAAAAAATGAAGATGACACTGAGAGCTCCTTGAAGATTCGTCTTCATTGGAAAGAGGAAAAAGTATGATGTCTTAGATACCCCAAAAATTATGGAATACATAAATTGTATATGTTTGCATTAAAATGGAAGAAAACTGTTTTACAGTATAATAATAATAATAATAATTTCCTTTGTATTGTCATTCTTTGTAACAATGTACACAGAACGAAATGTCGATACACCTGACCCGTTGTAGCGAGCCGATGCAGCCGCAGCCAACTGAGGGCGCCGCCATTTTACCAATGTTATATCTTTTTAATGTTGGTTCAACACTACAGAATAATAAATGATATTCTTTTTAGCACTAGGAAGCGCAAAATCATCCACAATACCCCTTTAAAAAATTTAAGTAAATGTTACATCGGCAATCATACCAGTAAGTAAATGGAAAAAAGATTAAGTAAAAAGCAAAAAGGTGTCTGTGTGTTGAAAATATAAATAATAATAAGAGCTCTAAGAATCAGCCCTTAAATAAATAGCACACAAATAAAAGTTCAATTTGAAAACCATTTCCTAAAACTGCTGTTTGTCAAAACTCACACTCGCATGTTTGAAACAACCAGCTTCAAGAGGCGTGGCCTAGAGCCTAGGCCACGCCTCTTGAAGGCTATCTCCCAACAAACAAAAAACATTAAGACCCATTTTATTCCCAACTAACAATGATTACACTGTATTAGTATTTTAAAACAAACATTTCCTGAATCAAAACAACCTAAGCTTATTTAAAGTCATAGTAGCCCTAACCTGCCCTCAATCACAGGAGACCTTAGCGCCCCTCCTATGATCCTATGGCCTGGCACGGCGCCAGACGTCCAGTCCAAGAGGCATTCCGAGTACAGTCGGAGCTGCCGTGCGCGTTTTTGCTCCCAAACAGTATTCCCTTTCATTCCCCCCTCGGCGCGGCCTTGTTTATTTTGGTGCTCGTCTACGCCGCGAGGCCTGACTGAGATGGAAAACTGACTTCCAGGCTGATGACATGACAGCTGGAAGCAGCTTCCTGTAGCTCAGCGAAAGAGAGATAAAGCAAAAGTGCTGCGCCGCCCACGGCACACTCACAGAACCTCCTCTCCGTGCTGCCTACAACAGAATAATAGCATGCGAAATACATTTTGGGAACTATTGGCCACCTATTCATTTAGGTTGCAGTAGGAGATGGTACAATAGCTAAAGAGAGGAGTAAAACTGAAAGTTGACTGCCAATTAGCAAACAAAGGGAAGCAGCTGACTTGGAAAATTGATGACAGATACCTCACTTTTTGCGGTTAATGGGGACCAAAACCAACCACAAAAGTGAAAATCTGCAAAGTAGTGTTCAGCCTTTTTTTTTTTTGGTGGCCATCATTAGCGTGTATTTGCTGACTTATCGATTGAGTAAGCGTGAGAGTGGCAGAGAGAAAGCGAGAGAGAGAAAGATGCATCGTTTAGGCGCCATGATGAAAGGAGCCAGACACAAACTCATCTTAGCGAGATGCAGAGGTAGGCAGAGCAGGTGTGAGGTCGCAGTACAGTATGAAAGACGCAATGATATGAATTGGCCAATCGACATTCGATTTTTTCCCCCCTGCGAATAAGTGAACCAGCGGTTAACTGAAGCGCTAAGTGGTGAGGGTTTTAATTTCGTACGCTGTTTAGTCCAGTGCGCCTTATATATGATAAAATCTTTTACAAAAGATTGTTTGTTCGGTGTTAAATATTGGACAGTTGCAAAAGAAGATTTATAGAAAGCCTTATTTTGACTATTATTGCGCAGAGTTGTTAATTGTTTTGACTAGTACATCATTGTTGCTATTAACCAATCTTGTTGCTGTTGTTTGATTTCCACACTCTTTTAGGGCCGGCTGATCTAAATATTGTAACGTTCAATATTAAATAAAAAGAGGAGGGTCACCGGAGGGAAATCTTTATCTTAAGAATTCTATCCCTGTCCTCCTTGCAAGTTCAAAATTAATTGATGTCTTTTATCCTTATTTTAGTGTCAACAAAAGTTGAAACTTATCAAAAGACTATTTTTGAAGGTGAGCATTATAATTCAGGGTGCCTCATAGTCCAGATTATACGATACATTTTTTTTTTTAAATAAATAACTAATAGGTGGTAAATAACACATACAGTATTACCCCGATAAGAAGACATGATTTTTCATAAAAAATGTACATGAATTTACTGACATTTAAGTGAACTGAAAAATAAAATTGATTCGGGAAATTAGTCCCAGCACCCACTTTGCCCCCAAACCATTTTAATTTCACTATCACGCCAATCTTTTTTTTGGGCAATGAATAAGTTCATAAATCGTTTATCTTAATTTATCTCCCATTCTGTCAATGGATTCTTTTGTGCTGTAATGATGTCAATTCACATTCCAACAACACGCCCTGCACCCGCAACGCACGCAAGATAAGGTGAAGTGAACCCGATTGAACTTCAACACGGCTTTTATTCACCGTCAGTAGCTCGCACCTGATTGAGGGCGATGGCAGCAGGCAACACGCTCCGTCCACCCGATTTCGATAAAGAGCCCTCTCCCTGACACGATCCGACACTCATTTCCTCCGCAGACCGAAGGCCATAAATCTTGTCTCCGTCAGCGAGAAACTACAAACCCGGGTTGAGAGGAGGCCTGTACAACACATGCGACTCATACTCCCCACAGGGTTGTATGCTTTGATCGTGAAAAAAGGGCCGCCTTTTGCTTTCATGTCACGAAAATTGACAAGAGTAACACACCGGGCGAAAGGAGGCGCACAAAAGAAGCGTTGTCTGTGCAATGGAGGAAGAGATTAGGAGAGTTTACAAGAGGGAGAGATAAAGGCCATGTGTGATTAATGGCCACCGACAGCTGATCACAGAGAATGCGTTCCGTTCGCAGTCGCTGTCACAGTCAATCAGTGCGGCATAATTATCTCATTGCAAAGGTAAACTGCTCGACAAAAGCGGCGGATCTTCTCATAACAGCGCTGCTTTGAAACGCCACACTGGCTTTCTGTTTTACATTGCTTTGATCGTCAAAGGATGGGCTGACTGGACGAGTGCTTTGAGGGAATCATTTCCCCTTACATGCAAACAAAAAGCATCCATTACGCCAGTTTTTCCCAACCAAAGCTCTTTTTTTCCTTTAAAAAATGTCAAGGCATGATGTCTGTCAAAAATGTTCTGAAATACAGTGTCACATTGTGGTATTTCTAGGAGCACGGCAGCAGGGAGAACAAACGTACATAAAGTAATCAACACAACCGAGAAAATCATTTGCTCCCCTTTGCCCAGTCTGGAGGACATTTCTTGGTTGCAATGCCGCAGCAGAGCGATCAACATTATAAAGCACTCTTCTCATCCGGCCACCACCCCTTTTGATCTGTTGCCCTGTAGTAGGTGATACAGGTCCCTTAAAATGAGGACGAACAGGCTGTGAGACAGTTTCTTCCCTGGGGCCATCATCAACCTACAATAGCGTGCAAAACCATGAAAACATACTGGACTGTCTCAGAAAATTAGAATATTGTGATAAAGTTCTTTATTTTCTGTAAAGCAATTAAAAAAACAAAAATGTCATACATTCTGGATTCATTACTCATCAACTGAACTATTTCAAGCCTTTTATTATTTTAATATTGCTGAATTTGGCTTACAGCTTAAGAAAACTCAAAAATCCTATCTCAAAATATTAGAATATCATGAAAAAGTATACAAGTAGGCTATTCAACTAATCACCTGAATCATCTAATTAACTCGAAACACCTTGCGAGGGTTTCCTGAGCCTTAAAAACACTCAGCTTGGTTCAGTAAACTAAATCACAAGTATGGGGAAGACTGCTGATCTGACTGCTGTCCAGAGGACCATCATTGATACCCTCCATCAGGAGGGTAAGACACAAAAAGAAATTTCTCAAAGAGCAGGCTGTTCACAGAGTGCAGTTTCAAAGCATATCCACAAAAAGTCTGTTGGAAGGGAAAAATGTGGCCGGAAACGCTGCACAACCAAGAGAGATGACCGCAGCCTTAACAAAATTGTGAACAAGAGCCGCTTCCAGAATTTGAGGGAGCTTCAAAGACAGTGGGCTGAAGCTGGAGTCCAGGTATCAAAAGCCACAGTTCACAGACGTGTCTTGGAAATGGGCTACAATAGCCGTATTCCCATGGTCAAGCAACTTCTGAACTCAAGACAACCGAAGAAGCGTCTGACTTGGGCAATGGAGAAGAAGCACTGGACAGTTGCAGAGTGGTCCAAAGTCCTCTTTTCAGACGAAAGCAAGTTTTGCATTTCATTTGGAAGTCAAGGAGCCAGAGTCTGGAGAAAGGCTGGAGAAGAGCAAAATCCAAGTTGCTTGAAATCCAGTGTGAAGTTCCCACAGTCAGCAATGGTTTGGGGAGCCATGTCAGCTGCTGGTGTTGGTCAACTGTGTTTCATCAAGTCCAGAGTAAATGCAACTGTGTACCAAGAGATTTTAGAGCACTACATGCTTCCATCTGCTGAAAAGCTCTATGGTGATGAGGATTTCATTTTCCAGCATGATCTGGCACCTGCCCACAGTGCCAAAACCACCAGTAACTGGTGCACTGACCATGGCATCACTGTCCTTGATTGGCCTGCTAATTCCCCTGACCTGAACCCCATCGAGAATTTGTGGGGTATAGTTAAGAAGAAGATGAAAGACACCAGACCTACAAATGCAAATGAGCTGAAGGCCGCTATCGAAGCATCCTGGGCATCAATAACACCTCAGCAATGCCACAGGCTGATTGCCTCCATGCCACGCCGGATTGATGCAGTAATCCGTGCAAAAGGATTCCCAACCAAGTACTAGTGCATCAATGGACATTTTCAAATGTTTGATTTAGTTTTGCTGTTATAAATTTTTTTATTTTACCTGGTCTGAGGAAGTATTCTAATATTTTGAGATAGGATTTTTGAGTTTTTTTCAACTGTAAGCCAAAATCAGCAATATTCAAATATTAAAAGGCTTGAAATAGTTCAGTTGATGTGTAATGAATCCAGAATGTATGACATTTTTGTTTTTTTAATTGCATTACAGAAAATAAAGAACTTTATCACAATATTCTAATTTTCTGAGACAGTCCAGTATATCTTGCGACATATTTCTGAAATTCTGTTGCAAATTGATGTTTTTGCACTACTGTTATGATGCGGTATTTTTTCAGTGCACTATTACAATAACTTAGGCCAGTCTCTATGATGTAAACATTTTTGCCTATCCTGACGGTCTTTTATCTTATTTTTTTCTTGAACATTTTGTATCACGTGTTTACTCTGGAGTACCATGTCTAATCTCTTTACATGGGAGGGGCCAAAAGGGTCGGGTGCGTAGAGAGCTGGGTGGCATCCAAGGGAGGGGTCCTTGGCGCGACGATCCCCGGACATAGAAACTGGCTTTTGGGACATGGAATGTTACATCTCTGGCAGGGAAGGAGCCCGAGTTGGTGTGAGGTTGAGAAGGAAAGGAGCAAAAAAACAAAAAAAATGACCATGCACAACCCAAATGCCCAAACAGCCAAACAGGTTAAGCACCTCGGCACCCAAGTTGGTCGTGCTTTCGTCCCTCCAGATGAAAGTGGTCATGTCACTCGGGTCAGGGCGACACAACACTCTTCTGTTCAACAGCAGGGCCCGACAGCTTTTACTGGTTTACCCCTGCCGCATCATACGGGTGCCATGCCCATCCCTGCCCAAGCATCCCACTATCCTTTCACGACACCTCTCCACTCATTCCTATCACCAACAAGAACACTAGCTTCCACTACATTTAGACCTCTATCCTTCAGTGCACTCTTAAAACCATCCATCTAGCGCAGGGGTGGCTAACCCGGTCCTGGAGAGCCACATGTCCTGCATGTTTTGGAGGTTTCTCTGCTCCAATACAGGTGATACCAATCACCTGGATCGTTATCAAGCTCCCACAAAGCCTGCTAACAAGCTGAAAATTGTCGTCAACCGTGTTGGAGCAGCGAAACCTCCAAAACATGCAGGACGTGCGGCTCTCCAGGACCGGGTTAGCCACCCCTGATCTAGCGACTGAGTGAAAGAAAGAGGAGATAGGAAGGATGATGACTAAAAGGAAGGTTGATGTGTTAGCCTTGAGTGAAACAAAACAATTATATGCTCCTCAAAAAACTGACAGGACAAACAAGAAATATCTTTGCTCCTTGTTTTTCTTATAAAAGTAAATCCATAAAATAAGCTAAATAATCTGTATAATGTGCAAGATTAGCATTAAAAACAGATTTTGAATTATTGATAAATGAAAATAAGAGGTTCAAAACTGCCATCGACAACATCTGATAATTTTGCCCATTTTGATCATTTTTTCAAATTTTGCTTTCATTTTTTTCTAGACCAATCTGTCCCAAAAGGCTAAAAACAGAATGAAAATATTCCTGGAAATGACTTTAAAAAACAAATAAAAAGTAATACTGTGCTTTACAAGTCCTAAGGAATTTGTAAATAAGACTAAATTTTTGTTGTTTAATTTTTTTACAGTCCAATGTATGTTTCTAAACCAATCAGCAACTTAAGTGACAACCACATCGGACTGTGTAATTGCCAAGTAAGTGAACAGTTCCACAACAGCCATTGTGAATCGGTGCAGTCTGTAGAAGATAAATTGAAAAGGTGATGATTTTGATTGTTTGCATTAAGTGTACACACTGTCAACATTCTTTCATTTCTTGCACCTTTCCTTTTACAAAAGAGAAACAAGTATATTGAACTACACAGAAGCTGCTCCACATGGATCTGGTTGCAGTAATTTAGAAGTTCATAAGCTGTTTGTTAACCTAGGCCAGCCTCCAATATTATAAGGAGGAGAAAGTAGAAATGTTGTGGTCGCTATCACACACTCACCGTCACCCCCACACATTGCTTTTGTATTTTGTGGGAGGTGCGCAGCCGGCGTATTTTTCCGACAGCTCAGTTTGGACGAACGCAAACTGATCTCTGCCGTGACACTCCGAGCGAAGTGATGAATGGTACGATTCGCTAATGCTAACGCCGAGATGGAAAACCGCCCGTGATCAGACAAACAGATGTTCGGCGCATCCATGAAAAAAAAAAAAATCAGCGCTGCTGCAATAACCCCGAAACTTTGCCGGGCGGCTGATGGAAACCGGGGCCCGAGTCCCGGAATAATGACGGGGCCCGCACGTGAGCGCAGAAAGCCGCGTTAGCTGCAATAAACGGGGTTTTTATTCTCTCGGTGCGAGTGAACAAGCATTTGGCAAACGGAGAGTAAGTGCAACTGAGGGAGAATTTTTTTAACAGATGGGAATGTCCTCTGTGTTTCAAGATGCCATCACTGTTCGGCCTCGTTTATTCATCCTTCAGCGATGACATCACCTCGGCTGAGTTTTTCTAATCTATCTAACTGCCTTTGCTCAGCAGAGGGAAAGCAACAGCAAAGTAAAAATATCCTTTGGTGCTGATTGTCTTTTGTGTCCCGGTAGGTTACATCAGCATTCTGTGTGAAGAACCCACCTGTTTTAGAACAGAAGGCCTTGTAGACCAAATTCTGCCCGTTGGTCACGCTTCCGTTGGCCGGCATCTGAGAGGACATCTGCCTATAAGGAGGGCAGACACAACATTAAAAAGGATTTGGGTGGGGGGAGCAAACACTTTTAAATGTGTTACACATTTGTGAACCCTAACTTATTCAGTGCCATAATGTATAAATACATTATCAGAAGCATGATGCCTGAGTGCCAAAACATAAAAATATGTTTTAGATTTTTGGATATAATTTAAGAAATATATCCTAAAGACTTTGCCACATCTGATTAGTAAGTATCAAGCCTCTGGTAATGATTTCAGTAGGATAAATAACCACTAGACAGCAGGAATGGCGTTGATCAGATGTTTGTCCACAGTACATCGAGGAGCTACCACATAAGTTTAGTGTTCTTGAAATAAAATGTTATTTTGCAAGCAAAGTGCCTTTGTGCTTACGGAAAACATTGGTTAGGTCTTGGCGGTATCACAAATACAAAATTAAAAAAAGCACAGAAGTTTTGGTTCTGCTTGAAATGCATCCTTTCCCAAAAAGCCGTTTTTCTTAGTTTTCCTGTGCACGAGTATTTTCAAGAAACTTAGCAATGTTCAACTGTTGTTTACTAAACAATGGTAAAGGCTTGCTTTCTCATGAAAGATGAGGGTTCAAGCTTTCCTTTGATATTCCCTATGCTTATATACGTAGCTACAGAAATACAAAAATGAGTCAAAATGGCATAAATTGGCTGTCACTTGAAATTCTCAGTTGAGAGAAACTTCTGTCCCTGAACGAGTAAAGAAGCTGTACAGCATTTGAAACATTTTTTGCTAGTGGCCACCACTTTTGGCTTGAGTCATCTTTGCAGTCTCTGCAAATTCATGAAGCGCGGGTTAAGGTTTAAGCACAGGCATTAAATGGATATCTTCTCCTGAAAAAGAAAAGTACTTGCTAGTCTTGCTATAAAATCCCTTTATTTTTTCGTCATTTTTGTGTGTACACCAAAAGTAATAATTCACGTGTAACTGCAGTGCTGGGAGGCATGTTTTTTCAGGTAGTGCTTCCAGCAATAAACCATCTGGGGAAACCGTATTATTTTTCTGCAAGATTAGGTTTGCACTGCAGAGCTTCATGCTCGATTCCGATTTTTGGGGTGAAATTCAATGTTCACGTTTCCAACTTAATGCGACTTGTATGCGTTTTCCAGTGTGAACATCAGAAGATGAACACGTGACGTCACACGCAATGGGCTCCGTTGGTTGAGACTTTAGCTTCCTTATATTTGGCTCGGAGGCTCTTCATTTTTTTTTCTGTATTGGAACCAGGACCGGGCAACACGGCGGAGCAGTGGTTAGCGCGTGTGCGGCACAGTGCTGAGGTCATGAGATCGAACCTCCTGTGTGGAGTTTGCATGTTCTCCCCGTGCTTGCGTGGGTTTCCTCTGGGCACTGCGGTTTCCTCCCACATTCCAAAAACATGCATGTTAAATTAATTGGCCGGTCCAAATTGTCCCTAAGTGTGAATGAGCGAGCGAATTGTCTGTCCCTGTGTGTCCTGCGACTGGCTGGCAACCGGTTCAGGTTGTCCCCTGCCCACTGCCCGGAGACAGTTGAGATGGGCTCCAGCACCCCCGCGACCCTACTGAGGATAAGCGGTGCAGATAATGGATGGATGGAACCAGGACCATCTATGCTCGTGCTCGGCCATTTCTCTTGAAATATTTTCAAAAACAGCTTGGTTCTGATAGGATCCCTTGAGTTCGGCCGGAACAGAATCGTGCCCCCAAATATTACTTAGATTCAAATCCTTGCCTTCCTCTATTGAATGCTCTCTGTGATTTCGTCCGCCATGGTTGTTGATTTCTCCACTTCCTCCTGCTTCCTTGAACGCAGGATATTGATGCGCAAGTTGCATGAATGCGTCTCGACCATTCAAACAGCAGTCGCATTTCGGATTTGAGACCACATACAAAAGTGTCATGAGTCTGGTGTAAAAAAATGGGATATATGTTGGACACTGGTCGCGTTTGGGCCCCCAAAAAATATTTTACTGCAGTGTGAACGTAGCCTATATTACATTATGACATCATTCTCCACCACTCCCCTGTGCCCCAATTCCTCTAGTCCTTATAGCCGCCAAAGGCAATGGATGAGTGAAGTGAAGTTTAAACATTAATTATCTTATTTGTAAAGGCAGCAGTACACATTTTTGTACTGTTTTAACAACCACTTGATCACTTGAGCAAACTGCTAATGTTAGCTTCATAGGTAAGAGCTTGGCATGGTACCTGTTATTTTCTACCGCCTAATGTTTTAATATACCTAACAAGCAAATGTAGAATCATCTGTCATACACTAACAAATAGAAACAAAAAATAAACACCGGGACGAGAATGATGTCACTCTCCACCACTCCCCCATTCTCATACCAAATGTTTTCCGCCCCGAACAGCTTTAAGAAGTAAGATAAAACCAGATAAGCATCAGGGTTCTATAGACTTATTTGAGCATTGTCAACAATAGGACTGGTGTGGGGAAGGCCCAGCAGCGACTCAACTTCCTGAGGGTTCTAAACACTGCCTAAAAGATCATCGGGTGATCTATGCCAACTCTAGGGGACATTGCCAGCTTGCAATACCGTAGCACAGCCATCAACTTTATCAAAGACACTTCCTGCCCCAGTCACCACCTCTTTGACCTATTGCCTTGTGGTACTCTGGTAGGCAGGTGCCTCAAAACTACGACAAACAGGCTCAGGGACAACTTCCTACGCAGGGCCATCACCACCCTAAATGAGCGCACAAAACTGTGAAAACACATCTTGCAACTTTTTATTTTTTTTTATTTTTTGTTGCAGCTAAATGAAACTGAAAATATATACTCTTGCACGAAATGCACCCCACATTTAAACATTTAAGTTTATAGCCATCAATGGCAATGGATGAGTAAAGTAAGGTCTAATGATAATCGTTCTATTTGTAAGGGCAGTTTTACACATCGTTTTGTAATGTAAAACTTTGTATGCTGAGTTGATCACGATGGAGTCTGATATCACTCTGATACATCTGACTTTCACCACTGCTGGTTTCCCTACTACTTGAGTCCGCTAGAAGTCAAAAATTTGCTCGAATGGACAAAGTTCTATGAAAAGTTATACCAAAAAGGGAATTAATGCTATAAGAAATAATTGTGGATCAAATACATTGAGCATTGAGAAAAAAAAAAGATAGTATTTAAAAACTTTGAAAACAGTTGGCAGTGTCTGAAACTCATGACAAAAAGTTAGTGGACACCAGGGCAGACAACTCTGAAAAGTTGCCTGCCCAGCCATAAAGTTGCCTGCCCCATTTTTCACAACTTGAAACACAATAAGACGACTTATCGCAAAAAAAAACATTGATAATCAGAATATATAACAGAACACCACTTAAAAATAAAGTTTCTTATAAATCTACTTATAACATTCATTGCATGTATATGACATCACTCTTTTCCATCTGCCATCAGTATGTACCTGTATTTACTCATCTTCATTCATGCAATGTTTGCGTAGCATCGTCAGCTACAAGCCTTGTGAACTCCTCTTTCCACAATGCTTTTAATGTATGTTTACGTTTTGTAGCGTGATAAATTCTGTTAGCTTCTTTTGAATATTTCTTCTGGGGCTGAGGCTTTGGCTTGATTCCAAACCACTTATCCATTTTTCTTATGTTCTCTGTGCGTCTACTTTGGAAAATGTTATGCAAGTGCACGACCTTACAATGCTCGAGAAAGTCCGGAAGCACAAAGTTATTTGATGCAGGCTTCTGATTGGCTGCCGAGTATCAACATTGTCAAACTGACCAAAATTCCGAAGATTTCGTAATCGGAAAAAAACATGTTTGATTTGAAAAAAAAAAAAAAAAAAAAAACATTTTTGTTTTTTTTTCCTCTGAAAAAGTTGTCGGCCACCTGGGCAGAGACGTTTGGTAAGTTGTACGCCCGAAGTAAAAGATGCACGCCCCGGGCGTCCAGGCAGACGTTATTTCAGACACTGCAGATGGGCAACATAAACATAATTTGGATCTAGAGTAGATGGAACAACAACCTTATCTAAAGGAACTGGAAATTTAAAGACTTGACAATTACCACACTAGAAAAAAAGGGTAATATTTTTCTTATGTTATTAGAAAAATTTATAAAAGTAAATACACTTAAAAAAAATCTAATTTGGATATCAGTTAAACAATTATTTTCTGGTAAAGTGACCTAAAATGCTCTGCCAAACCAGATTGGTTTTTCCATTTATTTTAGTATACTCTTCACTCATTTGTATAAGGAAAAGAGAAAATATAATTCGTAAGTTCAATGGTATGACAATTTGGCAATGTATTCTCTTGATGGAATCGTAAGGAAAATATTATTTGGGAAACCTGGTTCTTCATCTAAAATTACATGACAGTGTCCTCTTACAGGAAAAGGTATCTAAAAAGTCATATTCGACATAATTAATGTGAAATCATGTTTGCTTCCTACTCATTGCAGCTTGAGCCTGTGCATGTATTACTAACAACCTGGCAAACACACACAGAGATCTGTCTAGGGAATAGTAAATATATGAGTGTTTACACGCCACATTTATATCAAAGTCTTTCACGGAGACTCCTGCAGATTGCAGACATGACACATTACAAGCCTTTTTTTCTCTCTCTCACAAAATCAAATCGCAAACGCAGTAACTCATCATAAACCAGACACGGAGCAGGACTGGGCAAGTCTGTAACTGTATACATTCAGTCTGTTAAGTATTTTTTGTTTGGGGTGGGTCGGTGGTGGTATGGGGGCAATAAATAAAGCTAAGCCGGTATTAACCTCTAACCCTGAAGTTGCCGCCTGCCAGAGGAGCATTAAGCAGGTAATGAGGGTACATACTGCCTCCTTGTAAGGGGCTGCACACTTGTTCTTTCATAGCATTACACAAGCACAAATAGAATGGGCCCGCTTTGAGAGTGGCATACAGGAAGCAAGTACTTTCATATGGAGAGAGGGCGAGAAAAAAAAAGCCTTGACCTCGAGGTTTTCACATCGCTTTCTTTGTCAATAGTCTTTCGAACTTGAAGTGTGTGTACACTTTGTTGTGCAGACTGAACTTTAAATACACTTGAGGCAAAAGTGACCCTTAAATAAGGTTAAAAATGGAGCGATCCATTCGTTGGATCAACTCAAGGCAACCTTCTGGGGTTATTTGGTAGTAAACAACCAAATCGTTTTTAAAGACAAACTGTCACAGTTTGGGGTTGTTTTGAGAGATATGGACGTGTGTTTAGGGGAAAGAAAAACAAACAGCATTATTATATTCCTGTCCTTTTTCTGGGTTATTTTGTTCAAAGACAGAATGTCCCGGTTTGCGGATGTTTTTAACCCCTTCATGTTTCTCGGGCCTGCCGGCGGGCTGTCAGGCTGTTAATAAGCAAAGTTGTGTCTTTACAATGTCACCAGTCACTGAAATATGTCATGCCACATTTATTTGGAAAGCTTAAACTCTTGGAATTCAAGATATCCTCGTCGCAGAAAAATCACAATAGTCTGAAACAAGATAACCACAAACTATAGGCGATACGACTCACCTAAAAGTACAGTGAAACTCCCGCAAACACAGTGTAAATACATCAGTGAAAGTACAGTGAATCCAACCATGTAAAATATTTACGGCAAAACACACTGTAATGCTGACAGATAAAATATCTCGGACAATCGCAAGCTTTTGTTCACAGTCCTTAGCTGGTGACAACTTATGAGGGCCTGTGCTGAAGAAAATGTCATGAACAACTTCGGCTCCAAAAATCTTTAGCCAATAGTGACCAATTACATGTTGATTGACACATTCGTTAGCCAATAAAATTCTCAAACTAATTTTAGGCAATTTTACAGGCTATAATAAAATCAGAGCTGAAAATATCCATCCATCGATCCATCCATTATCTGCAACACTTATCCTCAGTAGAGCAGCGGGCAGGGGACACCCTGAACTGGTTGCCAGCCAGTTGCAGGGCAAGCAGGGACAGACAATTCGCTCGCTCATTCACATCAAGGGACAATTTAGATCGGCCAATTAACCTGACATGCATGTTTTTGGAATGTGGCAGGAAACCGGAGTGCCTGGAGGAAACCCACGCAAGCACGGGGAGAACATGCAAACTCTACACAGGAGGTTTGATCTAATGACCTCAGAACCACTGCCCCGCCGTGCTGCCCTTGAGTTGAAAATGAACATGCGTTAATTCAAATTAACTCAACTGATGGATTGGTCCATGCTTGACCCAAATCTGGTTATCATTAATCAACTATAGTTCAAGTGTTGAAGGGGACCAATTTTTTCTCCATTATCAGACACAAATTAGGAATAGAGTTAATTTAAAAAAATTGCCCCATTTATTTATTCAGTTATTAACAAAACAACCTAAATGTAGGTGAGTTGTTTTAAACAAACCGGCCTTTTTTTGCTTATTTGAATAAAGATTACTAATACTAATCCAGGGGGGTCAAGTCAGATGAACCCAAAAGGATTGGTCTAAGCTTGGCCCAAATTGGGTTATTTTTAGAGTGTACCTGTGGGAATTTGATTCTGACTAACCCATGGAGACAGGACTTGACCATAAACACGTTTTGGGCAGCTCCAGCGTGTGCATAGTATCCTGTGCAAATAACTCCCCTTGTGGCTGATTAATGGGGAGTGAAAGCGGCAGCCAGGCTGACATTAATGGCACTCCTGTAATTGTCACCCTATTAGTAATGCCACACGACAGCCAGCGGTTTCTGTAGCTACGGCCGCCAAAGTGTGCAAACAAAATACCAAACGGGCCCATTTATTTGGCTTACAAATTGCCGCTTTCAAAGCCACAGCTGAAGTCATCCCTCCTAAGACCTCGCAGCGCCTCGGGTTGGCAACTGTGGAATATGTTGATTGGCCGAAAAGTTTGTGTGATACCAACTTTGTGGGCTGTACACACGTGCGACACATGTCAGACGAGACGGAAAGTCGGGCATTGCTGATGTGGTGGTAAATTTTTATGCTAGGGTTAAGTTCTCTGCCATATTGGATACAAATAGCGTTGCCAGGGCGATGGAAGATTGGATTTGGCTGCTTGGAGTGGTCGGTAGCCAGGAGCTGCAGTAACCAATGTGGTCGCTAAAGGACGTTAGAGACCCCACAAAAGCGGTGTACACTAAAGCGGACGTTTAGCGATTTTGTTGGGATTTATTAGTGGGTGCCTTTACACGAAATCTAGTTAGACATTCGCAGCGGCCTACAGTACAAATTTGTAAATGTTCACATAAAAACCGGTTCAGGTGTTTCAGAGCCTATTAATCACATACAAACACACACACAAAACAGCTTAGTTCATATTTAGATACGTTTAGATTTAGATTGATTAACATTAGATAGATTATCATCATGGCGGCGCCCCTGTTCGGCTGCGGCTGCATCGGCTCGCAACAGTTTTTTACACGTCGGCCATAAGACCCAGTCTTCGACTCAGTTTTGACGGCACACAAAGTCGGCTCGAACTGCAGATTAAGATACGATCGCAGTTTTTTTTTGCTGGATATGCGATCATCCAGACATCAAGCGCTCGGTGCTACGACCACTCGGGAGTGTTTATTAGCCACGGACTGCTATGTCAACAAGACCCAGCGGCCTACAAAGCAGCAAAGCAGAGTGGCAAGACAGCGGCGTGACCGCCGGACGAGGAAGCGAGGTTGTCGGGCCGGGCTAACAGCCAGGCTAAAGGCTAAACGCCTCTCCCAGTCATTCTCCAACGTTCGCTCTCTGGACAATAAACTGGACCATTTAACAACTGGAAGTGGCATCGAACCGCGAGATGACGAACTGCTGCGCTAAAATTCTGACGAAGACATGGTTAATCTTATCTATCCCGGCTGACGTTCAAAGAAACTGTGCGGGTCAGATGTATCGACATTTTGTTCTGTATACACGTGTATACGAATGACAATAAAGTAAATCTGAATCTGAATCTGAAAAATTGGATTTAGATTATATCTACAGCATTAATTCTACACTGGTCCGACCCAACAATCTACCCTATTTACAAGCCTAAATCAAGAAAACAATGTCTTTATTTCAAATTTATTAAACGAAATGCAGTTTGGACTAGAGATAATAGAATATAAAAACTTTTCTTTTTTACATAAAAACTAATGACTAGCAAAACCAAAATTCTCAAGTAATAATAGTCCCTTCAATTTTCAATTAACTGCATTTTTAAGGAATTTCAAAATGCACTTCAGTAGCTCCAGCCATTTTTTACAAATTCAACATGCACATATATGAAATGAAATTGTGAACACTTTTGTAGAGCCTCGTGGCTTACTGGATTTCCGTCTAAAATGCACTGCACTCGTGTGACCATGATCCGTTATCCCTCATCCCATATTGCTGCGAGCAGTGACAAGCACAAGGAAAGGCATTCCGTTCTGGCTAGCCCAAAAATGAGATGCACGGTTCTGGTCGTGATCCATTATCCCCAATCGAATATTGTCGAGAGCGGTGGCCGAGAAAGCAAATCTGTGTCGACCGTGGCGGCTATTTTTTCTTTTCTGTCTGCTTAAACGAACAGCTTCCGTGTGGAAGCGACCCGTTATCTCCAGTCACCTATTGCAAGCAAGGTTTGTCGGGAACATGTGAAAATTTTGTGTGGGGGGATTAATTGGTGGATTTTGGCATATTGTGGGGGCTTTTGCTTTGTATTTATTCGATAAACAGATGACAATATCTGAGTAAACCACTAAAGACGCTCCTCTACTTACAAACGAGACAATCGTTCGTAAATCGAATTTGTTTGTTTGTTGCTTCAGTGCTATATTTTGTATGTTAAAGGCTTATATAAGTAACCTGTATGGTTTTGTACTAAAAAAAATGAACATTTTATAAAATAATATGCTCAATAAAGATAAAGGTAAGTTTAACTTACTTTTGGAAGATGAGCTACGACTTCCCCCTGCGTGGTAAAAAGTGGCCGATAAAAGTGATCCAACCATTTTCTCAACCACATCAAGCTTTCTTATTCCACTTTTGTTTCAAAAGAAACAGCTCGCCTCTTCTTTACACTTTACTCCAACTGTATTGAGCGGATGCACTTGATATCAAACAATAAAAAGTCAAAGTTCTTAGAGATACAGTATAGAAAGTTTACACAGGAAGAGGAAGCGGATTTTTTTACTTTGGAGTGGATGCTGGGTGAGCTCTCACAGCGCCACATGCCGGTAGCGGTGGAAAGAAGCACTACAGTACTGTCCTGTACTCGGAAAAAGGTGCACACGATACAAAATCTAACTTAGAGCAATGTCCGGATATTTTTTTGACATACCGAAAAAAAATCTTCGTAGCTACAGTTTTACATAAGTCTAATGGTCGTAAGTAGGGAAGTGTCTGTAGTCTCTTTCTGTGGTATGAAATGGCGGGTGTCAACTTGCATTTACAGGGCAATGTCACCATCTTCTGTTAAAGAGTACAATTGAACCTTGGTCATTTGTGTTTCTTTGCAGTTTTTTTGCCAAGGCAAAGGCCCGCTACCCACTGAAAACAGTTCCGCAACCCACTGTTGGGTCCTGACCCACCAGTTGAAAAACACGGATGTACAGTGCTGGTCCCAAACTTGTATAAATGGGCAGATTGCATCAGCATGAAAAAAAAATCTTAAAAATTATGGGAGTTAAACATGACTCATTGGGTCGATCATGGAGATGTCGAAGCAGCAGATGAGTTGCGACATCATGACGCAATGGAATCATGTTAGATTTGTCTGCACACAGTAAAGAGGGGCAATTAATTCAAGCCTATCTAGTTTCCTGTATAAATGTGCTGTGTTAAATGAGCAAGTAAACAGGAAGAGAGCCAAGTTCGGTGCGGAATCATTTTGAATTAAGACTGAGTAGTAAAGGGAAAGAAAGGGGATTTTTTTTTATTCTGCTGCTTGAAAGGTCATATTCATGTTGAAGGATTGAAAAGAAAAAGAAAAAAATTGAGTTAAGAAAGAAAAATAATAACCTTTCCATGTACATTTTTTTTCTGTTGGCAGATAATTTTGCTCATGTTTTTAACAAATATATATATATGATGAATAAAGACATACATAAATCATGTCATACCTGAATACAGACGCTCCAAAGACTTTTGAACATTCGACTTATGGATCCAGGCATACGGTCATTTTTTTCGGGATGTTGAAAAATATCCGGACATTGCTGTAAGTTCGATTTTGAATTGTGCGCACCTTTTTCCGAGTACAGGACAGTACTGTAGTGCTTCTTTCCGCCGCGTAGCGCTGTGAAAGTTCACCCAGCATCCACACCGAAGAAGAAATCCGGCTTCTACTTCTTGGTTTGTGTGTATACACGCTACACTGTATCTCTAGCACGCTATGAACTTTGACATTTTTAATGTTTAATATCTCGTGCATCCATTCAATACGGATGGTGTAAAGTGTAAAGAAGAGGCGAGCCGTTTCTTTTGTAATGAAAGTGGAATAAGAAAGCTTGACGCGTTTGAAAAAATGGTTGGATCACTATGTATCTTTATTCGTAACTCGAATGTTCGTATCATTTAATTTGCCATGCACTTTGTTGTGTGTTTTGTCGTTTGTCAAGCCTTTTGTCACGTATTTTGTATTTTTGTTGTGCGTTTTGCCATCTATCATGTCGTGCATTTTGTCGTATATTGGTCATTCATTGTTTGTGTATTCTTGCATGTGTTTGTTGTTGTATTTATTCACAACAAATTGTTATTCAAATGAGGAGGCAGCCAGGTTGCCTGAGCTTTTCACCTATTGCTAATTTTTTAAGAATGAATCTGCTATAGGCGAAAATCTCAGTTTGACCTGCCCTCTCATTGAATAACATACAAAGACAAAATACCTGACAATCAACGCAGCATACACAATAAATTACATGACAAAATACTAAAACAAAGAAACGACAAAACGCAAAACTGTATGAATAAATTAATGAATAAATACATTTATGTAATATATATATATATATATATATATATATATAGGTATAAGGTGATTAATTTATGTATTTACTTATTTATATCACATACATTTGTGAGTATTTATCCACGTCTTCCTACATATGGCAGGATGTACACTTCATATAACGCCACCTTTTCCTGCACCAATCTCACAACCTACAAATTCTCCTGATAACCAGATGAAACGAGCCAGTGTCAAACCGATCAGTGGCGCGTCTGTGTCGTGTGCAGTTCAACAGCCGGTGAGAGGAAGGTAAAAAACCTTGAACTGTATGAATAAACCAAGGACAGGGATTCTATTGTAAGCCAGACAGGCTTAGGGCCGGGATGAATATCAGATAACAGGAGGATTGGGTTGCCCCCAAAATGAGCACAAGAAGGGAAGCAACTTATTATTCCGCCGTCCTCTGCAAACAATCATCCCCGTTCCGCTGGAGTTGAATTTTGTGTCACTCGTTTCCTTTTTCTTTCTTCTTTCGTTTCATTGTTTCCATCAGTGCTTTTTGGTTGCTGAAGCTTCCGTTTTTCCCACACTCTCCCCTGTCACACTGCTCGACCGCAAAAATGCAGGACGGAGGAGAGCGTTGGGGGATAAGGGGGCGAGAGTCGGCTATGGGGAGGGGAAGGTTGCTCTGGAATTCCACATGCAATGGGTAAACACGGCAACTGCCAGGAAGAGACGCACATGCACCCGCACGCGCACAAACACACTCGGGCAGGAGCAAACACGGCACCTAATCGGCTGAACTAACCTTCATTCGTGTTTAATGGTATTCCCAAACAGAATTCTTTTTTCAATTAGGCACAGAACGTTTAGTGTTCCTCCCAACAATTATGCAAATATGTTGAAAAAAACCCTACCTTGAAAAAAAACTTGTATGCTGTAGAGCCGTCATTGAAGGAAGACAATACTTTGAAATGGCTAATCCTCTTAACACAGCATGTGAGGCTAGCTCCGAAACAGACGATTGTGGTGAACTGCGGTTGCATACCGTTCATTTCTACTTGGAGATAGGTGATTATGGCTTTTTGTTTGTATTTTTTGCCGCATGTGTGGCAGTTAGTATAATTTTGTTCAGCTAGCTCGCCGTTAGCGTTGCAGCTGCTGAGGGGTTTCCAGTTTTGTCTGCTTCCAGTTAGCGCTCGTTGGCTGTCCACTGTGTATTGTTTGACCATACTGGCGTTATTGCCGGTTTTGCCGTGTCCTTTGTTTTTTTTGCTGGCCGGATATGCATTTATCAACGTAGCCGTTGTCACTTTTTGGTGTTGGTTCTTGGTTAGCTTGGCTGCTCACCGTGTGTTCATTGATCAGATAGCCTTGCGTTAGCACTGGTTTTGCAGCTATTCTGACAAGCTCCTTATTTGTCACCATAGCCTTTTCTGCTTTTCATTTTTTGTTCCTGGTTAGCCTGGATGCTCCTTGGTGTTTTTCCAACGAGGCTGTGGCAGCTTTTTGTTAATCTATCCTGGTTAGCCTTCTTTTGGCAGCTCTCCAAGAGTTTTTTTGCCCCATTTTGGCTGCTCTACCATTCCTGCATCTCCTTGCGACACAATGCCTTAGCATTGTCCACAAAAACTACCAAAACGTTGCTTGAAACATTCATAACTTCTATGACAAAATAACACTTAAAACAATATGGCGATTGGCTTGCTTGGGTGCTGGTGTAGCCATATTCTAAATAAATTATCTCGGAAAATAATTTAAATATACCGATTAAATATACATGCCGGGGAGGCAGTAGCTCAGGAGGTAGAGCGCTCGTCTTGGGATCAAGGGATCCCAGTTCGAATCCCGGCTTGTCCGTGTTACATGTCGAAGTGTCCTTGGGTAAGACACTGAACCCCTAATACCCCCTATAAGCACGGCTGCAATACAAGGCCGCTATTGGGAAATGTGACGCACACTGTAAAGTGCTTTGGGAAGTCATTGACTTGAAAAGCGCTATATAAATGCAGATCATTTCAATGCAGATAATTTCATGCAAAAACTATGTCCTATTTCCTCACATTTTGCATGTTTAAGAAGGGTGTATGAATGAAACACGGCAAATAGAGCACCCTTTCCACTGGATTATCACTCTGATGTCATGTTTCAGGCTAGCCAGCTAACATCCACACTGAATATAAACATGTAGCATAAGGAAAGAGCTGAAAGTGAGCAAATCCTTGCATCAGCAAAACGATTTAAAATAACAGAAGAGTCTGATCACACGGGTTCCTCTTTGGTGTGTCATTTGGCCCCATTCGGCAGTAATAAAGTGAGAGGGGGAACTCGCCGTAAAACGCCATCTCGCTCTTTTGTTTTCATTTTCCGTTGAATGCTCCTCAGTATATCACAAACCCAACAGGAATTAAACAGCGCTCTGAGTCGCAGGCCGTTCCACTGGACCATATTTTGTTTTACTGCTCGGGCAGAAATTGAGCCTGTGAGGAGCTTGTTTATCGAGGAGACGGATCCAAAAGGATGCAATTGTTGGAACTCTCCCAACTAGCAACATCAAGAATCTGTAGTGGTTTAAACAAAACAGCACCTACTTGACAAGACGTGCTGTTGCGGGTCTCTTTATGGGGGCCTCACGGGTATCGCTGGGTGGTTTCGGGCAAAGGACGGGATTCTCTCGGGGCTGAAGGTGACTGTGATGGAGCGATCCCGGGAAGCTGGCAGACTTGGTGGGAAGCTTGGAGCTCGTTTCCTCTAAATGTTGACCCTATGGGACAAGAAGATTTACGTATTTATTTGGGTATAATGCATGTTTTTTTTTACCTACAAACTAAAAGTTTCGGTGCGCGTTATACACAAGGTTTTGCGGTAGTTTATTATAGTGTTTGCGCAATGATTGATCAGTCCAAAATCTCGCTGACCACAATCGCAAAACATTGAATATAACCACATCATATATCTCGACCCATTTAGTAGCAATATCCAAATCCCTTGCATGAACATTTTATAATAAGTACAGTAATTGTAAATGGCTCGTGCGCAGAGGTGAGGCATTTCTTCAATTCTTCCTTTGCCTTGCCTATATTGTCAGGCCAGGTTACATTTATTTGTATAGCCCTCAATCACAAAAGTCTCAAAGGACTGCACAGCATTATAATGACACCATCGACTGATCTTAAACCAGCATGCGGGCAAGGACAAACTCAAAAACTTCAACAATAGGAAAGTACGAAACCTTGAGAAGGAGGACTAGGCTGCAAAAGATGTTGCATTGGGTAACATTACACGAAACCTAGTCAACACCACCAATAAAGATTGTACTTGTTACATGGCTGTAAAGAGGAAGCATTCTGCATTAGACGCCTCTTTTAAGCTCTAAGTTGCCCATCATTCTGAAATTCCCAGAAATCGAGCTGCTAGCCTAAAATTCACTGTACCAGAGTTGCAGGGTTGGGTAGGGTTACTTTAACTGGATTACTTTCAATTACTTTTGTATTATTCCAATACCAAATATGCTAATAAAAGACAAAAGAAACTAAATATGAATAAAATTATGACTCACAACACGTGGTAAGTTTTCTCTCCTGGCTTTTATATCTTTGATCTCCGGCAAAACTAACATAAAATGCGACAGAAACAAAATGAAAATAAATCCAAACAGCTTGCCAACATCATTTTTGCCGTTCCATGTATTCCGTTAATTCCCAAGCCTGCACAAAATTTTGTCATTTTATTCATATTTAGTTTCTTTTGTCTTTTATTAGCATATTTGGTATTGGAGTAATCCAAAAGTAATTGAAAGTAATCCAGTTAAAGTAACCCTACCCAACCCTGCAGAGACGAATGGTAAAGAATGGAGAAAACAGTAATTCGTCCTGAAAGATATAAATAAACCGAAAGAAACACGACAGATTGGCCTGTTGAGGACATTAGATAAATATTGTAAATGTTATTTCTGTATTGTGTTCAGTTTACCATGTTAATAAATTATTTAAACAATGAATGCACCTATTTAACAAGGGGTGTTCTTTGTACAGTAATAAATATGTTACTTATTCCAGAAAAAATGTCCAGCCCTGTATATGAGATTTTGACCGACTGCACTATATGTTCAGGGAAGCTTTCCAAAAAAGAAATAGAGGGTGGAGTGGGTTTTCTTTTAGTATGCTCATTATAACAAATGATGCCACTGATGTCATAGCTCAAAATGACATATTAAAAGAGAACAAGATTATATTTTTTATTGGAATTGTCTATACCCCAAAAAAATTCCCCACACTTCAAAGACTAGGACTGAAAGGGGAAAAAAGTAATTTCTAATGTAATATTTGAGTGGTAATCGACATCTTGCATAAACTCCTTCCCGAGCTTTCCCAGCTTACAGCTTTTTCGAACCATGAGATTCTGATTGTCTAACATCTTTCAGGTTTCACTGATCCCTTAAACAATTGGGTCACCACTGAAAAAGAAAATATTGAAATTTGATAGGAAACATATTGTAGAAAATATTTGATCGTATACCTAATTAATCAAATGAAATAAATTATTTTAATTAGCAAACAATGACTTGTTATTGCCTGTTTCGTTTTGTAAGAGGATACATCAAAGACATCTTAGACGTACTACTATCTTAGAAAACAAAGTATATTTTCAGCTTTCATCATTGTTTAAAAAACAGCATTTGATTAAAGCTAATTTTTTTTTAAATGCCCGTTTTTACAAAAACCTCTGAGAAAAACGATACTTAGTTAAACGTATGCATTTCATGCAAAACTTTCATTTCGGTAAGTTTTGTTTTTGTGAACCTCCAAAAGGGCACTTTGCTTCCAAAAAAAACATTTTATTGCAAGAACACTTTACTTTTGCATTCATGAACTAACCCTATCACTTTTTAGAGCCCGATGCCTCCAGTGACATGATCACACCGTTTTGATCACTGTTTCACATTATCAATTGCTGGATAGAGGAAGCAAAATACATGGAAAAGAGGGGGATCTTTGATGTAAGGACATCTAGTGGTTTATCATACTGAATTCATTCCCATAGGCTTGATATTTACCAATCAGCAGCTCCCAAAAATTTGGAGTATTTTTTTTTAAATAAAAATGGGAAAATATATTTTTACTTTTTGTACTCGGGGACAACGCTTCTGGAAATATTTTCATACGTTACAAGTTACATCCCCCTTTCTTACGTAATGGACTTTCTCGTACATATCTAAACTATTTCCCTTTTTGAACTTTCAGATGGGTTTAAATGATCTTGGCCAGTCCTGACCATTTTGTGACATAACATAACGATACCACTGCAATTTTCATCTGCGCACAGTTGACAACCGATCTTTGTAGGGTCCAATGTACCCTGTGATGGTGTTGTGCACCATTTTAGGCTATGTAGCTGATGCCTAAAAGTTTCCTGAAGAATCACATCTCCATGGCCTGGATTTTCCTTTCCAGCTTTGCTGTGAGTGCCCATGCCTCGCAAGCGTAGAGTAGGATGGAATTAACCTGTGATTGCATGAGTCTCATATTTGATTTCACTGCAATATTCCCGTCTTTACAGTACTGTAAAATGTTCAAAAGGCTACAAAGAGGATTGAGAATAACTAATGTAATTTGTGTGCTGATAAATGTGAATGTGCAGTTCCAGGTTGAGTGGCCCATGGCTGCGTTACAGCTTGAGCAAGGCCAGGAAGGGCACCTTTGTTTGGCTGCCAGGTGGCCTGAGGCCAAGCCCACGGAGGAGCCGCACAGTCTGCGCCCAATCACTGAAACGTGGAGTCAAGAGTCGGAACAGCCCCCACTTGACTGTTTCTCCCTCCCGGAAACTCCACAAATATGGACTCACTCTTTCAATGGGACAGCCAAGAAGTTGTGCTAGGCTAGCCAGTAGCCCAATTAAAAAAATACATTGAAGTCATGTAGCTAATGGGCTTGTCTTGCACAATATTCCTGGACAACCCAAAAAAGAGAATAGATTTAACAGGCAGTGAGGAAGTTGTCAGTAAAGACTGTCAGGGAGACGCAGGTGGGCGGAATGAACAGGAGAAAAACAGACTCCCTGGAGGGTTAGTGAAAATGATGATGCAACTGTCATGATTCAGATTCTCCCTTTCACTCTAGGAGTGCAGTTTTCTATTAAAGACCAGATATGTCATAATATAAAATGTAATGCCTTTTGAAAAATATTGAAAAAAACTATTTTGAAGACTTTAAGGTGCATCTAAAACCCCAAATTTACCAGAAATTCGAAAGTCTGCCTTATAATCTAGTGGTCCTTATAAACCGATAAATACAATTGAAAATGAATAATTGAAATTAAATACTAGTATATATGGTACATTTACAGCTGAATCAGTTCATTTTTGTGGTAAAACAATTTTTGAAGTTGGTTTCTTTTCTATTAAATAGGTTTTTTCAAATGTTCTCTTTTCATGCAAAATTAGCTCTTAAAGTAGTTTTATTTTAATAGGATTTATAATCCGCTGTGGCTTATATATGAAAACAGAGACATTTTTGAGGGTGTGCCTTATATTCTAATGAGCTTAAAAGTCTGGAAATTACTGTAATATTATTTTGAAATCTTTATATATATATATAAATGGAATGTTTACAATTTTAAAAAGTGCAAAAATAAAAATGTCAAAATAGGATATCAGTATTTTGGAAATAGCAGCGACAATATATTCTGTATAAATTCAGTTCATACATAAATTAATTAAAAACAAGCCTCAGCACCCACCATTTTTAATTCTACTTGTGTTTTCCTCTTTATTCATTTTAAATGTTGGTATCCCAGCTTCTAGTTTAATAATTAGTTTGACTTGTATTTAATTACTGCAATTTATAAAGTCAGAGGAATTGGCAGCAGCACTAGGGAGGATAAGGAACTGAAAAATTAATGCTCTTAAGTATAATGTGCAAAATGTTTTACCTAAAAAAAAAAAAAGAAATTAAAGTTTGGGTTGGGTCCTTGCTTTTGAAAATAGTTGGGGTGACACACTAAGATGTGTAGTATATTAGGGTATTTGCACAATGATTTATTAGATGAAAAAAATTGTTGACCACAATTGCAAAAAAATAAAGGCAACCACTTCTCTCTATCCACGAGACACCGTGGTCTATTTTTACATTAGTAACAATATACAAAAAGCTTGGACAAGCAGCCGCAGGCAGGAACGCAGGGAAGAACACCATTCAGGGTGGCAGGGCGGGCACCAGTGGTTGCGGGTGTATGAGCAGTATTAATTATTATGAGGCAGAGAATCACAGCATATGCTTATGTAAATGGCAGTGAACTCGCAACATGACATCACACACCGCAACACTGCCGCTAGGGCATACCATTGCAAAAGAGGGGGTTCAAACTCACTCCAACATCCGCCACCTCTACTCAACGTTTCTCACATACAATGCCTACTTTAGGCCGAAGAAAAGGGAAACATAATTTTATACTGATTCTTGATCAAAAAGTGTGTGTTACACATTTGTGCACACTATACTCGAATTAATACAGCATGTATTTAACTATAAGTTGTTGTCTTTGTTTTTATCATTTTCTGTATGTATATGCATCTATCCATTATCTCCACCGGTTATCTTCGGTAGGGTCACGGGGGTGCTGGAGTCCATACCAGCTATCTTTAGGCAGTAGGCATGGGACACCCTGAACTGGTTTCCGGTCAGTCATAGTGCACACAGACACAGACATCTCACTGGCTCATTCATACCTAGGGAAAATTTGGACCTGCTAATCAACCTGCCATGTATGTTTTTTGTAACGTGGGAGGAAACTGGAGAGCCCAGAAGAAACCCACCTAAGCAAGTGGAGAACATGCAAACTCCGTACAGGAAGGCTGGCAGCTGGATTTGAACGTATAACCTCAGAACTCAACCGCGGATGCGCTGACCACTGAGCTGCCATGCCGCTGAATATGTTTGAATTTCTTTGCTTTCATATAATTATCTATATGTATGTACTGGACTGTCTCAGAAAATTAGAATATTGTGATAAAGTTCTTTATTTTCTCTAATGCAATTAAAAAAACAAAAATGTCATACATTCTGGATTCATTACACATCAACTGAACTATTTCAAGCCTTTTATTATTTTAATATTGCTGAATTTGGCCTACAGCTTAAGAAAACTCAAAAATCCTATCTCAAAATATTAGAATACTTCCTCAGACCAAGTAAAAAAATAATTTTATAACAGCAAAACTAAATCAAACATTTGAAAATGTCCATTGATGCACTCAGTACTTGGTTGGGAATCCTTTTGCACGGATTACTGCATCAATCCGGCGTGGCATGGAGGCAATCAGCCTGTGGCATTGCTGAGGTGTTATTGATGCCCAGGATGCTTCGATAGCGGCCTTCAGCTCATTTGCATTTGTAGGTCTGGTGTCTTTCATCTTCTTCTTAACTATACCCCACACATTCTCAATGGGGTTCAGGTCAGGGGAATTAGCGGGCCAATCAAGGACAGTGATGCCATGGTCAGTGCACCAGTTACTGGTGGTTTTGGCACTGTGAGCAGGTGCCAGATCATGCTGGAAAATGAAATCCTCATCTCCATAGAGCTTTTCAGCAGATGGAAGCATGTAGTGCTCTAAAATCTCTTGGTACACAGTTGCATTTACTCTGGACTTGATGAAACACAGTGGACCAACACCAGCAGCTGACATGGCTCCCCAAACCATTGCTGACTGTGGGAACTTCACACTGGATTTCAAGCAACTTGGATTTTGCTCCTCTCCAGCCTTTCTCCAGACTCTGGCGCCTTGACTTCCAAATGAAATGCAAAACTTGCTTTCGTCTGAAAAGAGGACTTTGGACCACTCTGCAACTGTCCAGTGCTTCTTCTCCATAGCCCAAGTCAGACGCTTCTTCCGTTGTCTTGAGTTCAGAAGTGGCTTGACCATGGGAATACGGCTATTGTAGCCCATTTCCCGGACACGTCTGTGAACTGTGGCTTTTGATACCTGGACTCCAGCTTCAGCCCACTGTCTTTGAAGCTCCCCCAAATTCTGGACAGCAGTCAGATCAGCAGTCTTCCCCATACTTGTGATTTAGTTTACTGAACCAAGCTGAGTGTTTTTAAGGCTCAGGAAACCTCGCAAGGTGTTTCGAGTTAATTAGATGATTCAGGTGATTAGTTGAATAGCCTACTTGTATACTTTTTCATGATATTCTAATATTTTGAGATAGGATTTTTGAGTTTTCTTAAGCTGTAGGCCAAATTCAGCAATATTAAAATAATAAAAGGCTTGAAATAGTTCAGTTGATGTGTAATGAATCCAGAATATATGACATTTTTATTTTTTTAATTGCATTACAGAAAATAAAGAACTTTATCACAATATTCTAATTTTCTGAGACAGTCCAGTATATTTATTGTTTTTATTTTCTGTTGTGTGATTTTTTTGAGGTGTGTTTACACCTTTATTCATTTGTGTGGATTTTCATTTATCATCTGTCCACCTATCTATTTATTTATTAATCTATCTATTTAATAGTTTTGGCCTTTTTTTGGTCCTCTATAGTTTATGAAGTTGGAGGAGGTAAATGGTTGGGGTTCTCCATTCATAAAGCATTGTGCGATCTTCCCGGGGCCATCTCGCCTCTTAGAACCACAGGGCGCTCGTTGAAGAAAAAATAAAACCCGCCCGAGTGATCGCATTAAAGTGCCTCGCATGGAGCTGCGGAGCGTGCCAAGACAAACGTCACCAACACTGCATGGGTTTAAGACTCGGCAATGAAAGCGAAAATAACAATGAGGTGGGAGAATCTGCATTGTTGAGAAACACTTGGAAAAAAGTCCTCGCTTCCAGTCACTCCACACTGTAAGCTGTCCCAGGGCACTCTGCTCTCTCTCTCTCTCTCTCTCTCTCTCTCTCTCTGAATCTCTCCATCCTTGTGTTGATTCCACAAAATGCAGTGGAAAATGAATAAATGCGCTCCTCTTCGGGATCGTCTTTCGGAGCCACTGTGCGGAAACATGCCGGCAAGGACCACGTATTTTCCCCCCAATGAGTAAAATCTTAAGAAAGTCAAGCATACGCATGTGGAAAAAAATACTTAAATGGTGACATTATTTGTGAGCGAGCATTCCATGATTACTTCAAATACAAGGCTGGCTGCGAAAAACAGCCAAAAAATGTCGTTTTGAGTAAGCGCAGTCATGTTTGGCTCTCCAGGAATGAGTTTCTATGAGGCGGGATGTTCCCGGTGTAAGACTGAGTGGTTTGGACGGAGATTCTCCAAATAGCTTTGAAAATGCTAACATGACAGCTTCCATTTCATGTGGGCGCTTTTTGGATAGTACAGTGCTTAGGTAAGGTAATGTTTTTTTCGTTGTTTTTTTTTTTTTTTTTTTTTAATAGCAACAAGAGAGTTATAACTCGGCATTTCACAGGCAAGTCACTGGAATTTCATTTGAAATTATCTTTTTAGGGCAGCATGGCGGCGCAGTGGTTAGCGCTTGTGCGGCACAGTTCATGTCATGGGAACCTGTCGTGGGTTCAAATCCAGCTCCAGACTTCCTGTGCGGAGTTTGTATGTTCTCCCCGTGCTTGCGTGGGTTTCCTCCGGGCACTCCGGTTTCCTCCCACGTTCCAAAAACATGCATTTCAGGTGAATTGGCCGGTCCAAATTGTCCATAGGTGTGAATGAGTGGATGAGTTGTCTGTCCCTGTGTGCCCTGCGATTGGCTGGCAACCAGTTCAGGGTGTCCCCTGCCCACTGCCCGGAGATGGCTGGGATGGGCTCCAGCCCCCCCGCGACCCTAATGAGGATAAGCGGTACGGCTAATGAGATGAGATGAGATTATCTTTTTATTATTAAAATACTTCCTTAAAAAGTGCTCCATCCAGTGGCCTGTTGAAGCTGTCTAAAGACGTGTACATACATTAAAGGGACAAAATGTATTATTTGACTATTAGATGTTGCTGTATTGTACAATGTGATAGAAAACGACACACAAGGAAGAACACAAACTGCAGAGACTCAAAGCTCCCCTACTTTCGACTTACGCAAAACGGTAGATACGATGATTTTTTTCGGGATGTCGAAAAATATCCCTACATTGCTGTAATTTACATTTTGAATTGTGTGCACATTTTTCCGAGTAGAGGACAGTACTGTAGTGCTTCTTTCTGCCGCGTGGCGCTGTTAGAGGTCACCCAGCATCCACCCCGAAGAAGAAATCCGGCTTCTACTTCCTAATTCATGTGTCAACATAATAGGTGTACTGTATCTCTAGCGCGCTAAGAACTTTAACGTTTTTATTGTTTAATATCTCGTGCATCCATACAATATGGTTTGTGTAAAGAGTAAGGAAGAGTCGATTCGTTTCTTTTGAAACGAAAGTGGAATAAGAAAGCTTGATGGGGTTGAGAAAATTGTTGGATCGCTTTTTTTGGGCCACTTTTTACCACGGAGGAGGACCTCTTGAAGCACATATCCCAAAAGTAAGTTAAACCTCCTTTTATTTATCTTTATAGAGCATATAGGACCTCTTGAAGCACATATCCCAAAAGTAAATTAAACCTCCTTTTATTTATCTTTATAGAAAACATTATTTTATTACATTTTTATTTTTCTGTTTCAAAACAATACAGGTTACTCATACAAGCCTTAAACATACTTATATAAACCTTAAACATACAAATTATAGCACTGAAGCAACTTACGAACAATTTCAACTTACTAACGATCGTCTGGAACTCGTTCGTAGGTCGGGCAGCGTTTGTACACATTTTTCCTTCTTATTTTTTGCCCAGCCTCTATGAGGTTATTGGGTACAACGTAGCAGCAAAATGGCGATTATGTCAGCGACCTCTAGGTGAGCCTAGTGTTATGCAAGATGAATACGTATTTCTTGACCAACGAGTATTTTTAAAAAGGCAGGTTTATATGATGGTAGGGCTGAAACTAACAATTATTTTAATAATTACGATTATTTTTTGATTCTCCGATGAATTGGATTAAAAAAACACATTCATTCTTTATTTATTCAAATATTAAAATTTTCTGGACAAATAAGAAAATAAAGCACAAAACATAATATTGTACAATATTAAACAATACAAAAAACTGTGTTTCTCAAATACAAACGTTCATACAAATATATGCTAAACACCTGCAAATGTAGATATATTTTTTTAATAAAGTGCAAAAACAAAGGAATCCATGTTGTTTAAGGAACTTGAGCTTTTCGAAAAAGAAATAAATGCGAACCTGAAAACCCAGGAAAATGATTTTCAACATTAACCAGCATAAAATATCCACTATCACCCTTGCGCATACTAACTCACTCAGTCTCCCCTCTTTGAGAAGTTTACATTGCAATGCAAAACTGTGAGCATGTCAATGAGGATCAAGTTGAGGATGCTCTTAGTGATGACTGCTGCTTGCTGTGGCGTGCATGAGGTCTCTTTCTCATCATGAAGCTTGTCATTGTTTGCAGTTTCCTAATGAGAACTTATAGTATGAGTATATATTATGCCACAATTTACAAAAACACAAAAATCACTCAGACTTTGCCAGAAAAGTAAAACCTCATGCTTAATCTTAAACTTACCATTGTGAGCAATTTAAGCTTTTCATAAAGCATAATCAAACAAACACTGCTTAAGATTATAAGTGTAATAAGGACATCTAAGTGTTCGATGCAAATCATTTGTTGCTCCCTTTTGTTAATTAGTGATTGATACTGTTTTTGTGCTGTGCCCAAATAAACTTCATTCATTCAATAACCTGATATAAAAAGTATCTCCCTCACACACACTCACACACAAGCAGTCATGAATAAACTAACCAGCAAACCAGAGACTAACATTACACTTCTTTACTAAGGCACTCAGACTTTGAGAGAAGATTAAAACTCGATACTCAATCTTACCACCAATTGGTGAAAGCGGAGATTGTTTTTATTAAACACACTTAATACTTCTTAAGGTGATTTAACTGAATAAAAGGTATCTCACAAACATGCAAAAACTCATTACTCTGCTAACAAGCAACTAACATTACGAGTTATCAGAAACTAAGGTTACATTTCCACACTTAAAGACACAAATAATAAGCAGATTTAAAAAAAAAAACATAGTGGCTTACCCTGCTACTGAGCTCCCTTCATCCTCGTCGGTGACTCCATGTTTTGGTTTTGATTGCTGCTTCACCATCGTGGTGCTCCCGTGCCATATAATTTTGGAAAGCTTGCAATTGACGCACTTATTTGTTTTGTGAAGTGTGGAATTCTCCCGCACTTGTGAGGACATCAGTCGAACTGTGTTCTTCGCGTCCGTCGTGTTTTATGAGTTGAATGTACCCTAGCCTTTGAAAATAGCGCTTTAGTTCGCACTCCACCTCGCTCTGTTATGCTCGCCGACTCGTACTGCCTGTGACATCACTGGCTTCCCTAAGTGCTGAGTGCCGCATAAATCGTGCGCACACACTGAATTGATGACATTTTTCGTACCCGACGCTTTTAATCATCAAATTTAGTCGATTTTATCGATTCGTTGGTGCAGCACAATATGATAGTTCATGTTGTTTTGTTTATTAGTAAAATCAATGCGGATAACTTGGTCAGCTTCATCTAGATGCTAATAATTGATAACATCATCATCACTGTTAACAGTTTTATGATTATTTTAATTGTTACATTTTTATTATAATCATTTGGAGTACAGTTGGAGCATTAAAGAAGAAAACATAAAAAATCTTATGTGCTATTTAAGGCAATTTTGCTTTTTTGAAACTTCATTTTTATTTTACTGGAAAAACAAGTTTAACCCCTGTATGGTGTTAGTTCAAGGTTATGAAATGTATGAACTGATGTGTCTCAGGAGCCATCAAATGGGAATATATGGTTATGAATGCATATAATGTGTGTTAGGATGTTGTGTTAACTAAATAGAACCATACTCCATTCTTTTTGGTGGTCAGGATTGAGTTAGACCCCGGGTCCAAATTGACTCGCAAAAAACGGTTAGTGATGCCAATTCTTAACATAGTATGAGGGTTAAATAAGAACAAGAATTCCTAAATGTGCAAGATTATGGTTATTGTTATTATTGTTACAATTTTTGATAGTATATTTATTATTGATAGTATTATTGTTATCATGATTGCTATCATGGCTTGAATTGTATTATTATTATCATTATTATTTGGAGTGCAGTTGATGTGTTTTTTTTGTTCATGTGTAAATATAATTATTTTTCGAACATTATTGAGGAGGAGGCTTTACTTGAGTTTTTATGGGGAGGTTAAATTATTGTATTGTTTGCAAATGTATGTACCTGTTGTCCACAATAGTTGTGGTCCAAGAATTGCCGCAGTTGACTTCTTTGTGGTTGCAGTTGTTGGGCAGCGAACTGATGCTGATGGTCGCCCCTCACAGGGTGACAGCCGCGTTCAGAATTCGCCACCAGGGCCGCGCTGAAGTCGCCACGCGCTCTTGCATCCCCGGAAGCCTCTCCATCATTTAGTCTCCCCGTGTTGTGACGTCTTTGGTCGTCACTGGGACTGAATGTGCAGAAAACAAACAAAAAATGGACTAGGAGTATGGTTAAGCGCACATTTGAAACGTTCATTATCTATCCGGAGGTTCATCCAGAAGCTAGTATCAAGCTGTCAGCGACACTGGATTTAAGTGTGCAAATGAGAGTCAAAGCGGAGGGCAAAGCGAAACCGTTGCGTTAGTGCTCCCAGAACTTCACGTTCTATTCACATCACAAAGCCGCAACCTGGAAAGAAAACCATTTGACGAGCGCCACGAGTTTGTAACTGGATTATCTGTTATTAGAACTAAGCCATTTTTTTTACTGCTGTTGGAGAATGGAGACTGACCTCGCCCTCAGACATACTTAGATTGATTCCATTGCTCCCTCAAGACCCAAAGGTTCCAACTAATCTATGAGACTTTTTGCATTTTATATAACCTCATCTGCGGAATCTGATTATACACTACCCTTTAAAAGTTTGGGGTCGCTTAGAAATTTCCTTATTTTTAAAGAAAAAACTTTTTTTTTGTCAATGGAAAAATGTAAAACTAATCAGAAATACACCTCATACATCAGGGGTCTGGAATCTTTTGACCCAGAGAGCAATAACAGCAATATTTTGGGGGGTGTTGGCGGGAGAGAGCCATTTCATATTTCAGCGACTTTTTCTTTCACTGTGTGACGTTAGATAATTTGATAGAATTTATAAAATAAGAATAATGCCAGAGGCTGTGTCCTATACCAACAAAGGTACCACCTTAAACCAGTCTCCCTCTCGCAATTAGTTAAGATCGTAGAGGTTTATTTTGACCTTCATTTTATTTCATAAATAACGGTCTCAAAATATTTTTAAAATTTACAATTTTTATTGAGTTATTCACTGTTTTGCAGATTAAAAGATTAAAAAAAATAATAATAAACAGTACACTTAAGGAGAAGTGTGGTGCTATGCACCATGCAGCGTTAAAAATTATGGTTAGTGGATTAAAAGTTCCAAAATCATCCCATCGCCCACTAGTCACATTCAACCCATCCCCTTTCCTAGCATTTTTCCTTTTTCTGTGTTTTCCAAATGTTTATGGCTGGGCTTTCCGGGAGCTACCAATGTCTCAAAAATATCCCAGGGCAGGTCATGAATCCAGTTTTTAACATTTCAAAAGAAGAGGAGTCCACTACTGTTCTGTCTCCAAGAAGACACAGTCTAGGTAATTTTGGGAAAGTATATTTCAATCTTCAATCATTTTCCATCTATCCATCCATTTTCTCATTAGGGTCGCTGGAGCCCATCCCAGCTATCTGAGCTGGGGACACTCTGAACTGGTCGCCCTAAACCCCCACACTGTGGGGCTGGGCACTAACCACCCACCCATCTTTCATTTATTGAATAATAATTTCCACCAGGTGCACCCGTATAACAAATATTAGATAATATTTAAAAAAAAAACACTTTTACTTTTTCGTCTACAAAAAAAAACAGTTGATCGTAATAAAAGAAAAATAATATAGTTTATTTTATACTATAACTTAAATAAACTATAGGTATGTAATGGTATAGTAAAATAAGAAAATGTATATGCTTTATTTCTTATTAAGGTTCTTATTTTAGTACAAAATGTAACCAGTAATGTAATTTTAGTATAAAATGTAAATAGAATATAGTAAGAAAAATAGATAGAGACAGACAGACAGACAGACAGAGACAGATACAAACAGAATATACAGGACTGTCTCAGAAAATTAGAATATTGTGATAAAGTTCTTTATTTTCTGTAATGCAATTAAAAAAACAAAAATGTCATACATTCTGGATTCATTACACATCAACTGAACTATTTCAAGCCTTTTATTATTTGAATATTGCTGAATTTGGCTTACAGCTTAAGAAAACTTAAAAATCCTATCTCAAAATATTAGAATATCATGAAAAAGTATACAAGTAGGCTATTCAACTAATCACCTGAATCATCTAATTAACTCGAAACACCTTGCGAGGGTTTCCTGAGCCTTAAAAACACTCAGCTTGGTTCAGTAAACTAAATCACAAGTATGGGGAAGACTGCTGATCTGACTGCTGTCCAGAGGACCATCATTGATACCCTCCATCAGGAGGGTAAGACACAAAAAGAAATTTCTCAAAGAGCAGGCTGTTCACAGAGTGCAGTTTCAAAGCATATCCACAAAAAGTCTGTTGGAAGGGAAAAATGTGGCCGGAAACGCTGCACAACCAAGAGAGATGACCGCAGCCTTAACAAAATTGTGAAGAAGAGCCGCTTCCAGAATTTGGGGGAGCTTCAAAGACAGTGGGCTGAAGCTGGAGACCAGGTATCAAAAGCCACAGTTCACAGACGTGTCCGGGAAATGGGCTACAATAGCCGTATTCCCATGGTCAAGCCACTTCTGAACTCAAGACAACGGAAGAAGCGTCTGACTTGGGCTATGGAGAAGAAGCACTGGACAGTTGCAGAGTGGTCCAAAGTCCTCTTTTCAGACGAAAGCAAGTTTTGCATTTCATTTGGAAGTCAAGGCGCCAGAGTCTGGAGAAAGGCTGGAGAGGAGCAAAATCCAAGTTGCTTAAATCCAGTGTGAAGTTCCCACAGTCAGCAATGGTTTGGGGAGCCATGTCAGCTGCTGGTGTTGGTCCACTGTGTTTCATCAAGTCCAGAGTAAATGCAACTGTGTACCAAGAGATTTTAGAGCACTACATGCTTCCATCTGCTGAAAAGCTCTATGGAGATGAGGATTTCATTTTCCAGCATGATCTGGCACCTGCCCACAGTGCCAAAACCACCAGTAACTGGTGCACTGACCATGGCATCACTGTCCTTGATTGGCCTGCTAATTCCCCTGACCTGAACCCCATCGAGAATTTGTGGGGTATAGTTAAGAAGAAGATGAAAGACACCAGACCTACAAATGCAAATGAGCTGAAGGCCGCTATCGAAGCATCCTGGGCATCAATAACACCTCAGCAATGCCACAGGCTGATTGCCTCCATGCCACGCCGGATTGATGCAGTAATCCGTGCAAAAGGATTCCCAACCAAGTACTGAGTGCATCAATGGACATTTTCAAATGTTTGATTTAGTTTTGCTGTTATAAAATTATTTTTTTACTTGGTCTGAGGAAGTATTCTAATACTTTGAGATAGGATTTTTGAGTTTTTTTCAGCTGTAAGCCAAAATCAGAAATATTCAAATAATAAAAGGCTTGAAATAGTTCAGTTGATGTGTAATGAATCCAGAATGTATGACATTTTTGTTTTTTTAATTGCATTACAGAAAATAAAGAACTTTATCACAATATTCTAATTTTTTGAGACAGTCCTGTATACTGAATAGTCCATAATAACATATTTTTCTGTCTGAAGAATGAAAAAAGATTTTTTTGCTGATTTAGAAATATAACTTAAATTCACTAGAAATATTTATTATAACGAACAATTCTGACAGCAAAACAAAGCGTGAGTATATTCCTATTTTACAACTTTTCTCTTTAATTTTCTAATTTCTTTTAGAGTTCAGTGAAAGAGTTTAATTTACATAGGAAAATAAATTTAGGGGAATTCTGAGAGGGGTTTTTTCACAATAAGACCCCTTTGGGATCTAATTTCCTCAAGCAGGCTCATTTTACTCTATTTTTGTCCAATCTCTCCTCGCTGCTCCCGATAGTGCTCTTTAGGGCATTATTTTTAGCCGAGGGCCAGCCCAAACTAGTGAAGCCCAGCATACACACACTGGCTGTTTGTCTGTGATGGATTATGCTTTTCAACAGCGTTTATTGTCATATAGAAACAAAATCACAATACTGGCACAGGACCAGAGCGGTTGACTCGGGAACTTGATTTAGATTTCAGGTCCTGCATCGGTTTCGTGTTCGTCTGCTTGAGATGATGAATGTTTTGAGCTCAAACCTCAGTGGAGTTTAAAATCTTTGAATGGCTTGGACGGGGTGGTCAAGATTTAAG
Organism: Urocampus carinirostris; assembly: GCF_059441175.1. NCBI lineage: Eukaryota > Metazoa > Chordata > Actinopteri > Syngnathiformes > Syngnathidae > Urocampus > Urocampus carinirostris. The sequence continues at coordinate 17,765,908 of NC_142363.1, read as the reverse complement.
AAGACATTTTTCTTTATGATTGATGAGCACCATAAAATGGTTCAAGATTTAGACGGTTATGGAAAGTCAACCATCCTCCTTCTTCCTACTGCTTTTTCCCCTGATTTTTGTACGAAGTAGTTTAGTTATATTTTAAAATAGTGCTGCAACAGAAGTTTGTATTATTGAATTGAATTGTCTTTAATGTCATCCATTGTGTTGCATTTACCACAACTGTTTTTTAGTAAATAAGTCACCGTGTTTAAAATGTGATACCAAGCTAAAAACGGAAGTGTTCTACATAAATATTTTGTATTTATTTGAGCTTCAAGTTAAAAAGTGTAATGAAATAATATTATTTCCGGGTTTCCCGAATCACATCCGATTCTGCCAGCTCAAAAACACAAAGACTCAGACAATGGCTGACGGGACTGTTGCATGTCCGATCCATCATCATCCATGTTGAAGGATTAAAAAGGCAATGCCTTTTCAATGCCGAAAATGAGTTAAAAAGACGGTTAAACAAGAAAAGTTAGCCTGAAAATAAATTACCTAATGAGCAAAATGTTCAGCAATCTGAACAACAATGTATTTTCTACAGTGTGGAAAATACATACAAGTACAGTTCAATTACTTTTCAAATAACAATGTATGATAGTTATCTTATGTGAAACATGTTCCAGCCCCTTTGTGGTCAAAAGAAAACAAAAACACCTCCACCCCCATGCATTTCTCCCATCACATAATAGAAACTATTTTACAACAACAAGCGGCTTGAAGGTCAATTTCTTTCCCACTCCTGGAAACAAAAGCTTGTCTATGAACATTTCAAGGTCAGAGGGCAGCAGACAAAACAAGAGCTCCTTCTTTGTTTACGACACTCATTACTTTTAATGGGTTACACTTGACCAGAGTGCCACCGCTTTCCTAGCCTATAGCCTGACAATTTGTCACCGCGATGACTAATTTTAGCTTTATTGTCGCGATGCAAGGATAGTTAAAAAAAATGAGTGAAAAGAACAGCCTTTGCAAAATATCCAAGACTTCCTGTCTGACTCCCTGCTGTGCACACTATGCCTTAGCATGCTGATATGACTTCTGGTCAAACAATACAGCAGTGAAAATTGAGCACATGTGTGACATCAATCTAACTCTGTGCAAACGTGGGAAAATGGACAGGAGGAAGTCGTGCCAAAAGCATGCTGACTCAAGAAAGTGCAACTTTACTCATTCTAAAGACAAACCATTATCAAGAACAATCACTGGCCAAAGTTTCCCCCCCAAGATTTTTTAACATACAGCCATATTTCAGGCTTCAAACTTAAAGGTAAAACCTTAAAATATGTTATAAGCATTAACAACATGTGAGACACAATTGTAAAAATGAACCAAATGTATTTAATATTTAGTTAACAAATAAAAAGGCATCGCAAAAATATTACCCCCCTTTGGGTTTACAGTTTGCACAAGTTCCTCTTGCTGCGATCACAGTCACAAGTATTTTTAGATATGTCTTTATGCATTTCGCACATCTTGAAACAGAGATATTTGCCGATTCTTCCTTATAAAACAGCTCAGGTTTCTTAAGGTTTGATGGTGACCGTTCATCCACAGAATTTCTAAGATCTTTCTACAAATGCTCTATGCGATTGAGGTCCGGACTTTGGCTTGGCCATCTTTATACCTTTATATTGTTTGTTTTAAATCAATCCATTGCAGATTTTGCTTTGTTTAAGGTCGTTGTCCTGTTGGAAGGTGGACATGCGTCCCATACTCAGGTCTTTAGCAGACTCCAACAGGGATTCTGCCAGAATCACCCTTTACTTGGCTCCATAACATCTTCCTATCAACCCTAACTATCTTACCAGTCCCTGCGGAAGAAAGGTAACCCCAGAGCATGATTCCTCCACCACCATGGCTGACAGTGGGGATGGTGTTTTCAGATTGTTGTGCATTGTTACTCTTATGCCAAAAGCAACGCTTTGCATTCAGCCCAAAGAGTAACATTTTGGTCTCATTTGATCGTAGTACCTTGTTCCACATGTTATTTGTGTCTCCCATGTGGCGTCTTGCAAACGCTAAACAGGCCTTTTATGGCATTCTTTCAGAAAGGCTTTTTGCCACTCTTCCAAAACAGGAAGATGTATGCAGAGAACAACCATAACTTGTCTTATCCACAGATTTTCCCACCACAGCGGTGTATACCTGAAAGACATCCAATGTGACCATAAATCTCTTGGTTGCTTCTCTGATTAGTTTTCTCTTCGTTTGGGCCTAAGGTTTAGAGGGACGGCCAGGTCTTGGTAAATTTGCAGTGGTCTAATGCACTCTCCATTTTGATATTATTGCTTGCACAGTGCTCCCTGTTGCGAAATCTTCTAGTAGGGGGGCAAACCAAGTTACTTTTTAAATGAAGTTGTAACTAATCCGTTATTGTTGTTATATTTTTATTGCTATTGTTAAACATTGTTATTATATAACTGTCACCGTCATATTATGCAAATACATCACAATCTGGACTTATTATTTATAAACAAATAAATATGAGGTGAATAAATATGTTGGTAAGGATGGTAAAAAAAATAAAAAAAATAAATGGGGATAGATTCACATAGCTATACATCTAAAAAAGAACACAAAACAGACATATTCCTCACATCTCGGAGTTAGGGCAGACAAATGGGAGCTTGATGCTGGAGGCATCTGGCTCAAGCTCCCGTACCTTGTCTTTTTAATGCACTCAGGAATGGTGGTCCTGCTGCCTGGGGGCAGACCCCATAAGGTAGCAGGTCTAAAGATACTTGTATGCCGGACAACACACACCACACAGCAGTCAGTTTTACCATGAGCACTGAAGAGAACTCATTTCATCTCATCTCATTAGCTACACCGCTTATCCTCAGTAGGGTCACGTGGGTGCTGAAACCCATCCCAGCAATCATCGGGCAGTGGGCAGGGGACACCCTGAACTGGTTGCCAGCGAGAACTATGTGATCATAATAGATACTCTATTTATACAATATGCTGAAAATGTATGGAACTAGCAATGATGATAATGATGATGGTAAAACAAGTGATGGAAGTAGTGATGATGATATTAAGGAAGAGACTGTGTATCCACAAGGCCAATGTAAATATGTATATTTTAGGAGTTATTTTTTACATATTAATACACAGAAAAGCTAACTGTGAGTCACAATTATTAATGCAGTCAAAGGGGTGGGATTTGAAAAGAATATGCTTCTTCCAACTTTCTTTCGAACATGTACGATAAATTGTTCGTATGTTTTATTTTCTTTTTTCGATTTGTCGTTTTGTTTTGGCTTTTGTTATCTTATGTTTGAAATGAAAGTTTCATTCATTCATTTAACTAATCACTGTTTTTCAGTTAGGCGCCCAACACTGATGACATCAATCTAACTCTGTGCGAACGTGCGAAAATGGGCAAGAGGAAGTTGTGCCTCGGCATGCCGACTCAAGAAAGTGCATCCTTTACTCATTCCAAAGACAAACTATTATCAATAACAATGACCGAGAGCAGCCCGACATGTGTGTAGTAACACGGCATGCTGAATAGCATCAAAAAACGGCCGCCCTCCCATTACAACATCTGGCTCCAATCAGCCGCGAATAAAAACATCTTTTAAATTCAAAGGCAGGGGCGACATCAAGCCCATTTTGTGGAACTTTTAGTGAAAACGTTGAACTTCTTTGAGGGCGCAGGTTTTTTTTTTTTATTAGTCGAGTTTGTTAGTTCAGCAAACCATCTTATATAAAGTTCTCCGGAATGCCCGCCGGCGATTTTCAACCAAGTCAAACAACGTTGCGACAAAGCGCTGAGGCCAACTAAAAATACCACATGGAGACAATAGTTTAGACGTCTGTTTTTGTGGCGAGGGTGCGAACACAAGCAGAGAAGCTGCAATGTGTTAACATTACACAAGGGGACAACCAGCTGCCAACCACTGTTGATATAACGCAACCATAATCGTATAAGCCGGTGCTTTTCAACAAGTGTGCCGGGGCACACTAGAGGGCCGTGTGACCTTTGTCTAGTATGCAGCAGGAAATTTGACCGATTTTATCTTTGCAAAAAAGCATGCCATCGTTCAGTATATTTGTTTTCTACCAGTGATAAACCGAGTAACTAACATTCATACATATCATTTGGTGAAAGTAGATAATAACTTAAATAGCTACATCTAACGAAATAAGTTATTAAATATACTGTCTACCTTATAAGCAGATAATTAATATACAGACTCATTATCTGCTCATAAGGTAAACAGTACATTTAATTATTTATTTAGTATATGCTCAGGAGGTAGAGCGCTCATCTTGGGATCAAGAGGTCGCAGGTTCGATTCCCGGCTCCTCCGTGTTATATGTCGAAGTGTCCTTGGGCAAGACACTGAATCCCTAATGCCCCCAATAAGCAGGTAGGCACCTTGCATGGCTGACTCCCTATTGGTGTGTGAGTGTGTGTGTGAATGAGTAAGTGTGAAGCACATTGTAAAGCGCTTTGGGAGGTCTTCAATGACTGTAAAAACGCTATATAAACGCAGACCACTAACCATTTATATACCTCAATTACCTGCTCATGTGGTAAAACAGTATATTTAACTTATTTTGTTTGATGAACGTGTTAAGGATTTCTCAGGAAACAGTCACAAATAAATCACTTCAAGTACCAAACATGCAGAAAATTTCACAGATTTAAATTATTGTTTTTTATTTACCGTACACATTTTTGGGGAATGTCGTACACTTTTCTTACTAGCAGACAAGTTTGCTTACTGTAAGTATTTTTATCTGTTATTTCTCTAGAAGAAACACTAGTTATCTTATCATAAGAAATACTTAATGACTTATTTTGTTTGATGAGGCGGTTTAGATTGCACTGCAAAATATAATGAAATAAGTCAAATAAAGTACAAATCATTCACATATTATTTTTTTTACATAAAGAAATTAAGAATATTGTATAAAATGAACGTTCCACTGGCAGATAGTTTTTACTCATCTCAGTATTATTTTTAGAGAAAAACAAGAAAAAAAATGGATTGTAAAGTTTGAAAAAAAAAAGGTTCAAAGTGACATCAATATTAACAAACAACATAAACAATTCGTATTACAGACTTGTTACATTGGAAGGGGATCTTTGCTGATTAAGTATAATTTTATGATACTCTATAAAAAAGGACTACAGTAAAACTTGAAAAAAAGGTGAAAAAAAATAATTCAAAATCCCAAATTATCAACCAAAATAAATAACCTGTAGTACGTCCTGAACCACTGTGACCACAAATGACAAGAAAAACTTAACGTCAATTCAGGCAACATAATATAAGCTTAAAAAAATAAACATAAAATTGGTGCCTGGAATTATTTTTTTTAAACAGTTTCAACTAGAGGTCGCTGTATGGTGTAGTGTAGTGCAACCTAAAACAAGTGCTAAAAACAAGGACGAATACAAACTATGAAGACTCAAAGTAACCTAAACGCATCATTTCACTCCTTGTTTTTTGCCTGAGGTTTTTGGGTACCATAGGAGCAAAATGGTGGCCGATAATGTCAGCTTCCTCTATGTGAGGCTCATGTGTTGTAGGATAAATGGCAATTTCTTAACCTATGAGTATTTTATAAAAAAAAGCATGTTACAATATATCATAGAACATGTATTTTTTAAAATGAAAACAAGTATGCCTAGGCACAAAAAAAGTTATGTGAGGCTCATGTGTTGTAGGATAAATGGCAATTTCTTAACCTATGAGTATTTTATAAAAAAAGCATGTTCCAATATATCCTAGAACATGTATTTTTTAAAATGAAAACAAGTATGCCTAGGCACAAAAAAAGTTGAAAAAAAAACTGATACAAGCCAATCATAACTATTACCTGCAAAACATACAATTTCAAAGAGAACTGGGAAAACACCTATGGTATCCTTTTTAAAAGTGCCATTAATTCAACATGCTTGCTGGAAAGTGTTGGTAGGTAGACAAGGAGTTGGTTTTCCCCGAGCCAGGTGACTGTGTTTCTTAAAGAACCTGAGAATGCTGAAGCAGCATACCTGTCGGATCCCAGCGGCGGAACTTCAAAGTCCCAAAACTGCTCTTTGGACCAGATCATAATTCACCCTTGCGGTTGCATTAAGAGCCTCTGTGCTTAACGCTTTCAGTATGTCTGGCATAAAACGTAGTCTAAGCGTTGGGGGGAGCAGATAAATTCCGGGCAGCAGGAAGGCAAAATTATCCTAATATATGGATTAATATCTAGTGATGTGTCCAGATAGTCAATAGGTGGTCTCAAACATCCCGTTTTTTAACCCAAACATGCCCTATTGAAAAGTTTCTGACCCTCCTGTGTCAAGAACCGGAACAGCAGGAGAACCCAAATGCGTGACGTTTCTCACACAAGCTTTTATTTTACGGGAAATGGGGCAGTCATGCATGTTCGATTCGGCGATCGTGGAAGACGTTAGGCAGCAGTCTGGCGTGGAATGGCAGAAAGCCAGAGGCCGACGAGATCGATACCAAATTGCACGAGCAGATATCGGACAGATGGGGTCAATACCGGACAGGACGGGACAGACAGGATTGATATAAAAACTGGATATCAAAATTAAACAGGACAAATAGATGGGAACGAAACTGTAGATCGATATTAAACAGGACAAAATAGACGGGAACAATACCGGACAGGAAACACAAGCAGGAAACCGGACAGAGTCTAAACCCACGCCTTGCGGGTGCAGAGGTTTGTTGACGGGCTGACAAACGGTGAGTGAGAGCACTAAGTCAACGAACTGCAGCTGGCACCACACGGGCGGGGCCAATTGGGTGCCATGGCAACCGTAACATCCTGTTGTGGCCGGGTGAAAATAACCTGCCACTGTATTGAGACAAACCATTAAAAACGTATCCGAAATAATATATTTTTCATCAATAAATTTATTGATGTTGTTTTTATTCACATTTCTATGTAAATTGAGTATAAAAGTACAAAGCTGCCCTTTAAAATAAGGCTGACAGAAAGGTTAGGAAAGTTTCATTTTTTTTTTCAAAATTTAAATAAACGACAACAAAGAGTTACAAAACAAATAGTTCTCATAAATGAGTCTTGAATTGGAATAAGTATTTGTTCAGGCCAGTGCTCAGGAGGTAATAGGAGCAAGATGAAGCTTGAGATTTTTTTTGCCTGTCAGATAATTTTACTCATTTTAAGTACCATATTTTCCGGACTATAGGGCGCACCCCAAAAGCCCAAATTGGCCAGAAATTGGAAAGTGCGCCTTATAATCCAGGGCGTCTTATTTACAGGAAAATATGGCGGATGGAATTCGAAATGCGTAGTCATAATTAAATGATATTGTAACTGTTCTGCCTTTGACAAACATAAAGAGTGGTCTTCGAGTGCCCTCCTTTGGTTAATTGTTTGTTGCTAAGATTAATTTTAGTGGTGGAACCAGATGTTTTAAATGAAAACATATTTTAATTTAAATGCATTTATTTATCATTTACACAACCCTCACTTTTACTGAAGTTAAATTCCATGCACCTTATAGTCCAGTGAACCTTATATATAACAAATATATCACAAGAGAATATTTTGGGGGGCTGCGCCTTATAATAGGGTGCACCTTATAGTGCGGAAAATACGGTACTTGTTTGCCAGCAAAGCAATAACAGTGACATGCAGTAAAAGAGGCAGGCGAGGGTCAGCCTCACCTGTCATCATGGAAATATATAATTAAAACTACAATACATCGTTCTATTTATTTAGTGTTAGAGTTTTTACTCATTTAACTTCACAAGTTTTGGATTTTCTTTGTCAAAATTGCTGAATTTTCACATGTTTTGAATATTATTGATACAATTAGTATGCAATGTATTACTGTGCACAGTGATTGCAAATGCAGAGGCATACAATTCCCTTGCCTCATGGCAGAGGTCAATAGTGAGACCAAAGCTTCTGATTGGACACATGACTCAAACCACAGAATTAGTAATAGCATAAGCAAGGTAAAAGCAAGTCAAACCATCTAATATTTTTTTTCTCATTACGTAACCTTTTTCACAATTGTGTATTATCTATCTATCGATACTTTTATTCAAAAGTAGCAGCACATAGTCTTCAATTGCAAGTAATCGTAATACAAGAAAACATGTTTTTATATATGTTCAAATTTATACACTGCTTTCCTGCTCTACCACTCAAATAATTAATAAGATGCAGGTTCATTTATTTGTAAATCTGACTGTGCCTCACTAGACATGAACCTTACCGCACATCACTAAGAAGTGATAGCTGTACTGCATCACTCCAGGGCTTTTGCTTGAATTATTTGCAGTTTTTGCTTTCTTTTGACCTCTACCAGTACTTCAGCCATTGTCTGGTGCCAGGTTAGATGCTAAATGTCATTGCACTTCTTTTCATTGTACTGTTACGATGCACTATTCTTGTTCACAGTTGCTGTTGTTGATTACAGAAAAATGGCAGTTCATTTGTTGTGAGAAAGTTTCCATTTGTTTCGGACAATTCAATGAACTTGTTCTTGCAGAGGTCTCACGGTACTCTGGGTTGCACTAGCACAGGGGTTGAGCGACGTTACTAAATTCAGCCACGGACTGAGACTGGAGGAGAAAAACAGTATTTCCAGGTGTTCCGATATGTTCTCTTGAGGGGTAGCCACGCTTGCAGCTCCACAATGACAGCAACTTGGATGGAAAGGTGAAAGAAATTCAACAGCGGGAAATGGCAGCATAATCCCTGGGGATAGTTTGAACGTTCTGAGAGGGCAGGCAGGAGTCAAAACAACAATCTTGCGATTGCCTGGCAGCCACTTAACCTCTTGAGTCATATCATTAGAGCAGTTTGGTTGGACTAGGGATCAAACCTGGGACATGCAAAGCAGATGTGATGACCACCGCTACGCTAAAGAACCTCCAGGAACCCCCGAAAGGCTCGAGGCACTCCGCAAGAGTTATTGAATGGCTTGCCGTTTGGGATTTGGGTTAAAATTAATAAAAAAGGCATGTCAAAATTGTATTGATTTTGACAGGGTGTTCATATATATCATCCAATAAAAAAATCAAATTGAAAGTTGCTCAAAAGTATGAAAGATTAAAGGGAATTTATGAGAGCACACTACTTACAACATTCTTATGAGGGCCGGACTAGTAAATTAATGACATAAAAATATGCTTTAGCTGGAAGGCTGGGGATCTTTTCGGAGGCTCACGATTAAATTATGATTCAGGGACGTAATATTTGATTATAAAAAGATGATAAATAAAAAAGCGAAACAACAATTTGATTCATTTCCACTGAAGATAATTTACCTTAGGGACACACGTGCAGACTGAAAAGTGATGAAAAATAACATACTGACACCAAATTAAATGATTGATAAAATTATTTAAAATTATTTCTGTGTTTTTATTTTTTTATGTTTACCTGAATATCGAAGCTTTGCTTTTAGATTTTTGTGATTAAGGGCTATACAAATAAACATGACTTGACTTGACTTAATTTAGTTATTCGTAATTGAGTAAAAGCAGTATACTAAATTGGAATCATTGCAGATATCAGTCTGTCACGGTCGCCATGACGACCAGTATGCCACGCCCCCGAACTCAAGCTGAAGCAGATCAGCTGATTGCTGTTCTGCTATTTAAGGCTAGATTTTGGGTTTGGCGGGTGCTGGTTCATTACTCATTATTCACAATCCCGGTCTGTTATGCCTTGTCCTGTTTTAGTCTGTTATGCCTTGTCCTGTTGAGTTCGTGCCGGAGGAACTCTGTATTGTTCTGTTTTGCCTCGGAGTATTGGGCGACTTTTATTTTATTAAATAAAACCTATGGATCGTCAACGCATTTGAGTTCTCCTTTCATGCCTCCTGCCTCCGTTCTGGTCCGGTCACCTTCCACGCCACCACGTCTCGTGACAGAATGAACCAGCCCACAAATAGAACTCAGCGAACGATCCCAGCGCGACTTGGGAGAGCTGGAGAGCGCAGTTCGGCAGGCGCCTACTGAGTTGGCCTTCCCTGCCCGTTCGAACCACGGCCCCGCCCGTCGTGGCCCTTGCTGTGCCTCGAATGGGGTCCCGGGAAGAATTGACGCCTGCCTGTTCGACTCTCATGCCTGCCTGCCCGACTCCCGTGCCGATTGCCTGCTATTCCGTCTCCCCTGCGTGCCAGCCCGACTCCGACTCTGCTGCCCGTCGGGCCGACTCCGCTGCCCGTCGGGCCGACTCCGACTCCGCTGCCTGCCAGCCCGACTCCGCTCCTCCTGTTTTGCCGGTTCTGATTTTGACTCTCTCATGTCTTGTCTGTTCTGATTTTGACTCTCTCATGTCTTGTCTGTTCTGATTTTGACTCTCTCATGTCTTGTCTGTTCTGATTTTGACTCTCTCATGTCTTGTCTGTTCTGATTTTGACTCTCTTATGTCTTGCCTGTTTTGATTTTGACCCTCTCATGTCTTGCCTGTTCTGATTCCGCCTGTCCTGTCTGAATCGCCACTTCTGAACCTGAACCCCTGAGCCTGACTCTTCTGAATCTGACCCCCCCTGAGTGCGACTCTTCTGAATCTGACCCCCCTGAGTGCGACTCTTCTGAATCTGACCCCCCTGAGTGCGACTCTTCTGAATCTGACCCCCCTGAGTGCGACTCTTCTGAATCTGACCCCCCCTGAGTGCGACTCTTCTGCATCGGCCTGTCCTGAGTGCGACTCTTCTGCATCGGCCTGTCCTGAGTGCGACTCTTCTGCATCGGCCTGTCCTGAGTGCGACTCCTCTGCATCGGCCTGTCCTGAGTGCGACTCCTCTGCATCGGCCTGTCCTGAGTGCGACTCTTCTGCATCGGCCTGTCCTGAGTGCGACTCTTCTGCATCGGCCTGTCCTGAGTGCGACTCTTCTGCATCGGCCTGTCCTGAGTGCGACTCTTCTGCATCGGCCTGTCCTGAGTGCGACTCTTCTGCATCGGCCTGTCCTGAGTGCGACTCTTCTGCATCGGCCTGTCCTGTTTACCTGTCCTGTTCTCGTCGGTTCTGCCTGTCTGTCATCCCCTGTCCAGTTGGCCACCAGACCCCCCCTGCCGAGCGCCGATTCCGATCCGCCCGACGCAGATGGCGCCTGCCTCTCCCCGTTCCTGCGTGTTCGGAGGAGGGAGCAGGGTTGCCCCAATCGCGATCGTCAACATTCCGGGGCGCGAGGTAGTAATTTTTTCTTTTTTTGGACCTCGGGAGCTGTCCCTTAAGAGGGGGGCTCTGTCACGGTCGCCATGACGACCAGTATGCCACGCCCCCGAACTCAAGCTGAAGCAGATCAGCTGATTGCTGTTCTGCTATTTAAGGCTAGATTTTGGGTTTGGCGGGTGCTGGTTCATTACTCATTATTCACAATCCCGGTCTGTTATGCCTTGTCCTGTTTTAGTCTGTTATGCCTTGTCCTGTTGAGTTCGTGCCGGAGGAACTCTGTATTGTTCTGTTTTGCCTCGGAGTATTGGGCGACTTTTATTTTATTAAATAAAACCTATGGATCGTCAACGCATTTGAGTTCTCCCTTCATGCCTCCTGCCTCCGTTCTGGTCCGGTCACCTTCCACGCCACCACGTCTCGTGACATCAGTCATAATAGAGGGCCACAAATGGGCCTCAAGAATTACTTTAGACAAAACATTCATAAATCAAAATTATTTTTCCAGCATTGATCCAATAGCATCCCTTTTCAAAAAGTAAAAGCAAGTGGTCTGGCATACAAAGAAAGGGGAAAGGGACTCTCATTCATGATTTGTGTGAATAAACCACTTTAAAAGGGAAAAGCCAAACATTTTTGAAATTCCTTCACAGGTCCAAAACTAAGGAAGTTCTGAACAGGAAAAACAGTCTGGATGGAGCGAGGCGATGAGGTCGAAACTCGGTGATGGATGCTCAGAATGCCTTTCAGGATCAAGTCAATGAGCCGGCGCGCATTGTGAAGTCATGTGTTAATCATTGAGGAACAGCGAAACATGATGACCTTCGGTCTGTCAGTCTTTCACTATTTAAGAAAGCAGAGGCCAGGCAGTCTGCTGACAACACTTTACGTAATCTTTCGGCAGCATTAAAGCGAGGCAAAAACACATAAGGATTAAGTGTCAATTGAATAGAGCTAGCCCAGAGGGCGGTGTCCATTCACGCCATCATTCCCCTGGCATTTTTCAATTTACAAGTCCATGTAAGACCACTGAGATAGACTTCAAATGCTATTGAGTGTGACCGAATACACTCGTGGGCTCCAAATGGCTCCAAATGTCTGAGGTAAATCATACAAAAAATGTCCTCGGGACAGGGATTTGGAGTAAGGGGACGATACCTGATACATGAGAAGCCCCATTGAATCATTTCTTTCTGTAGAGTTTTAATCTTGAGAAAAAGTTCAACAGTCAAATACTTTAAAAGCTTTGGGCCTTTCAGGTAGATATTTGGAGAAAAGAACAAAGACCAAGTAATAAAGTTTTTTTTTTTTTTAAAAAAGCATTTGGAAGTTCCTATTTGTTATTACTCTTGTCTGAGTCACAGCACTGGAAAAAATAAAGAAACACATTTTTCCATGTCCAAACTTTTTGTTCTGTTTGCAAGGTAATTTTTCTCATTTTAAAAGTTTTATTTTTCATTTTTGACAACATTTTATTCCTCAAACCTTGCCGCTCTATAAAACAAAATAGAAACAAATGTAGTAAAATAAGAAAATATAAAGATAAAAAAAATTATATGAAGAAAAATTTTATAAAACTACTTTTGTATATGTTATAATAGTTCTATTGGCATATATCTTTACTTGCTTATAGTTGTTTTGCAACCTTCAATTAATATATTTTTCTTTAAAGCCTGCAACCCTACACTGAAAGTCCAGAACAAATTGTGAAGTAAGTACAACAGAATGCAAATAATGATACGGTAATAATAAAAGGAATACTACTACATAATAATCCTTGTAGTAAAAATTAAGAAACCAAAAATATTCAAAAGACAAAAATATTTTTTCTCAGTTAGATTAAAGTTTTTGTTGCAAAATAAGTTTTAATTATTTTTATTAATAATTCTTTCAATATTTGCAGCTGTACTTGGTAAAAAGAATCCAGTTAGTTTGAAAAAAAGAAGAAAAAAAGTATAATGATAAATAGGTAAATAGGGAAATTATCATTTAAAATTAAAATGTTTTTCTTTTTAAGTGCACATTTTAATGAATGGCCAATCTCAAGTCTCACCCGGTTTGCATTGTAAGGGTTGTGTTACATGTAGATAAATACTAGGGGCCAAATGTGACAATATACTAATATATACTAATATATACTAATATATATATACTAATATATATATACATATATATATATATATATATATATATATATATATATATATATATGTATATATATATATATAATTCAATTCGACCTCTAAAATTTAATTATAACTAAAATACAATAGATTGAGTATTTGGTTCAACCTTTAATTTTTTTTTTTTAAATAAATAAAAAATTTAAATATATCTTCTACTTGTATTTCATGGCGATGACAAATAAATGTTGTCAATTGTTGTAGGCAATTAATGAGTCGCGAGGACACATTGGGTTGAAAATAATTAGAAGAGAGACCAGACTAGCAGTAAATGATGACTGATTGATTTCTCCCTATTAAAATCAATATTTAGCTCAGGAATTCATTAGAAAAAAAGACTTAAGTATTGGCACCAAAACAACAGTATTATGCATACCGTATATTGCAGTTTTCTATGGGAAGCTGATTTAGGCAAAACTCAATTTGACCTGAAACGATATATTATCATTATAGTTTTGCCATTTTCTCTTGGTGGGCTGGATTCAAAAGGCTGCATGTAGCCTGCGAGCTGGAGTTTGCCCACTCTTGTTCTAAAAAATATTCTTTGGACTTACGTGGTCCTGATTCGCGGTGGATCTGTTGTGGAGTGGTTCACTCCAGTCCTCCCTTGCACATTGGCACAGGGGGCCAACAGCTTTGGTCTCTCGCCATTCAACATCCTGCTCGCCAGGTTTAACCGGGTCAACTGTGGAGGGCAGAGAAAAGCTTTAACTATATCGAAACAGCATTCTCATATCATCATAATTATGTATTGCTGGGGATGGTTGTAGAGCAGGTGCAGCCTTTACTGTATTCTATGTAAATAAAATAAAAAACATGCATGAGAGCCAATTAATCACTGAATTTTTGCAGGACAAGAGTAATTTCTTTATGTTTACAAAGTTCTCCCTTTGCCTCATCGAGTGATTTAATGTCTTCTAATCTCTGCCTTTAAAAAGACTTCACCGCACAGGTCGGCTTTGCATCGCAGAACAAATTGCTGCCGTGTCCTGGTCGAACTTCTCGAAGGGAATACAGTAAACACCTTTCAGAGAGACAGAATAATGTCCAAGTGGCTTAACTGCATTCTGTGTGGTCTTGTGTCATCCTTAAAAAAGTCTGACAGAAAGCATCCAGCAAAGCTGACAAGTAGCAGAACGAAGAGCAGCTGGAGGTGCTGACGGGCTCAACGCACCGACAGACCATCCTAATGCGGGAGAAGTTAGAAACAAGAAACATCCCTTGTTCGCATTCCAGTATTTACAAGCATCAATTACCACCAAATAGCTTGTTGAGAGTCAACAGAAATCACCCCCCATGGCGCATCTGATAATGAGACCGCACACTAAGCACACTAAACGTGATGCTCCGCACGGACAGTTTCAAATCCCGAAGACCAGAAGCCGCCCCCGCAAGAAGGGGGTGTGGGTGAGACCCTCTGGCTCTGAGAGGCCTGCTGAGAAACCTGATGACGCCGGTCAGTAGGGGGGCAGGAAAGAATTAAAGAGAAATATAAAAAGACCTCACAGAGAGGTAGAAAAAGAGAAAGACACAAAGAGAGAAGAACAAGAAGGATAACGAGGGAGTGACAGATATAAGAAAGACAGAGAGCCTGGGACAAAGACAGAGAGAGAGGCAGACACACAGTGACATAAAAAGACGAAGAGAGAGCAAGACAAAAAGGTTGACTGACTTACCAGGAAGAGTAACAGAGGAATATACATAGAAACAGGGAGAGAGAGCCAGAGAGCCAGATAGACAGAGAGAGCGAGCCGGAGAGCCAGAGACAGATGGACAGAGAGGGCGAGCCGGAGACAGACAGACAGACAGACAGACTGACGGTCAAAGGAAGAGTCAAGGGGAGAGTCAAAGATAGAGATAGAAAAAGACGAAAACAGAGAAAGTGAAGGAACAAGAGAGAAAGGGAGAGACAGAAAGTAAAGGAATATATAGGATTGAGACACACAGAGAGAAAGACACACAAACACGCCCATGTGTGTTACAGAGAGACACTCAAACAGAGAGAGACAAAGACACAGTGTAAGAGAGACATGGAGAGAGTGAAAGTGAGAGAAAGGAAGAGCAAGAGGGAGGGAAAGACTCCTGCATAAGGGCCACATTTGTCTTCCTTCAATGAAACAGTTTTCATTAACCAAACAACCTGTCCATTTTTTCAACACAGCCTCCCCGAGGGAGTCAAGAAATGTCGTAGGGAACGTACATGTCGCGTCAGAATGTTGATGTGACTGGAGCTGCCATTGCTGTGAGCGACCTGTTTGTCTGCCAACTTGCGGAGGGCCGAGATGAAGGCCTGCTGGTTAGACTGCGCCTGGACTGTGAGAGAGGTCGTCTCCTTCAAACCTCCATCAGAACTCGACTTCAATTTACTGGAACTGTGCAGTTTGGGCACTGAGATGATAACAGAAGACGTGATTTAAAATGGAGAAAATATTAACAATGACAATGACCCATCGAAGTGGAACTCAAAGAAAAAATATCCCTCTCCTGGGGCAGCCATTTTGAGGCTTGCTGTCGAGGGATGGTAAGTCTTCAGCCAAAGACCAATGCTGTTTGTGCTTCTAAAAGCAGGTAAACTGATGGCTGACTTGTCATCATCCCATCATTTACTCTCAAAATGTGAGCAAATCCACTACTTCCTGAATTGAGAACCACTGCTGTGTTTCTAGCCTTTCATAATTGGACTATATGATTAATCCAGGTGGATCAATTTGTCCAATCATGAAGGACAGGAGATATGAGGTGCTATTAAATTCTCAAGGTTTCTTCATTTTCCTTATGTTGACGTTTTTGAGTTTTTCCTTGCCCTCATGTAGGTTTTAGATCAGGGGATGGTGTAATAATAGTCTGTGGTTTTCAATAATCTGTGGTCTTTGCAGCATCTCTCCTAGGGAACACCTTTGGCATCTTTTAAGTATTTTCAACCAGTTTTTCATGTGTAGGAAAGATTGTAAAGGGACAGTCTGCATTATTTGACGACTAAATGTCGCTGCACTAAGTAGTGCAACTGAAAATGAGTGCTACAAAACACAAGGAAGAAAAACCATGGAGACAAAGTGAACAAAAAACACCTACGGGTTTTTAAAAGAATGCACATTTAAATTACAGTTCATACATTTTTGCTTATTATCAAAATCTATAAGTTTTTTTTAAATGAATGAGGTTTTTTACCACTAGGAGGCGCTATATAATAAACATTGTCCCTTCAACTGTATTTTAGGAAGGAGTTTGAGGTCAATAAACAAACAAGAACAACACCCAAACAAATACCACAAAACTGAAGTGTTTACCTGGGCCTACAGAAGTCGGTTGAGAGAGTTTCTGGCTATATATGTGTAGAGCACCAGTAAAGGAAGAACGCGAAGAACTCGAAGTGACGGGCGGGTAAGGCGGGATCCTCCAGAGAACCTGGGTAGGTTGGCCTGTCAACGCAGGTGGAGAAGGGGTACAAATGTGAGACTCTTCGAGTGTCTCGTTTTGGCGGATTTGGAACTTTGCCAAGGACTGAGTGTAGGACGGAGGTTGCGGGGGAGGCGGCAGAGGTGGCGGATGATGACGAGCCAGAGATGAAGAGATGACGGAGTAGCCCTGCTGATGAATATGGGGGAAGTCCGAAGTCACGGGAAAGCTGGAGCGCCTTTGAAAAGCCGGAACTTGCGGATGGACCTTCGCATGTCCAAATCCGGTCAGCCGGGCCTCGGACAAACAAACGGCTTGTTGACTTTCGACGGCCTTTCCATCTGCGTCGCTGGCGACTTTTCCTATGTAGGGCGTTGATTCCGACAAGCTGGAATCTTCTTTGGACACAGGCAGAGCTGTTTGAAAAGAGAAAGAACCCAGAGCTCCTTTATCACCAGTAAGCCATTCCACGGCTCTGACACACATTTATTTTCTCCAAATGAGATCTACTCCTTTGAAAGTGACCCTCATTTCACCCTGGATGACTCAATCTTCTTTTTTTTCTTGAAACAGCAAAATTTCTGTTTACTGTGCTTGAATGATAAAACATTAAACACAAACCAGACCGAGAGTAAGAGAAGCATGGAAAATAAAAAGCATTGGACTCACTTTTGGAAGTCTCTTGCTCTTTGGAAGCCTGGACTTCTGAAAAGGCTTTTTTAACACGTCGGACTTTCGTACCGAGGAAGACGGTGGCTGATTTATTTTTCTGCGTGTAGAAAGTCAGTACTTCCTCCAGATCGCTTTCACTGTTGGGGAGAAGGATGTGTTTTGCAGATTGCGTTCGCTCTGTTGGATCCTGTCAGTTGACTGACCTCGCAGTGGTGATGTACTCGTGAAACACATTGGCGGCCACACATTTCTCCACACACTTCTGTTGTTTTTTCACAATGTGCTCGGTTTCCTGAGAAGATAAGGAAACAGAAGTCGCACAGAAGTCTCACAATGTCTCCTGTGTTTGGAGGAAACCAAAGCACCTTTTCGTAACATTGGATAAAAACTCCGAGTTGGTGCGACAGAATGCGTCTGCGGTCTTGGACTGGGAGTTGGTGACTAGGCAGAACCACCTCAACGTCTTGTTGGAGGTTGCTGGCAGCCCTTCTCAGGAAGCGAACTATGAGCTCCTGCGCACACACACAGTAGGAAATTCTGGCATACGGCATCGAGGGGTGATATGCTGGGAGCAAGTTTTCATAAGGAAAGACCGTACGCAGGGTCATCGGCACAGCCCAGGAAATCATAGTTTGCTCACTGCCTACTCATCGTCAGCTTGAGCTACTGCAGCTGAGCCAACAACAATGTAAATGACTCCTCTGACCACAGCAACCATCTCTTTGACCTTCTCCCTGCCTACCTACTTATCCAGCTACATATCTATCCACGAAGCTATGTTTTGATTATCTAAATAGTCTACATCAGGAATCTCAAACTCAGTTTAGTTTGGGGTCCGGATCCAGCCTTTATGTTCTTAAGTGGGCCGGATCGGTAAAAAATGGGCACATCATAGATTTAGCTTTGTTGTTAGCTTTATCATTCAGCCTACATCTGTAGCCTACCCAACAATTTATAATGGCGGATGATAAGGAATTTTTTCGAAGCACAACACATTTATTCACAAAAAATGGAAATAAATAGTTTCATGCTTGCAATTGAATGTTTAACAAATTGTCTATTGTATTTAAACGAATGCAGTTTTACATTTGAACCAACTCACTACCCCAAACAAACTCAAGTGGGAGCTATAAATAAAATAACGCTTGCCTCATTGTCATGCTGTTATGAAATAAGTCAAAACACACACACACAAAATAAGACTTTTAGCAGTGAACGGGCAACAAGATCATATATAACTACCAAGCTCAGCCTACTAAGCTGAGACTGTACCACACAATATTGTCTTTAACATGAAACAAGATCCATCTTATTTTTAGATAAATGTTTTAACAAATGGCGTGCCAACAAACCTTGTATCCCTTTATCGCTTATTGCAGTCCTGCAGTCTACTTCTGCTGTCTACTGAAACTTGACATATTTTTGCCTTTACTAGTGCATCAATAACGGGTGTCAAATCCTGAGAGAAACCTAGCAATGTTTGACTGTTGTTCACTAAATAATGTTAAAATCTAGAAACATATTTTGTTTCTAATGAAAGTTGAGGGTTGGAGCTTTCTTTTGATAAGTTCTATGCCTATATAGCTACAGAACAAAATGTTCTCTAGGCCTTCAAAAATGAGCCAAAATGGCAAAAATTGGCTGACACTGGTTCTTCTTATTTAAGAGAAACGTCTGGCATTGAATGAGTAAATGACGATAATGACATATTCTAATTCTAATATTGTAGGTGTGAATACAGTACTTCTGTTTTTACTTTTGAATAACTTGGTTAAAAATATCCAAACAAGAATGTTACTGCTGATGAAGATAATAATGATTCAAGCCATAATTCCAGTAAAGAGACATAACTTTCCAAAAAGGCACATTTCTCAAGAGGCCCCTTTTTCCTCCATGTCTTCAATTCGACCACAGTCAGGGCACAGATGAGTAATAATTAGGGGAAATCTGGCAAACGCTGATACATCAATAGAAGACAATGTTCCATCCTGGGTAATGTATGACACTCCTGTTCATTAACAACGACACCACTACTGAGATATTTGGAATAGTTTTACCATTTGGTCATTATCCTTTTCTGCCCAGGCTGGCATGCCTTTTAACATGCTTTCTGCCAAAAGTCTTTGTTGAACCCGCTGGAGGTAAGAAGAAAAAGTCATCCGGGCCTGGACTTTACTGGGTGGGAGACAAAAGATGGGGGTGGAAAAAGAAAGCATTGCAGTGAGGTGAAATCTGATACAACTATAGTATCAAATGTACCATTGTGTTATGATGAATAATGGGGCCGGTAATGGTGCAGTACCAGCATGCAAACCATTAAAAAAAACATGCGAAAACTATGTATAACAGGAACAGTTGGGTAGATAAGCATTTTGATCTCCAAAGTTCAAGCTTAAATGATTCATTAGTTAAAAATCAGGTCTTTTAAAAAGTAAGATTTGTTTTGACAGAATCAGACATAACTGTAACAAATGAAAAGGTAGCAAGATGTCCTCAGCTTAAAACCCCCGAAATAAACCTGCCCAAGAAATTGGTTGTTTTTTCTTTTTACATCTTTTAGTAAAATAAAGGAGTGACACTTGTATCCATCCATTATCTGCACTGCTTATCCTCAGTAGGGCCGCAGGGGTGCTGGAGCCCATCCCAGCTGTCTTCGGGCAGTGGGCAGGGGACACCCTGAACTGTTTGCTAACCAGTCGCAGGGCACACAGAGACAACTCATTTGCCCATTCACATCTAGGGATGATTTGGACTGGCCAATTAACCTGACATTCATTATTTTGAAATGTGGGAGGTAACTGGAGTGCCCGGAGGAAATCCACGGAAGCACGGGGAGAACATGCAAACCACACAGGGAGGTTGCGGTAGCTGGACTTGAACCCTGAACCTCTGCACCGTGGGGCTATGCGCTAACCACCCATCCGCCGTGCCGCCTTAATGCGTTAGAATCCAGTGCTAATTATATGATAAAACACCAGCTTGGTCCCCATTTGGGGAACATTTGCTTATTTGTTAATAAAAAAAAGTTACTGTGTTGCACAGGGTTGGGTAGAGTTACTTTAACTTGATTACTTTCAGTTACTTTTGTATTACTCCAATACCAAATATGCTAATAAAAGGCAAAATAAACTAAATATGAATAAAATTATGACTCACAACACGTGGTGAGCATTCTCTCCCGGCTTTGATCTCTTTGATCTCCGGCAAAACTAACATAAAATGCGACAGAAACAAAATAAAAATAAATCCAAACAGCTTGCCAACATCATTTTTGCCGTTCCATGTGTTCCGTCACTCCCCAAGCCTGCACAGAATTTAGTAATTTTATTCATATTTAGTTTCGTTTGTCTTTTATTAGCATATTTGGTATAGGAGTAATCCAAAAGTAACTGAAAGTAATCAAGTTAAAGTAACCCTACCCAACCCTGGTGTTGCATTATAGAAAGCACAAGCCTATTGACGACCTTGGTGTCACTCTTGTGCCAGAGTCCCTCTGTGAAACCCCCCGTTACTTATTTGCCCTTTTACATTTTATCAAATTTAGTGCTTAAAAAGGGACATGAATAATTTTGCTTTAATTCTTACTTTTTCAAAACAAATTTCATGACATGTATTGGATCCAGACACAGTATCAGTCGATACTTGGACCAAATTAATCAGTTATTAATCATCCTGGCCCGCCTTCTCTGCAAAATTTTAGAAGTGCCACCCATGAGTCATAAATCTTCCTCCCCAGACCACAAAACCCAGATAAAAACCCAAACTATTTGTCCATAAAATGCATTAGATTATTTTTTTAATCACACTTGAAAAAAGTCATAATGGAATTTTTAAATGAATTACACTGTCATAAATCAACCAAGAAGTAAAGTAAAATTGTAAAACAACTTTCAGTGGATTGAGAAAACTTGGTGCGGCTAAAATTATCTGCCATTCGTCATGTCAGATAACTTTGCTGATGTTAAGGTTTTCTTTACTTTTCAGCATGAAAAGTAAAATATATTTAGATTATTATAAATATAGAGCGGACGGCGGATGAGCGGTTAGCATGTCCGCGGCACAGTTTTCAGGTCATGGGATCAAATCCAGCTCAGTTCAGGGTGTCCCCTGCCCACTGCCCAAAGACAACTTGGATGGGCTCCAGCACCCACGCGACCCCACTGAGGACAAGCGGTGCAGATAATGGATGGATCGATATTATAAATATATGCTAAACTGATGAATGTGTATTCAATATATATGTTTAGTTGGATATTCATAGTCAAACAAAGTAAAATGACTGTAAACAAGCTAAAATAAAGTAAAATAATATGTATAACATACAGTGTGATCAAAATCACATGTAATTTAATTTAGATGATTTTTCATTAAAAGGAATACAGAAGTAGGTTAAAATGAGTACAAAGAAAATATATTCTATCGTGTCATTAAATTCTGCTGATTCTAAGATTTTTTTTTTAAAAATCTAATGAAATATATGCTAATATTATAAAAATAATAATCAGTTAATTTGAAATATTTACACTATTTCTTAATAAGTTGTTTCGTTAGAACTTTTAAAAATGATAGTTAGAAAGTCAGTGGAACAAGGAACTTTGACTTGGGTTGTTAATTTTTTTTACAACATTTATCTTTCTACACAGAGCAGATTTGTCAAAGACAAGGCCCACGGGCCACAGCCAGCCCCCAAGAAAGTTTTCTTGGGCCCCTGAAATGATCTTTAAACCTTGGTACCTTAAGGGTTTTTTTGGCCACTTTGCGGGCATTTTTGGGGTCGTTTCGGTCATTTTTTGGTCTATTTTCATTTTAATGTTCGCTTATTGATAACTTTGTACAGTAGTCGTTTTTTGGTTGTTTTTTTTGGGTTGCTTTATTGGTCAATTTTCTAGCAGCAAGGAGTAGACAAAAGGAGCTATTGGCCTTTCCATCTGTTTAACTATGACACACCTGATGTAGAATTAATTACTCATTTGACTACTGGTCTCAAACAAATAGAAAAAAGTCGAGCGTGAGCAAGTGAGCCCGACAATTAAACACGTGAGTCCGCTTGGAACATGACCTAACCTGATATCCCAGCCCTGATGGAGGAAGTGGAGCAGGTTGATGTGAGGCCGGCTGCCCAGCGTGGCGAACCGCGAGCCTTGAGAGCCAGTCGCTGGCGAAACAACTTGTTTTTCTTGCTCGGCGATCAAAACCTTTTGCGAGAAGGGCCTTAAAACGCGTTTTATCTTCTCCTTTTTCTCCCGTATGCAGTCCTCTCCCTCCAAGCTACTGCTTTCCATCAGGCAGGCCTTGGGTCCCTTCCCTGAGGTATGCAACATTGTGAGGGGAAGACATATGTCAGTTGCATCACCAAAGCGAAAATATATACACACACACACATCCTCAAAATAGGCTTTTTGTTTTTGTAGCAATGACATCAACTCATTCGGAGCCATATTTGGCTAACCTTAGAGTGACGCATAGGAGTTTTTTTTTCGTTGGAATCAAAAATGCACTCCAGGCTTCAGTTCTGAGTAGGGCTGGGCGATACTGGGAATTTTGGTATCAAACCGATCAGAGTAAATACAGGGTAGCGTGGATCGATACCAATGCTTTTTGCTTGGAAGCATTATGTTCATTGAATAATAGAACAGTTCCCCCTTGAGTATGTTTATGATTACAAAAAAATAACAACACAAACATTCTAGGCACTAAAATATATATATTTTAATAAATAACTATAGAAATAACATAAAAATAAATACTTCTATAACACCTATTTTAGGACAAAAGCCAAGCGAGTCAAACCAAAAAAGCAGCAATGTAACGAAAATACAAATACTGTATAACAATGTCAACAAGACAACTAAAAAAAATACAATTTTGACAAAAAAGACACAACGAAGTCATTTCGTTTCTGTTGCCATTGTGAAGACGGATATAGAAATTTTTGTTCAGTAACAGTAACAAATTTCCATTTTGATAAGCTTATTCTGTTTTTAAGTATTCATAGGATGCCAGTTCCTCATTTTGACTCACTGTCATTGTTTTGGTTATTACATCATTGTCGCTCTTGGCCAATTATGTTGTGTTCTTCAATCTTCCACAACCATTAGTACTGATGTTTTTGGGAGCCTTGAAGATTTATAAAAAATAAAGGGCTCAGAGGAGTGATCTAGGGCGGGATGGAATCGTCTTATCTGAAAGCTGCTCTCCCGGTCCTCCTTGCTAGTTCAAGATCCATTGATGTCTCCTACCCATATTTAGAGTGTCTATTGGCTCATATCTAAAGAGCAAAGTTAGACTTCACACCAAAAACCACGGCAAAACGAATATATAAGTGCTGTATCTGAGTCAGATCAGGAGGTTTCTCCTGCTACTGGTAACCATGGAAATCAGTACTCTTAGTTTAACATAGGGGAGCAAAACCCTACCGCAAAAAGCGGCCCGTAGAGGAATGGACACCTCCAAGCTGCCCAAGAGACACCACAGGAAGTGGTGCCCCGACGATCCTGGGCAGTTAAGGGATCCGTGAACCATTAGTTAGAGGTTAAACTTAATATATTTTTGGTCGCAGCTCATTGCTATCTGCAGTGTGAGCTTTTTAATGTAGCCATATAAATGTGTGGTGTTGCCACAATGGCAGACCACTTTTACCACACAAATGACACCTGGCATTGTCTTTTTCTGGAGTTAAAAAAAAGTCCACATCGTACTTCCTGTTTGCCAATCCATCAGTCGTTCTAACACTCTCCATTGCCCTCTCTTTTGCCAGGCAGGCTGGATGCAGCTGGCCAGCTTATGGCCAGGTACAGTGAGGGGCTAGTCAAGTAGTCATAAAAGTGTGTCAATCACCTACTTGAGCATAGATTTAGAGCAGGGATGTCAAACTCAGTTTGGCTCTGAGGCTGGAGCCAGACCTTCTGGTCTCAGGCGGGCCGGATCAATTAAAGAATGTCAACTTCAAATTGCTAGCTTATTGAAGTTTTTCATTGTTATCCTTTATCAATCAGCTTACATTACCTACCCTACACCGATGACAAGCAACAACACAATACATTTACATACTTGCCCACACTATTGCTTGAGGTGTTAGACTACCTCCTCTTGGCCCTTAAAAAGCCTACTGTTTTTTAAAAGCAAATCTACCAATTTTTTAATTTCAAACAACAACAAAAAAATCCTGACTTATTTAATTATATGGCTGCCTTATTTCAAAGTGTGGCTAAGTCTTTGTGCGTGAATAAAGCGCTCCAAAAATTGCATTCGATTTCCGTTTTGGTAATCGTTTGCCTCTTCTGCTTTTAAATAAGCCGATTATGTTTTTTTCTTTAATATCCTGGAGACGGATTGTTTTCCGCGCGTAAAAATAGTGTGCGTGATAAAGTCTACTGCTTTTAATGTCAAAATTAATATTAATTAATATTAATTAATTAATATTCACAAACAATGGTGAGCAAAATAATTCCATGTTTGGCAACTAATTTATTAAATGGTTTGATTTAACCTACAACTGGCTGGCAACCAGTTCAGGGTGTCCCCTGCCCACTGCCCGAAGATTGCTGGGATGGGCTCCAGTACCCCTGCGACTCTACTGAGGATAAGCGCTGCAGATAATGGATGGATGGAGGTTTTGATTTAAGAGATGATTGAATGAAGTATTATACCTGAACCAACTCACCACAATAAACAAACTCAACACTGCCCTCTGGCAGGAGGAGAGAACATTTTGTTTGAGTTTATTTAAAAAAAAAATCATAACTTTTGGTAGAAGGGGTCCCCCACCTTTTTCAAGCTGAGAGCTTCTTTTTGTAACAAATAAGCGCAAAGGGCAACCATTTTGATATTAATTTATCATGTTATTACTATGTTGTTACATGTTATTACTTTAATTATTGGAAGTGGGGTTAAATAGAATCAATCAACGACTAAAATATAATTTTATCAGAAAATATCAACGACCCAGCACTGGTGAGGTACTTTCAGAACAGGTCTGCAGGAACCTCAGCTGTAATTAGGGGGCATTATGGTGCCTGTGGACACCACGTTGGAAACACCAGGCATAGAGACAAGCTTCCTTTTTTGTCATAAACAGAAACTTATAGCAAGCTGGATCAAATCATCAAATGGGTCGTGAGCTGTTTGTTTGGCATGCCTTATCTAGAGAGTTGCAGAGGGCGAGAGCGAGACCGTGCCATCTTGGCATAAGACCAGTGCTCTGAAAAAATAGGTGCAAGAGCAAAGTATCGAATCTCAGGACATTAGTATTAATCTGAGCCAAGTACTTGCTTAATATAGATAATATCAATTTTTGGATAGATCCGCCCACCCCTAGTTCTGGAGTGGCATAAATAAGGGCTACCCAATTTCTGCTTTCCAGCGGCAGATCGGTGATTCAGCTGATGTCGTCTTCTCTTACGGGCCTCCAGAGAAGGCAACTTCCTCTCGTACTGAACGGCATTGTAGCCACCAAGCGTGCCTGTCGGCAGCTGCGCATTCACCCGCGCATTCCTTAGAGAAAGAAGAATACGTGTCAACACAACCGCGGCGACAACAACAATATCCAAGATTTATGCAGGAATTAGCCATTCTAAAAAGATGCCGCGGAACAAACTCTGAGAAGGATTAGCAAGTTCGAGTCGTTTTTCCAGATGTTGACATGACTGACAGCGACGGTCCCCAAGGAGAAGGGATAATTGTTAAATAATAACAGTCGCTGTTGCAATAAAGCATTGAGCGACCGCAGAAGGGAGAATGGTTGCGTATTGGACATGTGACATTAGCATAATTTTTGATAAAAAGAATTCGCTTTCCATGGAAGAATGATTTACTTCCCGTTTCAGAAAAACTCATTGAGTCAAATGTTCCAGCTGTTGAGAGGAAGATAACAATGAAGAAGGTGGTCACAGGTAACACATAAAACAGGGGTCTGAAAATCGTAACCCTAAGGATAATAGTTTATTTTTCATTTCAATATTGTCACATTTTAGGTGATATTATCCAATGTTGATTAATATTTATTAGATACAATAATAACCTGGCTTTTAAACAGATGTTATATATGGTTGTTGTGACCTCTGACACAAGTACATCATCGGACTGGGTTGTATCTGAGCTGGAATTGCCAAAGGTTTTTCTGTTCCATTTTGTGAGCGCAATTTCAACAAACTTTTTGATTTTTTTTCCAAAATTACTGCATTTCCAAAACTTAGTGTAATGGAAACACATAGAATGTGAGAGCAAGTTTCCGATGATATAATTGTGATTGAAACTGTTATTTTGTATATTAAATGTTTTACAGTATCAGCCTTCCTACATTGATGCCACTTCGAAAGCGGGTATTCTGGAAAAATTGAGAGTTTATCCTCCTTCTTAGCTGCTTCTCTCACCTACCCAAGACAAAACAAACTCCACACTGGAATCTGACTGCTTCCATAAACTAAAGGAGAGATCCAGCCCCCTGATCCTGACCACAATGGAAACGCTTACCTTCCATGGAAAAGTCTGCTAGCCAGCATCGAATTCAATGATGTCTTGGACTCCAGATATCCACTGAGAAATGGGAGATAATGACAAAATCTGAGTGTTTTTAACGGAAAATGACCGCTTTTGTTGTTATTAATGGTTAAAAAAAAAACAGTGTGTGCAGTGAGACTTTGTGTAGTATGCCTAAAATGCCAAATTTATCTTTGCAAAAATGCATGCTTTTGTTCAGCATATTTGCTTTCCTCCATTGATCTGCCGAGTAACTAACATTCATCCATATCAGTAGTTGGCAGCAAATTACTATTTTATTTATATTTTTGGCTACCAATTATCTGTTCATAAGGTAGTACATGGAATAGAGGTAAGCTCTTAAACCGATCCTGAAATTTGTCAATTATTACTTTTGGGTTGGATAATTTGAAAGAAAAGGCAGTGTCCTTTTCTTTTAAATTATCCACCCATCATTGTTCTTTTTTTTTTCTTCGCGTCAAACAATAGATTCAGTCCCCCTTCCTCCTACAGCCCCCCCCCTCTCGCGCAATGCAGCTTGCGCTCGGCCCAGCGTGCTTGGAGACAAGGAAAAAAGTAAAGAACAGTGACGGGTGGATATCCAATTATTATTGTATCTGTGCTTGGAGGATCTACACAATCATTTAAGAAAAAAAAAAAAAAAAGGATTTACAAAAGAAGCCTGGACCAGCTGTCACAAATAAAAAATGGAAATTCATTTTTTTTCGGGCTCCGTCCCTCAAATCAAGTTAATAGATCGGGTTCGGGCTGGTTTGAGCTTTAGTACCCGTGGGCCCGGGTCATGCTGGATTTTTTTTTAGGCCCGATCTTACCTCTAACAGGGAAATATATTAAACAACGTATTTAGTTGAATGAATATGTTTATAATTGCAGTACAGAAAATAGAAAAATAAATCAATGAGGTAAGAATCTTGCACATAATTATGATGACTTCAATTATTTTTATATAATACTAATAATAATAATAATAAATGTAATGTTATCAAAAAGAAAAAAAGAAAAATGTTATAACCTAGTAATACATTTTCGGTTCCACTGACTGATATTTTCTTAATCGTTTAATGTATTCTTTCTTTTATTTTTGAGGGAAAAAACTAGAAGATAATATACTAAAAAACTGAATAACAGGTTATAAATGCAGTAAAATCCCGAATTACAGAAATAAATTGTAACCAAAACTAATAACCTGTATTACCTCCTGAGCCAAAGTGATCACAAAAAATGATTTACTGTCATCTTCGGCAAAATAATAATTTACACTTCAAAAAATATGAAAATGGTACCAGAAATGAATTCCTAATATTTCTGATAAATGGTGTGGCTCAAGACTTTTTGAAGAAAAAAAGAGTGTTCCATGGATCAAAAAAGGTTGGGAAACACTGGTAAAGAAGTTGGTGAGAGCAACGCACGTGCATGAAATAACGCCGAATCTAATCAATCACAAAAAAATCCTCATATGAGAAGGCAAACTTTTGGACAAAGAAATGGATTTCCTCTGACAATAAAGGCTTTGATGGCATTTTAACATAAAGCAGTGGCTTGTCAGGGGAAAAATGTATCAAATATGATGCATGGTCTGTTTTAAGGAGAGTAACTTGATCCTACTCATCTGAGGAAAGTATAATAATGAGTAACATAATGGACGGATGGGGATCTTGGAATTATAAATAATCTGTTTTTTTTTCTTCTTGGCTGGGCTTACCCGTAGAGCTCCCATGTGTCTTCGGTGGGGAATATTCGAATGAAGCCTCCTCTTCTCTCATACTCCTCTCTTGTCCTCATCAAGACTTTGATCTACCACGGGGAAAGAAAGAAAACACGTGTTTTGAGACAAGCGAAATGCTGCCGAAATGCAAAACCTGAGACAAACAGAACTATACAGTACCTGCTCAGCATTCAAACTCAGCCCGTTGCCTCCTTCCGGCGTGTCTTTGGAATCTCCTGTTTCATTGTGAGCGGTTGTTGCAGGCTTCGGCCACTACAGATGCGAGGACATGAATGCATGCTGTCATAAATTTAGTTTTTTTACTTTCTGTTGACTTTTCTAAAAAAAAAAAAAAAAAAACAATGTGTACCATTTGACCACCTTTTTCGCTGTATTGTGTACTACAGGGGTCTCAAACCTTTTTGAAACTGCCCAGACCAGGAACCTAACAAAGATCTGTTTCTTCATAGAACTTCACATCAAGGTTGTGGTCGGAATTGGATTATCCTACAGTATATGTATCTATATTAGCTATATCAGGTTTCACAAATGTGCTTTCAAAATGGTTGACATATAAAGGGTAGAACACAACTTAAACAAAGCCCTTGCAAAATTTATAGCAGCCTGGCCATCCTGAAAGAGGGGATTACCTCAGGTTCTGAGTTTTTCCTTGCCCTCATGTAGGTTTTAGATCAGGGGGATGCTGTAATCTGTTATAATCTGTGTTCTGTGCAGCCTTTTGAGACTTCTTGTGCTAAAGGGCTATACAAATAAACGTAACTTGACCTGATTTGATTACTTTTTGTTAATTATCAGCGCAAAGGGTAACCGGTTTGACAAGCATTTTTAAAATCATTTGTTATTACTATGTTCTTACTATGTTATTTCCAAGTTAATTATTAGAAGTTGAGTTCAATAGACTCAGTCAATCACTAAAAAAAATCATTTTGCCAGAAAATCACATTGACCCAGCAGTGGTGAGCTGTTTTCATAACAGGCCAGGTATCCTTCAGAGAGCACCATGGGCACCACGTCCGAGACCCATGGTTTAGTGCAACCAAAAACAAGTGCTAAAAAAACACAAGGAAGAATAAAAACTATGGATACTCAAAGACACTAAACCACACCAGTTTTCTTTGTTTTTTTGTCAAGCCTTTTGCGAGGTTTTGGGCTTTAAAGGTACCCTTAGTAGCAACATGGCAGTGAATTATGTCAGTGTGTGTGTTTAGAGAATACATACTTTTGTTCCTACTAATAACCGATATCGTCCCCTTTCTAAAGTCCGATATAGATCGCAGTTATCATTTTATAAATACAGGATATAATAACAGGACTATTATGTCTTAGTATATTTATTTTGTTTTCACCTAATGGTACTTACCGGTATATACGCCAGGTTAAACAAAACAAAAAAACGGACTTTCTTAAAGGGATAATTGCCAAATTGTTGTTTGTTTAAAAATTGACACATTTTTGGGGTCATTATTTATGCTAATTTCAAACAAAGATAAAAATACAAAAACAATAAAACAATATAAAAAAAAATCTAATATCTGTTGATAAAAATACATGTAAAATCATTTTTTTGTGCATAATTTAGGGATCCTTTCCATTTTGTTTTCTTTTTTAAGATTTTTTTTTATTACTGCATTAATATGTGATCATTAGACAGTTAGCCAGCTAACAAGAGATTGCTAAAGATAGCTACATAGTTAGAGAGAAGTTTTTTAATTTATTTTAATATATGTAGGAATTTCTTAATTTGCGAATTTTATTTTCGAAACCATATTTATCCATGAATGTATTAGTATGTTTATGCCCTGCGACTAGCTTGCAACCGGTTCAGGGTGTCCCCAGCCCACTCCGAAACCCCGTGACTTTACTGAGGATAAGCGGTGCGGATGATGCATGGATGGATAGTTTGCTTGTTCATGTTATCATTTACATCTCTAATCTTGATTATTATTGCTTCTCCCCAGGTTGCGCTGCTTCCAGAATTTAAACAATTGTTTTAAGCCATTACTTGTTGGGAGGGTCAAAAATCTTCCCGTTAGACTTCACTGTCAGTTCTGTAGGCCTTGAGGCATAAAATAAGTGATGATAAAGCTGTTGGTTTAGCCAATCAGAATTAGAGTTGGCAACACTAAGGGCTTTTGGAAGGCCAATGAAAACGTCAGCAGGTTCAAGAACTACGATTGGCTCGGGGCGGTAATGCATGGCATCATGTAAATGTACGAAAAGCTTTTTCAGCCCCAAATCGAATAATACTTGTGCCAGTAATACGTCTGAACAGGGTCAACTCTCACAATTTGCTTTGATGGCGATAGAAAAGAACTTCTTGATGTAATTGAAATGAGCAGATAATCTGTACAATATAGTAATTGATATCTTCTTGAGGAAAGAAGAGTTTGGAGGTCGTGCACAAATGAAAAGTATTTTTGTCGATTAAAATGTGGCTTTATTCCTAAATAATATTGCAGTTTTATGAAGTTATCATTGATGCTTTTTTTATGTGTAAACAGCAGTAGCTTCAGTAAAGGTTTTATAGCTGTAAAATAGTTATTTAGGGTTGTATTGATTCAGTCAAAGCACTACTGAAGGCCTAGGTGTGAAAATGCATAGCCTGCTTTCCACAACATTATCATTTACAATGAAAAAATTCAATTGAACTATTTGTCAATGTTATAATGTATTTACTTGCGATGATTTTTAGTGGGATCACCCAAACCCTACAAAGCAGTCAATGACAGCTTTTTTTACGTTTTAAGCAGGCTGGAGTGAGAGCTCGGGACAGTGGAAGGATGACATTTATCTGACGTGTCTGTGTAGGAAGCACAAAGAGCCAAAAAACTAAAAAGGCCTGACCGCTCAATAAAAGGCCCAACTGCTGCCCAGGTCAAAAGTGAAGGAAGAAGACAGGTTAAGGCGGTCCTGGTTCTTCAAACGCCTTTATGACAAGTCTGATTTACAGTTGGGCTTTTGGATTTGTCACTGCAAGCCTATAAAGAAAAGTTCTGAGCTTTTTATCCAAGTGATGCATTGCTGTTTTTCTTTAAAACATAAACTTATGCTGGCGTCTCTTCTAATGTAATGAGAAATCTCCTAAATGCTGCATTAGAGAGCAGTGCAGGCCATTTGCCTGTCATGGTCAATAAAATTAAAAGAAACATAATCAAATCAGGAAAAGGGCAAAAGCAATTTCTTACCAGTGATGTAACACATCAGAGAGTTGCACGGGGCCGAGAAGTAAAAGGGAATTAATAAGAATGAGGGAGGACAAAGAAACGGTAACAGACTGGAAAGTAACAAGTAGACCGTCAGCTATGGGAGGACATAAGCAACCTCGACGTGACCGCTACGTTAACATGTTGAAACCATCATTGGAACTAAGCACTGCTTGTAATGTTAGACATGGACTGGCTTAAGTTTGAGCATGACTCAGGTTTCTCCCTGGCCACTCCATCAAAACGTAGCTGGCTACTACCTGTGATTTTTGGGCCGGCTGCTTGAGGGTAGGATCCAGGATGACTCGCTCAGGGCGCTGTTTCCTCATTAGGGGATCCTGACACACCAATCCTTGAGGAGAAAGGTGGCTATCAACAACCAAAGCATCATTTATTGATTTATTGCAATTGTATTATTTTCCCAATGTTCATTAAATTTACAATATTACAATGAATTCAAAATCAATTACCATATTTTCAGCAGTATAAGGCACACCTACAGTAAAAACCCCAAATTGGCCAGAAATGTAAAAGTGCCCCTTATAACCCAGTGCGCCTTATAAACCATAGACTAGGGTGCACAAGATTGGAAAAGCATACAGCACTTATAGGTGTCCATTTTTTAGATATTTATCGCTGGTAAAAATTGCAATAGGTTGTATAAAACGATAAAACAAAGACGCATTAGAGCTTATCTCATTGTCGCATTACCTTTACTAACACTAATATGCATAGTGCATTCTGACAGGTGAAACAGTCTCCACTTCTTCACCAAGGCATCAACAAAGATGTGAAAGACAAAAATCATAAGTCTTTCAACATAGTACGGTAAAAGCTGTTTTACACCCATATATAAATCAAACTGAGAGGTTATGACGCAAAGATAAGGAGAAATATTTCACTGTTCTTCGTTGCAACAACAAGAAGATGCTGAGGCCATGGAGACAACATGAAACATCCATCCATCCATCCATCCATAAATCTGCACCGCTTATCGATAGGGTCGCAGGGGTTTATGGAGCCCATCCCAGGTATCTTTGGGCAGTGGGCCAAAGCCAGTTGCAGGGCACACAGAGACTGACAACTGACTTGCTCATTCACACCTAGGGACAATTTCGACCGGCCGATTAACCTAACATGCATGTTTTTGGAATGTGGGAGGAAATCGAGTGCCCGGAGGAAACCCACGCAAGCACGGGGAGAACATGCAAACTCCACACAGGAGGTTCGATCTCATGACCTCAGAACTGTGCCGCACACGCGCCAACCACTGCGCTGCCGTGCTGAACATGAAACATAAAGTATGGAAAATAGAATGATGTCAAAACAATAGCGGCTAAATTAATTACCATCTTATATAACATACATGGGTGCCACCAGGCTGTACTTGCCCAAGACACATCACAGGAAATGGTGCCCCTATGACCCTAGTTGTTAATCCAACCAACTAACCATTATTCCTTTATGGAGAACCATGGTTGACTAATTCAATGAAGAGGATTACAATTTGGGGATTTAGTTATAACATAAAATGCATAAATAAACAACTGTCAAGTTACATAGAAAACATGTCCAAAACAAAAGAATGGATAAACTAGGGAATTTTATAAAAATAAAATCCAGAAGAAAAATAAGAGATTCATGCATTACTCTAAGTGGTGTAAGTAGAAAGTTGTCGGATATCTGTTCAAAAGCTAAGTTATTACAAAGTATGTTATTGGGAATGGTAATCTTGATCTTGCATTATTATTAGTTGTTATTCTTGAAAATATTTGATCTTATATAAGCATGATCTTAAGTCAAAATATTAAAGGTCTATGTTGTTTTTTAGTTATGGTGATTATTCTGTGTTTTATTTTACTCTTTATTCGTGATTATTAGGAAACCAATTCTTTAGGGTACCTGCTAAAATGACGATCCGTTAATAACATATTCGAGTGCGGTGGTGCTGACAGCTTCACAAAGGTCGAAAGTGAAAGAATGTTTTTACTAAATCTGAAATGCAACCTGAGCGTGTATTAATCGGGATTATTTGGCTCAATAACAGTCGTGAGATGTTTTACAAGCCACTACTGATTTTCACTTGGCCCGGCGCAATGTCAAATTCCAGCAAATATGATTCCATCCCTTCATTAATGGCCCGATTTCATTGCTCGAAGGCACGCTTGACTCATACTTTTGTGTAGGAATGGCCGAGCTCAAAAGGCATATTTCCCTTGCGATATGATTAGGAGAGAACGCCAAGTGTGTTTAACAGATCAGTATGATTGACAGCTACTAATGGGCAGGTTCTCTCTGTGCAGCTGTTGTCATCTAAGACAATTTGAGCGTTTGGATTTTCTGTATTGGTATGTGACGGTGAGAAACAAACATTGTCACTCATGAAAGGAGTCTTGTTCCAACACATTTTGCCTTGTTTACGCCGCTTGGGGCTACTATTTGTTATGTCTAAATGCTTAAGATTCATTTGTAGGCAGATCTAGCTTGTCAGGGCGCACAAAGTGGGGACAATCTTTGCACAAAACCAACTGTGGTTAAAAGTCATTCACAATCTTTTTTATCAGGTGGTCAGAAATGCATAGGGTTATTTAAACCACTGCACAATACCATATTTTCACACAATAAAGCACACCGGATTTGCGTCCCCAAATAATAGTTTTATCATAAAGACACCTCGCTACTTCACACTACGGTTATCACCGGTTAACTGCTTCGAGTTTTTGAATTGAATTCTCTTTATTGTTATTGATGTACACGTATTACACATTTTTTTCTGCAGCAAACAGCACACAGCAAATGCTATGTTAGGTTAGGGAGGGCTTTGTGTTATAGGTGTGCATGATTGTGTGTGCGTGACTGTAATTACAACAGCTGGGGTGGGCAGGCGCACAAGTCAATGTGTCCGTGCAAAGAGATGCAAAGCGTGCAAAGAGACATGCGCACCAGGCCACCCCTGCTCCCCCCAGCACCCCCTTCACATGCTCTGTCTGTAACCGCATCTGTGGATCCAGGATCGGACTGTTTAAACATCAGCAGACTCACAAATAAAAGAAGATGGTCATCATCGAATCGATGGACAACCCCAAGCGTGACTGTAATTACAACAGCTGGGGTGGGCAGGCGCACAAGTCAATGACCAAAAACAAACTGCGAAGATCGGCAACAGCTAGTATTTTAGCGGCTCGTTACATTGACAAGAAATTCAACAATGAAATTGGACTCTAAGGAAAGTCAAAAGAGAGCAAAGAAATGATGATCATCGCTGGGTGCTCTGTGGATGTTTACCGTGTCCGGTAAGATACTGTGGTGGTGTCGGGGAAAAAGGCAATAACGAGCCTGTATCTCACCAACACCAGATCCATTACCCATGAAACGGATGACCTGGAGCTACAACTCGTGAGCAACCGATACTTTTGGGACAGTTATATTTTAATCATCAAGGATACTCGAGGCTAGTCAGCCGCTCACTAAATCACTTTCTTACAAAGCATTCGAATTTAACAGTCGCCTTTTCGTCAATAATGTTGCATTTTAATATGTCTATGTGCGAACAAGAGCTTGTTTAGTATTTTGTTGAAAATGTTCTCCATTCTCTAACATTTGTTGGTGAAGAAGTAGAGAGACTGTTTACCCTATCAGAGTGCACTAGGCGAATCAGTGTTTCTGGTACCGTGAGTAAAAACAGTGTGATAATGCCTTTTCGTATGTCTTAAGTACGACTGGTCAAATGTGAACCCTCTCATCATTACTCTTCGGGTTTGATTCCCATTGCATACGATGTTTTGCGATTGACATCAGAGATGGCAACCATTTTTAGTCAGCCATTGCTCAATCATTTCTGTAATACAGTAGTATACCGTAAAACCTTGTACACTAAGGCTCACAGGATTAAAAGTCACACTCTCAAATTTCTGGGCAAATTCACATTTTTAGGTGCGCCTTGTAGTCATCAAACTACTCACTCTACCAAAAGCAACACATCCATGACTTCAGCTTGCAGCAGATCAGCATCAACTTTTGATGGATTGGTGCATTTTGCAGCCAATTCGCCTCGGCAGAGCTGATATATGTGGTTCCCAGCGAAAGAAGTCTCGACAGATCTTAATGGATGTCCGTAAAATCGACGCTTGTCTAACAGAGAGTGACTTATCATCGACTGATTATTTTTATTTGCAATCTCCTGACGTGTTTGCTCCTGAGGTTTTGGTTTCGGGTCGCAAGATTGACAACGTAGCCGTCGAGGCAGCTAAGGCAAAAGATGTTTTAAATTATAGAAATTGGATGAGATGAATCACAAAAATCACAACAGTGATGTTTTTAATTATTATTAACTTTGATAAAGTCAACAAGCTCTCACGCGAACGCACTGGAATGAGATGTCATTAAGGTTCATTTCGTTCGAGTTCAAGTAAGGGTCAAGTGCTGCAGCCGCAGTATACAACATAGCCTACAGTTATGTAAAAGTAGAAATCGGAGACAACGCATACACACAATTAAAAACGATATCAGTATTCACCAACTCTTATCGAATTGTAATGCTTCGAAATGATGGCGCCAACTGCTGTTAAAATCTTAAGTAGAAGAAGAAGAAGAAGACAAACTCTTATTGCGATTTTGCAATCAAGAACTACAAATCAAAACGAAAAAAGATAAATTTTATATACTATTCTAAGGGAAATGCTGTATACACTCTCAAGAGTACCAGTGATATCGGTACACGGTTTCGATGTATGCGACTAATTAAGAGTAAAGTGATATTGAACATCTGCACCAGTGATATTGGTACGTGGTATTGATTTATATGATTATTTAAGAGTAAAGTTATATTAAGCATGCCTAATCAGGGATACAAAGGCCGGTATCAAGCCATATTTAATGGTAGTGTTGAAGGCAAATCAATACTAGTATCAGATGTAGCACTTCGGTACAATAGGGAATTAAGGGTATAAATAGCTGAAAGCTGGTCAGTATCTCATTTGTGTCTTCTAAATAAACTTGTTTTTATTTTTTAAATATAAAAGAATTGGACATTCCATGGTCGAAATACCTCGATTGTACATTAAGTTATTTCTACCCTCAAGGGTTACACAGTAAATGTGATACTAATTTCATGTAAGATTAACAAAGATTAAGATTCACAGATAGAAGTCTTAAATTTTAAGAAAATTGTATGTCCCAAACGTTGGGATAGCTAAGACAAATACCAGAATATCACATAAGGCCCCTATCAGGACACGTTTTGGGTTTTTTTTTTTTGCAAACAGCAGCTATCCAAATCTGTTATTGCACTTGTATGATACGTAACTAAAAGTACAGCAAGTTGAATTACAAGGTATCAGTAAATCTAACTGATACTGATACTGGTATCTATAACCTCATTTAAGGGTGTGTATTGTGAAACGCCGCTACCCATCAATGCCGAGTTCCAGCTGAAACGTGGGATGACACCGAAAAAGAACAACAATCAGGTGATGAAGGTGCTGTAACTGAGTCAGATCAGGGGACATTTCCTGTTACTGGTAACCGAGGAGACCAGTATTATCTGTTTCTTGTGGAGAAGCAAATCTTTACCCAAAAAACAGCCCGGAGAGGGATAAGCGCCGCCAGGCTGTAATTGTCCAAGTCACACCACAGGTAGTGGTGCTCTGACAAGGTAGTTGGTTAAGGAATCCATGAACCGTGAACCAAAAACTTATAGCTTGAAGCTGACAGTCTTACGTTTTAATAATTTTGATGTATCGACTGCTTAGATCAGTTTCAGCATGTACTGATGATTTGAGAACTTGTACCGGTATCTGTAAAGGTTGATTCATAACTGATTCAAACTGCACTAACCTACAAGTGAGAGCATGTCCGCAATCATGCTGGCCTTTATCTTCAAGTCCAAGGGGGCGTCACTGCAAATGAATCAAACAAATACACTTTTTACAGAAATATTTTAGAGCAGGGGTGTCATACTCATTTAAACTCGGGGGCCCACGTTAGAACAAACATTCTCTCGGGGATCGGACTAGTAGATTGGAGAGAAAGAAATAAGAGAAAAAGAGGGAAAGAAAAGGAGGGAGTGTGGGACAAGGAAAGAGAGAAAAAAAGAGAAAGAGAGAGAGAGAGAGAGAAGAGAGAGAACGTGAGAAACAAAGATAAAAAGCAAAACAGTGAGAGAGGGGGAAACAAAGGAAAATAAAGGAATCCTAAGAGAAATAGAAAGAGAGAAAGAGAGGAGAGCAAAGAGGAGAGAACGAGAGAAGGGTAGAAAGAGAGAAGGGGAAAGCAAGAGAGATAGAAAAGAAAACAGGGAGAAAGAAATAAGAGAAAGAGAGGGAAAGAAAAAGAGGGAGTGTGGGACAAGGAAAGAGAGAACGCAAAATAGAGAGAGAGAGGGAGAGAAGAGAGAGAATGTGAGAAACAAAGATAAAAAGCAAAATAGTGAGAGAGGGGGAAAGAAAGAGAAATAAAGAAATCCTAAGAGAAATAAAAAGAGAGAAAGAGAGGAGGGTAGAAAGAGAGAAGTGGAAAGTAAGAGAGAGAGAGAAAAGAAAAAAGAAGAGCATAAGAAGGTAAAAAGACACAGAGAGAGAAAGAGACAAAGAGGAACAAAGAAAAAGAAAAAGACAGAGAGAGAAAGAAATACAACTACAGCGCCTTTGTGAGAGGCACCTGGCTTTGGCAACATCAAGTGGACATATTTCAACGTGCAGCTTGTTTTTCTCTTGCGCTTCCCTCAGCATTATCTCGCGGGCCGGATTCAATCCCTTAACGGGCCTGATCCGGCCCGCAGGCCCCCTGTTTGACACCCCCGTTTTAAAGTAACTATTTGTCACTCACCAGGCCAAGGACGGAGAAAGGTTGACTTCCAACAACCAAGGTTTTAGTTTGGAGTCGATCAACACATCGAATCCATAAAGTTCTGTCAAGACAAATCAAAAGTTTTTTCACCGCACGTTTATGAAATCCCACAAAATTAAGCTCTGATTGCCGCGAATAAAAACGGAGGAGTATCAAAGTCACAACCGTTTCCAGGGATTTATCGAAACCTTACTATGTGGCATTTGGCAACATGGCCGCCGTCTCTCTGCTATGGATTACACAAGTGTTACTGTATAGACTCAGCCAGCGCTGCTACTGAGGGCTTGGCTCCACCACACCAACTAAGTGCATACACATTGCGTGGATCGTTAAATGCTTATGTAAGGCAGGGGATCAAAAAGCAAACTGCGGTCACTGAGTTTTTGTAGATGGAGCCAGAAATCTCCTCGCGGCTGGGAACAGAATGTCCGTCGACATGTTGTCAGAACTCATTAACAAGAAGAGCGGCGCTTTGACGAGCTTCACGCTCTTCATTAAATTTACTATCTTGTCCTCTTTGAGAAGAGATGGTTTTCCATCCCCCTTTCCCACACTGATAGTGCACTGTAGTGTCAGTGTCCCCATTTCAGTCCATCCCTTTACCTCATCGGCAGCTTTCTTGAAGAGAAAATGGGATTTTGACGTCCGTAGCCATCATTGGCACTCATTTAAATAGATCCTTGATGTCTATACTAGTTCTTATTAGTTTCGCAACAAACATTACTTTTATGTTTGATTAATCTGTAACTGAATCTGTCGATTGTTAAAATATTTTACAATTTAAAGATCCTTAATCATATCACAGTTCATGGTTAACATCAGGGCATCAATTCCTGTGGTGTGTCTAAACCGGTAACTGAAACGTTTTCATTTCGAACCCTGTACTCTCAATGAAAACATTACCTCAAAAACCACTATAATGATAATAATAATAAAAAAAGAATTTACTTCCTGAAGTGGCCAGGTTCGAGAGCGTTCTCCATTCGGGCCCCGGTGCTGTGGAATGCTCTTACCCCTGAGATTCGATCCGCAACCTCAGTGAAAGTGTTTAAATCTAGGTTTAAAACACACTTGTTTTTTATTGCTTATCAATGACTTATATTTCATTTTGACAATGTCTGTGTATTGTTTTTCCATTGCAACCTGGTCATCCTTTTGATTTGATTTTATATTATATCTTATATTTTGTTTTTATTGTTTGGTAATGCAACATCCATTGCAGCCTGGGCATCCTGGAAGGGGGATTTCCTCATGTGCGGTCTCTTCTCAAGGTTTCCTTATTTTCCCCATGTTGAAGTTTTTGAGTTTTTCCCTGTCTTCGTGTAGGTTTTAGATCAGGGGGTGGTGTAATAATAGTCTGTAGTCTGCAATAGTTTGCGGTCTGTGCAGCCAAGTCAAGTCAAATTTATTTATATAGCCCTTAATCACAAAAATGTCTCAAAGGACTGCACAGGATTACAGTTACAAAATTACACAATTACCTGATCTTAAACCAGCATGCGGGCAAGGAAAAACTCAAAAACCTCAGTGTGAGGAGAAAAGAGAAACCTTGAGAAAGGACCTCACATGTGGTAATCCCCCTTCCAGGATTGACCAGGGTGAATTACAATTAGCATTACTGTACACATAATAGTAAACATTAGGTAAGATGTTGAAACTCCTTGTGATTAAGGGCTATACAAATGACTTGACTTGGCCTGTACGATATGTCAAAAATTAAAAAAATATATAATTGTTTACAAAATGTATACATATATTAATAATTTTCTGAGAACCCAAAAAGTAAATGACATCAAATAATAATAATAATAATAATAATAATAATATAAGGTTGTTCACATTTTTTCAAACCAATGCTGATACCACTTCTGAACTCTTAAGTAGCATACAATACAGATACAGATACAGAAACCAATACCACTACCACCTAATTTTCTTTAGTATGCAAAAGTGGTTAATATTTTAAAGAAATACTCCTAGACGACAACATATTGTCACGGTTGCCATGGCGCGCTATTGGCCCCGCCCCTGTAGCACCGACTGCTGCTTATTGACAGATTGGCAAGACGTGGGTTTTGACTCGGTCCTGTTTTCCTGTTGGTAATTACTGTCCTGTATTTTTCGCATTTATTTTATCCTGTTTAATATCGGTTTCAAGTTTCTACCCCGTCTATTTTTGCCCTGTTTATTATTCTCTCCAGTTTTCGTTCCCATCTAGTTTGTCCTGTTTAATTTCGATATTCTGTTTCTTTATCAATCCTGTCTGTCCCGTCCTGTTCGGTATCGACCCCATCTGTCCGATATCTACTCGGGGCAATTGGTATCATTCTCGTCAGTGTCTGGCTTTCTGGCTTTCCACGCCAGACTGCTGCCTAACGTGCATGACACCCCATTTCCCGTAAAAAAAAAGGCTTGTGTGAGATACATCACGCGTTTGGGTCCTGATCCTGTTCTGGTACATGACACATTTTTTATTCTTAAATGTTGCATATTATTAATTTACATTTTTGATTTACCTAATAACTCGTTCCTGAATTTTATATGTCCTCTAAAGGTCAGCCAATATTGTTATTAGCCACTGTCAAGGGCATAATTACCTAGAAAATATTGTTTGTATTGGCAAAATACCGATATCTGGTACCAGTACTTGCCTACACCTAGAGTTATGGATGTTGGAAAAAAGTAATTTACCAAATAATGGCCCATTAAGTTAGTTATAAACTTCTGATACTACTAAATATTGTATCCATATTTATAACGAAGTTAACTGGTCTTCTATTATAAAACAAAAGATAAAAAACAAAACAATCTGAAAATACATACTGCTACACAGCTGAATTTCTAACAATTTCTTATTTTAGCGAATCCAAATTATGAATTGATTATCAATAAGTTGGTGACTAATTCGATAGTAGATTGCTGTCAATGAATTCCTAATAATAATAAAATTAATAGTGAAAATGGAGATAGCCACTTGAGTTTTCAGCAGCGTATCGTAACCTGCAGTAATAGATTTTCTCAAAAATGGATGTATGGAAAATACTGCCAACAATGTTCAGCAACAATGTCTCATCTCATCTCATCAGCCGTACCGCTTATCCTCATTAGGGTCGCGGGGGGGCTGGAGCCCATCCCAGCCATCTCCGGGCAGTGGGCAGGGGACACCCTGAAATGGTTGCCAGCCAATCGCAGGGAACACAGGGGACAGACAACTCATTCGCTCATTCACATCTCGGGACAATTTGGACCAGCCAATTCACCTGAAATGCATGTTTTTGGAACGTGGGAGGAAACCGGAGTGCCCGGAGGAAACCCACGCAAGCACGGGGAGAACATACAAACTCCGCACAGGATGTCTGGAGCTGGATTTGAACCCACGACAAGTTCCCATGACATGAACTGTGCCGCACAAGCGCTAACCACTGCGCCGCCGTGCTGCCCCACAATGTAATTGTATTAATTTAGACATTTCTGTTCAAACAAATGATTTTTTTTCGGCAATTTTCTCTTTTTGTTGCATTATGATGTGTTATGTGTACAAAGATACAAACTAATTCACTTGCAGTCCCTTATACAGCTGTCAAAGCCGGTACGGGTTAACTGTCCATGTGCACTACGATGGGGGGTGTCAAGATGTAAGACCGTTTTATAGGGTTAAGGCAAAGCCTGACTGAAATAAAAGGGAAAAAACATGAGCCTTTAATGGAACTTCAAAAGAGTTTGGAGAAGATTGAGGCATGAAAGTCGCCGCATCTTGTGCGCTTGTTAAAGGATCTCAGGTCAATGCCGGCAACGAACAAGAAAGGGTTTAGTGGCTTTTATTGGTCAAAAGTTTTGTCAATGGAAAACGTCTCCCAGTAATCGTTTTTGTGCTCAATATTTACCTTCAGTTCAACGGGTTTTTCTTAGACACAGTTCAGTTGTAGTTCATCTTCAATAGTTGTTTTTCTTTGTTAATTAAAATCAATTGCTTTTCAATTCATGAGCATTGCACTCCTTATCTTGATTCAAGAGATGGGTGTTACTGATAAGAAGCAGTGTCTGAAACCCATGACAAAAAGTTAATCGGATAACTCTGAAAAGTTGCCTACCCAGCCATAAAGTTGCCTGCCCCATTTTTCACAAATTGAAATGCAATAAGACGACTAATCGCAAAAAAAACCAATTGTTGCAAAGTATTAAGGATTGATAATCAGGATATATATAACAGAACACTTTAAAATTGAGTCCATTATAAATCTACTTATAAGATTCATTGCATGTATATGACATCGCTATTTTCCATCTGCCATCAGTATGTACCTGTATTTACTCATCTTCATTCATCCAATGTTTGCGTTGCGTCGTCTGCTACAAGCCACGTGAACTCCTCTTTTCACAATGCTTTTAATGTACGTTTATGTTTTGTAGCGTCATACATTTTTTTTAGCTTCTTTTGAATATTTCTTCTGGGGCTGAGATTTTGTCTTGATTCCTAACCACTTATCCATTTTTTTGTGTTTTCTGTGCGTCTACTTTGGAAAATAATATGCAAATGCGCGGCCTTAAAACGCTCGGGAAAGTCCGGAAGCACGAAGTTATTCGAAGCAGGCTTCTGATTGGCTGCCGAGAATGCAAATTACCAAACGAACCGTAATTCCAAAATTTCCAAACGGAAAAGATTTAGAGATCGGAATAAAGCAAACGTTTGATTTGAAAAAAAATCTTTCGGGGTTTTTTTTTCTTATTCTTGAGAAAGTTGTCGGCCACCCGGGCGGAGACGTTTTGAAAAGTTTTACGCCCAACGTAAAAGATGCACGCTCCGGGCGTCCGCGAGACGTTATTTCAGACACTGTAAGAAGTATCAGTATTTGGCCCGAAACAGGGCTATTTTTGTTGATATCAAAACAACTATCAGTATTGATATCGGCCAAAACACTTGTAGTTGTAAAGTTTCCGGAAATTCATTCTACACTATTTGAAACAAAATTTGTCTTCACGAGAAAAAACTGAAAACAATTACAATTGTATGTATCAATGCGGGAGATAGGAGAAATATCAGTTAACCGTATCGGTGCCGATACAAACATTATTTAAAAGTATCGACAGTCACAAAGTTGGGAAAAACAGCATCAGTTGCACCCTATTGACCATACTACAATCAGGAACTAGAAATTGGGGATGTTACTATGTTATTAAACTAATGCATGTTAAGGACAAATAGTATGGGTTTTTCTGGGGTTTGTGGTCTAGGGAGGAAGATTTACATACAAGTGCAGGGGTGGGCAAACTCTTTGACTCAAGGGTGGCACTTGGTTCTAAAATTTTGCAGAGGAGGCGGGCCAGGATGATTAATACCTGATTAATTTGGTCTAAGTATCTACTGATACAGTGTCTGGATCCAATACATGTC
This sequence comes from Urocampus carinirostris, assembly GCF_059441175.1. Classification (NCBI taxonomy): domain Eukaryota; kingdom Metazoa; phylum Chordata; class Actinopteri; order Syngnathiformes; family Syngnathidae; genus Urocampus; species Urocampus carinirostris. The sequence goes on along the minus strand of NC_142363.1, from coordinate 17,721,814 downwards.
ATGAAATTGGTTTTGAAACAGTAAGAATTAAAGCAAAATTATTTATGCCCCTTTTTAAGCACTAGATTTTATCAAATGTGTTGAAAATTCAAAATGTAAAAAGGGTAAATAAGTAACAGGGAGGGGTTTCCCAGAGGGACTCTAGGACAAGAGTGACAACAAGGTCGTCAATAGGCTTGTGCTTTTCTATAATGCAACACAGTAACTTCTTTTATTAACAAATAAGCAAATGTTCCCCAAATGGGGACCAAGCTGGTGTTTTATCATATAATTAGCACTGGATTTTAACGCATTAAGGCGGCACGGCGGATGGGTGGTTAGCGCATAGCCCCAAGGTGCAGAGGTTCAGGGTTCAAGTCCAGCTACCGCAGTCTCCCCGTGTGCATGTTCTTCCCGTGCCTGCATGGGTTTGCTCCGGGCACTCTGGTTTCTTCCCGCGTTCCCAAGAAAATGCATGTCAGGTGAACTGGCCAGTCCAAATTGTCCCTAGGTGTGAATGAGCGAGTGACTCTATCAGTGTCTCTGTGTGCCCTGCGACTGGCAACTAGTTCAGGGTGTCCCCTGCCTACTGCCCGAAGACGGCTAGGATGGGCTCCAGTACCCCCATGACCTACTGAGGATAAGCGGTGCAGATAATGGATGGAGATTACGCATTTGAAGAGACATGCATCACAGCCATTCTGTAACCTCTCCAATCTTGTCTGTACACTGTCCACTATCAATGACTACGGAATAGTTTGGTGTCTGTCTAAAAAAACAAAATCACTCAAGATCCCGATTCAAAAGTACTAGTGGTCTCTGTTTTGGGGGACGTTATACATCAAAAGTATTTGCTAATGGTATCAGCACCTAGTATTGGTGAGTAGTCAAGTGATAAGTACTAGTATGTGTATCTGCTAGTGAATTCTGTTGAATTGCATTAAGTCACAATGGCCCACAAAATAAATAAAAACCTGTCACATATTTGATTTGATTGTTCTTTTGACCACTATTGCATGTCTTAATGTAAAAGGTTCGACAATAAATGCTATATTAGATTGTTTGGAACTGCTAAATGATTTGAAGTTGTTTGTAATACTCAATACTAAATGGTGGTCACTGTTTGGCAAGTCCAACAGAGGTGCAGTTTATTTCGTGTGAAGTTAATCTACTTCGGCTCAGTCCAGCACTACACCTTCGGGCCTCATTAATCTCCTTGATGTAACGTCGGCATGAAGGCTAGAGTCTCCCTCCGAGGTATGAATTTATCGTTCATTTCCCGCACTGTCCATTAGGATACGTCAATCGTCCACTCCTATTTTTCTCACTGTGTCACCTAAAATCGAACCTTTTCCCTCATAATTCACTGTGTTAAAATGGTCGGACGTTTAAAACGTGGTCAAAGAACGAGGCTGAAGTTGTCATAACTACATATTTTATATTCAGGACGGAACAGAAAAAATCTTGCCATCTTCCTTATGCCAAAGTCTGCAAAATAATTTATCTTTCTGAACATCTGTAACTGGACAACACCACCCCCCTCCCCCACTCAGCACAAGCAAGATCATTTTCCACTTTTGCAGGCTTATCCTCCGATTCTTTCCCTAGCCCAAACGAGAGAGCTTCAAACAAGTAGGCGCGTGGCCCAAAGGCACCACGTATTAATTTTGGGGAGCGGAGTATTGGTGAAGTGAGTCTGGAGAACCTCATTGGTGGCACCGCAACAAGAAAGGGGAAAATGGGGGGGTGTTAAACCACCTCCCAGCCCTCAACACGCTAACTTTGAGTGCCACAAATCCCGCTCAACCATAATTAGGAGCAGACACCGTGCCCACATTCAACATGAAAACCCACAGAGCCGCCCACTACCAAAAACATTGACTGGGCGGCTGTCAAAGGTATCCTATAGAGGTGAATTTCGTGAAACATTAATTTGAAAAAATTTGGAGATCTAGCCAAAATAATTATACTTGTAGCAAAAATTAAATGCCTGCATCTGAAGAAAAACTTATTTTAGACCTCGAAAAAAATGTAATCGGTCAAAAAACTACATGATTATTTGTATTTGCATGGGAAATAAATCGTGCCTGTAAAAACAAAAACAGAACTTAAAATTAAATTAGTACCTACAGCAAGAAAAACAATTTTGTATTGGGAGAAGTAATAGGTAAAGAAGAAAAGAAGGAAACGAGTCTGTACTTTGCACACACATATATATTTAGATAGATAGATAGATAGATAGATAGATAGATAGATAGATAGATAGATAGATAGATAGATAGATAGATAGATAGATAGATAGATAGATAGATAGATAGATAGATAGATAGATAGATAGATAGATAGATAGATAGATAGATAGATAGATAGATAGATAGATAGATAGATAGATAGATAGATAGATAGATAGATAGATAGATAGATAGATAGATAGATAGATAGATAGATAGATAGATAGATAGATAGATAGATAGATAGATAGATAGATAGATAGATAGATAGATAGATAGATAGATAGATAGATAGATAGATAGATAGATAGAGAGGGAGAGAGAGAGTTGGGAATCCATATAGGGAAATTTGTGTCTATACAAAGTAGTAATTTGAACCTTTTACCTTGCGCCTGTAATAAAGGTAATATATTTGTAAAAGAATTAATTTATACCGGTGAAAAGGGAAATACTAAAAAATAATGGATCTGTAGAACATAGAAATATTTGTTGAATTAGATTTTGCTCTTCTTATGAAAAATAATTGTAGCAAAAGTAATCAAAACTAATATAAATAAAATATGTAGATGCAAAAAAAGTTGCTCTTCTTATGAAAAATATTTGTAGCAAAAGTAATCAAAACTAATATAAATAAAATATGTAGATGCCAAAAAAGTATACCCGTAAAAATGAAATGTGTATAGAAAATAATTCACACGTAGAAGTTAAAATTCTCAACCGTAAAAAAAAAGCTACATATATCTGTATTGGCTGGCAACCAGTTCAGGGTGTCCCCTGCCCACTGCCCGATGATTGTTGGGATGGGCTCCAGCACCCCGCGACCCTACTGAGGATAAGCAGTGCAGCTAATGAGATGAGATTTATATCTGTGCAAGTAACAATAAGTTATTGATTGTTGAAAAAAAAATACGTGTAGCAATGATGATACATCGGAGACGATAGTTGCTAATGATAGCAAACGTTAGCCACTAATGTCAAACAAAGAAAGACAGTAATCTGTACTAATTCAAATTAATTCAGAATATTGACACATCAACCAGGCCTACTACAATTACACCTTTTTTTGCAAAAACATATTTGGACCATTAGTATATTTTGTATGTTTTTTTGGCTTCTACTATAAACTTTGTTTTTACCATTAATGTTTGATTTTCCATATATCTAACTTTAATTGGAGAGGGGAGGAAAGGTGACTCACATACACAATAGACCCGTTAAAAACGAGGGAAAGAAAAAAACACGTGATAAAAAAGATGATACAGAGCTTTTTATTATTATCATTGGATAGGCACTGGTGGAAACTTTACCACGCAAGACAAAACACCCCTCTTCCCCCACTATTAAAAAAAAAATCCCCACCCCTGACTGTGCGGCCACAATAACACAGCATCTTCTTGCATCACTATGTGAAAAACGATGACTGCTTTCGCATGAAAGCGCTGTCAAAGCTCAAATTAACAGCCGTCAGCCTTATTATGATAGCTGGCTCTGATCTTGATCAACAGTACTGTCATTGCAGCAGCGAGGACAGAAAAAAAAAAACAGGAGAAAGGGTGATCCGACCACCCTCAGTCGGCACTTAGTGAGGGTAGTGATGGGGATTCCGGTTATTTTCACAGAACCGGCTCTTTAGGCTGGGCTCACTGTATAAAGCTCTTTTGGCCCTCAAATGGTTATTCAGATTCTTGTTTGAATGATATGTTACTAATAATAATAATGTAACGTTATGCATCAAATTAATCAATTTTGAAGCTCTATTATGCTACCAAATTATTATAGCACGTATTGTTTCAATACAAAGTGAAATTCTACCCAATTTAAACGAAACTTTCGAATTGCTGATACTAAGCAGACAACACAGATAAGATGCCACAGATATTGGCCGGTGAAAAGCGCCTTCAAGAAGGAGGGGGAAAGAGAGAAAGAAAGAGAGAAAAGAAAGAGAGAAATGGAGAGTGAGGGAGAGTAAGAGAGAAAAGAGAAAGAAGAGAGAAAAAGAAAAAGGGTGCAAGAGTGACATAGAAGATGGGAAGAAGAGAGAGAAAGAGCCCCTCATATTCTCCTGTCACACGCACTTTTAAGAGAGAGGAATAGAGAAAGAGACAGAGAGGAAGAAAGAAAGATAAAACAAGAGAGAGGGAATAAGAAGAGGGAACGCAAGAAACACAACAAGAAAAAAGATATATAAAGAAAGAGAAAGGAAGAAAGACATAGGTGGAAAAGAAAGATATAAAGAATAGAAAAATGAAATGGAGATAGGGAAATAGAAAGAGCCAGAAAGAAAGAGAGAAATAGAGCAATAGAGAGAAAGAGAAAAGAAGACAGACAGAAGAGGGAGAGACAGAGAGAGAGAGCAAAAGATAGAAAGAAAATGAGAGCGAAAGACCTAAAGAAAAAGAGAGTGAAATTGAGATTGGGAAATGGGATTGAGAGTAAGAGAGAGGAACAGTGAGAGTGAGAGAGACAGAGAGAGAGAAAGAGAGAAGACAGGCAGAATAGGGAGAGAGGGGGGAGAGAGGGGGGAGAAAGAGGGAGCGAAAGATGAAAAGAAAATGAGAGCGAAACACCTAAAGAAAAAGAGAGAGTGAAATAGAGATTGGTAAATGGGAATATATGGAAAGAGAGAGAGAAAGAGAGCAAAAGAGAGAGGAATATGGTGAGAAAGAGAGAAAAGCAAAGAGAGGAATAAAACAAGCATGAGAAAGAAAAAGAGAGACAGAAGGGAGCTTGCTCCTCATTAACAGGGAGTTGGCTCCCGTCGTTCATTTCCATGAGCTTTCCCATTAAACCGTTTCGTTCTCGAACAAGCCATCACTAAATGAGGGACGCTCGCTGGAATACAGGACCAGTAAGTGGAATGTTTTGCGTGTAATCAAATATGCCTTTGGCTCGGCTAATCGCATCTCAGTCAAAACATCTCGTAATCAAACGTCCCTCAGCAAAAAAAAAAAAAAAAAAAAAAAAAAGCTATTAATCACACAGCGGCAGAGAAGAGCATAATGGGTGGCATTTTCCTCTCACCGCCGACATATTCTCCTCACACGCAAGCGAACGGTGTCAAAGAGAAAAACCTGTTGCTTTTATTCCGCATGAAACGCTTTAGCGCTATAAAAAGATTGTGTTGCATAATTCCCCTCATATCGTACCAATTGAGCGGGGAAAAGAGCTTTTTATTAAAAACATTAGAATGTCAGGACACATTTTGTACTAAATTATTGTTACAACGTGCTTCGTAGTCTTGCATGGCATCACCCCCAGACAAGTAAGGGAGTGTGTAAAAAGGGAACAATAAGTGCTTTTCTAAGTACTTGCACACATTTTTATATTTTTATACATTTTATTTGCCGCATGCTCTCAGATGTGTCACCTTTTTAAAAGCAGCAGTTAGCTAAAGATATATGCTAACGGCGTATGCCAAGAGGGAAAGTGGAGACAGACTTTTTGTATTCTAAAACAATTCTTTTGACAGCAACATCTTTAAAAGCCGTAAAGCCGATTTTCCTCCTAGTTAAATAGTTTATTTATCTTACAAGCTGTATCATACATTTTTTTCAAGTTGTTAGATAGATAGATAGATAGATAGATAGATAGATAGATAGATACTTTATTCATCCCCGTAGGGAAATTCACACTTCCAGCAGTCCAGTTAGCATGATGAAAGTAAGAGCATCTAAACAACATTTTACATTACGTGTGTTATACTCAGGGTTGGGTAGGGTTACTTTAACTTGATTACTTTCAATTACTTTTGGATTACTCAATACCAAATATGCTAATAAAGGACAAAAAAACTAAATATGAATAAAATGACCAAATTTTGTGCAGGCTTGGGGAGTAACGGAATACATGGAACGGCAAAAATAATGTTGTCAAGCTGTTTGGATTTTTTAAAATTTTGTTTCTGTCGCATTTTAGTTTTGCCGGAGATCAAAGAGATCAAAGCTAGGAGAGAAAGCTTACCACGTGTTGTGAGTCATAATTTTATTCATATTTAGTTTATTTTGTCTTTTATTAGCATATTTGGTGTTGGAGTAATCAACAAGTAATTGAAAGTAATCAAGTTAAAGTAACCCTACCCAACCCTGGTTATACTACAACTATGCCAAAAACCGCCATTGACTTTTTCGATGTCAGTCTCGTGTTTTCAGTGTTCGTAGATCCTTCTAAATGCCAAATCTAACCACTTTTTAAGGACTTTCAAAGACAATTTTCAAATTTCTCCAAAACAATTAAAAGAAGAAATGCATTACAGTATTATACTCTTAAGAATAATAATTACTGATTTATTGTTATTGTTATTATTATTATTATTATTATCATATTCTTATTATTGATCCCACCAACACTAAGGATGCATACCTGCCAATATTAACACTGTAAGCGATAGACTACTGCTTCTACCTTAAAAACGCCTACTGCTTAAAAAAAATTCTAGAGCAGGCCTATAAGTGGCATTTTTAAGCAGACTTTTCTTCATTTAACGCTTGGTCAATTCAGTCAAACTGCAGAGGCACATTGCAACAATTTCAACCATTTACAAGCACTTCACCCAAAACTCAAGCACTTTCTAAACCTTTAAAGCGCAACATCAAAATACAAGCATTTTCAAGGATTTCAAGCACCTGTACAAACGCAGTGTTTTTCAACAAAGACTAGAATCGTCTTATTTACCAGAAACTAGCATACTAGTGCATGCCAAAAACCAACATTGTCCGAGTGTATGCCAAAAGCCTACTATTTTCTTGTTGTATTACAAATATGAGCTTCATCTTCTACAGCCAAAACTAATCTCCTCTTATTGGCCAAAAACTTGCTTCGTCTAATACGACCAACTCCTGTTCCGTTGTGAAAAGTAGCATCATTTTCTTCTACGTCAAGCTTATTTTCCAAAAGTAGCAGCATTTTCATTTATTGTTGAAAACTACTGTTATCAACATTCACAGCTAACTATTGATGTATTCATCTAAGATAAAATAAAGCTTCTACACTAAAAAAAACTAAGAAAACTAAAGGCTTCTTCAACATGAAAGGTTTAACCAAAATAGTTTCTACTGCGATCAAACAAAACCTATTGTTTTACAGAGTACTAGCATTGTTTTTGTGTATAGAAAAAATTAGGATTGTGTTCTAATAGTCCAAAAATGTGTTTCTTTTACGTCCAAATCTAGCTTATTCTTCTATCCATCCATCCATTATCTGCACAGCTTATCCTCAGTAGGGTCGCAGGGGTGCTGGAGCTCATCCTAGCTATCTTCGGGCAAGTGGGTAGTGGACACCCTGAACTGGTTGCCAGCCAGTCGCAGGGCACTCAGGGACAGACAACTCACATGCGCATACACAACTAGGGGCAATTTGAACCAGCCAATTAACCTGAAATGCATGTTTTTGGAATGTGGGAGGAAACTGGAGTGACTGGAGGAAACCCAGGCAAACACGGAGAGAACATGCAAACTCCGCAAAGGAAGGCTGTTAGGTGGGTTTGAACACATGACCTGAGAACTGTGCCGCGCACGCGCTAACCACTGCGCTGCCATGCCGCGCGTTTATGTTTCTAGTTTGCCAAAAAATAGAGTCGTCTAACTCCACAGAATAAATTGTGTGTTTCTTCACAGAAAACTAGCTTCTTTTCTACTCTAAAAGTGTTACGTTAACTGAAAACTATTGTCGTTTTCTTCTAAGTTGAATATGAGGTTCTATTTCAAAAGTATAGTATCTTCGATTGTTGAAAAACAATGTTGTCATATTCCATTCCAAAACATTGACGTCTTTTTCTACGCCAAAATATAGCTTCTATGGCGCCAAAAAACAGTGGCATCTTCTACTATGCCAAACACTATCTTCTTTGTCATCTAGTGGCCAAACGCTTTCCCAAAAATGTTTTCTTCTCAAACTAACATCTTTTTTTCCAGAATTATCGCATTGACTTTCTTCATTAAACATTTTGCTATGATGACATTATCTTTGTTTTCCTTGCCAAATCGAGTGTCCTCTTATTCTACGCAACACTAGTTTCTTTGCTCTTGACAAAAACTCAGTGTTTGCTTCCACACCGAAAACTTTCATTGTCATATTCCTTGCCTAAAACTATTGTAACATTCCCCTAAACCAGGGTTTGTCAAAACAAAATGTCGAAAGAGGCACATTATCCCTGAATATTTTATTTGTTTCAGTGCAATAAACAATTTTTTCTTCTTTACTGACAGCTAGCATAATTGAGCTCAAAGCATTTTGCCGTTTGTTTGCTACATTGAAAATTAGCATCTTATTGTTTCTGGGAAAACTATTATGACTACTTCTGTACACTTTTCAAATATTTAAGCCTCAACATTGCATTTTTTGCACTTTTCCATCTGTCAATTTTAGGTCAGTGGGGAATTAAAATCTCATTTGGTATGTTTTCACAAAGATCCGCATTGAAGCATATGCTAAATACTTGCCACAGGGTTAGACACTCCCTTACTTACTACTTTTCGACTTACGAAAAACGGCTGATACAAACCCTTTTTTCGATGTCGAAAACTACTTGGACAATGCTGTAAATTAGATTTTGTATTGTGCACTTTTTTTCCAAGTACAGGACACAACTGTAGTTCTTCTTTCCACCGCTACAGGCGTGTGGCGCTGTGAGAGCCCACCCAGCATCCACCCCGAAGAAGAAATCCGGCTTCTACTTCCTAGTTCGTGTGTTAACCTACTGTACTGTATCTCCAGCGCACTAAGAACTTTGACATTTGTATTGTTTTATATCGCGTGGATCCATTCAATAAGGTTGGTGTAAAGTGTAAAGAAGAGGCGAGCCGTTACTTTTGAAATGAAAGTGGAATAAAAAAAGCTTGATTCTGATGAGAAAATGGTTGGATCACTTTTTTTCGTCGACTCTCTACTACTATAGAGGATCTTTTGAGGCTCATCTCCCAAAAAGTAAGTCAAATTTAACTTAAGTAATATTTCGTAATGATAACAAAAAAGCGTTTTTTTCCCTAAATGTTAGCATATGTCTACCATGATATTTTCTTTAAGAGAGGGTGTGTTATTTAGCGCCTCCTTGTGAAGAAAAAAAAAATACTTTAGTCATCAAAAAAACATTAATTTAATTTATTTTTAAAAGACGAGCTATCATATAAACATGCACGCTTCAAACTACTCATAGTTGAGAAATTTTCACTTATTTTACATAACATGAACATCACCTAGAGGGACCGATTATAACTGCCATCCTCTACGATAAAAAACAGTAACCTTGCGATAGGCTAGGAAAAATAATTATAAGTAAAATTGTGCTATTTAGTTTGTTTGAGCCTCTGTAGTTCGTATTATTCCTTTTTTACGGTCAATTTCCGTTGCACTACAAAATATAGCGACAACCAGAGGTCAATTCATACACACGGTCTCTTTAAAATTTGATGCCGAGTTGTCTTTGTCCTCGCACCCTTAAATATCACATGACCACTCTGAAGACGTCTCACAGAGGGCGGTCCTATCAAACTGTCAACGTCTTTTTTAGGAACTCTCATCCTGCACGAAAGCCTTTAATACTTTAATTGACTTGCTTGAGGCAAACTGAACTAAGCAAAATGACACTAAATATATACCGGTATACGGTATTGTACGTTCACACATGTCTGCGTGTTTCCTACAGAACAATTACTCGGTTGTTGTTTGGGTAAGAATTAGGAATGACATTATAAAAAAAAAAAAAGTTCTGTTTTCTTTGTCATGTTCCCGGGTACGTATTATTCTCACAGTTATTTAAATGTGTTCAAACTGAGTCAAAGCACGAAATGTGCAGCTCATTCTGTACTTTGTTTAGTCCAAACACATATTGGCTCTCAAATCAGGAGAGTTCTTGGGAGCAAAAGGAACGAGTGTGAGAAACAGTAAATGTTCCTTTCAATAATAGATCCCAAGAGCTGCATTGACTGGGGGTCAACATTTTGCGGAGTGAAGTTAAGCAAACCATTTTTAAGGTAATATCTATGTGAGCATACTTAACATTTTGGATAATTAACAAACAATAGCATAAAGAAAACCCCTTGAAGAAGGTATTACTTTATCAATGAAAAATAACACTGTTGGCACACTAGTCCTAAAATAAGGTTGAAGATTAAATTATTATGTTTACAGATGTTACCTTTTACAACTTTTCTAAATTTTTTTAAAGGAAGCAGAAGTACTATTAAAAACATGTGAATAGAAGCAGATATTCCCACCACATGCAGCAAAGACTTCAACCTCAATTCTGCTCAGTTAAGAGTATTACTTTACATCAATGACTCAATTTTATTTGACTCGAGCGTTCATTGCTCTGAAAACAATTTTTTCGCCGTAGCCTTTTGTAACTTGTTGTCCGTTGTTACTGTGAAAGTTGACAAACGGTCTGATGAATTACAGTTGAGATCTTTTTGAGAGTTTTTTTGTGTTTTTAACACTGGAATTGGGTCTGCAGAGACATGCGGGAGGACAATGCAGGGAGCACTAACAATAATATGTAAACATTTTGAATTATTAAGCAAATGACAGAAGTGACACATTAAAGTGATCACAACTCTAAACTTGAATAAATGAAGAATGTTAACGAAAGAAGTTTGAGTGACGGAGAGGGGGGCCAAAAGCGAAAAAGAGAAAGAGAAAAAGACAAAGCCATAAAGACAGAGACTCAAGCAGAGAAACAGAGAGGTTCAAGTATAAAAGAAAGAAAGGATCACAAAAAAGGATGAACAAATGTAAAGACGATGGAAATGAGGAAAGAAAAGACGAAAGTAAAGGCTGAAAAGTACAAATAAATATATGAAGACGAAAGGACAAAATAAAAAAACAAAGACAGACAGACAGAAATGATCCTTCAAAAAAACAAAAGGATAAAATAATGAAAGAAACAGATGATGAAAGGAAAAAGTCAACAAAGGACATAATAAAAACAAATGAAAGGACAAAAAGGATAAAAAATATCAAAAGAAATGATGACAAAAAGGACAAAAGGAAGAGGGATAGGACAAAAATATAGCGAGGACAAGAGAAAGACAATACGAAAGAAAGCATGAAAGATAACGGACGAAAGACAGAAAATACAAAAGGAAGGAAGGAAGGACAGACAGACAGACCGAATGAAAGGACCAACATCCATCCCTGATCTGAACCGCTTATCCTCAGTAGGGTCGCGGTGGTGCTGGAGCCCATCCCAGCTATCTTCGGGCAGTGGGCAGGGGGAAATCCTGAACAGCCAGGGACAGACAATTCACTCGCTCATTCACATCTAGGGATCATTTGGAACGGCCAATTAACCTAACATGCCAGTTTTTGGAATTTGGGAGGAAACCGGAATGCACGGAGGAAACCCATGCAAGCACGGGGAGAACATGCAAACTCCACACAGGAAGGTTCTAGGACCAACATATGAATACATTTTTTTATCATCAACTAATTCAGCACTTTTTGTTAGTTGTTAGTTTAAATGAACATAGCACTTAGAACCGACCCGGGCACTCCAGTCCTTGAGGGCTACGGCCTTGTTTTTGTGGTTTCCCTGCTGTGATTTCAAGCTCCCGACATCATACCTTTTAAAGTCGATCTAACGTAATCTTACTTAGCACTACAGGGACAATACAAATTTATCATTGTGCCGAGTCATCAAAAGGCCCCGTGTTTGTCTATTTCTCCAAACGGTGAATACGTTTGCCACCATTATTCAAAAGAACACTCCGTCAAGTCAAACATTAGTTGCATTTGGTCCTTTTTGTCGCTGGCAATTTTGAGACAAGGATATAAATACCAAAACAGTTGGTCTGGTGGGGGACAAACGTCTTGCAGGCCGTGGAGATTTGCAACTGAGCGCTCAGAACAGCTTTGATGATCACGTCCTCCACCTTTCGCATCAACACTGGAACAAAAAAGGATGGACTGACATAAGAAGAGTGTTCTGCAACCACAGGGCCGTGGGTCGTTTTCACCAGACCACTCAGAATGAGAAAAAGTGACCTTTGTTTTTGCTTATACCTCATTTTTTCATGTATAACACACTTTTTATTTATACACGATGTTGTACGTTAGTATATTACCATATTTCAGCAATGATTGACCAGTCGAAAAATTCCGTGGACCACAATTGCGCAACATTGGATGCAATGAAAATCGAACCCGGATCGCGGAGGTAAGAGCGCTAAATTTTAACCACATGACCATTTGGGATGTAGATGACTAGGTAAAAGGCTTATGATTTTATCTCATTATAACACTACTTTTACTCACGTTACCACAATGTTAAGTATATGGGGTCATGATTAAAATAATTTATTGAAAACATAAACTATGAACACAATACCTGAATGAAGTTTAAAATGTATTTATTTAATGCCCTTTAAGTCAGAATTATCATATGATACGCAAAAGAGTGTTTTTCTATCCTTTAGTACAGTTTCACTGTATCCCTCAACTACCTGGGTGGTAGGGGCACCACTTCCTCTGGTTTCGGGCAAGTACAGCCTGACGGTGCCCATCTCTATCTACAATGTTTTTTTTGGGTAGAGGTTTGCTCCCCCACATGAAATAGATACCAGTAGCAGGAAAAAAAACACCAGATCTGCCTCAGATGTATTACCTCCATCATTTGGTCGCAGTTGTTGTTGACATCAGTCAAGTTGTTTGTTTGTAAAGCCCTTAATCACAAGAAGTCTCATAGGGCTGTACAGAATACCATTACACCTTCCCCTGATATGAAACCTGCATAAGGGCAAGGGAAAACTAAAAACCTCAGTGTGAGGAAAATGAAGAAACCTTAAGAAGGGACCTCACATTAAGTCAAGTCATGTTTATTTGTATAGCCCTTAACTACAAAGAGTCTGAAAGGGCTGCACAGACCATAGATTATTGCAAACCACAGACTATTTTTACACCATCCCCTGATCTAAAACCTACTTTAGGGCAAGGAAAAACATGAAGAATATGAAGAAACCTTGAGAAGGGACCACACATGAGGTAAGTAATCCCCTTTCCAGAATGATCAGGCTGCAATGGATATAGCAAGTGTATCAACAGACAATACAAAGATATCCTCGACAGATAATAGAAGTGATCACAGAATGTCCGGTTGACAGCTTCTTGAGGTCCCCATCATTTGAAGCTATTGAATACAAGTGTGTTTTAAACCCACATGTAAACACTTCCACTGAGGTTGCAGATCGAATCTCAGAGGCCAGAGCATTCCACAGCAACTGGGCCCGAAGGGAGAACGCTCTTGAACCTGCGCATTTCTTCTTGGCTCTTGGGATAACTAGTAAGACCAACTAGCTACAAACTTTTCTTAAAAGTAAAAATCGCATCAATGATCATTCGTCATTTTTTTCCATAACTGCACAAACTACAAGCTTCTTGAGAAACTATACCAGATCCTATATCACTGGGGAAAATCTCTTGCATTATGAAATTTTGAGTATAACATCGTACAATACTTGCAACACTTGCATTTGTAAAATATTAAAGGCGCTTTTCCTGGTAAAAGACTTTTCGTACAGTTTTGTATCTTTATTCAAATTATGCTATATGAAAACAAATTCTAGGGTGACCAACATTAAGGCTTTTTGAGAAGAAAAAAAAACAATTGATGATTTAATCATAAATTGCTTGTTTTTTTATAAATTGAATGACATATTTGAAAAAAAATCCCGAAATGTAATGCATTTGAGCTCAAATACGCAGCTTTTGATGAAATGTTATTTGAAAAACTATTAAAATGTTTAATTGAGTATTTATTTCACTGTTGCACCTCTAAATTTATATTTCATTAAAAAGTACACGTATTAATATTCGCCTATGTATAAAAGGAATCGCTTAAATCATGGTTCAGCACAATGACTGAAAACGGTTCATGAAACACGACCCAATTTACTAATTTCTCAACTCATTTTCATGCTGTTGATTTTTTTTCAACACACAACATGCGTCAAATAGTGGGGTTTTTGTGTGCTTTTCTAGTACTGTGACTAAAAAAAATTAATAATGAGATAAAACCTAATGCTTTTTAAGTCATCTTCATCCCAAGTGGTTTAATGGTTAGAGTCTAACAGTTAGACAGTATATCTAGGCTTCTTAACATTATTGTTGTTATTACCGCTAATGCTATTATTTGGCCGGGGTTCGTGGTATGGAAAAGGTTGGGGACCACTGCATTAGAGGACATACAAAATGAAAACAGTCGGAAAAAGTGGGACTCACGTGTTGTGTCTTTTCCCTCCTCCCTCAAGTAGCGCAACACTGCACTCATACTCCACTTATTGCCATAATCCTCCACCTCAGGATCGTCACAACTGCAATTAAAAAACAATGGACTTAGAACTAATTAACAAAAAGGTTCTGGTTCATAGTAATAAAACCGTTTACCTGACGTAATAGCTGCTCTTTTTGTTCACGCTGTAATTGGTCAGATGCATGAAGTTGTTCTTGATATTCTTTGCAGTCCTGTCATACTTGACAGTGGCAAATCTGCAAATAAATATGGCGGAAAAATCTCTAAAGGATCACCTGAGACTTGAAACGTTTTGTTTTCTGGACGTGTTTCAGAGGCATAGATGCCACATGGGAAACAATGAGAATTCTTTGGCACACACTAAGTACCTGAATTCCAACACAACCCAAAGGAATGTCAAGAGATAAAAGTGGGACCAGGAATTTAAGCCCATTTTATCGCTCACGGTTGAGAATTGAGCCAAAAAACACCGTCTGGTTTGCTCCCCATACTGTATAAATATAAAGTATAAGTAAGTATATCTGACACTGTCTGTTCTGTGTGGCTTATACAAAGTATACGTTTTTACCTGTACATGATTAAAACTGCACTTTGACATTGCCTCAGCTTGTTAATAAAACATTCTCCCTAATACTGTAGCCACATTTATCTTATGTAGCCAATACTGTAGTCCGATTATATTTTTATATTTATATATACTGTTGGAGAACATGGTTACAAAGTCCAAATGTCACTTCAGCCCAGATTTGATCTAGCGTGTTCCACCTGCTCTCTGCTGGTCAATAAGGGAATGGCAGCCAATAATATTTTTATTAATACTGTACTTGGAAGAAAAACGGACACTAAATAATATTTAACCACTAAATGCTGCTGTATCGTGTACTGCAACCAAGAAAAAAATCCACACAAGGAATTTCCACTAAAGTAACTTTATAAATTTGTATTTATAGACTTCTAAGTCGAATCATGGAGTTTTAATTAGTACTATATTGGTATAATATGAGGTTTAAGGCACAGAGTGAATTATTTAGCGCATATAATTCTAAAAAAAACACGATTCATTAAAAAAAAACCACAATATTGATTAAAACAAAAAGCAAAGATACATAAACCTTCACATAAATACATATTTTTAAATAATCATTGGTAAAGAAATGTGCATTTATTTAATATAACATGAGCCTCACCCAAAGGGAGCTGGTAGCCACCATCAGGTCTTACTATATGGACCTTACTACTGTATTTGAGGTTTTCCTGAAGTGGTTTATTTTTAACGCTAATGTTTTCTTTTCCTTGCAAATTATTAGCCGGCATATAATTTAACAATGTTTTGACCCTTTCTCAAACTAGAGTACTTTATATTAGGGATAATAATACAAGTCAAAAGTTGAAATTTTAACTTGAACAAAATGAACGTGTATCAACTCAAGAGTCAAAGATTTCTAGCTTTAACTCTAGATTGAAAGGGACATTGTGTATTCATTTGCACGTCCAAGAGGTAAAAAATCTTCATTAAAAAAGCAATGTTGATTTGAATGATATGAAAAAAATCATGACTATTGATTAATCGAGCATTTTAAAAAAAATTACCCGTAGGTCGAAGAAAAAAGCATTTATCTATTTCACAACGCATGATTCTCACTTAAAGGGAGCGGACATAATTATCCATCATCTTGCTGAAACGAGTACCTCTAAAAACCAAAAGCTTTCAGAAGGCTAAAAATAAAAAATAAATAAAAAATGTCTTTATAGTTTGCAACATTCCTTGTGATTGAGGCACTAGTTTTTGGTTGCACTACACTAGGGGTCTCAAACGAGGGGCCCAAGGGCAAAAAGGTGCCCCATAAGGACAGCTGAGGTGTTCACCAGTGCTGGATCATTGTACTTTTCTCCTATGATATATTTAAATTAGTTGACTGAGTCTATCTAACCTGGTAATAACATGAGAAAAAACATGGTAATAACATGATAAGAAGTTATTTTAGAAACGCATATCGAACTAACCGTAAATTCCAGACTATAGAGCGCACCTGATTATAAGCCGCACCCACCGCATTTCGGTAGGAAAACTGATTTTGTACATATACAAGCCGCACCTGTATATTAGCCGCATACGCCCACATTGAAAAAAAAAACGCAATACAAACACGAAATTAACCCATTCCCGATACAGTCCAAAAAGCACAGTCGGCAATAAGAATGGAAAATGATACCGGTACTTAACATTTAATGCTGACCGGCAGAGTCCGGGTGCCCGTTGAAAGTAATCCAAGGAAAAAAGTGTATATTTCCAAAGGTAAGGGTGGGAAAAATATATATCCACTATTGTCGACCGCGTCCACAAACACGTCTCACCTTTACTCCACTTCCCGTCAGCCCGCGTTTGCCCCGCCCCTTCTTTCTCATTTGCCCGTGCAAATCATCAGAATAAGTTTCTAAAATAAATACATTACAAAAATATACAGTTGCAAATACATATTATACATGATTACACATATTTACAAAGAAAGAAGGTACACCGAGAGAGTTTTCAAAGCTTTAATAATAATAATATAACTATCATCCCAAACCGTGCCTGTGAAGGGTAGCAAAACGCTACTAGGAACACACTCGCAACCCAGTAAACAGCTCTGTTAAAAAAAAATACCCTGCTTTTAGTAAGCACGGTAAACCGTCCTCATCCTATTTCTTATAACCGTCGTCATCAAAGTCGTCTTCCTTCGATATGGGAAAGAGACTTTGTCATATAGACGTCGTCCCACGCTCCCTTATTCAGGAACACGCTAGCATCACGCTCGCAAAGCAAAGTTTACTTGCAGTAGCTCCGTTTCCTTCTATATCAGACAGCTCGATTGCGTTTAGCTTGAAAGTTGAGTCATGTGCTTTTCTTTTTGCAATTTGCATGATGAGGATATGTCTACGTTAATTTAATTTGTGCACAAGTCAAGAAGTTGCAGTCTTAATCTTACCTTTTGTACTCGAGCGCCGCTGGCGGCCGCTAGAAAAATTACATAAATTGGCCACATCACTGAATAAGCCGCAGGGTTGAAAGTTTGGGTTGAAAGTTTGGGAAAAAAAGTAGTGGCTTATAGTCCGGAATTTACGGTAGTTCTCTTCGCGCTAAGTATTAACAAAAAGGTTTCCTGGGATTGAAGAAGGTTGGAGACCCCTGCACAGCATAATACAGTGACTTCTAGTGATCAAATATTACTCAGTGTTCCTCTTCAAGCAAAATCCTGTTTGTATCCATATCCGGGAGTGGCCAGTGAAGATGAAATCACAAACCCTCAGATAAAGACCAATCACGGTATACCTGATTTCTGAAGACACAACTGTGATTGGTCATTAGTTGAAGCCTAAGCAACTGTGATGTCATCTTCCCTCGACAGCATTCTTAAAATTGTGCTGGATATTGCTTCTTAACTCGTGCTCTACAAAAATGTGTTTGGACTATATGAGGCCGTTGAGCCTAATAGTGCTAAGAGAACTTGGCTTTAAACCTTTCTTCCCTTTTTAAGATCCAATGGTAGCATGTACAAATGCTCCCCTACTTACGGGCATTCGACTGATGAAAAATGGTAGATTCGAACATTTTTTTCAAAATGTCGAAAAATATCCGGACATTGCTGTAAGTTAGATTTTGTATTGTGTGCACCTTTTTCCGAGTACAGGAAAGGACTGCACTGCTTCTTTCCCCTGCTACCGACCTGTGGCGCTGTGAGAGGTCACCCAGCATCCATTCCGAAGAAGAAATCCTGCTTCTACTTTCTAGTTTGTGTGTATACAGTACACACTGCACTGTATCTCTAGCACGCTAAGAACTTTTTTATTGTGTAATATCTCGTGCATCCATTCAATATATTTGGTGTAAAGTGTAAAGAAGAGGCGAGCCGTTTCATTTGAAATAAAAGTGGAATAAGAAAGCTTGATCCGGTTGAGAAAATGGTCTGATTGCTCTTTTTCAGCCACTTTTTACCACGGAGGAGGAAATCGCCAAACTCTTGAAGCTCATCTTCCAAAAGTAAGTTAAACGTAACTTTATTTATCTTTATAGAGCATATTATTGAATGAAATGTTTATTTTTTTAGTACAAAACAATACAGGTTAATTATACAAGGCTTAAACATACATTCCTTACTAAATTTAGCAGTGAAGCAAATTACGAACAAATTCAACTTATGATCAACCGGAACCCATCTTGTTCTTAAGTAGGGCAGCGCCTGTATTTACTTTTAAACTGGTTTCCTTTTTAAGTTAAGAGCACTTCAAAAAATACACATAATTGCACTCACCTCGCGAGGCCTTCCTCATACACGTAGATAAGAAGGGGATCATATGATGTGACCAGCACATACAAGCGCATGTCAAACTTAAACTCTGTTGGAAAGCATAAAATAAGCGTTAACTAAGTATTCGCCATTCACCTCGTAAAACGTGAAAACAAGCGGGCATAATAAACTCTAAATACTGAAAAACTCACCATCTATGAGGAGAGGGTTATGAATGTACCGGGATACCAAAATATTCTCATCAACGGCAATCTGATTTGGCTGCAAAATCAAGTAAAGATAAATCAGTAAAAGCACATTTTGAAAAACATGGACAGTTTTTGATCTACATTCTTGACAATTATTAAGGGATACACTTGTATTGACTATTGATGTGCTACCTAACAACTCTATTTGTAAAGCCAGGAAAAAATTTTCATGGATAAAGCATGACATCTTGTCTCTTAATCGTCAATAAATGTAGATATACGCTACAACAAGGTTACTAGAGGTGTGTACTTTGGATGTAACAATAATGGAAAAATCGAGATCAAACAATATTAATATTGCCAAAAGATATTTTCATAATATGTCTTAAAATTAAAACGAGCATATTTTATTAAAAGGCCAGATTATGTTCCATTTGTGCTACTTCAGTGCAGTTTAATTTTGGGTAGGAATGTTTACCTGACTTGCATACCATTAGTATTCCATTTGTATTTAATTTCAGGGTGTAGCAAATTTGTTTTCTTCTTTGCTTTTATCAAAATATATGTTTTTAATTTAAATGTATGCACTGGTACGATGTACTGTTTTTCAGTTGAATACATGTTTACATGTAGCTGTTTTATTTTCTGTATTTAATTGCACTGCATTTTCAAAATAGGAGCTGCACAAAATCTTGGCCCATCTTTAGTCAGTTGTTAAACACCATTTTTATTCTTTTACTGCATTTTAACATAATTGAAAAGAACGATTAATAGCAAAAAAATTACGTTTTATCTACCAACTGCCTCAGACTCTGATATGCTCCCAGTGCCTATTTAAACCCACTCCTATCTGTCCCCTGTTGTCAGTCCGTCTGCGAAACCTCAGTGTATACTAGGCAAGCCTTTTTCGACCCTGACTCCCACCTGTCCCGTTTTTGCTCCCGTCTGTCTTCGGCTACGACCCGTTTTGATTTCGACCACGTCTGCTCTCCCGTGCCGACTTATGACCCACTTTTGATCCCGACGACGTTTTTGCTCTCCTGTCCCAGCCATCGATCTGTTCATCCGCCCTTGACACCGCCATCGCTTGCTACGGAAGATCCACTTCCGTGTTCGGATCAAAAACTGAGTACAAGAGTAACTTTCTTCCCGCGCCTAGCGAACACCGTATCGTGGGCTCAGCGCTTTCTCTTTCCTTTAATAAAATTTGTGAGAAACGTAACACATTTGGGTCCTGTTTCCGTTCTGGTCCTAACAAATAAATAGATAAATACTATTGTAGCATTAAAAAGGCAATAACACTGAAAAATTGTAATAAGAAAAACAAGAACATTGCTCCTTATTTAATTCAAAAATACAATTAAGTAGGTTCAAAAAAAAAATCCTACCCAGAATGAAAAATAAGAAATATATATAAAATACATTAAAAGTGTGAAAACGTATAAATCAGACAGTGATGGCACAGCACTCAAAAATGCTTTGCACGAACCAAAGTGGGAGTCAGCAGCCTGTAGCCATGGAGCTTTTTCAGAAACATTTAAAGATTGGAAAAATTGTACATTTTTTGTGAAGTTATTCTTTTAGAGGACTAACATGACACAAACATGTTTAATGTTTTATAATAGAAATTAAATTTCATATGACTAACTTATGTATGAATCCACGTGTTGTAAATGGATTTATATAAGGCTTTTATTTTTTGTGGATCCAGACAACTTGTATATGAATACTTTTTTGTTTTAATTGAAAAATAGGTTTACATAAGGCTTTTATTTTTTTGCGGCTCCAGACATATTGTTTTGTGTTGGTCAGTTATGGCTCTTTCAACATTTTGGGTTGTTGATGCTTGAGTTAAGGGCTACTTTCATAGAAGACTGAAGAAAGCAGAGATTTAAAACCAATATAGGGACTGAAAAATGAATTGTAGTCAAACTCTCATTGTAGTTGCACTTGGGAGTTTTTTATGAGGCGGTACTTGGTGTAAAATGTACTCAAGGGACTTTCATAAAGTAATCAGATATCAACACAACACAGAAGTTTTAGAGACAATGGCCAATGGAAGGTCACGTTGTCTTTTAATAGGTTAAAATATCCCGAATAAAGTTGACTTTCAAGTTAACCGGAGAGTGTTTCAGATCTGGCTCCAGTTCATAGAAGAAAACACAAGTACGTGTACATACTATATATCTTCCTTTTCTCCAAACATCACTCTGACATTCTTTTCATAAAAACGCCAAGGAAGAAGAATAATTGTGCAAATGTTTTCAAACAGTGAGAGGCTTGTGGAGCTGCTCCAAAAAGCAAAAGTCCTTGAAGTGTGTGATTTACTCCGGCAAATTAATTCACGTTTCAAACGCCACTAGATAGCGCTTTTCAAATAGAGTGCAAAGCGTAACATCTGCCGGGCCAATAGTTAAGTAGCGTACGATTCGCCCGGTAATCTCTCAGACAATGAATTGCAAAATGTTCATTACCAGTCTCACTTAGACTGTTCTCACACCAGTGAAGAGTAACGACTTGCACATGTAAAATCTATTCATCCGCTTTTAAAAGCGCTTATCCAGTTGTGCAAAGTTGGAGTGCATCCCGACTTTATACGTGAGAAACGCAGACTACAAAATGAACTAGTTGCCAGTCAATCTCAGTGCACATATCGAGACAGATGACCATTCGGTCGGACAATTTAACGAGTTAGGGGGCCAGGCAGCAGGCTAAATGTGCGAAAACAGAGACTCTTCACTACTTCTCCCTTCAGTTATCACTGGTTTAATGTGGATTTTGAATTGAATCAAATTGTCATTATTGTCATTGATGTCCACATATTGTGTATTGTGTTCTGCAGCAGAGAACACACAGCAAATGTCATTTCAGGGGCATGTTGTGTAAATATGACTATGTGTGCGCGACTGTAATAGGATGTCAAACAAATGGCACTATGTGTCCACTGAAACAAACTGCCAAGCACGACAAACGCTAGTTGTTTTAGTGGATTGTTACATTGAAAAAATAAATCATCAATTAAATCGGACTCTAAGGAAGCTCAGAAGAGCGCAACGAAATGGTGATCACCGACGAGTGCTCTGTGGATTATTATGGGGTCAAAGAAGAGACTGCATCGGCAGATACAGCAGTAGCAGTGCCACAAGTCCATCTTACTTCTAACAGCTACGTAACAACTCTCTCAAGCCACCCCTGCCAAGCCTGTAGCTCACAGATGCCATTCTTTACCCATAAAACAGATGACCTGAAGCTACAACTCATTGAGAAACAGCTACATTCGGAATGGTTGTATTTTAATAATTGCAGAGACCTGGGTCATTCCAAGGATACCCGATGCTAGGATGCAGCTGGCCAGCAGCTCTCGAAATAGCTTTCTTACACTAAAAGAGAAGCCCTTCCATTTCATTGTACTTTTGTATAATGACAATAAAAACTGTCATTCAACTGCAATTCTGTGTTTTTATTTGTAGATCTATAGTTGTTATTTTGAGATAGATAGATAGATAGATAGATAGATAGATAGATAGATAGATAGATAGATAGATAGATAGATAGATAGATAGATAGATAGATAGATAGATAGATAGATAGATAGATAGATAGATAGATAGATAGATAGATAGATAGATAGATAGATAGATAGATAGATAGATAGATAGATAGATAGATACTTTATTCATCCCCGAAGGGAAATTCACTTTTCCAGCAGCATCCCTAAGCTGAGAACAATCGAAAATAACTGAGAACAATCGAAAATAACACGGGAGCTGCTGGAGTGGCTGCCATTTGTGACGGCGCCGGAGAAACGATTCAATTTGAATCATGTACAAACAAACAAACAATTGAATAGTCGTATACTGTAATTGTTAAGAATGTCTTCTCAAGGAGAGTTTGACCCTTTGGGGCTTTTATGAAGGAGCATTGCTACTTTGATGATTTTTATGTTTCGCGAGGGGTTCTGGTCCCCATTAATTGGATAACCGAAGGATAATTGTAGGAAATGCTTGCAGAAGAGTGTAGCATGGGCATCTTAGCTGGAAAACAGGTCAGACAATAGCGTTGAGGCACTATTATGATTCACAGATTTGACTCCGGCATTGTGTTCAGAGTTCTGATTAGCTTATGATAGTATGACGGCACAGTAGTTATTTGTAAAACGGTACACTACATGTACTTTTAAAACAAATGCTTGGGCATGTAAATATGATTTGTTCCTTGGTGTCAGTGTATAATAGAGTATCTAATCGTATAATGATTGTAAAAATTAAAGGTTTCGAATTCACAGATTTTGCCTAACACGGGTTCTTTTTGGAACGTAACCCCCCTGCGATAAGCGAGGGCTTACCGTATTAAGTATAATATTCGTTTCTGCTCCGGGTCTTTAAAAATTATGAGGGGTTATGAAATAAAATGTTATTCCAGTATTACTTTTTAGAAAAAAAAAAATCAGTAAGAAATCAAATTAATTCTTTTGGGGAGGAAATCACCGATATTTTCATGAGGCTACTGCACGGTAAAAGTAATTTTTGGACCAGTTTAAAAATGATAAGAAAATGATTCCATTTATTATTTTTAGTTGACCTGAATGTTTCATTTTTGGATGTGGAACACAATACTTTAATCCATCAGCCTCAAATTCCCACACAGTGAATGCATTCGGAAGAGCCAAAAATGACAGACAAAATCAAATGTTTTCTGTGTCACTGCTCGCAGGCAGAGAGAGAAAAAAAACTTGGAATTCAAATTGTGTCTATTTTGGAGGCCTTTGTTCAATTCGGTGCCATCACACTATTGAGACTCCAAATGGGACCAGTACTTACATTGCTGACTAAGTAAATGCCTCGTCCTCTTGAGGATGCTACAGGTTTAATGATCCATGGGCCCTTGTCCTTAGCATAACAACCTGAAAAGGCGAACAGGGTGTAGAAGAACACCATTTTTAAAAACTCCCGTTTAAATTTACATCACATGGCATTTATTGGGCCTTAAATTGTTGACTTGTGCCTCATTTAATGCTTATGAAGAACAGACATACTTACTGCAGAATTCCTGGTATTCCGATGGAAGCACAAAGGTCTGCGGAACTATGTGGAAGTTTTTAAAACCGTGGGCCTCCTGCATTCGTTGGATGTTTTTATAAAGACGATCTTTGCGGGTCAGTTCATACGACCTGCAAAAGGACGTGAGAGAGGTGAGTGGGAAATGTCTTGATGGAGTTTGCGGCAAAGGTTAGGTTACTCTGTAGGGTATGTACGGAATATATTAATCCAGAACAATTCATTAAAGCGTTGTAATATTATTTTATATATATATATATATATATATATATATATATATATATATATATACAGTGGGACCTCGCTACTTCGCGGTTCCACGTTCGCGGGTTCAGAGTTTCGCGGGTCTAAAAAATAATAATAATAAAATAAAATAATTTTTAAAAATACAAAATTAAATAAATAAATATTAAGCATTTTTGAAGGGGCGTCGCTACTTCGCAGATTCTCATTTTTTGGTTTTGGTCCCCATTAACCGCGATAACCGAGGGATTACTGTATATATATATATATATATATATATATATATATATATATATATATATATATATATATATATATATCAAGTCAAGTCACATTTATTTATATAGCCCTTAATCACAAAAATGTCTCAAAGGACTGCACAGCATTACCATTACAAAATTGCACAATTACCTGATCTTAAACCAGCATGTGGGCAAGGAACAACTCAAAAACCTCAGTGTGAGGAAAAAAGAGAAACCTTGAGAAAGGACCTCCCATGTGGTAATCCCCCCCTTCCCTAGGTGTGAATGAGCGAGCGAATTGTATGTCCCCCGTGTGCCCTGTGACTGGCTGGCAACCAGTTCAGGGTGTCCCCTGCCCACTGCCCGAAAAAAGCTGGGATGGGCTCCACTGCCCCTGCAACCTTACTGAGGATAAGCGGTGCAAAAAATGGATAATGGATATATATATGTATATACATAAATATACACACACACACCGGCGCCATATCCCCCTAGTGGGAGGTGGCTAGAGTCAAGAACAGAGTCACATATCTGACTCTTTCTGGGAGATTGATTCAGAGGAGGGGATTCCCAGCCCCCTCGCTCAACCCAACTGATGTATTGGGAGTCATTAGGTGACCAAACCCCTGACGCCAAGCTGGTTGTTGTAACATTTACATCATATATAATCATGGTTGTATGAGTTTTCAACCATAATATTGTTATCACTTTATTATTATTGATCATTTTAAGGTTTAGTAGCCATTCAAAATTAGGAGAGAATACATCTATTGATTTTAAATTTGGCAAGCTTTCAGACAAGGAATTCCAAACTGTTCTAAAGGCCCTCCCCTAAGCCCTTTCTTTATATAAAATGTCCTAGGTTATGCTAGTAGATCAGCACTGGTGTGAAAACATGATTGCCCTATAGTGACAATGATATGTACAGTGTATAATCGTCATATAACAAACTGGTATCCCATGCAATCCCCTGTCCAATATTAAAAACAGAATACACTTATCATGTATTTCTCCTTCATTTATTTTGTGGCAATGATTGCGTATACCATTATCAATATACAGTCATTCATTCCCAGATCAAGCGCTTATCTAGAATGTATTTTATCACGAACGAATGTTAACCATCAGAAATAACCGAACACTAATTAATCCGTTCCCGGCCACCCAAAATCGTCCTACTTAACCCTAAACAGCAATAAAAAAAAATCTTCCTCATCACTAAAAACACATTAAAATAGTAATTAAAAAAAATCTTCCTCATCACTAAAAACACATTCAAATAGTAATTAAACATTAAAATACAGTGAGAAGATAAACAAGATGATAACGAAATAAAATGCAAGTTTGTTATGAGCACTTACCATTACTAACAGAGGTGTATTAGTAGTGGTGCACAATACAAAAAGGATTGCAAAAAGACCCTTGCAAATTAATTGTCATTTTTAAACTACATTATAAATAATTTTGAGTTTATACGTAGGTGGCAAAAACATTACTAATTACAAAAAACAAACCCCAGGTGTAAATAAACCATAAACGGATATCAAACAGGTCTTTTTACCAAATAGACTGCTTCTAATTCAACGATTATACAGTATTGAGTTCAATATTTTGATTTTGTCATTTTCCAAGTATTCATTGTGTTTTGTCAATTATATATAATTTTGATAAGATTACAATCATTTCCTGACTACTTGAGTCAGTTAGGAGTTGAACTTACGTGGGAATGGCCAAATTTATGTAAAAATCTATACTACAGAGCAAATACACTCACACAAATACAAAAAAAGATTCAAATAAGCAATTAAGAAAGATAATATTGAAATTTAACTGAAGGGTATTTTTTTTCCTACCTAGGAAAGTGGTTGACCTTTTGGAAATCCTGAAGGGTTCGCAGTATGTAAGGCTTCAGATGGGCTCCTGTCCACATGAGATTGAAATTGTTGCTATTTGAGTGAACCTGAATTAAAAAAAAAAAGATTTTTAGATTAGCTGGATCACATGTGACTGTCATCACGGATACAAGCAGCTGGATACTATGTGAGAAACTGTCCCTATACTGGGGAAATGCACGCCAGTCTTCTGAAATTGTGACAATATAATTACTGACGCACATACTCATTATCTGAATTTGTTTTGCTTGATTCCAGCCACTCATTAGGACGAAAGTTGTGCTCACATGAGCGCTGGACGTCTAGAAGAAACAGATGTTTGCAATAAAGCCTTATTAAAGTCTAGGCCCCGGCCATTGCCGGTGTTAGACACTCGTCTGCCTTTGATGACGGTTTTCTGGGAGTCAAGAACGATTCAAATGGGATAAAAAGAGAATGAATTGTAACGGCTTGAAAGGGGCAATAACAGGGATTGTACAGCCTTGTGAAACCAGATTAATGCTGTTGAGGTCATTTTGGTTCTTTCCACGCAAGCTTTCCCAGGCTCGTTATTATTTGGGTGTGTGAGGGCAGCCCTGGTCTATCCTACGTTGAGGAGCTTGACAGAAATAGCACAAATGGTCGTTTTGGAGTTAATCTTTTACATTCGTCTCATTTAGTGGAGAGTATTACCTCATGGAAACCATGATTGGTCAGGATCCCCCGCACCAGACGACTCTCTGTACGCACGATTTTGAAGGCCATGTTGTATCGCTCTAGGATATGGCACAGATTAACATATAATTGACAGTGGAACCAACCATACTGCTAATATGGTGCAAACGGTACAGCTGAGGTGTCCGAACTTTTTTTTTACTCTAAAAAAGTTCATGTACGGTAGACCTCCATTATGGGGTGACTCATACCTGTCAACCTGTAGGTTTTTGCCGTACATTTATTATGCATTTTAAGACGTCTACGAAGTACAAGAAAATTTGTACGGAAAACCGCAAATTTGTAAATTATGGGTACCATCCAGTATACACAGACTATCACGAAACAGCAAATCAATCGAGTCAAGTCAGTTCGCCGCGGTCGCCTCTATCTCGGCATCAATTTTTTTCGTTGCAAATGAAGCGAGCGGTTTGATGCTACTGTGCACAAGCGTCTGTTGCCTGGGGATTTCCCATCATGCATTATTGAATATCGGATTTCATGTGGTAGTTGTGTAGTGAAACGAAGTTCGTCTCATTTTAGAGAACAGTCTTTTTCGGCTCAACTCGTTAAAGAGAGCTCTCAAACGGCTCACTTGCTCTGCTGCATTATATTACAAATTATTATGTTGTATAAAGAAGTTTAGAAAAAAAGGAAGTTTAAAAGGAGAAAATGAAAAAAGACAGGTTTGTGGTTATCCCTTTAATCAGTATATCACCAACAATAATTTAATAAAGAAAATTAATTAATAATTTGAATAAGAAAATGTATTATTTTACTGAATTACATTTGCATGTATTTATCCTTCTACAGTGAACGTCCAAGATACTTAATTTTTGAACTTCTTTTATAATAAACCTCATTCAAGTCGAGCAACTCAGCATCTCACAACAAAATGTTAATTAATGTATATGATATAACGAAACACATGTACAATATAACATGTTAAACTACATGAATAAACACGTTTGAAAAAAAAATATGGTGTAAGAGTATTTTGTATTTTGTAAGGGAAAATACGACAGTTTGTAATGGCATGGAGCCGTGGAGGCTGACAGGTATGGGTGACTTCGCTTCACGACATTTTTTTTCATTTCAGAGAGTGGAATAGGAAGTTTTTTGGGCCCATCTTTAGAGCATTTCTCCCACTATATGACATGAACATCAAATTTTCTTGTATGCCAAAAAACTCAACTTTGTGCGCTTGTAGAGCTACATCTCTAGGAAGCCTGTCTGCTTTTGGTTGACTTAATCTAAAATGCTAAACTGCTATATCAGTGTTATTCAACCACTGTCCCACGGCACAGTAATTAATTGTCGTATTGTGTCAGGACCAGAACGGAGACAGGACCCACTTGCGTTATGTTTCTCTCAGTTTTATGGTAAGAAAGGAAAGGGTTGCACCCACGATCCGGTGATCGGTGGTCGCGAGAAGCAGATCGCTCTGAACGCTAAAGTGGGACTTCCGTGGCGAGCAATGGCGGTGTCGGGAACGGGAAAAAAGGGTCAGTAGCTGGGACAGGAGAGCAAAGAACGTGGTCAGGATCGGAAACAAGTTGAAAGTCAGGAGAGAAGTGTAGACGTGGTCAGGATAAAAAAAAAAATGGGTCGAAGCCGGGAAACAGACGGGAGCAAAAACAGGTGGGAGTCAGGGTTGAAAAAGCTTGCCTAGTATACACTGAGGTTCGTAGACGGACTGACAACAGGTGACAGATAGACGTGGGTTTAAATAGTGACAGGGCGCAAATCAGAGTCCGAGGCAGTTGGCGCCATAGGAGCGGGCACAGGTGCATCACATCGGTAAACATGACAGTATTGTGCCATCGGAGATGATCCAATTTGTGTGCTTGTGCGGTCTAGCGAAAGCTAGCTGTTATTTGGAGTTACTTTTGCCGTGGGATTTTGTCAATGAAAGAAATGTGCCTTGGCTCAAAAAAGGTTGAAAAACACAGGTTTTGGATTCTATCAAGGCGTCATTAAAAGGCTGATATGCTATTCACTGAACTAACTCCCACAATGCCTATTCATTCAGTTAAGAATATTATGTGTGTAGAAAAGATTTTGCACGTCAGTGACACAAAACTATATTTTTTGTACCGTGTTTGTTCGCTATGGGTTCCAGTGATGCTAATGGGGAAGTAATAACATGATAACCAGGGAAGCGATGCTTGCGATTATCAAGAAATACGAAGAAAGCACACAAATCACTACACGTTTAGTTGCATGGCCGTAACCATTCAACAAGCGGGACTATTATTTAAAAAATGAAGGTATTAAAGATAATTTAAGAAAAGATCTTCGCAAGTGGAAGTTTTTGAATCGGTTTCATTTTCAATCCAGCATTGCCATCTCCACTTCCCTCTGGACTCCACTAGACCAGCTCAAGTCACATAACACCAAAGGTAGGTAAAATTAAATTTTTCCTTGACATGTGTATGTATGGCAGCACGGCGGCGCAGTGGTTAGCGCATGTGCGGCACAGTTCTAAGGTCTTGGGAACCTCCTGTGTGGGTTCAAATCCAGCTACCGGACTTCCTGTGCGGAGTTTGTATGTTTTCCCGTGCTTGCGTGGGTTTCCTCCGGGCACTCCGTTTTCCTCCCACATTCCAAAGACATGCATTTCATGTGGATTGGCCGGTCCAAATTGTCCCAAGGTGTGAATGAGCGAGCGAGTTGTCTGTCCTTGTGTGCCCTGCGATTGGGTGGTAACCAGTTCAGGGTGTCCCCTGCCCACTGCCCGAAGATTGCTGGGATGGGCTCCAGCACCTACTGAGGATAAGCGGTGCAGCTAATGAGATGTGTATGTATTTGAAATGTGATTTAATCACACACACTTACACACAGGTATATTACACATTTGCTGTACTTATTAAATACAATTTTTCTGTTTTTATCCATTTTTTTATCCGAGGTACCAGGGGTTAGGCTATTTCACTTTGCGATCACTACCTCAGATTGGATAAATGGCGTATCCTGAGGGTCTACTCTACACGGTAAATTTTTGTTTTGGTTTTTCTTTTTTACCAAGTTTACCAACATTTGTTCTTTAGTTTAGTTAAGGTTTAGTTTAAAAGGAAACACAAAATACAAGTCGAGCTGGGTCAAAAATGAACCGAGTACCTGGATCAACCTACTCAAGTGTTTGGGGTTTGACCCATTCGGAAGATTGTTTTCATACAAATAAACTGACTGACTGTATTACGAGTGTTTAGACCTTTAAAAAAAGATCAGTTTTAATGGGGAAAGGTTTTACGATTTAAAAATAGAAAATAGTCACAGGATAGAACACTTTTGTAATATGCAGGTACAATTTATAGTGCATGTCGTGGATTGCTGGAAAATTCTCGGTTGGACACATCAGCAGTACAATATTTTAAATCGCTATAAAGTACCTCCTCCACCAAAGATGGGTCCATCCTTTGAGACAATGGCTTCAGGGAAAAATAAGAAGATTGGGGTTGTCCTACTGAGGCCACTCCAGGCAATACAAGGATGGTCACTAGTCATAAAAAATATATACATATACAGTACAAAATGTCATGTATGTTACATTTTTTTCAAAATCACCATGAGGAGCAGCTGGACAAAAACAAAACTCACACACTGTACTAAAAATTATATAGAACAATATGAATTCCCAGACAGTTTGCTTATCAAACTGAAAATATGATAAGACAGCATGTTTTTGTGGATGAACTCAATCGGCCGTGGCTGCACTGATAAGGTTGGAAGGTATGTAAAAGATACCGCACCCCCCACTCCTTGGTTAGGTATCCAGTGGTTAGGTATCCAGGTTTGATACACAATAGATCAGATGTCATAATTTTCTTTTGTTTACTTTAGGGAAAAACCATATGAAGGCGAGCAACATATTATGTGCGAGGGATTTAGCTGATAACATCAGACAGAAGTCAAATGCAACCTCATTTACTCCAGATGAGTTATGGATATATTTTAGTTAGAACATATTTTTCATTTATCATTATCATTAATCCACTGCCCCCATTATTACAGTGAAACCCTTTCTTTTATTTGTGGTAATATTACTTGTTAGGCATCAAAATTTTATACACAATAAATAAGATGTCATATTTGCTGTTGTTTACTTTAGGGAAAACCACAATGAATGCCAACAAAATATTGGGCTACGGATGAGACTGATAATTACAGACTGAAGTCAAATGCTAAATTAAATGCTCCCTCAATTGTTATACTGTTCTCCCTGCAGATGAATGATGGTTATACAGTACTCAAGTTGCAACATAGTTTTAATTTAGTGCATATTGTACACGTTGTGTCAAAACTCTTAATAATAGAGTGGAGCTACAACTGTATTTTTTTTCCTTTTGAAAGGTATTATCACTTTTTTCATTGCCAAATTTAAGCACAAGACATTCAAGGCCAATTTTAAATTTCCCCAGTACCACTAAAAGAGGAAATCTGGTGTGAATCATGTATTTCTCGGAGCCACAAATATATCTGCAATTTACATATGCGATTTTTAATCTTGCATGTGCATTTATCAAGACATGATTTAAAGATCTTAAGTAAATTGTGAATATATTTGTGGATCTCAACAATACTTGTGTTAATATTTTTTAGACAAATCTCTCCCCATATAGATGTTGGGAAAAAATGACAGTAGTATGTAGCTTATATTTTCAGTTGTTCTTCCCATTGCAATTTACCAAAGGGAAACACTACCTTAATTTTTTGCATGGCCCATAATTGATACATAATCCTTGCTCTAATACACATTTCATAGTGCCCTGTTTAGGTTTAGCATGCAACTGTCCTCTTGTGCACAACCCGTAGGACAATGCCATAAAAACGATTGCCACCTGCCGTTAAACGCGAGGGAAGATCAGTGTCGATGTAATTTTTCAGCAGACTTGTTGAGAAACCTGGCAACAATTTTAAGCATTTACAAGCACTTCACCGAAAACTTAAGCAATTTTCAATCATTTAAAACAAAGCATTATAATCAAAGCATTTTCGAGGATTTCAAGCAACCATACGAACCTTGTTTTTATGATGTGTAAAGGAAAACACTTATTCTTCTGAGTATGTTTTCAATGTTTTATTTCAGTAAACATATTCAATCTGCATCTTATTGACATTCCATTTTATTAACCCTTGTGTAATGTCCATGTTGTTGTTACCAAGAAATGTTTACCTTATCCCAATTACAAGCCGTATAAACAATAAAAATTGTTCATATTTGCCCCTTTACCTTTCTGAAGTCAAATTTACAAGTTCTTATTTAAATTGTAATTAAGAAAATCAATTAAGAAATATTAAATGAAATGTAAAAGTTAGAAAATAAAGCTTGATTTTGTTTGGCATGTGAAGTTGTATGTATGTAACCTTCTGGGCTTTTTCTGGTGAAGGCATAGCCACAAATGTTTGGACCCTCAAGCTTCAGTTTTACGACGTGAGGTATGATTGTTTCTTTAAAATTTGTATAACTGTGAATATTTATGAGTATGCATGGTACACTTTAAACAAATGCTTGGTTGAAGTTTTAACACTGGCGCACAAACATAAAATTTCTACTGTAAAGACTATGGTCCTGCGACTGGTTGGCACCCAGTTCAGGGTGTCCCCTGCCCACTGCCTCAAGACAGCTGGGATGGGCTCCTGTACCTTCCACGACCCTAGTAAGCATAAGCGTTCCAGAAACTGGATGGATGGAAGACTGCACGGCGACTTGTTTTATGTGTGTATACCCTGACACATAGCTTTTACGGTGTTAAGGTGAAAATAATTCTGCTGCAACCAAAATAAACACACTGTATGCATTATTCAAGACTCTCTTTGGGGATCCAAGTGTTGCTACATGATTTATCATATTTACACTAAATTGTGCACACCACTTAAAGCAAAACGTGGGTGATAAGAGGAAATTGTTGTTTGATAACCGTTTCATGAATACAATGTGAGACTGTGTCAAGAAGACAAATGAATGGATGACGTAATGCATTTCATCAAACAGCACAAGACCTGACAACTCACTCATATTCGTCCTCAGAGGAATCGGAGTCCTCCTTATCCCGGGCAACAGCAGGCATCTCTAGAGGGAGAGCTCAAATCCTGCGGGGATCAGCTACCTGCCATTGCAGCTCCCTCCTGAGGCCAACCAAGACAAACACAATATGCTTGAATTATTTCTTTATTTTCATCTCCGTAATGAAAAATGATGCGACTCCTGTAAGAACGATCATAATGTAGCGTCATTCTAAAAATATACCACCATAACATCAGCGTGAGATAGTATTTGTATTTTACAGAATTCAGAAAGACAAATTTTGGCTAGGAGAAATTGACACGCGAAAAATGTAAACAAAATATAAACGACCGTTATGTGATTTTTAAGCTAAGCAGGGAATACTGAGAAGTAAGATAATATATGCAGTGCACTACATTAAAACGACAAAATCATGAAACTTGCCTTTATATCAGGGCATCTGCTTAAAGCTAACTAGCTTAGTCGTGCAGGAAGAGTTGCTAATCTTTCTCCTTGTTACTACAACAACTATGTAGCAACAGGGTACGACGCATGCGCACTTAAAAATTTGCTTTCGGTTTTATTCTTGAAGTGTTCTATCATAATAACGCTGAGTGATAAGAATTCCTGACATTTGATTAAATAAATATCCGAAATATATAAATAAAAGAGGATTTATAGAATCATACAAGGTGATTCATAACTAAACTTGTGTGTTTTTATTTTTGACGGAAGTACAAGTCGAAACGAATTACTCTCTTGCTTTTCTTAGACACCCTTTGATAGGCAACCAACCTATTGCAGTTTTCTTAAATTTGATTGGCGAATATTTAAAATGGGACGAACCAGAGCTAGATTTGACAAATTGCATCGATGGTATGATTCCATAGGACCATTCTGACAGATTTGTCATTGGCTGCTACCTAGTCTGTGCGAAATACACTTCTCGTTGCTTCGTATCGCCCTCAAGAAGTATACATTTGCTTTGCTGTACGCTTAGAAATGTAACCATAAATGATTTTATTGTTGTGCATTGCAAAGATTTAAAGCAACATACCTTTTCCCTCCTTGAAGATATACAGGTACTGCATATCACTCTGCTCAGGTAAAACATTTGACAGGTGACATCTAGCATCTTATTTGCAGCTTTGACAGTTTTGTTTATTGAAATATTCTGTGCAATATTGTAATGAATATTGCTTGCAGGAGCTGCAGAAGAAATGGGTCGCTTCTTAAACGTCTTGCGAAGTTGGCTTGTGATGGTTTCCGTCATCGCGATGGGAAACACCGTGCAAAGCTTTAGAGATCACAGCTTTCTGTCGGAGAAGCTTTACACGGGGACGCCTGAATTTGGTGAGCTATTACGAGTTAAAATATACGATAACCTGCCATAAAAAAACATCTGCAATATTAATTTGAAGTGTGCACTTTAATGAAGATTACGTGGTTGATGGCTGTGTTTTGCTGCTGTTGGTGTCGGTGGATTTGTTCAGACCGAGGACAATCGACTTTGGCCTGGACGGATCTATTGACACTAACAAAGATGTTATATAATGAAATTGTGAATATGTTTGATTTTCGAGAAGGTTTGTTCAAACCTCACTTTGTGTTTGCTGTTAAAAACGTAATATTGGAATATAATATTGTGAATGTGCTTAATTGCTGTTGAGATTGTCATGATTGTTTTCTGTTTTTAGTGTCAATAAATTTGTTCAAACCAAAAAAAACGTGGTGGTGAGACAGGATAAATTTCCTAATATCTGAACGATGTTTTTGGTGGCACAATTAAAATCAAATTATGAAGTAAGCGCAATGTCCACCTATTTTGTCCATCACGAGGGTAGGCCATTTGCTGTTGACATAAAATTGCATCACAACCAATCGGGGCTTACCTGTTTTCTTTTAAAGGGGCAGTGTGTATTATTTGACCACTATATGTAGCTGTACTGTAGGGGTGGCGAACCCGGTCCTCAAAAGCTGCATGTCTTGGTGATTTCTCTGCTCCAACACAGGGGAAGCCAATTTTCAGCTTGTTAGCAAGCTTTGTGAGAGCTGGATAATGATCCAGAGGCGTGTTCAGGAGAGTAATCAGACATGTAGTCGCTTGTTAATCGCTTGCCGCGCACTGCTGAACGTTTTGTAATCGCTCACTGTGATTGCCTTACTGATCCAAAATGGCCGACGACAGTACAATGGATTTCGTTCTACAGCTTGCTTTGAGCGAGTTGGCTGATATGAGCGACAGTTCGCATATTGACACAGTTAAGGTTATCCTAAACGCAGTGGAAGGGTCATACCTGTCTTGCATTGTTCACAAACATTACCAGGCAATGTAAGACGATATATTACATCGCCAACAGCACTCGTCAGGGTGAGATCCTCCATCTTCTGCACTGTCGACGCCATGTTGGAAATCAAAGTAAGCGGTCTTTCTCCCGTGATTACTTGGGCACGCGAGCGCTCAATAATCACTGGCCGTTCAGAAGCTAGCGATAGCTAGCGATAGCAATCGCTCACTCTCCTGAACACGCCTCTGGTGATTGGAATCGCCCGTATTGGAGCAGGGAAACTCCCAACACATGCAGGACATGCGGCTCTCAAGACCGGGTTGGCCACCCCTGTTGCACTGTGTTAAGAAATGAAATGATGTGCATTTATATAGCGCTTTTCAAGTCAATGACTTCCCAAAGCGCTTTTCAATGTGCTCCACATTTCCCAATAGTGGCCTTGTATTGCAGCCTTGTAAGACGCTAACGTGCTTATTGGGTGTATTAGGGGTTCAGTGTCTTACCCAAGGACACTTCAACATGTAACACGGACGAGCCGGGGTTCGAACTGGGATCCCAAGACGAGCTCTCTACCTCCTGAGCTACTGCCGCTACTGAAAATGAGTGCACAAGAAAGAATACAAAACTATGGGGACTCAAGTGACCAAATTGCACCATTTTTCTTTTCTTTTTTAATGCCTAGCCTTTCGCAAGCATTCTGGGTACCCATAGTAGCAAGATTACAGGCGTACATGTCAGCTCCCTCTAAGTGAACCTCGTATTCTATAAAATAAATGCAAATTTCTTGACCTACGAGTATTTTTAGAAAGGCACGTTTACATAAAAGTTAATGTAATTTCGTTTATTGTTTTATTGGTAAATGGTCTCCATTTATATAGAACTTTTAAAAAGCGGTGACAGCCATGCAAGGCACTTACCTGCTAATCAGGTGCATTAGGGAATCAGTGTATTGCCCAATGACTATTTCACATTTAACATGGTTGAGCTGGGAATCCGACCTTTGACTTCTTAGTCCCAAGACGAGCGCTCTACCTCCTTAACCTTGCATATGTTTACACTTTTATTTAGTCAACGGTCTTCAAGCTCGGACATTTGGCATTTGGACACTGCTGTCATCCATCATTCGCTGTTATTGTGCCATTGACATACAAAACAAAATGTAAGATTTATTATTATTTATTTATTTTTCATTTCTGTGCCTTGTTTACATCATTAACAATTCCCATTATGTCACTGGCAGGTTGTATCACATCACATTGTGGACATTTTTCCTGGCGCTTGGTCATTTTCTGTCTGAGGCCTTCCTTTACAAAACTGCCCCACTCACTATCGGGGTAATGGCACCACTTATAGTGGCCAGTAAGTATCTGTTTAAATGTTATTCCATGATGTTAAACAGAGGCTGTGGCATGACATTCATGCAACGTTTGTTTTTCCAGGTGTCTCCATTTTAGCAATGCTGATTGGATTCCAGTGTTTTCCAGAGACTCCCGAGGAAACAGGAGCGCGGCAGAAGAAACGAAACTGAATGAGAGTCCACCAAAAATCTTTGGATGGATTGTAGTGTACTTCTTCTATGATGGTTTATTTTAACAGTATTTCCTACTGGTATTTGTCTTAGTCACGAGAGGTCTTAGAGGGGAAGACACAAGATTTATTTTTTGAAAAACATTGCAGAAACATCACAAGTCTTTCTCATTAATGTTCAATTTTAATATCATACAAACCAACTGGACTCCATTTAAGTTACAGTACGTGAGATCCCCTAGAACAGTGTTTTTCAACCAGTGTGCCGTGAGACCTTGTCTAGTGTGCTGCTGGTATTTGCCCAATTTTATCTTTCCAAGAAATCAGGCTATTATTTGGTATTTTGCTTTCTTCAGACGAGGAACTGTAATAGACATCCATAAGTAGATTTTTATATACTTTTTATATATACACTACATTTAATAAATTAATCTGTTTAACAAAGCAGATTAATATTGCAATGTAAACAATAAAAACATAAAGAACATAACTTTTAAGTATTATTTTCTTTTTATATCCTAATTATCTGCTTATGAGGTAGAACAGTGAGTCAAATATTTGACATAACTTTCCTTTCAAACATTTTTGACAGACGGTGTGCTTCTGAAATTTTGTATAAATAAAAGTGTACCTTGGTTCAAAAGGGGTTGAAAAAACACTGCCCTAGAAGAATGCATTTTTTAAAAATGTTCTAAAATTCTATAAAATGATTAATTGCCACGCAGTGATAAATACATTTCTTAAGGAGACAGTGTGTATTATTCAGCGCTCCCTAGTTGTATAAAAACAATGTACAAGAAACATAATACTGATTTTTATTTTTTTTTTATAAAAAAGGAAAAATGAATTAACTATTATATAAAAGTGCATTTGTAAGGTATTCAGAGACATGTGCGTTTCTTAGACATAAAAACATGATTGCACGTCATCCTGCTGCTATGAGAACCCGAAAAAACAAAAATCCTTGCAAAATGCTGGGTAAAATAATAAGACGAATGGTGTGGTTTGGTCACTTAGTCTCTGAATTTTGTATTCTTCCTTGTCCTCTTTTGCACTTGTTTTTGGATGCACTACACAATAACGGCAACCTAATGGTCAAATAATACACACTGTACCTTTAAGTTAAAAAAAAAAACACAGATCAACACAAAGCCAAAAACATAACTAAACAATTTCCTCATAAACTTTACATTCTATACTTTTCTTTGTAATGGATTTACAAGAAAGATTTTTTAAAATAAATGTTGATGCACCTTCTCCCAAAATAACAGATGTCAGACATTAAGTTTCCGCCTGCGAGGTCTGGGGGAGGACAAAACTCATCGTCCAAAGTATAGATAAGAGACACAGAACCAACTTTTCTTGCAGTCAGTAGAATTCAGAGATAATACTATCAAAATTCTTCTGTCTGCCGTGAGAACAAAAAACAGTACTTAAATGAAATGCTTTTGGAGATATAAGCCTCAGGCAATTGGAGCTTGATGATGGCCGTAGTGTACAGTACTAGGTGTACCAATTGGAAAGGTATGCGGTGACAGGATAGGAAAACACTTCACATGACATTCAAGCAACAATGGTTGGTGATGACATTTGAGAATCCTTCTTGTGCATGACTGACTTTCATTCTTGTTGTGGAGTCTATGTAGCACAACAGTTGCACATTATTGCCTGTTTGGGCCGACGAGCGATCCTCTTGGCCGAGGCTCTCACGGCGGAATGCATCGTGGCCGCTTCTTACTGTATTCCCTCCTAAAACTTAAAATCTTTCAACATTTTCTGGGGAGGAACACTGTGATCCAGAACTGAGGTAATGTCCTGGTAAAACAGGAAAGAACTATGATTACTCTATGTGTTGAAAAATGATCTGAGCATTTTATACCAAAATATTTTCTTTGACATACTGGCTCTTGTCGTTGTTATACTGCTGCAGTTGTTAAAAATAGCCACTGGAAAGGGTGTCACTACCCAAAGAAACCTGAGCCTCAATGCTGCACTTCTTCTAATAGATATTTTGGCCCGTATGCTGCCCTCTTTGGGTTCAATTACAATATGCTGCAGCACCCTGAAAGAGCAACCCCCAAGTTGGAAATCACTATTTAGATCTGTATAGTTTAGATTTACTTAATAGGAATTACTATCTGACCAATATGTAACTGTTAGACATTACCAGAAAAAATGATGTCACAGTTATCAGTCAGAAAAAAATCTGCACCCATAAATGCGTCAATTAGAGCCACTTTGTTTTATTTAGAGCTGACACTACTTGTTTACCATCGCTGTCGACTATTTTCTAAGGTTCACAAAAACAAAGATACACAATAATAATTATGTTCAACGTATATGTTTTCTTAATAATTCCTACAGGGTTTTCGCGGATCATTGAAAAGTCTTTAAAGGCATTGAATTCATCATTCCAAAAGTAAGGCATTGAAATGTCTTAAATCAAATTTTAGAAAGTCTTAAAAATGTGAACACATTGATACAATTTCTATTTGTTTGAACTAAAAACATTAAGTAACATTTAACGATTGTCTTTTTTGATTATTCACCAATTTACTTTATGGCAACATGGCGTGACCACAATAACGGAACTATAAAAACGGTGACGTGGTTTCAGTCGGGCCTTTCAGAGAAGACGAATGTCTTAGGTCTACCCACAATACACATAGCAACTTCAGACAGAGACGTTTACTTTGGACCACAACGAAGTGTCCATTTAATGAGAAGTGGCTGTCAGACAAACGTTTTTTTCATGCCTAAAAGCTGTACCAGGTAATGTGTATGAAGTATGATGTACTGTGTGCTAGAAATATTTGTACTTTTTTTGTTTTGTTTGTTTTTTGTCAACTTGGTCTTAAATTAGATTTCAAAAGGCATTAAAAAAGTATTAAGTCTTGAATTTACCTTGCTTTAAGCTGTAGGAACCATGTCCTAACTAAATGTAAGAAATGTTTCCTATTTTTTTTCCACAAGTTATTATATATTTTAATTTCGTCAAATACAACACGAAAGTAATTATTAAAATATGCAAAATCTCTAAGATTGCAGATGGTAAACTGCAGATGTTTTTGGCGTTTTAAGTACCATTTTTCTTAAGATTATTAACATTCGAAAATTATAATTAAAAAATTACTTAAAAAAGGTAATATTTTCTACCTTTGGGCTAAGAATCGTGTAGTGAAAAAAAAACAGTTTTATTTAAATTCCCATTGTAACATTCCTAATCTCAAAAACAGACCACCGTAATGTTGTAAAATATCTAGGGCAAGATTTTTGAAAAATACTCATATTTATTTATTTTTAATATTAATTAAATGTGTATATTAGTATGTTTATAATGATTTCTCGGGTTTTCTACTTTGTTTATTTCCACTCTAACTTTGATAAATATTAGCAAAATATAGCAAAATTGTGGCAGCACGGCAGCGCAGTGGTTAGCGCATGTGCGGCACAGTTTTGAGGTCATTAGATCAAACCTTCCTGTGTGAAATTTGCATGTTTTCCCCGTGCTTGCGTGGGTTTCCTCCCACATTCCAAAAACATTCATGTCAGGTTAATTGGCCGGTCCAAATTGTCCCTACGTGTGAATGTGCGAGTGAGTTGTCCGTCTCTGTGTGCCCTGCGACTGGCTGGCAACCAGTTCAGGGTGTCTCCTGCCCACTGCCTGAAGATAGCTGGGATAGGTTTTTCAAAATTGTCTTTTTGAATTCATTGTAACCTTGTGTTTAATGAACAGATGAAACAATATAAAAATGTCAATCAATCAATGTAACTAACATATCACTAAGAAAAATGCAGTGCTGTGAGTTGGTCCTCATCTTATATTAGCAACATTACCATACCATTCGGGTATTTTTTCATATACATTGCACTTTGCAAACACTTTATTAAAACTAGTTATTCAACCTTAAACATAAATGTTGTTGAAAATGCCATAAAATTCCTGAGCATTTGTGTAAGATGGAAGTTCATTGGTTAAGAGACCATGTCCCTACCTTAAAAGTTGTGTTTCGGTTTTAACAGAGCTTGTTAAATTATGTCAGGACTGCCGCGGTTAGGGGCTTCCACAAGACGTGCCCCCGTAGTCCTGAACCGATGACTCTGAGCCTGCAGGCTGGAATAATAGCTTGGCTGTCATGTATCTAAGAGAGGCCCTCAATGCAACGCACAAAGACAAGCACTGCTTGCTCTGAGACCAGAAACTCCTGCACACCCAAATTATATTGTGCTGCTCATCAGCTAGCCCAGGTAGCTCATTTAGGAGTGTTGGTTTGCTTTCCACAATTCAAGGCACTGAAAATTGAAACTCTGAAAGTAAGAGATGAATGGGGCACTAAGTGTGCAGGATTGCTGGCGTTTTTGTTGTAGTTGCATTCAGAAGGCAATCGAAAAACTCTTGCAAAACATGTTTGTATAGAAGAGGGGCGGCGGGCATCATTGCTGTTAGCATGACCTCTCTCATGCTGAGGCCTTTGATATTGAGCAAAGCTGTGATCTCGATTTGAAAGGGGGGAAAAAGCACATTTTTGCAAGTCTCTAACCAATATTGGCTGGTTATATCAGCTTTGAGAACAAGGAGGAACAGAGAACGTTTACGCTGAGCATGCTGAGAGACGCGCATTCAGCCTGCATTGCAGCCGAAATTTACCGGGAGCTTTTTTGCAGCACAAAAATCATATTTAGGATGTAAAGATACCACCCTCCAAAAACTTACACTGATTGATTCTCTCGATGACTGTAGGTTGGCCTTTTGCCGCCGGAGGTCAGACCTTATGAATCCTGTAAGAGTGATGAGACATGTATTTGCTTTTTAGAAGGGATTTTCACAATTGCAGAAAAAAACAGCAACTTGTTTGTGTGCTTATATTCCACCACTAGATGGCAACCTTAGCACTTTGAATATGCAACCAAGTGTCTGCAAATAGAGTCCCATTTTCTGCACGTCAGTCAGTAGTCAAAATGCTCTTACCTGTCATTATAGCTCCAATTAGTAGGAATACACACAAGAAGATATTCCCCGACAAAGTGCCCCATCTGTCAATGATCTTTCCCTGGGCGATGGTAAAGATTATACCAAAGATCTGAAATGTAATCAGATTGCTCAGTTTAATTACTGTTAGTTTACTTGTCCGAACCAAAGGAATGAACTCCAAACCTGAGCTGAACAGTTGAGCAGACCCGATGAAGTCCCTTCAGATTCTGGGTAGGTGAGCTCCACTGCAAATTCAAAGCCCAATGGAAGATATCCAGTCATGAAAAAGCTGCAGAAAAACAGTGAACAAGTCGAACGTGAATCGTTAGGAAATGTTACAGTTCTACCCATTCGGATAGCCTTAGTGACTCTCTTTAATGCACACGGTTTGGCTATATTCTATGAAATTGCAACGTCTAGTGGAAAATATTACAGACTTTAAGTAAATTAATGTTTGCCCCATTGCTTCCATCTTTCCACACTAATGGATTAATATGAAAATAAAAAAACATACTATGCTTTTAGGTGACTTTTACATAATAGACCAACCTTGACCTGCAACATTTGCTTACCGTGCAATGATTACCCACCCTAAAATACCGGCTGTGATAAACACCACCCAGAGGTGTCCCAGGTTGAGTGTGGAGGTGTACAACAGCATCCCAACCACAGAGAGCACATACACAGCCAGCGTGGTCTGCCTGAGGAGAAGGGGAAGTGAATGTTTAATGTTTTGGTCACCAAACAGCAAATACATTTTGTCCAAGGCTTTATTTTTGTCTTAATCAGATTTGACAAAAAATGTAGATTTGGGCCTTGTGAGTTGGCTGAATTTTGAGGTAAGACCTGCTCAGAGGACTTCAATCCAGAAGTGTTCAGATACTTATACTAAAGCAGCTGAAGAAAAGTGAAACACATAAATCACTTTGTGCTAATACTTGCGTGTTTTATTTCTTGATTTTTGATTAATTCACTGCCAGTCCAGTCAATCTATCAATCGATTTGATTATAACAGCACTAAGTAAAATGCAGTGCTGTGAGTTGGTCCTCAACAATTATTGGCAACATTACCATACCATTGGGGAAATTTTTTAACAAATTATACTTTCCAAACATATTATTAACAGTGTTAACAGCAGCGCTTATTGCATATCGAATTAAGGAAATGTGAATTCATACAAACATAGATTTAACTTTAACATCACAAAATGTCCACAAAATAATGAAAAAACACCCCACCTAAATTGACCTCTTGTGAAAGCATCTGCACTAACCGGCTTATCCTGGTCTGGGTGTTTCCTTGTACAATCACGCGTAACATGCCGGTTTTGTTGAAATAATGGCTCTCTCACACATTCTTTAAGAAAACAGGGGTGTGTCCAGCAATTTTGTTCTGGCTGTTTAGACAGCTGAGCATCCTGCTTGCATAATAAGGAATCCGACGAATTTATGGAGTCGTGATAGAAAAAATGATGAATAAACACTAAAATGATGACCACTGACCATTTTGAGTTTGAAGTTTAGCACGCATCAAAACTCTGGCTAAGATGACATGATAGGACAACACTAGTCTCAGTAGTCAGTTCAGATAAGCAGAGTTGGACATCACAACGAGTTCTTCCACCCATTTTTCACACATCTCTTCTAACTCAGCGCAATGTGACAAAATAACTCTAGACAGCTACGAGTGGAGACTGCAGCAAAAAGTACACAACTTATTCTGCTACTACGGATTTAATGCATCAGATTAAATATAACGCGGAGGACAAATTACATTCTGAATTGGAAATAATAAATTCCCACAGTGGTCTAAAAAGAATGGCTGAAGGCCCACAGCATACA
Organism: Urocampus carinirostris; assembly: GCF_059441175.1. Taxonomy (NCBI): domain Eukaryota; kingdom Metazoa; phylum Chordata; class Actinopteri; order Syngnathiformes; family Syngnathidae; genus Urocampus; species Urocampus carinirostris. The sequence continues at coordinate 17,678,126 of NC_142363.1, read as the reverse complement.
CTAAAAACATTTTGCTAGTACAATATTTTATACCCTATTTCTTTTTATTCAAACATGAAAATATACAATTAACTATTCACAACTATACATAATTCTCTGGATAAAAACTGATCATTTTTACAACAAAATGCTTATCTGAAAGTAGAGACAAGACAGTGCTGTTCGGTTATGAGAAATATACATTTTAGTGGGCCACTCCATACGTGACCGCCCCAAAATCTTAAAGAGCAATCAGATATTTGAGCATCCTAGAGGACAATCACACAAGAGCACTGTGTTTTCCTCCATCCATCCATTATCTGCACCGCTTATACTCCGGAAGGTCGCGGGAGCCCATCCCATCCCTATCTACGGGCATTGGGCAGGGGAGACGCTGAACTGGTTGCCAGCCAGTTGCAGGGCACACAGAGACCGACAACTCACTCGCTCATTCACACCTAGGGACAATTTGGACCGGCCAATTAACCTAGCATGCATGTTTTTGGAATGTGGGAGGAAACCGGAGTAAAACCACGCAAGCACAGAGAGAACATGCCAACTCCGCACAGGAAGGCTGGTAGCCGGATTTGAACATATGACCTCAGCGGACGTGCAAACTATTCAGATGCCGTACCACCCCTGAGTTTTCATGTTGGATCTTCCAACAATCCCTTGTCTGCACCGCTTATCCTCAGTAGGGTCGCGGGGGTGCTGGAGCCCATCCCAGCCATCTTCGGGCAGTGGGCAGGGGACACCCTGAACTGGTTGCCAGCCGGTCACAGGGCACACAGAGACAGACAACTCACTCGCTCATTCATACCTAGGGACAATTAACCTGACAGGGTGCACTGTGCCGCGGACGTGCTAACCACGCAGCCGCCGTGCCGCCCCATGTTAGATTATATTTTGCTTATATAATATCACTCGTCATTGGCAAGCATCCTGATTGTCAATTCAATGTATAATAATATTCAAATTATGGGTTCTAGCCCCATCAACGGCAGTGAAACTGCATATGTGAAGAATTTTTATTTTTAACAATGACAAATAACAAAATGGTGTTTTGAGTGTTTTGTTTCACAGGATCTAATTACAGTAATGTACATCTTCAATTTTGTAAAACCAAAAACATACTTTAACTGGTAGCAACATTTCAGAGAACCTACTTGTAGGTTTTAGTCTTGTCCAGCCAAATTCCACAGATGAGCGATCCCACCATGCCTGCAATGACAATGGTCAGCCCAATCCGACCTGCATTTATCTCCTCCCCCTGTAAAGAGAATTGTATTTAGACATTTGTTTTGACAGTGATTGTAGCTAATATTCTGTATCGATACTATTAATAGTCTAATGCAGATGTGCAATGTAGGGGCTTGTGTATTTATATTGGATATTGGTCCAATATCTATAACCAAAAACTATACAAGCAATGTACTCTAGTTTCAGCTCTTGCCATCCAGCAGTGTCTGGATGTAGCATTTAGACACTATTGTTTGTGACTAAAACCACAGTGTGTCGGAATGAGATTGCTTAATGAGTTGGGCGTGAATAACTCATAATCAAAGGAAGAAGGCCTTCATAGTAAATACAATTCAATGACCAACAAAAAACGTTACACTTACTGGATAGTGTTCAATAATCATTCGGTTCAGAAGCGTGGACACAGCATAAAAGCAGCCCACGTTTAATCCTGCAAAAAGAGTATCGGTGTAAATAAATATATTTCCATTGTAGAACAAGATTCAGATTAAATGATTTTCCTTCATCATAAAAGCAATATATGGGTCTATATGTACTGGTAAGGTGTTGTTAGCCCGCTGAAAATCCTTCCTGCACCAATCTGCATGCCATCCCTGTCAGTGAGGATGAGGCTCCCTCAGTTCGCTTACCCAAATGTTCAGTCTGTTCCTCACCATAATTGTATTATATTTATTATACAGTAATATCGATTATTGAGGATAAGCGGTACGGCTGATGAGATGAGATTAATTATTTAGTTTTTATTTCATTTTACCCGTGTGTGTGTGTGTGTGTGTGTGTGTATTAGGCTTTCCGTGTTGTTTGGTGGGGAAAAAGAAGGGGATTTTAATTTCTTATTGTACAGTAATTGCTCTTATACTGCACTTTGAGCTGCAATCAATTGCCTGCAAAGTACTTATAAATACATTAAATACATTTTGATTAATAACTCTGGATTTAAGATACCTGAGCCCCAAGATTTACTGTATTGAACGTGGGGCTTTTAAACTATTTATCTGATTCCACATTGATCTTCATATAACAAAATAACCTGTAGCAATTATTATTTCAATCTACCGTAAATTCCGGACTATAAGCCGCTACTTTATTCCCAAATGTCCAGCCCTGCGGCTTATTCAGTGAAGCGGCCAATCTATGTAATCTTTAAAACGACCACCAGCGGCACTCGAGTGCAAAAAGTAAAATTTAGACCGGTGGCGTTGTGCGCCGGGGTAGACTGCGTCCTCTTAATCTATGATCGAATTGTTTGTATGACAGGGGACAGAAAATCGTTCCGAATATGAGGAAGGCACCCTTGATGCCGACAACTATGAGGAGACAGACGGGGACGATTTACCGTGAATTTCATAGTTACGGGTCGGCTTTTTTTACAGCTTCGCTTTGTGCGCTGCGAGCGTGTTAGGAGTAGCGTGGTGGTACCTTTCACAGGCACGGTTTGGGATGAAAGTTATATTATTATTATTATTATTAAAGCTTTGAAAACTCTCTCGGTGTACCGTCTTTCTTTGTTAATATGTGTAACCATGTATCATATGTATTTGCAACTGAATATTTTTGTAATGTATTTATTTGTATTTATTTTGGACACTCTTTCTGATAAGTCTTGTACTGACCAATTAAAAAGAAGGGGCGTAACAGACGCGGGGGATTTTGGGAAGTGGGGACTGGTAAAGGTGAGTGTTTGTGGACACGGCAGACAAAGGTGGATATATATTTTTCCCACGCTTACCTTTGGAAATATACACTTTTTTTTCCTTGGATTACTTTCAACGGGTACCCGGACTTTGCAGATCTGCATCAAATGATAACCACCGGTATCAGTTTCTGATCAACCCGCCGGTGGTGAGTTTCAGACTGTGCCAAGACGTGTCGGTCAGGCTAGGACCTTGAATTTGAATCTACGCTGGAAACAAGTGTCTCGGCCTAGTGGCTTTGAAGTATATTATAATAATAATAATAATAATAATTTCCTTGTATTGTCATTCTGTGTAACAATGTACACAGAACGAAATGTCGATTGCACCTGACCCGTTGTAGCGAGCCGATGCAGCCGCAGCCAACAGAGGGCGCCGCCGACCACTTTTTAAGTCTTAGGAATGACTCGGCCGGGGCGCGAACCCGAACCTCCCAGTCTCAAAGCGGGCGCCTTACGATATGACTGATAATGGTAAGATGATAAAGAAACAATAAATCTATATGAATTTCCCCTATTAAATTTGTTCAATCAAAGAGAACCCCTTTTTTTAATGTGGGTGCATGCGGCTAATATACCGGTGCGGCTTGTGTGTGTACTAAATCGGATTTCCCCCCGAAACGTGGGGGGTGCGGCTTATAATCAGGTGCGCCTTATAGTCCGGAATTTACGGTAAATGGAAATTGGTTATTGTACAATTTTGTGTAGGATATCTGCTGCACCCATCACACTCACTGGATAGGAACTCACCATAACTGACCACTAGCAGCATGAAGGGCTTGTTGCGAAGCAGCCTCCAAATTGAGGCCAGGTAGGAGTAAGTCTCTGGGGGGATGCACCTTGCCTGAGCCTGGGCCTGTGTGGGAGGGAGCTCGGGTTTTTCTTGAAAGACTAGAAACAAAGTGGGGATGTGTTTATGTAGATGTTGTGCACAGGTTTGACAAATAAGACAGACTTAAGTTACTGAAATCAACAAAGGTATTGTCTGCGGACATAAGTTAACGATCCATCAATCCTATATGTTTGTCCTTACTAGTCAAACAGGATTAGCTTTATGATTAGGTTTATCCAAACAAGTCGACCTTTTAATAGCCCATACAAAAACATAAAATGTAAAAAGTGGACCTTCAAATGCACTGCAAAAAATAAATTTGTATTTTCTAGTGGAAAATGTCACTATTTGTTTTTCATATTGAAATATACTTAAACTTGTTTTTCAAATGGTAAAGAAATATATCTTCAGCATGAGCAAAAACATCTGATTGAAACGATGGCAGCTCATTTTTTAGAATTCACGAAATATTTTCTTCCAAATTTAAAAACAATATTCTTAAAATAAGCAAAATTATGTGCTTTCTGCCTGAGTAGACATTCTAGACAGAGCAGATTTTATGCATGTTTTAATGTTTAAAAAATAAATATCCTGCTTACAATAAGAAATGAACTACAAACATTTTTTCTTACATTTTCAAGTGGACATTTCTTATTCTTCTTATTTTAAGATATATAACATGTTTTTTAGTAAAATAAGAAAAATCATACTTAAAACGATTGAATGTTCGCCCCCATAGCTGCGTAAGTTACCTTCCCCTCACATTCCTAAAACATGCATGGTTTGATGGTGACTCCAAATTGTCCCAAAGTATGAATGTGCGAGTGAATAGTTCTCTGTCTCCGTGTGCACTGCGACTGGCTGACAACCAGTTAAGGGTGTCCCCTGCTTACTGCCCGGAAAATCCCAGATGGGCTTCAGCCCCCTCGCAGCCCTACTGAGGATAAGCTGTTGGATGGATGTACACTTAGAATTAACAAGATAATCTGCAAATGAAGGACGAATACTTGAGCAATGCAAACAAAAGATAAACAAATATCACTTCAAATAGATGTCATGCCAATTTTAATTCGGTACATCCTACCTAGCTTTGTAAACAAGTACACACCCAGTAATATTCTTGAAATGTGTTTGAAACTAATAAAATAAACCAAATCAGCAGCGAGACTTTGTTGTGTGTCTCTGGTTGTTGTGAACTTGCTTAACTTCTGAGTTTGACTGGTAAGACGAGTTTATACGACAATTACTGGTTACAGCTTGTGTAGGACATTCCGTCAGAATAATTCCATCAGATAGTTGCAGCATTTAATTACCGTGACATAAGAACTGTTGCCTGAGAAGAATCATATTTAAGTCTAATACTCTTTTGCTCTTCGAATTATCTATTAGTAGCATGAGTTGGACAACAGTTGTTATTGACTTACGGATAACCACAAGAATGAAAATAATGGTGGCCACAGCAGCACTGATGTAGAACATGATCCTAATGTGGTGTGCCAGCTCATCCACATCGTCAATGTTTGGCACGAGGATGGGAGGGACCAGGAACCCAATAGCAATTCCCATCTGCAGGAGAAAAGCAAAAAAATGCAAGAACTTAGAAAAAGGCAAACCTCCTTTTTGTCATTCCAATTACTATGAAATTGTTTATTTTAAGTGTCATCCGAATTTTCGGATGTATTGTCTCTATTCTAAAGCATTGTCTTCAAATAAATTTATTTCCTTGTGGTTTTTACATTTGAATAATGAAAATGAACTTCATTTTTATAGAAGAATACAAAATTGTGTGAGTGGAACTAATGCAGTACAAAAATTAAGTCTAAACTTGGTATCCAAAGTCATCGTTTAAAAAAAAAGCATTTGTTAAATTCTTTAGGGTGTTTATTTTATTTTTATTTCTACTTTGCATCAAAAGACATTGGTGGAGCCTGCAATATATAATAGCAACTTGCCAACAGACCAGAGCACCACTGTCAAAAACATAACGAGAACAACAGCTCCTACTTTGGTTGGTAATGTCTAAGTGCAACAAAAGACTGTTGGCCTGCCAGGATTAGGAACTTCAGACGGAAACCCTAAGAATGTTTTTGTCTTTTTGGATTGTGCCCTTTTTAAAAGGGAAGACCAAGCATAAACACTCTTCATGCTTCTCATAAGAAAGACAACACAAAAAATTAAATATGTTTTATGTGTAAAGAGATTTTGGGAGTGATCATATTTCAATCTTCAGGATGTCCAACAGGTTCAGCAGGTGTGTCAAAAAAGCTGACTTTCGCATGATTTCGGACCAATACTAAAAAAACACATTTTAGTTGAACAATATGCTTCAACATTGTCAAGAAATACATAACAGTAATCACTCATTTTTCGAGAGAGTGACAGACCAAAAAGTAGAAACCTTTATTCATTTGCATATATTGTATATACATATAATTACAGTGAAGAAAATAAGTATTTGAACACCCTGCTATTTTGCTATTTCTCCCACTTAGAAATCGTTGAGGGGTCTGAAATTTTCATCGTAGGTGCATGTCCACTGTGAAAGAGATAAACTAAAAAGAAAAATCCAGATCACACAATGCATGATTTTTTTAACAATTTATTTGTGTGATACAGATGCAAAAAAAGTATTTGAACACCTGTGTATCATCTAGAATTCTGACCCTGAAAGACCTGCTAATCCTCCCTTTAGAAGTCCACCTGCACTCCATGCATCAACCTGAATCAGATGCACCTGTTTGAGGTTGTTAGCTGCATAAAGACACCTGTCCACCCCATACAATCAGTAAGACTTTAACTTGTAACATGGAGTAGACCAAAGAGCTGTCTAGAACAAGAGACAAAATTGTACACACCCACGAGGCTGGAAAGGGCTACGGAGCAATTGCCATGCAGCTAGGTGAAAAAAGGTCAACTGTTTGAGCAATCATTAGAAAATCGAAGAAGCTAAACATCTTAATCGGAGTGGACTGAATTAAAAAAAGGATGACTGGGGCTGTGTATTGTGAGATTTTGGGGAACAACCTCCTTCCCTCAGTCAGAGCATTGAAGATGGGTCGTGACTGGGTCTTCCAACACGACAACGACCCAAAGCACACAGCCAGGAAAACCAAGGAGTGGCTCTATAAAAAGCATGGCTCAGACAGTCTCCAGACATGAACCCAATCGAAAATCTTTGGAGGGAGCTCAAACTCTGTGTATCTCAGCGACAGCCCAGAAACCTGACTGATCTAGAGATCTGTGTGGAGGAGTGGGCCAAGATCCCTCCTCCAGTGTGTGCAAACCTGGTGAAAGACTACAGGAAACGTTTGACCTCTGTAATAGCAAACAAGGCTACTGTACCAAATCTTAACATTCATTTTCTCAGGTGTTCATATACATATTTGCAGCTGTATCACACAAATAAATCGTTAAAAAAATCACGCAATGTGATTTCTAGATCTTTCTTTTTTGTTAATCTCTCTCGCAGTGGACATGCACCTACGATGACAATTTCAGACCTCTCCATGATTTCTAAGTGGGAGAAATATCAAAATAGCTGGGTGTTCAAATACTTGTTTTCTTCACTGTACTGTATATTTATAGACCTAATAAGGAAGAATACAGATACTGTATCTAAGTTCATTGGAAAATGTTAAGAAACTTGTTTGTTCTACAGAAACAATGTATTTCTCCATTTTCAAACATTTTTTAAAAAGGGCTAGGGAGTTACTAGGGAGCCGCATGCTGCTCCAGAGCAAGTTTAAAGGGTAGAGAAGTCCAATTTGTTGGCGATAGAAAGCATCTTACTCCTCTTTTCTGTACTTTCATTGGTTCAGAGCGTTTTGTTGACGAAATGGCTTTTCGAGAAACTTGAAATTGAAAAATATTTGCGCATACGTAATGTAGGTTTCTTAAGCTGTTTTACATACGTGTTCAAATCAGACTGCAACGTAATTGATGCACTAGCAGACACAGGCAGAAAAGCAGCAAAACCGTAAAAAATAAATCCGGATACAGTGAGGGATTACTGTATGATAAAATTCTCATCAATATTCAATTTTTTTCTCAGTCATGTATGAACAGAAAATGACAAATTAGAAACAAAATTCTGCAATGAATAAAAGCTCAATTTATTTTCACAGAGAACACCCTAAACCATTTCCCACTATAGTAAGAACCCAAACAGGAAACTGGACACACCTGGTTCCCAAGAACGCCAACAGAACAGGCTGTGGACACCTCCTGCTGACCAAACCACAAGGATGCCAGTCTGGATGGAACCCCAAGGATGTAAACGGTCGCCACCGAACATACAAACTGTCCCAGGAAGGTCACCGCAAACAAATCCGGGTGAGCCGTGCTCGTTTTGATCCAAGCTCCGATGCAATTGAAGGCAGAGCCGACCACGATGACTTCCCTCAGCCCTCGGTTGTCCAGCATCCACATAACAGGCCCAATGAAAGGTATGTATGTCAAAAAATAAATCATAGAAAGCCAGTCGATAGCCAGGTCGTCGATACCATAAAAACGCTTGAAGATGTTGCTGATGATGCCATATTGCAGCCACATCATGGCGTTGCTCATTGAATAAATGCAAAAAAGGAAAAGCATGAGCCAACGGCGCTTGTAATGTTTGGTCTCCATGAGCGAAAACAACTGAGCGCTTTCCTGGATGGGCGAGTTTGATATAAGGCTGCCATCGCCCAGAGGAATTTGTCGTTGGAATCCTCCGTAACTGGTTAGTCTTTTTTTAGATAAAGACGATTGATAATGGCTGTCCCCCCAGTCAGAACAGAGCTCCTCCTGACTGCTCATGTCGCCTCCTTCCTATTTCAGGTCTCTGGGTTCAGCTGTTGAAAAAAGCAAACAGTACTTCTTGCAAGCGTAAACACAGCGGGACCTTACCTGATGCTTCAGGCACAATAAGCATGTAAAGAACTTCCTTTAATCTCAGATGAAAATATTATGCCTAGGGCAAATTCCTTTTTTATTGCTGACTCTGGAAACTCAACATTGAGACGAGTAACAAACGAGCAGGCTATATGTCTTAAGTGTCAAAATTTACAAGGTTCCACCTATTTAGTCATGTGAATTTTTACTTTTTATGTAATTGTTATGGCAGATCTCAAACTCCTCCTCTTCAGTTATACTTGAGGGCTTGTCTTGTCTGACAGCTCCATTCACTTACCTTGCTAAACTGAGGCACGTGATGATAGAGATAGACGATGACCACGGATGTGCAACTTCATCAAAATAGATAGGACAGTCAAAAGTGAAGAGATAGTTCAAAGACTGGAGTGTCTTGTAAAAAATGTACTTATGTTTAGTGAGGGTAATAATTAAGCTCAAACACATTAGCTATACTAATACTAAGTTTATGTAACGATAAGATGCCCAACGCTTTGGGCTAATAAATGAAACTATACGGACAACACTCACCTAAAATTAACTCAGCTTTGTTTGCACTGTTCACTTCAATAACACCCCCAACATTTTCAAGTGTTTAAATTAAGTGTTAGCTAGATGGATGGTTCTCAAACAGGAACTGTTCAACTAAGTCCCTGTTTTGGGAAAATGTAAGTACCGTAATTTCCGCACTATAAGGCGCACCTAAAAGCCTTTATTTTTTTCAAAAGCTGACCATGCGCCTTATAATACAATGCGCCTTATTTATGGATCAACATTAAGTTTTCCAACTAACTTGCAGCCGCCGACTCGATTTTCCCCCGAACGCCAAGTAGTACGCGGTGGATGGTGGGATTTATTTACCGGCGTTTCATTGGCTAACCAATGTGTCAATCATCAGTTGAATCGATCACTATTGGCTAAAGTTATTCGGAGGTCAAGAGGCGGATCCTTCTTATCATTTACAGACTGCCATTGGCTCAAACGGCACACAAAGCCTGCAATTGGCCGAAAAAGATGTGTCAATCATCAGTTGAATCGATCACTATTGGCTAAAGTTATTCGGAGGTCAAGAGGCGGATCCTTTTTATCATTTACAGACTGCCATTGGCTCAAACGGCAAACAAAGCCTGCAATTGGCCGAAAAAGATGTGTCAATCATCAGTTGAATCGATCACTATTGGCTAAAGTTATTCGGAGGTCAAGAGGCGGATCCTTTTTATAATGTACAGGCTGCCATTGGCTTAAACAGCGAAACAAAGCCTGCAATTGGCCGAAAAAGATGAATGCGTATAGCATGTGGCCGATGGCATAGAGAAAGCATTTTTTTCTATTCTGTATTTGTAAATATTGTATTCTCCTGGATTTACTACCCTCACGGATATAAGAGGACATTGCCTGCACATTATTATGAACACAATGACTTCGGTGAGCTATTCCCGGTTTTGTATTGTCTTGTTTCAGACTGAACTCGATGTTTCTGTGATAAGCGGTGCAGATAATGGATGGAATGGAGTGTCTATTTTTAAATTAAACTCAATTCCAAGTGTTTATTGTCATATGCACAGTAAAGTTGCAAGCGAAAAAGAAAATAGATACAAAGGAATGGTTATCATTTCTTGAATCCCAAGACTTTAACCTTCCGAATGATGGAACGATGCATTTGAGTGACATCTTACGGACACCGCATTCGCACGTGTTCTCGACACGTATTTGCGTCTTTGCAAGCTTTCGGAATGTTAAGGGGGTAATAAGTTGGACTGAACTATCTGACTGTTTTGTCCACGTTCCCATTGTAGCGCCTTATAATCCGGTGCGTCTTATATATATGTCAAAAATAGGACCAAAAACTATTTTTTCGGGGTGCGCCCTATAACCCGGTGCGCCTTATAGTGCGGAAAATACGGTACTGTACATTAAATTCTTGTTATATTCAGAAACAATGTCATTTTTATAGATACACTACTGTAATATACACTACTGTGATCTATTATTGTTCTAGAATGGTCATTCACTCTTAGCCCTTGAGAAGGAGGATGTAATAGTGATATTAATTTTATGTCTAAGCAGCCAAAAATATATTTTCCTGTTATCAGATTGCTTATTTTTTGTATTGTTGGTCTCATTTTACTATGCTTGAAAGGTATTTCTAATATTATCCATCCATTATCTGCACCGCTTATCCTCAGTAGGGTAGCTGGGGTACTTGCGCCCATCCCAGCTATCTTTGGGCAGTGGGTAGGGGACACCCTGAACCGGTTGCCAGCCAGTCGCAGGGCACACAGGGACAGACAATTCGCTTGTTCATTCACACCTACGGACAATTTGGACCGGCATATTGACCTGAAATGCATGTTTTTGGAATGTGGGAGGAAACCGGAGTACCCGGGAGAAACCCACAGAAGGACAGGAAGAACATGCAAACTCCACACAGGAAGGTTCGATCTCATGACCTCAGAACTGTGGCGCACATGCGCCAACCACTGCGCCGCCATGCTGCCCCTATTTCTAGTATTAGTGTTTAATTATTATAATTAGTAGTATCCTCCATACATTCTTTCGTGAAGCGAAAATTAACATTTCAAATTAGCTTACATAAACAGACAAGTTTGTTTGACTTAAATATTGTTTTTTTGTTTTACAAAAATAATTCTTAAAATCAAATACTACAAAAAGGAAAACAATTACAATGAAAAATACAACAAAAATATTTAATTCCAAGAATTATATTTCAATCATTTTACTATATTTTATAATAATTATTCAACTTTGCTTTTTGCTGTGTACAACGTTTTGTTTTTTGTTTTTGTCTTGTGTCTTTTTGTTTTCTTTAATGATCAAAGAACATTGAACAACGCTGAAAGTGCAGTAACATTGAGTTAGAATGCAGACTTTGTTTGTCAGCCAAAGTGGATTTGAAGTATGAATGAGGAAGCTATTTAGTAATCAAACCCCAGGAACTGCAGAGTATCCACATATTTATGGAAACCTAAGAGTGACATAATTCAATTAATAAAGTGGACATTCAAATAAAAAAAATAATCACAAAATAAAAAGCCTTGAGTAAAACATTTTATTGAGATGTGATCACAATTAAATTTGGCATAACTGCCCTAGTTCTATTTTGAAAAAATATTTTTTTAAGTTATTTCTATTTCAAGACCTCATTTTGCCCAATGACGGCAGCGCAGTGGTTAGCCATTTCTTTTGAAATTAAAGTGGAATGAGAAAGCTTGATGAGGTTCAGAAAATGGTTGGATTGCTTTTTTTAGTCCACTCTCTACCACTGAGGAGGACCTCTTGAAGCCCATCTTCCAAAAGTAAGTTAAACTTAACTTCATGTATCTTTATAGAGCATATTATTTTATGAAATGTTTATTATTTCCTACAAAACAATACAGGTTACTTATGCAAGCCTTAAACATACTTAAATAAACATTAAACATACAAAATATAGTTCGATCTTAAGTAGGGCAGCGTCTGTACTTGCAGAATTCCTGGAATAAAAAAGTAAAAATTTTCACTACCTTTCAAGCATATTCTTACATGGAGCCTAGAAAATGCCTTCACTCCAACCAATACCATGCCATGCCATGCCATGACATTTTTGTTGACCAAGAGTTTGAGGACAATATCGCCAATCAAATGATTAAAAAAATTCTGCTAAATGTCTTATGCGGTGAATTACAATTCTTAAACTTATATTAGTTACTTATATTACACATGTATATGCAGAATATCAGAATTTTCCAAAATATTACATAATGTTTGTTTTTGTTGTTTTTGCTTCTTTAATCCCAACATGACCAAATATAATATAAAATTATGCACAAAATGACTTAAAGAAAGGGGAAGGAGGAATAGAACAAAAAAGAAAAAAATACCAAAATAAAAAAGTAGTGAAAAGCTGAGAAAAAAAAGAAAAAAGGAAGAGAAAAAAGAAGGAACATTTTAGAAAAAAAGCCAGAAAAAAATAAATGTAGGAAAAAAGTAAATCTAGAACAAAAAGAAAAAAGTAACAGCTTGGAAAAAATAAACACAATTAGATTTTTTTTTAAGGAATTTTTAAAAAAAGTAGAAAAAAAAACACGGAAAAAAGAAGAAAAAGTTTGTGTTGCATTCAAACAATTTCCAATTATATCAAGTGAATCTTGTTGTCAAAATTGTACTTCCACTAAAAAATGTGATTAAGTACAGTTCTGTAGCTTACAACTGACTAAATAAGCCCCCCAAAATGTTAATATTATGCGACAAAATATATCAGGAAATAAAAAGAAATGGATATGTTGTGAAAGAATTGTAAGAACAAACGACGTAGGTCATACAACCTTTGCCGTAGTACATGAGTCAATACATTCAAAAGAGAAAAATAATTTTGCATTGCCGGAAACTCAGCAAAATGTAACTTGATGTCAAGTTTTGGACATGTTTGATAATTCATTACCTTGCCACACTTGGGATTATGGTTGCTCACTGTTGTTTCAAGCGCTGTTCACCGACTTTGTGTGAACGCTCAGACCCATGGAAATTTAGAGGGAACATTGATTGCAACACCGAATACTCCTTACTCCTTATTTATTAACTTCCGCATTAACCTGCCTCATCGACTGCCGTGAAAATAAACAATTAGACAAAATTTAATTACATTTTATCACCAAAAATAATGAACATTCATAAGTAACTTAACATAAACCCTCTCCTGCTATTCTCCCCGGATAGTTCTGAGCGGCACACCAAACATGCTGGCAATTTTGAGCTTTTGTAGCAGACATCACAAGAAAACCTGTGTGCTTCACGTGGAATCTCAAACTGTGAACGAACAGTGCATATATTCTACATGCACATTTGTCAAGTATGTATAATGTAGTCATCGACTTGGGCATTCAGATATGCAACAATTATCCTGAGCATTTGAAACAATTGATTTAGTAAACTGTCATCCCATGGCAGGTTTTCAATGTGATCTGCTAAAGTCACAAAAGCTGCAGAAAGACAGATAAAATAAGTTTGCAATTTCTGATTTCTTCTGATTGCAGTGGTTCCGTGAATTGTACTGTTTTCCACCTACGGGGCAGGACAAGCATGACCAATGTCCAGGAAGAATAATCGAAAATACGGATCAAGACCAGGCCACATCCACCAAATTTGATTGACAGCATGAGCCATCTTGCAAAGTGTCAAACTTTGAAAAGGCAATAGTCAAAAACTACCATCACGGGTTGAAAAATAGTCTGCAATCCATCATCCTAATTCACATATTGCTGAGAGCAAGGACGAGCTGAGTGCTGGGGGCTCTTTTCTGCCGTTCTGTGTGTCAAAAAGCGAATTACACTCATGCAGCCCTGATCAATTATCCCCAATCCCAAATTTCTGCCAACGGGGACCGGCGGAGCGCACTTTAGTTGAGCCCGGTGGCTTTGTTTATAATACTATTACTGTATTTCTGCCTAAAAGGAACAGCTATCATGCGGCCACTACCTATTATGGGAACAGGGACGAGTAGGCAGGTCTTTCTGTCCCACATAAAATGAAATGCACGGTTGTGGCTGTGATCCGTTATCTCCAGTCTCATGTTGCTGAGAGCAGGGAAAACAGAGCGTTTTTTTGTTTTGTTTTTTTAAATATTTTTTTTATCTGTTTTTCTTTCAGTTCTGGTCGCTGTAGCATGCCATTGTGAGACACCTAGAATGAACTGCACTGTTTTTGGCAGCGATCCATTAACTTTATTGATAAGAGTAGTGATCCAGGGTGCACATTTTTGCCATGCTAGGACTCTCTTTTTCCGTTCTTTCCGCTTAAATTGAACAGTACCCGTGCAGCCATGATCCCTCAGTATCAATCTAGCTCAGTAGCCTAGATGGTAAGGCGCCCGCTTTGAGACTGGGAGGTCGGTGGTTCGCGCCCCGGCCGAGTCATTCCTAAGACTTAAAAAGTGGTCGGCGGCGCCCTCTGTTGGCTGCGGCTGCATCGGCTCGCTACAACGGGTCAGGTGCAATCGACATTTCGTTCTGTGTACATTGTTACACAGAATGACAATACAAGGAAATTATTATTATATTATTATTATTATTTCCCCCGGTTGATTAATCCTGCCAGCAGGAGACGACAGAGCGCATATTAAAAATGGGGGGGGGGTACTTTTTTGCTTATTGCAAGAGGTTTTGGTCCATATTAACGCAGATAACAGATTTTTTTTTTTGGTTTGAACAATTTTATTGACACTATTAACAGCAAATAAACAATGTGAGGTTTGAACATTTTTTCTCGACAATTCTAACAGCAATTAAGCATATTCACAATTTCGTTATATCTGACAATATGACATTTTAACCATTTTTGCCGACATTTTTAACAGCAATTAAACACACCATTTCATTATATCATAACCCAACAATATGCGTTTTTATCGACACTTTTAGATTAAAATAAAATATTATTGTAATTTGATTTCATAACCCGGAACCTATCTTTAAGAGTCTGAGCATGTAGTTGCACCCTCCACTTTATCGTATACGGTGTTAAAGTCACAAAGCATGTTTTATTTTATCCAAAATTAATTATGTTTGGAGTGCTTTTGTGTTTTGTCTAATGACATTAAAAATACTCAACGGTCTCCTTGTGATATGCAAAACGTTATAAGTCACTGTACACTTTCATACACGGCCCCGAAGGCAAGCTAGCCAACTGAAAAAAAGAAAGTTTTAGCCTCAAGTTTAAATGCGTTTTCTTTCTCCCAGTGAGTCAAGTCTTATTCTTTAAACCGGCCCCATTCTTCTGTGATTATTATCCCCGCTACTTATCCGGAAAGGATTAACTTTGACCGCTTTTTAACGCTGTGCCAAGTTCATATTCCGCTCTTTATTAACTCTTACCGTGTCAACGGTTCCACTGTAATCACGAGCTTCCCGAAAATAACGAAAATATTACGGTTGCACGAGCTCTGTTCGGCACAACAATCCCCCCAAAGTGTAACAATCGCCTAAAAAAACAGTACATTGGTTATAAATGTGACAGTGAGCCTACCTTAAGCGCCAGTATTGTTTGATTAAGGAACGTCTTGTTCAGTGTACACTGCCACCAAGTGGGCACAAGATGGCGACCTTGAGTAAACAAAACGTCATTTCCCATTTAAATTTGGCTATGACTTTTTTAGAATTTTTAGATAGTCCGTGTAAAGAAAAAACATTCAGGGGTTTCGGAGCAAAATATCATTTTCGTTTTATTTGTACTCTGAAATGTACTTAATAAGATCGGGGTTTTTCCGTTTTTTTTTTATTTTACTTAGCATTTTCAACGATAATACATCTACATTTTTAAATGCATGGTGAAAGAAAGAAAGAAAGAAAGAAAGAAAGAAAGAAAGAAAGAAAGAAAGAAAGAAAAAAAGAAAGAAAAAAAGAAAGAAAGAAAGAAAGAAAGAAAGAAAGGAAAGAAAGAAAGAGAGAAAGAAAGAAAGAAAGAAAGAATGAAAGAGGAAGGGAGGGTGCAAGGAAGGAAAGAAGGAATAACATTTGTAATTTTTTGCCTATCTATTTAGACATTCTTTTCATCTTATTTTTCTCTTTCAAATCCTTATTCAAGTTTATCCTGGAGTAACATGACTAATCTTGTTGTAAACAGTGTTCACTACTATCAATGGCAATAAAGACCATTCGAATTCTAATACAACATTGTGTATGTTAAAAAATGAGCACATCGTTCAGAGTATTCACACAAGGACTGAGGAACGTCAGCAAAGTGGTTTGAGACACCAGTGATAATTTTGTGACTTGTCCAGGATACGAGGTATGATGCAAGAATATGAAACTTACTTCCACTGGTATTGTTTATTTTTCTTATATGATCATCAGTCTGCTCCCTATTGCTTATGTTTGTCTTTCAGACTGCATTACCTGAATATAAATAGCCATCCAAATTTTAAAAGTTGTTTGTCATGAACCGGAACAGGATCAGGACCAGAATGCGTGACATTTCTCACACAAGCCTTTTATTTTACGGGAAATTGGGTGTCATGCACGTTAGGCGGCAGTTTGGCGTGGAATGATGGGAAGCCAGAGGCTGACGAGATCGATACCAATTGCCCGAGCAGATATCGAACCGATGGGGTCGATACCGGACAGGACGGAACAGACAGGATTGACATCAAAACAGGATATTGAAAATAAACAGGACAAATTAGACGGGAACAAAACTGGAAACCGATATTAAACAACAGGACAGACAGGATTGATATCAAAACAGGATATCGAAATTAAACAGGACAAACTGGACGGGGAACAAAACTAAAAACTGATATTAAACAGGACAAAATAAACAGGAACAACACCGACAGGAAATATCAACAGGAAACAGGACCGAGTCAAAACCCACGTCTTGCTGGGCAGAGGTTCGATGACGGACTGACAAAGGAAGAGTGAGAGCACTGAGCTTAGATAAACGGAAAGCCAATCTGTCAACGAGCCGCAGCTGGCGCCACATGGGCGCAGAAAATTGGGTGCCCTGGCAACCGTGACATTGTTTGATACTCCCAAATACTCCCAGGGAAATGACTGATGTTCTTTTAAAAAAATGAATAAAACTACATATAATAAATGGCAATTTACCATTCCTTTAATGCAATTTCCTATTGTTGATTATCCACTAGAACATTGGTGGGCAGACTAATGCCCGCAAGTCCACATGGAGTGGACCATTTCCAGTGTTGACTGATTAAAATTAATGTCAAAATACAACAAAAAAATCATGGCATCATCTCTGGGAAAGTCAGCCATACCATGTTTAATCAAATCGTAATCCCTTTGAGTCCAAATCAAAGCGAATCGAATCAATTTAAAAACTGTAACAAATCGCCTTTGTGTAACAAACTGCTTCGAAGAGCATTGAATCACGCCCAATTTTAGCTTTCCACGATGACAATGTATCAAAGTATGTGTTAAATGTCTTCTGTTGGGGAAATATACAGTGCATCCGGAAAGTATTCACAGCGCTTCACTTTTCCCACATTTTGTTATGTTACAGCCTCATTCCAAATTGTATTAATTCAATCTCTTATCTCAAAATTCTACACAAAATACTCCATTATGACAATGAGAAAAAGTTTGTTTTTTTTTTTACTTTTTTTGAATTTATTAAAAATAGAAAACTAAGAAATCACATTTACATAAGTATTTACAGCCTTTGCTTGATACTTTGTTGATCCACCTTTGGCAGCAAATACAGCCTCAAGTCTTTTTGAATATGATCCCACAAGTTTAGCACACCTATCTTTAGGCAGTTTTGCCCATTCTTCTTTGCAATAAGTCTCAAGCTCAATCAGGTTGGGTGGGAGACTTTTGTGCACAGCCATTTTAGAATCTCTCCAGGGATGTTCGATCGGATTCAAGTCTGGACTCTGGCTGGCCCACTCCAGGACATTCACGGAGTGGTTCTGAAGCCAATCTTTTGAGATCTTGGCTGTGTGCTTTGGGTCGTTGTCCTGCTGAAAAATGAACCTTCGCCCCAGCCTGAGGTCAAGAGCGCTCTGCAGCAGGTTTTCATCCAGGATATCTCTATATATTGCTGCATTCATTTTTCCTTCTATCCTGACTAGTCTGCCAGTTCCTGCTGCTGAAAAACATCCCCACAGCATGATGCTGCCACCACCATGCTTCACTGTAGGGATGGTATTTACCTGATGATGAGCGTTGCCTGGTTTCCTCCAAACATGGCGCCTGGCATTCACACCAAAGACTTCAATCTTTGTCTCATCAGACCAGAGAATTTTGTTTCTCATGGTCTGAGAGTCATTCAAATTCCAGACGGGCTTCCATGTTCCTTTTACTAAGGAGTCTGGCCACTCTACCACACAGGCCTGATTGGTAGATTGCTGCAGAGATGGTTGTCCTTCTGGAAGGCTCTCCTCTCTCCACAGAGGAACACTGGAGCTCTGACAGAGTGACCATCAGGTTCTTGGTCACCTCCCTGACTAAGGCCCTTCTTCCCCGATCGCTCAGTTTAGAAGGCCGGCCAGCTCTAGGAGGAGTCCTGGTGGTTCCAAATGTCTTCCATTTACGAATAATGGAGGCCACTGTGCTCATTGGGACCTTCAAAGCAGCAGAAATTTTTCTATATCCTTCCCCAGATTTGTGCCTCAAGACAATCCTGTCTCGCAGGTCTACAGACAGTTCTTTTGACTTCATGCTTGGTGTTTGTGCTCTGACATGCACACTCAACTTTGGGACCTTATATAGACAGGTGTGTGCCTTTCCAAATCATGTCCAAACAACTGAATTTACTGCAGGTGGACTCCGATTAAGCTGTAGAGAGATCTCAAGGACGATCAGTGGAAAAAAGATGCACCTGAGCTCAATTTTGAGCTTCATGGCAAAGACTGTGAATACTTATGTAAATGTGATTTCTTAGTTTTCTATTTTTAATAAATTCAAAAAAAGAAAAAAAAAAAACTTTTTCACATTGTCATAATGGAGTATTTTGTGTAGGATTTTGAGATAAGAGATTAAATTAATACAAGGCTGTAACATAACAAAATGTGGAAAAAGTGAAGCGCTGTGAATACTTTCCGGATGCACTGTACCTGTACCTTAAGGCAGGGGTGGACAAACTATGACCCGCAGGCTGCATGTAGCATGTCATGTATTGGTATTGGATCGGTATCAATATATAATACTCTGTATTTAGGTGCATCGGATCGATCAAAAAAACCCTGGTGATACCCTACTTAAGAGAGAAAATATTTCACTTTCCACGTTTTAAGGACACCTCAAACGACGTACCCGGCCTTAAAGTATAAGCAAATTTTCACAACTCCAATACCAACAATAAATGTGTATGTGTGACAAATATCCAAAGACATGCACGGAGCAGACCTCCTAGAACTCCAAACCAAGAGCTCACCTGATTCCCAAAGACTCCAATGGAGCATGCTTTGGAGACTTCATTGGCTCCGAACCACACTGACGCCAATCGTGAGGGCACCCCGAGGATGAAGACCTGGGCCAGGGAACTGGCAAACTGACCCAGTATAGTGACCCAGAAGAGATCCGGACGGACGCTGGCCACTTTGGTCCAAGTCCCCACGCAGTTGAGCGCGTTTGCAACAAGTGCCGTGACACGCAAACCTTTCTGGTCCAGCAGCCAAGTTCCGGGGAAGATGAAGGGGATGTAGGTCAACATGTAGATCATGGACAGCCAGTCCACAGCGAAATAGTCCACCTGGTAGAACTTGACGATGATGTTACTGATGATGCCGTACTGGATCCACTGGTACGCGTTGCTCAGCGAGGAAGCGCTGAAGAGGAACACAATAACCCAACGCTTCAAGTAAAGGCGCGTCGTTGCATCTGGTTTGCGCTCCACGTTTGGGATGCTGCTGGATTGCACTCGCTCCTTTGGACATTCGGATTCCACCGGAGGACACACATGCTCGTCGTTTATCATACTAATATCCCCCATGTGTATACCGTGCGCAACCAAACTGTGTCCTAAAACTCTCCAGAATCTATAAAAAAAAATCTGACAATTCTTTATGTCACTCCACTGCTTTAGACCACACACTAAAATGAGTACAAACTATAAGAGCTTGAAAAGTGCTGGAAGATCACGAGTCCAATGAAGCGTGCCCTCATACATCTCGTGGTGTTGCCCCCACCTGCTGGTGGATTTGGGACAATTCAACTGGATAAAACCTACAAAATGCCAGCATAACATGTGAAAGGTCCCCGGTTCTAGAGCGTTTGAAAACGTGTGTTGGCCCGGAGAGGGATGCTTGCCACTAGGCTTACTTGCCCAAGACACACCAAAGGAAATGGTGCACCTACGACCTTAGTCACCACCAGTGGTGTGCAGTGAGATTCGTGTCTGGTGAGGCAATTTTACTAATAAATGAACGTACATCTTATTCATCATTCGAGTGACGGAGCAAAAAAACAATATACAGACTGTTTCCATACCTGTCAACCTGTATATTTTGCCGTACAAAGTACGGTTATAATGCATTTTAAGACGTCTACGACGTAAAAGAAAACGCAAATTTGTCAATTATGGGTACCATACACCGACTATCACGAAACGGCAAATCAATCAAGTCAAAAGAGTTCGCCGCGGTAGCCTCTATCTCGGTATCGTGTTTTTTTTCCCGTTGCAAACGAAGCGAGCGGTTTGATGCGACTGTGCGCATGCATCTGCCGCCCCGGATTTCATGTGGTAGTTGTGTAGTGAAAGGAAGTCCGTCTCTTTATAGAGAACCGGATTTTTCTGCTCAATTCATTAAAGAGAGCTGGTTCTCAAACAGCTCACTTACTTTGATGCATTCTATTACGAATTATTATGTTGTATAAAGAAGTTAAGAAAAAAAGGAAGTATAAAAGGAGAAAATGAAAAAAGACAGGTTTAAGGTTATCCCTTTAATCAGTATATTTTCAACAATAATTTAATGCAGAAAATGAATTGATAATTTGAATAAGAAAATGTATTTTTCTACTTAATTATATTTGCATGCATTTTTTCCTTCTACGGTGAACGTCCAAGCTACTTAATTTTTGAACTGT
Source organism: Urocampus carinirostris (assembly GCF_059441175.1). Classification (NCBI taxonomy): domain Eukaryota; kingdom Metazoa; phylum Chordata; class Actinopteri; order Syngnathiformes; family Syngnathidae; genus Urocampus; species Urocampus carinirostris. Next base: position 17,656,930 of record NC_142363.1, on the reverse strand, counting down.
TTTTATAATAAACCTCATTCATGTCGAGCAACTCAGTATCTCACAACAAAATGTTAATTAACAATATATATGATATAACCAAACACATGTACAATATAACATGTTAAACTACATAAACACGTTTGAAAAAAAATATGGTTTAAGATTATTTTGTATTTTGTAAGGCAAAATACAACATTTTGTAAGGGCATGGAGCCCTGGAGGTTGACAGGTATGTGTTTCATAGAAAAGAACCGTTTCAATGTCTTACCTTAAAGCCCCAGTGAGTAATATTTGCCCAAAAACATTTTTTAACCGAAAAAAATAAGAGAATTTAATATATGTTTATATGACGGGTGAGGCACGGCATCTTCTGCCTTCCCTGATTGCTTGACGCTGTTTTACTGCATTTATGGATGGATTGATGATGGATGGATGTCCATGTTCAAGAAGCCCGGTCATGTTTTGCAGAATTTTCCCTACAATGAAACTATATTTATCGCAAGTTTGATTATTTATTGCACACCGTTTTATGATAAATACAACCACAAGAGGGCAGCACGGTTAGCGCTTGTGCGGCACAGTTCATGTCATGGGAACCTGTCGTGGGTTCAAATCCAGCTCCAGACTTCCTGTGCGGAGTTTGTATGTTCTCCCCGTGCTTGCGTGGGTTTCCTCCAGGCACTCCGGTTTCCTCCCACGTTCCAAAAACATGCATTTCAGGTGAATTGGCCGGTCCAAATTGTCCCTAGGTGTGAATGAGCGAATGAGTTGTCTGTCCCTGTGTGCCCTGCGATTGGCTGGCAACCAGTTCAGGGTGTCCCCTGCCCACTGCCCGGAGATGGCTGGGATGGGCTCCAGCCCCCCCGCGACCTTAATGAGCATAAGCGGTACGGCTAATGAGATGAGAGATGAGACAACCACAAGAGTATATTATTATTTTCAGAAATTATAACTACAATAATCACTCATTTTAAACTGTTTGGTAAAATGTGGCGCAACAAAGGTTGCTGACTAGTTAAAATGTTATACTTTGGGATTTTTATCATGTTTAATTCGCATTTGACTGTTAGGTGAAGTGTATCAGTATTTTAATGGTATTGTTTTGCAAAGCGGAAAGAGTAAGTGAAGTACCAGTATATCACCACTAGATGGCAAAGTCTCCCAGGTTAGAGAAAGGTGCTTGGGCCAAGTCTCACGGGCCGTCACGTGATTTGATGAGACTTGCTCAATAAATAATCCTTAATGTCAACCAGTAAATGGTGTCGTGTGAGACTGACATTTATCATCTATTTTGCAGGTGAGATATATATACTGGTAACACACTTACTGTGAGAATGATAATATGTGAATATAATTTTGCAGGGTTGGGTAGGGTTACTCTAACTTGATTACTTGATTACACGTGTTGTGAGTCATCATTTTATTCATATCTAGTTTCTTTTGTCTTTTATTAGCATATTTGATATTGGAGTAATCCAAAAGTAATTGAAAGTAATCCAGTTCAAGTAACCCTACCCAACACGGTATGTTTGTGAAGGTTGTTTGTGATGTCTGTAAAGTTTATAAAAAGTGAAATAGTACGAGTGAGTCGTCCGTTAGCATAAGCAACAAAAAGGGCCTTGGGTGAGGTATGCTATGTTATGCTGGACTGTTAAAGAGTGTACTGTGGTGTAAATATATTTAGATACCAATTAACACAAGGTGAGTTGTTTTGGAAGGTACAGTTATGGTGATTTGTTAATTGATCCTTGAAACATACCAATTGATGGCAATGTTATTTTTCTATTTAAATGTTAAAATGAGACTTGCTCAATAAATAATCTTTAATGTCAACAAGTAAATGGTATCGTGTGAGACTGACATTTATCATCTATTTTGCAGATGATGTAAAACAACAACAACCAAAGGGAAAAAAACAAACATATATAGAACAAATGTGTAACACCAGCTGGAGCTAGACCATCCACGTGGGTCCTGTTACAAAAACTCTTGGCTCATTTGTCCATTTTCAATTATTGGTTTTGAAGCGTTGTAACTGCAAAGTTTTCCCACCTCTAACTTATTCTAAATTTGTGCATGAGCAAGAACATTTGTTTTTCTGTATTGGCAAAATGGCAAGGTATTCTTATGTATGCGTGTTTCTCCTTCAGGCCACTAGATGAAGATGTTTCCCACAAGTAATCCAAAATGCTGGATAAGTGCAAGTTCCGATGATGATAATAATAGCAATAATAAATGAAAATCATATGATGCACACAAAGCCACACTTCACATTGTCCTTGGACTTCACAGAAATGTAAAATATCACACATATGGACTTAAAAGTCCATCCATCCATCCATTATCTGAACCGCTTATCCTCAGTAGGGTCGCGGGGGTGGTGGAGCCCATCCCAGCTATCTTCGGGCAGTGGGCAGGGGACACTCTGAACTGGTTGCCAGCCAGTCTCTGGCCACGCAGACAATTCACTCGCTCATTCACACCCAGGGACAATTTGGACCGACCAATTAACCTGACATGCATGTTTTTGGAATGTGGGAGGAAACCTGTGTGCCCGGAGGAAATTCACGCAAGCAAGGAGAAAACTTGCAAACTCCACACAGGAATGTTCGATCTCATGACCTTAGAATTGTGCCGCAAATACACTAACCACTACGCCGCCGTGTTGCCCAGATTTAAAATTATTTTAGCAAATTTAGAATAAAAAGATTACAACATTTGTCAAGATTACTCATTACCCTCGCCTGTGCCCGCTTTTTTGGTGCCAGCTGCTGCTTGTTGCCTGATTAATTCCCCTCCTATTTATTACCATTCCGCCAGTCACTCCTGGTCAGTCCGTCAGCGAACATTTGCATACGCAAGGCAAGCACTTGGACTCTGAATCCCGTCCATCCCGATTTTCATCCGTATACCACTAGTCTGTTCCTGATTCCCCATTTGTCTCCGGCTATCGACCCGTTTTGTCCTTTTGACCACGCTCGGATCTCCCGCTCCGGGGGATCCACTTCCGCATTCCGATCAAGCTCCGATCCCGTGACCAGCATGCCAGCGAGCACCGGATCGCTGGCGTTTGTTTTCCTCTATTTCTCAATAAACTTGTGAGTAAACGTCACGCGTCTGGGTCTTACTCCTGTTCTGGTTCTGACAACATTATAGTAAATATGTGCTCTGAAATGGTGCCCCAATGACCCAAGTGGTTAAGGAATCAACCCACCATCATTAAATATGCAAAATTCATGACGCCTGCGCCTAAATAGGCAAGAAATATGTCTTAAAAAATACATAAAACTAGTTTATGTGTCGCCCTGAACAAACACTTTGTTGATTAAATATTACCGCAACGATTGGCAAACAATAATTCACATGAATATATCATTTTAAGTTGTACCATATCTTACATGGACATTTTTGGAAGGTGGTGTTAGATGATTAAAATGTGTCACTGAATATGTAATCATAATTGCAGGCGTTTTCCAATTATATTAGTTTTATTATCTAAGCATAACATGAATACTTTGATAATCACATCATCCATTTAGGCATCATGAATGCACATCATATTTATCCATATATTTTAATGAAGAATTTACTTGCTGTACATTAATGTATTCTTTCATATCAGTATTATTCCAGCAATGGTCTTCCAATGCGTCAAACTTTAGAAACGGAGACAGGACCCGTTTCTCTCAGTTTTATTGAGAAGGAGGAAAAGGCTTGCACTCACGATCCGGTGATCGTCAGTCACGGGTAGCAGATCGCTCGGAACGCGGAAGTGGCACTTCCGTGGTGAGCGAAGGCCGTGTCGAGAGCGGGGAAAAACAGATCGATGGCCGGGACGGGAGAGGAAAAACGTAATCAAGTTCAGAAAAGGGATCGGAGCCAGGAATCATACAGGAATCAGGACAGGAGAAAGTCAGGGTTGAAAAGGCTTGTCTACCGGGACCTGAGGTTCGTAGACGGACTGACAACGGGTGACAGGAAAACGGGGGTTTAAAAAGAGATAAGCAGCCAATCAGCGTCCGAGGCAGTTGCCGCCAAAGTAGCAGACTCAGGTGCCCCGCATCAGTAATCATGACAAACTTATGATATCATACAACTTAGAAGATTCAGCTGTGTGCAATTTTTAATCACTTGTGCATTTTTTCCCTTGTGAGTTCTGAGTGTCTGTTTGTGCTTCTTGTCTTTTTATTATTTATTTTTTTGCAAATCTTCCTCCTATAGGTGTCAGGTTCTGCACGGTTGCCATGGCGCCCAGCTGGCGGCGCCCAGCTGGCACCGCCCCTTGACACCGGCTGACTCGCATTTACCGATTACTTTTGTGGGTACTTAAACGCGCGCTATTGAACTGTGCTTTGTCAGATCGTTGTTGAAAACTTGTTTATACATGGTTATACTTGTTGTGCTTTTTGGACTTTGTTGCACTTCGGTGTAACATTCTGAGAGATTCGTACAAGTTCTGTTTAATTCTGGAAATGCCTAGTTTATAGTTTTGCCTGTGTTGCAGATGTTGTGTTTTGTTTTTTGGTCTGGTCCGTTTGTGTTTTGGACAACTTTTCTTTCTCAAGTGTGAGGACGTCTACGTAAATGAGCTCCTACTTCCTGCTTACGGATCCGTTTCATGACAATAGGAGATGGGCAGAAACATTCTTCCGTGCAATTTGGTGGGACGGTGCTGCCCTGATCAATTGGTCCCAAGTGCACTCTGTTCTAATTTTACTTCCTTAACTTTGTGATAAATGTCTTCAACTGAACTGTCTCTCTCCACCTCTTTTTCTTCGTCCAAATACTCTGTCTATGTTAGAAATTGAACACGCGGCGAGACACTGATTGTCGTACGCCAACAGTGGGATAGCTGAGGGGTAAGATGTTCTAGAAATGCATACAAGGGGGAAAGCATACATTAAGTCTTCTAAGCCAGTGGTCCCCAATGTTTTCTGTACCACAGACCAGTTTAATGCCTGACAAAAATTATGGCATGGTTGAATAATAATATTAGTGATAATACAATTACAATAGTAATATCATTATTAATAATAATAATCACAAGATCACTAATTATGTTGATGACATAGGAAAATACATTAGGTTTTATCTCATTATCATATTTTAGTTACTTACGGTACCGTCCTGAAAGTGATAACTAAACACAAAAAACACAACCAGGGAAAAAAAGTCTCTGGTGTATCAGATGATGAATCAGACTTTGAAGGACATTAACTCAATACATTGTAAATTTTATTCTGGTATTGTTTCTGAGTTTACATTGTCAAAAAATATCTTAATCATGGCCCAGCGTATTCAGCAACATGATACCATGAGTAAAAATAAATAGTGTACCGTAACCCCTGGGATTAAAAACGTGCGTTACAGACAAATAAAAACAGAAAAAGCAAAAAATAGTTTTCCTCTCTCTGTGCGGCCGGTACTAGATGAGTCTGCGGCCTGGTGGTTGTGAACCAATCCTCTGAGCAGTGGACGCCCCTACTGTGAAAAAACTTAACCACTAGGAGGTGCCCATTCAACGTTTCTGTGTGTAAAGTACGGTATCCTGTAGTTTTGCTAGTGCCAACGTTTTCCCCAGTTGAGTCTGTGCCCGGAGTCTGTCTGTCCTCATGATGCACGGAGGACCATGGCGGTTGAGGATGTGACTTAGCTGCTGGTGTTTAAGTCTTAGCTCCTTGATTTGGGCTTTCAGGTCTGGATTCAACATGGATAATATTTCACACTGCTGATGGAGGCTGAAGGAAGTGTGTTAAGAACAGTGATTTGATAAGATCTTTGATTGGAAGATGATTCCTGGTTAAGTTATTTTTATCCAATTATAGTGCTATCCACAGATGGACTACAAATTTGCTGGGATCCCTCACGAGGCAGTGTTGGGCACATTACTTTATAAAAGTAATTAGTTATAGTTACTCAGTTATAGTTATTTGATAAGTTACTCTATAGTAAAAGTAACAAGTCACCAGGGAAAGTAACTATTTCCGTTACTTTACAAAGAAGCTGTATGTCAAAGAATTTGAAATGTATTCGGTATTCGGGTCAGTTGAATAAAGAAGAACAGACAGAAACACAGTGTTATAGAAACTTTTAATATTTATTGCACCTTATCAGCAACAGTTTCATATACTTATACTCTGTATCGGCCCTGTAAAAGCCATTTCGGTCGATCCTTATACAGTACCTCTGTTTTGAGCACAAGAGGCCTTTTTTCGAGGATTCTTTTGAAGCATAGGGCCGACAGGAGCGTCTTGTGCTTTTGAACTTGAGGGCATCGGTCAATTCAAGTCAAGTCAAATCACATTTATTTGTATAGCTTTTAATCACAAGATTTCTCAAAGGATTGCACAGGTTACAATTACACCATCCCCTGATCTTAAACCAACATGCGGGCAAGGAAAAACTCAAAACCTCAGCACGAGGAAAATAAGAAACATTGAGAAGGGGCCTCGCAACTGGTAATCCCCCTCCCAGGATAACCAGGGTGCAAAATATTTAGCATTTGGTAACAGTACACACAATGTAGTGAACAGCAATAACAGAAAACGATAGATAATATTTTGAAATTTGCCTAGAAAGTGCATGACAGCAACGACACCTCGAGCCTGTAAAATTGTCCAAAAAGTCCATGCCAGCAACGACACAGCTTTTATCTCGGCCGGCTGGTCGATGCAAGCATTGACATGCTTCTGGTCCGGATGCTGGTCCCCGGACTAATCTCAAATCATCCTTTTTGCTCGTATCACCACCAGCCAGGCATACGGAACAAAAGTATGAGGTGGGCAAAAAAACATAAGCTCTTGAATAGAAGTGGGTCTTGAGTCTAGTTTTAAAAACTTCCATTAAGGTCGCAGATCTTATCTCCGGATGCAGAGCATTCCACAGCACCGAGGCCCGAGCCTTCAGTCTGAGTTCTTCTTGGCTCTTGGAGTCACAAGAAGACGGCATTGGCCAAAATGAGGACCAAAACTGTGAAGGGACCCCGCTGTAACAATAGGGTCCGAAATTTGCCCCGGCATGTTACCACCCTCAGTCTGGCTTTGGAGAAAGACACCAATGTGGCCACCTTTGAAATGAAAAGATTTTTACTGCCAGTGACCTTATCATAAAATCACTGTTCATATACGTTATTACCGATAATGCTTTATTTTCCTAGGAATAAACCCCCTGCGAAATATATATAAAGTATTCATGCGAGTAGCCTCACAATTGAGGTAGATGTCAACTGATTATGCTTGGTTCCAAAGAGAGCTAAATGCAGCCTTTTCCAGGAAATTTCTATTAACCTTTCTGGTTTCATCTCAGAGAGGAAAATGAATTTGACAATATTCCTCCGCTGTGTCTTTTTTAATTGCGTTTCTTCAGTGAAATGTAAAGAAACAGCAAATGACAATTAGTGCAGTATGTTTGTGCCATTTACTGAAAGGTTTTATTCTGTGTGTGCTGAAATTGCATATTTCAATACACCCATTGACAAAGAAATATGTTAAGTATGAGCACAAAAAATTGGGAAAGGGATAGGAAATTTAAAAAAAGCATGCCCTTGATGCCCTCAAGAAAGAACAATTAAGGTCAAAGGTTCAAAATGTAACCTACAGTATGTATGTCAAACAAGCAAACAAATGAAATTGTTTGTAAATGTTCGGCATTTTCATAGCGCTTTTCAAGTCAATGAAGACCTCGCAAAGCGCTTTACAATGTGCTTCACAATTATCCCTTTTACACACTAAATAACCGATAGGCAACTATCTGCTATTGGGGGGATTAGGGATTTAGTGTATTACCCAAGGACACTTCGACATATAAGACGGAGGAGCCGGGAATCGAAACTGCAACCTCTTGATCCCAATACAAGCGCTCTACCTCCTGATCTAATGCCGCCCCAGGTTATTTTAAGTGATTTAGATATTTCTGTCCGTCCATCCATTATCTGCACCGCTTATCCTCAGTAGGGTCACAGGGATGCTGGAGCCCATGCCAGCTATCTTCGGGCAGTGGGCAGGGGACACCCTGAACTAGTTGCCAGCCAGTCGCAGGGCACACAGAGACGGACAACTCATTCACTCATTCACACCTAGGGACAATTTGGACGACGCAATTAATCTGACATGCATGTTTTTGGAATGTGGGAGGAAACCGGAGTGCTCGGAGGAAACCCACGCAAGCACGTGCAGAACATGCAAACTCCACACGGGAAGGTTTGATTCCATGACCTCAGAAGAAATCAGACACAGAACTGGCATAGCAGTGAAATGAAAATGACCGACAACGTGTGCTATCTAGAATATCCTTATAAAATGTTGAGGCTAATTAGGGACAGGTGTGTGGATACACCTGTGCCGTGTTGGAAACGTGCCCGGCAGGCCCTTGTGGAAGGAGAAGCACCAGACCTTAAAAAATTATACATTATGAAAAAAATTCCATACAACGAAAAAAAACTTGCTGGGTGGCTTGATTTGCTGTTAGGTTGTTAATATTATCACTAATTCAATGGTTTTGGGCTGAGGTGAGCGGCAAATTCTCACTATTGCCTTCTACCACGAGGCAAGAGAATCGTGTGCCTCACTCTGTTTCTGCAGACATTCGGCAAAGTATTATGTAACATATTAGTTTTATTAATAATAGTCGTAATATGATTTGAAAATTCAGTGACTTTTGAAAATAAACTTCCAAAATTGTGAAGCTAAATGTGAAGGAACTTTAGTACTGAGTAATATAAAATATAATAATCTATATTTATTATATGTCATGATGTTAGGTGAGACACTGACTTTCCTAATCCATGATAGTGATATAGTTAGCTAGTTTTGTTATGTTTTGTTGTTATTTATTTTTTAGTATTTTTCTTATTCTATGTAATTATCAAAGACTTTTTGATAACAACATCTGCAACAAATCTGCTTTTAAAGAATTATTTAATTGCTATTAATTTATTTATAGCGGCACGGTGGATGGGTGGTGAGCGCACAGCCCCACGGTGCGAAGGTTCAGGGTTAAAGTCCAGCTACCGCAGCCTCCCCGTGTGGAGTTTGCATGTTCTCCCCGTGCTGCGTGGGTTTCCTCCGGGCACTGCGGTTTCCTCCCACATTCCAAAAACATGCATTTCAGGTGAATTGGCTGGTCCGAATTGTCCCTAGGTGTGAATGAGAGAGTGAATTGTCCGTCTCTGTGAGCCCTCAGTTCAGGGTGTCCCTGCCCACTGCCAGAAGACAGCTGGGATGGGCTCCAGCAACCCTGCAACCCCACTGAGGATAAGCAGTGCAGATAATGGATAATAATAATAATAATAATTTCCTTGTATTGTCATTCTGTGTAACAATGTACACAGAACGAAATGTCGATTGCACCTGACCCGTTGTAGCGAGCCGATGCAGCCGCAGCCAACAGAGGGCGCCGCCGACCACTTTTGAAGTCTTAGGAATGACTCGGCCGGGGCGCGAACCACCGACCTCCCAGTCTCAAAGCGGGCGCCTTACCATCTAGGCTACTGAGCTGGTGGATGGAAGGATGGATTTATTTGTATTTTAAAGGACAGTGTGAGATAGTGGTAAATAAAAACATGTAATTCGGTAAAAACAAAAATGTTGATTTGAATACAAGGTAAAAAGAAATTAACTATCATAGCAATGGTAATTTTTATTTTAAAAAAAAATAATAATTTGAATTTATTTTTCATAGTGGAATGCTTGCCCAGAAGTTGCTACCATGGTTGTCTGGCATCTTGCAGCTACGCTGTGCTCTGAGGCAGAGGTTTCATTCGTATTAGACAATACTGTGTGATCTTATGGTCAACTATTGGACACTGTGTTGGAGGGGAGGGCAATTTATTTAGTTGTGCTATCTTATTGTCCATTGAAAGATTTTATACAGGACGTCGAGTTGCATTTGTGTAAATTATGCTATACAAATAAATTTGGATTTAAATATACTCATGTGAAAGGTGTCAAGACAGTGTGTAATATTTGACCACTAGATGGCACTGTACTGTCTAATGCGAACAATAACCAGCACCACAGAGCACAGCGTAGCAGCAGGTTGACAGACAAACATGGCGGCGACCTTAGGCAGGGATTCCACTTTGTAAAAGTAATACAAATTTCTCGACTTACGTTTAATTTAATATAAAAATCAACATTGGTATGAAAGTTCAGATATTTTACCTAGTATTCAAACCATTTTTTTTTTTACCAATTTAACGTTTTTTTGTACCACTAGTAGGCACTAAATATTACACACAGCCTCTTTAAGTATTTTTCTCATCTTGCACTAATTTCTAATCTAATTTCCTAATTTATAATTGATTGCAAATATATGATCATCTCAAATATGTATGTTTTAGAAAAAAATACAACCCTATCCCTATTATATATATATATAAATATATGTTTTCTTAAAATTGACCATTTACTGGAACTTAAAAGTGTTTTTGTAAATGTGAGACCTGACTTGACTACTAGCACACAAGCTTTGTATTTTACATTGAAGGCGATGAATTTACAGTTGTGAAAGAAAAATACTGATAATATATTGTTCCGTTAAAGGTTCAAGTTTTAAAAATTCAATGAGTTTGAATTTGATGAGTTTTAATCATGTCCTTTTGGTTTTTGAGATTTTCCTTGCCCTCATGTAGGTTTTAGATCAGGGGATGGTGTAATAGTAGTCTGTGGTTTGCAATAATCTGTGCAGCACTTTGAGACTCTTTGTGATCAAGGGCCATACAAATAACAAGACTTGACTTAAAAAAGGAGGGGTTTTATATGTATTAAACTGAATCCAATCAAATTTAACTATTATGAATGAGTGAATGAAATTGTAATAGATTCAGGAAAGGTTAAAAATAATTTTAATTGATTATAACTTGTGCATTGAAAGATTAACGTTTTAAAGCTGGCATATGTTTTATCATGTCATTGTTATATCAAAATAATGTACTTTTTTCTTTGATCTATACTTTGAAGTAAACCGAATGGAATCAAATTCAAAACCTGATCAAATTATAATTCTTTCAGGAATGCAAGAAGGCCTTCTATTTTATAAGAATCATACATCCAACCGTAATCGCAGCACATGAAACTTGACCCAGTTTATTTTTATTTTTGTTCAGCAGCATAAATAAGCACTCAATGCTCAATATCTTCATTCTTTAACAAAATTTCACAAGTAGAAAAATAAATCATAAGTTACATCTTGATTGATATAGAATACGCACTGGATGTTTTCATGGAAAACTTTCTCAACAATGAGATCAAAACCACAATAAACATGGACGAACGTATGCGTCTGTGTGTGACTACAGTGTTAATACATAACTGTCAACCATATCCGATTCTTTCCCTTATCAATGATTCCAATTCACCTTATTATGCGATAATAAACCTTACAAACACAACATGGCACCTTGTTTACTTACAGCAAGAGAGACTATGTAGAAAACAATATGGTATAAAAATAAATACTTGATCGAGGATAACATTTGCTAGTATACCGCGACAATATTAGCCATCAATGAGGACATATTGGTCTGCTACCAGTGACCGAGACGATCTGGATTAGAGCTTACATGGGCAAGACAAGTAGGGTTAACGTAACCCTAACCCAGCAGTCTGATTAAAAAAAAAAAAAGAAAGAAAAAACGTTGTTGGGGCCATGGTTTGTTCAAAAGGGGTCAGGGAGCCAAGAGTGCACACCAAATAGCCGCAAATTGAGATTCATTAAGTAGTTTAGATAAGATTTATTTTAGATTTAGATTTAAATTACAATCAAAATGAGATTCGATTCAGATTTACTTTAGATTAGATTAAGATTGAATTTAGATTTGGATTGGATTTATATCTAATTCAAATTTAAATTGGAAAAGAAGGATAAATTGGATTGGATCTATATTACAAAATAAAGATAGATTGGATTAGATTTAGATTACAAATAAAGATAGAATGGATAAGATTTAGATAAAATGTAGATTAGAAAAGATACATTGGATTAGATTTATATTAAAACAGAATTGATTGGATTACATTAAGATTAAATTTAGATTAGAAAAGGTAGATTGAATTACATTAATATTAAATTTAGTTTTGAAAAGATAGCTTAAATTAGATTTAGATTAGTTTTACATTAAAAAAGAAAAATGCATTGAATAAGATTTAGATTAGATTTGAAAAAAAGATAGATTGGTTTAGATTTAGATTAAAAAAAGAAGAAGAAATTAGACTTCATTAAGATTAAATTTAGATTACAAAAGAAAAATAGATTGGATTAGATTTAGAGAGCTAGATATAGATAGAGAGCTATATAGGTATAGATAGAGAGCTAGAGAAAGAGAGAGAGAGATAGATAGATAAAACCCTAATCAAAATACATATAAACGGGGAAAATATTTTTTTGACAGGTGTGTTAATAGCAATCATTTAACGGACACCAAAACACAAAAACCATACGGACACTTTAAATTCCACATCACGTCCTAGATCTAGAAACAGATCGTCTACTGATAGATATGCTGTACAGTATATACCGTTTGAAAATGATCTGGAAACTTCTCCGCATGCATTTGGATGGAGAGCCCGCTCGTGTCAAAGTGGATGCCATGCTACATGGTCACACTGTGCGTCTTTCGTGAGCGCAGTCATCCTCAGAGCGTTACCGCGTCGTTACACACAGTTGCTTACACAGCTTGCTTCTTATTTCCAATGACTGGAACCTGTAAGAGAGAGAAACAGACGACACACCATCAACGTCCTTTACAAGGCCAGCAACGTCGGGGAGTTGAGGTGATCGACAGAATCGGTTTTTACACCCCCTCCTTTGAGGCTGTCCAGTCCCTCTGAGAGAAGGTCCAGCTCGGGACAGGAGAAGGTGAAAACGGAAAGGTAGCTGCTACAAGTGGGGGTGGAGGTCACGACAGGAGTGCTGAGGGGTTCTAGATCTCCAGAGACGGACTTGTATAGGGTCTCCCAGTCAGAGACCCCGAGGGAGCCACTCAGGTCGATGTCCGGCACGGACCGGGCTGTCTCCACAGGCGGCTTGTTCTCCAAAGTGTCTAAGAGCGTCCCCTTAACGTCAAGGGAGGGTTCCAGATCGCAGATGTTGATCTCGGCGCTAGCGCAGAGAAGGATGTTGGAGTTCCCAGAGATAGCTGCTGAAGGATCGCTGGGGATGTCCATGTCTTGGAGCGAAGGAGCTTCTTGGACACCCTCGTCTGGGTGATCGTCATCTTCGGAGCTGGACGGGATTTCCGGGGAACCCTCGGAGTCGTGGAAGGCGGGCATTTGGCACACGGGCTTGTGCGTGGCCAGGATGATTTCCAGACGCTCCTTCTCTTTGAGGAGGTTGGAGATTTCCATCTCTAAGGACTCTTTCTCCTCCTCCAGCCTGTCTGTCTCCTTTTAAAATATACAAATACACATGTACATTTTTTATCATAGCATTTAATACAACATAATTACATACAAATTTGATAAAATGTAATTTTTGTTTGCGTGATCTTTTAAAATGTTTTCATTCTCTCCCTACGCCTCGGCATGTCTTTCTCATGTGTCAATTTTGTCTCAGATTTGTTTCTTTGAACTCAAACTCACGCTGGGGTGCGGCATTTGAAAACTAACGGCTGCAATCGTTACTTTAAGCCAGGAGACGACGGCGGTGTGACACATAATACGTGGGCATTTCTTAGACACACTCAGGCAACCCTTATTTTTTCATCTTTTTGTGTTTTATAAAGTGAAATAGCAAAAAGTAAGCAGTTTTTTATAGCTAGCTATCTTCCTACATTTTCAGCTATTTATCAAGCTATCTACTTAGCTTTTTACATTGTTTGCATGCTATCGAGCTTCACCATCTTAAAGTGTTACTTATAAAATCTTAAATAATTTGCATCATCTAGAGCTGCTCAGGTACTTGTATTTTTTTGAAAAAAAAACATAGTGTATTAATTAAGTCGTATGTACTGAAGTATTAAAACATTCCAAATGATTTGCGGCATTTGATTAAAAATATCGGTAACTAGATATTACAAGAACAATAAAGTAATCAGTGTAATGTTCATTTACTTTTAGATTTTAAAAAAATACCCATAGATCTTTTTTTAATTAAAAAAAAAAAAAAACTGATTAAGGAAAATGTCAACTTCATGTCTGGTATTTACACCCTTTGACCCTTGGAAGAAGAAATCCTCTCGCGCCTCCCCAAGACTAACACCTGATATCTTATCGGTGTAATGTCTTGAAGTGACAGCCTAATTGATTTGGCTTCATGCTTCATGCTGCTAACATTTTTAACATAGCAAGCACGCCAGTCTTTGCTTGTTTCACTCCGTGGTTGCAGTGAAGCCTACGTGCGCGTCGCCAAACTACCTCGTCTTAGCTTTCAAGATCGGGAGAAAACGTTTGTTTGTCTCGACGCCCCGTCTCTCTCCAGCTGTTTCCTCGTCCGTGTTAAACATTTCTTTCATGGGGTCAGTTGAGGGTCCACGGCACTTCGCGTTTACACCTTATACTGAATGCCCTTACTCTTGCTCTATGCTATTTGATATATGGAGGCTAAACGTTAACAAAAGAGAGCGCCACAGATCCCCTAGTGTAATGGAAGTCGCGTTTGCATTTGATTTTGGGAAAGTTCCAAAAAAAAGTTCCCCAATGTCAAATGCACCCACACTAATGGAGCCTCAACCCCCACTATTTGAAAACCTCTGCTTTAACCCGACGTGATTTATCGGAAACCAGATGGAATGAATAGGATTTTACCATACTACTGTATACAATATTTTGCCTGATTCCAGTACAAGCATTAAAAACACTTAAAAAAAGCTTCACAATAGTTAATATGTTCAACCATGGGCGTAACTAGCCCGTTTTTGAGGGTGCTCAAGCATCCTCGAAATTCAACCCAAGCACCCTCAAAGCTTATTGCAATTTTAAAACTCTTCTCCATAACAAGGACAGGATAGGGTTACCGTAAATTCCGGACTATAAGCCGCTACTTTTTCCCCTAACTTTCAACCCTGCGGCTTATTCAGTGATGCGGCCAATTTGTGTAATTTTTCTAACGGCCGCCAGCGGCGCTCGAGTGTTGCTACCATTAACTGCCCTTTCAAAGCTATATTATTATTAAAGCTTTGAAAACTCTCTCGGTGTAACGTCTTTCTTTGTAAATATGTGTAACCCGTGTATGATATGTATTTGCAACTGTATATTTTTGTAATGTATTTATTTATATTTATTTTAGACACTTATTCTGATATGTTTTGCACGGGTGAACGAAAAATGAGGGGCGGAAAAAACACGGGGTGACGAGTTTAAGTGGGGACCGCTAAAGGTGAGGGACGACAAGGAAAGAAGAGGGGGTAAAAAGTTGGTTAAGGAAAAACGAGTTGCGTGAGTAAATGTGTTCATGTGATATATTTTTCCCACCCTTACCTTCGGAAATATACACTTTTTTCCTTGGATTACTTTCAACGGGACCTGGACTCTGCAGGTCCGCATCAAACCTTAAGTACCGGTATCATTTTCCGTTCAATTTGCCGGCTGTGATTTTTGGACTGTGGACTTTAATGAAGGACATTTAGTTTCAATCGTGGGACTTGAAGTCGGGTTTGGGTTAATTTTGTGTTACATGTTTGAATGTGGGCGCATCCGGCTTATATACAGGTGCGGCCTGTATATGTACAAAATCGGTTTTCCTCTTAAAATGTGGCGGGTGCGGCTTATAATCAGGTGCGCTCTATAGTCCGGAATTCACGGTAAATATAATGAAAAACACTTGATAAAAAAAAGTCCATCCATCCATAATCCGCACCACTTATCCTCAGTAGGGTCGCAGGGGCGCTGGAGCCCATCCCAGCCGTTTTCGAGCAGTGGGCAGGGGACACCCTGAACTGGTTGCCAGACAATCACAGGGCACACAGAGACAGACTCATGTGCATTTCCCTGTGGGGATGAATAAAGTATCTATCTATCTATCTATCTATCTATCTGTCACTCATTCACATGTGGGGACAATTTGGACCGGCCAATTAACCTGACATGCATGTTTTTGGAATGTAGGAGGAAACTGGAGTGCCCGGAGGAATCCCACGCAAGCAACGGGGAGAACATGCAAACCTTGCACAGAAAAGCTGGTAGCTGGATTTGAACCCATGACCTCAGAACTGTACAGCAGATGCATCAACCACTCATCTGCAGTGCCGCCCGATAAAAAAAGAAAAACAAAAGAAAAACAAAATAAAAAGGTGTGCAACGCAGCGTCGGAAATACTCCAATGCCTTGACACAGTTCAGTCCATTTGATTCGTAGCGCCACCCCTCCACCCACTTTCCCCACTCTTGTTTTGCTCGACCAGTGTCACTTGCGGCATAGCGGCGGAGTCCGGGGAGGCTCTGGTGTATCACGGTGAGAGTATGTTTTAGAGTGGTTGTGTTGAACTACTCTACCACCCAATACTATGACTTTTTTATCAGGACAATGTTGAATGATCTTAAATCGCTCTATGTGAAATGAATAAAAGTCTTTAACCAGCCATATACTCTGGGTGCTCAGCTAAAATCGCGCCTGTGGGTACCTTAAAACTTTCGTTGATTTTTGAGTCTTAAAAATACCGAATCAAGTGCAACCGTTTGGGTTGAAGCAGCTGAGCAAACGTGCCTTGTGTTTACTTACAGCTTGCAGCGTATCCGTCAGTTCCCTCCTCCTATTGCGACACTTGGCAGCAGCCATTTTATTCCTCTCCCTCCTGATCCTTTTCTTCTCCTCCTCCTCCGGAGAAAGCTACAACGGCCCAAAAAAAAAACAATCGAGTGAGCGCTTCCAAGAATCTTTCATCCCCGGCTGTCTACTAAACATCCCGCAGCCAATTAACGCAGACTCCCGAGAACGCCAGCGAGCATTTTTCCCGCTCTATAAATAGATCATTGTTGCAGACTGCTGTGACCTGAATATAAATGGAGCGCCCTATAGGATGCCACGACTTTCGCTAAATGTAGCATGCTGCGTGTTGACCCGATACCTGCTCAGCTTTCGCTTTCCTTGCTGCATTCTTTGCTTTATTCCTATTCTCTTTCGCTGGTGCAGCCTGAATAGAACTCCCGTTGGCTCTCTCTCGACCCGAAGATGGGGAGACAGATGTGATGATGGCAGGCTGGACCATCCACTGGAAATCTGGACTGGATGAGATTGCGGTGACGGTCGGAACAAACTTGGTTTCTCGAGAGACGTCCTAAAGTGGAAAAATACATGAAAATACCGTATTTATTCGTGTATAACATGCATTTTTATTACCCAAAAAAGAACATAAAGGCTGGAAACGTACATTATCATATAAGAACGATCATCAATGAGTCGAAAACTATTGCTACGGGAATCCAACCCAGATCGTGTTGGTGAAAGCAGACTTTTAACTACAGGAACACTAGGGTTATAGATGACACGAGAAAAGGCTTAAGAGGTTTTCACACTATTTTTACGGGGCCATTTTGTACAAATTTGGAATAGAACATGGGAAAGAGTTAAGCCAAAACAAGGTTGTAAAACGTGGTACCGCGAGTAATAATGTGACGATAAGATAAAATTGAATGGATTTTTTTTTTTGCATTCTTTATAACCAGGGTTGGGTAGGGTTACTTTAACTTGATTACTTTCAATTACTTTTGGATTACTCCAATACCAAATATGCTAATAAAAGACAAAATAAACTAAATATGAACAAAATTACTAAATTTTGTGAGGGTTGGGGAGTAACGGAATACATGGAACGGCAAAAATTATGTTGGCAAGCTGTTTGGATTTATTTTTATTTTGTTTCTGTCGCATTTTATGTTAGTTTTCCCGGAGATCAAAGCCAGGAGAGAAAGCTTACCACGTGTTGTGAGACATAATTTTATTCATATTTAGTTTCTTTTGTCTTTTATTAGCATATTTGGTATTGGAGTAATCCAAAAGTAATTGAAAGTAATCAAGTTAAAGTAACCCTACCCAACCCTGTTTATAACACTAGTTGTCTAGTGGTTAACCGAAACGATTCGGGTTTGGATCCCGTTGCATCCAATATATTGCAAATATATTTGCAATATATGAAACTGGGACTCATTGCTCGTATATGGTATTGGACTAACCGGATAAGGAGTTTTCAACAAGTGTGACCTTCAATGCTCAATAAGAGCTGAGAACAAGTGATTCCAAATATTATACCGATTTTTCAGCAAATATTTGGGATGCGCTTTCTACACGAGTACACGTTAAAGAACAAATAAGGTATTTATTGTAGGATACTTTAATGTGCAGGGTGTTCCAAAACAAATGGACCCCATTATAAATGCCCATATCTCGGAAAGTATTCGATGTATCTTAAAGAAACTAAATGGACTTTATGGTAAAGGTGTTTTATTGATAAACCTTATTAAAAAAATTACAAATATTTCTTAGTTCTATGACCACTGTCGGGAGTAACGTGTCACAAAGGAACGTGTTCCTGGAACACAATTACATCTCTCAATAACGATTACTGTAACAAATTAATGATAAGATTTGGAATCCGACTATCGTTACAACATGGCGCTTTACGATGCTACTTTTTAAAAACAGGTCTTGGAATTGAATGGCTTCTGTACTTTGACAATTCCTCTTACACAAATGACATGTAACTTTCATTCCCCCAGCAACACAACACTGAAAACGATGACGAAAGAGGGTGGGCATGTTTATAGCTACCTACAGAATACAACTGAATACAGTAACAGTGGTGCCGTCTCAAGCACAATGGATGAAAACACGTAATTTCTCCCTACTGATATTCTCCCTACCGTATATACTCGCATCTAAGCCATATTTACAAGCATGAAATAAAATTCTGAATTTAGGGAGTCAGTTTATATGCACATATTTGGTTTTGTGTCATTAATAGCGAATGGTAGGCAGCACGTGAGGAGGGAGAATGGCTTATACGGGCACATCGAAACCAATGGGGAATAGGTGAACACAGAATTTATGGTAAAATAGTGATGGGATTTTTTTTGTTTTTTTTTTCGTAAAATTATTTTTGCTGCTTGGAGAGAAAAAAAACGTTGTGGGAAGTACACAGAGATGTAGAACAAATATTTGAGTGGTTTGAAGACAAAAGACAAAATGTATATGGACTCTCTCGGCTGTGTTAGTTTGCAAGCTATCAATATTGTGCAATCCAAGAAATATGAAGGGGTTACCGCTTCCACATTTTGGCGTATACAATAGAAGTTTTCTTCTATTTCTTTTATTATGTGGCTATTTTTAAGCAGTTTTAGGGGGTGGGCTTCATTGAGAGTGTAGACGCTAATTTATACCTAGAGAGTTACTTTGAGAGTAACGCACTTCTTTTGAGTGTCAGTAATCTGGGGGGTAACACAATTATTTTTTTAATGAAGTAACTAGTAATAACTGTAACTAATTGTTTTCTTCCAGTAACACCAGACACTGTTTACCAAAAACAGGCGAAGCTACAGCACCTTCATCATTTGGTCACTGTTGCTTCTTGGTGTAAAGTGTCATCCCGCTCTTTAGAAAAGAGCCGGATCAGGTGCAGCATTATGTTTGTAAGGTTTATTATCGCTTGAAACGGGTAATTGTAATCATTAATATGGGTAGCAATTTGCACAGGTTAACAGCAAATATTTGTTCATTCGATGACAGATTTTCACAAATGCGCCATGTAGGCGCCGCCTGTGACCCTGTACACGTCAAGTTGGTACTTAAGTTTGTGCCAAACTATCTGTAGCATGTCGTAAGTAACAGTTTCCAGTGCCGCTGGATTTAGGTTTGCATAAGCAGTCCCCTTATGCAAATGTTGTCGCCATTTTTTGTTGTTGTTGTGACCTTCTTCACAAAATCTGTGATGAGGGCACGCTATTCTGTCTTCAGTGATTGAGTCGAAGCATACTCTAACACACAAAATTTATTTTCTTTTGAATTGAACGGCATTTCTTAACCCAAAATAAAGGGAATTCCTAACGTTACACAAAAACTTGAATTATTTTTACACAAGCTGTGAAATTTTGAGATAATTCCAACAAAAATTTTAAAATTATGGCCATACCAAACGGGGTCTAAGATTTTAGAACACACTGTATTTATTTATCTGTTTCTTTGTTTTTTAATGTCGAGTCATGTTGTTTTGAATAGCCCTTAATCACAAAGAGTCTCAAAGGGCTGCACAGACTACAGACTATTGCAAACCACAGACTATTATTACACCATCCCCTGATCTAAAACCTACATGAGGGCAAGGAAAAACTCGAAAACCTGAAAATGAGGAAAATGAAGAAACCTTGAGAAGGGACCGCACAAGTGGTAATCCCCCTTCCAGGATGACAAGGCTGCAATGGGTGTTTCAATAACAAATGATAAACAGATATTGTCAACGGGAAATATAGGTTATTCGTGTGCAATAGAATAAAAGTGTGTATTAAGCTTAGATTTAAACTTTTGAAAGAAAATAAACTGTAGACCAGGTACACATCGATGCACAGATATAGTATACTGTAACTATTTTCATGAGTAAATCTGGCTCTGAGATGAAATAAGAGCCATCTTTTCTGTAACTTTCTAAATCTAAAGTAGGCAAAGCTGCTAGTTTGGTCCATAATATTTAGAGCAAAATTTCAACTCCAGTTTACACTCACTGTGTTAAACCATAATACCCAGTTTTGGCTGGACATCTCAAATAAATACTCGATAGTAGGGATATCAAACTAAGTTTTATTCTGGGGCCAGATCTAAACTTTCTGTTTTAAGCTGGGTCAGTAAAAGAATGCCTCACTCCAAATTTATATCTTTGTTTTTCAGGAATATGCTTTATCATTTGGCCCAAATTAGTAACCTACCTACATATTATAATCAGGGATGACAAGAATAACTGGTTTATTTTAATGCAGATTTACACCTGAACAAACTCACTAAGCTATACAAAGTCAACACTGTCTTCCAGCAGCCAGAGAGAGCATTTGGTTTGCATTAATCTAAAAAAATTATAACTTTTTATAGAAGTAAGCACGAGACTCATTTCTTTTTTCTTTTTTTTGACATACCCAAAAATCCATCGTAGGTCAGATCAAATCATTCAATGTTTGACATTGCTGCTTTCTGAGGAACCTCGTTTAACAATCTATGTTGTCAAGACACTTTATGATAAAAACCTACAGAAAAAACTGTAAACACTCAAACACCAGTCAAGCACCCAGAGCAATTTAATTGTAGGGGTGGGTGGATCTCTGGAAACCCCCTAGATGCATCCGTATACTTCTAGTTTGCAGTATTTTGTGACATTTTTACATAAGGGCGCTGCTCACACTTTGTTTTGAAACCATTATTTACGACCAAAATGGAAAAATGAGCCTCAATGTTCTTAAGTATTTGCGGGATAGAGACATTCTAATTGGGATATTTAGAAACAGGCTCTCGCGTTATTACAATTTCATAGAATGATCAAACATCACACAGTGAAATAAAATGTGAAGAATGATTAGCTTTAATCCAGAGAAGGGTTTGGTGAATTTATTGAATTTTCTCATAAACTATATGGTGTGGAACCCTTCACTCCCTTAATAAAAGAAAACCTATTTTGCTTTCGTGGCTGTATAAAGTCAAAAAACTAATCAATAAAGAAAGCATCCATTTGGCATGTTCCTAGACATGCAGCCAAACAAAAAGAGCCCCCCGCCCCTTCCCCTCAATCGATATTCGACTTTATCGTTGTCGGTGACGTCAGCACTGACGCAGGGATGCTGTGGAGTCTCCTGAATGGATTTGATTTTTTCTCAATGAACCTCTGCAGCGATGCATTCGCATCTGGGAAGCACGCAGCAAAAGAAAAAACGAAAGAAAGAAAAAGACACGAACCACAACATATTTTGAAGAAAAATAACAAGTATTAAAAACGAAGCCAAAACGAAATGGATTATTAATGAGAACTTTAAGGTTTTAGTTAGCAAAAAAAGGAAATGATCGAGAATTCTATTTACCCCCCTCCATCCTGAAACATCAATTTATACCTTTGCATCGTTCCCAGATGAGGAAGATGAGGATGGAGAGTTCGATTCCTCATCCGTCTCCTGGCACTTTGACACGGCGGGTGAGTCCGCCCGGCAGGTGGGAGACGCCGCTTCCATGTCAGGCGTTCTATCTTTACGAAACATCATAAAGACACAAACGAAGTCGAATAAATAATATCAATATTTTTTTCGAATGGAAGGAAAGCTTCCGGTGATGTTCAGACGTCCAGGTATAGAATCTACCTGGTAACTGGACGAGCTGGTTTCAAGCCCCTCCTTTTAGAGCACTGCTACAATTTTATGAATGAACTCGGACTGGACCATTGTCGGAGGTGGCGGGGGCGTTCTCATTGTTGCCGAAAAACAACCTCATCTGGAAGGCTTTGTTTTAATATTTGGGTATGAGTGACAAATTGAACGACAGATATACTCATTTCGATCAAAATTGGTTGGCTTTATCAAAGGAGAAGGTATTATTTATTATTAACACACACGTGACCACACATTCCTCGGGTTTAATATAAGTGTTCGTGACCGTTAGTTCATTCGTTCTTTATTTTTCTTTATCTCAATGCACACGAAACATTCGGCCCCTTTCTCCCCAAAAAATACAATCTTTTTTTTTAATCAAATAGTTGTTTTTGTTGTTATGGGTGAAAAATAAGTGAGACGTCACAATACTGAGAAAAAACGTGATGGCGAAGGAGTCACGTGACTGGACAACAGGAGAAGACGAGCGTTCTCCTCCACAAGGACGGGCGACTGAGTTCATGCTTAGTAGGATGTAAAACACGGTTTTATATATATATATATATATATATATATATATATATATATATATATATATATATATATATATATAGTGGAGGGGGGGTAGTTACCCATACTGTGAATATCACAAAAAAATATATGTTTGTTAATAAATAAGCTATCACAGAGGTGGGAAAACTACGGCACGCGGAACACATGCGGCCCATTAGGTATTTTCATCATGGTCAAAATAGCACGACAAAATAGATAAAAATAAATAAAGCACTGTGAATAAAACATCATGTTTTTTGAAACAACATTGTCCCTTTGGTCCCTTTGTGTATCTACATTGTAGACACTGGTCTAAGACCAAAAATACTATGACAGAAATACTAGTCAAGTCATTTTTATTTGTATAGCCCTTAATCACAAAGAGTCTCAAAGGGCTTCACGGGTTATTACACATGAGCAGTTTAGGTTATTCATATGCTATAGAGTATAAGTGAGTTTTAAGCTTAGATTTAAACATTTACAAAATCACTTCTAAACTAAATATCAAATGCAGTGCTTAAAACATTAATATTTTGCTTTCATTCTGAAAAGAAAAAATACTATAGAAATACTAAAAAATGTCTCTAGTAATAGTATAATATAAAAATACAACAGAAATATTATAACAGAAATACAAAAATACAACTACAGTAATATTACAAAAATACTAAAAAAATACTACTATGTGAATACTACAAAATACTACAGAAATTCAACCAGTTCAGGGTGTCCCCTCCCCAATGCCCGAAGATAGCTAAGATTGGCTCCAGCACCCCCGTGACCCTACAGAGGATACGCGGTGCAGAAAATGGATGGATGGATTACAGAAATACCACTGTGGAAATATTTAAAAAATACTTCTCCAGAAATAGTACAAAAATACACCTGTAATAATACTATAATACAAAAATACTGCTACAAATATATTACAACAGAAATACTACACAATTACTACTAAATACTTAATACGTCAGAATTACTACAAAAATATTACGGATATACTGCAAAAACTCAACTACAGAAATACTAAAAAAATACTGCTCCATAAATACTACAAAAAAAAACTACAGTAATACTAAAACACTAAATATCAAATGTAATGCTTGAAACAGGGACTTAATATATAATTTTGCTTTCATTCTAAAAAGAAAAAAAACACTATAGAAATACTTTTAAAATATATATCTACAGTAATACTATAATACAAAATACAAAAAAGAAATGCAAAAACTACTATTGAAAGACTACAGATATACCACTATGGAAGTACTATGTAAATACTACAAAATACTACAGAAATTCAACCAGTTCAGGTTGTCCCCTCCCCACTGCCCGAAGATAGCTAGGATGGGCTCCAGCACCCCCGTGACCCTACAGAGGATACGCGGTGCAGAAAATGGATGGATGGATTACAGAAATACCACTGTGGAAATGTTTCTAAAATACCTCTCCAGAAATACGACAAAAGTACCCCTGCAGTAATACTATAATAAAAAATATGACTACAAACATATTACACCTGAAATACTACACAATTACTAATGAATAAATTTTACATCAGAAATACTACAAAAATACTGATGCATAAATACTACAAAAATAACTACAAATTGCGAAAAAAATACAGTATTACTACAAAACTCAAAATCAAATGTAGTGCTTGAAACAGGGACTTAATATAGTATTTTGCTTTTATTCCGAAAAGAAAACAATATTATAGAACTACTTTAAAAGGATACTTCTACAGTAATACTATAATACAAAAAATAATACAGAATAGAAAAACACACCAAAAAAAATACAACTATTGAAATACTACAAAATACTACAAATATACCACGATCAAAATACTTTAAAAAAAAATCTCCAGAAATACTACAAAAATACCCCTGCAGGAATACTATAAAACAAAAATACTACTACAATCATATTACAACAGAAATGCTACACAATTACTACTAAATACACTTTACGTCAGAAATACTACGAAAATATCACAGATGTACTACAAAAACTCAACTACAGAAATATGGCAAAAATACAACCACAATAATACTACAAAAAAAAAGACTACAGTAATGCTACAGAAACACTACAAGAATCTAACTTCAGGAACCATGAAAAAATACAAATACAGTCAAAAAACATTAAAAGTAATAATTGTAGTGTTTAAAACAGGGACCTTATTTTGCTTTGTGAGTGTTTCAAAACCAATTTAATGAAACTAATCTATTAAAAAACAAATATAAAGAAGGATAAAATGTGGATGTCTGCATGTATATTCATTCATGAATAAAAAAATTGGACAGATCTCCAGGACTGCTCCCTTGGACAAATTTGCAACCCAAGAGTTGCCAACCAGTGGTCTGTTATGATTAACATAGTCTACCACTATTTCCTTTATTTATTTAATCATTTCCTTTTCAAGATAAAACTGTCAAAAAGGTAGAAAAATAATGGACACTATTTGCAGTTGAATCATGCTGAATAAGATTGGTCCATTAAAATTAAAAATAAAAAGCCAAATATGTGACTTCTCTTCAAGATGTCCAGGAAATATTCAACAATAATAAAAAGATAGTTGATGTCCATTAACCAGATGAGTACATTATTGACATGAAACGGGCAAAATTATTCAAGAGAAGATGCAAAAAACTGCTCTTGTATTTCAATCTGTGCATGACTCAAGAAATTCATGGCAACGTGAGGTGCCTTGTGCAACAAATGCTACCCATATAAAGACTGTATTTACTTTTTTAGCCATTACTTTCTTTTTGTATTTAAGCTGTATGAATGCTGTGCACGGTAACGTTACTTTTTTTCTTTTTTCTAATTAAAAAAAAAAAACTTGCAAGTAAACTTGTTTAGAACAATCGATATAGCAATTAGTATTGCACAATACATTTTCGTATCATTAAGTACCTAGTAAATACTGGAGTCGTTAATGCCGATACTAGCAAAGTTCAATACCACCTTTTTCAGAACAATACTAATACTCACCTCGAGTAATCATTGTACCGTTACCACAAGGAGATCAGATTACATTTTCTGTGCCGAACAACGATTGAAGTTTTAGAACACTTTTGAATCTCAGTGTATTTTGCCTTTAAATCATTATCTTTCGATTGTTAAATGGCCACTAAATGGTAGTGGGTAGTTGTATGAAGTAGCTATAAAAATGCCAGGATGGGTACTAGCCCATCCCTAGCAGATACCAATATCAAACACTTCCAAATTCCCATAATATTAGGTTATATTATAAATTTTTAACTGTGCCATAAAATAATGTTCTAAATAAAAAAATATTAGGGACAGGTATTTTAAGTTTCAGGGGTGCTTTGTACCCAACTGATATTGTCAGATTCGTATTGTTCTTTATGCGTTTCCAAAACTAAGATAAGGTAGGGGATATTCAAAAATCATATAAACATTCCTCAATAACAACACAAATTTTAATGATACATTTTACTTCAAAGGGCCTTACAGGACACGCAAGGTCACTGTACACAGAATATAAAACAACAATAAAACAAGCATGTAATAAATACCAAATAAAAACGGGAATGGTATGTGTAGCAGATAATTATGAATAGAGCTGTCTAAAGAGGTGGGTTTTGGGTCCAGATTTGAAAGTGGACAGGGTGGCCGAATCCCGGAGGTCAAGTGGTAATGAGTTCCAGAGCTGGGGGGAAGAGCGGCTGAATGTGTAGACTGTATCGATAAGTAGATTGATCTGCACAGCCCTAACGGGAGCGCATTTACACAGTTAGTTTTGTCTTCAAAATACAGATTCCGAAACATTTAGTGACATTTGGACGTGTTTTACTCACTGCCGCCATCTCCTGGTTTGTGTCATCATTGCTGCCTCAGTCAGCTCATTCATTATCCATGTGTCAATAGGAGCATTTCTTAGACGAGCTAGGATAAACTCTTCTTTTATTCATGTTTCTTGAGGTTTGGAACACAGTTGAAAAAGCTCTTTTCTTAATTTTACCATTTTTGGCTACACTGACAATAAACTATGGCGATAGGCATGATACTTCTTTCCAGCACCACCCACACTATATTGCTTGAGTTTAAATTGTATTAGTATAGAAAAGCTTAAATTACGGTAGTTAAAAATTCACAGTAGAGTGAAAAATAAAATAAAGGATAATATATTACAGTAATATAATACGTTTTAATTCATTCATCTCATGCAATATTTTGCATTATTATTGGTAAATTCGGGGGGCACGCCCCAGACAGGCACTTGGACCCCCTGGTCCACACAACAGGGTTTCACAAAATTCTATGGGAAACACTGTACTAATCTATATATATATATATATATATATATATATACACTGGACTGTCTCAGAAAATTAGAATATTGTGATAAAGTTCTTTATTTTCTGTAATGCAATTAAAAAAACAAAAATGTCATACATTCTGGATTCATTACACATCAACTGAACTATTTCAAGCCTTTTATTATTTGAATATTGCTGATTTTGGCTTACAGCTGAAAAAAACTCAAAAATCCTATCTCAAAATATTAGAATACTTCCTCAAACCAAGTAAAAAAATAATTTTATAAAAGCAAAACTAAATCAAACATTTGAAAATGTCCATTGATGCACTCAGTACTTGGTTGGGAATCCTTTTGCACGGATTACTGCATCAATCCGGCGTGGCATGGAGGCAATCAGCCTGTGGCATTGCAGGGGTGTTATTGATGCCCAGGATGCTTCTATAGCGGCCTTCAGCTCATTTGCATTTGTAGGTCTGGTGTCTTTCATCTTCTTCTTAACTATACCCCACAAATTCTCGATGGGGTTCAGGTCAGGGGAATTAGCAGGCCAATCAAGGACAGTGATGCCATGGTCAGTGCACCAGTTACTGGTGGTTTTGGCACTGTGGGTAGGTGCCAGATCATGCTGGAAAATGAAATCCTCATCTCCATAGAGCTTTTCAGCAGATGGAAGCATGTAGTGCTCTAAAATCTCTTGGTGTACACAGTTGCATTTACTCTGGACTTGATGAAACACAGTGGACCAACACCAGCAGCTGACATGGCTCCCCAAACCATTGCTGACTGTGGGAACTTCACCATGGATTTCAAGCAACTTGGATTTTGCTCCTCTCCAGCCTTTCTCCAGACTCTGGCGCCTTGACTTCCAAATGAAATGCAAAACTTGCTTTCGTCTGAAAAGAGGACTTTGGACCACTCTGCAACTGTCCAGTGCTTCTTCTCCATAGCCCAAGTCAGACGCTTCTTCCGTTGTCTTGAGTTCAGAAGTGGCTTGACCATGGGAATACGGCTATTGTAGCCCATTTCCTGGACACGTCTGTGAACTGTGGCTTTTGATACCTGGACTCCAGCTTCAGCCCACTGTCTTTGAAGCTCCCCCAAATTCTGGAAGCGGCTCTTCTTCACAATTTTGTTAAGGCTGCGGTCATCTCTCTTGGTTGTGCAGCGTTTCCGGCCACATTTTTCCCTTCCAACAGACTTTTTGTGGATATGCTTTGAAACTGCACTCTGTGAACAGCCTGCTCTTTGAGAAATTTCTTTTTGTGTCTTACCCTCCTGATGGAGGGTATCAATGATGGTCCTCTGGACAGCAGTCTTCCCCATACTTGTGATTTAGTTTACTGAACCAAGCTGAGTGTTTTTAAGGCTCAGGAAACCCTCGCAAGGTGTTTCGAGTTAATTAGATGATTCAGGTGATTAGTTGAATAGCCTACTTGTATACTTTTTCATGATATTCTAATATTTTGAGATAGGATTTTTGAGTTTTCTTAAGCTGTAAGCCAAATTCAGCAATATTAAAATAATAAAAGGCTTGAAATAGTTCAGTTGATGTGTAATGAATCCAGAATGTATGACATTTTTGTTTTTTTTAATTGCATTACAGAAAATAAAGAACTTTTTCACAATATTCTAATTTTCTGAGACAGTCCAGTATATATATATATATATTTATATATATATATGGCTTGCAAAACTATTTGCCCCCTTGAACTTTGTAACCTTTGCTACATTTCAAACTTCAAACATCAAGTTATAAAACTGTAATTTATTGTGAAGCATCAACAATAAGTGGGACACAAACATGAAGTGGAACACACTTTATTGGATATTTTGAACTTTTGTAACAAATAAAAAATGAAAAAGTGGGTGTGCAAAATGATTCAGCCCCTTTACTTTCAGTGCAGCAAACTCTGTCCAGAAGTTCAGTGAGGATCTCTGAATGATTCAATGTTGATCTAAATGACTAACGATGATAAATGGAATCCACCTGTGTGTAATCAAGTCTCTGTATAAATGCACCTGCACTGTGATAGTCTTAGAGGTCTATTTAAAGCGCAGAGACATCATGAAGAATGAGAAACACACCATGTATTTTTGATGTTTCACAAGAAATTATAGCTTTATATCCTAATGTTTGAAGTCTGAAATGTGGCAAAAGGGCACAAAGTTCAAGGGGGCCAAATAGTTTTGCAAGCCACTATAAATTCAGTGGAAAATGTTAAGAATGGTTGTCCTCACACAAAAAAACATATAATTACTTATCAAACCTTTTCTAAAAGGCGCCAGGGAGCCCCTAGGAAGCGCAAAAAAAACGCATGCGGCCCAAGAGTTGCCTCTTGTCGCTCTTACCTAATGTGTTTCACCCCGAACAGCTTTGCTGAAAGTAAGATAGCAGATAAGCGCTGAGGAAAAAAAGGCATAAGGACTCTTAACTCAGCTGGGAATCACTACCACATACCCAATAGAAAAAAATATTTAACGTTCAACCTTTTTAAAAAGCATAGCACCTCACCTTCGATAAGAGATCTTGAGTTTGATTTTTTGAGAGACGTGGATAAAACACTTTTTCTTCATACAATTTCATCTGAGTAATAGACTATGAAAATAGTTGAGGAACTTCAAAAATTCATACAGGTTGGTTTATTAAATAGAAAATAAATACAGAAACAATTTTTTTCAGGTTGCAAAATAAATGAATAAATCATTTCTTCCCATACAATACCCATGCTTTGTACATTTTTCTCAGCTTTTGAAGGTTGGGTTTGTGAGGTTCCTGCGGGGAAAAAGAAGGCTTAGTCATGGTCTTCTTAAGTAAGAGCCCTTTTCCATAGCGGCACCTTCTGGTTGGGCTCCAAATGGAGAATGTCGACGAGCGGCGCGATGGACGGTCGGCCGTGCGCGCACTGGAAGGGCAACTGGCAGGATGACAAGGACGATACCAAGCTCCGGCACTCGTCTCCATTCAGGCGGTCGTTGAACTTGATGGCGCCTGTCGGAAATCGCTTTGAATCAAACCGTTGAAGCCGAGCAATTATGACGGGCCGTCGTTTGACCTCACCGTGGCACGCTAGTGAGGCCAGGACTTTCAGCACCGTGAGCGGGAGAGTTCCTTTCACTCTGCCAGTGGAGCGGAGTAACTAACACAAATGATACAATTGTATCACTTATCAATGTTGAAAATGTCTTCCGTTCTGTGACCTGGGCAACTTAATTTAGGGAAAAATTATTTTTGAAAGAAAAGTGAAAATACAGGGTGTATTAACATAAATCATGAAGTCATTCTGACCTCAAAATTACTGTACAGTAATAGCACAGTCATATAAACCTCCAAAAACACTTATTCCAAAGATAACCTCAAAAATGTTAAAAAGGGGACCGATCCTGTACAAAAATATTTTCGTACAGTTTTTGTGAATTGTTTTGTCTGACACATCACAACTTTTGGGGTTGTTTAGAAGAAATATTCAGTTTTTGTAGGGGTTGTTTTGTCGAATTTCTTTGGAGTTTATCATACATACCAGCTCGGTAGGCTAGATGGTAGGGCGCCCGCTCCGAGACTGGGAGGTCGCTGGTTCAAGCCTCGGCTGAGTCATACCTAAGACTTACAACATTGGTACTCATTGCCTCCCTGCTTGGCGCTCAGCATTAAGGGTTGGAATTGGGGAGTTTGGTCACCTAATGACTAAAATGGCTGCGCCCTGTTTGGCTGCGGCTGCATCGGCTCACTACAGTTTAACTGTACGGGTCAGGTGTATCGACATTTCGTTCTGTGTGCATGGTTACAAAGAATGACAATAAAAGGAAATTCTACATACTGTATTTATTTGTGTATAACGCGCACTCATGTATAACACGCACCCCTCATTTTTGATTACAAATCGGCATAACATTTTGTGTCACATTTTCTCAGCTCAAACCAAGCATTCTAAGTGGCAATCATTGTTGCAAAATCTGTCAGCCATTTTTTTCGACAGATCAAACATGGCACAATTACGGTTTTGGAAGGCTTTTTCTACAATACTACTCAATTCGAGGGTTGTTTCATACAAGATTTCAATGTTTTTTCGAGGAGACAGATTGTATTATAAATTACAAACGTTTTTTTTAAACAAGTTCTCTGATAAATTACTACTTTTTGTTTGGTTCTGTACAAGATTGTTTAAAATAAATAGTCATACAGAATAGTCAGGTTACAATCATTAATACTAAGTTAAAACTTGCTTGATTTTATTCTAAACAACACACTTTTAGGTGGAGCAAACCCCTACCCCAAAAAAACGGAGAGGGTTGGGCACTGCGAGGCTATCCTTTCCCAAGACACAACACAGGAAGTGGTGCCCCTATAAAGCTAGGTTATCTCAGCAATTCATTAATTGTAAACTTGATTGTAGAAAACAAATAAATGGGAAGGGGGGTTGTTCAAGGGTGGGGGTCATTGACATTTGAATCTTACCTCCATTTGCTCTTGAAGGTAATCCTGAAAAAATCAAAGATTGTTAGGTCAGCTCATCTAAATGATCAGATTTTAAAACGCAGTGTGTAAGTGTTGCCAAATCCCACCTCCACAACACGCTTGATGACAGATGGCCTTTTGCGCCGAAGCTCGTTATTTTCTTTTTCCACGAAGCAGACGGGTACCTTGCCTACGAGCACCTGCTTATCTTGCTTCTGCGCGAATGTCACTTCCAGACCCAGACTCCGCAAATGATCTTGACAGGACCTGATGGACCATAAAACAAATTTGCTTGTTAATCTAATCAGGTTAAAATTGAATGCGGGAATCACCTTCGCAGATGGAATACAAAATCATGAATCAAAATCGGTTGGCTAAATCCTAACAATTGGGGATATTGGATTACCCCTTTTGTCCCTCAAAATGATATACAGTAATCTCTTGCGGTTTCAATACATCGCAGATTTTGAGATGAATTGTGCATTGTGTTCTGCAGCAGACAGCACACAGTAAATGCTATCACAGGGGCAGGTTGGGGAGGACTTGGTGTGTGTGTTACGTGGGCATGACTGTGTGTGCGCATCTGTGATGGACTGGTGTATGCCGTCAGTCAAACAGCACGGCTGACACACAAGCCAATGTGGCCACCAAAACAAACTCTGAGGCACAGTGACAGCTGGTATTTTATGACAACAATTAAGTCGGATTCTATTCAGAAGGGAACCCAAAAAATGGGTAAACACCAGCACGTGCTCAGTTGTATACTCTCAGTTGCTAATGATGTCATCTTGAGGAAAGTTTGACCCTCTGGGGCTTTTATGAAGGGCCGTCACAGCTTAGCGGATTTTTATGTTCGCAGGAGGTTCTCGTCCCAGTTAATTGCATTACCCGAGGGATTAATGTATGTCATAAGGAACTAAAGGAATGTATGACTTGGATCTCATGACCTCAGAACAGTGCCACACACGCACTAACCACTGCGCTGGCGTGCTGCCCCACAAAACATCTTTAATGAATCAAAAATAATTTAATTTCACATAAATGAAAAAAAAAAATTTATTTATTCAGATATATAACCTTCCTGTGTGGAGTTTGCATGTTCTCCCAGTGCTCGCGTGGGTGATCAAAGTTTGAGGAAAAAGACAATTATATTGCAGATATTCTCCACTTGTCTGCAAAATAAAAACCTTTCACTCATTTATTAGTAATTAAGGCCTAATGTCATTTTATCTAAACATCAACTGAAATCACAATTTCAAAGCCTGTATGTCCTAAAACGATGCTATTGTTCACGAGCTCGAATCAAAAATTTCCCAGATGTTATTTGTTTTGCACATGAAGAAAAAAAAAATCACCTGAGTAGTCTTTGTTCCTCTTCCGTCACACAGATGTGTAGAGGCGGTAAAATAGTGGATGAACACAGACGTTTCTCACCGGGCTCATTTGGATCCTCTTCAAAGGAATCTGGAACGTGTATGTGATGCTTTGATTGCAGTGTTTGGAGGCCTTGTTTATTTATTTCTTTCGGTTCTGTACCTGCGATGAGGTTTTCAAGACGCACTCTCTCGTGTGCAGCATGTTGGTCCAATAATACTAGAAGATTCCCTATATATGTGTATGGCTATTAAATGAGAAAGTACAACCAAATTACAAACAGATACGTCAATACCTTTATTTTCCGGATGATCACTCGTATTGATGAGGCAGGCAAGAAACTTGTTATCAACTTGATTGATCACCTGCAAGTGTAAATGATGTTGTTGGAGAGGTCAAAGGAAAAACATTTCCACACATTGCAGGTGCATTTATACATTTTAACTGCAATTGATGGCAATAGATCAATTCTAAATCTGTAGCTGGACTGGCTGGGTATATGTTTGCTTTGAAAGTTAACCTCCTTCAACACACCAACAGTAAATCTTATTAGTTCAGCATAAAGCTCTGCAGAAACCTGATCAGGTGCTTTGGAGGAGGGAAACATTCCAATGGTGCCCTAACATATTCAACTGAGGGCCATACGCAGAATAATTCATGGATACAAGGATTACTTTGATATTTTGTTTTATAAAAAGAAATCCACAATATATTGTTTTGTTTTTGAACATAAATCCTTTTAGCTTTCTATAAAGATTAGTTTATCTTAATGTTAAAAAGTTTAAAGGGACAATGTGTATTATTTGACCACTATATGTCACTATATGGTGTAGTGCAACCAAAAACGAGTGCTAAAAAGCACAGGGAAGAATACAAACTAAGAAGACTAAAAGTGACCCAAACGCACCATTTTACTTCTCAATATTTGACTATTCTTTTTGAGGTTTTTGGGCGCCCATAGCATCAAGATGGCAGACAATTATATCAGCTCCCTTTAGGTGAGCTTCATAGTATGTAAAATAAATGGGAATTTCTTGACCTACTTGTATGTTTGTCTAATTTATGTTTATATGATAGTTCATTAATTTTGGGCCATCATTTCAATCAATTCTGTTTTTCTGATGTAGCATTTTGAACCACTAGGAGCGCTAAATGATAAACACGGTCTGTATAAAAATAGTAGATTATTAATATTGTCACAGCCGTGTGAAAAAAAATGTATTTTCATTTTT
Organism: Urocampus carinirostris; assembly: GCF_059441175.1. Classification (NCBI taxonomy): domain Eukaryota; kingdom Metazoa; phylum Chordata; class Actinopteri; order Syngnathiformes; family Syngnathidae; genus Urocampus; species Urocampus carinirostris. The sequence goes on along the minus strand of NC_142363.1, from coordinate 17,622,785 downwards.
TTTAACGGAAAGATGAAGAATCTCTAATCATCCCCCAAAAAGGATTGAGATTTGTTTTCAACATTTAATATTAACAGACTAAGAAAACTATTATAGGACAAATTAGATGATAAACAAACAAAAAATAATTTTAAAGTCAAGCTTACTTTTTTAAATGTCCATGACAATACATATGTTTGAATGTCAAAAAAATAGTACCATTTATAAAACATTGTTTTTAAGATAAAATATAATTCAAATATAATTCTTAGTATAGAATAAAGGCAACTCTGGGTTCCTAGTGCTTAAGGTAAGTAAAATTCAAGACTTTTAAAGATTTTTTTAATGGCTTTGAAATTAAATTGAAGACCAAGTTGATAAAAAACAATTGAAACAAACGTAACAAAAAAACACAAATATTTCTTGCACACAACACATATTATCTGGCACAGCTTTTAGCCATGGTGTAAAACGTTCATCTGACAGCAATTTCTTATTAAATGTACAATTTGCGGGCATGGTCTAAAGTAAACATCTCTGTCCACCGTTGCTATGTGTATTGTGGGTAGACCCATACATGCATCCGATTTGAAAGGCCTGGCTGAAACCACATTACCGTTTTGATGGTTCCGTTATTGTGATCAAGCGATGTTGCCACAAAAGTAAATAGGTGAATTATTAAAACATGACAATTAATAGATGTTACTAAATCTTTTTAGTTCGAACAAGTATAAATCATATTGACGTGTTTACATTAAGACTTTCGGAAATTGGATTTAAGACTTTTTAATGCCATTAGAGGCCTTAATTTTAGAATATAAATTAAATGCCTTTTAAGACTTTAAGGATCCGCGGGAACCATGCAACTAAAATAAGGTCAGTGGGACACACATATTGCTCCAGGGCCGTAGGTTGTGGATAGGGATCTAAACAATGCTATTAGGAAGGAAATTGGTTACTATTGCAAAATATCTATTTTTGTTGCATTCTGCTCTGTTGAAAGGAAATTTCACAAAATATACACAAATAAGCACGGGGGAGCTTCTACGGCAACAAAAATCAATTTGGCAATTTCATTAGACACATCACTGCTTAGTGTATGATAAAAACGAGACATAACAAACTAACTCCGATAACAGGACCCTTTTTAATGAGTCTTACCTTCATGGAGTGTATCATGTCCTTAGAGAAGCGGTACGGAAACAGGATGTTGTGGATCTTGACAGCAAGGCCACCAGCTTGCCCACTTGAGATGTCCAAACCCACCTTTGATCACATGATCATTAAAAACAATAAACATTTTTAAAAAAGGCAAAAAAGGCACCAGAGACTGATTTACCTCGGGAGGACGAACAAACACAGGGTTGTTCCAGTTGGAGTACAAAGACGAGAGTGAGTTGCAGGTCTCACCGTTGTCACCTGGTAGCAAAAACAGCACTTATTGTTGACCTGACCTTTCCATAAGGTATTTTGGTGTACGAGTACCTGCGTCATCTGTCCCTGCAGTAAGCACTTTTTCATCTCCGGATTTAGGCAAAAAGGGAAGCACCAGTTCTGCCCGGAATGGGTAACACCTGTATTCCATACCTACAGTGCAATACAGTCAAAGAAATACAACACATGTGTACCGTATGAAGGAGGAAGAGTCCAACACATTTCCCATAAAAAATAATAACTTAAACATGTTTTCCTCTTGTGATAAGTATTTATGAATCTGCCCAAAAATATGTTTTGTCATCATAGCCAAAATAATTTTTAATAATCTTTTTTTTTGCACTCAATGGCTCATTCAAGGAAATTGTGTCTACTTTTGTACAATGGGATTACCAGAGTACCATTAAAATATTTAACCGCAAAACGCCTATTGGAAAACACAAACAGTATTTGGCGTTCTTTTTTTTATCTGTAAAAAAATGAAGTTCCACAAATTACATTAATGGTGGTGAATTTTGAAATGATTTATGAAGGTCTTTAAAAAAAAAAATAACAATGGAACAAAAGGTATCTAGATCAGTCAGTTGTGTATAGTGTGCTGCAAGACGTTGCACCTATTTTTTTTGTTTTTGTAAAAAAAGTATGCCATTGTTTAGTATCTTTGCAGCCGACTAATCAACATTCATCCATATCAGTAGGTGGCAGAAGATTAGTATTTTGTTTTACTTTTATTATCTACTCACGAGTTAGCACAGTATATTTAATATTTTTGTTTCAAAAAGCTATTTGAGATTTTACTGCAAAAAAATAATAACATGAATCAAATAAAGTAAGTCTTGCACATGATTTTGCTGATTTGAATTATGATTTTCTTATTTTACACAATAAAGGTAAAACAAATGTCCCATTAGTAGATTTTAAGTATTTTTGTATGACAACAAGATACAAATGAGGTAACAGTCATAATATATTGAAAGCCAAGATGAACAACCTTGTGTTATCCCTGAGACACAAATGATAAGAAAAACTTGTCACTCAAGGCAATGTGATAACTTAAGCTTAAAAAAGACATAAAACTGGTCACAGGGATTAATTTTTCAACACGTTTGTTGGACAGTGTGTCCTGAAATATTTTAATCAAAAACATTGTGCTTATGCTCAAAAAAGGTTGATAAACACTAGTTTAGACTTTTCACATTTCCCATCAGCAATATTTCTTTCTTTTTGATTTGATACATTGCAAGGATCTTTTATACCACTTTTGTCATCTCAATCCTAGTATGAATAGTTAATTATATGAGTAATTATATTTAAAGTATTTTTAATACATACAATTTTAAGCCCTCCCCCCAAAAAATAAAAAAGAAATGGAAATCTGACACTGGTTTTAGCATGGATTTCTAGAACAGATACATCCCTAAACAGGGCTTAAATGATTTCAAGCAACTCACCGGTTTTGGAGACAACGCTAACAGCCATGTTTGTGATGTCAGATGTGCAGCGGATTGGTGTTTCGTCCACTGGTGTATTGTCATATTTGCTAAGCCCGGTCACTTTGTTGACATACACAGTTTTTCCCGTTTCGGTGTCATAGTGTTCGAGCCAGTCAGTAAATGATGTCCTCTCGTCACTGGGCTCATCACGGATTAAATCAACGCCATCTTCAGAGCCTTTGTTACTGATGTTAGTTGAAATATGTGGATTAGCACAACTAGGTGGGGATGCATGTCTGGTCTCTTTTTCTTTTAGGTTGTTAAGTTTGCCCGCCAAAGATTGTTTGTTTGATGTGCGTTTTAGATTGGTGTACCCCGAAAGAGCAACTGAGCTTTGGAGGCCATCTTGTTTCGCTGCTTCGGTTTCTTTGGCGTCACTTGTCTGTTTCCGGTTTTGGGAAAGAACACCTTTTAGGGAATTGTCTACAAAATATGGGTTTATTTGACTCTCCAGCGAGGTAACCGTTTTTGCCATAGATTTTCCATAGATTCTTCTGAACTCGTCAAGTGATCCAGACACCTTTAATCCCACTTTACGAACTTTTGGGGGGATAGTTTGAGAAAAACTGGAGGTTCTTCGTAAAAATCTATCATTGGGAAAATCAAAGGACAATTTTGGTTTCAAAGGGTGATTAATTTGGGTCTTTGCGTTGTGTGGAGCCTCCTCTAGACATTTGTGAATAAATGGACAGGACACACGGATCTTTCGCAATGTATTTTCTTCTCGCGCTTCTTTCGCTCTGAGAGTTTGTGGATTGATGGATAAATGGACGTTTTTAGTCGGTTGACTTGATTCGTCTTTTTCCGCGTCCTCAGCTTCATTAAAAGTGGATGTGTCTTTTTTTGTGACATCATTATGAGAGTCTTGTTTCATCTGATCAACACTTATTTTCTTTTCAGTTTTAAGCACATCAAATGCAATCTGAGGCTCAAGTTTACGATAAACAGATTGCGACGCCAGTGTTGGCGCCGAGGTGCAAATGGAGGCTGTTTGAGCACTTTGGTCAACGCTGCTGTCTTGTAGCGACATCCTGTCATTTTTAAACAACCTTGGCGACGCATCTTGCAAGTCATCTTGGGAGAGCACCAAGTTTTCCTTGCACAAGAAAGCTTTTACGGCTTCTTCTATGCAAAGTAAAACACTATCCCAGTCTTTGAACTCTATTAAGGTTTTGGCAGGCTCGAGACTAATGTCATACTCGGAGTAGGCACATTTAATATTAACGACGTATATTCCATGGAGGTCTTGGCAGCGTTTCTGTTTAGGACTCTTGACGGCAGCCTGCTTTTGTGGGCTGTCACTTTTCTGAGATGGGCTGCTAAGTCTACGTAGAAGAGAGTTCAACAGTGTGTGTATGCGCGTCTTTAAAAGAAGCCTAGAATTCACGTACAAGAACTGCAAACTCCCGTTGTGGTGGCCCTCTCTGCCGAGGTAACCCGTTACCTCAAACTGGGCACGTGTGTGATGGATCTCTCTTAGTTTCTGAGCTCGGGCAAGGCTATGGATTTGGATAAACCTGTGGTAAGTGTCTCTGGCTTTGGAAAGTTGCACAATCATGGCTCCCGTGCAGTCGTTCTTTAAGGTGAAGGACACAGAAGGGTGCATCAAAGACATGGCTTCCACCCGGTGTTTGACCCGTTCACCTTCTAGGACAAAATCCATCCTCTTCCTGCGTACGGGCATGTTGTGGAATAGGTCGCAGATGATAACTGTGGTTCCAGGAGTTGGACGACAAACATCCTTTTGAAATACATCCATTTGTTTGCCATTCTTATAGATCTTCACAAAAGTCCTGGTTGTGTTTCTAGCCCGCGAGGAGATTTCTACTAGAGTAGCGAGGGCAACTATACTTGCTATGGCTTCACCTCTGAAGCCATAATACCTGAGCTCGTCCAGGTCGCCAAGAGAGTTGCATTTGCTGGTGTGATATCTGTTCCCCACAAATTCCATGTCTTCTTCGCTCATTCCTGCACCATTGTCAATGACTTGCACCTTGAATAATTTGAAGAAATAAACCACATTAAATACAAATACTCACTTGCTTAAAGAAATAGTTGAGGGAGACTTGAACGCAACATATATACTGCTTTAATGAAATCCCTAAAATAAAATGGTTCCAAACATGGAAGACTGGAAATATTTTGTTCTGATATCAGATCTATAAAGGCTTGGATGAATTAAGTTTGTTTTCTTCTTTGGTATTTTAATACTGGTCAACTAACAATTGGATTGTCTGATTTCCGCAAACAAATTCTGCTTTACTTGTAATTACTTTATGTGCATAACTGTTCACCACACTCAATTACTCTCTGATATAACGTATTCCATAGGAACAAATATTTTTTCAAGCTTGGTTTGAGAATAACATATGGTCATTATAACACCTGGTAGACGATGATTGTGTAATATTTCGTTATGAACATTTTAAATGCAAATGGTACTTCAATCCATCCCATTTGGATTTTAAGAAATTGATAAATGCCATACTGAAGCAATTTGTCTTTATAGCAGCTGAAATTCTGAAATATCAACAAATAAAACCCAACATACCTCCACCTCTTTTACTGGGAATGTCAATTCTGGAGCAGCGCATAAACTATAATTATAAGTTAAGGCAATAAAGGTTGTTTTTAATGTAACATTATGTATAGGTGTGTGTATAAACACACACATCGATAGCTTTCTTGCTCTGTCAATAAAATGATGGAATGTAATAACTTCATAAGACAATCCTTAACAAAAAACAAAACCAAAATAGAATTCAAAATGAATTTGATGACAGATTGTGAACCAGCTCAGGAGGTAGAGCGCTCGTCTTGAGATCAAGAGATCGCAGTTCGAATCCCGGCTCCTCCATGTTACAAGTCAAAGTGTCCTTGGGTAAGACACTGAACAACTATTGCGCCAAATAAGCAGGTTAGCGCTTTGCATGGCTGCACGGCCACTATTGGTGTGTGAGTGAATGGGTAAATGTGAAGCTTTGGGAAGTCTTCATTGACTTGAAAAGCGCTATATAAATGCAGATCATTTCATTTCATTTATTTAGAATTAACTAAGCCCCCAAAGTTAAAGAAACACACTATGAATAATTATTATCCATTAAAAGTATTAAAACCACATTTTCAAATTAAAGACAAAATCTGCTCATTTTGCAGCATTGATATTAAAAGCACTGACCATATGTTCTTCTCATGTCCATTTATTTAGCTCTGAATATTTCCCGTCATCTCTAATTATTCTAACACTTTATCCAGAGATCATTTGGACTTAACATACCAAACAAGAACGATGAGAGAGCAATAAATCTCATTTTAGATGGCAAAATGTTGTATCCACACAATATCAAAAAATGTGAAACAAATTTTCAAAATATTATATATTTTTTTGGGGTGTAAATATCTTAAGCCCCCACCCCTCCTTCTGAGAAGTTAAATATGTACAATATTCGTCAAAATCCCTATTTTTCCCCTTTTTCGTTATTTATTGTAATTATTTTCCATTTCTCTACCACTTTATGTTCCATTGAAAATGATCAATTTTGTAATAGTGTTTGACTTTAAATGCCAATTTTGTTTGTTAGAAATTTGCAATCATTAACAAAAAGCGTTAAAATAAAACAAAAAGGATGTGCACCTTGAACGCCTCCAGGTCCATCCGGACGCCCACGCAGGTGGCCCCGGCGTCCAGGCTGTTGAGGACGAGCTCTTCCACGCATTGTTGAACGGAAGGGACAGCTACACCGGAGCGAAGTTTCACCCGAACCTCTTCCGAAAGACATTTAATCATCACGGTTGAACATTTCGCTCGTTTGACAGCGTGATTTTTTTTCTCAACGTTGCTGTTTAACTTCGGAATTCCTCACTACACAACTGTGGGATATTCTTATAAATGTATATACTTGTCATAAAACATGATAAATAAAAAGCAACGTCCACTTAAACATTAAAAAATGTCGATACCGGAAGCTAAAACATTTAACCGGGCTTGGAGATGGAAACAATATTCCCATGTTCTAGAGCGCCACCTGCTGCACAGGAAGTGTTCTACAGCTGCATTTCGTCCATTGGTTTATAATATCGAAGCACTTGAGAACTAAAAAACAAATGCTGACAAAGCTAAATTATTATTACGTATGTCAATTTATACCTTACCCCCACATTTCAAAGTTTTGACCTTTTCAAATAATGTACGCCGTATAGCATTTTGAGACCCTTTGTGGTTAAGGGCTATACAGTACACTCAAAAATACTTCTACAGAATTTACTCCAAAAATACTACAAAAAGACATTACAGTAATGTTACAAAAATACTAAAGAAATATGCAAAACATATAACTATGGAAATACTAAAACAATTCTACAGATATACAACAAAAAAATTACTTCCGAAATACAACAAAAGTATTACAGAAATACCAAAAGAATACTAATATGTAAATACTACATACAAATTCTTCAGAAATACTACAAAGATAAAATTACAGAAACACTACAAAAAACTACAAAACTTCAATAAAAATCTGACTTCAGAAATACTAAAAAAAAAGCCATCCAGTAATACTTCAAAACTAAATAACAAATGAAGTGCTTAAAACAGGAACCTTATTTATTAATTGCTCTAACTGTGTTCGTTTCAAAACCAATTTGGTGAAACTGTTTAAAAAAAGAAGTAGAACATGTCTTCAAACAGTTGCCCACCCCTGTGTATGTCTGGTATTGGATGCATTTTTCCTGGTGTGTGAAGCTGCCTTAAAGGGACAATGTGTATTACTTGACCACGAGATTCCACTGAATTGTGTCGTGCAACTGAAAAAAAAATAGTCCTAAAAAGCATGAGAACACATACTACAGACACTCAGTAGAACATGGAATGAGTTCTACTAGATATGCAAATTAACAAGTAATAGATGGTCACAAATCTAATTTTGCTTTGGGCCCCAGGAAGGCTTGGGCCGTTCCTGTTTTTAAGGTTATTATTGTTTTGAGACTGGGAGGTCGCTGGTTCGCGCCTCGACCGAGACATACCTAATTGGTATAATGGCGGCGCCCTCTGGCTGCGGCTGCATCGACTCGCTACAACGGGTCAGATGTATCGACATTTCGTTCTGTGTACATTGTTACAAAGAATGACAATACAAAGGAAATTATTATTATTATTATTATTATTGTCTGAGGTTGACATGTATGTTATTAGCAAGTGCTATCTAAATGTGTAAACCTACTGATCTCAATTTACAGGCACAGGAGTCTGAGTTACAATCCCAGAAATCATTTGAATAATTGGTTTGCCTCAAAAAGTTTGAAACAAGTATATAAACTTTAAGGCACAGTGGGAAATATTTAGCACCACTGTGAAAGTAACGCTGGCGAACGGCTTAGCTAAAGTAGAAAAAAAAACAACAAGGATGTTTAAACACTTTGAGTCCATCTAGTTTTTTTTTTTTACTTCCTTGTGCTTTTGACCACTCATTTTTGGGGGGTTGAACAACACAATGCAGCGACATCTATTGGCCAAATAACACACACTGTCCCTTAAAGAAAGCCTCATTTGTGTCCAGCTTTTTTCTCAAGAGTTCTGTTTAACCATACTTTAAAAGTAAAGGATGTGTCAATAGTTGAAATTCATGAATGAAAAACAATCTTGTTTTATTAATGCCATTATTTCCACATTGGGTAGAGTTTTAGGAAAATTTTATATAATTGCATTTTTTAAATCCAAAATGAGTACATACTAGAACGCATTTAAAAAATATTTAGAAATAGCAGAAAAAATAAATTAGTGTTCTTGTACAACTGGTGTATATGTCATTTTACAATCTCAAAAGACGAATGATCGAGGCTGACGACTGTTTTCTCGTTCTTGAACTCCGCCTTGGTGATCTGTGACTTGGGACTCCCAGTGCATTTTAGCCATTGTTTCATTTCTGTCACCTTTTTGCGTGGACCCTGGAGCTGTCCTCGGACAGTTCCCTCAGCTGTGTTTTGAACCCAACCAACAAGGCTGAGTTTCTTGCCCTGGGCCTGCAAAGTTCAACAGATACACAAAGAGTATTTGACAGTCAAAAGATTCTTACAAGTACAACATATTGCTGTGATGAGGGTCCGCAGATGCAGTGATGCGTATTCTGATATGGTGCACAGCTAATCCCCAAACAATGGAGTTAGTGGGAGTGGTACTAAGCTAACATAAAGTCAGGCCATCCATTTTTTCCCAGTTGCATGGACTTTTTTCTTCCACTTTCTATTGATCCTTTTACTCAAAAGGAGCAGCACACAAACTTCTTTTATAAGTTAATTTATTTTTTTCTCTTCAACATTATATTGCTTACCTAATATTCCAACTAATGATGAATAGAATGTAGGTTTGGGCTATTTATTTATAAATCTGACAGAATTATTAGACACAATCCCTGCCACACGTCACTGTTGCTAATTACCGGTAATTGTTTCCAAAATAAGGCACTCGCCTCTGATTGAACAAATACATTTCATTTTTTGTGAAGCTTTCCAGATTTTTTCAACATTTTCAGAGAAACCATGAATCAATTAAGCAAAAAAACCTCATCTACCAAACGTGCAAATATGTATTTGTGGTTATTTTCTTTATTTTGAGTAGTTTCCCTTTCGAACAGACAAATGAACTGCCATATTTACTGTGAAAGTTCGTCATAACTACCACAATTATTACAAAGAAAATAACTCTAGTTGTCACCAAGTAAAGTATGCAATTTTAAAAAAAATGTCACGTGCAGATATTTGTAAGCGTGCATTATGACGAAATGCCAAACGAGAGTCGTAAAAATTACCTGTGTATATTTTCGAAAAAATACTCCTTGCACTCTTCCAAATACTTCATAATCCACAGAAATCAATTCTCCGTCTGACATTCTGCACATAGAGAAACAATTGATGCGCCACTGGTGATTTTGTAACTAAGACACAAGGGTTAGACTTCAGTGACATGCGTATATGCTTTGTCGTTAAATAACCGAGCAAGACTTAATAATAATTTGTATTTTCAGCGATATTTGTAATATTCACCTGAATCGATTGCAAGTTTGAAACGAACAAAGATGCTCAAGTTGACAGCCGAAATCGTATTCCGGAAGTGACGAACTTGACGTATTATTAAAGCGACACGTGTTTCACGTCAATACCATATTTTAAGCCCCTTAAATAAATTGGATTTTTTTTTCGTGTGAAAAAAACCGAGACTTGGAAACTTCCATCTTAAGCCTTATTTGCCTGCAGATTATAGGTCTTAATGTTGTCATCATTGACAGTTGTGTTTAATGTTTAAGCATACTTTGGCTAAAAGCGGTGACATTCCAAAGAGCACGGGTTTCTAAGGCTTAAAGGAGAAGTGTCAATTATTCAGCGCATTCATCCATCCATCCATTATCTGGACCGTTTATCCTCAGTAGGGTCGCGGGTGTACTGGAGCCCATCCCAGCTATCTTTGGGCAATGGGCAGGGGACACCCTGAACTGGTTGCCAGCCAGTCGCAGGGCACACAGAGAAAGACAACTCACTGGCTCATTCACATCTCATGACATTTTGGAACGGCCAATTAACCTGACATGCATGTTTTTGGAAAGTGGGAGGAAACCGGGGTGCCCAGAGGAAACCCACGCAAGCACGGGGAGAACATGCAAACTCCACACAGGAGGTTCGATAACGCCGTGCTTCCTTATTCAGCGCATTCGAGTGTTAAAAAAGTAATTTAATAAAACAATATTGATTTAGATAAGCCAAGAAACAGGAACCGTCATGTGGATGTGTATTTTTGTTAAATACTTGGAGAATTTGGCATTTATTTGACATAACAAGAGCCTCACCTACGGGGAGCCGAGAACGTTGTCAGCCATCTTGCTTCTAAAGGTACCAAAAAACCTCAACGAAAATCATAAGAAAAATGGTTCGGTTTTGTCACTTTGAGTGTCTGTAGTATGTGTTCTCATGCTTTTTAGGACTATTTTTTTTTCAGTTGCACGACACAATTCAGTGGAATCTCGTGGTCAAGTAATACACATTGTCCCTTTAAGGCAGCTTCACACACCAGGAAAAATGCATCCAATACCAGACAGTTTATTGAGCAAATTAAAAACATACGCTAGACCAGGGGTCTCCAACGTGGTGCCCACGGGGACTAGCGTGCCCCCCAAGAGCAGCGGAGGTGTTCTGAAAATAGCTCCGGTCATTGTGATTTTCTAGTAAAATAATTGTTTTAGTGGTTGACTGAACCCTACTTCCAACAATTCACCTGTTAAAATAAAGTCACAACATAGAAATAATTTGAAAAAAATTGTCATTAGTCAGAAAAAGTAGCTCTCTGCTTGAAAGAAGTTGGAGACCCCTGGGCCAGACAATATATTTTAAGTTCACACAAGGTTGCATTAACAAAGCAAAATGAACATCGCAGGTAGTTAAAAAAAAAATCCCGTTCTAATAAAGCAATTCAAGTGTTTGTGTCATGGAAGACCCCTCTACCCCCCAGTGATATTAAAACTACTGCTAAAATGTCAGCAGTTTCATTATTTTGAATGTATATATTTTCATTACACGTTAGATTTTAAATATCCCCATTTGCCAAAAAAATATTCACGAGGCTTTTTAAAGGTATATTGACAAAAACTTTCATTACGATAGGACACAGCTTTAGTCATATTGAAAGGTTGACTTTCCTCTATAGTTCATAGTAAGGCTTATTTGTGATTGTCAATCAAGAGTAAGTATTGAGGTCCTGTTCAGGTTCTATACAAAATCTATAACTTTTTCCTTTCTCAGCCCTCATACTCCTTTCCGCCACATAACATTCAACCAAGTGCGGTCAAGGCCCCGTTTTCCGATGAAAAAGGTTTGGTTTATCCTGTTGAATTATAACTGCCAACGCAGAGCCATTTAAGCCCGGATTTGATATCACAAGAAGTAAACAATGCTCACCGGTAAAACAAAAACTCCATATTCACATTGAGGATGGAATAACACCTAAGATTGTCTGAAACCTCTGTTGAACCCAGTCAACATTTCAGTCTGTACAAAGCCTGTGCACAACATTTGCAAGAGAACAATCGGGCAGACGCTCTTAAATATGGACGCAATTTAGTGCTCTGTTAAATACTGTGCGTAATAAAACATGAGGCTTATTAAAGCGTGTAAGGCAGCAATGTGTACTGCAAAACGGCCTCCTATTCTCATATTAACCAGAAGGAAACGCAGAGTTAGTCACATCTCCCATTAGGTAGAACTCTGAGGAGGTTGGGGCCTCACAAGCTGGACCCTGTAGGTCTGCCCCCATGATTTGTGAATCCAGACGCTGCATCCTCTGGAATGTGACCGCTGCAGTGATTGCCATTATTGTCACACCTAGCTTCCAAATGCGACAACCGCTCAAATGCAACCAACAATCTCTCGTTGTCCTTTTGCTGATTGCTGACCTACAAGAGTGGTGGTAACAGAGAAATACTGAGTGAATATCACAGTATATTAAAAAATGTTTATTCTTTTGCCATGAGACTTACAATTTACCGTATATTCTGGACTATAAATCACAGTTTTCATAGTTTGGCCGGTGATTTTACGTGTGAAATCATTAAAACATTATATCAATTCACATGTTATTTTCACACTAAACCGCAAGAGGGTTCTCTAGGCCTGTGTTGATAATTTCAACATTGCGTGTAATTTATATTTAAAAAAAACTCAAAAAAGGGCTAATCACCGTAAAGAAAATCATATTGTACAGATTACAAACTGAAAATAGAGAAATATATAGCCGAAAATGGTCATCGAGGAGCAGAAAGAAAGTTGGGAGTTAGCAAGAAACAGCAGAGACGATGAGTCTGATGTAAGCGACATGGTAAGGGAAGAGGCACGCTGTCTACCTACTGATTTTTTTTAAATTTTTTAAATTTGGGGGAGTTAAAAGTTAAAAGTGACACACTGAGGATTTAGTTGGATTTATTGATTTGGATTGAAACTGATAGTTTGGTAAGCATGTTCTTTATGCTAGAGTTATCTGAATAACTTAGTATGTCGTGACGGACATTACCAGACTTCTCAATCTTGTAACATTAGTATGGATCCCTTAACCACTAGGGTGGTAGGGGCACAATTTCCTGTGGTATGTCTGGGACAAGCACAGCCTGGTGGCACCCATCCCTCTGCTGACCAACAAAAGTTTCCACCCGGTATCGAACACTTATTCAGCCTGTTCTCAAAATGAATTTCTTTTTTAAATTGCCTTTCAAGTTGATAATGTATGTTTTTGTTTATGGATTTTATCAAATGCATTTCTCCCAAAAATGCTACTTATACTCCAGGTTTAACTTATGTTTTTTCCTTCTTAATTTTGCATTTTTTTGTACGACTTCAAATACAGAATTACAGTAGTGTTTTCTCAGATTTACTGTGGGCCATCAACTGGTTTGACCTTCTAGTTGCCTGGTTAATGTTCCTTATGTTTATTCTTTTGCCATGTGACATTTTGTTTTAATTGTTTTGTAGGGTTAATTTATGCTATTAACTGGTTTTAACTGTTTAGTTGCCTGTTGAATGTTGCTTAATCTTTTTGGTATTCTGGTTGTTTTAATATGTTTGATATCTATTTTTTTATGTTTTTCACATTTATATACATCTATATATTTTTAAAGCATGTTATAAACAAACACCACATTACAAAACTAATAAACCAAAATAGAAAAAAGGGCTAACTGGTGGAAACCAAGCGGCACAGCGGCTGGGTAGTTATTAGCAGCCCCACCCTGCTGAGGTTCAGGATTGAAGTCCAGCTACCGCAGCCTCCCTGTGTGGAGTTTGCATGTTCTCCCCGTGCCCGAGCGGGTTTCCTCCCACATTCCAAATTATGCATGGCAGGTTAATTGGCCGGTCCAAATCGTCCTTTGGTGTGAATGAGCAAGTGAGTTGTCTGTTTCTGTGTGCCCTGCGACTGGCTGGCAACCAGTTTAGAGTGTCCCCTGCCCATGGCCCGAAGATAGCTGGGATGGGCTCCAGCACCCCCACAACCCTACTGAGGGTGATCGGAGATTATTTAGCTCAATTTAAGTACAATTTTCTTACCCTTGTTGAACTAATTATTCATTAAGATGTAGTACAGTGGTTAGCATTCGACTAACACGCAAAAGGTCACCGGTTGGCCTGAAGAGGGATGGGCGCTACCAGGCTGTACTTGCCCAGACACCCCACAGGAAATAGTGCCCCTACGACCCATGCGGTTAAGAGACCCAACAGACCATGAAACATCAGAATACTATTGTGAGCATTTCAAGTTTACCTTTCTTACTTTGCGATAAAGAATTCTTATATATCAAAAACATGATACAGTACTTAACAGATACAATTAATATTATGGTGATGATATGATGATTATTATGATGAAATTCCAGGTAATAGCCCTTTTTCAGTATATATATATATATTTTATTTTGGAATAATATTTGGTACATTAGGTACCAAAAATAAATGTTAAGTTTGGAAAAAAATGAGGAAATACCATTTCCTCTACTAGTTTACCTTTCTTAAGTGTGTAACGCAAATAAACAGCAAGCCAAACTCTCTTCAAGAGCCAGGAAACGAGAATACTCTCTCCTGTCATGTCTCAAAATTCATTTTCTTAGCAAATGGCAGAGAGTAAAAAGCCGTTGCATTCCGAAGACTTCAAATGATGAATAAAGATACTGACGCAGCACACATGTCAACATTCAACTAAAATCGTACTTGTTTTTTTCTTCCGTTTATCTTCTTCCCAGTGTAAAAAGGTCACGCTACTACCTGGCAGTCAAAACATAAATTTGATCTAATACAGAACACAAATTACAGGGGGGAGAACAATGAGCAAAATTAACTTTGCTCATTTTAAGTATGGTATGCATTTGTTGGCCTGGAGAAGGATTGGTGCCACCAGGCTGTACTTGCCCAGGACACACCAGTTAATGGTGTCCCTACGACCCCAGTGGGTAAGGGATGCAATATACAGTATCTATCATTTTTAAATCATATTTGTTACATGATTTGGTACTAAAACTCTTAAAATAAGACAAAAATATGAATTGTGATAAGCAAAAGGTATTTTTAGAATATTTCTTATTAAAAAGAATATATCCTTAAAGCCCCAGTGTGTAATATTTAACCACTGGATGGCACTGTGTTTTCTGGTGCGAGCAAGGGCCAGTGCCACAATGCACAGCGTGGCGGCAGGATGCCAGACAAACATGGATAAACAATGAAGCACTAAATATTACACACTGTCCTTTAAAAAAAACAACAAAATTAAACTTTTCCAACTTTTTTCAAGGTAGAAAATGTATACAGTATTTTTCAGACTATAAATCGCTCTGGTTTACAAATAATACCAGCCAAAAATGCACAACTAAGAAGGAAAAAAACATATAAGTCACTACAGTATAAGTCACATTTTTGGGGCAAATTCATTTGGTAAAATCCAACACCATAACATAAGTCATGTCGGCCAAATTATAAAAAAAAAACACTGGACATCTGAATATTAGATAACAATTTTTAGAATGTTTAATGGTTTTGAAATAATACCATCTTCACTGTTCCACAGTTAAATAAGACTTTATTGTGTCAATATAATGGTACTACAGCACTTTTTTCCCCAAAAATGACTAATATATTTCAGCAAACGCACTGATCGAAATGAGAGAACACACTGATCAAAATTAGAGAACAACAATTACTTTGGCAATTAGTAAGAAGCGTATTGGCCTCTGCTGTGAATGACTCAAGCAAATCTGAGGCCACAGGATTGCACTAGTCTCTCACACTGATCTGGTGTGATTTTGGTCCATTCTTCTTCCAGCCTCCTCCACAGTTCAGTGACTGAAGTGGGTTTCTTGACCATAACTTTGTCACACAGGATTTTTACTAGGTTCCCTATTGGGTTGAGATCTGGACTTTGGGCAGGCCATCCCATTAATTTAATGTTTTCACCTTCAAAGGAATTTCTTCACCTGTTTTGCCCAATCAGCCAGCATGACGACTTCATGCTGATTGGGTGACGAATGCAGGTAATGGACTCAAGTAAGGAATCATGTGCTGTTGAAAAATGGTCTGATACACATTTGAATTCACTCTAACATAAAGCTGTACAAGAGGCCCAACCCCTGCTGCAGAAAACATGCCCCAAGCTCCTCCACCTTTCACTGACTATTTTACACACTCTGGGTTTAGATTTTCTCCAATGTGGCACTGAACGTAAGGCTTCCTATCCAATCCCCAAAAATAAAAATAAAAATTAATTACTGAAGTGAACTCTGGGCCAGTTATCTATCCACACTCCATGCTCCTCAGCAAAGTGTAGTCTAGCCCTTTGATTTTGTTTCGCTAATAAGAGGTTTGATCACTGCAGTCTTGACCTTTTGTCCAAATGCTCTTATACGGCGTGACACTCTATAGCGAGACAAATCCTTCCTCTCTTACATTTGTCTTCTGTGGTCGACCAGCCTTCTTGTAAAGATTCAATATTCTTATCACAGACTTGGAACGGACATCTTGTCTTGCTATGGCTTATAGGGTCATTCCTTTCATTTTCATCTGGACAACCTGCTGCTGGAGGCTTTCAGCGTCTTGCAAAGTCAATGAAACTGGCAGTAAGAAGGCCAGTTAAATAGGGGTTGGCAGATAGTCAAGGAAATTAGCACCATGTGCTAGATTAGCACCATCAAGTAGGAGGCACCGGAAAGTGTTCTCAAATTTTGATCAGTGCATTTTTGCTAAATTATTATTTTTTTGTTGAAAAGCCATATCCATGCAGCATACAGCATGGTATAGACACAACAGACTGTCAAACTGTTGAGCAATGAAGATGGTATGGTTTAGAATTATTCATTTTTTTGTAACTTGTTCTCTGATTTTGATCTCCAGTGTATAATCAGAAAAAAATACGGTACTCACAATAAGCAAAAGAATCTTGTGTGGAAGATGGTAGTTTGTCTTGCTTATTTTAAGTGTTTTATTTTAGCTTTGTAGGAAATATTTCTTAAAAAGAGAAAACTTAACTGAAGTAGTATTTGATAAAAAAGATACATCTGCTTATTTTAAGGATTTCTTTTGGGTTGTGGTCCAATTTCATTAACAATGTTTGCCAACGGGGTAAGAATTTATTTTTGCAACGTGTACTTTTCCATTGTTTTTGTTTTATGACACAAAATAGGGCTCTCATATCACCTGCTTCTCAAGCATTTGGATCCTCATCTCTTGCTGAGTGAGCATCTCTCGTAGCTGTGAAGAAAATGTCTCATGTTAACCAAGCTACCTTGGGGACACCTTGAAGAAAGCAAATCTATTACCTGTGCCACCTCACTACTTGCTGTGCAGCACATCATCGAGTCCACACGGCTGCAGATGCTCGCATCCTCGAGGCCGGCTAGTTTGTCGTCACACGTTTGGGTGCTCTGTTTTGATGATTAGCAAACGAGTTTACAAAGAGATAATGGCACCTCAAAATGAACGAAAACATTACAGAGAAATTTTATTTGCTGATATTGGAATTTGAAAATTTGATTAATAAACTGTGCATACACAGAAAAAGGACTATCCATAATGATTTTTGACGGGGGGTTAAAATTCAGATAGTCATCAAAATACAATGATTCTTTGTTTTTTGCGGTTAATGGGGACCAACACCCAACAATTCCAAAAAAGTGAACATTCGCAAAGTAGTATGACACTTTTTTTGGGATCGGGTTATCAGCCTTTATGAGAGTGGACTTGCTGAATCATAGAAGAGAAAAAGAGAGAGAAAACAAGAGAGAAAAGAAATAGGAAACAGTTACATTTTAAAGGTAAAAAGTATTTTAAGTTTAGTCAATGTTTTTTTTTTGGGAGCGCCTTTATTAAAGTAGACTGCTGACTTACCAACAGAGAGAAAGAATAAAAAACTGTTAGATTTGAAATTAGTTGATTTTTTTTTTCTTTTTGCGCACCTTGATTAAAGCCTTGCAGACTGAGCGAGAGAGTGAGAGATACAGAGAAGAAACGGTTTGGCTGAAGCATCGTTTAGGCGACATGACGCCCGCAAGACAAAAATTCTTCTCACCAAAATGCAGAATAAATGAACAAATAGAATGTGTCTGGTTACAGTTCAGGTATGAAAGTTGCTATGATATGAATTGGCCAATCGGCATCGTAGAGGTCAAATGGACGGGGTGCTGGCCAATTGGTGTGAATCTTGGCTGTCCGAAATGTTGCAAGAAGCAACTGGGGGATTTTTTTCTACTCGATCTTTTTTTTTATTAAAAAAAAAATTCCCTGTTAAAGAATGAACCAACAATAACTGAAGCGCGAAGTAGCGAGGGGTCTCAATAGCACAAAATAACCCATAGATAACAAGGATAAAGAAGAAGGTTAATAACATTACCGATAAGTCATGCTCACTGCTAACAGCTGCTGCAACAGCCTTCAAGTCCGTCAGCTCATCATATGGTAGGGTGGTGCTCTCTGAGAAAGACGGGAGCTGGTCTGAAGAAAGCTTTGACTCCTCGGGCATTGGGATAAACTCTGCATCCTCAAGTTCCTGCATGAAAAATATTTTTGTTAATTTTCATGTAATATTATTTCAAGAAATCTTGGCTTTTTTATGTAGGATTTTTATTTACTCAAAAAATGACGTAAATGGTCTGCATTTATATAGCGCTTTTCAAGTCAATGAAGACCTCTTTACAATGTGCTTCACATTTACCCATTCACCCACACACCAATGGCGGCCGTGGAGCCATGCAAGGCGCTAACCTGCTTATTGGGCGCATTAGGGGTTCAGTGACTTACCCAAGGACACTTCGATATGAAACACGGAGGAACCGGGAATCAATTGCCTTAGGTAGAATATGGTAGATTTTGTTTATTTTAAGGCCCCGGTGTGTAATATTTGACCACTAGATGGTCCTGTATTGTCTAATGCAAACGAAAACCAATGCGAAGAGCACAGTGTAGCAGCAAGGTGCTAGACACACCTGGCGGCGACTTCTATGTAGGCATGCCACTATGTAAAAGAAATACAAATTTCCCAACCTATAATTTTTTATACCAAAAAACAAAAAAACAATTGTTATGATAGTTGCCCTATTTTTTGCATAAGATTTTTTTTCTTATGAAGCAACATTTTTTGTACCACTAAGATGCACTAAATATTACACACTGTCAGTTTAAATATTTTTCAAATTTTGGTTAAAATATTTCTTAAAATAAGCAAACCTGGCTGTCTTTTGCTAAATACACTAATCTTGCTTTTTTTAAGGATGACTTTTCTCATTTTATTTGAGAAACAAGATAAAATATCAAAGGAGCTGTACGGAATTTGTAACATTTTAACTCTCTTCTGCCATCTCCTTGCTTAAATCGGTATTGTAGCCTTAGTCAGCTTGTTCCTGATCTGCGTGCAAGTCCCTGCATTTCTTGGACGCGCTCAGATAAACTTCTTTTTTTCATCTTTCTTGATGTTATGGGTTGGGCTTTGGACTGTACTTGAAATAGGCCACTTCTTACTTTCACGATTTTCATGGAACAAAGGAAAAAAAACACGGGGACGAGCATGAAGTTACTCTCCAACCCCACCCCATTTCTCCTACCTAATTTGTTATGCAGCCAGAACAGCTTTGCTAAAAATATGATACAAGCGGATAGACCAGGTAGAAAAAAAATTGTTAACGCGTACTTAAAAGAGAAAATATTCTATTTTCGACTTTTAAGGACACGTCAAACGACGCACCCACTTTTAAATTAGGAATTATTCTAAATAAAAGAAGCAATATTTTCTGCAAATGTAACAAAATCGTATTGTTTGCAGTGAAACAAAAAAAGACATGTCATACAAAATTTAGGACGCTCCATTTCAGATTGAGAACTCACCTTTCTCAGCCAGAGAGGACATGAACTGTCTCCAGTCTGATTTGCCATTGACATCATGGGGGTTTCCAAGTTGCAAGCATCAACATCTATCTCAGCAGTACCTCCTAGGCTCCTGTCCTGGCACTCTGTCTCCAAACCCGGCTCTATATCCAGATCCACGGTTGCTATGGAACTATCCTGCCCGATCCCTTAAATCGAGAAAGAAACAGTATCCTGATGATACATTAAAAAAAAGAGAGAAAATAGGTTCCAAAAAATAAATAAAATAAAAAAGATATTTACCGCTACCAATTGACAATCCACTGCTATTTGAGCGAATAGTCTTGGAGTTGAGCACTTTTTCTGCAAAGAACAACAAATAACTATCATATAGGCATTTGCTACGGCCAGTTCCTTATCTAATGAGGACATTATATAAATAACTAACCCATGATGATTATAGTATGCCACCCACAACATGAGAGATCAGGCACATGGTGGAGTGACCCAAAGATTGGCCTTGGCATGGCGGGACAAACCTCAGAACCAAACCCCTTGTCAGCAGGCATTCCAAGTCGGCCATTCCCTGCATTTCCCCACGCAAAGATCTGATTGTCTGCAAGAAAAGAAACGAGGATTGTTCAAACACTTTATGTTGGTTACATTGAAACAAAAGTTTTTATGGATCGCATGTGCTTCACCTTCAGTGGCCGCAATCGTGAAGCCGTCACCACAAGAAACTTTGGTGACCATTTTTCCTCCAAAAGGTCCGACCAGGACTTGCACACCTTGGTGTTTCTTAAAGTCTTTGACGCCGAGTTGGCCGTACTTGTTACACCCGAATGTGAGGAGGCGACCACGTTCTGCGAAACGGATTTAAGTTGGAAAAGTCAAAAACAAAGTACCAATTCTTAAAAACAAATACAGTACATTTTTTCGTAGTACCATCAATGGCAGCTGTATGGTTCCTCCCTGGAGCTACAGTGTGGATCTTGAAACGTGACAGCTGCTTTGCCAATGTCAGTGTTGTGATGTATGGGATGCCTTGGTAGCCCTGATGTGACAGTGAAAAAAGATACATACATATTAAAATCATCACATGCAACCGCAAGTATTTTAAATAACACATTATCAGATGCATTTGTTCTATTCCATTACGTTATGTTTCTAAATAAAATGCAGAAAATGTATCCGTTTTTTTTTCCAAAAGAAAAAAAATCTGTAAAATAAGAACATTTATATTTAAAGTAATCAGTTTTCTGTTAGAGTATTTTTGTGATTTTACTTTAAAAAGAAAAGTGGGTAATAAAGGGAATTTTTTCACATTTGTAAAGGCACTTGCTTATATTTTTTTTCCCGGTTCTCCTTGCAAGTTCAAAATCTAGTGATGTCTGTGCTCCTTATTTTGATTGTCTGCTAAACTACAGACTTATCAAAACCATTATCCTTATATCTTATAAATATAAATCACTTTTTGTTATCTCCAATCAGTACCTCTCCGGGGTGGTTTTTGAGACCAGAGAATTCCTGGTTAAGGCCGAGCTTGTTATATTCATTGTTGCCACATGCTAGGACTTTGCCGGTGTCCGTCAAGAAGAAGGTTCCATCACTGCTACACGACACAGAAGAGATGGTGGCGCCTTTGGGGAGCTCCACCTGTGAAAAATATTAAATGTACAAGTTTGTAAAAGAAATCAAATACTGTCACAGATACCGTACATTTGTCAGGAAGTCTTACTTGCATTGGAGAGGAAAAATCCTCTTCACATTCCAAGCCAAGACGCCCTGCAGATCGAAAGAATTGAAGAATAATGGTATTGGCAAGAATCTCCCACTATTGGTTGGATGAATATTCACAAAAATCACATTTTGGGTTGAAGTTTCCATACCATACTCTCCACAACCCCAGGAGAAGATTTCTCCGCTGTGGGTAAGCACCACACAATGGTTGTCTCCACAAGAAACCTGACGTACGGGCCGTTCCTCGAAAAACTCCAAAAGCACCGGCTCCAGGATCTGCGTGCCCATGACACCCTCCACGCCAATGCAACCGTAATAGTCTGACCCAAACGTGTACAATTGGTCCTCATCTAAAACAAAAACAAAATTTGGGGTTTAAAGCAACACTCTAAATTTCATTATAAAAATTGTCATCACTTTGGCACTCTTCTACCATGAGCGCTCAGTCACATTTCTGTCATTAAGGATGGGAGCTTCCAAATAATTTGTTTTATTATTTTTTTCCTTATTTAATAGCCGACGAAATGCATCAGAGTAAACATTTAATAGTATCGTATTCCATAATTTGTGCAAGATCTAAAAAAAAATATTATGTAACATCGACTACTTTTAAGAATTCTTAAAAGCAGAACCGCAATTATTTTTGTGTCAGAATTTATGGCATTGGATAATGAAGATGCAAAAGATTGACATCTTAAAACCGCCTTGGAAGACAAATAATTACCACTTGATTTCTGTGTCTAAAACAAGACGACCGCGCCATAGAGCTGAAGGTAATAAACCTGTACCTTAATCATTTGAAGCATTTAGTAACATTTTTTTACCAAAAAACACTGGCTGCACCTCATTTTTTATCTATGATAGACACTTTGGTGGCAGAAACATGCGTCACATCCAATGTGACTGCAGAAAGGACACGAACTATTGCTGGGCCATTGTTGTATATTCTATCAAAACACCACATGTTACACAACAAAGTAAAATAAAAGTAAAAACTATTTATCTAAAAGTAAAAACAATACACCATAATATGACGCTGGATTTTCAAATTTGCAGATTTCTTGTTCCAAAAGCTTACGTACCCTAAACAACAAAGATGCCTTTTTTTCCTATCTATCCATCTACCTTGGTCATATACCTTGAGAGGGGTGACCGACAGCAAGAAAATCACATATACAAAAACAAAGAAAAGAAAAAAGGAAAAAGTAGTAAAAAACGCATAAAAATTGACCATGGCCAACCCAAAAGCCCAAACACCCAAACAAATTAAGCACCTCGGCACCCAAGTTGGTCATACTTTCGTCCCTCCAGATGAAACATGACGCAAAAAAGCAGCCATGTAACTCGGGTCAGGGTGACACAACACACTCTTCTGTTCAACAGCAGGGCCCGACAGCATTCACTGGTTTACGCCTGCCGCATCATATAGGTGCCCTTCCCATCCCTTAGAACGCGTCCAAACATCCGACTATCCTTTCACAACACTTCTCCACTCATTCCTATCACCAACAAGAGCTCTAGCATCCATTATATTCAGACCTCACTTGCTCAGTTCCACTACTACTCCAGTTCTGTCTCTCACAATTTCATTTCTCAATCTATCCAATCTTGTCACTCCTAACATACTCCTCAAACACTTCATCTCAAAAACATTTAATTTCCTTTCTCAATTCTGCGTTCAGGCTCCAAGTCTCTGCACCATACAACACAGTCAGCACAATCACACTCTCATACAGTCCCCTCTTAACATCCATAGTCATGTTGCTCATCACTCTCCTCAGAGCACCCAAAACCATGCTTCCTTGATTCACTCTGTGCAATACCTCACACTCCATTCCACCAACTGCAGCCACATCACAACCCAAGTACCTAAAGCTTTCAACTTCTTCCAGCAACTGTCCATGGAACCTTATTTCCAATACCATTCCCACTCCATCAAGTGAACACTTCATCACCTTACTCTTCCCAACATTCACACATAACTTACACCTATCACACACTCTTCTAAACTCCATTACCAACCTTCTTAATGTTCTCTCAGAATTAGCCACAAGCGCTGTGTCATCTGCTAACAACAACTGACTTACCTGCCACACTGTTCTACTGTTATTCACCATCTCTAAACATTTACCAAATACTCTTGTATTCACCTCTCTCACCACACCATGTACACATTAAACGGCCATGGTGACATCACACACTCCTGTCTCCCACCAGTCAACACAGGGAACCACTCACTTGTCTCACTCCCTACACTTACAAATGCCCTGCTGTTAACATAAAAACTCTTCAATGATTCCAACAACTTTTCACCCATACATTACCATCACCTACCTCAACGCCTCTCTATCAACTCTGTCATACGCCTTCTCCAAATCCATGAAAGCCGAAAAAACATCCTTACCTTTAGCAAAATATTTCTCACACACCTTACTGCAAACACCTGATCCACATATTTTCTTCCTTTCCTGAAACCACTCTGCTCCTCCATCACCAGCTCATCTGTTCTTCCACTCACTCTCTTGATCAAGAGTCTTCCATACAGCTTACACAGACAACAAAATGATACCTCTCGAATTACTACATTCATACTTATCACCTTTGCCCTTATACAATGGCACCACACATGCACTACACCAGTCAACAGGAACCACACGACTCAAAAAGCATACAATCAAGAAGCGTACTAACCAATCAATCATAGCCGTGCCACCTTTTTTCAAGCATTGTTTAATATTGTAGAATATAGTTATAATTTAATTTATTTATATATTTATAACATATTTTTTTTAGACATTTTGATAGAAGTATTAATAATTCACTTCTCATTCCAGAAGTTATTTAATGATTGCGCACACTTGCGCCAAGGTGTCAATCCACATTTGAATCAGTCATTATCGGCTAAAAAACTTTCAACCTGAATCGGTCATGACAGGTTTTTTATTTTCAATACAGGCCCTTACAGGTTGTCGCAGGCAAAGGACCATGAAAATAAGCTTGCACATGGCCAAAGGGGGTGTCAATCAAAAGGTCGAGGCTAACGGAAGTGTTGAAAATAATCTGACGAGTCTGATTATTTTTAAAGGGGAGTGATAAAGCTAAGCAGATGGATTACAAGGAGGATCGTGAAACAATTCATGAATGCTAATGCTTTTGGGCAGATTTTTTTTTTTTAATCTTTCGGTATAATCGTGTGTTTTGGAGTATATATTTTACACGGTTGGCTTTACTGGACCTTCGTGAATGCAACCACACCATCTTTGCAGGAATCGTGTCATGAGTAATAGTTCCACGCACTTTTGGTTGAGTTATCCCGTTTTTATATTTTTTGGGTATCTTGTTTCAGACTGATCGTGATGTTTCTGTGATGAGTATAGTTTGAAATGGTCATCATGTGTGTTGAGTTTAAGCTTTCCAATGATATGTGGCATGACGTATTTCTGTGACTGGTGACATCGTAGATACACAACTTTGTTTATTAACAGTCTGGAGGCCCGCCGGCAGGCCGTCGGATTGTTAAGGGGTAAATGACTTAACAGGGAGCTCACCAGTGATGCAGACCGTGAAGTCTGCACCGCATTCAACCTGCCGAATGGCCTTGCCCTGCAGTTTTTCAACTTTTTTGGGCTGCCGGTAGGAAGCTTGATCCCCGTGTCCCAGTTGGCCGACCATCTTGGCGCCGCCCTGAACATTCTGAACAAGATGTTTGAAAATGAATGAGTGCATCGGCTTCGTGTTGCATATCGCTGTAATGTTTGAGCTTACGGCCCAAGTGTAGAGTTCTTTTTCCACTGTCACCACTGCAAAGTGACTCTCTCCAGCACACACATGTTGCGCGCTGCTACCCCCTTTAAAGGTGTCCAGTTTCTGGGGCGTAAACTTCCCTCCGCCCCAGAAATACACATCCCTTGAGCGGGTGGTCACCACAGCGACAGGAGTGTCAGTGGCTGCACTCAACCTAGTGACAGGGAATTGATAAAACATTTGGCCGGATGACAGTAGGCGTTAAATAAATGCTCACTTAGGTTTCTTCATTGCCGAATTGAGCAGGGAAACACGCTCTTCAAGCTCACTGCAAAAAAGGAAAATCATTAAACATGTGTTGTGGAATTTTTACATTATTTCACAGAAAATATTACTTTAACTTACTGCCTGCAAGAGGAGAGGACTGGTTGGTCCATAATTTGCTCTGCTGTAGGTCTCTTTGCAGGATCCTGCAGCAACAAAAAAAGCACACAAAAAAACACACAATTTTTAACCTTGTTCGATTCCCCAAAAGACTTTATCCACCTGCAAACCACTCACTTGATTAAGACACTCATAGACCAGTTTAATCAAGCCAGCTCCATAAACATCACGGTTCACGTCCATGGTCCAGTTTCCCTGGACTATTTTCACACACAGGTTCAAAGCATTCTGCGAGGAGAAAAAACGCACTTGGTCAAAAACTATACATCGGTAATGATAGCCAGGAGAGTAGCAAGTTCCGGACAGCAACTTTAATGAAGAGTTTTTTAGGTTTTCGTTTGAAAACAAATTCAAAATAAAAATAAAAACGATTTATATATATATATATATATATATATATATACATATATATAAATCTATCTGTAAAGTGGCCCTTGTATCCTTTTTTTCAATGTATGACCCCCAGAGGAGAGAGCTTGAGCATGTCTGCTTTAGTAAACAAAATATACGGGTTCCTACCGTTGCATCAAATGTTCTTGTCAGAGTTAAGACTTCATAAAGCACACAGCCCATCGCCCAGATGTCAGACTTGAAGTTGTACTTTGCTCCCTGGCACAATTCAGGCGACATATAATATGGAGTTCCGACGCACTGGACATAAGACAGAATATTCATATTAGGATAACATGACGGGAGCTGAGTATGATTTATTTCAACTTCTACATCAAATACAACAGTACAGTGCACTATACTTCATGGTGCCGTAATTTAACTTGTGAGGATTTAGATACAGAATTCAAGAACTTAATGAAAAGAGATCCCAGTACAAACTATGCTGACATCACAAACATGGTGTGACATAAAAGAACACGTACAGTTTCTGCCATGGAAAATTCTGAGCCCAGTTTCTTTGCAAGCCCATAGTCGCCAAGTTTTATGAGGTCAGTCTTCGTCAGGAAAATGTTAAGAGTTTTTATATCCCTGCGGGGAAACAAGTGCGTTGATGGACCAGAAAAAACTCAGAGATGCAGACGCCGACATACGAGCATCTCACCTGTGTAAAATGCCCGCCTTGTGAATGTGGACCACGGCTGAAGCAATCTGGTACAGGTACCAAATAACAACCTGTGAAGAATACAGGTGTAGAAATCAATCATGTGGGTGTGGGCGGAAGTTAGTATCTGGTTTTACCTCCTCTTTAAAAAGTTTTCCCTTTTGTTGGATGATTCTGTCATAAAGATTTCCCCCTGTAGCAACAATGTTGTTTAGCTTGTCACTGTCACTCAAATAACCATCCTTATCTCTTACCATTGCAATATTCCAGTTCAATGAGCAGTGTGTTTTTATCCATAAAGTGATTGAAATAGGCAATGATGTTGTTGTGTTCCAGGATGGACAGAATGCTTATTTCATTCATGACATCCCTGCGCTCACGCTCAGAAAGCGAGTTCAAGTCCACCTCCTTCCATACAACAAGGGAGTTGTCCTGGAGAACAAAGCGACGGTTAGCAGCAAATAAAGCTTATCTTCATGAGTAATATTTACTGTATGAAATACCTATTCCAATACCTTTCTTTTTTGCTCCGATAAGTCACACTGAGTATGATAATAATTTGATTTACACTTGCCCTTGATGCATTTACTTTATATTAGTGGTGACTGATTTTGAAAACTATTGTAATTGTTTATCAGAGAGAGAGAGAGAGAGAGAGAGAGAGAGAGAGAGAGAGAGAGCGAGCGAGAGAGCGAGAGAGCGAGAGAGAGAGAGACTTTATTCATCCCCGCAGGGAAATTCACAATGCAATGAAATAATAATTTATCACGGTATAAATGACAAAAAAAAAAAAAAAAAAAAAAAAAAAAATCTGAACACCATTTTTAAAAACAAAGTTCCTATTTGGAAAAAAAGCTAACTAGTTTGTACATATTAGCCCCAATAAAAACATGAGCTTGGTTATGCTATAAATACTGAATGTTCGATGCCAGATTTTTCAGACCGATACTAATACCGATTCCAAAACCTAATTTTTGAGTAGCCCTCGATACCTTTACTGTTTTCCTTTTTTAAAAAAGACCTATATGTTGCAAGGAATCATTTTCAATCCCAATAGAATATTTCTATTATTGTAGCCTTAAATTCAATGTATTATTCTTTTAATTTCGGGTTTTAGATTGTTAAATGGCTAGCAGACGACCGCTGACACTGATATTGGCCCATATCGCAGGTAGAAATTCCTCCCAAAAAGGCTGCTATCGTCCACCCATTGGCATTGATATCAGAAAATAATGCTGGCATGATGTGGCACTTAGCAGCCAATTTGCAGGTAATGAAGATAACAGGCATGGTGGGAAATATTTTTTTTGTTAAAGCTTTCTTTTCACCCTTTAAATTGTAGACGATCAGATATTTTAAATTCTTGCGGGCCACATAAAGTGATGTGATGGGCCACATTTGGCCCCTGTGCCATAAATTTCACACATGTGACTTAAAAGGACAGTGTGCATTATTGGAACACTAGATGTTATAGTATTCTGTCGAGCAACCGAAAACGAGAGCTAAAAATCACAAGTAAGAATGAAAATTACAGAGACTCAAAGTGACCATGAAGTACTGTTTTTCTCATATTTTTGCCAAGCCTTTCCCTTAGTTTTTGTTGTTTTGGGTACCCGAACAGCAAGATGTCAGACATTTAATGTCAGCCTCCACTCGGTGAAGCTCATGTTAGGTTACTTCACCTACGAGTATTTTAAAAATGCACATATATGATTATTTTTGCTAATGATTTCAATCAATTAAAGAGTTTATTGTGATTTTAATATCATACGCCTGCAAAGGAGATTTTATAAGATACCACTTTTTTATTCTGACTAATATTGTGCACTGTTGTTGATTTTTTTTTTTTACTATTACATCATTGTCGCTATCTGCCAATCATGCTGCTGTTCTTTGATGTCCACCCCTTTTAGGGCAGATCTCCTTTTGTAACATATTGAAAGATATTGAAATGTTTATTGAAGGTATTGTTGGATACATTAATCAAAACATGACACAAAGAAAAAACTAATGCTGAGAGTGAGCATGCATAGGATAAGTAATAAAAAGAAATGGCTCAGGGGAGGGCCTTTAAACATTTTAGAATTCCTTATCTGAAGGTTTCTCTCCCTGTCCTCCAAGCAAGTTCAAAATCCATTGATGTCTTTCGTTTTTCTTTGAGTGTCTGCTGAAATTTAAAATCATCAATATTCTTTAATTTTGATGAATGACATTTTCTACGACATGGGGGCACTAAATAATACACACTTTAAATTAGTGGTTCTTAATAGTGGGGCGGGCCCCGGGGCTTCGCCAACGTTCCTAAAATCAAGTGCAATTGCACCTCCACTACACTTGAGCGCAGTGGCGTTCTTAGAGTGTTTTCATTTACATTTAGCCTCCACTAGTGCATTAAGCATTGAGTATAAAGTTTAGACATGAAGTGTAGCAGGCCCTCAAACGACCACATGAAAAATATATTTAACAGGGATGCGGAGACAGGCGAAGTGAGACGGGGTATAGAGGAAAAATAAAAGTCTTTGAATGAAAAGACAAGGAAGTTTGTCGACCGACGTGCTTGCTATTTTGAGCATTTTGGCAGTGGACAGCACAAATCCAAATAAATCAAGCTGTCACTTAAAGACATGACAACCAAATCACAGTGATAAAGACATTTAAGGGTTTTTTTCTAGCGAAAATGGACAGAGGTAACGTCTCATCTCATCTCAACAGCTGCACCGCTTATCCTCAGTAGGGTCGCGGGGGTGCTGGAGCCCATCCCAGCAATGATCGGCAGTGGGCAGGGGGCACCCTGAACTGGTTGCCAGCCAATCGCAGGGCACACAGGGACAGACAACTCGCTCGCTCATTCACACCTAGGGACAATTTGGACCGACCAATCCACCTGAAATGCAAGTCTTTGGAATATGGGAGGAAACCGGAGTGCCCGGAGCAAACCCCCGCAAGCACGGGGAGAACATACAAACTCCGCACAGGAAGTCCGGTAGCTGGATTGAACCTGCACAGGAGGTTCCCAAGACCTCAGAACTGCGCCGCCGTGCCAGAGGTAACGTGTTACCGTTAAAATAGATCACTTATAAGTACGATCAAACTGGGGGGTGATGGAGGAGAGGATTTCTTCTTCCGACGGGGGCGTGACAGAAAATAATTGAGAAGCAAGACTTAAAATCAGCCTGATTGATTTATGTTCATACGAATTCTGAGGGTTGTTTTTTATATCTTATTTTGTGTAAGGATTTAAAAGAATATATTTGAAAACGGTGGAACGTTTTGTTTATATTGGACCAACTTCACCCAGACCCTAGCTCCGGCACCCCCCAGGTAAATTTAGTTTGAGACCCCTGTTCTAATGAGCGACGTTGTTTAACCACTAGGAGGAGCTGAGTATACACTCTGTCCCTTTAACAATTCGTAATTGGGATGTTGCGGAAAGGGATAAACTCACCTCAGTTCTCCTGTACAGTGTAGCTTCACCGAACGCCCCCCTCCCGAGAATCCGGATGGGAATGTAATGCAACTTCTCCTCTTCGCCATTAAATGTGGCCGACGCTGAACGCTCGCTCAGCCCAGACCCGCCGGCCAAATCGGAACTAAGAGAGTCGAAATGTCTCTCATACTCAGCTAGTGACATTTTCTGAATTAGCCACCAGCTGCACTAATGGCAACTAGAACACAAACAGGCCGGACTTCAAAAGTCTAAAGACTCCTTTCCTTTAAGCGTCACCAGTAAGACATGCGGCCAGGTAGTTTCGAGAACATTTTAAGTATAGCAAGTATAATTACGAAGCATAAAGAATAAATTGTTCAATAATAAAGCAGGAAAAACAACCGAGAATGTAAAAGTGCGTTGAAGTTGCAAAAGAGTCAAGCATCATATATAAAATATTAATTTCGACCTACTCTGTGCTAACTTTCAAAGTAAAAGTTAAGCCCTTAACTTTTCATTGTTATGTTTTACGGTGGAAGTAAAAGGAACGTATTTCCTTCAGGGATGGAAGTTCTATTCTATGCTCGACTGGTGGCGCCACCGCATTAAAAACTGTGACAGTGTTTTTCTTTTTTTTCTATTTCAAACAGGAGAAATAATTACACGGTTGCGAACAAGTGCAGTATTTTTTGGAAGTGTTTCTTTCTTTTTTTTTTCGCGTGGCTCAAAATTATCCCCTGAAGCAACTGCAAACCTTTACTCGCAAAACCCTAAACCGGAAGTAATGTTTGATGGCATCCGCTAAAACGTTGTGCGTAAAAGAAACCACATGGCTTAATCTTGTATTTATTATTATTTTCGACAAGGATGGATGAAAAACACTGATACTGACTCATTTTATATCGAAAATGCCTTTAGGATACGATTGATCTGTGTCAATAACAACTGTTATTTGCGCATGTTTTGTGTTTAGCGCTAGAACTCCCATAATACCATTAATAAAACAAACTTCCAAATAATAAAAACGAAATGTTAATGGTTAAAAAAGCATACAATTCTCCCTCTATTTTTATTTTTTTGATGGCTTTAGTTTTTTTCTTCACCTAAAAGCAATGTTGAACTCAATATCAATGACAATAAAGACAATTCAAGGCAAATAGTCCGTTTATTTGATTAATGCTATTATAATTTTTCGCAAGCTGGTGTGCCGGCTCCTCCCATGAGAGTGCCAGGGAAGCCCAACCTGGGGGTCACGATGTCTGGAAAACTCAAAAACAACACAGAGCGTTTCTACGTCATCAGGGCCTTGTTATCAAAACATCGCCTGCCGTCCTCCGTCAGAGTCCTGTTATCAAAATTACCAAGTCAAAATATTCTGCATTCGGAACGGCGTGACCTGTCATTGAACTATAGCCTACTCGGTGAAAATCTTCATTGCACTCAATAGATGTAACTTGTATTCAATCGTATAAAATCTTTTGTAGTCAAATGTACAAAATCCTTCATTATGCATAAAAACTTTCCAACGCTCAACAAACAAAAAAGCAAGTAGGCCTTTATGTGAGCTATAAAATTTTTATTGAGCAAATTTATTTTCTCTTTTGTTTTTCTTCCTCTCTCTGTTGTGTATGGTTTGCATTGTTCTTATTAAATAAAACATTTGAAAAATACACAAATGACCAAATAAAGAAATAGCCTGTACAGTGTCAAGCAAATTCAAATTGGTTTAAGTACTACTATAAAAAAAAGTAATAATATATAACAAAATGTACTGATTAAGGCTGCAACTAACGATTACCTTCATAATCTATGAATCAATCGATGGTTTTTTTTTTTCGATAAATCGGTGAAACAGATTTCTAAAAGCCATTTTTTATTTTCTATTTATTCAAATATTGCACTTGCATTGATTTAATGTACTGAGTTTGTTCATGAATCCCCTGATACAAAAAATCGATGATATAATTAGTTACAATTGCTTTTAATAATCGATTTTAATTGATGTGATTGATTAGTTGTTGAAGCCCTAGTACTGATATTGTTTTGCCTATAAGACCGCATGGCCAAACATTCTTCTGGGGGAACATTAATGATACAGATATCTATTTTTGAGCCAATAAATGACATGCTATGTACTCACTTGTAAAATAACGGTCTTTTTAGCAACATTTTTTTACATTTATCACTTACGGCTCTGTCGTGATTACCTAAGTGGAGCCACCTGGGGTAATCATCTGGCGCGCTGGAATGCGCTTCCTGATTGGATGGCGTTCCCCACTTAAGCTGTCAGCGTCCAGAGATGGACGTTCGAGTGTACTCCTCGTATCTCTGAGTGACTCCAACATACAAGGTACCCACGAATTCCCTTGCCTGATTCATGCCTGCTTCTCGTTGCCTGACCTATTTCTGTTACAAGTTTTACGATCTACTCTCCCGCCCCGGCCACCGACTTACCCGCTGCGTTGCACCTTACGCTTTTCATCACGGAGCTGCCGTTCCGTCCGAAGAGGCTTTCGACCAGCAAGAGCCGACGTCCCAAGCCTGTTCCAACGATCCTTGCCAATAAAAACTCTTAAACTGACGCAATTGGATCCGAGTGTCCGTTCTGGTTCATGACAGGCTCACTTGTATGAAAAATTGCAAATAAACATAGCAAATGGCGCACCAGTAACCACAATTCTTTGTCAAAAGCGTGTGTCTCGCACAATTAGCCTCTATATAAAATCTATGTATCTATCTATCTACCTTGGTCATATCCCTCAAGAGGGGTAGCCGGACAGCAAGACAAACACATACAATAACAAAGTAAATGAGAGGGAAAAATAGCAACAACAAAAGAAAAGCAAAATTTTTTGGACCATTGCCAACCCAAATGCCCAAACAAGTTCGACAGCTCGGCACCTACGTTGGTCATACTTTCGTCCCTCCAGATGAAACGGGACACAATAAAGCGGCCATATCACTCGGGTCATGGTGACACAACACACTCTTTTGTTCAACAGCACTGGTTTACCCCTGCCGCATCATACAGGTGGCCTGCCCATCCCTTAGAACGCGCCCAACCATCCCACTATCCTTTTACAACACCTCTCCACTCATTCCTATCACCAACAATAGCTCTAGCTTTCACTAGATTTAGACCTCTTTCCTGCAGTGCACTCATAACACTATCCATCCACGTCAATCACGGCCTTCCTCTTGGTCTCCTTCCATTGACTTCTGCTCTATAAGAAGTCAATGGGAGTCCTCAAGACATGATCGTCGTTATATAAATGGAAGTCTTCAAGACATGATCGTCGTTACATAAAATAATGCTGTACAATTGCGACTCATGAACTATCCTGTATATATTTTTTTCCGTAGCACAATACATAGGACATACTGTATTGTACTAAAATAAGTGTTTTTTTCAATGTGTATCTATGTTTTTAAAAATAACAACAGGATAACTATCAAGGTTAAAAGTTTGTAGTAGAAAGAAGAAAAGAACACACTCTGAGTCTGAGATTTTAGAACTTTGATAGCCCCTTCCATCGGAGGTACGTGCTTCCAGGATCGACTCGGAGATCACCTACTTCCTTTTTCAGGAAGCCCATTTATTGTAAAACACAAGAAGGAAACTATACATCTGATTGGTTTATGTGAACACAGGAAATGAATCTGATTGGTTTAGACAGGGATCACATATTTAAATGCAGTGTATAATGTTGGTCGCTAGATAACATGCGAGTACAATAAATGAGTCGTGGAACTTTTGTATGTCAAGGTCATCTTGATTAGCCGGCTAGCAGGCCTCATAGTGGCTATTAAGTTGTAGCTTTTTAATCAGAGGCACATTCTTTTGGAGAAAATAAATAGGAGTCTTGAATTGCCTTTACGTTGTATGGGTTAGCAGAAAGGAGTTCTGTGCACCTGTTTGATAACAGATAGGGAGGTTTCCAGCGGCTTCCTGGCTGTAGAGACATAGTTCCTTTGGCTTGGGAAACCTTCTCTCGCGACCTTGAAGGCGCCCGTGATATC
This sequence comes from Urocampus carinirostris, assembly GCF_059441175.1. Lineage (NCBI taxonomy): Eukaryota > Metazoa > Chordata > Actinopteri > Syngnathiformes > Syngnathidae > Urocampus > Urocampus carinirostris. Next base: position 17,588,584 of record NC_142363.1, on the reverse strand, counting down.
CTAAAACCACACATTTATTGAGCACGATAGAAAAATAAACATATCCATCCATTCTCTTTGCTTATCCGAGTTCAGTCGCGGGGGAAGCAGCCTTAAAAGGGAAGCGCAGACTTCCCTATCCCCAGGCACCTCCTCCAGCTCATCCGACGGGATCCCGAGGCGTTCCCAGGCCAGCCCAGTGACATATAAATGTATAAAAGTATATATTGGATAGAATGTAGTACAAAAAGCACCTTTAGACCATCATTTTCCTTAAAATGATATTGATATGTTTTGTATTACAATTGTATGAAGTTTAAACTATTGTACTGATCTGTGACATGATTGCTTTAAAAGGAGAGTACGTGTAGTCTAAATACTCAAATTAATTGCTTTATATGAGCAAATTTTATTGCTTTTAATATTCAGACGATGATGAATGTGAAAGCTTTGCACAGCTTTGCGAAAGAGAGCAAACACATCAGTGTGCAGAGATGGCAGATGAACCGAAAGCAACTGCCGAAGCCGCCGTATCTTACGCGGCAAGGTCATTTAAAGTTTCGTTTAACTGTGGTGGATCTTCTACATCTCGCTTACGGTTGTTTGGGTAAGGTACAGTGAAAACTTACTTTACTTTTAGGTTGTAGAGGAAAAGTTGAAGTAATCACATAAGTGAATTTCCTAAACAATATGTATTTTTCTCAAGAACTCGTGCATTGAGTACTTACAAATGAGGAGAAGTTCTGTCTCGACAAGTGCAGAAGGGCGAAAGCGCATGGTCATAGTGTGGCTGGGACGTCTTCCTGCTCATTTTATCTGCTGTTCTCGGAACGGGCTGTAGAGTCATCTCATCTCATCTCATTAGCTACACCACTTATCCTCAGTAGGGTCACGGGGGTGCTGGAGCCCATCCCAGCAATCATCGGGCCGTGGGCAGGGGACACCCTGAACTGGTTGCCAGCCAATCGCAGGGCACACGGGGACAGACAACTCACTCGCTCATTCGCACCTAGGGACAATTTGGACCAGCCAATTCACCTGAAATGCATGTTTTTGGAATGTGGGAGGAAACCGGATTGGCCGGAGGAAACCCACGCAAGCACCGGGAGAACATACAAACTCCGCACAGGAAGTCTGGAGCTGGATTTGAAACCACGCAGGAGGTTCCCAAGACATGAACTGTGCCGCATATGCGCTATCCACTGCGCTGCCGTGCTGCCCCTGTAGAGTCATTATTAACATTATTTTAAACCTTTTATTGCTCATAAACCCTAACATATACATCCATTTTAACCTCATCCAGCATTATTACAGACTCTTTTTAAATTGGGAATTAAATATAAAATCCGACACTAGAAATAACAACCCTTTATTGAAAAAGTGGCTATGGACTGTTTGGGAAAATTATACAGTAGTATGTATTTGCTGAATATACCCGAAAAAGTCTCACTGTATAGTACTGTCTCAGAAAATTATAATATTGTGATATAGTTTTTTGTTTTTTGTAACAATATTTAAAAAAAATGTCATGCATTCCGGATTAATAACAAATCTCCTCAAATCTGCTTTACTAGTTAATGTTGCCAACTAGTATCATTTGTCATCATACTCAAATATTTTAAGATCGAATATTTGAGATTATAATCAGCAATATTAATACAATAAAATACTTTCTGGACTTTATGACATTTTTGTTTTCTATGAAAACTATATAATTAAAAAAAAGATAACAAAAAAACGTTTTCTGAGGGGGATGAAGTTCTTCTCTAAATAGATTGACGCAACTTGGAGTCATTCTGCAAAAAAAAAACAAAAAAAAAAGACCACTTTTCTGACAGCATAACTCCCAAAAGTCTTAACACTTTTTAGTTAATGCTTTAAAACTTGTTTATATAGTTCAACCAACTTTAAACCATATGATCTTGCTAAATTTAGCTTTAACTTTTCGTTATATCTTCAGTCAGAGGTGTTCATTTCTTCTTATTGGGTGTGGAGAGAGAAAAGTCGTCTCACTGCCTGGTGGATGAAGTTGCTAGTGAGCACTATCATAAGGACATTGGTCACTTTAGAGTTGGTAGTCATGAGTGTTGAGCTAGCAAATACCTAGAAATCCGATGCATAGCATGGTTTAAATATAATTAAAGTACAATTAAAACAAAATAATACAAATTATTAAAATAAATTTAATTATGGCAAGGCATGGGCTAACCCTTTACCCTAACCCCTACTGAAGTGTAAATCAAATCTCAACTAAAAAAAAAACATGTTTTACCGTATTAACAGGGTCTAATCACAATAAGATCATAAAGTCCTAATTAACTAATCCATTATTGGTCTTAACAATGATAATAAAAATGGTGAAAAGGACCCCAAAAAGGTAATAAATACAACTATGTACACAAACCAACAGTTCTTATCACTAGTTCCAGATCAATATGCGCCAGTTTCACAACAGTACAATGGAGAATGTTCAGTCACAGGCAGACCTTGGCGAGGAAACCGCTGTAAAGCAAAAGGCTTCTGATGAATTTCGCATAAATCGACTTCCAACCTCACAGAATTTCCAACAAGGTAGTGATCATTTAGAAATTTGATGCGCTGCACTTAACATTGAAGTGTACTTTGTAAAATAGCCTCCCTGTTTGGTGTCTTAGTTATTTTATATTATAGCGATTTTTTATTTTAAATAACTAATTTCTGGATTACCAAAGTGTATTTCTAACAGGAGGTAGATCTTGGATTCCACACAACAAGGTGACTCTTCCGCTTCTGGTCGTGCTCAATGCTGTTTTGCTAATAGCTGCAGTTGTCCTCGCCATTTTCTGTGAGTAAAACACCACTTTATAAAAATTGTAGTACTGCTCGTAGAAGTCTTGCCCCAAAGACAGATGTATTTGCTTATTTTAAAGATCAAATTCTATCTATCTATCTATCTATCTATCTATCTATCTATCTATCTATCTATCTATCTATCTATCTATCTATCTATCTATCTATCTATCTATCTATCTATCTATCTATCTATCTATCTATCTATCTATCTATCTATCTATCTATCTATCTATCTATCTATCTATCTATCTATCTATCTATCTATCTATCTATCTATCTATCTATCTATCTATCTATCTATCTATCTATCTATCTATCTATCTATCTATCTATCTATCTATCTATCCATCTATCTATCTATCTATCTATCTATCTATCTATCTATCTATCTATCTATCTATCTATCTATCTATCTATCTATCTATCTATCTATCTATCTATCTATCTATCTATCTATCTATCTATCTAAACAGTATGTGTATGTGGGACCTTTTTATATTACAAATTTAAACAAACAATGTGTTGAAAATGTACTGAAATAGTAAGTATTATTTGTCTTGTTGTACCATATTTTTGACATGTTTTTTTTTTTATAAATTACAGAACTGAACTATAATAAGAATCACCTATTGTATTTATTTTACTTTAAAAAAACGTGTCTTGGATTTTAAAATAGTGTTCTAATTGTTTTCTTACATTTTTATATATTTTTTTGTAAAATACAAAAGCAGTTGCATATAGTCCTGAATATGTTCATCCTAGTAGAAAAGAATATAAATCAAACCAGGGGAATTACACTTCTCAGCCTCCTTGTTAAGGTGTATTAGTGGGTACTGGAGTGTAGGGTACGTCAGGAAGTCGAATCTCTGTCGTCCTGGCCGTGGAACAGTGGACCAGCTCTACACACAAGGTCCTCGAGGTTGCATGGGAGTTTGCCTATCCGATCAACATGTGTTTTGGGGACTTGGAGAAGGCATTCGACTGTGTTTCTCAGAGAGCCCTGTGGGGGGTACTCCTGGAGGTCAGGGTACCGCACATTCTTATCCGGGCTGTGCCGCCCCTGTATGCCCGTTGCAAGAGTTAGACCCACAATGCCAGCTGTAAGTCAGATCTGTTTCTCATGGGAGTTAAACTGTGCTTGGGCTGCCCTTTGTCACTGAATCTATTCATAACCTTTATGGACAAAAATTCCACTGCGCGACCATGGCCGGACAGGTTTCTGGTTTGGGAGCCTCAGCATTGCATCTTTGCTTTTTGCAGATGATGCGGTGCTGTTGGCTTCCTCAAGACATGATAGTCAGCTCTCACTAGAGCGGTTCGCAGCAGAGTGTGAAGCAGCTGGGACAAAGATCAGCCCCTACAAGTCCAAGATCATGTTTCTACGCCGGAAAAGGGTGGCACACTCTTTCCGGGTTGGAGAAAAGATCCTGCTCCAAGTGGAGGAGTTCAAGTACCTCGGGGTCTTGTTCATGAGTGAGGGAAAGATGGAACAAGAAATCGACTAACGGATCAGTGCAGTGTCCGTCACGGTGAAGAAGGAGCAGAGCCAAGAGGCAAAGCTCTCGATTTACTGGTCGATCTACGTTCCTACCCTCACCTTTGGTCATGAAGTGTGGGTCATGACCCAAAAAACGATATCCCGGATACAAGCGGCGGAAATGAGTTTCCTCCGTAGGACAGCTGGGCTCTCCCTTAGAAGCTTGGTCATCCAGAGGGACTCAGTGCAGAGCCGCTGCTCCCTGAAAGGAGCCAGTTGAGGTGGCTTGGGCATCTGATAAGGATGCCTCCTGGACGCCTCCCTAAGGAGGTGTTCTGGGCATGTCCCACTGGAAGGAGGCCATGGGAACGAACCAGGACACGCTGGAGAGACTATGTCTCTAGGCCGGCCTGGGAACACCTAGGGATCCCGTCAGATGAGCTGGATAAGTTGGCTGGGAGTAGGGAGGTCTTGGCTTCCCTGCTGAGGCTGCAGTCCCAGCAACCCGACCCCAGATAAGCAGAAGCGAAAATGGATGGATGGATAGATGGATGGAAATAAAACCTAAACTAGTGAAATCATCTGTCATTGCTTTTTTTAGGTGTTTTTTTGTTTTACTATAAAAACTAACATCTCAAAGTTTGGATGTTTTTTTGTTGGAGTAGAAGAAACCGAAAGTAACTTTAAAATTTTAACCCTATTCTTTTGAGGAACATGACTGACGTTCAAAAATTTGCATTCAGCGATTTTATCAAGTGCGTTTTTTGGCAACACAGGTGCCAACGCCAATGAAGACCAGCTCCTGACGTCTCATTCAGCTTTGGCGTCCCTCATTATTGAGCGTAACTATCTACGCAACCATAGCAGCATCCTCCAAGGCCAGAAGGATGCGGAAGCCGCACTACTCAAGGAGAGAACAAGCCAGGTTCAACTGAAGTTGCAACTCAAGCAGGAGATGAGACTGGGTGATGCTCTACAGAGCCACCTGAAAGTACTTCAAGCAGAAAAGGCCCAGTTGGAAGCTACAAAAGTTATTTTTGGTAAATCTGAGAGGGTGCATCCTTCTTGGAATAGTTTCAATAATCATTCAATTTTAACCGTTGTTCCAACAGATCAAAACTGTGGTCGATGTCCTTCTGGATGGACCCTTCTAAAATCAACTTGCTATTTTTTTTCCTCTCCTGAGCCCCACGGCAAAAAGAATTGGTCCGACAGCAGGGCGGATTGCATCGGTCAAGGCGCAGACCTTCTAGTGATCGACAAATTGGAAGAGCAGGTCAAGAGACAAGATATCATTTTTTCACATTCCAATAAAATCACCAACAGATTTTCAAAAAGATAAACACTTTGGGGGCACAGTAATCCCTCGCTATAACACGGTTTACTTTCCACAGTATTGTTACTTCACGGATTTGCATTGTGCATTGTTCTGCATTCTGATTGGCTAAACAGTCTTCCCACTTATTATTTGACGGTATGGGCAAACAATTAAAAAACATCCACGTTTGAACAGTTTGTTAAACAAATGCTTCTGCCTGGAAAATGGCTTTGTTCTTTTGTGTCAGTGTATGATAGTCTTTAATTGTAAAAAAATTAAGGTCTCTACTAATTCCTCTACTGTATCTCTCTTCCTCCTTTTCACTATCTCTCTTACATTATCTTTTTAAATTTATTTTTCTGTATTTTTCTTTCTCTTTCATCCTCTCTTTTTCTCTCTTGCTCTCTCTCTCTCTCTCTCTCTCTCTCTCTCTCTCTCTCTCTCTGTCCCTCTCTCTCTGTCTCTCTTTCTCTCTCTCATCCACTCTGTGTCTTTTTCTTTCTCTCTTTTTCTCTTTCTCTTTATATATTTATATCTTTCTCTCCCTTTTTCTTTCTTTCTATCTCTCCCACTTTCTCTTTCTTTCTATTTCTCCTTTTCTTTCTACCCCTTTTTTCTTTCTTTCTCTCTTTCTTTCTTTCTCCTTCTTTCTTTCTTTCTTTCTTTCTTTCTTTCTTTCTTTCTCCTTCCTTCTTCCTCCCTCCTGCCCTTCCTTCCTTCCTTCCTTGCTTCCTTCTGTCCATCCTTCCTTTCTTCCATCCTTTATTCTTTTTCTTTCTTTTTTCTTTCTCTCTTTTTCTCTTTCTCTTTACATATTTATATCTTTCTCTACCTCTTTCTTTCATTCTCTCTCTCTCACTTTCTCTTTCTTTCTATTTACCCTTTTCTTTTTGCCCCTCGTTTTCTTTCTTTCTTTCTGTCTGTCTGTCTGTCTTTCTTTTTCCTTCCTTCCTTCTTCCTCCCTCCTGTCCTTCCTTCCTTCCTTCCTTCCTTCCTTCATTGCTTCCTTCTGTCCATCTGTCCGTCCTTCCTTTCTTCCATCCTTTATTCTTTTTCTTTGTTTCTTTGTTTCTTTGTTTCTTTGTTTCTTTGTTTCTTTGTTTCTTTGTTTCTTTGTTTCTTTCTTTCTTTGTTTCTTTGTTTCTTTCTTTCTTTCTTTCTTTCTTTCTTTCTTTCTTTCTTTCTTTCTTTCTTTCTTCCAATAATAAACCTGGTAATAATAATAATAATAATAATTTCCTTTGTATTGTCATTCTTTGTAACAATGTACACAGAACGAAATGTCGATACACCTGACCCGTTGTAACACAGTATCAACATAGTAAGTAGTACAATATGATTTGTTATTTTAAAAATGCATTTCAAGCTAGGTACCCTTTACGCTAGTAAGTAGCAAACAGTACCTCTCAGCTTGTAAAGGGTTGGAAACCCTAGATCTATAGAGACCAGCCAAGTAGGACCAACATTTTTTTCAAGAAAAGTTTTGGAGTGACTTCATTTCCAAATACCTCTCTCCCAGATACTTATAAGTGAGAACATCCCAAAAGCAAGCTCCAGCTCAGCTTTATGGTGGCAGAATGGCTTTTGGATGGGTCTTCGAGATGCTAAGTCACGGGGAACATGGACATGGATAAACAACACCACTGCGAACGTAACCGGGTCTGCACCTTGCTGAATTCAACTTTCAATTTCTTTTACAAGATTGTAATTTTTATTGTTAATTAACTCGATTTTCTCAAGGTACTGGAGGAATAATCAGCCCAGCACCACTGGACCTCAGACAGGAGACTGTGCAGCTTTTTATTTCTTCACCGACAGCAGAAAAACATGGTACAATGGAAACTGTCAGGACCACCGTTACAACTGGATATGCGAAATGGCGGCAAAGCTATCGGAGTAGCATGAAGTGAATTTATTTACTATTTGCGATCATGCAAAACGTACAATAAACAAAGTGTCAAAAATACTCGAGTGTCATCTTTTGATCCATTTGAAATTATTATTATTGTTTTTCTTCCTTATCTTGTCCTCTAAAGTTTCAAAGGAAAGGTATAACCCAAACGAGCTGACACATGGTAGGCATTTTCGGGGGGGGGGCAAGCGTTCGATAAAAAACTTTAACCTAGCGTCTGTCGGTGCACCACACTGGTAGGCAGGATTGTTTGACACGATCCAAAAATCAAGCTTTGCTTCAAATAGTCTATTTATAAAATTGTTGAGACAATATAATAAAATTGAAAACCAAGAAAAAATACTCATCTTCTAAAATATATATCATTTTGTTCATATTGACTTCGCTCTGAAAATGCTGGTTTACTAGTGATCGCAAGAGCCAAGAAGAGATCCGCAGGTTCGAGAGCGTTCTCCATGCGGGCCCCGGTCCTGTGGAATGCTTTTCCCTCCGAGATTCGATCTGCAACCTCAGTCGAACTGTCCAGGCCTAAAACACACTTATATTCCATAGCATGTGAATAATCTATATTTTAAAGTGGTCGGCGGCGCCCTCTGTTGGCTGCGGCTGCATCGGCTCGCTACAACGGGTCAGGTGCAATCGACATTTCGTTCTGTGTACATTGTTACACAGAATGACAATACAAGGAAATTATTATTATTATTATTATTATTATGTTGACAATATCTCTTTATTATTTGTTATTGCAACATCCATTGCACCCTGGTCATTCTGGAAGGGGGATTACCTCATGTACGGTCCCTGTTCAAGGTTTCTTCATGTTGAGGTTTTTGAGTTTTTCCTTGCCCTCGTATAGGTTTTAGATCAGGGGATGGTGTCATAATAGTCTGTAATGATAGTTGGCAATAGTTTTTGATCCGTGCATCCCTTTGAGACTCTTTGTGATCAAGGGCTATACAAATAAACATGACTTGAAACATGACTTGACATACAAGGTTGTTATTTTTAACATTATTTATTTTTTCTTTTTTTCTCATTTCTAATGGGATTTTTATTCTACTTTAAACTGTAAACACACCGCAAAGGTCCAGTTGAAAAGCTGAGGGGGCTCAAATTAAAAAAAAAAACAGTCCAAAAATAAAATTATAATCCAGCAAAATCCATTGCACATAGATCTAGCTCAAATTAAAAACAAAGATGATCCAAATGTTATGATAAAATCATAAAAAATGGAGAGTGTTATTTGACCACTAGATGTCGCTCTATTGTTTCTTGCAACCATAACTGAGTGTCAAGTCATTTTTATTTGTATAGCCCTTAATCACAAAGCGTCTCAAAGGGCTGCACAGGTTATTCCACAGACTATTATTACACCATCCCCTGATCTAAAACCTACACAAGGGCAAGGGAAGACTCAAAAATCTCAACATGAGGAAAATAAAGAAACCTTGAGAAGGGACCGCACATGTGGTAATCCCCCTTTCAGGATGACCAGGCTGCAACGGATGTTGCAATTACAAATAGTACAGAGATATTGTCAACAAAAATATAGGCTATTCATATGCTATAGAATATAAGTGTGTTTTAAGCCTAGATTTAAACAGTTCCACTGAGGTTGCAGATCGGATCTCAGGGGGAAGAGCATTCCACAGCACCGGTCCCCGGATGGAGAACGCTCTCGAACCTGCGGAACACTTGTTGGCTCTTGGGATCACCAGTAGACCAGCATTTTCAGAACGAAGGCTTCGGACCGGAACATAGGGGGAAATCAAATCTGAAAGATATGAGGGAGCAAGTCCATGTATGATTTTGCATAATACCAAGAGAACCTTGCAAGAAAGCACAGGAATGAATAGAAACTACAAAGACTCAAAGTGACCAGACCGCACTAATTTAATTTTCATTTCTTTGCCCAGCCTTTCGCAAGTTTTTTTTTTTTTACGCGTAGCAGCAACATGTCCGACAATTATGTCAGGTGAAGTTCGTCGAATAAACACAAATTTCTCGACCTATGAGTATTTCAAGACATGCACGTTTGCATCATGGTTAACGTATTTTTGCTTTTTATTCAAATTTAATGAAGGTTTTTTTGATCAACTTAAGGCGTTAAAGAATAGACACTGTACCTCAAAACTGCTCTAATTACAGAATTGTTCGGGTTTAAACCTGAATAAACTCAAAGAGATAAGCATTTTTGAGTTACAGATTTAAATCTTTAACTTTGACAACACTATTTTTAAGCAATGTTTTAACCACTTGGGGCTGCATACAATTCTTTAATTAGTCAAGTGATGTTTATGTCACGGGGGTGGGACCGGACCAGAACGGAGGCAGGAGGTAGGAAGGGAGAACTCAATTGCGTTGACAATCATAACTTTTATTTAAAATAAAAGTCGTCCAAAACTCCGGGACAAAACAGAACAAAAACATTCTTACACTCAGAATGGGCAAGTACAGGATTCCTCCGACTCAGGCGAAAACAGACAGGCAGACAGGACGGAAAATGTGTAATGAGCCCGCAATACCCACAACCCAACATTAAGTAGCAGCCACGCAATTAGCTGATCTGCTTCAGCTGGTGCCCAGGGGGCGGGGCAGACCGGTCGCCACGGCGACCATGACAGTTTATTTGTATAGCCCTTTAATCACAAGAGGTATCAAAGGGCTGCACAGACCACAGAATATTACAGACCACAGACTATTATGACACCCTCCCCTGATCTAAAACCTACACAAGGGCAAGGAGAAACCTTAAGACGGGACTGCATATGAGGTAATCCCCCTTTCAGTATGACCAGGCTGAAATGGACGTTGTAATACACAGACATTGTCAACATGAAACATAGGTCATTCATTAGCTATGGAATATACCGGTAAGTGTGTTTTAAGCCAGGATTTGAATAGTTTCACCGAGGTTGCAGATCGAATCACAGAGGGCGGAGCATTCCACAACATCGGGGTCCGGATGGAGAACGCTCTCGAACCTGCAGATCTCTTCTGGGCTCTTGGGATCACTATCAGACCAACATTTTCCGAACGAAGGCTTTGAGCATAAACATAGGGGGAAATTAAATCTGGAAGATATGACGGCGCAAGTCCATGCATGATTTTGTATAATACCAAGAGAACCTTAAAATCACATCTTAAGCTGGCAGGGAGCCAATGCAGATTAGCTAAAATCAGGGTAATGTGATCAAACTTTCTTGGCTTAGTTAAAAGCCTGGCTGCAGCGTTTCATATCAGAGACCGAAGAGTAGTACACTACAGGTTATCCATCCATCCATCATCTGCACCACTTATCCTCAGTACGGTCGCGGGGTGCTGGAGCCCATCCCAGCTGTTCTCGGGCAGTCGGCCAGGGACAGCCTGAACTGGATGCCAGCCAGTTGCAGTGCACACAGAGACAGACAACTCAATGTTCATTCACACCTAGGGACAATTTCAACCGGCCAATTAACCTGAAATGCATGTTTTGGGAATGTGGGAGGAAACAGGATCACCTGGAAGGAAACCCACGCAAGCACAGGGAGAATATGCAAACTCCACACAGGAAGGTTTGATCACATGACTTCAGAACTGTGCTGCAGACGCACTGAGCACATAGTCACCATCAGTGTTCCCTCTAAGCAGCGCGCGTGCGCAATTACGCACTGCTCGCACATTCTCAGCGCACAAGAAAATCTAGCCAGCGCACAAAAATGAGGGCTCAACATTACTAATTAAGAAGCGACTCAAGTCAAAGTTACAGTGTATGAAGGTAAAAATACACGGGTTCCCCTGACGTTGTGTCCTAAATGCGGTATCTTGAAGTCGAGTCGAAGGAGAACGAAAATGAGTAAAGTTAGTAGAGTTTGTCGGGGAACCAGCTTCTTCGGCTCGGCTCATTAAAGGAACCGGCTCTTTTGGGTCCTAAACGGCTCTTCGGGTTGTTTTGCTTCTCTAATACCAACATGACCAAATATTATGTAAAATTATGCACAAAATGACTTAAAGGAAAGGAGGAATAGAACAAAAAAGAAAAAAAAAATACCAAAATGAAAAAGTAGTGAAAAGCTGAGAAAAAAAGAAACAAAAGGAAGAGAAAAAAGAAGGAAACATTTAGAAAAAAAGCTAGAAAAAAAGAAAAGAAAGAAATGTAGGAAAAAAGTAAATAGAGAACAAAAAGAAAAAGTAACAGCTCGGAAAAAATAAACACAATGAGATTTTTTTTGAAGGACGTTAAAAAAAAGTAGGAAAAAAAACACAGAAAAAAGAAGAAAAAGTTTGTGTTGCATTCAAATAATTTCCAATTATATAAAGTGAATCGTGTTGCCAACAGTGTACTTCCACTAAAAAATGTGATTAAGTACAGTTCTGTATCTTACACCGACTAAATAAGCCCCCAAAAATGTTAATATTATGCGACAAAATATATCAGGAAATAAAAAGTAATGGATATCTTTGAAAGAATTGTAAGAACAAATGACGTTTGTAGGCCGTACAACCTTTGCAGTAGTACATGAGTCAATTCATTCAAAAGAGAAAAATAATTTTGCATTGCCGGAAACTCAGCAAAATGTAACTTGATGTCAAGTTTTGGATATGTTTGATAATTAATTATCTTGCCACACTTGGGATTATGTTTGCTCACTGTTGTTTCAAGCGCTGCTCACCGACTTTGTGTGAACGCTCAGACCTGTGGAAAAATACAGGGAACATTGGTCACCATGCTGCCCACATTACAGGTTAGTGGTTATGAACTGAACTTTCTCAAAGGAATGTGTCTGTCGCTTTGATAAAAAAAAATATATTATTTTCGTCATTTTACCACCTACATTTTTTTGGACTGGACTTTTTCAAGGATTTAATAAACCAAACAAGCTGAATTAAAGCCCACACCTCTTAATAATTATACTGCATTTGTTTATGATGTCAATCAATTCTTAACAACACAAATTCCTGTCATGTAAGTTTTTCTTTTCCAGTCAGAAGTCGCTTTGTCCGCATCTCCCCGTGTCAATATTTACCAAACGAACCATTTCTGTTTGCAACGTTGAACACATCGGGCAATGTCCTAAAAAATAAATCGTCCTCTCTCGTGAGCACAATCAACATGGAAGAAGGCGTTTATAACAAACTGGTACACCAAGAAGACCTGAATGTGGACGAGCCGTCGCTCCGCTCGAATAGGGGAAAACCACATGGTATGCTTATCTAATGACACATCTCCATTCCATTTTTGTTACGGTGATTTGATGAACACTTGACTTGCAATCATTTTGCTTTTCTTTGTTGCATGGTGGAGTGTCCTTTTCAATGGTGAGACCTGGATCCAACTGGACCACTCAGAGAGTTCTTGAAATCACGCTGGCTGTGCTTGCTGCTGTCCTGCTAGCAGTTGATATAGGCCTGGGAGTCTATTGTAAGTCCCCATTAACCTGTTATGTTCACAATAAAGGGAGGGTTAAGTAAAAACAGCAGTTAAATGAAAGCGAATGAGGCATTCACGATCGGCCGGTGTAGCCCACTTAACGCTTTAATTATCAGCATACGCTGAGAGAGAGAGAGAGAGAGATAAAGAGTTGTTTTACTACTGAACTGCTCAGTCTGGTCTCTCTTCAATTATGTTTATGTAGCGTCTAGATTTGTTCCAATGCATGGTCCCCAAAATCAGGAGAAATATAGAATTTGCTAATGGTAAGTTTTGTAATTTCATAAAAAAATTGTTTATTATTACTGTTTTATGGCAGCACGGCGGCGCAGTGGTTAGCGCTTGTGCGGCACAGTTAATGTCATGGGAACCTGTCGTGGGTTCAAATCTAGCTCCAGACGTCCTGTGCGGAGTTTGTATGTTCTCCCCGTGCTTGCGTGGGTTTCCTCCGGGCACTCCGGTTTCCTCCCACGTTCCAAAAACATGCATTTCAGGTGAATTGGCTGGTCCAAATTGTCCCTATGTGTGAATGAGCGAATGAGTTGTCTGTCCCTATGTGCCCTGCGATTGGCTGGCAACCAGTTCAGGGTGTCCCCTGTCCCCTGCCCACTGCCCGGAGATGGTGGGGATGGGCTCCAGCCCCCCCGCGACCCTAATGAGGATAAGCGGTACGGCTGATGAGATGAGATGAGATTACTGTTTTATTTATTTATACATTGGCAACACTCAAAGCCGTTTCTAAAATACCTCCATGTGTTGTAGGGTTTACGTGAACTTTTTTTCAAACGTAGTGAAGCAAATAAGTTGAAGATATAAGAACTAAGATAAGATATAAGAAAATATTTCAAGTTTCTGACGCATTCCAACCATTTTGCAGCAGAGATCTTCCTTATTGTCAGCCTGGGTACAGTATTTACTTTTGTTAAAAAGATGATATAGTAGAACCTCAAAATGAAGAGAGAAGACATTAATGGATTTTGAACTTGCAAGGACAGGGAGAGAAGCCTTCAGATAAAGAAATATAGAGTTTTAGAGTACCATGTATTGGACCTTTCTTTTTATTACATATCCTGGGTTAAAAAAAAGCGACATGATGTAATAGTCGAAACATTGAACAACTGTGCGCAGTAACGGTCAAAACAACAAACCGGTATCCTATGAAATCTCCTTTGAAGGTGTCCAATGTTAACATAGAACCAATTTATCAATAGGAATTAGTGAATGCCAAATACAAGGCCTTATTTCAAGGCAGGTATACCCAAAGGGTGGAGTCCAATTGTGTGCACCTTCCCATTTGCTGCTAATGATTTTATTCCAAAGTGGACTAATATTGAAAATTTTATTTCAGAATGGATAAGGAAAATTTTAAGATTTGGTGGGAAAACAATTGTAGAAGCATTTAAAAGTGCCTTTTAAGTGATTAAGTTGTTCTTAGACAATGTTTTTGGACTTGTAATATTGATTGATTCCTCCAGAAAGTACTCTGTTTTTTAAGATGACCAGGAAATGTATTGAACTAGCCTTTGTATTTAAACTAAGCATACCACCCAGGGGAGTAAAATAACAATTCTATCTTTTTTTTTTTTCAGTTTTCATAGAAAATGCATATTTCAGAGTGTGCTATAAACAAGGGTATAAACTACGTAAGATTCATTGTATTTGGTAGGTCTGTTATTTTACGTTTTTTCATATGTGGTATCAGTACTCTTCAGGTGTTTAAAAGTATACAAGCAATCTGGTAAGCTGCTAATCCTTAACCATCTCAAAACGTTAAAAAAAGATTTAAAAATGCCTCAGCTAGAGCTGTTCAGGTAGTAATGTGTTTTTAAAAACACTAACATGTTGGCCTGGAGAGGTATGGGTGGCAGCAGGCTGTACTTGGCCAAGACACACCAAAGGAAATGGTGCCCCTACAACCCTCGTGGTTAAGGGATCCAACCAACCAACCAACCAACATGTTAATTCAGTTATACTTGATTAAGTCATGAAAAAGATCGAAATGGACTTTGCGTCATTAGATTGAAAACATCAGGAACTGTAAATTAAAAAAAAAAAACAATGGATAAATCGGTGTACTGTTCATGTAGTTTTAGGTGTAAAGAAGAAGAAAAGGCAACATACAGATTATCCTTGACGTTAAGAAAAACATTCAGATGCCAGTGCTTCTTCTATGATTCTGAAATTCTGACTGCATGTCTGGTCTTTAAAAGAGAGTCAGAACAGAATAAAATTGGGTGGTTTGTTTGGAAAACGCATGGTTTTCGAATCCACCATAAGAACTAATTTCAACAGAAAAGGCATCGCCACTCCCTCAAAGGGGAACTATGACAGTATTTATTTATGTTTATTGTTAATGGGGATTAAAATCACAAGATTGTGTCCATTAAAAAAAAACGGGTAAGCACAGATACCCACACTTGTCAGTTCTTGCTTATCCCCCAGTTTTAAAAATATATATTTATATATTTGTTTTTTGGTAGAATAATAAGCACAGTTTGTCTGCCAGAGGAGCAGAAAAAATACTTTTCACAGTTTATTGATACAATTCATTGTGACTGTATTTTGCTTTTGACTACACCTTCCTATGGCGATAGACAACAACCTCACTGACGAGTCTCAGGCAGTTTTGAGCGTCAGTCGCGAGGTAGCTGTACTCAACGTCGCCTTCGACGACGCCTCTAAAAGACGAGCCGAGACCGAAACACGTTTGGCGCTAGAGAAAAAACAGCATCAAGTCATCAGTTGGCAGGTGGAATATCAAACAAAGAGGAAGATTGAGTTCAGAAACCAAGCAGACAAAATCCAAGAGGACATCAGTGTCTTAAAATCACACATACCAATGATAAGTATGATTTTAATATTGTTAAAAAGCCTTATCATTCCCGCATCATGTATGTAACTGATGTTTTCTGCAGAAGAGGGTTGCAGACATTGTTTACCAGGATGGAATTTGATCAACTCAGCATGTTACTTCCTTAGCTTCGCCGAAACATACTCCAGAAGGTCATGGCAGGAGGCCAGGGAGTTTTGCACAAAGCGTAGCAGCGACCTGGCAGTGGTGGACAGCTCAGAGAAGCAGGTGAGACAATTCTACCCTGGCTTTTATTAAATCGGCATCACTTATTTTTTAGATTAACAGAAATCTTATGTTTATTGTTTAAATTCCACCACCCAACAGATGAGATTAAATCAGCTGATTAATCTTCATCAAGAGCCTGGGAGGTCCATGACTCAGAGCGGATTTTGGATTGGATTGAGAGATGTTGACAGCGAGGGAGTTTGGAAGTGGCTGGATGGAAATAGACTAAACGAAGGGTAATGTTAACATGATGAGTTGTTGTGAAGGCAGATAAAAAAAAAGATCTTCAAATATTGATGGGAAAAAATGGCTCTGGACTGAGGACATGAAGTCAAATTAGAAAACTGAAGAAAAAATATATATAAAAGGTGAAATAAATGAATATATATATTCAGTTATCTCTTGTTTATTGCTGTTAATGGGGACAAGAAACATGCGCAATATGTGAAAATCAGTGTATTTTTGACATGCACTCTGCCAGCCCCTGCAGCAAGAGTCAATTTGGGATAAGAGATCTAATGGCTGCTGTTCATTTGAGGCGTAAAGAATGTAAAAAAAAAAAGAGTTGTCATGTATGACATGAACTTGCTCTCTCAACCCTTAATCTCAGCAATATTTAATTGGGGATGATGGATCTGGACTACAATAATGCAGATATACAGTAACGGCAAAAAAAGAGCCGCCAGGCCAAATAAACGTACGCTCTGCCGGTCCCCGCTTGCAGAAGTATGTGATCAGGGATGATGGAGCGCGACTGCACAAGTGTAGTTCACTCTTTGGTGGACAGAATGGCAAAAAAGAGCCGCCTGGCCCGGTCCACTCTCATGGCAATATGTGATCAGAGGTAATGGATCATGGAATATTCTCCAACCTGCGATTAACTGAGGTCATCAAGTACAAAGCACAAGGTAGCGAGAGAGGACTGAAATAATTGTCTTCTCGAGTACATATATTGTCTTTGATTAGGCTCATTTTACATTTACATATATACATAACGTAGCAAAAACCATTGTCCATCTGAGTTGTCAGCAGTTAGCTCACTTTCACTCATTTTTGGCCTGCCCCTAAGAAAAATAATGTATGTATCTAAAGCAGTAAAAAACACAGTGTTAAAAACAGAAACCATTTTTATCTAACAGAAGATGGTCCGTATCTACTGGATGTGATTCTAAAGTATTTTGTAATCATCAGTACTTTATAGGTAAAAAGACATCCAGTACATAGCCTTTAGCAGTAGTGATTGTGTTAAAGAAAAACTATAGCAAAAACTAAACTTGCACATGTTTACCCAAATTTTATATACTTCTCTTATTTTTGTCATGATTACTCATTGCACTCACCTGTGCCTGCTCCTTTGGCGCCAGCTGCTCCTAGTTGCCTGTTTGATTCCCCTCCTATTCATTCCCAGTACTCCAGTCACTCTTTGTCAGTCCGTCAGCGAACCTCTGCATACGCAAGGCGAGCACTTTGACTCTGGCTCCCGTCAGTCCCGCTTTCATCTGTATACAACTCTTCTGTTCACGATTCCCCGTTTTTCGCCGGCTATCGACCCGTTTTGTCCTTTTGACCACGCTCTGATTTCCTGCTCCGGCGAACGACCTGTTTTTGACCACCGACCACGTTCTGATCATCCGCTCCGGCTTTCAACCTGTTTTTGCCCCTGACAATGCTCCGATCTTCCGTCACAGCAAATCACTTTCGCATTCCGATCACGTGAGCTGCTCGCTCTTCCTGGTCAGCGATCACTGGATCGCTGGCGTTCGTTTCCTCACACCAGACTTCCTTGAGATCCCAATAAACATTTGTGTGAAATGTTACGCGTTTGGGCCTACCATCTGTTCCGGTTCTGACAATTTTACCAGATGAATAATTTAATACAAATGCTATTTTTTATGTACTGGTTGATACATAATATTTTTTTTCTAACAAAAAAAGTATTAAAATACAATATTAAAAACTAAGATTTTTGTTTTTTGCAGTGAACCTGTGCAGTGTTCTGTGCTGTAGAAGTGACAGTGTGATTTAAATGCAATACTGTAGAGCAATGGCGCCGTAAAACGGTGGCCCATTTGGAATTAATGTACAAGCTAGAAGTACAATACTGCATGTTACGTTTAAAGCCGTTAACTTTAACAGCCACGAATTAAATGTGTTTCACTGTTATTTTATAACCTCTTGTTGCTGTAGAGTTCTTTCATAAAATAAATCTTAAAATGAACAATGCATTGAGGCTTTAACGTTTTAACAACATGGTTTTCCATTTGTTTACAGCTACTGGAATGACGCCGAGCCTAATAACGCAGGCGACGAAGACTGTGCAGCTACCTACCCCAGAAACAATCCCTTCAAGGGCTGGAACGATGCTCCGTGCACTTACAACCTCAAATGGATTTGTGAAATGTCAGCGACTTAATGACTTTTTCAGACATTTGAAAAGAACACGGACAGCCACAATTTGTTTTATATACAATGTGAGCTGCAAAGGTTTATTGCTTTATAAAACAACTAATAAAATAATTATCTTTACTACAAACACATTTCTTTACATATTTGTACAGTATTTTTACAGTTGCACTAAAAACATTTCAGGTACTCATATATTACTTACGTAGGTTTGTACAGAACCAAATATAAATGCTTTGTCGCAAGTTAAATTAGTTAAAAAAATACAGAAAATAACCGAACTATGGCCTCGGGGCCATTTGCGGCCTGCTGACCATATTTTAACATCCAGGAGAATCAAGGGAAAATAATACCTGCTTATAAAATATATGTTTTACATTCAAATTAGCTATTGACAAGTCACATTTTTTTGCTATAAATATTTCTTAGTATTATTTAACGCCTCCTAGTCATAAAAAAACACTTCATTCATTCAAAATAAAATATTGGTTTGAATAACAAGCCAATAAACACAAATTATGATACAAATGGGCTTTTTAAAAAAATACTCATAAGTCAAGAACTTTGAATTTGTTTTACATATGATGCTTACCTAGAGGGAGCTGACATGATTATCCGCTAGCCCAAAAACCTTGTGTAAGGCTGGGCCAAAAATTGAGAAAGAAATGGTCAGTTTGAGTTTCTATCATTTGTATTCTTTCTTTTGCTTTGTGGCGAACGTTTTTGGTTGCACTAACCAATAGAGCAACATCTACAGGGAGTGCAGAATTATTAGGCAAATGAGTATTTTGACCACATCATCCTCTTTATGCATGTTGTCTTACTCCAAGCTGTATAGGCTCGAAAGCCTACTACCAATTAAGCATATCAGGTGATGTGCATCTCTGTAATGAGAAGGGGTGTGGTCTAATGACATCAACACCCTATATCAGGTGTGCATAATTATTAGGCAACTTCCTTTCCTTTGGCAAAATGGGTCAGAAGAGGGACTTGACAGGCTCTGAAAAGTCAAAAATAGTGAGATATCTTGCAGAGGGATGCAGCACTCTTAAAATTGCCAAGCTTCTGAAGCGTGATCATCGAACAATCAAGCGTTACATTCAAAATAGTCAACAGGGTCGCAAGAAGCGTGTAGAAAAACCAAGGCGCAAAATAACTGCCCGTGAACTGAGAAAAGTCAAGCGTACAGCTGCCAAGATGCCACTTGCCACCAGTTTTGCCATATTTCAGAGCTGCAACATCACTGGAGTGCCCAAAAGCACAAGGTGTGCAATACTCAGAGAAATGGCCAAGGTAAGAAAGGCTGAAAAACGACCACCACTGAACAAGACACACAAGCTGAAACGTCAAGACTGGGCCAAGAAAAATCTCAAGACGGATTTTTCTAAGGTTTTATGGACTGATAAAATGAGAGTGAGTCTTGATGGGCCAGATGGATGGGCCCGTGGCTGGATCGGTAAAGGGCAGAGAGCTCCAGTCCGCCTCAGACGCCAGCAAGGTGGAGGTGGGGTACTGGTATGGGCTGGTATCATCAAAGATGAGCTTGTGGGGCCTTTTCGGGTTGAGGATGGACTCAAGCTCAACTCCCAGTCCTACTGCCAGTTTCTGGAAGACACCTTCTTCAAGCAGTGGTACAGGAAGAAGTCCGCATCCTTCAAGAAAAACATGATTTTCATGCAGGACAACGCTCCATCACACGCATCCAAGTACTCCACAGCGTGGCTGGCAAGAAAGGGTCTAAAAGAAGAAAAACTAATGACATGGCCTCCTTGTTCACCTGATCTGAACCCCATAGAGAACCTGTGGTCCCTCATCAAATGTGAGATTTACAAGGAGGGAAAACAGTACACCTCTCTGAACAGTGTCTGGGAGGCTGTGGTTGCTGCTGCACGCAATGTTGATCGTGAACAGATCAAAGCACTGACAGAATCCATGGATGGCAGGCTTTTGAGTGTCCTTGCAAAGAAAGGCGGCTATATTGGTCACTGATTTGTTTTTGTTTTGTTTTTGAATGTCAGAAATGTATATTTGTAAATGTTGAGCTGTTATATTGGTTTCCCTGATGAAAATAAATAATTGAAATGGGTATACATTTGTTTTTTGTTAAGTTGCCTAATAATTATGCACAGTAATAGTCACCTGCACACACAGATATCCTCCTAAAAAAGCTAAAACTAAAAAAGCCCCACTCCAACTTCCAAAATATTCAGCTTTGATATTAATGAGACTTTTGGGTTCATTAAGAACATGGTTGTTGTTCAATAATAAAATTAATCCTCAAAAATACAACTTGCCTAATAATTCTGCACTCCCTGTATTGGTCAACTATTAAACAGTGTCGCTTTAACTAACCTTACAAAAACCTCTTGGATTTTTAAAAAAGCACAGAATTCTAAGTGCTTCATAAAACCAGTCTAAAAAAATCAACATGGCTCTTAATATTGTCAGTGTATGTCCCCAGGTAAAAAAGTTAAAATATACAGTATTCAAATTGGAGCAAAAGTCTCATGAGTATTCACCAGTTATTGAATGTTGTGTCATATCCGCTTCACAGCATTATCTCCGGACAGAAGAGCAGTTTCAGTGACAGACTGCTGTCACTGTCGTGTACTACGGACAAACTGAAGAGATGTTTTCTTCCTCATGCCATGAGGCTCTTTAACTCCACCCGGCAGAGTAAAAGCCCACATTAAACCACACCACCTACATTGGATATTACCGAATCTTACTGCAATATGTATTCTGTGTAGCACTATTTAGTTACTCTATATAACACGCTACAGTGGGCATTTGCACGTCACACTGGGTATTTGTATATTGTATTCTTTTGGCTTTATTATTGTATTGTTCTCAGCTCAGGGATGCTGCTGGAAATGTGAATTTCCCTTAGGGGATGAATAAAGTATCTATCTATCTATCTATCTATATCACACAATAAATCAGTTGCAAAACATATGCCCAAGCATTTTAAGAAAACAAATTTGAAAAAAAATTTGTGCCCCATAGTCTAACCAACCCAAAGAGTTCATAGCACTGCAAAATGCTGACGAAGTTGCGCCAGGACCTTCTGAGTGTCAACATGCTCAGGGAAAGCGTCTTCAGACTTTTGTGCTGCCATGTAGCTGCTCTGAAGGTCTCCAATCTGAACATGCAAAGAAAAGATGAGTCAGTAATGCTTTCATTTCATAATTGGAATAAAGTTGGATATGTACGACCTTTTCAGAGAGAATGCACAGATTGTAGTGAGGCTCATACATGTGAGGTGACAGTGTGGCAGCTGTCTGCAGGAAGGCTTTAGACTGTGAGAGGACAAAAGAGATAGTCAGTGAACATCTAGATTCCTTTCAATCAAAAAGGTTTGTTGATATGTTATTTATATTATTTATTCCTAACTCACTCAATAATTTGCTGGCATGCTTATATTATGAACTACATTTAGTTATTGTTATTTGTTAAAATTGTTATACAGAACTTTATACTAAGTAGTTATCAGGGGTCTCAACTTTTTGAAGCCGACAGTTACTTTTGTTACCAATTAGCGCAAAGGGCTAACATTTATATTTGCATTTCTATAACATCTGATTACTATGTTATCAGGGGCATCACGGCTGCGCAGTGGTTAGCGCATGTGCGGCACAGTTCATGTCTTGGGAACCTCCTTCGTGGGTTCAAATCCAGCTCCAGACTTCCTGTGCGGAGTTTGTATGTTTTCCCCGTGCTTGCGTGGGTTTCCTCCGGGCACTCCGGTTTCCTCCCACATTCCAAAAACATGCATTTCAGGTGAATTGGCCGGTCCAAGCTGTCCTTAGGTGTGAAGGAGTTGTCTGTCCCCGTGGCTGGCAACCAGTTCAGGGTGTCCCCTGCCCCCTGCCTGATGATTGCTGGGATGGGCTCCAGCACCCCCGCGACCCTACTGAGGATAAGCGGTGTAGTTAATGAGATGAGACTATGTTATCACCAGGTTGGCATTATAAGAGGCTAAAATAGGTGTTATGAGTGCACTACAGGAAAGGGTCTAAATAAAGTGGAAGCTAGAGCTCTTGTTGGTGATAGGAATGAGTGGAGATGTGTTGTAAAAGGATAGTGGTATGTTTGGACGCATTCTAAGGGATGGACAGGGCACCTGTATGATGCAGCAGGGGTAAACCAGAGAAAGCTGTCGGGCCTTGCTGTTTAACAGAAGAGTGTGTTGTGTCACCCTGGCCTGAGTGACATTGCCGCTTTCTTATGTCCTGTTTCATCTGGAGGGATGAAATCATGACCAAATTGGGTGCCGAGGTGCTTAACTTGTTTGGGTGTTTGGGCATTTGGGTTGGCCATGGTCCAAAAATATTGTGTGTGAGCTGCCCTGTTTCCGCGGGCACCTCCTTGGAGACCCCTATTATACATTGTAATCTCCCCCTACTGCGAGCTTTGTACTTTGCTGCCTCAGTGCATTGCAGGTTAAAAAATATTCCACGATCCATTATCCCCAATTGCATATTGCTGCGAGCGGGAGCCAGCAGAGCGCTTTTTTTGGTTGGACTTGGTGTTTTTTTTTTGTCTACAAAAAAGGAACTGCAGTAGAATAGCCATGATCAGTTATCCAGAGTCATTATGGCTGCAAGCTGAGACCAGCAAAAGGCACTTTTGTCAAAATGAAATGCAGTTGTAGCCGTGATCGATTATCCCCGGTAGACTATTCCTGAGAACAGGAGCCGGCAGAGCACATTCTCTTTACGGTTTGGGCTGCTGAAGTGTGCCTTTGTGACCCACCCAAAAGGAACTACTCCATTTTGACCGCATTTAATTATCCCCACTCACCCATTGCTGAGAGCAGGGGCAGAGAAAACAAATTTGTGTGATGCATGGCATCTTTTTTTCGTTATTTACACCTGAAATGAATAGCATCTGTGCAGCTTCAATCTTTTATCCCCTGTAGATTATTGCTGCAAGTGGGGGCGGCAGATCACATGTTAAAATGGAGAGGAGAGGCTACTTTGCAGATTTTAGCAAATTGCTTGGGGGATGTGGTCCTCATTATGAGGAAATGTAGTGTTTTTCAATCATACTGAAAAAAACATTTTATCTTTTTTCACATGACAGCGACACTGTTTATCGAATATCATTCCAAATGATTGCACTGTTAACATTTGTCAGACCCCAATACTGGGTCCCGTATTACTAAATACGATAACAAAATAACTAAATACATTAAGGTTTACCTGTTCAACACGACCTTTGCGGAGCTCCAGCACTGCTAGGTTGTTGTATGCTTCAGCGTGGTCATTACTAAAAGCCAATGTCAGTTTAAAACACTGGTAGGCCAAAGTCAGGTCTCCAATACCCTGCAAAACATGACACCTCTGTGTTAATTGCATTGAACTATCTATTTTTCTCATTGATATCAACATTGTGAAACATACTATGCAACAAGATTAGACATAGGACTCCAGAGAAAACATTTAATAAATACGTTAAAGAGAAAAATGAAATGATAAATGAGAAAGATTGTCACGATAAATAAGCAAGTATATCTACAGATTGGTGCTTAGAGACTGGCCTAAGTTATAATAATAGTGCAATGACAAAAATAGTGCATCGTAACAGTAGCACAATGAAAAGAAAGTAGTGGAAATAACATTTGGCAGTGACAAAACAATTCCCACATAAGTCGCAAGATGTGGCAGGGGTGAGAAGAGTCTTTAATAATGTTGATGGTTCTGTTGCAGTATTGCAAGCCGGCAATGTCCTACAGACTGGCCAGATAGCAGCCAACCATCTTCTGGACTGTATTGATTACTCTATGTGTGGTTTTCCTGTACGCTACCGTGCTCCCAGTATAACACATGTGATGCCGTATGCCAGAATGATCTCAACTCTGGCTTTGTAGGCAGACACCACCAGTTTCTGTGACGTGTTGTAAGGACCCTCAGGAAGTGGAGTTGCTGATGGGCCTTCCCCACCACAACCCTGGTGTTGGTGGACCAGGAAAGGTCATTTGAGATGTGCAAGCCCAAGAGTTTGAAATACTGGACTCTCTCCACAGATTCTCCATTGATTATGAGTGGAGCTGGGTCTGTATATTGAGTACAACGTCCTTGGATTTCGTGGTGTTCAGTATTAGTTTATGTATGTATTTATTCATGTATTTATTTCAATAAAGTTTTTATAAAAGTCTTTATTAAATCTGGTCCACTCACCAGAGCAACTTGCCCAATGTTGTACCACACGTCGGCTTGCTCTTCGTCATTGCCCACCAGGGCCAGCGCTCTCTCGAAAGACGAAAGCGTCATATCGTACTGCTGAGCGTAGAAGCAGCACAGGCCCAGGTTGTTGTACAGTTGGCAATTATATACTCCCATCTGCAGTAGGCGCCTAGTAAAAATAGAAGCAGGTCATCATCACCAGCACAACATGATGCTGAGAGGTTTCATCCAACCTATAGAAGCGAAGGGCAATTTCAGGTTGATCTGAGTAGAAGTGATTGCTGCCTATACAAGCGATGGCCTCTACGTGCGTGTTGTCCTGCTTGAGGACTTCTTTGTAATACTCGGTGGCAGACGCCATGTTGTTCATTTCCTGTGAAAACACAAGTCGATTAAGACAGACAGATTCTGGGTGAGGAGTGGCGCGGCATACCTCGTGTACTCGAGCGATTCCCGTAAGGAGGGTGACCTCGCCTGGAAAGTGGTCCAAGCCATGTTTGAAGAGGTTGAGGGCGGTGATTGGTTGATCCATGCGCTGATACAACTGATACAGAACATCTGATTAGAATATGTGACTGGAAAACCTGTGGTTTAAATTCAACTAGAGTTTTCACAAGGCAAAACTTTATTCATTCAACCGAAAATTACAAATTTCTATCCCATTGCATGGGAAAAAAAATTTGGAAGCTTTCTTTGACCTGCCAAAATACAACAATTGAATATTTAATAACCATTTAAATCCATCTTGTAAATCACCAAATTCAGCATTTTGCTACTCGTGCAAAATAACATTTGGATATATAGCTTTAAATATTCAGTATACAATATAAAAACTTTAGTTTTAGTTTTTGGCCACAAGTGGCAGTAGCGATTCAAAATTCACCTTTATACTGTACATACAATATTTTTGTATCACTCGGCTGGAGTACTATAACATACCTAAGCTTTAAAGGGAGACTGTGTAATATTTAGTATTTAGTTGATTTGAATATTAAGCAAAAAATACATGTACCTTCATACTTATGTTAATTTTTATTAAATATATATATAATAGTTCGAGAAATTTATTTTTCTTTCACACAGTGGAATTCAAACTTAGATTGCCGCATTATTTGTCTTTTAGGATGCCGCCATGCTGTGGTCTGTGGCACTGACCCTCACTAAAAGGGAAAAGTGTGAAGCACATTGTAAAGCACTTTGGGAGGTCTTCATTGACTTGAAAAGCGCTATATAAATGTACACCATTTACATTTACTTGCACCAAGACAGTGCAATCTAGTGGTCAACTATTACACATAGGGGCTTTGAATTAATCTGTCTTACTGTAAACCAAGTCTATATTTTTAAAGAAATGTTTTCAAAGGGGCGGCACCGCGACTGAGTGGTCAGCGCATCCGCGGGACAGTTCTGAGGTCATTGGATCAAATCCAGCTAACAGCCTTCCTGTGTGTAGTTTGAATTTTCTCCCCGTGCTTGTGTGGGTTTCCCCCGGGCACTCCGCGTTCTTCCCACATCCCAAAAACTTGCATATCAGGTTAATTGGCCGGTCTAAATTATCCCTAGGTGTGAATGAGAGAGTTGTATGTCTTCATGTGCCCTACAAGTGGCTGGCAAACAGTTCAGGGTGTCCCCTGCGCACTGCCCGAAGTCGGCTGGGAAGGGCTCAAGCACCCTCGGGACCCTACTGAGGACAAGCGGCGGAGTTACTGGGTGGACGGATGAATGTTTTCATAGTTTAATATTAGGGTAAAGTGAGGATACCTCAATAATGAATTAATTTGAAAGAAAGTAAATTGTAATATTGTATATTAAATAATAATACCCTAGAGATTCAACATTCTAACTAAATGAATAAATAAAATGGTGGAGTCGCTAAATGTGCTAAAGAACATCATTTATGTTTTACCTTAGCAAGATAGAGGTAGGTATCCACAATCTCTTGTTGGGAGAGCGCTGATCGAAACTGTTTTTCTGCCTCTCGGTACAAACCAAGCCTGCAAAAATGAGAAAAAAATTCAATTTAGGACACTGCTGCCGTTCGTTCCTACTACAATTAGTATTTCTGGTCAAAAAAAGTTATTGTTAGTACAATCATACAAGAATACATACTCCAAGGAGAGCATTTGTTTTGAGATCACTTGCCTGTAGTAGCATTTTCCGAGCTGAACTTTCCACCACCAGTCTTTAAACTGAGCTTGCTCAGTCGCTTGAGCAGCCAAATCAAGCGCCTGGAAATTTAAAAAAATGTCATAAATAACATTATAAGTTGTTGTTTTTTTTTCCATTGGTCTACCGTTTAGAATTCCGCACTTACGGTTTTGACATCGTTTTCATGATGGAAGATGTACTCAAAAAGAGTCTGAGAGGAGGAAATAAAGATGAGTAAAGTAATGAAAACCCCAGAAAACAAGTCTCTCAGATAAACGCCCTTACCCTAGACAGATTGGGCTTTTGTGAATACTTTGACATATTCATCCTTGACAGGTTTATAAACGGTCCATCAGGATTGGTTAACATTGAAGCCTGAATAAAGCAGTCGAAAACAAACATCACAATTTGAAATCCATATAACGCAAATGTTTTTCAGGTTAACCTACTGTTCCCAGACGAACGAATCGACCCGAGGCGCTGGTGACGGGCCGGGCTGTACTTGCAGTGCGCGGCGTCCTAATGGCCTGTTCCATCGTGCCAGGACGCCCCGACTGCGTGTTGGGCCTCACAAATCCTGTAATAGGACGTCCCGATTGAGTTGTAGGCCTAGAATAAGTCGGAAAATACTTGATCACTTAAAATTCATTGAGAACATTTTTAACTAGGCTGTAGTGTCTGTACCTGACTGAAGGTGTGGGACCGCCCCCGTGGCCAGTACCAGGCATTCTCAGAGATGTTCCAGGACCTAGAGGAGAAACACATTAGTGAACAATAGATCATGGTCAACATCACTGGGAGAGGAAGAATTATACGCACGTGCAACCTGAGCAATGGCGTTTTCATCCAGCATCATCTCAGCAATCCCTTCTTGATCCACGTCAATTTCATCAATGTATACCATCTCTGTCAGAGCTCGTGTCTTTAGGCTCCATGCAGCCTGAGGTAAGAGGGGAGCCATGAATACTAGATTATATCTAAAAGCTCCAACAACAAACCAGAATAAAAGTATGATGCTGAGATAAATAAGGGGATACTGATGACAAAGATGGTTATGATAAGATAGAAACGCTTCATTACCTCAGAAACAGACAAGGAAGAGTCCTTAATATGAGAGCATGCAAGAAAGTTGGGTGTTAAAGAAATGCAATAACAAAGAATGGGAGAGGGAGAAATGAAAATAAGTGAGATCAAAACAAGATGAAAATCGAGGAAAAAGAATGAGGATGAGAAATAATACACACAGTGTCAGCAAATTTAAATTAAATGTAGTCGCATTTGCTCCGAATTAAACCAGGTTAGCATGTTGCGCTAGCCCCCTAAATAAAACACATTACCTGATCATAAGGGCTGTCTTGCAATATTTTGGAACAAATCTCCGAACACTGTTGCAGCTTTCTCCTTCTGAAGTAACTCCACGCCAGAAAGAGAGGGTCCATTGTTACTTCCATATTTTCGGTCGGTTAGGGATAGAAGATAGCAAAGCGAGTGTTTTAGAATTGGTTTAGTTGGGAAAGGATTATGGCCGATCGAAGCTTCCTCTGTTGCTATGAGACGAGGGATGAGGGCGGGTGTCAGTGACGTCACTTCCTGTAAAGAATCGTATTTATGCGGACATTTTCCAGTCTTCAATTTTTTTCAATTAAGTAAAAAAATAAAAATAATTTGGGAATCTGAAATTTTTATGCGTAATTTTTACTTCTAAAAGGTATTTTTATTTAACACGACTTATTGCCCACCATTATTTTATATTTTATATTTCCTTAAATATAAATTTTCTTTGGCTATTGTTGTTGGAAGCATTTGTTGGCGTGGAGAGAGATGGGTGCCACCAGGTGGTACTTAGCCCAAGATGCACCACAGGAAATAGTGCCCCTACGACCCTAGTGGTTAAGGTATCCACCCCAACCGTTGTTTAAAAAATCTCATAAATCACGTGAATTTTTGCATGCAAGTGCAGTCTTGGTCTGGTTATCATTATATAAATACACCTGCAAATATGTAAGATACTTTTTAATCTTGAGGCGTCCTGTGCCAGACCAAAGTCCTACTACAAGCATGTCCCCTCAACGTCACAACAAAATTCAATGCACTGTTATTTGAATTATATTACCGTGTTGAGTGGTGAATAAACTGTGTGAAACAAGTTGATGATGCCATTTTTTTACCAACACTTTTAATGATCGATTTTCATCGACTTGTTGTTGCAGCCCTAAATGAACATACTAATGAATGAATGCATAAAAGTACAACAAAGTTGGAGGACTTCTCCTTTCAGTCTGGTCTCCCAATATCTAGCATTAAAAGTTTGCAGCTGGAACAAAATGCCGCAAAGAAGCTTTTATCTAGGACAAGAAAGTTTGATCACTTTATCCTGATTTTAGCTGACCTACACTGGCTCCTTGTCAGTTTAAGGTGTGGTTTTAAGGTTCTCGATATTTTACAACATTTTGCATGGGCTTGCCCCCTCATATCTATTCAATTTGATTCCGACCCTATGCTCTTCGCTCGGGAAACACTAGTCTATTGGTGATCCCAGAAGCAAAGAAGAAATCTGCAGGTTCGAGAGCATTCTCCATTTGAGCCCCAGTGCTGTGGAATGCTTTGCCCTCTTAGATTCAATCTGCAACCTCAGTGGAAGTGTTTGAATCTTGGCTTAAAACATCCTTATATTCATTCACTTATGAGTTATGTTCACCTTATACTCTTGTTTTCTTGTTCTATAGGGGGAAGGATACGCTTGGTTATTGCACGTTTCATGCATTTTGAGCCATCAAACCGGCACTTGGACCTGATGTACAGCATCATCTAGAACCTGCTGCATGAGTCAATATTTTGAAACACGAAGCTGTCAATTGGACATTCTGTTATTACCTATATTTCATGTTGACAATGTTTGTATTGTCTGTTGATGCCCTTGCAACATATGTTGCAGCCTGGTCATGATTACCTTAAGGTTCCTTATTTTCCTCATGCTGAGGTTTTTGACTCTTTCCTTGCTCTCGTGTAGGTTTCAGATCAGGGGAGTGTGTGATGGTTGTCTGTGCATCATTTTTCAGAATTTTTGTGATTAAAGGTTATACATATATATATAAATATATATAAATAAATATATATATATATATATATATATATATATATATATATATATATATATATATATATATATATATATATATATATACATATATATATATATATATATATATATATAGCATACATAACTTAGCGGGCACGGCGGCGCAGCACGGCGATGCAGCATGGCGATGCAGCATGGCGATGCAGCATGGCGGCGCAGCGGCTAGCGCGTGTGCGGCACTGTTCTGAGGTCATGAGATCGAACCTTCCTGTGTGGAGTTTGCATGTTCTCCCCGTGCTTGCGTGAGTTTCCTCCGGGAACTCCGGTTAACTCCCACATTCCAAAAAAAACATGCATGCCAGGTTAAATGGCTGGTCCAAATTGTCCCTAGCGGGTGAATGGTTGTCTGTCTCTGTGTGCCCAGCAACTGTCTGGCAACCAGTTCAGGGTGTCCCCTGCCCACTGCCCGAAGATAGCTGGGATAAGCTCCAGCATCCCTGCGACCCCTACTGAGGATAAGCGGTGCATATAATGGATGGATGGATGGACTTGACTTAGCCTGCAAGTAAAACAAATTAAAACAATTTAAAAATGAGCAAGAGGATAACAACACATTAGATAGATAGATAGATAGATAGATAGATAGATAGATACTTTGTTCATCCCCGAAGGGAAATTCACATTTCCAGCAGCATCCCTGAGCTGAGAACAATCGAGATTAAAGATATTTAATAAATATGTGCATTGAATTAGTGGTTGTTAAATTTGCTTAATAAATTGTGAAGCGTAGTATAAAAAATAAGTAATAGTTAGAGGCTTATTTGTCTTTTTTTGTTGTTTCTTCCCCTCAGAACCATCGAGAGACTCTGATTGGACAAAAAAACACGCCCGTTATCCAAGTGGGCGGGGCTTGTGGAATAACAGCGCAGCTCCATCTTTGTTGGGGGGATTTGACAGGAGCTTTGACCTGAGTGGAAGCAGAGGACCTCGAAACGGAATAACGCAAAAATGAGCCCACTTCCACTCTCAGCAACTCGGCTTCCTAAATTGTAGCCACTAGGGCTAACAGACTATTAGTTCACCCAGAAAATAAAAATGCCACCTATTTACGCTCGCTCCGGACTGGTGTAAGCGCCGGGAAACTGATGGAGCTGGACTTAAAAGCCTCGGTAAACGGCACTGTTTAAGATAGTGACGGAAAGCGAGAGAGACGCCGAAGTGAGGACATGGCTGACAGGACTGCTCCCAACTGCCACCTGAGACTCGAATGGGTTTACGGATATCGGGGCCACCAATGCCGCAACAACCTCTACTACACCGCCGCCAAGGAGATTGTCTACTTCGTGGCGGGCGTGGGAGTGGTCTACAACACCCGAGAGCACAAGCAGAAATTCTACCTGGGCCACAGCGATGACATCATCAGGTAACGTGCATCTGATTCTAAAGAGTTGCTTTTATAGGCACCAAGAAGCGGGCGTCACCTTGTGCAACGTGATGCGTCCGACTCTCTTTTTTTTGGAGTGGTGCACTTTGCTCAAGGACACTTCAGCACAGCGTCAGTCAACACCCTTCTCGATTATTCCATCCGGTTAAGTTGGATCCTTAATATTCAACAAAACGTGTATCATTATATTTGAATTGATTTTAATAGGGATGGGCGAGGACTGATAGTAGTTATCAATGCCAAAACCAGTCTTTGTTTATGGCAGAGGTCTTCAACCTTTTTGAAGCAAAGAGCTTCTTTAGCTGACTACTGAAATAACAACTTATGTTATAACTATGTTGTTACTATGTTATTACCAAGTTAATTATTGGAACTAGAATCAGTCAACCACGCACAAAAAAATCACGTTACTAGAAAATCACAATGGCCCAGCACTTGTGAGCTATATCCAGAACTGGTCCGCTGTCCTCAGGGGGCTACCTGATGCCCAGGGCCACCACATTGGTGACACCTGGTTAACAGTATTAATACATATTGTAGACCAGGGGTCAACAACATTTTTGAAACTGACAGCTATTTTTTACTGATCAGTTTTGTGTGCATTTTTTTGCATGAATGAAATGTGTTAAATGAAACAAGTGCAAAAAGGCCCAAAAATATGAAATGGCAAAAAATGGAAAGGCTTCTCTTTGAAATAGCAGGGACAATGTCAATAATATTTTATTTTTAACATCAATCGACAGATGTGCAGTCTTAGAAAACAACAAAGCAAATACACTGTACGGTGTCGGACATTATATTTGAGAGTCCAATATACTTCACGATTGACAGTGCTCTTTAGATTATTTATATGCATATCTCGATCAAGAATGAACTTTCCCAAGCAAGGCAAGTCAAGTCACATTTATTTGTATAGCCCTTAATCACAAAATGTCTCGGTGACCGCAAAAGTCACAATTACACCATCCCCTGATCTGACACAGACATGACGGCAAGGAAAAACTCAAAAACCTCAGCATGAGGAAAATAGGAAACCTTGAGAAGGGGCAATAGAAGTGGTAATCTCCCCTTTAGGTTCACCAGCCTGCAATACATATTGCATTGGGAAACAATACACAAAACATAGTCCACATCAATAAAAACATAGATAACATGTACAATTGTATAAGAGGTCCATGACAGCAATGATGCAGATTACAATCTCAACCAGCCTGCTGATGCAGATGATGGCATGCTACACGTACAGGTGCTTTTCCGCTGAATAATCCCGATTCGTTCTTCTCCCTCATTTTGCAACCAAGTAGCCATAAGGGACGGGAAAACAAAAAGTATGAGGCCGGCTTCAGTCAAAAACAATAGAATAGAAGTACGTCTTAAGTCTAGATTTAAAAACTTCCACTGAAGTTGAAGATCTTACCTCATGAGGCAGAGCCTTCTGCAACAAATAGTAGATGTAACTGTCTGGAGTTTGCATGTTCTCCCCGTGGTTGCGTGGTTTTCCTCCGGGCACTCCGGTTAACTCCCACATTCCAAAAACATGCATGTCAGGTTAATTGGTCCCAATTGCCCCTAGTTGTGAATGAGCGAGTGAGTTATCTGGTAACCAGTTTAGGGTGTCCCCTGCCCACTGCCCAAGGATAGCTGGGATGGGCTCCAGCACCTCCGCAACCCTACTGAGGATAAGTGGTGCAGATAATGGATGGATTGAGTTTCAACAATATATATTCACACTTGTGTTACATATTTGCTGATGGAAGATAATTTATTTCTGTGTTAAATCTAAAGCAAACTTTTTACTTATTTCAGTAGTCATAGGAAAATGTGTTGCTCAAAACAGTTTTGGCCGAACAATCAATTAAATTATCCAACAAAATTATCATACTTTAATGTTTTCTGCCATAATATACTGAATTATTGGTCCTATTCAAATAAATGCCTTTAAAGTCAAACATTTTTAGTCTAGTCTTTGATAGATTAAGAAAATAATCGTCAGGTAATTAAAATAATGGTTTGTATCACCCTAGTATTTTGCTTGCAGGTACCTCACAGTTCTGAGGTTGAGGGTTTGAATTTGTCTTTACACTTTTGCTTAGTCTCTCCATCCTTTGAACTTTCTCCATCTTCTACTGCAAATAAAAACAACACTTTGGGTATAATGGGCTTGCTATTATTCTGGGGTATCATTCTAAAGTCTACTGGTATAGATCCAAGATCACTCATATCTTGTAGGATTGGGTTGATAGTACATATCTATACAGAGCCACTTTTTGGGTTTCATAGATACATGGGGTACAAAGAAAGTGACAATAGGGAAACTTTCCTTGGCGGTGCTGCAGCAGATGTAAGATGGTATACAGTATCATTGTCGTGCATCAAATAGAGAGGTCTTTAAATTGAATAGAACATTTTTGTTATCAGACTTTCACAAATTTTGCAACAGAAAATCAATTATGTGTTATTTAGCATTTTTGTTTGGGCAAATGGATCTCATCTCATCTCATTAGCCGTACCGCTTATCCTCGTTAGGGTCGCGGGGGGTCTGGAGCCCATCCCAGCCATCTCCGGGCAGTGGGCAGGGGACACCCTGAACTGGTTGCCAGCCAATCACAGGGCACACAGGGACAGACAACTCATTCGCTCATTCACACCTAGGGACAATTTGGACCGGCCAATTCACCTGAAATGCATGTTTTTGGAACGTGGGAGGAAACCGGAGTGCCCGGAGGAAACCCACGCAAGCACGGGGAGAACATACAAACTCCGCACAGGAAGTCTGGAGCTGGATTTGAACCCACGACAGGTTCCCATGACATGAACTGTGCCGCACAAGCGCTAACCACTGCGCCGCCGTGCTCCTGGGCAAATGGATATTGTAGATTAAAACTTGACTGTTAAATAAGTATGTGTAGGCAATCAAATACATTATTAAAAAGCCATTATATGCATTAAAATTGTTTAAAAGTGTCAGTCCAGTCCTATAGTCCAATGTAAAAAGAGATGAATAAAGTAAAATAATTGCAAAACGAATCAATTAAGGTGACGTCCTCAAAAAATTGATTGGCCGTCCCTCAAAATAATAACAGCCTTTTCAGATTCTAATGAAATCTTTAGAGAAGCAATAAAAAACACCCACAAGCACTTATCACCCACAATTGTCATACATAATTAATAGAAATACATTTTCAATCATTGGCGCATTATTTTTTCATGCAACGCTGAAATGTATATCTTTAAAATGGGCCCCCGTGATGGGTGTTGTCATTAAACATTGAGACATCGTTTTTTCTCGATCTAATAAAGACAAAGCTGCAACTTCCATGTGATGGCGCCGCAGCGTTCCCAGCATGCCGTGCAACAATAACGTATCCAACGCTCGTGTTGACGTGTTAACGTGTTGGCCTGGAGATAACTGCCTTTTATATACTGTACTCTTCTCGTTTCTCAGCTGGGATCCTGCTCCATTATTCATTGGACTAGGGTGATACCAAACGCGTGCTGCTTTGTTGGCCGTGCAACTCTCATGGGTGTTGTCTGCTTGAAACATGTGGATTTGCACTCCAGGGAGCCTAGAGGCAAATACGCTGGATAGGGAATATAAAGTTGAACCATTGTTTGACAATGTGTTTTTTTTTTTTATTACTTAAAACATTTCTTTTTTTGCTTGCTTTGGTTATTTTATGAAAGCATTATGTTTATATTTTGGGAGTGGTGTGTTATTATTTTTATTTTATTTAATTCCCTCTTAAATGGACTTTAGGCAATTATACTTTTTCACTCCTCAA
Organism: Urocampus carinirostris; assembly: GCF_059441175.1. NCBI lineage: Eukaryota > Metazoa > Chordata > Actinopteri > Syngnathiformes > Syngnathidae > Urocampus > Urocampus carinirostris. The sequence goes on along the minus strand of NC_142363.1, from coordinate 17,553,533 downwards.
TTTCAATACGTACTTAAAGGTGCTGTACTGAATTCAGAACCTTTTTACTCGCTGATGCCATCTTCTGGCTTGTGTGATCTTTGCAGCCTCTGGCAAGCTCCTTATGTTGCGCATGCAATTAGTATGTGCATTTCATAGACATGCTTGACTAAAATTCTTTTTTTATTTTTCTTGGGGTTTGGATTGGCGTTTGGACTGTAATTCAAAAAGGCCTCTTCTTACTTTTACCATTTTTATGCTACACTCACCAAACAGCGGTGACAAGCATAAAATCATCCCCACCCCACCCCCTTGAATTCATTGGGAGTTATTCTACTTTCAACTTTTTAAGGACACCGAGAGGACATAAAAATATATTTTTTGTATTATTATTTTGAGTGGTAGTGTTACTAATATTTGAGGGTGGTGTGTCAAACTTTCAAAAACATTTTACCATTTGAATGGGCATTTGGCACTTTCTCTTATCCCTCATTTCAATAAAGTGATTATTTTTACATTTTTGTTTTTTAACCATAAACAAAAACATAATAATAACCAGAATAGTTGTGCACATGGTTTATTTAATTCGTTATTAAACTGGTCTCTTAATTACACCTTATACTTCTATAACTGCAATATTATTAATCTAAAGTAAAAATAAAAGTTGGTGGATGCACCAGCTAAGTTTCTGATAAGGTAATAAATACACTGCTACGTGTCTTCTTTTTTTTGCTTTTAATATGCAGCTCTGCTAGTTTTTGTGATGACCCCCTAGATACATTTGTCTCTAGATCAATGAGTTTCAACTCCTGCTTTTACATATAATGCAATTGATCTTTTCACCTGGATTAAAAGGTGAGGAATGAGGCAGATGTTATAGCTGAGTTTTTCCTGGCTTGTTCAAACGTAGCTGCTGCACAGTTGCCCCATGAGTTGATGGATGAAGGGGGAAATTCATCAATCAGTGACTCAGGGTACAATCACTTTCAGTTATTTCCTCCACATAGTTTTACCCTTTAGTCCCTGCTGCATTCTTTTGGATCACGCTGTCTGCAGTTTTATTTTTATTTTTAACAGTTTTATTGATATTTAGCAACATTACTTCACATTCTCTTCATGTTTTGGGTCACTCTAGTCAGTTTTGTAATATTGGACAGAATAAACTATTTTCTTTTGGCTCATTAAGTTTAACTCTCCATTTTTTCCTCTCCATATAATTTTGAAAGTACCCTATGTTTCATCTGTCTTATAATATTTTTATTTGGTTGTGTGATTTAAGTTTCTCGTGAAGACTATTTCTACTAATTATTCATTGTAAATCTTACTAGGGTTGTAGACATGCATCTTCCTTTTAACAAATACACGGTATAAAAGAAAAGTAATAAAACTTTCCCTTTACCCCCTCAAACGCTTGACTGTTATATTGGAGTAGTCCATCTTGTTACCTCTGAATGCCAGAGTTATAGATTTTAGATGCCTGTGGGCCTGGAGGGTCCTTCAAATCCAATCTTCCATATGTTACGCTTGTTTGGCGCACTTCCCGGGAAAAAGATATCACCCCAATTTCCAGGACTAACTGGATACGGAATCTTTGGCTGAGATTAAATCATGCTTTACTTGAACAGAGTAAAGCTCAAACCTGTAATGCTTTTAAATTAAAATAGTTTCTTCCAATCTCCCTCTTCTATTTTTGGTTTTAAGTACATAGTGCGTGGGCAGGTGTCTCGGATGAAGTTTCCAGGGCCTCTGGATTAAAAAAGCTAGTCGTTTTTTAAAAAGAAATTTAAAAAAATCCCTTACACATCCAGAGATATGGTTTAATCCTGACCTCCTACAAAAGCAGAAGGCAAAAGCAGACAAAGCCAAATGCTTCTGGATAATGTATAACACTGTATTTCGCTTTCCATTGTGCTGTCAGTTACATATTGATGGTTTGTCTCAGCGGATCAATAAGTGTGAACACTGTATACATCTTTGTGGATGTTTGTCACGCGGCTGTCAAGCTGTGGCTCTGCTCTCTGCCTGAAATCGTTTTTCAGTGCACATTACTGAACTATAGCTATAATATTCAATGTTTTATTGATGCTCTGTTTGGCAAGTGTCGCATATATAAAGCAGATGTGTTAACAACTGTTTTTAAACAGAGGACCCTTGCGTCAGCCCGAAGGCTAAGTCATTCCTTGCCCTGTTTAGAGAAAGCTTTAGATAAGAGCTTTTGTCATCTCCTGGCTCATCATATTTTTTGCCTCAATCTAGTACGCGAACAAACAGGAGATAGAGACGTTAGCAGTCGTTGTCAGCAGAAGAAAGGAATGGATTTGTATTTAATCAAAACACCGTGTAGCTCTAAGTATTTATCTAATGTCACATTGACTTTTTTAAATTTGAAAAGACCAATTACTACTTTGGAAAGGAAAAGGGCAGTCCTCATGTTATAGAGTAATTGTTACTAAGAGTTTTCTCTTAAGTTGAATCACAACAATTCTAGAATTTGAATAAGATTTGTCTTTATTGTCATTGTTAACAACGTAGCGAACGTAGTCTACAACAGAATTCAACGTCGCACTCCAGAATAAACAAGTATTAAAGAGAAAGATGAGGCTGCTCAGATAAATGGGCAAACACATCAAGAAGTTAGTGCCTAAGTTCTAAGTGCAAGACAACAGTAGTGCAAGGAAAAAGTACTGCAATGACATTTAGCAGCACCATTCATCTTTTCATTATCTGCACCGCTTATCCTCAGTAGGGTCGCGGGGTGCTGGAGCCCATCCCAGCTATCTTCAGGCAGTGGGCAGGGGACACGCTGAACTGGTTGCCAGCCAGTCGCAGGGCACACAGGGACAGACAATTCGCTCACTCATTCACAGCTAGGGACAATTTGTACCGGCCAATTAACCTGACATGCATGTTTTTGGAATGTGGGAAGAAACCGGAATGCCCGGAGGAAACCCACACAAGCACGGGGAGAACATGCAAACTCCACACAGGAAAGATCGATGTCATGACCTCCAACCATACCTCCAAAATAAGTTGAGCAGTTAGATATTAATTCTCATTTTTCTATACATAGACAAAAAATATATTTTTTTACAGTATTGTGTGCTTGTTTAGAGTAGTGATAGCCTTGGGGAAGAAACTGTCTCTGACTGTTACTTTTTGTTATAAGGGACCTGTAGCATCTACCAGAGGGCAGCAGTTCAAAGAGGTTGTAGCAGGGGTAAGAGAAGTCCTTCATAATGTTGTTGGCACCACGGCAGTGTTACATGCCAGAAACGTTCTCCAGACTGGGCAGAGAGAATCGAATTATTTTCTGGGCTGCGTTGATGACTCTCAGTAAGGTTTTTCTGTCTACTGCTGTGCCTCCAGCATAACACAACATGATGCTCTATGCCAGAATTCTCCCTACTTTGGCTCAAAAATTAATTACTTAAAATATAAATTTGTAAAAACAAAATGAAATAAAACTGAAAAAAATGAATACTGCCTGCCAGGAAATCATGTACGCCCTAATGAGCTGCCTTAGCAAGTCTGAGCTACGGCTTTGCTGCCTTGTCCCTTACTCATCTCCCTCTCAGTCGCCTACCTGGAATTGGCTTCACTTGCCACCAAAACTACTATTATCATCACAAAATACAATAAAGGTTTCATGTAAAACAATTCACTTGAAACATTGCAACATTTTAGTTAAGTGTGCACCTCTGTTTGGAGTTTCCTGCGTCTCAAGTGTTCCAATTATTTGTCTCCATGTCTGAATATTATTTTTAGCAGCGCCGCTCCGATTATGTAATTTGTGAAAAAAGTGAGCTGAGAAAATATGTCAGGTGAGTGAGCCGTTTAATAGAGACGCAAGGAAGAAATTTGTGATAGATGTTGCTTATATTTATTGTATACGTTGTTAAAATAAAGGGGGAATTAACAGCAGAAACTGAGATGAGATTTTTCTTGACTGACTCGGTTGATGCTGCTTTCTCCAGACATCTGTCAGGTATGTTCCTAAATTCTTTGGACTTACCAACATTCTGGAGGGCACTTGGCTAAACAGCCATTCAGAATACAGTACAATCAAAAAAGTGTTCTACCAGCGTGGAATATATAGGCCATGAGGAAGAGGATGAATTGCCCAGTGAATCTGGAACGTGACCGGCGGCTGTTTAAAGGATGGGTGGGGGGCTAGGAGGTGGTGAGACAGCTTTATGCCGTGTGCTGTTGCTCAGCTGTAGACCAGGAGTGCTTCAAATTGGTGAAGGGGTGGAAGATTACATAAGAGCGTTAAAAACAAATGCATGGTTACACGAGGAAACCCCCTGGATAGAATTGGTCGATGAATGTAGAACTGAAAATTATCGCAGAAAGCAAGACTAGCTTGGTTCTATTCCTTCCTAAATTTGCTTTTTACAACCTGGAAACAATTCATCAACTTTCTATTCAGCGTAGAAAGAACCTACAGAATTACCCAGTTAATTTCCAGCAAAAATGCAGATCTTACTTCTGGATTGGTCGCAACTCAATCAGAGTATACCCAGAAAAAGCACCATTAACAGGTGAAGTCAGTCAGCCAAGGCTATTCCTTGGTTCTTTTTCTTATATTTATAAACTAAACAAGCTTTTATTGCTCAATGAGCTAATTTTAAGAAAGAAACAATATCATATTTAATCTATAGCCGAAATTAATTTACATTTTTTTAAAGTAAAAATAAAGAAAAAGGGTGTTAAATTACCCCCAAAAAAGAAAAAAGGATGTTTTATATGGCTCCACAGCGGCTGGGTGGTTAGCGCACAGCCCCACGTCTCAGAGGTTCAGGGCTCAGGTCCAGCTACCATAGTCTCCCCGTGTGGAGTTTGCATGTTCTTCCCTTGCCTGCGTGGGTTTTCTCCGGGCACCCCGGTTTCATCCCACATCCCGAAAACATGCATGTCAGGTTAATTGTCTGGTTCAAATTGTACCTAGGTGTGAATGAGTGAGTGAGTTGTCTGTCTCTCTGTGCCCTGCGACTTGCCTGGCAACCAGTTCAGGGTGTCCCTGCCCACTGCCTGAAGACAGCTGGGATGGGCTCCAGCACCCCGCGACTCTACTGAGGATAAGGGGTGCAGAAAATAGATGAATGGTGTTTTATACCTCTATTTTCCCCCTTTTATATATTTTTCTTATTTACTTTTTACTGACAAATATTTATACAAATATTTAACTCTTTGGTAGTGACCAATACTGTCTCCCAGTATAAAACATGTTCTTTAAATGGAGGAATGCTCTATTTGTGTTCCTATTTTTGTAAAATCCATATATAATATAGAAGAAGGGTCTTTACCACAGTGCCCACAAGCACAACGTATCCCCCTCAGACCATCTAAGTCGCCTATAGACTGGTTCTGAAAACATAAAATGGATCATTGTGATTTTCTAGGAAGTTTGATTTTGGCATGGTGTTTTGTGCTTGACTGAACCTAATTTAACATCTAATAATTCCAACCTGGTAAATATATTGTAATAACATAGTAAAAATGTGGTAACAACGTGTTATTTTAGGAATGTTTATCAAACGGCTAACCCTTTACGCTAATCAGTAACATAATAGTAGCTCCAAGCTTTAAAAGGTTGCCGACCCCCGATGTAGAATATGAAATAAAAACGATTTGAAAAGTGAGAAGAATAATCCTGTGTTCAAAAAAAGTACCAATCAAAATGTGCTTTAACACATGCCTTCAGTTCCTGATTGCACAGACATAAGAACAGCGGCCGATAGCTGGTTTGAGGAGGAAGTACCAATACGCTGAATCCTGGCCTTATACCGATACTTCACACCGGTAATATACATTTTAGGATTCAGAAATTATATCCAACCTGATAGTATCGGTACTAACATTATAACTAAATGCTTAATTTGTAATGGTGGCCTATAATATTTGAACGGTATATTTTAACTAATGAGACTACTTGAGTCACGAGACTCAAACTGACTGCTTTTCAGTCCCATTTAACATCCTGGAGGCAGACTTTAAATTAGGTTGTGTTGATGTGTGTGAGTCTGTGTTAGGTCATCCATGTTTTTTCCTCAAGCTGCCCCTTTCCTCTGCTGTTCAACCCCAACACGGGTTTAATGTGTTCATCTCATCTCACTAGTTTTTGCTGGAAGGTCAATCCATCTTTATGCAAACTCAGCCAAAACAACAAGATTGCAAAAAGGTCTCGGTAAAAGGCTGAATTGTCTTCTCTGTCTCTATTTACAGTTTAGCTCTTCATCCGGAGCGTGTGTTGGTGGCTACGGGGCAGGTGGGCAAGGAGCCTTACATCTGTGTGTGGGACTCCTACACTGTGCAAACTGTGTCCATCCTCAAAGATCCGCACACTCACGGGGTTGCCTGCCTAGCGTTTGACCTGGAAGGACAGGTACAGTTGAGAACCCCCTTTTGTTTTAACGAGTCGCTAGGTGACAGAACCCCCCAATTCCAACCCGTAATGCCGAGCGCCAAGCTGGGAGGTAATGGGTACCACTGTTCTAAGTCTTAGGTATGACTTGTTCAAAATGAACTTGTGACCTCCCAGTCTGAGGGCAAGCACTCAACAATAAGGCCACCGCGCTGGTGAGAACCCTCTGTTATATGTCTCAGATTTATCTGTTAAAATAGACTGATTTATTAGTTCAAAGAGGACATACCCTTCTATGCCAAGCAGACAGCAGAGTGGAGCTCAATTCCATAAGAGCGGCTATGTTCACTTCTGCCCGGCTGCTCCTGCCTACTCACTCAGTCGGCTATAGGTGACTCCTCTAGCTGAAACACTCCAATGAGCTCACTGGAAGTGCCAGGGGCTGGACAACTGTTCTGCTCTACTCTGTAGCTGTTATTATTATTACCCTTTTAAATATGGCCTCCTGTGCCACAATAGAAGCATCAGAGCAGCCTTTCTTTCCAATTTGAACATCAGATTTGATATGTTGCTTTTTCTGATGTGTATCTTTGTCCTCAGTGCTTGGTGTCTGTGGGTCTGGACTCTAAAAACACAATATGTGTGTGGGACTGGAGAAGAGGGAAGGTTCTGGCGGCTGCGCCGGGCCACACAGACAGGGTAATTTAGTTTTTTTTCCATCCTTGTCTCAATCTGCAGCTGGTCCATACTTGATTTTGTGCTTTCCATGGCTTACTTTAGACACCACAGACACAATGGATAAGTACCTTATTTCAATGGTACCAATAATAATGATAACAGAGGCAGCTGTTGTTTTCTTATACAACCCACACACTGCAACACAAACCCCTCAGACACCCTCCTTTGATTTATCTGCCACCAATCTCATAACCAATTTCAGTAAATGGTTCTTAGTAAAAGTGTCATGTTGAGAGCACATTTCTGATACATCTATCACTTTCCATTTGCAGATATTTGACATCTCATGGGATTTGTACCAGCCCAACAAGCTTGTAAGCTGTGGCGTCAAACACATCAAGGTACAGAGATGCTCTAATGCCTGTCCTTTTTTGCACTTTCCATATATTATAAAAAACTTCACTTGACAGTTTAAAATTATGGGTTGGCTACATATTTTGCACAGTCAATTTATTCTAGAGAGGTCTGTCATGAGGCTTTAACTTTACAAGCTCATATTATGTTCACTCAAATTTGCAGCAATTACCAATGCCGAGAGGAAGGATTTTTTTTTTGCGTGTTCCATTGAATGGTGATTCTGCTTTCTGAGCTTTCACGGCTCTGTACAGTACAAACAACATCTGCTGGAGCCTCCTTTATTTTGATGGAGCTCTCTCTGGCATCTACTTAACATTCTATGCCAGGAAGTCATGAATTTATCTACGGTGTCACTGCCAAACTTTGTTTTGGGAATTAGAGTCGCATTGCCTTTGGTAGGGATCCATTTGAAATAACAAGCAGCTTGGGACACTGGAGGAAAATAGTAAATAGTAAATCATGTTTCTGTATAAAAACTGCCTGCCAGTCATATCAAGTACGAGCATGCTTAGAAAAGGTTGACTTCCTAATATCTCATTTTCAGACCATCTTGGCCTATCTCATACCTTTCTACCTGTACGGTTTTGCCGTACAAAGTACGTTTACTGTGCATTTTAAGGACGTGTACGACGTACGAGAAAATCTGTACGGAAAAACGCAATTTTGTCAATTATGGGTACCATCCGGTATACACCGACCATCACGAAACGGCAAATCAATCAAGTCAAACGAGTTCGCCGTGGAGGCCTCTATCTCGGTATCGTTTTTTTTTTTGTTGCAAACGAAGCGAGCGGTTTGATGTAGTAAAAGGAAGTCCGTATCTTTTTAGAGAACTAGCTTTTTCGGCTAAACTCAATAAAGAGAGCCAGCTCTCAAACGGCTCACTTGCTTTGATGCATTATATTCCGAATTATTATGTTGTATAAAGAAGTTAAGAAAAAAAGGAAGTAAAACATGAGAAAATGAAGAAAGACAGGTTTGTGGTTATCCCTTTAATCAGTATATTACCAAAAATAATGCAGGAAATGAATTCATAATTTGAATAGGAAAATTTATTATTCTACTTAATTATATTTGCATGTATTTTTTCCTTCTACATTGAACGTCCAAGCTACTTAATTTTTGAACTTTTTTTAATAATAAACATCATTCATGTCGAGCAAATCAGGATCTCACAACAAAATGTTAATTAACAATATATATGATATAACGAAACATGTACAATATAACATGTTAAACTACATAAAAAAACACATTTGAAAAAAAAATATGGTGTAAGATTATTTTGTATTTTGTAAGGAGCCGTGGAGGTTGACAGGTATGCAATCTAGTCGTTAGCAACCTTAGTTATGAGTAGATAGGGGCGATTTATTTCAAACTTTTGGACTACTAACTGTAAATCCAACCTCAATTGAACGGATGAAGTGCAGGTAAATCATATGTGATTCTTTTTAAAAGCCTGTTATTAAAGTCAATATAAACAAAATATGCTTTCGTATTGGAGATTTTAAATGTAGAGGTGACTGATTTAATTTATTACTGTTTTTTTAACCTGATATTGGACTAAAATAAATATCGGATGAGGACAAACCTACATTTGTGTGTATCCAAGAACCCGAAAATATTCCTTTCCCACAGCTCAATTATGGCATACCACACTCCTTCTTAATACAGCTTATAAATATGCAAATTAGCGTGTTAAATGGTAATAGACGGCCTACCACTAAAAATAATCCCTTTGCATGATGCATAATGTGATTATTATTTCATGATTCACTGATGAAAGCACTTCACAAAAAGCTAAGGCTATTCCTTGGTTCTTTCTCTCATAGCATAGTTCTGACAGCTGAGGTAAATTGTCGACCCTGACTGTGGTCAATGTTAAACCAGAAAAAGGTTCGCCACCAACGCTTTTCGCTATTCTGTTTATCAAGGTCCAAAGATCCATTAAACACCTCGGTCGTTGGGGCACCACTCCCTGTGGTGCTTCTTGGGCATGTACAACCTGGCGGTGCCCTACCCTGTCCAGGCTGTTTTTTTCTGAAGTGGTTGGCTCCCTTATATGAAACAGATAGTACTGGTTTCTATGGATACCACTAACAGGATGAGCCTCCTGATCTGACTCAGATCATCATCTGCTCGCTGTTGTTTTTCATTGTAAAGCGTCATTATATACATAAATATTGCAACAAAGAGGTTCCATTAAAAATACATAAACAAATAGATTCATAAGTATCTGAAAAAAATTGATTTGAAATAAAGTCGACTCACTGAGCGACTGTCTAGCAATTCTGGTATCAAACTTTTCAGGGCTATACACAAACACAGATCAATCTTACATTGAATGTGTACATTTCTGGAACGTAGATGACCCAACATTCGGAGCTCACTTTCTGGTACACGTGTGAAGGTAAATGGTAAATGGTCTGCATTTATATAGCGCTTTTGAAGTCAATGAAGACCTCCCAAAGCGCTTTACAATGTGCTTCACACCTACCCGTTCACACACACACTCACGCATCAATAGGGAGTCAGCCATGCAAGGCGCCTACCTGCTACTGTACTAAGATCCTAAATCATTGGGAAAAAACGTTTTCGTTTCTAAATTTTGATTATCACATCATACATTGCATTGCATCACATGTGGCTTTCTTATTTTTGTTATAAAACTATATTTGTGGCAATAACGATACATCCATTGCTTTCGTGACACAATAAAGGCTCTTTGTCTGATAAACGACTTTGTGTTTCGTTTATTTTTGTATTTATATTAAAATTGTTCATGGATTCAAATGAATAACAGCTAGATGGATTACTAAATAAATAAAATGATTACACACAAAGTGAAATAAAAAACTATTTAGAATAAAAAATGAAATGGTTCCTCCAGATATTAAAAAATAAATGATTTAAAATAAGTTCCACAATTTAATACTGTAACACAAAAACATGTCCCATTTGGTCTACTGCTCATGTTAAATATCAAGTCTCTCATCTCAATCTTATCTGTTGTATTTGCCCTGAACTCTTCCTCCTACTGCCCTGGCACAGAAACCTCCGCCGGCTAACCCCCCACCTCTCCAGAGCACCCGCTTGGCGCTTAGTGCACTCCCTCCTCCCTTTACGCTGGTTTCCCGACGGTTGGGCAATCCAGCAATTGTCCCATATAATTCCCCAGCCTTTACCCTGCAGACCATGTGACATCTGCTCCATGGCTCTGCGTTTGCTCAGTGATTATAGCACTCAGAGCAAGAAGGAGATTTGCTGGCAGTAATCCACTCACTCGTTGGTTGAGGGAAACACAACTTATGTGGCTACTAGTATCGCTATGGACAACCTACTCCTTTTTGACCAATAATTAAGGTGTAACAAAGCTTTTCAGTAATCGATTAATTAATTTATAAAGTACTTGCAACGCACATCGCTTTTGTGAAGCAGTTTACATTCCATCACTATGTTTTTAAATGTTTTAAATTATCTTGACTTTTAATGTTGTATTTCAAACTTTATAGGTTTAAAATGTCCTTATAAAAGTTGAAAGTAGAATATTTCCTCTATCAAGTATGTGTTAACAATGCCCATGTAAGTTCTAAGAGCCCTTATGCTTTATCTCCCACTGTCCCTATCTGCTTTTTTGTTACTTTTAGTAAAGCTGTTTGAGGCGGAACACATTAGATAGGAGTAATGGGGATGTGGGGGGAATGTTGGAGAGTGACATCATACTAATCTCTGCAGGATTCTTGTTTTTATTTCTATTCTTAATATATAATAAAACTAGTAAACCGAGAAGAGGCCTGCTTCTAAGACCAAACGCCAACCAATGCCCAAAGAAAGATTAAAAAAAAAAAAAAAAAGAATGCGTCTAAGAAATGCACGTACTGCACATTAAAAAGAGCTTGACAGATTTCGGAATGATGTCACGAGTCAGGAGATGGCGGACGCGAGTAAAAAAGTTCCAAATTCTGTACAGCTCCTTTAAAAGCGGTGTCTGTAACTTCAAAACATTCTATTTGCTGAATTCAAATTCTGGCTGAAATCATCATTGCAGCCTCTGTCAAACTACTTGTATGGTGCGTGCACATAGGTGTCTACCTTAGACACGCTCGAGTATTTATCTTCTTGGGAGTTTGGTTTGGCATTTGGACTGTCATCAAAACTGGCCTTTACTTACTTTCACCATTTTCATCCTGGAATAAAAGAAAACCGCTACCATGCGTGTGAAATCCCCCCCTCCCTTTCTTCCACCTAATGCATATGTTGACTATTTTTTGCACTATGATGACCATTTTTGCACCAAATGCATATTGCACAAACCCTTACGATACCAAACTGTATGTAACATCCTACATGCCGACATTTCTTGTGTAAATTTTTGTAAATTATAACTATAACCTTATCCTCCTTGTTTTATAACCTTATTTTCTCTGTTCCTTTATCTTCTTGGGTTTTTTACCTCACTGTAAATGTGTGAACTTGGAGTGCCATGCCCAATTTCGTTGTCATAATATGTTAACCCATTTTGTAACAATGACAATAAAGGTATATTCTATTCTATTCCAGCATAATGCGCTGCATGGCTGGAACGCCAATGATAAAAGTAAGATGAAAGCAGATAGGCGCAGTAGAAAAACAAAAGAGTCTTTGAACTCAGTTGGGCGTTGTTAACACATACTTGGTAGAGAGAATATTTAATTTTACGTTTTTTAATGGTACTTCAAACTACGCACCCCACCTTTAACATTTGTGGAACTATTTTTTTAATATCAGCTAATAAAACTCGCTTATTTTTCACTTTTTCTTCTATAAGGAGAATCTCACCTCTCTTTGTTTTTGTAGGACTCAGAAGAATAACTGGTCACAATTTGTCCATTAAATATTGTGCATCACTTAAAATGTATAGAAATGGCAATCAATCACTACCAATATTTTGTGGACATCGTTATTTATACCACTTTCAACCACTGAACTATATGTGCTCACTTTCAAGAGAGTGTAAAACGAGCAGCTTATTTCGAGTTTTTTTTTTCTTATGCCGGAAAACAGTCTTGTAAATTAAGCATTTTTGTAGCAATGGCGTGAATTGCCACAGGATTGAGGTTGACTCAATGCAGACAGACAAGAACTGCGAGAAAACCACCTTGCAGCAATGCTCATCCGCTGTTTCTCAGTGCTCTTTGGTGACCCTTGCTAGCGTAGCAGTTAACACTCTGACATGGCTCAGGGTAACTGTAGCGTGACGAAGAATGACTGGGCTGCTGCTGATGAACTACATTGCATTCAAAACGCTTGTCTTTGATTGTTTAGCAGACACTGACGTCATTTAGTTTGTAATATTAAGCTTTGAAAGTTAGATTCAAAATCATGCATGTTCCAAGAGTTGCAATAATGTGAACAACCCCACTTGAAGATGTATATATACAAGGTTACAAGATACGATTTGAATTTTACATCTTTAAAAGGCTTTGATGAGACGCTAAAGTATTTGCCCCTAAAATGTTGTGAAAGGAAATCTAAATGGTTCAGCATCCCAAAAGATGTTTTTGTCTGCTCATTTCCATTTTTCAACATTGTCCCACTGAGTTATTTTCGCTGGTGCTGCCGGCCTCATCGTAGCCCCCTCCAGTTTCATGTCTCCTCTCAGCAATTCAAATGGCAAAGGGATTAGATGTTGCCCAAGTCTTGCTGCCTTATCAGTTATAGGCAGGGAAGGCTGTACAGTTGCACTGCAGCCTTCCCTGCAGCGTATGTTGCATCTCGTAGTACAATGGATCAACATCCCACTTACATCAAAACCACTATCTTATGCACCACAACATAGTTTGCTCACGACACATCCCAGATTGCTTGTGCACTTTTGATGTGTATTTTTTACTTTTCTCTACCCTGGTGGTTATCATATAAAAAGGATTTGACATTGTAAAACTATTTTTAAGAATTATTGTTAAAGATAAGATCGGGCCTAAAAAAATGTAGCCCGACCCATCCCGGCCTGCGGGTATTGAAGCCCGAACCATTCCGAGGCCGACAAACTAACTTAATTTGAGGGACCAAGCCTGAATAAAACACAAAGTTTAATATTTTATTTATGATGACTTTTTTTTCGTGAGGAGGAGGGTTTCTCTCTTGCTGACTTAAAAATCATTTTTATCTAGTTTTTATTTTTCTGTGGAAGATCCCCACGCGCAATGGATTTGGTCCCCCTTTCAGGCAACGCAGTCTGCAGACGCCTGCATGGATCTTCCACGGAGAAAAATAAACAAAAAACAATGACACGTGGGCACAAAGCGCGCGCATGCGGACTGCGTTGCGCGAAAGGGGGATAGAATCCATCGCGCAAGGACACTCCACAAAGAAAAATAAACTAAGAACAATGGCGAGTGAGCGTAAGCGCGCTGACGTGGACTGTGATGCGCAAAAGGGGGACAGAATCCTTTACGCAAATCCCCCACAAAGAGAAATAAACTAATAACAATGACACAAGGAAAATTGAAAAAAAAAACTCAGCGAGAGAAGGGCACAGCCCGAATCTAAAGTATTTATTGACTATTTAGGCCTGACCCGACCTGACTAGATTTTTGGTTCGTACTTGAGTCAGGATTTGGGCTCGGCCTTTAGATCTTACTTCCTATTAGCATGATGCCAAATAACAGCACTTGCTTGTCTTGCTCATGTTTTTAAAATTTTCTAGTCCTTACTTTGTACTAAACTTGTTTTTATCATGAAATAAGATTTTGATATATATATATATATATATGTATATATATATATATATATATATATATATATATATATATATATATATATATATATATATATATATATAATAGCAAAATTACTCTTAATATTGTCAGGAACCTTCTCTGGGTGGTGCAAAAGCACAAATTAGTACAGTCAACAGTTGTCCTTCATCAGGGCAGTGTTAGTCACAAGGAAAGGCAGGCAGCGAGGCAACAGTGTCCATAGCACCAGAGGCAAACAGGCGTTACCAAATAGACCGGCAAAAAATTTGGCAATTCAGGGAGTCCATGCAGCTAAGTTGACAGTCCAAAAGTTCATCAGGCACTCTTCGTAGTTCAGGAGGTCAGGCAGTGGCTGGGTACACTGCATAGACAAGAGCATGTTGACAGGAGTGCTTAAAACATGACAAGAAAGGCACCAAACTAGCAATGGACAAAAGGAGATGGAGTACTAATAAAGGGAAGAGGACCAGTTGTGATAGGACGAAAAAACGTGGGTAAATTAAGACAAGTGATAATAGCAATACAATAGAACCTGGAAATGAGTGACCAAATAAGGTAAGACCAAGCAAAGAGAGAATGAGAGAATATGAAAACCTACAGAGAAGCAGAACCCGGAATGCAAGATTTTCACAAAAATGACAAATCGTTTATCTTTTCAACAAATATTCAACTAAAATATTAAAATTCAAATTGTTTTCCACCTAAATTAAGTAAATGAAATGTTAGTAAATTGTATAGAAATAAACATAAAAAATCGTTATGTGACATCAGACAATCTTTCTAATCATCATAAAGAAAAAATATTGTTAAATAAAAGATACTTCAAAAATTAGCTTTCAATGGGATGCTATTTTTTTGCTGCATTCGAGTAAAAAGTTCCTAGTTAAAGCCCTATTCAGGGAGTTTTCTTAGCTGGAAAAAATGTCTCCCAAGGGGTGCATGGATACAAAGGTGTGAGAAACACTGCATAAGACTTACTGTTCACACAAAATTTCAGGTAGGTTCTTGACTGTTAAGGTGGTGTGTGCCAAAATATGTTTCATTGGGTAAATCTTCTGGCTTTAATATACTGTAGAACGGAGATTTAACCAACTTGCATAGGTTCTTTGATCTTACACAGGTTGGAATGAAAATGTTGTCTACAATACTCGCTAGATTCAAGGAAAATTGCCTAACTACGAGCCTTAGAGCAGATGCAATCCATGCTCATGATTGCTGTCCGATAGTCAATGCCCCTTGTTAACACACATCATAGAAAAGGGCTGACAGCAATTTGTAATCTGAGATATGTCAAGATGTTTTGTCAAATAGGTTTGTAACCCTGCATTTGCGTCGCCAAGCTTTTCATAAAATGACACATAGATCAATATTATGCCCTCCGCCTGCCACTTATATGCGCGTTCACGTGCAGACAGTCATGTCCTAGTCTATGAGAACCTCGCCGCAATCTTATCTCTATGCTGAAAGGGCGCCTCCCCCGAGCTTTCACCTCCTCCCTTTGATGGATTTAGCCCTCAGACAAAGCGTTGCCCATGCATTCCAATGACCTTGCTTATAAATAATGAGCATACTTGCGTCTGTGAGCATGTGTCTTTGCATGTTGATTAGATGGCTGAAACACCAAACTTAATGCGAGTATGTTTGAAATACCTTTCCATATGTGACCTTATTACCGTTATATCCAAACACTCCATTTTTATCTACTTGCTGTGTCACCACATGATTGTGCATGGCATTATTAGTCGTTACTACTACAGCTTTTCACTTTTGTGTGTGTGTGTGCGTGCAGTTTTGGAGCTTGTGTGGGAATGCTCTCACGCCCAAACGTGGAGTTTTCGGCAAGACGGGGGACCTCCAAACCATCCTCTGCCTGGCTTGCGCGAAGGATGAAGTCACGTATTCCGGTGCCTTAAATGGCGACATCTACGTGTGGAAAGGGATCAATCTGATGAGGACTGTGCAAGGGGCTCATGGGGTACGTTTAGGGCAACCGTTTTGCCAAAATGGCCCATTTTCACTGTAAAACAGCACATACAAACATCACTATTTTCCTTTGGCAATAGGGACACACCCATACCTTCAGCCCAGATGTGTGCAGACATTTTGGCATGAAGGTTAAAAAAATGTAACATGCCCACATGTTGAATGGATTTTCACTTAAATTGCAAAATGCTTAAAACGAAATTACAACATTTTACACAGGTTTAACAACAGATACAAAATAATGAACAACAACCGGTGTCTATGATACAACAAACTACAGATTTCAGATGTTGCCTGTAACAAACTTTGCACCAAGCTGTAATCAAATTGAAGGCAGCTTTGTGCAATTTGAGCATCATTAGTTTATACACAACCTGTAACAGATTATGCTCTGTGTGTTTCCCCCCTAAATGCTCATTATTAAATGTGAGCAAAAAATTAACTGAATAAAACATTATTATATTGAAAGATTAGTGATGCAATTTATTCTCAAAAGACTATCTCAGTCATTATCAAGCTCAGTAAACTGTTAGATATTTATTAACAACAAAATACACTTTCCAAAAGAGCCCTAATTGATAATGTTGATGTGCAGGAGCTCTAGCGTCAACTAATGTTTATCTGTGTTAGGCAATAGATCTACTCACCACCAGCACCACCACCACCACTACCACCAATGTTACTGTCAGCAGAACTAACTGCAACTAGCCCTTTAAAAATCATTGCAGTTACGTTGCAAAATTTATTCAGACCTCACTATTGATGCCCGAACTTACATCCCAAAATCATATACAGTATACACTATTTATATATTTTTTTCTGATTGTGGTAGAAGCTTTCAATTGCAAGAAACATCAAATTTTCCTTAGAGAATTTAGATTTGGTCAATACTTCCCCAAAATCTGTATAATGGCATTTTTATTCATGTTGCTGAATTGGATTTTCTGACATCAACATTGTAATAATGCTAAGCAATTACGGTCAGTCCCCACCCATAAATAAAATCTGTTCTGCTCTGGTGTTGTTGTTTTTCGCTGTGGGCAAATAGAAAATCAAGAAATAATAGAATAGAATAGAATAGAATAGAATAGAATAGAATAGAATAGAATATACCTTTATTGTCATTGTTACAAATGGGCTAACATATTGTGACAACGAAATTGGGCATGACACTCCAGTTTTACACATAGTGAGGGTATGAGCAAGAAGATAAAGGAACAGAGAAGATAATGTTATAAAACAAGGGGAATAAGGCTATAGTTATAATTTACATGGTATTTACACAACAATGTCAGCATGTGGGATGTTACATACAGGGTTGTCGTGATAACGTTGTATCGTAACGGTGAGAGGTTTACACACAGTCCTACTATGTAAGTGACCATTTCCAGCCCATTCAACACTTCAGTTCCTTTAAATTGGAATATAAATCATACATGCATGACGATAAAAGGATTCAGATACAACAAAGGCAGAAATGCACATGCTGGTTTGATTCTGCTCAATAGCAAAAGATCAGTCTTTTGCTACACAGGATTAAATTATATCTATGGGATCAAAAGCTTTGTTAGAAAATGAGAGTATGGGGGAAGGGATAATAACGACAGTACTTTAAAATTCCCCTTTTTTGTGTCACCAAATATTTTACTAGAGATTCAACAGAATACTGCAGTGATAACAGAGAACAAATAATACAGATTTTTTTCTCCTCAGAGTCTGTCGTAGCTGTGAAGTACCCCTTAAACAGTTGCCTTTGTTTCTGTCATAGCTGGTTTATCCCAGACTAACAGCCTGTCATTTCCTCCAGTCAGGGATTTTCAGCATGAACGCTTGCGAAGAGGGTTTTGCCACCGGGGGACGAGACGGCTGCGTACGCCTGTGGGATCTCAACTTCAAACCAATTACTGTCATTGATCTCAGGGAAACAGACCAAGGATATAAAGGTGATGTCAAAATGCCTCAGCTCCGCTAAAGGTTGCAGGGTTAATTAAGCTCACATCATCAAGTGGCATATCTATATCATGCTGCTTAAGACATTCTTTCTTTTTCTCCATACTAATATTCCCTTTCTTTTGTTTTTTCTTTTTTTTTTAATTTCTTGTCTTGGGCGTAACAGTAGCTAGGAGTGAAAATAGCAGAGGTGGGTATAGAATTATAAGGTCAGATTTTACAGCCGTGCTGGTCTGTTTGTACCTGTCCACATACTGTTCTTTTGTGGTTAGTGAATCACTTTTATGACGTAGTTTAGAAGGCATGGTTGTACATCAGGTACAGCACATGTTCCCTTCATCCACCTAAAATGCATATTAGCTTGGCAATCAGTGTTGGGCGCATTGCTAATAAACAGTACTTAGTTATGGTTACTAGATACTTCATTTAAAAAGTAATTCAGTTACCCGCCATATCACTGTCACCAAAAAGTCGAGCGTTACTCCAAAAGTACCTATCTAGTTACGAATTACCATATGTAAACTGCTTTTTGAAAAGCCATATAATAAAAGAAATAGAATAAAATATGTGCACCAACCTTTTGAAGCCTTATAATTAATGGCTTGTGCAATCTTGAGAGCTTAAAAATGAACACTTAGCTGAGGTACTCCATATCCCTTTTGTCTCTGGGCTTCAAACCACTCTAATATCTCCATTTCCATTTTTGGGTACTGTCCAAAACACATTTATTTTTCTCCCGACATGGTGTATTGCAAAACAAAATTTACAATTAAAAATACCAAAATTCAACACCTATTTCCGTAAAAACCACGCCTCCTTCTCTGCGCCCTGCTTACCATTCGCTACTGGTGAAACGCAACCAAATATGTGCATGTAAACTCATCCCCTGATTTGAATATGTATTTTGTAATTGTCAATTTGGCTTGGATGCGAGTATACCGTATTGGGGGAACATCTCCATGACGAGAAATTCGAGCGTTCCTTCATACTCTTTGCTTGAGACGCTGCCAACATAACTGTGTTCAGTTGTACTTTGTATGTGAATAAAAACAAGCCCACCTTTCAAATGTTTCTGGTGAATTAAATGTTTTATGTGGCAACATAAGAGATGCAAGAGTGTTCTTCTCGGGAGGAAATCGTAATACATCATGTGCATTTAATTAGTAACAGAGTAACAAATGATGTAGTTGCAACAATAGTGTTCCAAAATTGTTCTAATAGCATGCTACAGTACTTGTTACCGAGAAGAGTGATCACTTTCCAGGAACGTGTTCTTTGTGACACGTTAGTCCCGACTCCCAACACTGCTGGCAATATGCTGTCATGTGTTTTTGTTAAACATCCACCTTATTAGTCACCTGATGGCTATTTTTTACCTTCTGTCTTCATTTTCTATATTCTGCCAGTTAAATCTTCTTGAATCATGTTATATTGTTTTTTTATTGTGTGTGTATGTGTCTGGATAGGGCTATCTGTACGCAGTGTTTGCTGGCGGGGAGATCACATCCTTGTGGGCACGCAAGATAGTGAGATCTTCGAGGTGGTGGTCCACGACCGCAACAAGCCTTTCCTTATCATGCAGGGTCACTGTGAGGGGGAGCTGTGGGCGCTGGCCGTGCACCCCACTAAACCCCTTGCTATGACAGGCAGTGACGACCGCTCAGTCAGGTGAGCGTCATGAGAATTTACAGTAATATTCTTTGAATATTTTTCTAAATTATAAAACCTCCCAAACAAAGCAAATCACTCAATATATAATTTTGGATAAGGAACTACACTCTTGGTTCCTTTGGGCTCATTTGTACTTGTAATTTTAGCACAATTCCAGTCATGACCCTAAAATATACTTAAAGAGGGTTCTTTTACTGATGTTTTTTCCATAATGGAATGCATTTGGTCATTTTACAGACCAGAACGGACACAGGACTCAATTGCATGCGTTCCTCAGATCTTATTGAAAGAGAGTGAGAGTAAGGCTTGCTTGATTGCTTGATCCGAAGACTGGCGGAGAGCGGGATCGAGCAAGGCGGGGGTGACACTTCCGTGTCGGAAGAAGGCAGGCGGGAATGGCATGTCGTTTGACCAGGGATGGAGATCTGAGGCGATGTCGAGTTCGTAAAAGTAGTCGTAGGCAGGCGGCAGGCAAAACAGGCGTAGTCAGGTTCTGAAACGGGTCGAAAAACGGGAATCAGGCAGGAAACAGGTTTTAACAGGGACGAAGTCGGACGGGAACGCTCACTGAGTGAAACACAACAGCTCGCAACGATCTGACAAAGTTTGAACTGAAGTTGGGGGCTTAAGAAGGATGTGGCCACCAATCAGCTTGTCCGGACTGTTGGCGCCAATCAAGCTGCCAGAGGTGTTCCAAATAGGGCAATTATGACAGATCATGTATCTATTATGACATTGATAAACAATAATCACGGGATGTGAAATCCAAAGATTGTAAATCAAATATAATCTGCAATAGAACTGATCTTACCCACTTGTGTAAATGCCTAGAACAACATTTTCTGAGTTTATCAAGTAGGTCAGCTTATAGCCAGTAACAAGAATGACTCATTCTGTACCAACTACATAAAATCATCACGACAACCTCTTAATGAAGCAGTTAAATTTTTGTACTTCATTCTAAAAGATTGGCATAATGGCTAGTCAGAAGGAGTCATCTTACACAAACCATTTTCAAACTTACAACTCTAGTTTTGGTCGACCATTTGTGCCTCTGCCAAGGCAGAGTTTTGGGTATCCTGTCTTCCATTAAGAAAACTGTGTTAGATAAAATGGGAAAATTCATGCTTTTCGATGAGTAAAATGTAACAATTCTATTTCAGTCAATTGAAAGCAATTTTCTTCACGCTTATATTTTGCTCCTTAATTCCCAATGGTTATTTGACTGAACCAGCGATGTATTATTTTGTAACAATTTTTTTTCCGTTTTTTTCTTCTCAACAAGAATATGGAGCCTTATTGATCATGCACTGATAGCTCGCTGTAACATGGAAGAGCCGATCCGTTGTGCAGCTGTCAGCACTGATGGTATTCATCTGGCCTTGGGAATGAAGGATGGTTCGTTCACAGTTCTCAGAGTCAGGCAAGTGCACAATTCAATGAAAGACTACGTTTTTACAGCTTTTGGGCTTGATTAAAGAGCCTTTCTTTGTGGGCCTACAGAGACATGACAGAGGTGGTTCACATCAAGGACAGGAAGGAGGCTATCCATGAACTGAAGTATTCCCCTGATGGCACTCATTTGGCTGTCGGCTCCAATGACAACTCGGTGGACATTTATGGGGTTGTGCAAAGGTACAAAAAAGTAGGGGAGTGCATTGGCTCCAACAGCTTTATTACGCACATGGACTGGTCTACGGACAGCAAGTTCCTGCAGACGAACGATGGCAGCAGCAGGAGGCTCTTCTATAGAATGCCAAGTATGTTTTAGTGCTTAAATGTTTCAAACTACTTGCTTGTGTTTTGTAAGATATGGTTTGTGTCTTTATTCAGGTGGTAAGGAGGTAACCAACCGGGAGGAGCTTAAGTTGGTGCAGTGGGCAACATGGACGTGTGTGTTAGGACCTGAGGTTAATGGAATATGGCCCAAATATTCTGTGATCAATGATGTTAACTCAGTGGATGCTAACTTTAACAATCAAGTCTTAGTAACGGCCGACGACTACGGATTAGTCAAACTTCTACGATATCCATGTATTAAAAAAGGTAAAGAACGCGTCAGTAATCCCTATTGTATTGTTAATTTCTTATTATCCCTTCTTTTGTCGTTAGGTGCAAAATTTAAAAAATACTTAGGTCATTCAGCCCATATTACCAATGCAAGATGGTCACATGACTACCAGTGGGTAATAACCATTGGTGGAGCAGATCACTCAGTTTTCCAGTGGAAGTTTGTTCCAGAGAGAAAGTCAAAAGAAGCTCTGCATATTGCACCACAAGGTAAGAGAGAAAAATTACGGTACATTGATTGTTTAAAACAAATACATTTTTGGCATTCCTTTTACTAGAAATAGTCACAATAGGTTAATGTAGATGTCTCTAACCTGTCAAAATAGTTAAACATGACAAAATGACAAATCTTACTAAACTGAGAATTTGAACACACACATCTTACCAATCATATTAGCTTGAGCTTCATATTAATAAACACATCCCTTCAATCTGAATGAAGCTTGGAAAGTACAATTCTGTTTTCACTGCCAACTGATTATTTTTCCACAGAGTGCAGATGCGCTCTTTATAAATAAAACACACCCTGACTTTCATTTTCATTTTCCTAATGGATTTTGCGAGGATCCCTTCGTATTTTCAAGTACATCTTATTGCCTTCCTTTGGCTTGGCTTTAGTCTGCAGCATCAGCATTCTGAAAATTCAGCTTTGCTCCTTAACAAGAGTTAAGTACAGTACTATAGCACGGTAGCTTCCTATTGCGTTTGACAATCTAGTGAAAGGCAAGGTTCTTTATATTCATCAGCTCACTAAATTCAATCTGTTTGTTTTTAGAGAGCTTGGCAGACTCCAACAGTGAAGAGTCAGACTCTGATCAGTCAGATGTGCCTGAGATGGATTCTGAAATTGAGCAGGAAACACAGCATACATATAAAAAACAGGTTTGTGATTAACTTAGACTATTCATTTGCATTTTTATTCAACACATGTGCTGCCATTTCTGCATTAATTCAGGTTTATAAAGAAGACCTACCTCAGCTCAAAGAGCAGTGCAAAGAGAAAGATCGAGCAATTGCCATGAAAAAAAGAGAGAGAGCACCTGGGAGTGGATTGAAGTTGCACTTTATTCATGGGTTAGCTTTACTTATATCATGCTAAATTAGAAAAGAATAGAGCGATACATAGTCTCTCTCCATATTTTTTGCAGATACAGGGGATATGATTGCAGAAGTAATCTGTTCTATACCCAAACTGGCGAAATTGTTTACCATGTGGCTGCTGTTGGGATCGTATACCACAGACAACATAACACCCAACGATTCTACATGGGCCACGATGATGACATTCTTTGTCTGGCGATCCACCCTCTCAAGGACTTTGTAGCAACAGGCCAGGTAGTTCTTCCTGGAGAAACTAGGATTGCATTTCCTGTAAACTAAACTATACATTCATGAGTGACCAAAACAAAACACTTGTATAATCTTAACTATTGTCATGTATATGCAGGTTGGCCGAGATTCCTCAATCCACATATGGGACACGGAAACATTAAAACCAATGTCTGTGTTGAAGGGTTTCCATTACCTCGGAGTTTGCAGTTTGGACTTTTCAGGTGATTAGTTGATGTAAACCTTAGAAAAATATCACACCCCAAATATCTGCTCTTTTAATATCTGATCATCAATCACATTGAAATAGTTCCACCAAATTTCCTACCTACTGCTAACAAGGGACACATTCGAAGACAAACAGTGGCTTTATCTATCCCCACCAATAACACAAATTTGATTTGCGCCCTACAGCTGATGGCAAGCGCCTGGCCTCGGTAGGCCTGGATGACAATCATACCATTGTGCTTTGGGACTGGAGGAAGGGGGAAAAGCTTTCAGCCATGTGGTGAGTTTGGTGCGGACATCACTTACTGTACATAAAGGACTAATTGGAAACACAATTAGCTAGGACCGTCTTATGTGTTAATCTTTAAGATTCTCTTCAAATATGGACATTAATAAATGTGTATTAAATTGGCGCCACTTTGCAGTGCAAGGATGACAGCTTGATTCATGTTTCACAGAAGCAAGAAAGGGAATTGCCTTTTAGATTAACAGCCTGCTCCTCTGCGACACTTAAGCCTGCCAAGGTTTGAATAGCTAGAGTATGGCCCAAGGCTCCAACTATATCCATAATGAATGAGAATTACTTTTAGTGCTTGTCGTCCTGAGAGCATGATATGTCAGACTTTACTTTGAAAAGACAACAATATTTTACCAAAATGTTAATAGAATAAATTAGTAAAAGCATGTGATAATGAAAAGCTACATTTATAAGTTGTAACGAAGAATCACAGATAGTTATTTCTCCAAATAGCTGTCTTAATGGAATTCAATTACATAACTACAGTGCGAGAAATAGGAAACTGTAAAACATCTACTTCTTAAAATACATTATTTTGTTTCTCTTTGTTACCTTGTCCACTTAATGGCATTATTTAGTCTTAACTCAATTTAAACAGACCCTAACACATTATGAGTGCTGCATGTTGTTTGCTTTATGTTGTCTCCAACTGAGAGTGCAAAGAAGGCTAGGAGCACCACTAATCTGCTTTGCAGACCTTCAGGCAGGGTTCTGTTCAATGTAATTACGTAGGAAAGGGCCCGAGAGAAGTCTTCAGCTAAGAGGCAGAGAGTGGGTGTTGAGTGGATGAGGCTTAATGGTAGACAAGCCCGGAGGAAGATGCACAAGGAATGAGAAATATGGACTTTGTGTTGCATTTGATTCATCAAGCCATTCATTTTTGTATAGTAATACTTATCATCAAGAGTAGGCCATTAGTTTCTGGCAAGGGAAACATTGTAGTTTCTGCTCTGAAATCATATAAATGCATTACTGATTACATATTCTCTTTGTATAAATTAAATGTGCGCAAAAAATAACCGATTTAACATTTCAAAATAAGCGTAGTTAAATCATTTTGTCACTCAGTATGAACATTTAAGAACATGCACCCCAGAACTGTGAGAAATAAATTGTGATTACTTGGACAGCATGCTGCCTTTCAACAGTTTAATTTCATTTTAGGAAGGTGATTTTTGCTTTGGTTTACATAGTCTCCATCAAAGTTACAAGTCTGCAGCTTTTCCGAGTGCCCTCTCAAATTTTAGCACAGTGCCTGCCTGTCCTGTCAACAGGATTACACAAAATTAAAGGACTAATTTCCATAAAACCTGAAGGAAGGCTGGAGGTTGGGCCGAGGAGGAAAGAAGTTTATGCAATAATGTGTTTGGAACACATATGGCATTAATAATTAATATTGTGTCTTCAGTGGCAGCAGAGACAAGATATTTGTTGTGAAAATAAATCCTTACCTGCCTGACAAGCTCATCACTGCCGGTGTAAAACACATGAAGTTTTGGCATAAAGCTGGTAAGAGCCGTCAGGCTTATTATGTTGCCAACCTGGCAGGATAACAAGCTGAAGTCTTGCTCCAAAGCGATTCATCTCACTGTTTCTACTCTCACTTGCTCGATCAGGTGGTGGGCTAATTGGACGCAAAGGGAGCATGGGAAAGACGGAGACGATGATGTGTGCCGTGTATGGATGGTCGGAGGAGATGGTCTTTTCCGGCACGTGCACTGGTGACATTTGCATTTGGAGGGATATGTTCTTGATGAAGACTGTTAAAGCCCACGATGGGCCCGTTTTCAGCATGCATGCTCTCGAAAAGGTAACAAGAGCATTCTACTGCGAATTAGAACGATGTCAAATCATAAACGGCTCATTATTCATCTTCCTTGGGGCTGGGCTGTGAATTACAGTTTATTTCTGCTATTGACATGTTCATTGAGCTCAGAATATATCTGCAGGGATTTGTGACTGGAGGAAAAGACGGGATAGTTGCACTCTGGGATGACACATTTGAAAGATGCCTCAAGACCTACGCCATCAAGAGGGCAGTATTAGCTCCGGGCTCTAAGGGTAACATGCTCATTTTGCACTGTTGACTTGCTCCAGAATCCGGATACTGGGGACATTTATGGGTCTTGCTGACTTTTTGTTTCTCTTGGTAGGTTTGCTTTTGGAAGACAACCCATCCATTCGTGCCATATCTTTAGGCCATGGCCACATTCTTGTAGGAACTAAGAATGGAGAAATTTTGGAGGTTGACAAAAGTGGTCCGATTACTCTGCTCGTTCAGGTGAGATGGCAAAAGTAATGTTTTTTTATGTATATGTCAAATACATGCTATTTATTCTTTTCTATTTTCTTTTTATTTTGAGTGTTTGTAATCCATGCATAAATGATTGCTGGGGTCTTTTGTTTTTGAACGACACATTTTTTGATTACACAGCATTTTGGAATTCAACTTGATTAGTATTTAGTTCAATCCAGGCCAAACCAACTGGATGAGTATCAGTTGTTTTAACTATTACGGCCATTTTGTAATTTCTTCTTTGTTAAACTGGCATATTTAATCCACAGTTATGAGGTTTTTGGTTGACAAAAAGAACTGGATCAGTATTAATTGATCCAGACAGTATCGGTATTGATACGAATAGGTGTTATTGTGCCAACCCTAATTTGTATACACAAAAGCTTTGATCAGATTGAACGTTTACCAACCTGAGTCATTGACCTTTTTTTTGGTACTGATTTACCGTGGCCTACTTTGATACACACAGTAATAGCAAATTTTTATCATTATAAATAATATAACAAGGTTGTGTTTTGGTATTTTCAACATAAAACTCTTCATTAATATCAGTAAATGTATAATTAAAAAAGTTTGATTTCAATTTATCACTTTCATAACTTTTCTATAAAGACCCCAACCTACTCATGTGGTCATTCGGAGTCTGGCGCCTGTGGGCAACATTTTGTTTACTATTGTCTTATACTTTGGCTCTGGACAGAAACAATGATTAATTGTTATATTGAATAAAGGTAAGAGTTGAAAGGGTGTTCAGAGAAAGAGGATGGTAAGAAAAACCCTTTTACACAGCACAGAGAGACGCCTATTGATGAAAATAAATTGCAGCCTCAATTGTTAATTTAGCTAAGTGGCTAGGCTCCTTCTGAGAGAGAGTGTTCTGCCTTTAGGCTATTAAGGTTGAATTGATTTCCTGTTTTCAATGCTTTACAATTACAACTGTACATTGACTGGAAGGGACTAATCAATCAACCAGGAGTGAAATAAAGGTTTTCTCTCATCACTTGCTGAACTAGACAGTATAAAATCATTGTCAAAGTTTACACACTGATCTTTGAGGTCTTCAACATTGAAGATAGTATTTAACAACGTTCCATTCAATAAATAATATTCAGGGGCTATTGTTTGCTGTACAGGGTCATATGGAAGGTGAAGTCTGGGGTCTTGCCACCCATCCCCACCTCCCACTTTGTGCTACTGTCAGTGATGACAGAACCCTGCGCATATGGGACCTGTCCTCCAGCCACTGCATGTTGGCAGTGCGCAAGCTCAGGAAAGGTGAGTCCCCAGCAGATGATGGTAAAGGATAAATTGAAAGTGCCTTGTTCCCAGATTATTAATAAACACCCCCCACAGGTGGTCGCTGCTGCTGCTTCTCCCCAGATGGCAAAGCCCTGGCAGTCGGCCTAAACGATGGCAGCTTTATTATTGTGAATGCCGACACCTTGGAGGACCTTGTATCCTTCCATCACCGCAAGGACATTATCACAGACATCAGATTCTCTCCAGGTTTTCTTACAATCGACAGGTCCAATGTTTTAAATAAAGAACTACACATCAATTAATGATGTTTTTGTCTCTGTTCAGGTTCAGGAAAGTACCTAGCAGTCGCATCTGGAGACACATTCGTAGATATTTACAACATAATGAGCAGCAAACGCGTCGGAGTGTGCAAAGGATGCCTCAACTCTATTACCCACTTGGATTGGGACAGACGAGGTAAACATCTTTTATACTGTAGATGATCTCTGAGTTGGAACGCTCAATACCTGCCAAACATGGTGGCCCACTGGGCTCTTTATTTCACAGGGAAACTACTCCAAGTCAATACCAGTGCCAAAGAGCAGTTTTTCTTCGAGGCACCTCGTGGCAAGAGGCAGACCATTCCTGCTACAGAGGTAGAGTGGGTGATTAAACAATGCATTAGCATGATAGAGAGACAAAGTGAATGAAAGAGTCCATAAAATATAACTGCCGTAAAATTTGGGCAATAAAGCGCACCTGATTATATGCCGCATCCAGTACATTTTTAAAGGAAAAAACATTTTGAGCATGTATAAGGTGGAGCTTACTATAAGCTGCATGTGCCCACATTGATATTATATATACCACAGCCATATCCCCCTAGTGGGAGGTGGCTAGAGTCATTTCCGACTCTTTTTAGGAGATTGATTCAGAGGAGGGGATTTCCAGCCCCCTCGCTCAAACCAACTGAGGTGTTGGGGGTCATTGGGTGACCAAACCCACCAATTCCAAACCTTAATGCTGAGTGCCAAGCAGGGAGGCAAAGTGTACCAATGTTTAAGTCTTAGGTATGACTCGGCCGGGACTTGAACAACAACCTCCCAGTCTCGGGGCGGGCGCCATACCCCCAAGGCCACCATGCTGGCCCACATTGAAACATAAGATATTTACAAAGAAAGACGGTACACAGAAAGAGTTTTAATGTTATACGGTACCTTAACCCCATAACGTTTTGATGGCTCGCCTGTGGGTCGCTGGACTTTTGATAAACAAATACCCGTCTGTACCATGTCACCAGTCACTGAAATACGTCATGCCACATATCATTGGAAAGCTTAAACTCTTGGGATTCAAGAGAACATAATCCTCAAAGAATCATCATGATCAGTCTGAAACAAGATACCTGAAAATTATAAAGACGGCATAACTCACCAGTAAGTCCTCTGGGCCATCTTCAACTTCTTTGAATGTTCACGAAAATGGCTTTGTTACATCAAGGACAATCCATAGAATCCATCCATCCATCCATCCATTAGCTGCACCACTTATCCTCAGTAGGGTCGCGGGCGTGCTGGAGCCCATCCCAGCTATCTCCGGGCAGTGGGCAGGGGACACCCTGAACTGATTGCCACCCAGTCGCAAGGCACACAGGGACAGACAACTCACTCGCTCATTCACACCTGAAATGCATGTCTTTGGAATGTGGGAGGAAACCGGAGTGCCCGGAGGAAACCCACGCAAGCACGGGAAGAACATGCAAACTCCGCACAGGAAGGTTGGTAGCTGGATTTGAACCCATGACCTCAGAACTGTACCGCACACGCGCTAACCACTGCGTCGCCGTGCTGCCCTCCATAGAATCCAACTATGTAAAATATTTACTCCAAAACACACAATAATGTCGACAGATAAATAGGAATCCGCCTTAAATATTTTTGCTTCGTTGGGCGTTCCTTCTTGTAATCTTTTTTTCCCCACATTATTTCCCGTTACAGATAAACAGACTCGTAAATTATTCCCAGTCTGCCAATTAGCGCTTCGCTTTTCGATTGACAGCTTTTTAATGATATAAGTCTGATTTCAATTAATTCTGCTCAATAGTACTCAATACTGCTTGTTGTTT
Organism: Urocampus carinirostris; assembly: GCF_059441175.1. NCBI lineage: Eukaryota > Metazoa > Chordata > Actinopteri > Syngnathiformes > Syngnathidae > Urocampus > Urocampus carinirostris. The sequence continues at coordinate 17,524,166 of NC_142363.1, read as the reverse complement.
TTGTTATAAGTATGCCTGAACAGGGACTTGAAACCTGGACCCTCAGATTAAAAGTGTGATGCTCTACCAACTGAGCTATCTCTGCTCTGTTGTTGCTCACTCCGCCCTAGAATTAAGTTTTCTGCCCATTACCAATACAGATATAAATGATCATCTAAATTCTGCATAGCAGTGCATGTGGTTTTGGTAATAAGAAAGCTCTGGCTCTGAAACTCTGGCCCCTTAGATTAAAAGCCCAATTCTCTACCGGCTGAGCTACCCAGGCTCCGGTAACATTTTTTCTGCCCTAGGATACAGCCTAGTTGTTGCCTTTTCCTGTACACTACATAGATTTCAATGAAATGTTTTTTCCCCAATTTTACCTGAATTGGGTTGTATTTACCCCTATGTTTTATTCACTGAAGTTCATAAAAAAAGTTTAATCCCTTAACGAAAAATTACAATTAAGGTCTAGAAAATATTTTTCCATGGGGTGGACTTAAAAAGATTAAGAGCCAGTGACCCACAGTATCAAAACATTTGCCATGACCCCAATAATGAAATCTGATTAAATTAACCTGTTAAACAATAAAAGTTCAGGTACCTCTGAAGGATAACAAAATGTTAAAACTGCATCTCTTAGGTGGATAAAGTTGATTGGAGTTCCTGGACATGTGTTCTTGGCCTTTCTGTCGAGGGCATCTGGCCTGTGATCAGTGAAGTCACAGAGGTGACCTCTGCTTGCCTTAGTAACGACAAGAAGGTGCTCGCCACAGGAGACGATTTAGGATACGTCAAGCTTTTTCGATACCCTGTCAGGGTAAGATGCTGTGTAACACACATTGTGTTTATGTGATCAATTTAAATTGATAAAAGATGATTCACTTCTAGGGAAAGTACGCAAAGTTCAAACGTTATGTGGCTCACAGCTCGCATGTCACTAACGTACGGTGGACGCATGAAGACAGCCTAGTGGTGACAGCCGGCGGTGGAGATACGTGCCTCATGATCTGGGCCCATGAGCCAGAAACTCACCGGGAACTCAGACAGTGTGACAGCGAGGAGTCAGACATCGAGAGCGAGGATGATGGAGGTATGAGTGTAACTTCTTTGGGAAACACCAGTATAGACATTTCCTAATCATGTGAATATCATCCTGGCAATCCAAGTAGTGGTGGGCATGCGGGATGGGTGTAAGTGTACCTCATCATTATCGTGATTTACATTCAAAAAATGGCGATCAAAGCTATATGTTTGCTGTTGTTAAGCGTTCTGTGCTAAGTTGTGAAATGTATTTTCTCGAGTGCAGGCAGGAAATGGATCGAACATGTTGCAGGGCAATGAAGAATCTCCATTTTTATGTTGTAATGAAAATATATAAAAACGCGCGAGTGAAACATATGGCCTGATTCTCGCACAGACAAAAAAAAGGAAGGTGGGGGCAGGGCAAAGGAGGGCCGAAGCCCCGAGCCAAAAAGAGACAGAACAACAGGAACAAAAAAAGCCCCGCGGCCTTCTTGATCATGCAAATACACGCCCAATCTAGGGCAAGTCTAAAGTGTCCAGTCACAAATTGACATCCGTGAGGGTGGGGCTCCTCGCACAATAGGGGTAATGATGTAAAAGTGTATATGTGAATATGTATTAAACTCTACCTCAGTTGCAAAAAGAAATTTTTACTGATGCCCTGAAGCCCCTACCATGGTAGAGAAAAACGTGTGGAATAGGGGTTAGGGCTCAAATACGGCGATCTTTGGGACTTGTTTAAGCCAGTGATAGGCAAGGCGTTTTCAGCTTTCCCAGGCAATCCCTGGAGGGTTGCATTACATTTATTCAGAGGCTATCTCACCCCACACTTACCGGATAAGGGTACACTCTTTTCGGCCAGGCTTTCAGGGACACTTAGTGCTTTCTTTGGAGCTCATTTTGGCTGCGAAATGGCGCAATATTTTCACCTAGAGTTTACGGCGTGTGCCAACTATCTCCGAAGGGAGCATACCAAGTTAGGTTCTCGCTCTGGTCTCCACTCACCAGGTAACAATACTCAAAAGTAAATGGTAAAGTCACAAAAAACAACACCTTTCACATTTCCTCCCTCATTTGAAAATCCAATGAAATCAGTGTAGGTCCGTGACAAACAAAACCGTATCTGGTGGACCCATCCAATATGGCCAACAGTTTACGTTTGGGGATGCGTGTTACTTCACGCGAAAACCATCAATATGAAAAGTGTTCTTGTTTATCGTCAGGTTATGATAGCGACGTGACAAAGGAGAATGAGATCACTTATACCATCAAAGCCTTATCCACCAACATGCGCCCCATGACTGGTGTAAAACCCCACATGCAACTCAAAGAGCCTTCTGTGGATGAAAGGTATTATTTTGTCTGTAAAATAAATCTCGACTGGCAAACCTCTTTTGTTTCTGATCTGTAACCTCAGTTCTATGCTCACCCTTTAAATAACTCACACCTTATCTGCTCTTCTTTCTTGTAATGGCTGCATTCTGTCATTGTCCTGCTTCCTTCTTTAATTCCATCTGAAGACAAGGTGTGGTCAGGTAAGTTTTTGATTTCCATGTTTTGAGAAATTTAATCCAAGAAGAAAGCCTTAGTAGGGTTTAATTCAGGGGTTGTTGGTTGTTTATGTGTAGATTTAATCATTTTCCATGGCTTTTACAGTGTGTTTAGGAGCAATACACAAATTGAAAAATTTGTGTATGAGTACTCCTGACCAGTAAACAAAGTGAAAAAACAGAGCTTTATGAAAACCAGTACTTTTTGTTTTATGTGGGTAAGAAAACCCCCACCTAAAAAAATAATGACCTGGAGAGGGACTGGCGGTGCCACGCTGTACTTGCCCAAGACGCACCACAGGAAGTGGTGCCCTGACGTTGAGGGATCCGTGAACCGTTGGATATTACCTTGTACTCTTTTTGGAAAATCCCAAAATTCATATGTTGGAAGAACATGCTCTATCCAAAATAAAGAGCAAATGCAAAAGCTTGCATAATCAATCAGCTTCAAACTTAAACTCAAAGTATTAGCTTAGAAAAAAAAACTATACATCAAATGACACTGTATTGAAATTACAATAATTCAAACTACAGCTGAAATGATAACTACATAAAGGAAACGAGGCAGCAGTTGCCCTTGAAACTGACTATAGTTGTCATGGTTACTGTATGGGGCTGACTATTCTATTTTATGTCTTCAGTGGCTGAGCGTTGTTGAAGTGCATATCGATTGAAAAGCATGAGTAAGTATTGTGTTAAACATCCCTAATAATTCTTGTCTGTTTTTTCTTTGCAATTGCTACCACACAGAGGTTCAAGGTAAGCTGATTGTGCATAGTTCAGTTACCTGAAAAAGGAAAAGAATGTAAATCTGTTCAAAAAAGAAATTCAATAATATTTATTTTTTACATGTAATCAGTGGGGAGAATCAGCCTTTAACCGAGCAGTTTGTTTCAGACCTCCTGTAAGCAGAGCCCTGCCGCAGCCTGAGAAGCTCCAGACCAACAATGTCGGCAAAAAGAAGAGACCCATAGAGGTAAGATTTACTTTCTTTTTGTCACTGTTAACCAGGGGGTCGCCTAACTACGGCCCGTGGGTCGTACCAGGACCTCCAATGGATTAACCTGGCCCAAGACGATGCTGAGAGACGCATACGAAATGCAATGAGCTGCTTTTTGTCAAAAAAATGGCCTGAAGTTTTAAATATGTCCACTGGATGTTGCCAAAGCCACGTGTAACTCCAAACCACCTGCTGTAGCTGTACGTGCTGACTACTATTTATCAAACGGCTGCACATCCTGATGTGATTTTATTTAGAATATTAGGTCTTAGTTCAAGGTAATACTCAGCTAGATTTCTTAGCTTGTGTCCCTTTGTGTACCAGGCAAAAACTATATTTTTCATTGAGCTTATTGACAATTTTATTTATCCTATTGCATTGGGTTTTTAATGCAAATAGTCAAATTTAGTGCCTAAAAAGGAGCTATTACTTTGCAATTACTCTCAATTAAAGTTTTGTTTATGAATTAATGTACTTAGTTGTATATTGTGTGTGTTTCAAAACCAATTGGATGAAATTTTACATTTATAAACAATGAAATAATGACATTTAAAAAAAGTTAAAAACAATGAAATTCATCAATCAGCCACTTTTTTTTTGTCAAGCCCAGCCCCAATGCAAATTTTTTCAACCCAATGCAGCTCGCAAATCAAAAAGTTTGGCTACCCTTGCTGTAAACTATTATAAAAACAGTATTCATGGATATGTTTGACACTAAAAGATTTTAAGAAATGCTCTTGACTGAAGTGATTATAATTCAAGATTTCTACACCCAGACGACCTCGCTGACGCCAACAGAATGTTTTCAGTTGCGAGATGGCTGTGGACGTCTGTGTTGTCATGACAACCACTTTTCAGATTCTTCTTACTCTTTCCACCATAGGACTTGGTGCTGGAGCTGGTGTTTGGTTACCGTGGCAATGACTGCCGCAATAATGTGCATTACCTGAATGAGGGGGCAGACATCATTTACCATACAGCCTCAGTTGGTATCGTGCTCAACTTGACCACCTGTAGGTGTTTAATCCTGCATGTGATTTAACATGATTTTGTAACTAGAAGTAACTGCAGCTTGAGTGTGTATGTTCTCTCGCAGCCTGCCAAAGTTTTTATGTTGAACACAGTGATGACATTCTGTGCCTGACAATCAATCAGCATCCCAAATTCCCCAATGTGGTGGCAACTGGCCAAGTAGGTATGTTTGTGAGACGATGGCCTCTGGTTTTTATTTATCTCCTGTATTTTTTAAGTAGCTACTACTATTGCTCTTAAGGGGTTGGAATATGTGCAAGTGATTAATCATAATTTCACGTTTAACATTTTACTCGTGTATGTAAAAATGTAATTTAATGAACCTTGCCGCTTACCAAACTCGTGTACTGTTTACATTCCTTTGGCCACCTGTTAACTAATTACAGTAACTTGCAATTGTCTGGCGTCCATAACTAGCAGTAACAATAGCAACTTTCCCGACAAATCAACAAGGTTGATTAAGACTCTTTTGTTAGAAAGGGGATCAGTACGCAAGTCCCTAATGCTAGCAGCCACTTCGACGATGCTCAGCAGCATTAGCTTAAGCGGGCAACCATTTATGCTTAGCGTCATTAAGTCCTTATTTTCATTGCTATTCGGTAATAAGAGAAGCCCCTTCAAAGTGGTGGTGAAACAAAATATAAATATTTTATTACTGCACCTATCTATTTATTTATTTTTTTCTCTCACAAACAGAAATATTTGAGCTTATGCAATAGTAATGCAGCATCCATGGTGAGAGTCTAATACAAAAAAACAACAACCCATTACACAGACAGCAACAATAAAACCAGTAAGTAAAGAAAATGGAACTAAGAGAACACATCGAAAAACAACAGTACCTCGTCAAACATAAAAAAGAGCAGATAATGTAGGTATTTTTTTCTTATTCTATTCTTCAATTGAATAAATGTATTAATGTTTACTTTGTGCTTTACTATAGTAAGCAATCCAGGAACCGTGATCCATGAACCAAACCTTTTACTTTGAAGATTTCAAATTGTGTTGATATTACAGAATTTTTTTAGCCTATCTTTTTGTCAGTAACTGCAGAAGAACCATCAATTAGCGTATTTTCCAGACTATAGGTCGCTCCGGATTATAACTCGCCCCAGCCAAAAATGCATATTGCGAAGAAAAATATAAGTCGTACCTGGGGTATAAGTTGCATCGTTGGGGGAAATTTATTTGATAAAATCCAACACCAAAAATATACATGTCAACTTGAAAGGCAATTTAAAAAAATTAAAGAACAAGAGGCTGAATAAGTTTACGGTAAACTAATAATACATGATTGACATGCCTGGTAAGGTCAGTAACGACGTAACACTTTGAGAGTTTTTCAGATAACTCTAGCATAAAGAACATGCTTACCAAACTATCAGTTTCACTCCAAATTACTGAATCCAATGAAATCTATATCCTCTGTGTCACTTTTAAACAACTCCTCCAACTCGGTAGGAAGACGATGCACCACTTCCTCTTCCACGTCGCTTATGTTAAACTCTGGTTTTCGCCAGTCCCTTTCCTGCTAACTCCAAACTTTCTTTCTGCTGCTCGATGACCATTTTTGGCTGCGTATTTCACTATTTGCAGCTTGTGACCTGAAGTATATAATCTTATTTTCTGTGCCATTTTGGTTCAAATCTTCTGAGTTGTTTTTATAAATTACCGGTAATGCTGAAATTATTAACACAGGCCTAGAGTGCCCTCTTGCGGTTTAGTGTGAAAATAACATGTGAAATGATATAATAATGTGTAAATAATTCACACATGCATTTCACGGTGCAAATAACACGTGGAATTGTGTAATAATGTGTTAATAATTTCATACATAAGTCGCTAAAAGTTGCACTCATAGTATGGAAACTACAGTCATCACCATCACCCCTCAATCAAAACACAGGATTTACTAGCGAGTAGCCTGTACTCCTGAACAGACAGTTTCGTTTAAACTACAACGCTTCCTGTATCAGGACATGTCATTATTAAAAGAATGCTATTTATAACGGACAAAAGCGACCATCCCTCCCATGGGCTTTCTCAATATAGCAGGGGTGTAAAACTCTCATAATTGAATTCACTATATTTTCAATAAAGTCTAACCAGAATTCAATTAAGTGTTTTTTGAAACCATCTCGAATAATACATTATTCTCTGTTTTTCTTTTTAGGTGACACTGGTGACATGTCAGGTAAATAAGTGTAAAAAGTCCCAAAAAATCACAAACAAATCCTCAGAATTCAATTTAAAATAAAACAAAAAACGTTAATGTTTTATCACTCCCACAGCTACATCTCCATCCATTCACGTGTGGGACGCCATGAACAAGCAGACGTTATCGGTCCTGCGCTGTTTCCACTCGGGTGGCGTGTGCTCTGTCAGCTTCAGTGCCACAGGGAAGCTCCTGCTGTCTGTAGGTCTGGATTCAGAACACACCATCACCATCTGGAAATGGCAGGAAGGTACGGGCTGATCTCACATGGAAAATATCCACACAGTCTCTCTCGTTTCAGTTGACCTCAGTTTACCTTTTGTACGGTCTTGGGTTTTGCCAGTCTGTCCATTTCTCTTTCATTCAAACACGGAGATGCTGAGCATGCTTTTTTATTACCTTGTTTGGATCATTGTAATGCCCTGTTCTCCAGTTTTCCCAAAAAAACATTGCCAGCTTGCAGCTTCTACTAAATTCAGCAGCATGTGTGCTAACAGGGGCTTGGGGGAGGGCTCACATTACACCAGTTTTAAAATGGCTGCATTGGCTCACCACAAATTTCGGGATTGATTATAAGGTGCTTTAACTAGTTTTTCAATGTCTTAATGGTCTTGGCTCATCTTATCTGTCTGATTTGCTTTTATTATTTCAGCTCTCGTAGTCCCCGAGGTCCTCCAGCAGTGGTTTGTTAACAATTCCTAGGGTGAGGATTAAAACCTATGGTGAAGCTGCCTTCAGACACTTTGGTCCTCACCTATGGAACTGTCTGCCGGAGGAAACCAAGTCTGTGTGGAGCCTTGATATTTTTAAGAGGAGGCTCAAGAGGCTTTTTATTATGACATTTAATTGATCATTTTTATTTAGCTTGATTCGCTTATCTTCAAATCTTTTACTCTAAAATAGTTAACTTTTTATTTCACACCTTTATGTTTTTGTTGTGCACTTGTTTTTATTTTCTATTTTTATTATTTCAGTGTTTTATCATGGGTGGGGCCATACTGGTAGGGTGTGGTTCAATGGCGGATAATCTTTTCGTGAGGCCATCCCTCTCAGTGTGGATATGCCTCCCACAGGTCTCTTTACTCCCATCATCAGTCTGCGCTTGCCATAATTACATATATTCTTTCTATGATTAGGGCGGCATGGCGGATGGGTAGTTAGCGCGCAGCCCCACGGAGCGGAGGATCAGTGTTCAAGTCCAGCTACGGCGGTCTCCCCTTGTTGGGTTTGCATGTTCTCCCTGTGTCTGCGTGGGTTTCCTACGGGCACCCCAGTTTCCCCCCACATTGCAAAAACTTGTGTTTCAGGTTAATTCACAACAATGAGCGAGTGAGTTGTCTGTATCTGTGTGCCCTGCGACTGGCTGGCAACCAGTTTAGTGTTTCCCCTGCCCATTGCCCGCAGATAGCTCGGATGGGCTCCGGTGCCCATGCGACCCTACTGAGCGGTGCCGATAATGGATGGATTTCTATTATAACATGGATCAGGGCCCGGCGTTTCCAGGCTTGGAGTTGCTGGGCTTGGTGTTGCTGTATTGCGTTCTACTTGAAAGAGGTTGTTAGGGCCTTGGTTCGTTGAAATAGTGCCGGAAGCCTCTAGGCAGTACACTAAAGCAGATGTTTATCGATTTTGTTGATATTTATTAGGGGTGCCTTGACACCAAATTAGCAAAAGACACTCCCTAAAGTACTTAAATTTTCAAAAAAGTCGGTTCAGCCATTTCTAAGCCTTTAACTCACATAAGAACACACACACATGTACGGAAATCGGGATTGATATAAAAGTCAAGATTGATTTTGATTTGATTTCATTTTAACCATTGTGTGGGGAAAAGGGAGAGGTTCTGATTGTCTTATTGTGTCGGTATACTGAAGGATTTTATACAGCAGTTTGAGTGGCAATTCATTGGCTGATAAGTGCTTTACAAATAAATATGATTTGATTTGTCTCTTAGGTGCCAAGGTGGCCTGTCGGGCCGGTCACACACAGAGGATTTTTGTGGCCGAGTTCCGTCCGGACTCGGACACTCATTTCGTCTCCGTGGGGATAAAGCATGTGCGGTTCTGGACACTGGCGGGCCGAGCTTTGCTCAGCAAGAAAGGAGTGCTGAGCTCCATAGAGGACGCCCGCATGCAGACAATGTTGTCTGTCGCATTTGGAGCGGTGAGTGCATTCAGCCTTTTGTCAAACAGCATGACATCTGCTTGCTGTTAATCTAAGGATGTTTCTTTGTTTTATAATGCTGCTTTTGCTCCATTGTTTTTGGGATGAAATGCTGCGGAACAGTTTGTGCATTGCTTGCCCCGCTCTCTTAGAACACTAGATTAGCGCGGATTTGTTTTCTTTTCAGAATAACTTGACGTTTACAGGTACCATAAGTGGGGATGTGTGTGTGTGGAAAGATCACATTCTAATAAGGATAGTGGCCAAAGCTCACACGGGGCCCGTGTTCACCATGTACACGACGTTGAGAGATGGCCTCATTGTCACAGGAGGCAAGGAAAGGCCGTAAGTGAGACACACTTATTGAGTAATTTATCTTTATGCGATGGGTTTATTTCCATGTTTGCTTCTGTAGGTCAAAGGAAGGAGGAGCTCTCAAGCTATGGGATCAGGAGTTGAAACGCTGCCGAGCATTTCGATTAGAAACTGGACAGGTTATTGACTGCGTGCGTTCTGTATGCAGAGGAAAGGTAGCAATGAAGACCAACATCCTTGATTATGTAATTCAGGAAAAAAAATCTCTGTTTTCTCTCATATCAGGGCAAAATCCTGGTCGGAACCAGGAACGCAGAGATCATCGAGGTCGGCGAAAAGAATGCAGCATGTAACATCTTAGTCAATGGTCACATGGACGGTCCCATTTGGGGTTTGGGGGCGCATCCGACTAGAGATGTGTTCCTGTCCGCGGCGGAAGATGGAACGATTCGACTTTGGGACATTCCGGAAAAGGTCAGTCTCATCTTATCTTTGGCCGGTAGGGATTAAAGGAAATTAAAAGGAGTTTCTGGAGTCTCTTGATAAAGGACACTTACGTCACACAACAATGATAGAGTATGATAGTAAATTGATGGGAATGATGGAGAAAGGTACCAAAATTGTTTAGATAATAGGTTGCTTCTAAGTCTTTCCTTCAAGCTGTAATCTCTTTTTTCTTTTCGGGTGATTTGTTCATTTTGTTACGTGATGTTCGGGAAATTGAATCAAATTTGTCTGGCCAAGTTTGAAGGTAAACGTTTTAAGACATTAAAGTAGGGCTTTATCGATGATAATTTCCTGAATCAATTAGATTTTCGTATTTTTTTTTATTCCGTTACAAATTTGATTATTATAGGAGTTGTTTTTCAATAACGTGATAAAATAAAAATGTTTTGAATTAGCAATAAACCTACTTCCTGACACCTACTCAGAAATTGAACATTGACTTATATAGCTGTCAAATGAATAAGGTTAATTCTGTAAATGCAGTAGCTCGTCAAATTAGTTATTTCTATGCAGATTTGTGTGTTTTAATTGTATTAAATGTCTATCCTCATAATTGTATGGAAATAATTTTAAATATTGATTAAAAAAATGTGAATTTTTCATAAGGTGCAACAAATAAGAAAGGTAAAAAGACAATTCAAAATGTATGTGAACACATTAAATAAATTAAAGAGATACAAAAATGTATGTGTATAAAATTACATTTCCCAAACATTTATTGGAACTTACATATTAAGATAATCAATTTATAGTCAAAGGAATCAATATAAGATTTTTTTTAAATTATGGAATCAATGAAAATGTTTTGCTTAAAGGGACATTGTATATTATAAACGCCTCCTAGTGGTCAAAAAAAAAATCAGTCGTGAAATTTGGATTTGAATAATAAGCAAGTGTACATAGACTATCATAGAAACATGTATTTTTTTACAATACTTGTATGCCAAGAAATTTGTATTCATTTTACATAACAAGATGCTTACTTAGAGAGAGCTGGCATGATTGTCTGCTGCTACGGGTACCCCCAAAAACCTTGTGAAAGGAAAATTTGGAGAAATATTTTGGTCACTTTGAGTCTCCTACGTTTTTATCCTTCCTGCTTTTAGCACTCATTTTTTGTTGCAGTACACAACATAGGGACATGTAGAGGGAAGTATTACAGTGTTCCTGGCTATAGAAAAAATACTTAAAGTATCAGAACTAAATTTTTTGTGTTTTAGCTAAAAAGTCAAGTCAAGTCAAGTCATTTTTATTTGTATAGCCCTAAATCACGAAGAGAAAAAGCTGAAAAATTTAGCTGTTTGTCTGGTCATATCAAAAAGGACAAAAGTGGTCAGTTCTGTTTTTAAAACCATAACGATTGATTGTAACTGTGCTTTTACTTCTGTGCCAACAGAAAATGCTAAATAAGGTGAACTTGGGTCACCCAGCGTGCACCATCAGTTATAGCCCTGAGGGGGACATGGTGGCCATCGGCATGAAAAATGGCGAGTTCATTATCCTCTTGGTGGCGTCTCTTAAAATCTGGGGCAAGAAAAGGGACCGCCGCTCATCTATTCAGGATATTAGGTGAGAATTGTGGAAAATAAAAGGTTGTAATGGTGAGTCAGTTCTCAGTGAGGATTCTGTTTAGAATGTGCTCAAAAAATAAATACCGGTACCAAACATGTTACGCTGCAAAACTAACCAAAAATATCTTCTAGGTTCAGTCCGAATTCCCGCTACCTGGCTGTGGGCTCTTGCGAAAGCGCCCTCGACTTCTACGACCTGTCGCTCGGGCAGCAGCTTAACCGCATCAACTCTTGCCGGGACATCCCAAGTTTTGTAATGCAGATGGACTTCTCCGCGGACAGTATGCACATCCAGGTACGGCGCACCCCAGGTGTCCTGTTCCCATTTTAACCAGTTTGGGCTTTTTTTATTCAGGTGTCCACTGGCGCTTACAAGCGTCTTGTGTATGAGGTTCCGTCAGGGAAGCAGGTCACGGAGCAGGCCCAGATCGACAGGATTACCTGGGCCACCTGGACCAGGTCAGAAAAGACACAGAATATTTAATCCGCCGGGAATTTGCTGAGTTGTCTCTTTGTCCAGCGTCCTTGGGGACGAGGTAATCGGCATCTGGTCGCGGAACACAGATAAGGCAGATGTCACCTGCGCCTGCGTGTCCCACTCAGGCCTTAATATAGTCACAGGCGATGACTTTGGAATGGTCAAGCTCTTTGACTTTCCTTGTCCAGACAAGTTCGTAAGTACCACAAGAGCATATGTGGCCCGCTGATGATTTTTCACTGGCCCGCAACACATAAGAAAAGATTTTCTTACTTCTTAAAAAGGTTTCACACTTTACCTTTTTGAGGGAACTCGAGACCCATTAGAAGTGAATCATTTGCGTCGTTTAAGGTGTCATTAAAAAGTAGAACATTTTTTAAGAATTTTCAAAGAACCCTAATAATCTTTTTCCCACCGCGCTTATCTGCTTTTATTTTACTCATAGCAAAGCTGTTCAGGGCGGATCACATTAGTTAGGAAGGGGGAATAGGGGGCAGTGCTGGAGAGTGACGTTGAATTAATCCCTGTGGGTTTTTTGTTTCTGTTTGTTAGTGAACCATGAAAATGGTAAAAATAAAAAAGGGCTTCTTTAGGTAAAGTTCAAACGCCAACCCAAAGCAGATAATGTCATGATTACTGATGTGAAGCACCTGTGCCCGCTCATTTGGCGCCAACCGCCGTGGGTTCTGATTGGCTCCCTGTCACTATTCAAACCCTGTCCTGTCAATCCCCTGTTGTCAGACCGTCTGCGAACCTAACACTACGCAAGCCTTTTTCGACCCTGACTCCCACATGTGTTTTGCTACTGTCTGTCCCCTGGCTTTTGATACTGACCACGTCTACTCTCCTGTCTCGGCTATCGACCTGTTTTTCCGTCCTTGACAACACCATCGCTTGCTATGGAAGATCCACTTAAGTGTTCCGATCACTGAGCGACTGGGCTCCCGCGCCTAGCGAACACCGTATCGTGGGCGCAGCCCTTCCTTTTACCTTAAACAAAACTTGACAAATTTAACGCAATTGGGTCCTGTTTCCGTTCCGGTCCTGACAGATAAAGATGAAAAAATTATTTATTTCAAAGCATTACTTACTTACTTGAGCGCGCATCATAGATGAGTTGGCTGAGGCTGCAATGATGACACAAACCAGGAGATGGCGGCAGCCTGTAAAAAGGTTTTAAATTCCGTACATCTTCAATAACCGTCAATTGCAGTGAATATGAAATTATGCACATTAAATATTTTTTTAAATAACCTTACTTTTGGATTAAATTTATAAAATTCCAAACAAACTTTAAACGATTTAAATACAAGACATAAAAAACAGGTTCTTCAATTCAAAATAGTTTTGGGATAAGTCAGAGGAAAATGTTATACACATGTTCTTCCTCTTACTTTCAAGGAAAAAAATTCACGGTTGTGCACCCTATTTGAGTCATAGTGCTTTTTCAAAAAGGTGTATCCCCTTTGTTGGCTTTTTTGCACTTTTTTCGATTTAAATAGCAGCAGCGATACTTTAAAATTTGGGATGTTAGATACTGATACTATACTGTACTAGCAATACCAAAACCAGGTACCACACCTATTTACATAAAAGTTTCTTTCCACGGCAGAAAAAAAAACATTACTTTTTAAATAAATACCTTTGAATCTTAATATTATCCTTCTAGTTTCTAGTTCCAGGCTCTTAAACAGTCCTCTAGAGTGCAGCCAATACTGATATCAACCACCATTCCAAGTGCCAATATCTTAAAGATACAGTGTGTGTTATTTAGCATCCCCTAGTGGTAAAAAAACGTTAACTATTAAAGAGACACAATATTGATATAAATATTAAACAAAATGCATGAACAATCTAGAAACTTGCATTTATTTCATATATAATGAGCCACACCTAAATGGGTGCTGACCTTAATGTCCCTTTTCTTGCTGCTACGGGTACCCCAACAAAACAAAAACCTTGGAAAATGCTTGGCAAAAAAAAAGAAGAAGAAATTGAGTCCCCGTAGTTTGATATTTTACTTGTGCTTTTTAGCACTCGTTTTCAGTTGCACTACACAATACAGCGACATCTACTGGTCAAATAATACACACAGTCCCCTTAAGAAATGCTGGTAGGAGCACCGATACATGGTATCAATACTCACTCATAGTTAAAACTAAAATGGTTTATAAATGTTGTATTTAAGTATATTTTACTCGTGTTTTGTGTTTACCTAGAAATCGCATTTCACATTTTAAACGAATGGAACTGAAAATCATTTTCATTTCAGGCAAAACATAAACGCTTCTTGGGCCATTCAGCACACTTGACAAACGTCCGCATCACCTACGGGGACCACTTTGTAGTGAGCGCTGGTGGAGACGACAGAAGGTATGACTTCAAATCGCATCAAAACTCTCATCTAAACGGTCAAATTTGTCTCGGGTACTTCTTTTTTCCAGCCTTTTCGTGTGGAGGTGCGTCCACGCCCCCCACTGAAGGTCGCATCCTGAGCACTTCGCTTGTCGCCTGCCGGCGTGTCTTTCCAGTCAAGCGTAAAGGATACATTTAAAAGAGCAGGAGGAGGCCTCGGAGACCCCACACGAGGAAATAAGTGCTACGCTGATTTACTGCCTCAAAACTTGCATGCAAACGTGCACATCGTGGTGTGAATTGTGAACAAAGGTGGCGTGCATCCAGACATAATCGCATCATTTTTGGGAAAGAAAATGTTCGTTTTATATGTTTATATCAAATTAAGGCAGCGAATGCAACCACCAGGCAATGGATCATTCGAACACACACACACACAAAAGTGTTATATGGATAAAGGAAATATAGAAATAAATAAAAAGTTTGGAGATTCAGATTGAAGAAGAAGAACCTTCAACTTAAAAAGTCTACACACCCTTATTTAGATGAGAGGTTTTAACTGGGTCAGACCCTGTCCGTCGTGGTGAAGAGGGAGCTGAGCCGAAAGGCAAAGCTCTCGATCTACCGGTCGATCTACGCTCCTACCCTCACCTATGGTCATGAACTGTGGGTTATGACCGAAAGAACACAATCCTGGATACAAGTGGCTGAAATGAGTTTCCTCCGCAGGATGTCGGGGTTATTCCTTAGAGATAAGGTGAGAAGCTCAGTCATCCGGGCGGGACTCTGTGTAGAGCCACTGCTCCTCCGCATTGAGAGGAGCCAGTTGAGGTGGCTCGGGCATCTGATAAGGATGCCTCCTGGACGCCTCCCTCGGGAGGTGTTCCGGGCATGTCCCACCGGCTGGCGACCCAGGACATGCTGGAGAGACTATGTCTCTAGGCTGGCCTGGGAACGCCTCGGGATCCCGTCGGGTGAGCTGGAGGAGGTGACTGGGGATAGGGACGTCTGGGCTTCCCTTTTAAGGCTGCTGCCCCCTGACCCGACCCCGGATAAGCGGAAGACAATGGATGGATGGATGGATGGTTTTAACTGGGAAAAATGGGCCAAGACATGGTGTATATTTCTCTTAGTTAATGTGAAAATAATTGTGAAAAGTTCCACATGTCAGTGATATCACAAATCATGAAAACAAAAATTGGACTACTGTACATTATTCCGACTTGAAGTGGGTTATCTAGGGCAGGGGTGACCAACCTGGTCCTCGAGAGCCCCATGTCCTGCATGATTTTGGAGTTTCTCTGCTCCAATAGAGTTGATTCCAACGACCTGGAGCATTATAAGGCGCTAAACAGAGCTTGCTAACAAGCTGAAAATTCGCATCACCTGAGTTGGAGAAGAGAAACCACCAAAACGTGCAGGACATGCAGCTTTCGAGGACTGGGTTGGCCACCCCTTAGGTAGGGTATTTTAAACTGGCCATGGTAACGTTTAAGTAATCTAATACATGTTTAAAATATATATTGTTTACGTCTATTGCATACATTCCAACTTTTTGACATTGAAAAGCAGTAGATTTGATCAGGCACTATGCGCAGAACCCAACCCGTCTCCAGAATATATACAAAACAAAAACATGTGGAGATCTGATGCAATTGTTTATTCACGCACTTCAAAAATAAAGCAGCCGTTAGACTAAAATACTAGTCTCGATGCAAACATTTTTTTGCTTAAACTTGAAAAAGCGCTAGATTAATATATTTTTAATCGGTTGGTGTTTTTAAAGGGAAAAAAGCGGTCGTCTAACAAGATAATGTCGGTTAGTGTGCTATTGCAGTCTATGCCACTGGAATTGAGGTTCACTTTGACTTCCATAGCCATCAATGGCATTGAATGTTTTTAGATGATAAATGATTAAGTAGGAATGCCATTTCGTCAGTGTATGATATTAGAAACAGTTTTTAAATTTAAATTTTGTAATATTTTTCCAGGATGCCTCCAATTAGTAAAAAAAAAAAGTTCATTCAAAAAAATCACAATTACTTTGAACAATAAGCAAAAATACATGATAAAAATATCATTTAATTGTGTATTTTTTAAAATACTCATAGGTCAGGAAATTCTTATCTGCTTTACATATCCATAAGACTTACCTAGAGGGTGCTGACATGAATGTTCTTCATCTTGCTGCTAAGGGTGCCCTGGAAAACCAAAAACCTTGTGAAAGGCTGTGCAAAAAATTGAGGAGAAAAATTGTGCAGTTTGGTCACTTTGAGTCTTCGTAGATTGTATTCTTCCTTGTGCTTTGTAGCTCTACACAACATAGGGACATCTAGTGGTCAATTATTGGGTTGAACTAGTTGGACACCGACCATTTAAACAAGGGTGTTTAAACGTTTTACAGCTCGCTGTAAAAGCCTAATTAAGCAGTTCTTTTGAAAATGTAGATTAATTGCTACAAACAAATATAATTATCACTCACATGGTCCAGCCAAAATGAAGTTGGTTCCACTAAAAAGCTGAGATGAGTACGTAAAAACCTTTTGCAAAGACAGCCAATTGAAAGGAGGATTTATATTTGTGGGATGACTTATTCCCGTCCCACAATTGAAGGCCTATTGTTTACTGACAATGCCATTAAAAAAGATATACTTGTAGCAAACTCAATTAGCCTTAACGTAAGTGTTATGAGTTTCGTATTTTCAATTTTGGATCACATGCTCATTTGTAAATACGTGTTTTTCTTTCGGTGGTTCTCTTAAATCGTGTGGCCTTCCTCCTGAATGTAACATCCACTGTTATGTTCTGGATGTCAGCATGCCAAAGCAGACTATGCACTGTACACCCGACCCAGTCACTGTGTCCCCCCCTGACGGTTCATTTTTGTGCTTGTATTGTGGTGGTGGTCCTCGTTGAATGGTAAATCCCACTCATAAATCGTTCAATGAGTGCAGACGTGTTCATGTTTATTTATGGGTGTGCATGGAAGACGATCTGTCTAGAACAGTGGTCGGCAACCTTTTCTGTACAGACCGGTTCAATGTCTGACAATATTTCTACTATTTTACACCAATAATAAGGATAATAATAATAATAAGGATAACAAAAATTGTGTAAACATACATTATTATTAAAAGCATCGTGGAAAGAGGAGTTCACGTGGCTTGTGGCAGACAACGCAACGCAAACATTGCATGAATGAAGATGATTAAATACAGGTACCTACTGATGGCAGAAGGAAAACAGGGATGTCATATACATGCAATGAATGTTATAAGTAGATTTATAAGAAACTTAATTTTAAAGTGTTGTTCTGTTCTTTAATACTCTTTAATAATCCTTAATACTTTCCGACAATGTTTTTTTTTTTTACGATTAGTCGTCTTATTGTGTTTCAAGTTGTGAAAAATGAGGCAGGCAACTTTTTGGTCCTGGTATCCGATTAACATTTTTTCATGAGTTTCAGACACTGGTACGAGTGCAAGAATTACGTATCAAATATGGACATTTATAATGGACCATGCAAAAAATTAAGTTAGTGTTTCCCTGTGAAAATAGTAATGGGATAACTTCTAGCAACTGGAAATGTAAGAAACATATGCCGTCAGGAAGGTTTGTCTCCAAAAAATGTACGCATGTATCGTTCAGATCCACAAATATATTCACGATTTACTCAAAATCTAAAAATCAAATGTCTTGATAAACGCACATACAAGATTATATTTTTTTAAATGATTTTATTACTTTTCTCTCTGTGGGACCCAGTACCCACTTACCCATGGCCAGGTACAGGTCTGTGGCCCGAGGTTGCCTACCACTGATCTAGAACACCCTCTCAACCTTTCCCTGGGAAAAAATAGCTGTAACTTTGATGTTCCAATGCACCCTGAAAAAAATGTCACTCACTTTACAGTGCGCTGCTACAATGTATAATCGTCATGAATATGAAGGGTGTAAATTAACGTTTTGTGTACCGGTAATTGGACTTATTACTTAAATGGAATGTTTTATCTTAAAGGTAAAAAAAAGTGCAGAATTTTGCTTCTCAAACGATACATATACATAAATATATAAATATATACAGTATATACAAAAACATATTTTGGTTTATACCAGTGTAAAAATCATTTGTAGATATTCTTTTTGTATATTTTTGTGAGATGTTTCTTAAAGTCCATTTTAATAAGTAAAAAAAGAAGAAGGGTTTCAAACCTGTGAGTGTATGATGTTATGTGTGCAAAAAGAAAACTTTTAACCAATGTGATCAAACTATTGGTGCTCAATTATTAAATAATAATTAAAAAAATCGGACTCTCCTTTTGTCTTATTAAAGGATGGGGGAACGTTTTGAATCAAAGGCCGCATTGGGTTAAGACATTGGCAAAAGGGCCGAGATTTTATGTTGTGTTTACCGATGCAGGTTCGAGTTTATTACCTCACAATACATGCATGTGGGAAAAACATCATGTAGACTTACCAGTTTTTCTCACATCCTTTGATACAATACAGCTAGCTTGGATTTTTTTAAATGAAATTTGATGAATATTTTGATAAATAAGAAAAATATAGCCAGCAATGGGAATGTTTGGAATACAGGGGACAAGAATGCCACCAAATCAAAATATTTTCATTAGCATTACTTTCTCTTGTTTTTTACTATGTTATACATCATGAAAATTTTTTAAAATGATCATTATTGGGTGGGCGACAACATCAGTCAAGTCATTTTCATCAAGAGACACATTAAACTACTACAGTAGTAAAATGGACATTTTATTTTCAAGCGCATAAATATAATTTTGTTTCACAGTACATGAAAAACAAATACATGCTTTTGATAAATCTGTTACAAAGCTGATGATGGTGATGTTTTAAACAGTGCATAATGTGTCAACATATAGGGGAAAAAAACATTTTTTTAACTGAAACCAACCTTTCAATCAAAGTTTGACAGAAAAGGAGGCACCACATGAGCATCCGTGATCTGCTCTGGGATTTTGGAGCACCTGGAATGACGCTCGGATGAGTTCTTGACTGAAATCCACCGTGGCTCCTTTTACAAACTCTAAACTATCCTGGTCCACTACAATGCCCACTCCGTCTTGCTCGAACACTCTACGGGCACAGAAATGTGGAAAGGATGTACTTGAAGAGAAAATCCAGTGACATGTTAAGGCAGGGGTCTGGAACCTTTATGACTCAAAGAGCCACAAAGGCAAAATATTTGGATTTTTTTTTTCCCTTTGAGAACTACACCAAATATTTTAGGACAAGTCAACAAAAACACCAAAAGCACTTTCCAGACAAAATTGAATTATTCAGCCCATTGTACTGAATCACATTTAATGATTTGATTGAATCTATAAAAAAATGATAATGACAGCGCCTGTCAAGAAATAAACCACTTTAAATTTGTCTCCCTACCGTAGTTACTTAAGACTGTTAATTTTGACCGGCATTTCCCCCCCGTAAATGTTGGTTTCAAAACAAGGTGTGAGCAGAGACCTTCTTTAAAAATGTCACCAAATACTGAACACAAGAAATATCCGGATGTATTTACCTTCAGTTATATGACGTGACACAGCTGTAAGCTTGGGAATCGGGTGGTCATTAAACAACCCTCATTCTGTTTATAGATGCAAATATTTCCAATTTTGAAACTAAAAATTGATCTTAAGACACCTCATACATGTTGATCATTGATTATTTTTCCATTATTTGCGCTTGAAATAAAATATTGAGGAAAGGGCAGAAGGCACTTGTCACACTTGCATATGTGTTCTGATGCATCTAAGAGACATGGAATCAATTCCGATGACATTCTTCCTTATCAGTCTTAAAGGTAAAGAATAACTAGAGAGCTCCTACTGCTAGTGGAAACATGAGTTTACGCTCCCTGCCTAAACGTGTTAAAATAGTGAAATGTATCTCCAAGCCAGATCTACTCATCAAAAAAGCCATCCCTGGCGGAGGCCAGAGAGACCGCTCACAGAATCATATTGCTCTGGTGGGTACTTGGCTGGCGTTTTGGGGTGTATACAGTTTGTTCTGTGGGTTTTCATCATAAAGTGTCTCAACAGTGAGCATACATTTTTAAACAAGCTCCCATTTTATGGATTCCATTGAGACGTAAAGTCGAAACGGGATATTTTGGTTTGTCACCATGACTGTAAACAGTAGTTGGAACATCGGCCTATATATTCACGGTCCCCTGTGTGAAAGCATGGCATACAGTACCTGTCATCTTCATTTGCATTTGAATCAAATGAAAACTTGTACTGGAAGCCGGAGCATCCTCCTCCTTCCACGCGGATTCTCAGGTACTCTCCCTTCTCTGTAATCTCGCCAAGTCTCTGAATTTTAAAAAAAGCAATTTAAATGAGGTGTGCAACGATAGCTTCTAAAGTCGTTGTCATGGTAACTACGGACATTTGTTATCGTACAATATACCTTAACACAGGACTCCGTGAGGTAGACGTTTTCATCTAACTGTGACCCCTGCTGGCTCGCCGCATCACTGAACGGTCTTAGACTCACAGCAGGGAGGAGACGAGGGCTACGAAGAGCTCGATGAACTTGTCTCGCCGCAATGTTACCGGCAAAATTGGAAACCCTGCAAAACATTACCGCTAGTTGACGTTCTGTGCGATCTTGTGTGTCAACGACACGAGCTCATGCGATTGGGAATCGGCACAAAACGTTCAATCGTTTAAACTCTGCATGTTTTTATATTCGGAATTAAAGGAAAATATACGGCATAGTGTCATCGAGATAGAGCGAAATAATAGTTTTACCTGGCAAGGTTTAATGACTTTGCCGCAGATAGCATTGCTTGTCCCACTAGTGACATCTTCCATAACAAACGACACCGGAAGTACCGCCCCTAGTAGGGGGGAGAAGGCTATTGGCCCACACCCGTGTCATTCATTGCTGAGTTCATGAAAGTTCGACTTCGGATGAGTCCAACCCTCAAAGGTCGGGGGAGACCTCGTACTTTGTTTTGTTGTATCTTTCGTTGATTCTTCTTTCATCATTTTTTATTTCTCATTTCCTTTTTTCTTAGTTTTCTTATTTTCTTTTGTCGGGTTCACTTGTAAAGACATTTTGTAATTATTTCCAAAGACGGAGACAGACACACAAATTTTAAGGGGGAAAGTCTCAAAGGGCTGTACAGAGCACAACAACAACAAAAAGTAACGAGTAAAATATAACATCAGCTATAAAAAGTATTTTCAGAGGAACGGAAATATTTTAAGCAAATTTAAACTTGTTTTACATGGAATCCAAATGCCAAATATGTTTATACAAATGATATTAATATAGTAATGTAAAGGGCAGCACAATGAAGCAGTGGTTAGCGTGTGCATGGCACAGTTTTGAGGTAATGGGTTCAAATCCAGCTACCAGCCTTCCTGTGTGGAGTTTGCATGTTCTCACCGTGTTTGCGTGGGTTTACTCCGTGCACTCCGGTTTCCTATTTATTTTTCTATTTCCCATTTTATTTTCCAGGATACATCAACCAGGAACTACAGTGTAAATTTCGGATCTCTCTAAGGAACAAAAGGAGCATGTTCTTCGTTTTTGGTTTGCAAAAATGAACAGAAAAAAGCACAGGTAAATGCATTCTCAAATTTGCGTAAACGCAAAGAAAAGGGCTGCACAGACCACAGATTATTGCAAACCAAAGACACCATCCCCTGATCTAAAACCTACATGAGGGCAAGGAAAAACCTCAAGATGAGGAAAATGAAGAAACCTAGAGAACGGGCCTCACAAGTGGTAATCCCCCTTCCAGGATGACCATGGTGCCATATATATTGCATTAACAAACAATAAAATAAAATAAAAAAGTAATTCAAGTATAATATAAAATAAAAGTATAAAAAAAAAGGCTGCAGGGCAGCTTAGTGGTTAGCACGTCCTTGGCACAGTTCTGAGGCCATGGGTTAAAATCCAGCTACCTGCCTTCTTGTGTGGAGTTTGCATGTTCTCCCCATGCTTGCGTGGGTTTCCTCTGGGCACTCCGGTTTCCTCCCACATTCCAAAAACATGCATGTTAGGTTAACTGGCTGGTCTGAATTGTCCCTAGGTATGAATGAATAAGCGAATTGTCTGCCCCTGTGTCCCCGGTTCAGGGTGTCCCCTGCCCACTGCCCGAAGACAGCTGAGATGAGCTCCAGCACCCCTTGCGACCCTACTGAGGATAAGCGGTGCAGATAATGGATGGATGGATGCATTGCAGTGTAAAAAAACAAACAAACAAGAGCTAGATAGCTAGCTAAAATCGTAAAAAAAGATGAAATGTTAGCTCGGTAGCATGCAAAAAATATATATAAAAAGCTTGGTAGATAGCTTGCTAAATAGCTCAAATGTGCGAAGATAGCTAGCAACAAAGTTAGAAATAAAAAGTAGCCGGATAGTTAGCTAAAAAGCATGCACATTTTTGCTCATTGGCTTTATAAAACATCAATTGAAGGGATTGAAGTTTTTGTACCACTAGGAGGCACTAACTATTACACAAGGTCCCTTTAAAGACTAACCCTGCTCCAAATTTTATATTTCAAGCAACAGATTAAATGTTGCAACTTCATGATTTGACGCAGAAAGGTCCATACCTGTCAACCGGCCCTATTCTGTACGTTTTTGTGCACATTTTTTAGATATGTACGGCGTACACGAAAGTTTGTACGGGAAACACAAAAATTGTTAACCAAAAAAAAAACTGACCAAAAATCTACGGCTGTGCAAACTTGCAACGACACTATAACGGCACGTGATGTAAAAATGAGAATATCAATACATTACCTCCTATTTTGTTATGATTGCATTTAACCACAAGGTGACAGTATTTGCCCGAGTTTAAATGTATTGCCTTGCCTCTTTAATTTTCAAAGATTTTTTAACTTCTGAGTCAAAATAAACGAGTTGTTGTGGATTTTTTTTTCTTTAAGGCACAAGCGCTTTCTGAACAGCCAATGCAAATATTGTAGTCACAACTGTCCAGGTTGTTTTAGATTGACTTTCATTTATGCGATTAATAAATTGAAACGTGTCAGGACCCGAACAGAGACAGGACCCACTCGCGTAACGCTACTCACAGTTTTATTGGGAAGAAGGGAAAGGATTGCACACACAATCCGGAGATCGCTGGTCGCGGGGAGCAGGTTCCTCAGACGCGGAAGTTGTATTTCCGTGGCGAGCAATGGCGGTGTCGGTAGCGGGAAAAAACGGGTCAGTAGCCCGGATAGTCAAGTCAAGTCATGCTTATTTCTATAGCCCTTAATCACAAAGAGTCTCAAAGGGCTGCACAGATCAAAGACTATTGCAAACTATTATTACAGACTATTAACCTACATGAGGGCAAATGATACACATATTATCAACATAAAGTATAGGTTATTCATATGCAATAGAGTAGAAGTGTGTTTTAAGCTTAGATTTAAACATTTCTACTGAGGTTGCAGATCGAATCTCAGGGGGAAGAGCATTCCACAGCACCGGGGCCCGGATGGAGAACGCTCTCGAACCTGCGGATCTCTTCTTGGCTCTTGGGATCACTAGTAGGCCAGCGTTTTTCAGAGCAAAGGCTCTAGACCGGAACATAGGGGGAAATTAAATCTGAAAGATATGAGGGAGCAAGTCCATGAATGATTTTGTATAATACCAACAGAACCTTAAAATCACATCTTAAGCTAACAGGGAAGAGCAAAAACGTGATCGGGATTGGAAACATGTTGAAAGCCACGAGAGGAGAGTAGAGGTGGTCAAGATCAAAAACGGGTCATTATTAGGGGCAGGAAAACAGACGTGGTCGAGATCAAACAGATCGTAGCGGGCGACAAACAGGAGCAAAAACACGGGATAGGCAAAAAAAGGGCTTGCCTTGTAAAAACAGAGATTCGCAGATGGACTGACCACCGGTGACAGAAAGGCGGGGGTTTAAAAAGTGACAGGGAGCCAATCAGCGTCTGAGGCAGTTGGCGCCAAAGGAGGAGGCTCAGGTGCCTCGCGTCAGTAATCATGATAGAAACGATTGCTGAAAAACCTGAGACCCCTCAAGTGCATAGCAGTTTTACTTAAGAAGCAAAAAGAATTGTATATCCAGGTTTTTAAATACCCTCATCAACATCGTTTTTTTGTTGATTTTGTCTTGTTCCTCTCCTGCGTAGTGACATTAATCTTGAAGAGTTGAAAGAGGAGTGGGAAGACCTACAAATGACTGATAAATCTGATCAGTGTGACATGAAAACAGATTTAAATTGGGAAAAGGTCTTAGAAGCCAAAATAAATGTTGGGACACAAAGGTTTACATTGCTGTAAAGACTGATTGCTGTTTTACTATACCTGCCCCACAGCAATGCAGGCAGTGAAAGATCATTTCACTAAAGCAAGGTTTTGAGTGCTCTGATGAGAGTGATGAGCAACAAAAGTATGAGTATGGATGTTAAAAAGATGTGTGCCGACTGTGTTATATGGTGCGTAGACTTGGAGCCTGAACACAGAAGAAGGAAATTAAATGTTTTTGAGACAAAGTGTTTAAGGAGTATGTTAGGAGTGACAAGATTGGATGGATTGAGAAATGAAATTGTGAGAGACATAACTGGAGTAGTAGTGGAACTGAGCAAGCGTGTGGATGAGAGAGTACTTGGTTGGTTTGGACACACGGAGAGGATGGATGAGGAGCGAATGTTGAAGAGGATCTACAGAGCAGAAGTAAATGGAAGAAGACTAAGAGGAAGGCCGCGATTGACGTGGATGGATGGTGTTATGACTGCACTGCAGGAAAGAGGTCTATTTGTAGTGGAAGCTAGAGCTCTTGTTGGTGATAAGAATGAGTGGAGAGGTGTTGTGAAAGGATAGTGGGACTTTAAGACGCGTTCTAAGGGATGGGCAGGGCACCTATATGATGCGGCAGGGGTAAACCAGTAAGAGATGTCGGGCCCTGCAGTTGAACAGAAGAAGAACAATAAAATATTACACTTGCGTATGTTTTTTTGCTCAGTAAGTTAGGAAAAATTGAACAGTTAGTAAGGTCACAGGTTTTGCAGGTTGACACGTAAGAAGGTCCGTCAACATCCTCATCAGCTTACTTGTCGGCAGGTGCTGGGTTTGGAAACCACACCCAAACTGTGAACAAGTAAATATGGAATCAATAACACAGCAAATATGCTTTGACCATGTATGTGTACCACGGTAAAGGTAAATATGTATCAAGGCAAATGTATGATAACTAAGTACTTAAAATTACTGTACTCCTACATAATCCTCCTGTTTATCCTACATTTGCTCCTAATATGTTATCCTCCGGGCAGCACAGCGGCGCAGTGGTTAGCGCGTGTGCGGCACAGTTCTAAGGTCTTGGGAACCTCCTGTGTGGGTTCAAATCCAGCTACCGGACTTACTGTGCGGAGTTTGTATGTTCTCCCCGTGCTTGCGTGGGTTTCCTCCGGGTACTCCGGTTTCCTCCCACATTCCAAAGACATGCATTTCAGGTGGATCGGCCGGTCCAAATTGTCCCTAGCTGTGAATGGGCGAGTTGTCTGTCCCTGTGTGCCCTGCGATTGGCTGGCAACCGGTTCAGGGTGTCCCCTGCCCACTGCCCGATGATTGCTGGGATGGGCTCCAGCACCCCCGCGACCCTACTGGGGATAAGCGGTGCAGCTAATGAGATGAGATGAGATGATATGTTATCCTCCAGGGCGGCACAGCGGCTGTGTCCAGCCCCACAGTGCAGAGGTTCAGGGTTTAAGTCCAGCTACCGCAGCCTCTCCGTGTGGAGTTTGCATGTTCATCGGGCACTATGTAACATAGCCCGATGAGTGTCATCCGCGCGATTGTCATGTCGACCGAGAACCCCTAACCAGGTAGAGTGGGGGAAATAAAGTGATTTGGAGGCTCACTGGCTCACTATGTTTTCAGATACTATGAATCCGCACCAGGGCCGTAGCCCCGCAAACGCATATAATGCGCATTGCGTAGGGCATCAAGTGCCCAGGAGGGCATCAAAAGAATTTAGAAGTCTTCAACCCTACCCTGGGGAGTGAAAGCCCACATTTGCATATTTTGCTTTATTTCTATTACAGTGTCCATTTTTGGTACATTAATTAAATACGCTTTATCCTACATGTTATATTGGGTACTTTTGTATTATATATCTCTTATTTCATTTTTTTTTTAAAAGTGTGAACAATACAAAAGCAGCACAAACCAAATTTCCCGAGAAAAGGGGTTAATCTGCCTATCTCCAATCTCATAGTGCCCCCCTCCCCTCCCATTGGTATATTATTCGATTTTGCCTCATTGGCAATAGAATAGAATAGAATAGAATATACCTTTATTGTCATTGTTACAAAATGGGTTAACATATTGTGACAACGAAATTGGGCATGACACTCCAGTTTCACACATCACAGTGAGGTAAAAAGCCAAGAAGATAAAGGAACAGAGAAGATAAGGTTTTAAAACAAGGAGGTTAAGGCTATAGTTATAATTTACATGATATTTACACAAGAAATGTCGGCATGTAGGATGTTACACACAGTTGGTATCGTAATACAGTTGGTATCGTAAGGGTTGTGCAATTTTGCATTTGGTGCAAAAGTAGTCATAGTGCAAAAAAATAGTCAACATATGCATTGGTGCAAACATAGTCATCATAGTGCAGAAAAAAATGGTCCACATCGTGCAAGGTGAGCAGTAAACATAGTGCAGTCAACATGTGCAAGAACAATATGGTGAACACCTGTGCAAACCTCGCCTCGAAACGGCAACAAGAGTCTGGAGCGGAGAAAAGAAAAACAGGAAGAACTGAGATGAAGCTCACTTTCCGGTAGTCGATGTTAAAATCAAAAAGCTCATTTTGTACCGTATTTCCACACCAATTTGGCGCACTGTTTTAAAGGGTGCACTCTCCTTGGGTTGAATTTTTTTTTTTGTGGGCTCATAAGCATACCTGTCAACCTCCACGGCTCCATGCCCGTACAAACTGTCGTATTTTCCCATACAAAATACGAAATAATCGTACACGATATTTTTTTTCTCGAAATGATGCATGATGGGAAATCCCCAGGCAGTAGACGCATGCGCACAGTAGCATCAAACCGCTCGCTTCTTTTGCAACGGAAAAAAAAACGATGCCGAGGTAGAGACTTCCGCGGCGAACTCGTTAGACTTGATTGATTTGCCGTTTCGTGATAGTCGGTGTTTACCGGATGGTACCCATAGTTGACAAATTTGCGTTTTTCCGTACAGATTTTCTTGTACGTCGTACACGTCTTAAAATGCATGATAAACGTACTTTGTACGGCAAAACCGTACAGATTGACAGGTATGGGTATTTCCACACCCATTTGGCGCACTGTTTTAAACGGGGCTCTCTCCTTGGGTCGAATTATATTTTTTTGTCGGCTCATTAGGCGCGCTGACCTATTGGATGCGACCGCTCCGGCGCACTGGCAAGTTAGTCTCACGCGACCGCCTTTAATACCAAAACAAGTATTATTTTCCCCCCATTTTATTAACACTCCACTTATTGAAACATGAATATTTTGTTTGTTTGTTTGTTTGTACATGATTCAATTGTTTGTTTGTTTGTACATGATTCAAATTGAATCTTTTCTTCCGGCGCCGTCACGAATGGCAGCCACTCCAGCAGCTCCCGTGTTATTTTCGATTGTTCTCGATTGTTCTCAGCTCAGGGATGCTGCTGGAAATGTGAATTTCCCTTCGGGGATGAACAAAGTATCTATCTATCTATCTATCTATCTATCTATCTATCTATCTAAGTGTGCGTAATTAAAAAAAAAAAAAGCACAGGGAACAAAACCAAACTCGCTTGTGGTTTAATCAAGTATCGATCATGAAGTGAAACACCAGAATACAACCGAATTGTAAAAAAAATAAAAACAAACAAACAAAAAAATAAACAATTTATCTTTTTCAAAAAAAGCCCTCAAACTCAGATAGTGGATGTTGAACATATAGTGACAAGTGTCACTAGGAGGCATGCTTTCACTGTCAGTGTCAGACGGTCAGTGAAGGCTTTGGATTGATAAGATGTGTTCAAATTAATATGTTGACTATGTAAAATATTATTTTAACAGCACTAAATTATCAACCCAAATCTCATAAAAAGCATGTCAAAATATTTTACTAAGACAACAAATCAAAACGTCCTCACCTTATTATGTCATGGTTGCCATGGTGCCCAATTGGCCCCGCCCGTGTGGCGCCAGCTGGGGCTCGTTGAAAGATTGACTTTTTGTCTATATAAAGCTCAGCGCTCTCTTGCTTCGATTGTCAGCCCGTCAATCAAACTTCTGCCCCACAAGACGTGGGTTCTGACTCCTGTTTTCCTGTGATATCTCCAGTCCGGTATTGTTCCCGTTTATTTTTGTCCTGTTTAATTTCGGGTTCCAGTTTTGTTTCCGTCTGTTTTTGTCCTGTTTGTTAGTTTCTCCAGTTTTTGTTCCCGTCTAGTTTCTCCTGTTTATTTTCGTTATCCTGACCTAAAACCTACATGAGGGCAAGGAAAAACTCAAAAACCTCAAGATGAGGAAAATGAAGAAACCTTTAGAACGGGCCTCACAAGTGGTAATCCCCCTTCCAGGATGACCAGGGTGCAATATATATTGCATTAACAAACAATAAAATAAAATAAAAAGTAATCCAAGTATAAGATAAAATAAAAATATTTTTAAAAAAGGCTGCAGGGCAGCTTAGCGGTTAGCACGTCCTTGGCGCAGTTCTGAGGCCATGGGTTCAAATCCAGCTACCTGCCTTCCTGTGTGGAGTTTGCATGTTCTCCCCATGCTTGCATGGGTTTCCTCTGGGCACTCAGGTTTCCTCCCACATTCCAAAAAAATACATGTCAGGTTAATTGGCCGGTCATAATTGTCCCTAGGTGTGACTGAGCGAGTGAGTTGTCTGTCCCCGTGTGCCCTGCGATTGGCTGGCAACCAGTTCAGGGTGTCCCCTGCCCACTGCCCGATGATTGCTGGGATGGCCTCCAGCACCCCCGCGACCCTACTGAGAATAGGCGGTGCAGCTGATGAGATGAGATGAGATAATTGTCCCTAGGTGTGAATGAGCGAGTGAGTTGTCTCTAAACTGGCTGGCAACCGGTTCAGGGTGTGCCCTGCCCACTGCCAGCAGATAGCTGGAATGGGCTCAAGCACCCCAGCGACCCTACTGTGTCATGATTACTGATGGGGATCACCTGTGCCCGCTCATTTGGCGCCAACTGCCTCGGACTCTGATTGGCTCCCTGTCCCTATTTAAACCCACTCCTTTATGTCACCTGTTGTCAGTCCATCTGCGAACCTCAGTGTATACTAGGCAAGCCTTTTTTCGACCCTGATTCCCTTCTGTCCTTTGTTGCTCCCGTCTGTCTCCGGCTACGACCCGTTTTGATCTTGACCACGTCTGCTCTCCCGTCCCGACTTACGACCTGTTTTTGATCTCGACCACGTCTGCTCTCCCAGCCTCGCTTCGGACTCTCTTCCGACCCCGACTGCGTTTTTGCTCTCCTGTCCCGGCTACTGACCTGATTTTTCCATTCCCGACACGCCATCGCTCGCCACGGAAGATCCACTTCCGCATTCAGAGCGACCTGCTTCCCGCGTCCAGCGATCACCGGATTGTTGGCGCAACCCTTTCTCTTTCTTCTAATAAAACTTATGAGAAACGGTACGCAAGTGGGTCCTGTTTCCGTTCTGGTCCTGACATACTGAGGATAAGCGGTGCAGATAATGAATGGAAGGATATCTTTACATCATGCTTTTGCTACTGTTGATGCGTCTGGTTGATTTGTTGGAAAAATGTCTATCCATTTTGAATATGCATCTATAATGACAAGGCAATATCGCTTTCCTTTGCTTTTACTCGATTCATTAAAATCCGTATGAATTTGTTGAAAAATGTACGTCACCTGGGGAAACTGTACCCGTTTTGGGCAGACATTTCCCTGAGGATTATGTCACGCACAGATCATACAGGCTCTACATTTAAAAAAATAAATAAATTAAATAGAGTTGCACCCTTATTTATCCATTATTTTGTTTTTGCATAGAACTTAGTTGCTACATTTCCCTGTTTGAAACAACACCCAAACTGTAAACAACTAAATATGGAGTCAATAACACAGCAAATATACTTTGACTATGTATGTGTACCACGGTAAATGTAAATATGTATCATGGCAAATGTATGATAAATACGTACTTAAAATTTCTTCTACAGTAAGACCTCTGTTATCGCAATTAATGGGGACCAAAACCACCCGCGATAAGTGAAAATCCGTGAAGTAGCAGCGCACCTTCCCCCCCCCAAAAAATAAATGTTTTTTTTTTTTTTTTTTTTTAAATTATTATTTTTTAGACCCGGTTAATGGGGAACAAAACCACCCGCAAAAAGTGAAACTCTGCGAAGTAGCGACGACCCTTCAAAAAGAAAAAAACAAAAAACAAAAATCTCTTCTCATCTCATTATCTGCACCGCTTATCCTTATTAGGGTCGCGGGGGGCTAGAGCCCATCCCAGCTATCTCCGGGGAGTGGGCAGGGGACATCCTGAACTGGTTGCCAGCCAATCGCAGCTTCAAATCACATTAGTTCTCGCAGCTAGCTGCGTTCTTCATCGACGCACGAGCCGAGTGATCCACCGCTAAGAGTCGTACAGCTGGGCGATTTTACGTCCGCCCGGGACGATCGGAGACAAATTGACGACATTTATACTTGCGCCGCACCGCGGGTGCCGTTCGGTCGCTCCCGCGAGCGAACCCCTAACCCGCGGCGCGGGTACTTTCGGGCGCGATATGCACGACACCGACACAGTTACGGGGGTCTCGCGCACGTCCGCCGCCTTTTTTTTTTAACCATTACAGACCACGGAGCTGCCCTGCGATTGGCTGGCAACCAGTTCAGGGTGTCCCCTGCCCACTGCCCGGAGATGGCTGGGATGGGCTCCAGCCCCCCCGCGACCCTAATGAGGATAAGCGGTACGGCTAATGAGATGAGATGAGATGAGACCACGGAGCTCTGAAGCCGTGAACGTCGAACCGCAAAGTAGCGAGGTCCCACTTTACACCCTTTTTCTTAGTTTTCTTTATTTTTTCTTTGAAAAAAGAAAAAAAACTCTCTCTCGCTCTCTCTCTCCCTATCCACCCCCACCCCTCTCTCTCTTCCTCTCTTTCTCTCCTTCCCCTCCCTCCTTCCCTTTCTCACTCCCTATCTCCCTTGCTCTCTCCCTTTCTCTCTTTCTTTCTTTCTTTCTTTCTCTTTTTCTTCTTATCTTTTTTCTTTCTTTCTCTCTCACTATCTTCCTCCCTCCTCCTCTTTCTTACCTTTATTCTTTTCTTCTTTCCTTCATTTCTTCTTTCTTTCTTCATTTCTTTTTCCCTTCCTCTTTTATTCCTTCTTTCTTCATTAAATGACGGTGTGTAATATCTAGTGCCTTGTAGTGGTTCTAAAAAACATTTACTTAAAAAAAAAAAACCTTGATTTCATTACCAGGCAAAAATACCTGAACTATCATACTTCACACTTTTTGGATTTTCTTTTTTCGAAATTGCTGAATTTTCATAACATGTTCCCGGCTCTTCTAAGTTAAGTGTGGAAGTGTCCTTGTGCGAGACACTGAACCCTTAACGCCCCCAATAAGCAGGTAGGCGCCTTGCATGGCTGACGCCGCTACCGGTGTGTGAGTGTGCGTGTGAATGGGTAAGTGTGAAGCACATTGTAAAGCGCTTTGAGAGGTCTTCAGTAACTTGAAAAACGCGATATAAATGCAGACCTTTTAGTATTTATCATCCATCATACCAATGCTAATTTTTATCATGAAAAAAATCATTGGTTGAGAAATTTATATTTCTATTACATAGTGGAATCTCGTCCCAAGATTGCCGCCATGTTTGTTTGGCACCAAGCTGCTACTCTGTGCTCTGTGGCACAAGTTTTCATTCGCATTAGACAATACAGTGCCATCTAGCGGTCAAATATTACACAGCGGGGCTTTAAGTTCACATCGTACACAAATCGAAAATTCAGCAACAAAGTGTTTACCAATATGCAACTAACAAGAACTGTAAAAAGATAGCATGCATTTTGCTGTTTTGTCAACATTATTAACAAAATAAAATGACCTTAAGGGAAACGATTTGAGTATTACTATTACAAAAACTTTGTGCTGTACCATTCAGACAAAGAAGGTACAGTATATCAAAATTATAACAATTTCTAAAAGGGCGTGTGGATTACAGTCGCGAAAATTAAGCACATCAACAGATTTTCTCATATTAATTTAGTTATTTGACAAAACTTTATCTAACTTGATTTGAGATTACTTTTAAACATTTTTAATTACTTTTTGTAAACTTTTTTTTACTAAATTCTCACCACTGACGATAAAGACAATTCTTATTTCCCCAAAAGGTGTAAGCAAGGATATGGAATTTCCACATTTGATTATTTATTTGGTTAGTTATTTAGTAGAAAGGAGTGGAGAGGTGTTGTGAAAGCATAGTGGGATTGTGGACGCGTTCTTAACGATGGGCTCGGCACCCATATGATGCGGCAGGGGTAAACCAGTGAAAGCTGTCGGGCCCTGCTGTTGGACAAAAGAGTGTGTTGTGTCACCCTGACCCGAGTGACATGGCTGCTTTCTGGTGTCCCATTTCATCTGGAGGGACGAAAGCATGACCGGCTTGGGTGCCGAAGTGCCTAACTTGTTTGGGTGTTTGGGCAATTGGGTTGGCCATGGTCAAAACATTTGTGTGTGTTTTTTTGCTATTTATTTCCATTTTATTTTCTTTTTTATTGTATGTGTGCGTCTTGCTGTCGGTCACCCCTCTTGAGGGATATGACCAGGCCAGATAGATAGATACAGGGAGTGCAGAATTATTAGGCAAATGAGTATTTTGACCACATCATCCTCTTTATGCATGTTGTCTTACTCCAAGCTGTATAGGCTCGAAAGCCTACTACCAATTAAGCATATCAGGTGATGTGCATCTCTGTAATGAGAAGGGGTGTGGTCTAATGACATCAACACCGTAATGAGAAGGGGTGTGGTCTAATGACATCAACACCCTATATCAGGTGTGCATAATTATTAGGCAACTTCCTTTCCTTTGGCAAAATGGGTCAGAAGAGGGACTTGACAGGCTCTGAAAAGTCAAAAATAGTGAGATATCTTGCAGAGGGATGCAGCACTCTTAAAATTGCCAAGCTTCTGAAGCGTGATCATCGAACAATCAAGCGTTACATTCAAAATAGTCAACAGGGTCGCAAGAAGCGTGTAGAAAAACCAAGGCGCAAAATAACTGCCCGTGAACTGAGAAAAGTCAAGCGTACAGCTGCCAAGATGCCACTTGCCACCAGTTTTGCCATATTTCAGAGCTGCAACATCACTGGAGTGCCCAAAAGCACAAGGTGTACAATACTCAGAGACATGGCCAAGGTAAGAAAGGCTGAAAAACGACCACCACTGAACAAGACACACAAGCTGAAACGTCAAGACTGGGCCAAGAAAAATCTCAAGACGGATTTTTCTAAGGTTTTATGGACTGATGAAATGAGAGTGAGTCTTGATGGGCCAGATGGATGGGCCCGTGGCTGGATCGGTAAAGGGCAGAGAGCTCCAGTCCGCCTCAGACGCCAGCAAGGTGGAGGTGGGGTACTGGTATGGGCTGGTATCATCAAAGATGAGCTTGTGGGGCCTTTTCGGGTTGAGGATGGACTCAAGCTCAACTCCCAGTCCTACTGCCAGTTACTGGAAGACACCTTCTTCAAGCAGTGGTACAGGAAGAAGTCCGCATCCTTCAAGAAAAACATGATTTTCATGCAGGACAACGCTCCATCACACGCATCCAAGTACTCCACAGCGTGGCTGGCAAGAAAGGGTCTAAAAGAAGAAAAACTAATGACATGGCCTCCTTGTTCACCTGATCTGAACCCCATAGAGAACCTGTGGTCCCTCATCAAATGTGAGATTTACAAGGAGGGAAAACAGTACACCTCTCTGAACAGTGTCTGGGAGGCTGTGGTTGCTGCTGCACGCAATGTTGATCGTGAACAGATCAAAGCACTGACAGAATCCATGGATGGCAGGCTTTTGAGTGTCCTTGCAAAGAAAGGTGGCTATATTGGTCACTGATTTGTTTTTGTTTTGTTTTTGAATGTCAGAAATGTATATTTGTGAATGTTGAGCTGTTATATTGGTTTCCCTGATGAAAATAAATAATTGAAATGGGTATACATTTGTTTTTTGTTAAGTCGCCTAATAATTATGCACAGTAATAGTCACCTGCACACACTAATATCCTCCTAAAATAGCTAAAACTAAAAAAGCCCCACTCCAACTTCCAAAATATTCAGCTTTGATATTAATGAGACTTTTGGGTTCATTAAGAACATGGTTGTTGTTCAATAATAAAATTAATCCTCAAAAATACAACTTGCCTAATAATTCTGCACTCCCTGTAGATAGTTATTTAGTGCCTGAACTTGGAATGTTTGTATGGGGAATGTAAGATATTCATTTTAAACTGTCAAGTCAAGTCATTTTTATTTGTATAGCCCTAAATCACAAGGGCTTTACAGATTATTACACTATATTACACAGACTATTACACTATATTACACAGACTATTTTTCAGCCGACGAGAAGAGTAGGTTATTCATATGCTATGGAGTAGAAGTGAGTTTTAAGTTTAGATTTAAACATTTCCACTGAGGTTGAAGATCGGATCTCAGGGGGAAGAGCATTCCACACTAAAAACAAAACGATTCAACAGGATCTTAGTCGGCAGTTCGTCTCTTCACCGTTGTTTTCTCTATCTATTCGATTTCGCAATCGTTTAATTGAGCCATTTCCTACAGTCTTTGAATGCAGCAGTGCTGTCACACGTTTAAACGATTGGTTCGTGAAAATGCCAATCAATAAATTGTATTTTCTTTTCAGGTTTAGTTGTCAGGCACAACTGGTCCAAGTTATTTTTTTACAATTTCAATAGTAACGAAATATTAAACCAACGTGATCACCCTTTTTGAATAATACATGTGTTTTATTGGGTTGTTTTCTTTGTGTTCTCACATTCCATGAAAAAGTTGTCCTTGCAGATAAAATGTCGGGCTAAAATTTAGAGGGCGGGCCTTCAGTCTCGTGATATGAGGAAATAAAATGTGCTGGGCGCTTGCTTGTTGCTACAATTCACTCCAGAAACCACCGCTTAAATATCCAAAGGTAATTCTTTTGTGTTGATATAATGATTTTTCTTTTAAATTCGATGATTAGGTTTCAGGTAAAACACTTATTCTGCGGAACTGTGATTCTTGATTTAATAAAATGAAATAAAAATATCGTCATTACGCTCCTAGATGATTGGCTGTGTACTAAGAGATTTTTCAAAGTTGTATTTTTGTCTCACTCATGAATTAAAGTTTGCTTTTAGGTCGTCGAAGTTTGCAAAATAATGGATTTGAGGGCTGCAGTGGTCTTTCTTTGCCTAATGGGACTCACCTGTGCTGATCCAGTCAAATATGCCGATTGTGGTGAGTTACAAGTTGTTGTTTTTTTTTTTTTTTTACAAATTACTAATGTTTTCGCTCTAGCGTTATAATTATTAAATGACTCCTTAATTCACAAGCTATATATGGTTGTAAATGGTACGTCTAGGGGGAAAACGATGTTATTACCCAGGCAGTGACATATCCACACGAGGTATAGTGTTCCCTCGCATTTTCGCGGCTTGGTTATTCGCTGATTCATTCTATCGCGGGTTGTTGTCCGGGACCAATTTGTTTCTTTGCATTCCAAAATCCAGTTTAACTTTTTTTTTAAATGTTTAATCTGCTTCTGATTTTTTTAATACAAATGTGCACAAAAAGTAAGAAAAATCATCGTTGATTGAAAGTAGGGATAGCTGAGTACTAATATATCGGTATCTGTTAACGTCTAATTTAATGGCTATTAAATCATTGATGACATAGACCCAAAATAATACAAATTGGTTTTTCAAAAGGTGGTCTCAAACTCGCGCTCCAGGGGCCACTTCTTTCCCCCAGTATTAAGAGGGCCAGGGTGGTAAAAAATAGCTCATTAAAAGTATATATTTTTTTGGTAATAAGAAAAAAACCATGCATATTTTAAAATACTCGTTGGTGGAGGAATTTGTGTTGGATATAACTCGAGGCTCACCTAGAGGGAGCTGACATGATTGTCCGACATCTTGCTGCAACTGCCTTTTTTCTTTCCTCCTTTTCCTTTCTCATTTTTCCTTTTTTTCTTTTGTTGCTTTTCTTTTTTCCTTGTTTCTTGTTTTTATATTTTTCTTTGTCTGTTTTCTTTCTTCTCATTTTCTTCTTCTTTATGACTTGAATGTGCCTTGGATGCTTTTCTTGGTTTTCAGTATTTATTGGAGATACGAGCACCATCTGGGAACAAATTAATCTTGTTTTTATAGGTAGCACTGTCTACCAAAACTTCTTGGGCATTTTTAGGAAAATGTATTTTTAAATTCCACTCGTTGGCATCAATATGGAAATACTGGAGTGTGTAGCTTTATCGACAGGAATTGTGGGAAATGGTTTTTTTTTTTTGGGTCAAATGACTCTTTTGACCCATTTCTTTTTAGAACCTCAGACATTTTGAGCTCTAGAGGGAATGACGTGGCGGGTTAATTTTTGGCCCGCGGGCCATGGATTTGACACATGGGCTTTAAATGATCAAAGCAGCAGTTGAGTGTTTTCTGTTATCTTCAGGCTCGTCTACAGGAAAGGTGATCTCTGTGGACGTTACTCCTTGTCCCTCTATACCTTGCCCGCTACATAAAGGAAAATCTTACAGCGTCAATGTGACTTTTAACAGCGGTGAGTGCTCCCGATTGATTTATTTTTTATTTTTTCCGTGGAACGTCTTCTCTGTGCTTAAATTGGTGTTTGTTTTCGAATAGCTGTGCAAAGCGAAACTAGCAGAGCTGTGGTGCACGGCATTATCGCCGGAGTTTCTGTCCCCTTCCCCATTCCCATTGACGACGGATGCAAGTCGGGAGTCAAGTGTCCCATCATGAAGCAGCAAAGCTATCATTATGTCAACCAACTGCCCGTCAGAACTTTGTATCCTTCGGTAAGCTTACACAAGCTGTGTTTTGAAGTAAAGTCGTTTATTCTTTTGGGGAATTGGCGAGTGCACATAACAGGCATGAGGGGTCGGGAACATTTTTGACCCAAAGAGCCATAAAAGCAAACCTATTTTTGAGGGAGAGATCGTCACCATATATCTATCCATTCATCCGCATCGCTTATCCTCAGTAGGGTTGTGGGGGTGCTGGAGCCCATCCCAGCTATCTTCAGGCAGGGGACAGGGGATGCCCTGGACTGGTTGCTGGCCAGTTGCAGGGCACACAGTCAGACAACGCATTAGCTCGTTCACAGCTAGGAACAATTTAAACAAGCCAATTTACCTGACAAGCAAGTTTTGGGAATGTGGGAGGAACCCCACACAAACACGGGGAGAACATGAAAACTCCACACAGGAAGGTTCGATTTTATGACTTCAGAGCTGTGGTGCACACACACTAACCACTGCGCTGCCGTGCGGCCCCCACACCATATATTTCAGGATAAAACTGCCAAACCTGCTCTACAGACATAAGCTAGTCTTTCAGCACATTTTATCTCTCTATGTGGCGCTGTATGATTTGATAAATAATGCCAGAGCGCGTGTCCCATATTAACAAACTTTAAACTTGTCCCCCTCCAGCAGTTTCTTGAGAACGATGAGGCTCATTTTGACCTTCGTTTTTTTCTCTTAAAATAATGGTTTCAAAACAAGGTGCAAGCAAAGTTGTTTTATATAGAAAAAAAAATGTCAAAATATCACACACGATCACACTTTTTACCAACATTGTACTTTCACTAAAAAGATTGACTTGACGTTTGCAAATTATTTGACTGTAACTTAAGAGCTATCAAAGTAAAATATTTTCTGCTTTTTTTTTTTTGAGTTTTTTTATTTTTGTTTCCTTCTTCCTAGCTTTTTACTGTTTTTCTTGCCTTCTTTAGTTTTCCTTTTTATTTGTTACTTCCTTTTCTCTTTTTACCCTGCTTCGTAATTTTTCCCGTTTATTTTTCTCCTTTTTCCATTTTTTCATTTTTGCCTTATTCCCTTTTTAAAATCATTTTGTGACTAATGTTGCATAATATTTGGTGATATATAAAAGCAAGGGTTGCGCGGAGGTCCCGGCTTCACGTTCAGCTACTGCAGCCTCCCGTGTGGAGTTTGCACGTTATCCCCATCCCCAAAACATGCATGTCATGTTAATTAGCCAGTCCAAATTGTCCTTAGGTGTGAATGAGCGAGCGAGCGAGTGAGTTGTCTGTCTCTGCCCTGCGACTGGCTGGCAACCAGTTCAGGGTGTCCCATGCTAACTGTCAGACTCCAGCAACCTTACTGAGGATAAGCGGTGCAGGTAATGGATGGATGAATGGATGAGAGCAACAAAAACAATCTGAAGATTTAGTGAGCTGACGTATTCATGTAGAAAATGGAGCTCGCGTTTAAAAAGTTTTTTTTTTTTTTTTTTTAAATTTTTATCTTTTTAAACGCGATCTCCATTCCCCGCCGCCTCTGTAGTCCCCCTTTCACTTGGCGCAAGAGCTTGAGTGCCCTTGTACCTTGCTTTTTATTCCATTTCGTGTTGACATGGACTTCGAAATACCACGCTTAAAACACGATGTTTTTGCCTGCATGCACCAAAATTCTGGCCAAATTTGCTAGTTTATTATTTTTGCAATTTCATGCCCTGTTTTTTATGCACAAGATAGACTTTATATTGTGCACTGGGAAGGTCTGACCATTGCGCATGCGCGCTGCCGAGAAGGAATAGAATAGA
Source organism: Urocampus carinirostris (assembly GCF_059441175.1). Classification (NCBI taxonomy): domain Eukaryota; kingdom Metazoa; phylum Chordata; class Actinopteri; order Syngnathiformes; family Syngnathidae; genus Urocampus; species Urocampus carinirostris. The sequence continues at coordinate 17,485,087 of NC_142363.1, read as the reverse complement.
ATATGCCTTTATTGTCATTGTTACAACATGGGATAGTCCACTGCCTATGTATGTTAGTTTATAATTTTGAACATGGTATTCTTTTTTTTTTTTTTTTTTTTTTAAATCAACCACAATTATTGCAGAAATCTTGATTTTTGGGGGGGAAGGACATATTTCCCGTCCTTACGTTTACAATTATACATTGTGTCATCAGTTACGGTGAAGAAAATAAGTATTTGATCACCCTCTATTATACTATTTCTCCCACTTGGAAATAATAGAGGGGTCTGAAATGTTCATCTTGGGTGCATGTCCACTGTGAAAAAGATAGACTGAAAAGAAAAATCCAGAAATCACAATGCATAATTTTAACGATTGTTTTGTGTGATTATAGCTGCAAATAAGTATTTGAACACCTGAGAAAATGAATGTTAATATTTGGTACAGTACACTTTGCTGTTAGAGTTTAAACGTTTCCTGTAGTCTTTCACCAGGTTTGCACACACAGCAGGAGAGATCTTGGCCCACTCCTCCACACAGATCTTCTCTAGATCAGTCAGGTTTCTGGGCTGTCGCTGAGAAACACTGAGTTTGAGCTCCCTCCAAAGATTTCGATTGGGTTCAGGCCTGGAGACTGGCTGGGCCATTCTTCTTCCTCCAAACAAGCTTAGTGGAATTATGACCAAAAGGTTCTATTTTGGTCTCATCTGACCAGATTTTCTCCCATGACTCCTCTATATCATCCAAATAGTCATAATGAAAATTAAGACGGGCCTTAACATGTGCTGGTTTAAGCAGGGGAACCTTCCCTGCCATGCATGATTTCAAATCATGACGTTTTAGTGTATTAACTACAGTAACCTTCGAAACGGTGGTCCCAGCTCATTCCTGGTACTTGACCAACTCCTGTCGTGTAGTTCCGGGCTAATTCCTCACTTTTCTTGGAATCATTGAGACCCATGAGGTGATTGCTTGCACGGGGCTCCACCCTGATTGAGATTGACCGTCATGTTTAGCTTCTTCCATTTTCTAAGGATTGCTCCAACAGGGGACATTTTTTCACCAAGCTGCTTGGCAATTGCTCTGTAGCCCTTTCCAGCCTTGTGGAGGTGTACAATTTTTTTCTCTGGTGTCTTTAAACTGCTCTTTGGTCTTCACCATGTTACAAGTTATTCTTACTGATAGTATGGGGTGGACAGGTGTCTTCATGCAGCTAACTACCTTAAACTGGTGCATCTAAATCGGAAAGATACATGGAGTACAGGTGGACTTCTAATGGACGGACTAACTAGTCTTTCAGGGTCAGAATTCTAGATACTACACAGGTGTTCAATTACTTATTTGCAGCTATATAACACAAATAAAAGAATCATGCATTGTGAGTTGAGTTTTTTTTCTTTTTAGTTTATCTCTCTCAAAGTGGACATGCACCTACGATAAAAATTTCAGACCCCTCCATGATTTCTAAGCGGGAGAAATGGCAAAAGAGCAGGGTGTTCAAATACTTATTTTCTTTACCGTATAACTCAAAGTGTAGTAGGGGAATATGCTTGAGAATTTAAACTATGCAATCGTGTCCTAATATTTACCCCTCAGGGGAATGCCTCAATGATAAGCAATTTGACCCAAAATGAACAAATAGTGAACATATTTTATAATCAAAAGCCCAAATCTTGCGTTGACTTCCTTTCAAAAGGGAAACTGTTTCACTTCATTTTTTTTTTAACTTTCAGATCAAGGTGGTAGTGCAGTGGGAACTGCAAGACGACAAGAATCAAGATCTGTTCTGCATTAGGTTTCCTGTTGAGATTATATGAACTGGGTGACCTGCGCGGTTGAGTCTTTTAAGGGAATCATGACTAATACTAAATGTCAATTATCCTACAGTAATTTTCTTATTTTATTAAAAGATGAACATTAAATTTTTTGTTTTGTTTTTTGCCACGTTTGATTGAAAGATACGTTGCAAACTTGAGACGGTTAACATTTGCAACCACTAATTCAGCCGCTACATAAACCCAATGGCTGCTGTGTAGTCCCGATTATCAAACGTTTCTTTTTGTTATGTTATTTCTTACAGCCTATGTGTTAAGAGATTATGAATGTAAAAAAAACTAGACCATTCTGAGGCAATTGTTAGATTTGGTGCGAGATCTGGAAGATGTTAGCATAAAACCGGTAGCATCACGTTGTTAGCATGTTACCGTAAGCATGTAGTAGTTAGCAATAAGGAAATGCCTTCAGGGACAGTATTAAAAATTCACATCCACAGTAATAACATAGCATAATCAATGGGCCCATACATTTTAATGGGTCACCATGGTACTCAGGGAAGTTTCCAGGAATGGTCCAAGTGGGTCACTGTCCCACATGAAACTTTAACCAATATGCAAATGGTGGATGCTAACGAGTGGGTGACTGTAAGCAGTTAGCATTAATCGTTAGCATGTAGCTGTTAGCATTACTAGTTGGCATGTATCCGTTAGCATAGTTTGTTGGTTAACCATTAGCCGTTGGAATTTAGCTCAGCATAATTTTTTTAGCATTTAGCATTAAGCCATTAGCATGGCTTGTCGGCATGTATACATTTGCATAATACGTTAGTATGTAGATGTTAGCATTACTTGGTAACATGTATGTGTTAGCATTAAGCCGTTGGCATTTAGCTGTTATTACGACTCGTTAGCTCATTGTCAACAGTGTTTACAGTAAACATGCCACTGTGCTTAGAGCATTGATGCAATGAGTTAGCATAGCATCAGCCCGTCCCAGTTCATTATTGGGCTGGCTACACCGACTATGTTTACAGCTAGCTTGAGCGAATATTTGGGCTGGCAAAGCAAGCCCAACCCTTGCAGCATTGTTGGCAATGAGTTAGCATAGCATCAGCCAGCCCAACACTTTTCCAGCTGCGCATGTAGCTGTTGGCATCCACCATTTTACCCAATGTTAAATTTAATGTGGGTCAGTGACCCACCCATGCCACCTTTGGAAACTCCCTGGTTACCAAGGTGGCCCATGCATTCCGGATGGGAAAATCTCAAACCCGCTCATTGTTAATAGGGCTTTTTTTTTTTTTTCATTTCCGGGACAACGCAGCACAGTGGTAATGAGTTATACTGTTTGAATCAAGCACATACTAATAAAATAAAGGATGATCTAGATGTTGTGGAGTTATTTTGGAGATGCAGAATTTCACATTAGTTGAGAAACTTCTATTGGTCAACAGCAGTCAGAAACGGGAACATTGTGCTGAATTTGCATTTAAAATGATAAACAATCCACACAAATGAAAAACAAACGTGGGGGAGAAAACTGCCATTTAATGAATTGTGCTCTATTTTAAGGGACAGTCTTATGCAGCACCTCCTAGGGGTGGAAAAAAATATATAAACAGCAAAATAAGCATTATTTTAAAATTCTCGTAGATCTCAAAATTAACATGTATTTTACATAACATTCCCCTTACCTACAAAGAGTGAACTGTCATATGACTGCCATCTTGCTACTGTGGGTACCCAACAGCCTCTGCGGTTGGGTAAAAAAATGAAGTAAAATGTTGCGTTTTGACAACTCTCAGTAGCTTGTATTCTTCCGTGTGCTTTTTTGACATTCGTTTTCAGTTGCCCTACAGGCCTACACCATACCGTGACATTTAGTGGTCAAATAAAACACACTGTCCCTTTAATATCAGGTGTCCAAACTTTCTCTCAACCATATACAAATTGTCATTTAAATTTACAAGGCATACCAAAATCTGTTTTGTAAAACCAACTTTTTATGAGGTTAGTTCAGAAATTGCAAAAACAGTTAGTTTTAAAAGTTGTAAATTGCCATTTAAAGACAAAAAAAACATAGTCCTAAATCAATTACAACTTAAGGATTTTAGGCAAGACAAAAATGTATTGATTAATGAGATTGTTTACAAAACAATACATTTATCCCAACGCCTTTTAAAATTGCCTGGGTCTGTTTATTGTCTCAGAAAACAAACCAATTGGTACACAATATTCACTGATGACTTCATTAAAAACTGTGGTAATATCGGATGTGAAAAAACGGTTAGGCAGACATGGACTACTTGAGAAAATAAAATAATCTGACATTGAATTTGTGACTCGGGCAAATACGTTTAAGAAGATACCAACATAATAATGCATGAAGAAAACCTCATATAAAATATCTTTGGGGAACCATCTGTCCCTTGATCGATGTCTGATGAGTAATAATCGACCAGGCCTTAATATCTAATGTATGCCACTAATATGTTGTCCATCCGTCACAAATGGCCCCCACGCCAAAGTTCGGACACCTCTGCTATAGGTTAACAAACGTTGGTACGATTCCTTTTCTATCTTAGTAAATAAAAGCCCATAAAGAGGTATGTTGTTCTCCTGGAACCAAACGCTTATTACGGCAGAATATTTGTGGATTTAGGAAAAAAGTTGAAAAGATATCAGCCATATTTGTGTCGCAATGAGTACAAAAGAAGGTAAATTCTTGAACGTTGTCGAGATCTGGAATCGTTTCCGATCATTGTGTCAACATCGGAATGTCGCAATAGAGCCCGAGTAGCCGGTCAGGAATGAACTAACAAGGAGCGGACGGATGCTAAAGAGCAAAGCTAAATTGATATAGCAGTGTACTCCTGGTTACAAACCACAAGTGGACATTCCGGAATCATTAGTTTCCAAAGAAAGCCACATCGTTGTCACTGTCCGTTTTGCTTGAGACGTTCCAGCCGCTGAAGTAAAGCGTTCCCGAAGGCTTCCCTGTATCCTGGACTCAGCGTGTCTAGAAGGGAGTAGATGGTCTCGTGGTACCGAGTGCTGAGGTCCTCATCCACTTGGTTAAAAGCATAGCCCACCACCTATTTGGACAGGAGACAAAAACATACCACATTCAATGACATATGCAGACGTCAACCCTTAAATGGCTATGGACCAGGGATGGGAAAATTACGACCCGCATGTAGAGGTTGACGGATTATCGGGCGGGACGATATTTGGCAATTTAACGGGTATCAGTATCTGCATTCATTTATTTGACGGGCCAATTAAACATTTAAAACTGCGTTATTCAGGCTCAGATGCAGCAGAGCCTCACTCTCCCTCTTTCCTGCCTTCTGTCTCGGACGCAACTTACCCCGCGCCTTCTGATTGGATAGGTGACCGGGGGCGGAGCCACTCAAGCTGTCTCGTCTCCGCAGTCGCACACTGCAGACCGGAGCGAGAGTACAGACGTGTATAAGTTAAAAACACAAAAATCCTCCCTGTTAGTTTTGTTGAAATTCTAATTTATTTACTGTAAACTATTTCGGAGCGATATACAAGTTTTATATTAATTAGTAAAAAATATACTTTGTTTCTTTTTGCATTATTAAAAATGTCTCAAGCTATTTTCAAGATTTTACAGCAAATGAATATCTGCTCCAAATATCTGTTAAATGCCTACTCTTAATACCAATAATCTGTATCGGACCTGAAAAAACTTAACGGTCGATCCTTACTCGCAAACCGCATGCGGGCCATCATGATTTTTGATCTGGATTACCAAAAAGAAAATAGAAAATGGTTAAAATAGGTCAAAAAACTACTACATATAAAAAGTTGTGCCTCTCTTGTCCCGTGTGCCTTTATGTGGACTGCGCTCAAGGCCAACATACAAATACCTGACTACTATGCTTTTTTGTAAATTATGTGTTCCTCTTTAAGCACATTTGATCAAATCAGTTGAACAACTCAAAAGGGCCAGGTAGGCGATTTATTTTTTTGGCCTTGACATTTGATTTTTGAGGCAAAACACTTGTGTTTTTTTTGTTTCCCTTAGGTGTCTTCAAATAATTAGCAATCGTTTCAAACGTCTTTGAAGTTATGTGCATCGCAACTGCCAATTACCGTCATGATCGTCCTGTCACCTCTCCAATCATATCTGCATGCTGTCTTTTATTTCCCCCCAGACGCTCATTTTTAATAAGTGTTAAATGTTAACTTGAAACGGATTAAAACATAAAATTAGAATGAGAAGCTTTAACGACACGATCCATTCCATTTGTGGAAGCGTCACTGTAGGTGCGGTCACCAGTCATACAGATGGGAACAGTGTGTGTACTCCCAACAAAGTTCAATATGCAGGGTTGGGTAGGGTTACTTTAACTGGATTACTTTCACTTACTTTTGGATTACTCCAATATCAAATATGAAAGAAACTAAATATGAATAAAATTACTAAATTTTGTGCAGGGTTGGAATACATGGAACAGCAAAAATGATGTTGTAAAGCTGTTTGGATTTATTCGCATTTCTTTTCTGTCGCAATTTATGTTAGTTTTGCCGGAGATCAAAGCCAGGAGAGAAATCTTACCATGTGTTGTGAGTCATAATTTTATTCATATTTAGTTTCTTTTGTCTTTTATTAGCATATTTGGTATTGGAGTAATCCAAAAGTAATTGAAAGTAATCCAGTTAAAGTAACCCTACCCAACCATGTCAATATGGTTTAAGTGTGGCATTTTGGGGGGAAATGTGGGCAATGCGACATAAAGACAAAAATAGTACTTCAAGATTATATTTGTACTTTTTTCATTAGACAGACTGGATTAAAAAGCCTATATGGCCTGCAGGCTGTAGTTTTCCCACCCCTGTTGCAAAGGCTTGATCAGTATATAAAGTAGTTCACGTAATCTGGGCATGAAATTGCAGGTAAAACGCCGGGATCAGATTAAGAAATGCATAAAATATGTGTTAATTACCCTAAACCTTTTCCTTATATCGCCTTGCATGGCTGACTCTGCTATCGGTGTGTGAATGTGAATGGGTAAGTGTGAAGTATGTTTTAAAGTGCTTTGGCAGTCCTCAGCGTCTTATTAAAAGCGCTATGAAAATGTAGTATTTTTACTATTCAAAACCCCATCTAAACTTATAAAGCAGGCGGATCGATTTGTAGTTGCATCTTCCATTTTCGCTTGTAACCGCGGCTGTTTAAAGTCAATTGACCCATGTAGGCCTCTATACTGTATATGTGAGGGATGCATTTTACTGTAATTATAAGTAGAGGTAAGTGTGACACAGCCATCAAGACAACAAAAATATATCAAAAATATATCAAAAAACAAATCCCCACCCTCAGTCCTGCTTCAGTAAGCTCCAGGCAATAATGGTTGCCCTCTCTGGTCTCCACGTTGATATAAGCCACATCAGACGAATTGTTGAGGTTTTTGGATACGTGCATTCGGGCCACAGCAAAAAGGACGTCATTCACGATGGCATCCGCCTCTACTCTCATGTCTTTCACGCCACAAAGCTCCACGCATTCGTCTTCAAACGCGGACACCATGGGGTCCTCGGGCTGGCAGTCTACTTCCATTCCCTGCAGGACAAAAGGGAGACGCAGATAAAACGCTGACTTGCTGCATTGTCATCAAAACATGGAAATTCTCCTGCGCAAGACGGGAACTATGACCTCTTAAACTGTTAGAGTCATCACAATTAAAACAGCGCTGTTGTACTTTTGGTCCTGCATTGTAATTATAAACTTGTGTAAAGGTAAATAAAACTTAAATTTATCTGTCTACGGCACAGATGTCAAAGATTTTCGACGGCCCCTGAGATGATCTTGATTCATTATCCTCCTGTTTTTAAAATGTTTTAAATTTGTTTTTACTGTATGTTACTTCTCCTTGAAGAGAGTGTTGTTTTTGGTTATTTGATTTTTTTTTTTTGTCGCCGTTTTATTTAATTCTACGATAAGAATGGTGAAAGTAAGAAAAGGACTGTTTCAAGTACAGTCTGAATGCCAACCAAAACCCCCCAAAAACATGAAAAAGGAAAAGTGTATTCGAGCAGTTCTAAGAATTTCTCATACTTGCACTCACAACAAAAGGAGCTGCAATAATGATTTCAGCCTAAAGATGGCGTCAGCAAGTAGTATATTTTGAAGATACAGATGCTACCGTTAACCATCTAATTAAGGGGGTTGGGTGGGGATAACCTCCCCTTCCACCCCAAAAATTGCCTAACATTAAAAATAAAAAATAAAAGACTCAATCGTTGTATCAAAGTGGAAGATTCCAGACTAAATTGTTATCTGGGTTATCAATTTAATGACCCTTTTAGAGATTTACCATTAGCTATTTACCTGGATCAGGGGTCTCCAACATAGTGCCCGCTAAAGACAGCCGAGGTGCCTGCGGACTTGTTGGGTCATTGTATTTTCTATGTATATATATATATATATATATATATATATATAAAAAATATATATATATACACACATTTTTTTTTACTGGTTGAGTATTTTACCGTACTTCCAATAAATAACCTGGTAATGCAATAATATCAACCTGGTAATAAAATAAGTTGTTAATTTTAGAAATGTGCATCAAACTGGGTGCCCTTTGCGCTTATTAGTCACAAAAAAGTAGCTCTCAGCTTGAAAAAGATTGGAGACCCCTGATCTACATGGAACCTGAGCAAAAATGTCAATATAATCCATGTTAAAATTACAATTCCCAAAAAAATTCCTTAAATAGTCAGGTAAATTATTTCTCGTGCAAAGATCACAAGTTACTAAATCTATGAGTAAAGTGTTTGGTACAGAAGCAACGATGTTTTTTTATGGAATTGCCTTCCTTCTCTTTGCAGCAAAACTCTACTGGCAGCATGTAGCTTTCAAATTTATTTTGTTTAGAATATGAAGGGGGCAGCACGACGGCGCAGTGGTTAGCGTGTGTGCAGCACAGTTCTAAGGTCTTGGGAACCTCCTGTGTGGGTTCAAATCCAGCTACCGGACTTACAGTGCAGAGTTTGTATGTTCTCCCCGTGCTTGTGTGGGTTTCCTCCCACATTCCAAAGACATGCATTTCAGGTGGATTGGCTGGTCCAAATTGTCCCTAAGTGTGAATGAGCAAGCGAGTAGTCTGTCCCTGTGTGCTCTGCGACTGACTGGCAACCAGTTCAGTGTGTCCCCTGCCCACTGATTGCTGGGATGGGCTCCGGCACCCCCGCGACCCTACTGAGGATAAGCGGTGCAGCTAATGAGATGAGAATATGAAGGACATATGGATGAAGGCCGTTTGACTAAAAGAGTATGTCGTGCTAAAAAGGTGGGAAATAGAATCAATCAGAGGAAGGCCCAAATAAGGTTGGATAGATTGGGTGAAACATGCTCTGGATGAGGTCGATTAATTTAAAGTATGCAAAAGTGCCAGCCAATCGCAGGGCACACAGGGACAGACAACTCATTCACACCTAGGGACAATTTGAACCGGCCAATTCACCTGAAATGCATGTTTTTGGAATGTGGGAGGAAACCGGAGTGCCCGGAGGAAACCCACGCAAGCAAGGGGAGAACATAAACTCTGCACAAGAACTCTGGAGCTGGATTTAAACCCACGCAGGAGGTTCCCATGACATGAACTATGCCGCACAAGCGCTAACCACTGCATTTTCTGAGCCAAAAACGAATGATAAATTTGTACATTTTGATGTATCTTGTGTCTAGCCCATCCAATCTATCTCAACCATTTCAGGGTGCCCACGTCCGACTGCCCGAAGATAGCTTGGATGGGCTACAGCACCCCCGCGACCCTACTGAGGATAAGCGGTGCAGATAATGGATGGATGTTCTTCTATCTAGCCATCAACAAACAACCCCGAGCAGTGTAGGCTAAAAGTATTTTGTTGCATAATCCATAAAGGCAAGACATTTGTTATTACCTAACAAAAAAAATAAACCATGAAAGAAATTTAAGTGAGAAATACAGTTTTAGTGCAAATTTTCCTCACCTTTTTTTACTCTTCCGTAGAAGCTTCCAGAGCCGTCTCTTTTCGCGGGGGCGTGTTAACAAACGAATGAAAACCGTCGAGGCACTACTTAATTGGCGACTAAAAACAGGCTATAACGTTTTATTATCGTTTTTTTCAGTTTTCCAAGTTTTTAAATAACTAACTACGTTTTAAAAACTGGATCTACTAACTAGTGTGCCGAACGCGACAACGCCATGTTATGACGCCACTAATTTAGCCCCGCCCTATCGTGTTTGTTAGATTTAACCAGAGGGAATCTACTGGCTAAAAAATAGAATAGGTGGATATATCTTCTGTTCACAGAATTTGATTGGCTCCAATAATTGACTGAATGCTAAAACAACCAATTGGACAAGAGAATTGTGACTAGTTCCAATGTTTTGTCTCCTTTGCTGCTTCAACCTAACGTGAACAATCCGGTCTATGAGCCCCACTTGGTGCGGAGTCATGCGAGTGTTTGTAAACAACGCATTTAGAAGGTAATTTAAAAGCCACTTTATTTCCACTCTATTCAAATCATTTTAAACTTCCACGTCCACTTGGTCTTTTGCGTGACTTAGTAACATTGTTATAACCTTTTATGTTTTATATCATTTTATAAGCTTACAAGGTAAAGTGTAGTGATTCAACCTTAGCATCATAGCCGGGTAACAACAACACTGATTGCACTTAGTATTTAATGCTAGCTGGCTATGATCATATATCCTGTGAATAAATACATTGAAATTGGTTACCCTGGCGGCTTTATCAGGCAAATCATCGGTGGTGCTTTCAACATCCTAGCTATTTCCTTAATAAAGGCAGAAAAGCGACTGTAACGGTATAGCGTGTCTTTATTGTTGCACCGGCACTTCGGAGTTATTTAAACGGTGATATAATTGTCTGTCAAAGCACTTTGCTTGTTTATTTGTGCAGGAGACTGAAGTCCGAGACCTGTCTTCACACATCTTGTAGTCCCATCGTATCCTCCATCATCGTAGGATGTGATGCGATGGTTGTGAGAATCCACGTGTTCTGATTTCTTCCAGTCCAGGAGATGGTTTAAACAAACGCATTTTAGCTAAAGAGCTTCGTTTTTTGCACTTTACTGCATTCACATTGAGTCAAGATGCCTTGGCCATTCTCCGAATCGATCAAGAAGCGGGCCTGTCGGTACCTCTTGCATCGGTACCTTGGAAACTTTCTGCAGGAGAAATTGAGTTTGGACCAGCTTAGTTTAGACCTCTATCAAGGCACTGGATCTTTGGCACAAGTACCTCTGGATAAGTGGGTATGTTGTGTTTTAATCCAATAAGCATACCATTTTTCTTACTCAAACTAAAATGTGCACTTTGTTTTTCAGTCCCTCAATGAGCTCTTAGAGTCAGTAGATGCTCCCTTTGAGATTATTGCAGGATTCATCCAGAGTATTACTCTAACTGTTCCATGGGCAGCCCTGCTGCATGACAACTGTGCTCTTGAGGTCAAAGGTTTGGAAATGGTGTTTAGACCGAGGCCAAGAGTAGGTAAGATGATATTTGAGTTCTGAAAATTGAATAAAAAATTACTTTTTTTCATTTAATTCTAAATCTGAAAACTGTCCCTTCAGCATCAGGATCGGAGTCCACGTACTGGTCCAGTTTCATGACAAGTAGCATGCAACTCGCCAAGGAATGTCTCAGCCAGAAGCTCACAGATGATTCTGCGGAGAGCTTCCAGCCCTTTGAAGGATTGGAGAAGTTTGCTGAAACGATTGAAACGGGTATGTGATTTGCTGAGAAAGCCTCATGGAGCTAAAGGATGAGGATGATGCACGCAGTAATTCCTATTCAAACGTTATATCCTCCAGTTTTGAGAAGAGTCAAAGTGACATTTTTGGATACCGTTCTGAGGGTTGAACACATTCCAGAAAATTCCAAAACTGGGATTGCGCTTGAGATTCGGATCGGCAAGTATGTTGGGCTACACACCTTTCTGCTGAAACACATTTTCCCTAAAACATTCAGGGTTTAATTATCAGCTACAAAGTAAAAAAAGTTAAAAACCAAAAATAGTTTTGCATTAAAATTGTTAAAATATCATTTTTTTTAAATTGACTCAATGTTTTCAACTCACATTGAATCAATTAGCAAATTAGTGTTTGAGATATTTATTTATCTATTGTAGTTAAATAAATAAATAGTGCTGCTAGTATTGATGGGTATAAAAATAAAAAAAGAACTTGGTATTTTGTGGCCTGGTATCTTTTATTATACTCATTTCAATTATGCAGGACTGGTTCAGGAATTTCAAATTTTGTGATAAATTTCTTTATTTTGTGTAATGTAATTTAATAAACAAATCTATCATACATTCTGGATTCATTACAAATCAACAAAAATATCACAAGTCTTTCATTATTTTAATATTCCGGATTGCGGTTTACAGTCTACTTTTTCACAAATTCTAACATTTTGAGATTGGCTATTTGAGTTTTTGTCATAATCAGCAATATTAAAACAATAAAAACTTGCTATATTTCAGTTGATAAATGACAAATCCAATATGCATGATATATACTGGACTGTCTCAGAAAATTAGAATATTGAGATAAAGTTCTTTATTTTCTGTAATGCAATTAAAAAAACAAAAATGTCATACATTCTGGATTCATTACACATCAACTGAACTATTTCAAGCCTTTTATTATTTTAATATTGCTGAATTTGGCTTACAGTTTAAGAAAACTCAAAAATCCTATCTCAAAATATTAGAATATCATGAAAAAGTATACAAGTAGGCTATTCAACTAATCACCTGAATCATCTAATTAACTCGAAACACCTTGCAAGGGTTTCCTGAGCCTTAAAAACACTCAGCTTGGTTCAGTAAACTAAATCACTGCTGATCTGACTGCTGTCCAGAGGACCATCATTGATACCCTCCATCAGGAGGGTAAGACACAAAAAGAAATTTCTCAAAGAGCAGGCTGTTCACAGAGTGCAGTTTCAAAGCATATCCACAAAAAGTCTGTTGGAAGGGAAAAATGTGGCCGGAAACGCTGCACAACCAAGAGAGACGACCGCAGCCTTAACAAAATTGTGACGAAGAGCCGCTTCCAGAATTTGGGGGACCTTCAAAGACAGTGGGCTGAAGCTGGAGTCCAGGTATCAAAAGCCACAGTTCACAGACAAGTCCGGGAAATGGGCTACAATAGCCGTATTCCCATGGTCAAGCCACTTCTGAACTCAAGACAACGGAAGAAGCGTCTGACTTGGGCTATGGAGAAGAAGCACTGGACAGTTGCAGAGTGGTCCAAAGTCCTCTTTTCAGACGAAAGCAAGTTTTGCATTTCATTTGGAAGTCAAGGCGCCAGAGTCTGGAGAAAGGCTGGAGAAGAGCAAAATCCAAGTTGCTTGAAATCCAGTGTGAAGTTCCCACAGTCAGCAATGGTTTGGGGAGCCATGTCAGCTGCTGGTGTTGGTCCACTGTGTTTCATCAAGTCCAGAGTAAATGCAACTGTGTACCAAGAGATTTTAGAGCACTACATGATTCCATCTGCTGAAAAGCTCTATGGAGATGAGTATTTCATTTTCCAGCATGATCTGGCACCTGCCCACAGTGCCAAAACCACCAGTAACTGGTGCACTGACCATGGCATCACTGTCCTTGATTGGCCTGCTAATTCCCCTGACCTGAAACCCATCGATAATTTGTGCGGTATAGTTAAGAAGAAGATGAAAGACACCAGACCTACAAATGCAAATGAGCTGAAGGCCGCTATCGAAGCATCCTGGGCATCAATAACACCTCAGCAATGCCACAGGCTGATTGCCTCCATGCCACGCCGGATTGATGCAGTAATCCGTGCAAAAGGATTCCCAACCAAGTACTGAGTCTATCAATGGACATTTTCAAATGTTTGATTTAGTTTTGCTGTTATAAAATTATTTTTTTACTTGGTCTGAGGAAGTATTCTAATATTTTGAGATAGGATTATTGAGTTTTTTTTCAGCTGTAAGCCAAAATCAGCAATATTCAAATAATAAAAGGCTTGAAATAGTTCAGTTGATGTGTAATTAATCCAGAATGTATGACATTTTTGTTTTTTTAATTGCATTACAGAAAATAAAGAACTTTATCACAATATTCTATTTTTCTGAGACAGTCCAGTATATATATATATATATATATATATATATATTTAATTGTAAGGCAGAAAATAAAAGTTTATGACACTATTCTAATTTTCTGAGATATTCCTGTCTATCATAAATAGTTGAAATTATGTTAACCTCTTGTTGCTAATAGGTTTAAAGTACATTAATAACTGGAAACTTCTCCCTTTTAGCTCAGTTTGCAACACCAATTTTAGTCATCTTTCCCCTATCATTTTTATAGGCTACAGTATGTTTCCAGGGGTAAATAAGTCATTTACTTAATTTATTACAAAGGTCATTTTCTCAGTTTTTTTATTTTATTCTGTGTGTATTTTATTTCTAACTTTTTACATTTTCAATATTATCCAGGATTTTTTATTCCGATGAAACCGAGGAAGAGAGCTCAAGTCTAAATGTGCATCAACCAACCACATTTGCACATAAAAAACTACAGATGGAAGGAATGACTGTATTTTGGGACGAGTTCATGGATTTGACTCGATCCGATTTAAAAACGTCGCCGCTTCCAACGGTTTGCCTTTTCAGATCATGGACATACTAGTTGTATATAACTTCTGCCAGTCAATATATTTTGTTACATGTGTTTAACAGGAAACAGAACCTAAACTCTCTCCCAGCTGGAATCCCAAGATCATTTATGAACCTCATCCGCAATTTACAGAAACGATATCCACAACAGTCCCTTTTCGGCCTGTGCAGGTCGGAAGTCTTTTCGGTCAAATTGAGCTGTCCCTCACACTGAAAAACAACGTCAACATGCCTGGAGCAAAAGTAAAAAACATTCAGTAATTTGATTTTGGTGTTGATATTTATAGAGCAGAGCTCTGTAATCTTTCTTTGCCTCCCAGCTTGATGTCACCGGGCACATTGACACACTTCTGATTCTGCTTGCTCCTCGCCAAGTTCATCTCCTTCTGGACTTGTTCGGAGCTTTTTCCTTTGAACGTAAGGTTAATGTTACGAAATGGAACAAATCGGCATGGTCACTAAACTGTGTGGACATCTATTTGCTTCAACATGTAGGCGCACAACAATGGGCCAAGGACAAAAAAAGTCGTCCCATGCAACAAGAGGATGAGTACCGGCTACAAATGGAACTGAACCGCTGTTTGAAGAAGGACAATGTGATTGCAGGAGCAGAAACGGAATTGTATTCGAGCCAGACTACACGAACTGTCTCCAGTCGAGGTTTGATTAAAACTGTCTTAAGAGGAACCTTCGATCTCCCACACATTTGTTTCCTCTTAAAAAGAAACAGCTCACACAGTGTTGCTATTTTAACCGATTCGGTGCTTCCCCTGTGGAATTGGATTTTTCACATCAATAGCAGCTCATGGGAGTTAAGCTCATTCGTTAGCATTTACAGGTATACATGTTTTATATTTTATGGTTAGAGCAGGGTTTCTTGTGTGCATCACAGTGTGGATGTATAATTACAATAAGTAGCAGATTTCAAGTCATTTTCCCTTTGATATCACTAACATCTATGGTAAGGGATTTTTTTCTGAATCCACTGCATAGTTTATTTAAGTCATTGTGATTTTCTAAGAAATTTCTAACTAGCATGAGAAAGCATTGTTCATGATGCATTACTTTAAATGGATGATCAATTATTCCCAAATTATTTTTAAAACATAGCTTGTTATTTGTATTGGTCAATAACACAGTTACCTTTTACAAGTCAGATGTACTAGTGGTAGACTCATATTATTTAACCCTGCTTATAATAATTACAACCTGGTAATAGCAGAATAGTAACATAGTAAAGGATTGATATGGTGTTATTTTACCAAATTAATTACAAAATGGTAGCCCCTAACAAGAAAGTATATTTAGGCTTAAAAAAGGTGACCCCAGTTGTTTTTTGTTTTTTTATACAAACCTTTTGTGAAAATAGATGACGTCTTCTTCTCCATGGGAGACATGGACATGTCCCACAGCTTGTCGTCCCTTCCTCCTTTGGGGGAACCACCAACTATAGATTTGGACTTGTCACTCAATAGCAACTACTCTGTCTCACCGGGAGAATCACCACTGGGGAACACAGCTGTAAGTAAAATTCCAAAACATTTCTAGTGTTCTCTTTTTGGTCCCAGTCAATTTGTTTCTTGTGGTATTAGGCATTGTGGGACGATTACATGGATGTACCACGACAAAGAGAGAAGCAGGCTCCGGGAATGTCACGGGACACTCAACCGCCTCAAACATTGTTGCGGCAAACATGTAAGTCTGTGTTTAACTGCTAGCACATACAAACTATTGTAGTGTAAAATTCAAAGTACCCGGTTAGGGTGAGCTATATTACCGTATTAGATTCTTAGTGACTTCTCAAAAAGATTGTTAGACTGTCCATTAGGCCTATCTTATTTAGTCTTAAGTCTCCGGCAATCACAATCATGGATTAACTGCAATTTTTCGCTGATGGGGTAAGAAGACTAGCTTCTCCCCTCGGCTATTATCCTCCACTAGCAGTACTATAGAACGGGGATCTCCATAACAAAATGTCACGTTCTGCGCTCGACTCCTAGATCTTTCAAAGACCAGACACAGACAAGTTGTTGGAACTTTCAAATATTCAAGGAAAAAGCATTGTTCTTCTGAATTTTTTTTTCCATCTATATTTCAAATATTTTTAAATACATGTATCTTTTTTAAATGAGCTTCACAATAAATACTATTTATAGCTCCATACAGTGTGCATTGCTGAGAAAAAAATTGCAGTAAAGGGCCCCTTCAATGTGGGCCGTCTAGACGTTTTTACAAGATGGGAGCGAGTGCTGGTCGGAGCACAAGATTTAGCTGGAATTCTTAGATGGGTGACTGAGGCAAAAACCATGTTAACTGTGTTTTAGTTTGGAATTTCCATTTTAAAATAGCCAAAAGCCCTAAACGGTTGATTCGGCTGGAAATTTCTCCTTTAAATCTGGACATATTATACTATTAATCTGATCTCGTTTTTTTGGACTCATTCCTGGGGGACATTTTGTCTTGGTTTTGTTTAACCTGAAAAAAAAGTGTAAACCATCATATTTTTCCAAAACGGTTTTATATTTTGCAATACCGCCCACTTATATGTCTGTTTTCTCAGTTATTAAACAAATAAAATAACTTAACACTGAAATTGAGTCAACCCAATGATCATGATTGCATTCCAGCGCATCCATGCAAAACCCACGACGATGACTCAAGGCCAGAGATTGTTCTAAATCTGAAGCTGAGCAGTTTGGCATTGTCAGTCCTCCACATTGACCCACTGCCACCACTAGACGCTTCCCTGGGTCCACTGGGCGCCATTTCTAAGCACTTCTTCAGTGTGCTGGGCCCTAGCCACCTCGATCCCACCTCTTTCCTTCTATCTCGAACGGTCTTCAATCACGCCTGTCCCCAAGATCACCTCAGGTGCGTGGCACTGATGTTTAGCTGGGCTCGGGAACTGTCGTCATAAAATGTTACTTCATTGGCAGGTTTGTGGGTCAAAATTTGAAGGTGATGTACGAGCACTGTCAGGGATCCAGTCTACGGACTTGCTACACCGATGTCTCCTTGGAGCGAATGGAATTGCTGGAGTGCCTGTTCCCCTCAGAGATTATTCAGTACACCGAGGTCTGAAATGGATCTGCATACATTAGTTGGTAGATCCCGCCACAGTATGACTCTCACGTTTTTCTGTCACACCTCAGCTCCTGACGTTTAGCACCACAGCCAGTGGCAGCACGCCTCCTAAAACCTGCTTTCACTTGCTTTACAAACAGGTGGAGCGCAGAGGCCCACAGGTAAAGTTGCAAAGAAAATAATATACAAATATTACATTTGGTAGTCGCATACTTTTCTATTTACAGCATGGCCAGGTGCGACTCAGCACCATCCCCAGAAAAGCTGACATACAAGTGGAGCTGGGCCCTGCACGCTCCGAGCTGGACATCAGCATTGTGGACCGTATAATTTCCGTGCTTCAGCCTCAGAAGCTAGCCACCGCAGAGATGATGACTTCACACTTGTACACATCCTACAATAAACATGTCAGCTTGGTAAGAAAACTTTTAGCGTCCGTTTTGACACGTACTGTCATATGACACAACTTGTCATATCCGGAAAGACTACAAAGACTGAACTTGGACTTTTTGGAGCTCCGCAGAATTCGATTTGATTTAATTTTTGTGTTCAAAGTACTACATGGAATGATCGATGTGCCTTTTGATCAATTTTTTGAGTTCTGTCGTGTTGATGGTTTACGTGGTCACAGATATAAGTTACGGGTGCCTAGACCTACCAGCAACTTGCATGGAAACTTGATTTCTTTCAGGATACCAAAAATTTGGAATTTTTTGCCTGACCGGGTTATTAGTGCAAATACGGTGCAAACCTTTAAGCAAAGGTTGGCAGAAATAGATCTGTCAAATTTCCTTAGGGGAGGGGGCGTAAGGTGACCATATTTGGCCATGCTCACTCTCAGCATTAGTTTTTT
Organism: Urocampus carinirostris; assembly: GCF_059441175.1. Taxonomy (NCBI): domain Eukaryota; kingdom Metazoa; phylum Chordata; class Actinopteri; order Syngnathiformes; family Syngnathidae; genus Urocampus; species Urocampus carinirostris. Next base: position 17,466,695 of record NC_142363.1, on the reverse strand, counting down.
CTTTGTGTCATGTTTTGATTAATGTTTCTACATTCATTACTGCCTGAAAACAAGAAGTTACATGAGTAACAGCCAACCTCTGCCTTTTTTCTGAAGTCGTTCATTGGTTGTTTCAATTTTAATTGAGATTGAGTGGAAAATTGGCCACCTCCTGATTGCATTATTATTTAGAATGCAAAGTTTAGATTCCCGAGAGCACACGCAATACTAAAAATCTTTAGTGTTGCCCCTCCCTTTAATAATAAACATACTATACACTTGGAAGCAGTCACATTATGATTTATATAAATTCAGGTAAACCAAAGATATCCAGGACCGATGAAATATGTAGTAAAATAAGGACACCGATACGTAAAATGTAATTGCACTGTCAAATATGTTTTAAATATTATTTTTCATACAGCACTTTGATTAATTTTAGTAAATATTTTTAATCATATTAGTTAATTACAAAGCATACGTTAAATTAGAAAAACAATATCTACAATGAGATCCCCCATCTTTCCTAAAGTCTTATGCAAGTATTTACAAGTTATTATAATTAGTACAATGAGAAAAATCATAATTAAGGTAAGAAAGAAATGTGTGAATGTTTTTGGAGTGCAGGTGTAAAAAAAAAATTCTCCAATGATGAGTTTCAATTTTATACCCCTTCCGCATTATTTGTTAAGAAAAAAATAGGTTTGGTTCTCTTCTGGATATTCATAGATTTTGCAACCATTCTCATTCTCTTATGTATATTTTCTTGGGCAGCATAAGGCCTTTGCTGAGGTTTTTCTGGACGAGAGCCACGCCCCTTCCAACTGTCATGTGTCACTGACTGTTAACGCCCCAACACTTGGCCTGGCCGTCCGTTTTCCCATTCCCGATCTGCGCTCCGATCAGGAAAAAGGTCCCTGGTTTAAAAAGTCTTTGCAGAAGGAAGTACTGCACCTGGAGCTGGAAGACCTGGAATTTAAAACGGAATATAGGGGTGGCAGCACACCGGATCAAACCAAGATGGAACTCACCATCAGAGAGTTGATTGGTAGGATGAAGTTGAAAGTTTCCATTTTATCTTATGAGTCCTGCCTAACTGTCTTAGCCTTCATTCCCTCTATAGGTAGGTTTCAGGAAGAGCCTGAACAATCAGCTGGCATGTTCCTCAGAGTGTCCCACACCATGGATGGTGACATGACATCATCTGAGAGTGTGAAATTTGATTGGCCGCGGTATGTTTCACCTTGCCTGACTGATTTTGGTCACCTTACACTGACAGCATGCTTCTGTCACCAGTGTTGTGTTGAAAATAAACCCCACTGCGGTGCACTCAATCCTGGAACGTGTTACGGCCGAGGATGAAGGAGCCGAAGACAATTTCCTTGAGGAGGAAGAGGAGGATGGGGCGGCCCACTCGTTCAAGGATGTTTGTGACTTTGGGAAGCCAGAACCATCACCATTTTCATCGCGCAGGGTTATGTACGAAAACGAAGAGGTGGGTGTCTTGTCTTCTCGAAAATTTGAAAACTTCTCTGCACCAATATTCAAAAGGCAACATGTTTTGTTTTGTTTTTTCAATTTCAGATGGTAATTCCCGGTGATGCCACTGAGATGACTGAGTTCCAAGAGAAAACTATGAACAATTCTCGTTTTGTCCTCGAGCTGTGTTTCCCCAATGTGCAGTTAGCATTACCCAGCAAAGCTTTTTATGAAAAATTGCACAACAGGTGAGTCATAGAAAAAAATCAAGCTCATTTCACTATAGATGAGTACTCGGGTAATGCAGTACATTTATGTACCAAAGATGAAGCATATGCACAACATGAGAGTCACGGTTCTCTTGTAATAAAATCTAATAAAATGAGTTTCCCAATAGCAAAACTATACTGGGAACAGTCCAGTTAAAAGAACGAGGGAAAAAAAAGATATAGTAATTTGGTTTTATCTTAAATTATTGAAAGTATTATTTTCTGTTGTTTTGGCAGATAATTTTTATAAAGTAAAGTATTTTTCTTATTTTACTTTACAAGAAATGAATAAAAAAGTACCAAATAAAATTCTCACTAGATTTGCATTCTGCATGCCGCTATAAACTGTAATTATTCCACTTACAATTTAATTTAAAAGAATGAAGAAAAATGTAGAAAGCTAATGATCTTTAAAGTTAAAAAAAAGCCAATGGCAGATAATTTTGCTCACTTTGAATATAGATTTGAATGGCTTGTTTAAAATGTTTTTCTTATTTTACTATATATTTTTTTCTGTAATGTCATGTGCTCACATTCCCAGGATGCAAAGAGTCCAGCAAAAACTGAGAACAATACATTCTAAAATATAAGCTTGATATATTTTGAACTTGTATTTCCTAATTTGAAAGTTTTGCAGCAAAGTTGAACTCATTGAGGAAGAAGTATTATCACTACGTCATGTATGTATATTAGATTAATTAGAAAAATACGACTTAAAATAAGCAAAACAATACCTAATATTAGAAAAATTATTTTTGAAAGAACTTGAAAAAAGTGAACTTGAAAGACAATTGTTTTTTGGTGTGCTTAATTTTCTAACTGAACCTTTTATAATAAAATTGTGTCAATCTTTCTATAATGCGCAATGTGAATCATTCTCATTTACTATTTATAGTAACCAAATGAACTTGTAATAAAGTAAGGTCGCTCACCAGGAATGATAAATTCTGCTTGGACCGTACTGCAGAATATATTTTAGAGCATTTATATCTACTCTTTGCAGAATTAATAATGACCTTCTGCTGTGGGAACCCACTGCTCCTTCCCCTGTGGAGACAGTGGACAGTATGCCATATGGAATTGGTCTTACTGTCGCCAGTCAGCTGATCAACACCTACACCAAAGACAGTTTCACCCAGTTCCGCTCAACTGGACCCGAGGGTGAGACAGCCAAAACTGTGGCCGTTGAATGTTTTTGAGTAGAATTGAAGTGTTATACATTTTTTTGTACTATGCTTGTAGAAGATACCAGTGGCTCGGATGAGGAGTTCATGCACTTTTACACTTCTTCTGACCGAGCATTCAGTTCACAGAAGAAGAAAAAGACCAAAGTTCAGAACAAGGGCTCCCAGAGCTTGTTTTCTGTTTTTCTCAGTGTCAACCATGGATTGGTTGCGATAAATACTAATGCTAAGGTATTTGGAAACATTTTTACACTTTTGGTTATTAGTACTTTAGGTCTTTTGTTTTTCTAGAAAGAAGATAAAACACTGTTAAAAAACAAACACGGAGAATTCTGGTTGGAGATGAAAAACGCAGTGCTGTTTAGTGTCACACAGCATGCAGGCTTCAAAGACCAGCACTATGTCTGCTTCCACACAACCAATAGCTCCATGTACCATCAGGGTAAGCAATTGGATTGTTAGGTATGTCGCCTGAATCTTGCCGGATTAACTCGTTTTTTTTTTTTTACATCCAGGACTTGTGGTTGGAAGTCCAACCTCCTCAGATATAAAGCTACCTTCCAAGTCCCATCCACACTGGCTGGAACCGACCATTTACCAATCAGAGTCATCCCCCGAGAGAGCGTCCACTCCCTCTGAAGGGATCGGTTTGGAGGCCCGCAGCATGGTGTCGGTTGCTGTCAAGATTTTGTTGCAAAATGCGGAGCGGAGCGTTAAGGTAGGCTGCCAAATCCTACAAATACATTAAATGATATTATCACAGTTTGATAATAAATAAAAAAGTTTATCATAATTAGAATTTTAGCTTTTAGGTTTTTTTTTTTATAGTAAAATGAATATAATTATTGTTCAGTACATAGTGAAAAGATTGGAAAAAACATGTTGTGAAAGTGCACTGAATGCACCATGATAATATACCATCCCTAAATGTACAGTAAGCTGTTTAATGACACGCTGGTTGGAGTTAACAGTAAAACTAAACGCAAATACACGAGAATTAGATCCATCGCAAATTTAAATATAACGTTATTATCTGAAAAGTTCTCAACCAGTGTGCCACAAAACATTTTCTGGTGTCTTTCAAATTTGACTGTGCTGTATTTCAGTGATAAGCAGAAAAGTTGTATTATTCTTATGTGTCAGCAGGAGGCAGTAGTGTGGTATAGAGATGTTTTCTTTGTGACCTTGACCAAAAAAAGGAAATGTCTTAATAAATATGGAATGGAATAAATTGAATAAATATAAATATCTTACTTCATGGACAGATTTTTAAATTCTTTAAGAAAATAAAAACTTAATTTACAATTCAAACATTAAAATATCTAACTGGAGCTGGGCATTGTATTCATTAGGCTGTGTGTCTTGAGATTTATTTTAAAGAAAACGTGTGCCCCGGCTCCAAAAAGGTTGTAAAACATTCCTAGCATAGCCCGTATGCTATGTAAATGCCCCATTAAATTCATTACAGTTGGCATTTACTTTTGGGATCTTTCGATAACAAATATTGATGCAGAAATTATGCAAATATTCAACATATTGGTGGATAATGGCATCTGCTAGTTTTATTCATTTAAAGGCTGATGTGAAATCCATTCTAAACTGCATCTGTGTTGGCCGTTTAATAACTACATCAGTATATTGTCATGCGAGATTAAACCCCCATTGAATAATATGTATAAAATGAAAAGTCTATGAAAGTTTTTGTACCACTAGGAGGCACTAAATATAACACACTGTCCCTTCAAGGAAAAAATCTTTCCAATTTTCTCTTTGCATGTCACAACACTGCTTTCCAGAGGCAAAAATGTACAGCAGCACTGATATTTTACCTGCATTCAGGAAAGTGTTGCTTCTTTCCTTTCTTACTGATTTAATATCTCATTCTAATTGTAAGTTATATTAAAAATGAGCTCAAACATTCAAGGAATATTCCTTAAGTGTACATTTAAGTGCAAAAATACTTCGACAGACCAATACAATTTAACGGAACACAGCACAAAATGCAATCCATGAGTTCCAAGTTAACCTACCAAGTCCTTATTGCGATTAGAGAAAAAAACAGGACTCAACCTGGATTTCAACGTTTCAAACGTCAATCATTTTTGCTTGCAGGAATTTTTGGTTGCTGTTGGAATACGAGGAGCGACGGTCCAGCACAGAGTGGCTCCTTCGAACCTGGGGTGGTACGACCAGGTAGCAACTCTCTCCTCTCACCTTTAGATGATTTATAAATGTGTACAGGTAAAAAAACAAAGCCCAATCTCTTTACTACAGATGGTCGAATTTTTGAATATTTCCGATGAGCCTGTGTTGGGGTACCTTCCCCCTACGTCTGTCAGCACCTTACATCTACATTTATGGAATTGTTCTTTTGACTACAGGTAAAGTATAACTCATCAGTTTTAGCTGAAGTAATTATCTATAATGTCAGATTCAGAATATTTATTTTCATTGTCAAAAGAGCCACACAACCTTGTTTGGAGCATCCACTTTTGTCTTGTAATGAGGCATGTTTTTTTTTTTTTTAATATTTGAACAGACCTTTATATTTACCTCTGCGAGCCCTGCTTTTAATTGAAACCTTTAGCATCTCCAGCAGCGTTTCTCTGGACCACTCTTCCTCTACGCTGAGGTATGACATGACTATGACTTCATAAATGATTGTTTCATTTTTGTAAATGAGTTCAACTTAAGACCCTCTTTCAGGATCATTTTGGACGAAGCTGCTTTATTCCTCTCGGACAAGTGTAATGTTGTCTCTGTTAATTTAGCTCGTGGTAAGTTGACTTTTGAGAAACAAACTGTTTTAAGCGTTTTTAACCAATGCTTGTACCATTGTTTTGGTCCTAGACTATGTCCAAGTGGTGGACATGGGGACTCTGGAACTGCGGATCACCGCTGTTAAACCTGCCGCGGATGGAAAATTGGTAGGCTGGATATTTTCAAGAGACCTGAAGGATGTCCTGTTATTCACAATTCCTTGTGTCGTTGTTCATAGTCAGAGCCGAGATTCGAGCTTCGATGCTCCAGTGACGCCATCCACATCAGAACGTGCGCCGACTCCTGTGCCGCCCTCATGAACTTAATCCAGTACATTGCCAGTTATGGGGACTTGGTTCCTCCTGCTGAGCCAGAGGCCAAGCAAACCAGTTTGACGCCCAAAAAAAAGGTTCGTGGTTGAAAACTTAGTCAGTTTAGCAGCTATAAATCATTTTCATTGTACTTTGTTCTTTTTAATTTTGGTAATCAATTTCGAAAGAACTTTTTACTAGGAGCTAATACCACATTTTGTTCACCGAAACCAATAATGATACACAAATCTTGAGCAGTCAGCATGCCACATATTGATGCATTGCTAGACAAATTATCTTCCCTCTACAAATTAATGACTGATATTTTAAGGGATATGCATTTTAACAACAAAATTAAATTCCCTTAAAAACTTTAACTTATTTTATAAATATGTATTTTCAAAATACTCATAGGTCGAGAAAACCTCTCGAAAGGCTGGTCAAAAAATGAGAAAAAATTGTGCTGTTTGGTCACTTTTAGTCCCATTAGTTAGTATTAATTGTTGAGCTTTTTAGCACTCGTTTCTGGTTGCACTACACAATCTAGTGTGTCTAATATGCTTAGCGGTCAAATAATACACTATGTCCGTATTTGTTTAATGATATTTTGACATTCTATTGATTTTAGGTTCCTGATTATCATATTGCCTTTAGAAGGCAATTGATTCTGGTATCAGTTGCCATTGCTGGTGCCAGTACCCTGAAAAAGTCTAGTATCGGCACCAATACATGTACATGAATATCCTTACTTTTTAGATGTATCCCTTTAATTTTTAAATGTAGTTCCAAGTTGGCATAATTGTTTCTTCCGCTTGTGCAAAAGAATACATTCATGTAAAAAGGTTTTTTAGTGCACCTTGAGAATTGGATTTATGATCTGAGCCCAAGATGAGTTTAATTGAGGAAATTCAACACCAGTATCATCTTTGAATAGCGGGATGACGCTGTACACCGAAAAGGAAGGCAACCAGATGATGAAGCTGCTGTATCTAAGTCTGATCAGTGAGATTCTCCTGCTACTCGTAACCATGTAAACCAGTACAATTTTTTATGTGGGGGAGCAAACCCTTGTCCAAAAACACAGCCTGGAGAGGGATGTGCACTACTAGGCTGTACTTGCCCAAGAGACACAACAGGAAGTAGTGTACATACGACCCTGGCGGTTAAAGGATCAGTGAGCCTTGATAGAAAATGCATTTGGATTAAAAGTATTTTACTAAATTGAGCAAATTGGCATTTGTACAAAGTCAACTTTTTCAATGTAATCAAGTAAAAGCATTGATAAACTACCATTTTGTTTTACAGAAATACAATAATGTGTCAACTACCGATTAGTAATTAAATGACATCATTGTCAAAGCTCTACATAGCATAGATGCTTATTACTTAATCTGAGTTTCTTTGTACAGGCAGAGAGTCCGAGCCGGCCTGTCAGTCAGACTCCGGTGCTACCTGAGATCGAGCAGCAGATTTTGCAAGATCTAATGAGCGAAGCCATGGAAGAAACCGATAGTCAACTGGCTTCGAGAACACATCAGAATGGTAAGATTTTGGTTCTGAAATGCTTCATCATGGAAGCTATTTATGTCACTTTTTTAATATTGTATCCCATTTTTAGGTGCCCAAGAGGAGAGATATCACGGTCTTGTACCCCCTCGCTCTGACTTGTTCCTGTTCCCAGATGAGCGAGGCGGTTCACCCCAGGATGCCAGCCCCACTTGCCCCATGCTCCACTCGCCTTTTATCACTCCTGTTACCAACTTGCCACAGGAAACTGATGACTTTTGTATACTGGAGACGCCTGGTTCAAGAGTAGAGGTTAGCATGAGTTGATTCTGTATTTGCTCAAGTAATGCAAGAGAAAGGGTGTATTCAGGGTACTTTACTAACTTTATTCTTCATTTAAATGACACTCCTAAAAACAAAATCATCATAGTTTGGGCAATTGTCTTAAGCTGATCTTTGAATCTTCATAACAAGTGTCCCGTCAGGCTTTTGAATCCAGCCCGCTGAACTAGAATGATTAGAATAGAATAGAATTTACTTTTATTGTCATTCTTTATAACAATGCACACAGAACGAAATGTCGATACACCTGACGCGTACAGTTAAACTGTAGCGAGCCGATGCAGCCGCAGCCAAACAGGGCGCAGCCATTTTAGTCATTAGGTGACCAAACCCCCCAATTCCAACCCTTAATGCTGAGCGCCAAGCAGGGAGGCAATGAGTACCAATGTTGTAAGTCTTAGGTATGACTCAGCCGAGGCTTGAACCAGCGACCTCCCAGTTTCAGAGCGGGCGCCCTACCATCTAGGCTACCGAGTTAAAAATGGCCTGAGTTAAAAAGGGCCTCTAATGTCCTCTCTCTTATATATATATATATATATATATATATATATATATATCTATATATAAAACAGTGAATAAAGTATTACTCATAAAAAGATATATATATATATATATATATATATATATATATATATATATATATATATATATGTTTTTTTTTTTGGTATCCAGCTTTGACCCATTTGTCCCTTTTTGTGAATACTACAGAAATACTACAAAAGTACCACAAAACTAAACATCAGATTTAGTGCTTGAAAACGGGGACCTAATACATCTTTTTGCTTTCTTTCGGAACAGAAAAGAGTACTACAGGAACGCTACAAAAATACTACTACAGTAATACTATAATACAGAAACACTACTATAGAATTACGACTTTTAAACGTACGACTTCTACTTTAGAAAGTACAGCAAATATACTGCTACAAAATACTACAGAAATACTACAAAAGTAACACAAAACTACATCTCGAACTTTATGCTTGAAACAGGGTCATAATACATTGTTTTGCTTTCTTTCGAAAAAGAAAAAAAATACGACCAAAATACTACTATAGTAATACCATAATACAGAGACACTACACCAGAAATATGACAAAAATACTACTACATACATTTGACAGAAATAAACTACAGAAATATTACAGTAATACAAAAAATACACTACGGGAATACTACAAAAATAAATCAGTAATACTACAGAAATACCTGTACTGTTATACTACAAAAATACAACTAAAACTGTACAAAAAATATAACTACAGTAATACCACAAAACTAAAAATCAAATATAGTGCTTAAAGCAGGGACCTTATATATTAGTTGTCTTAACTTGTGAGCAAAACCAATTTAATGGGAATAATCTATTTAAAAGCAAATCTAAAAATATATTTACCATGTAGATGATTTCATGTTTATTTATTCATGAACAACAAAAATGGGGTAGATCTCCAGGGCTGACACCTTGGCCAATTGTTTTTTTAACCCAATGCGACTTAAAATGTTTGCCCACCTCTGGTTATAATAGTTTGATTATGATTGTTAGCTAATAATTAATTTAGGCCCTGTCAATTTATATGTCACCGATTGGCTGGTGACCAATTAAATGTCTCTTTAAATAGGATTCATGTAATTTTTAGAACAGGATACTTTTCAGATGCGAGAATACTTTTCTTTCCCTACAAGTTTTTGAGAGTGTTTCAATTGTCTCAGGACATCGATCAAGAACCCGCCGTGAAGCTGCTCACATCGGAGCCGGTTCAAATCCGATACGATCACTTCAGTCAGCCTTTGGACGGAAGCGATTCCAGTCGTGGGGCCTTGAATTTCCCTACACCGGAGGTACGTTACCTCATCAAGGAGATTTCCGTTATTTGGCACCTTTACGGCGGCAAAGATTTCGGCCGCTTAACGTTCACAGCTTCTCCTATCAGGAGCAGGGGGTGAGTTTAAAATGTTTCTTTCATTTGTTTTTCAATACAATTTTTAAACCCGAAAGCTAATGGAGTAAATGATTTTGCAATTCAGGGCTACTCCCCATAGTTCGCCCTCACAAACACCAGTTCGCCAAGCTCGGGTTTCAGGACGAACTGGAGGTGGAAAAGGAAGAAACCCGGATGTCTTGATGGAGATTCAACTCAGCAAAGTATTTCGTCTACTTTTTTCTCCTTTTTTTTCATGATCTATATAAGTATATATATATATATATATATATATATATATATATATATACACAGTATATGTATTTTCTCCTTTACTTTCTCATTTCAAAATGTTCAACTTTTATTTTTCCCTAAAAAAGGTTCTTTAAACAAAATCTTTTCATGGCAAATAATTGTACCTGTGTTTTAGAAATGATTTTACAATACGTTACTGTTATTTTATATAGTTAAATTGTTATTCATAGAATAAGTGCATTATAAAGAATTAAAAAAAAATAAGGAAAATAATACTGAGAGTTAGCAACATTACCTGGGAGATAATGTACAAATTATTACAGATATATGCTTTTGAGAAAACCAATGAAACAAAACACTTATTATCATAAGTATTATTTATTACAAAATATACCTTGAAATGAGTTCAGACGCTGCCCTACTTATGAACGAGATAAGTTCCGGACGGTCGTTTGTGAGTTGAATTTGTTTGTAAGTTGCTTCAGTGCTATATTTTGTATGTTTAAAGTTTATATAAGTATGTTTGAGGCTTGTATAAGTAACCTGTATTGTTTTGTAGTAAAAAAATAAACATTTCATAAAATAATATGCTCTATAAAGCTAAATAAAGTTGAGTTTAACTTACTTTTTGAAGATGCGCTTCAAGAGGTCCTCCTCCATGGTAGAAAGTGGGCGAAAAAAACGATCCAACCATTTTCTCAACCGCATCAATCTTTCTTATTCCACTTTAAGTTAAAAGAAACTGCTCGCCTCTACTTTACACTATACAGCAACCATATTGAATGGATGCACGAGATATTAAGTAATAAAAACGTCAAAGTTTTTAGCGCGCTAGAGATACACTACAGGTAGTATGTTTACACACGAACTAGGAAGTAGAAGCTGGACTTCTTCTTTGGTATGGATGCTGGGTGATCTTTCACAGTGCCACGCGGCAGAAAGAAGCACTACAGTACTGTCCTCTACTTGAAAAAGTAATGTCCGGATATTTTTCGACATCCCGAAAAAAATGTTCATATCTACCGTTTTTCGTAAGTCGAATGGTCATAAGTAGGGAAGCGTCTGTAGTCAAATCACTGAACTAAGGAAAAATAATAAAAAAGTTACAAAGTTAGTTTTTGTTACAAATCATGTCATTAATTTTTATGATTGTTCTCAACCTTTACCCAGGTGAGATTTCAACACGAGGTTTACCCGCAGGACCAGGAGGTCTGGGGACCTCCATCGGAACAGCCAGTATCTCGCCAAGTGTTTGTGGTCCAAGACTTGGAGATCAGAGACAGGCTGGCGAGCTCCCAGATGAACAAGTTCCTCTACTTGTACTCCAGCAAAGAAATGCCCCGCAAGGCTCATTCAAACATGGTGGGGGGAACTCGACACATGTGTTATGCAGTCATCGTTGCTGTTTGATAACTTCCTGATTTGTGCCGCTTAGTTAACAGTAAAGGCGCTGCACATGTGTCCTGAATCTGGCCAGGCTCCACAAGAGTGTTGCCTACGAGTTTCCCTGATGCCTCTTCGCCTCAATATCGATCAGGTAAATGTTTGTTTCCTTGTGTGTACTAGAATCCAACAATCCATGTATAACATTCTTTATTTTTGCTTCCTTGAAGGATGCACTGTTTTTTCTGAAGGACTTCTTCACTAGTCTTTCAACAGAAGTGGAGTTTTTCTCCCCACCTAGTCAAGAGGGTAAATATATCAAAGCGAGTGCAGTGTATTTATCTTGTACTTACATACCTGTCAACTTGTACCTGTTCCCAGTATTCTATAAATGTTTTGATCTTTTTTTTTCAGCATAACAATTTTTTGTACGAGGGAAAGAAATACTTGTTTCTTGTTCGAGCGATTTCAGCTCTAATACGTATTATTTCGTTCACTGGTAGCAGACGAATTCATGTCAGATTGTGTTTGTAAGGTTTGTTATCGCTTAATTAAGGGAATTGCAATCATTATTAAGGGGAGCAATAGGCCTAGGTTGATAAGAAAGAAATTGTTTTACGATTTCTGCATGCCGATTGCAATTACATCATATTATCAAAAAAGGGCCTCTAACGTCCTTTCTATTAAATAACGATCAGTCTCTTAGTTCTGAAGAAGATACTCCTTTATTTATTTTTTTGCGGTTCATTGATGTGATAATGAAACAAAAGCACACACACATTGATTGATTAAAAACAACACACTCGAATTTTTACAAAACAAACTTCCCTAATCAAAACATCTCAACACAAGCATTTTGCAGTTTCTAATTTGTATTGAAGAATTTGTAAAATATGGAGTGTTGGGTAGTGGTTATGTTGTGAAAATAAGAAAAGTAATGGATGGGGAAAATAGGAAGATATTTTCTACTACTGAGAATAATTTGAGATTTATCCATATAGGCTTATCCAGCTTCATTCACCCAAATGCACCAGAACAGCATTTGTTTTTGTTTTGCGTTCGTACCTTGGAGATGGGCAGTCTGGTTTTGTTGTGTGTTTTGTTAGCCTGAGGGTCTTCCTTTATTGTGGGTGCGACGAGTTTGACCTGCTCGGTGAGAGAAGGGGCACCATTCATGACTTGACATTCAGAATTTTACGATGGGTATGTCAGGTTGCCACGTGTTTCTTGGTTTCCCAGTGCTTGTGTCAGCTGTTGCGTTGAGTTTTGAGGTCCAACAAAAGAGAGCGGTTGGGGGTTACACACCCATTTTATGGAGAAGCCCCGATGATATTGCCTGTGGGGAGCAGAGCCTCCGTCTTCGTCTGTTCCCGTCTGGTTTTTAGACTGGGTATTGTATGCAAATTTCTTGTATGGATTAAAATGAGAATAATAAAGTTAGAGGAGCTGTACAGTTCTAAAACTTGGTTGCTCTCTTCCACCATCTCCTAGCTAAAAGTCATGATTGCAGCCTTAGTCAGCTCGTTCATGATACCCGAGCAAGTATGGGCATTTTTTAGACATGCTCAAATGAACTCTTGTTTTTTCATCTTTTTTGGGGTTTGTGTTGGCGTTTGGACTATACTAGAAGCTGGCCTTTTTTTTTTTGCGTTTTCATGCTATACTGAAAAAGACCTGTGGGAACAAGGAGATAGAGGGCATCCTTCTACACAAGACTCTAGCAGATTATTTTCAAACGACCTGACACAAAGCGTTTGTATCCCACTGCAGTGAGCGCGTCCATGAAGAAAGCCTCCACCCCAGAAATCTTGTGCAGCTTCTCCAAGCAAGCAGTCAGCAACCAGGATCCTGCACCCATCATCTCTGTCCCTGTGCAAAGACACTCGGGCCAAAATGGATTCTCTGTGTGTGGCCGGGAAGAGACGGGCGACACGGCTGCTATTGTGTTCCCCGACCAGCCTATATTTTTCAGGTTGCTAGCATACATATTAAATTTTAAAAGAAAATCAAAAGGACTCTTAAGGGCCTTCTAATTAATCTTTTTTTTCATGCCACAGGGAGTTTAGATTCACTTCTGAAGTTCCCATTCGCTTGGACTATCATGGAAAACACGTCTCATTGGAGCAGGTGATGACTCTAAATTAGGATTTTTTTTTCTGTTCCACCTCCTATTTGTTTCCTGATCGCCATTTCACGTTTTTTTCCCAAGGGAACATTTTCAGGGATAATTATTGGCTTGACTCAGCTGAACTGTTCCGAGCTCAAACTGAAACAGCTTTGCTACCGACAAGGGTACGTTTTTGTTTTTCTAAATTTTAAAAAAAGCACCTGTGACCAGTGTTCCCTCTAAGCTGCGCGCGTGCGCAAGTGCGCTCTGCTCGCACATTCTCGGCGCACAAGAAAATCTAGCCAGCGCACAAAAATGAGGGCTCAAAATTACTTATTAAGAAGCGACTTAAGTCAAAGTTACAGTGCATGAAGGTAAAAATACACAGGTTCCCCTGACGTTGTGTCCTAAATGCGGTATTTTGAAGTCGAACGAAGTTGAGTAAAGTTAGTAGAGTATGTCGAGAACCGGCTTCTTCGGCTCGGCTCACTAAAAAGGGTCCTAAACGGCTCTTCAGGTTGTTTTTGCTTCTTTAATCCCAACATGACCAAATATTAAGTAAAATTATGCACAAAATTACTTAAGGGAAGGGGGGAATAGAACAAAAAAGAAAAAAACACCAAGATGAAAAAGTAGTGAAAAGTTGAGAAAAAAAGAAACAAAAGGAAGAGAAAAAAGAAGGAAACGTTTAGAAAAGAAGCCAGAAAAAAAGAAAAGAAAGAAATGTAGGAAAAAAGTAAATAGAGAACAAAAAGAAAAAAGTAACAGCTCGGAAAAAATAAACACAATGAGATTTTTTTTAAGGATTTAAAAAAAAAAGTAGAAAAAAATACACCGAAAAAAGAATGAAAAGTTAGTGTTGCATTCAAATAATTTCCAATTATATCAAGTGAATCGTGTTGCCAACATTGTACTTCCACTAAAAAATGTGATTAAGTACAGTTCTGTATCTTACAACCGACTAAATAAGCCCCCAAAAATGTTAATATTTCACGACAAAATATTTCAGGAAATAAAAAGAAATGGATATCTTGTCAAAGAATTGTAAGAACAAACGACGTATGTAGGCCGTACAACCTTTGCAATAGTACATGAGTCAATTCATTCAAAAGAGAAAAATCATTTTGCATTGCCGGAAACTCAGCAAAATGTAACTTGATGTCAAGTTTTGGACAGGTTTGATAATTAATTATCTTGCCACACTTGGGATTATGGTGGCTCACTGTTGTTTCAAGCGTTGCTCATCGACTTTGTGTGAACGCTCAGACCCGTGGAAAATTAGAGGGAACATTGCTTGTGACTAAACCACAATGAACCAATAATGAAATATTGAAAAACAATGTAGTGTCAGTCCTTGCATATTAAATATTTTCAAATTTTGTTTTAAATCAAATACAAATATTTGCTTGTAATTGGCAGAGGAATTATTGCAATACCTAATGCTCATTTTCTGAATTTGACAACAAAAATAAGAACTAAATATTTCTTAAATTGAGCAATATTTCTGCATTTACAATTTTAAATATTCTGGTTTTGGATTAATCAATTCAAAAAGAACTTTACATCTAATATCTTGATAATTAAAGTAGATAATTCATTAAAAGAATTATCAATTATATCAGCAGATTCAGGCCTACAAAAAAGTCTGGTATTTTCCTGACTATGAGGCGCACCGGTTTAGAAGGCACATCTTCAAAACAGTGTGCATATATAAGGCATACTGGTTTATAAAAAATCCTCAGATAAAAAATCCTCAGATAGTTAAACAATATAGATATTTCACAGAACACAAACAAAATGTATGAGTTCTGGATTTAACACAAAAAAATATTCATAAATGGTTACTGTTTGTATTAGCGTTTCACTATAATTAGAATTTCCAATTGTATTTACCAAAATATGGTAAGTCTCCAAGGCACCCCATATTATGAGGCGCACTTTTGAATTTTTGGCATATTTTTGTTTTTTGGGTGCGCATGATAGTCTGGAAAATACAATGATATTTGGTTCAAGCCAGTATAGGAAAGGCATAATTTAACTCAGTAAAAATACAGAACAATGAGACAGAGTTTGCCAAAAATCCAGTTATTAAACGTTTTTACTAGGGTATTACAATCACGTGTCATTTATTTACTCATTGAAAAGTACATTTTTTGTTTGCATATTTTCTGAATACAGTATATTTCTTTGCACAATTTGTTATTTTTAAGTATCAGTAGAACAAATGCCATATATGTTCATAATCATATTGAAATAGAGTGGGAAGGACAACAGTTTGTCTACTATATAAAAAAATGATGAATAATCAATAAATCAATTTTATAACACGTTTGAGTCTGGTTATCCTCTTTTGAATGTTTATTTTCCCTGTAACTGTCTTGCAGTTTATTAGGCATGGATAAGCTCTTTTCCTATGCAATAAACGAATGGCTTAACGACATAAAGAAAAACCAGCTTCCAGGCCTGCTGGGTGGTGTGGGGCCCATTCATTCACTGGTCCAGCTGGGTAAATATCGCCTTATTTACCATGCATTTGCTTATTGTCGTTATCAATGAAAGCCGTTGTCTCTTGTGTTCCTCTCATGTAATTTATACAGTATCTTGCAGCCCAATATGTAAAATTCCGTTCTTTGCAGTTCAGGGATTTCGGGACTTGGTGTGGCTCCCAATTGAACAGTATAGAAAAGATGGCCGCATTGTGCGAGGATTTCAGCGTGGCACCGCTTCTTTCGGAACATCCACAGCTATGGCCGCCCTGGAGCTCACCAACAGGATGGTGCGGACCATACAGGTACAGTACATTATGAAACAAATGAACGTAACTATGGTTTTATGTGGGGCTGCAACTAACGATTACTTTCATAATTGATAAATTGGTTGATTTTTTTTTTCGATTAATCGATGAATCGGAATTCTAAAAGACATTTTTAATTTTATACTCTTTATTAAGATATTGGATTTTCGGACAGATGGAAAAATAGTGCAGAAATCAACCGAATATTCTAACGTAAAGAAAGTAGCTTTTTTTGCAAACCAATCAGCCCAAGTTGTGTATCCTGGTTTGTTTAAAAGTGGATCGGCACAAGGCCCTTGCTAGTTGCTCAGAGACGCTAGCCCCATTAACATTGGCAGTGCTTGAGCTGCAATCTTTTATGATCTCCACTCTTAGCTGAGCATTACTAACTGCTACCGCTAATTGCTGTACAATATATGAGAAGCATTAGTGCTTCCCTCAATTGTCATGCAAAACACTCATTTTTCAATTCTAAAAAACCTGATGCTGTTAAAAGGCGTAGAGCAAATGCAGTTAAGAACATATTTCACTGACACCATTAAAAATATCATTTTTTTCTATACACCGCTGATAAGTTTTTTTGTTTAGTAGACACTCAAAATAAGGAGTGAAGACATCAATAGATTTTGAACTTAAAAAGAACAGAAGAGGACCCAAAACTCAGATAAGAAATTCCACCCTGTGCTGAAATCCCTCCCTGAGCCAATTATTTTTAATTAAATCTCCTAAGTTAAAAAAGCAGATCCACCTTAAGGGTGTCGATATCAAAGAACCGCAACATAATTTGCCCAATAGTGAAAATGATATGAACAATATATAATAGTCAAAATAACAAACTGGAATCTAATTTAGTCTTCTTAGCAATTGTTCAATATCTTTAATAAAATAATAAAGTTATCATCTGCTTTGACAAAAATTGAAATTACTTTGCTTTATAGGCAGCAGCAGAGACAGCTTATGACATGGTGTCCCCGGTGGCAAATGAAATGGACACAAAGAAGGTGAAACGATTCTCACACTACGGACTTGCCCATCAACCAGTTGACCTGAGAGAAGGCGTAGCCAAAGCTTACACTGTCGTAAAAGAGGTAAACAATTACCATATTTTTCTCACTATAAGGTACATCAGATTATAAAGCTCACCTCCAAAAAAAGTTGTCTGTCTTACATTTTTTTAATATAAAGTGCACTGGACTATAAGGCACATGAAAAATACTGTAAGAGCTACTGTAGTTATTCCTAAATAACAGTTGCACATTTGATATAATTACGGTATGTATTAGTGCAAAGATAAATCAGTCAGTTAATGTCGCTGACCAAGATTGCAAGACATGGCATGCAACAAGTCTTGAACCCCTGTTTGCGGCAGCGAGAGTACCGAAACCTTATTACTGGATCACCAGTGATACAGGTGTCACACTTCAAGGCATTAGAGTTGATATCATTATCACACTGTGCCATAAACGAATGTTAGAGAATGGAGAAAACAGAAAATCATCCTGAAATATATAAATAAATGCACAATGAAGGATATGACTCTGGTGTATCTGACATTGAATTGGACTTTGCGTTTGTTTATATATTGCAGGGTGACTTTCATTTTTCCATTCTCTAACATTGGTTTCTGACACTGAGTAAAATAGTTTGATAATGCCTAATGCATTTTCATATGTTACCTGTATCACTGGTGGTTTAGTGGTTAGGTTTTAGCACTATCACTGCAGTTACCTGGGTTCGATTGCATACCATGTTTTGCGATTTTGGTCAGCAAACAACGTTCTATACCGTATTTTCCAGACTATATATCCTAGTTTTATTTATAGTTTGGCCAGGGGTGCGACTTATACCCACATTATTTTATCATTGAGTTATTAATTGGTCTTACTGGTACAGAGATCCTCCAGTTTTCACAGGTAATGGGGAGCAGGACCACCCGCAAGAATTGAACATCGTCGAATTAGTGTTGCACCCTTATTAAAGCCCCCAAAGGGTTGCATTACCTCAAATTTACGTCATTACCGACATTTAGTATACGACTTTATCAAAATAATAACTATTCTATCTCCAAATACTAACACACAACACAAAATTGCAGTGTAATGGATGGTTTTATTGTCATTATACAAAAGTAAAACGAAGTTGTAAGCGCTTCTCCTTTCAGAGTAGGAGAGCAATTTGGAGAGAGGCTAGCTAGCTGCGCACTAGCATCAAATGTCCTACATTTGAGCAATGGTCAACATAAAAGAGTCCAAAATATAGCGGTTTCCCACAAGTTGTAGCTCCAGGTTGTTTATTTTATGGTTAGTACATCTGGCATTGAGATACAGGCTTCGCAGGGGTAGTAGCTTGTGAGTACTGTTAGCTTAGCCGTAGCACTAGGGCAGACCTGCAGCTTCAATTGAATCCCGGACTCGATAACAGTCAAGTGAGCACATGGCGCGATCAGACGTTTTTTGCACTCTTCTGACTTCCCTCAGAGACTTAGCTCTAACTGCTCGCCAAGATTGTTACGATTTGAAGATGTTGACTGCGAAGGCCCACCCTGGCTGTTTGACTGACAGCACACACAAGCCTATCATATCAGCACACACGCAAACTGTACCATGCAGCAGCACTTACTCTGTGTCAAGTCAAGTCATGTTTATTTATATGGCCCTTAATCACAAGTCGTCACAACGGACTATACAAACTAAAGGTAAGATCGGGCCTTAAACTTCCAGCCCAACCCGGCCCGCGGGTACAAAAGACCAAACCAGCCCGAACCCGACCAATTAACTTGATTTGTGCTCTCTGTGACCGCATAAGATACGTTGATAGCAATGACAATTAAGACAATTCTTTTAAATATCCACCAAGGAGTGAACCAGTTATAACCAAAGCGCAAAGTAGCGAGGGGTCTCTGTATATCATTTCACATATTATATTTACATTAAACCACAAAAGGGTGCTCTATGGATGCGTGGATAATTTCATCCTTGCCCTATTGTGGGGTAGACATTTTTTTTTCCGCACAACACTGGTATTTTATTAAAAAAAAAATTGAGAAGGGGCTTAACAAAAATGGTACCAAAAAGAAAAACATATTTTGCAGGTTACAAGTTGCAAATAGTGAAATATGCAGCCAAAAACGGTAATCGTGCAGCTGAAAGAAAGTTTGGAGTTAGCGAGAAGCGGAGGTGGCGATAAAACTTATGTAAGCAAGGTAGAAGCGGAAAGAGGAGAAGGTGCATCATCAACTACCCGAGTTGGGGGAGTTAGTTATTTACCTGTAAAAATGACACAGAGGATGAATAATTTTATTGGATTTAGTGATTTGGAGTGAGGCTGATAGTTTGGTAAGCATTTTCTTCATGCTAGAGTTAATTCAATAACTCTTAATATGTTACGTTGTTACTCACATTACCAGGCATGTCAATCATGTAACCTTAGTTTAGGCTACTGTACACTTATTTAGTCTGTTGTTCTCTATTTTATTTTAATTCTAAATTGCCTTTCAAGATGACATGCATGTTTTTGATGTTGGATTTTGAAATTCATACTCCAGATGTGACTTTGTCCTTCTTAATTATGCATCTTTTGGCTAGTGTGACTTGTATTCCATAGCAACTTTTCCCCCAGAAAATGCGTTGCGGTAAAGTCTTGCACAAATAAATAATGTGTGCATTTACAAGTTTATCCATTTATAAGGCTCACTTTTAAATTTCTGTCCAATTTGGGGGTTTTAGATGTGCTTAATAGACCAGAAAACCTGAAAGGTTTCACGTGCATTTCCTTTTGTGAAAGCTAAATTGCCATTTTCATCGCCAGGGCCTCACGGACACAGCGCTTACCATCTACGACACGGCCACTCGGGAACACGAACAACGCGGAATGACGGGTGCAGTGGGCGGGGTTCTCCGTCAGTTGCCGCCTGCGGTGGTCAAGCCCCTCATCATGGCCACAGAAGCTACCTCCAACGTCTTGGGCGGCATGAGGAATCAGATTCATCCCGACGCTCGGCAAGAGGAATCTCAAAAGTGGAGACAGGGCGAGGATTAAAATAAAACGTCTGTCCCGGTTGTAAATAATTTTCATTTCATAATGGTTGAGCTCACCTGTTCCCTCACCAGTGCCTTTGTGTTAATGTTCAATCAAAGGTACGCATTTAAGTCTTATCCGTGTCAGGTTCTGTCATCTTGTGGGAAAGATACTGTACACCTAACCTGTAATCATGATTTTTTTTTCTGTTATCCATTTCACTCAAATCTCTAAAGATGTGTTTAAATGCGGCACAGTTAAGTCTCTGCACTTTTAAGGAACTTGTCCATAGAAATGAATCCCATTATAAGGCAGCTTTTTATTTAATTGTATTGTAGGTAAATATCATGCTATCAATATTGCCAGGTGTCCACTTGGAGCTGCTTTAATTTTTTTAAACAACATTTTGGAATCTAAAATATCAATTAAGACCACACGTCATTTTATTTTCTCCTCCACTACGTGCTGCACTCTACTTGTTTTCATGGAAGTCTTGTACATAGATGTACAGTTCATTATTGACTTTGTATTAGAAAGCATGAGTGAAATAAATAAAAACGTATAATGTGAAGCATTCATTGTCATTTGTGCTAACCGGTGATGTGCACTGAGGAACATTTCTAATGAGTGAGGCTTAGAAATAAATTAGCCTATATCATATTCATCATTTGAATGGCGCAGCAAGAAAGCAATATATAATCTGCAACATAGATATAAGGCTTATTGTCTGAACTTAACTTATAAATGAAATTTATGCGCTGTTCCTTTTGAATAAAAGCATCAATAGATCTGTAATCCTCTATTATCGCTGTGACATTTCTTTGTAGGTATTGATGCATGTTCCTTTAGAACCCATTAAATTACATGTGGGGTTCACCATGGTTCAGTTCTAGGCCCAGTACTTTTAAAACTGTATATGCTTTCCCTTGGGGATGTCATCAGGAGACACAGAGTTAACGTCCATAGTTGAGCTGACATCCAGCTCTACATTACCGTGACCCCTGATGACACAAGTCCGATAGATAGCCTTTTAAATTGCATTTCAGATATCAAGTCATGGATGGCAGAAAACTTCTACTTGTCTACCAGGACAAAACAGAGAATTTACTCATTGGTCCTGAAAGTAGGAGAGAGAAACCGTTACCCAAAATTACAAGACTTTAAACCATTAGATGACATAAAAAAATATTATTTACGACTCCTAGCTTAATGTTATTCCACATATCAAAAACATAACTAAAATTGTTTTGTATCATCTCAAGAATATGGCCAGAGTCCGCCCAATTTTCTCGAAGGCGAACACGGAGGTACTGATGCATGCTTTTATATATTCTCGTTTAGATTAGTGGGTATTTTACTGTCTTGTATGCTAAATATTTTTTTTACAGTACTTTGGCATTTTTTTGCCTAAAAAGCTTTACAAATAAATTTGATTTGATATAATGGAAAACAATCCACGCAATGAAAAAAAGAATACTGAATGGCTTGACTTTGCTAGCTTTCTAATACTAGCCTTAATTACTGTTTATGTTTGGGGCTGAGGTGTGTGCCAAATCACAATCCTTAGTCTCATCGCCCTCTGCCATGAGACGAGAGATTCGTGCCTTACTTTGAATCTTCAGAGGCTCAGCACAGTAATACGTTACACGTTGCTCCTTTTGATTAAAAACATCAATGGATAGGTACTCCCACATTACAAAAAAAGTCCAGCTTTGAGGAAAAATACTGGATGGCTTGCTTGGCTAATAACTTGCTAATACTATTTTCAATTCTCTTAATAAGGGTTAAGGTGCACCAAATTAGAATTATTGGTCTCAGTATCGCCCTCTGACATAAGGCAAGCAAATTGCGTGCCTCACCCTACATTTGCTCAGTACAAAAATGCATACCTGTCAACCTATACGCTTTTGCCGTACAAAGTACGTTTATTATGCATTTTAAGACGTGCATGATGTATAAGAAAATCTGTACGGAAAAATGCAAGTTTGTCAATTATGGCTACCATCCAGTATACACCGACTACAATGAAACGGCAAATCAATCAAGTAAAACGAGTTCGAGTTGTGTAGTGAAAGGAAGTCCGTCTCTTTTTAGAGAACCGTCTTTTTCGGCTCAACTTATTAAAGAGAGCTGGCTCTCAAACGGCTCACTTGCTTTGATGCATTATATCACTAATTATTATGTTGTGTAAAGAAGTTAAGAAAAAAAAGGAAGTATAAAAGGACAAAATTAAAAAAGACAGGTTTGTGGTTATCCCTTTAATCAGTATATTACCAACAATAATTTAATCCAGAAAATGAATTAATAATTTGAATAAGAAAATGTATCATTCTACTTAATTATATTTGCATGTATTTTTTCCTTCAACAGTGAACGTCCAAGCTACTTCATTTTTGAACTTTTTTTAATAATAAACTTCATTCATGTCGAGCAACTCAGTATCTCACAACAAAATGTTAATTAACAATATATATGATATAACGAAACACATGTACAATATAACATGTTAAACTACATAAATAAACATGTTTGGAAAAAAAATGGAGTAAGATTATTTTGTATTTTATAAGGGAAAATACGACAGTTTGTAAGGGCATGGAGCCGTGAAGGTTGACAGGTATGAAAATGTAGTTATTCTTGACTTTGTATTAAAAAGCACGAATAAAATAATTACAAACATAAAATGTGAAGCATTTCTTTTAATTTGTGCTAACCAGCTACGTGTGGTGACATGATATACTTATTGTATTAATAATGTGTATGATATAGAACGTAAATTCAGGAATTTTGTAAAGGAAACATCCATGAATTGTGAAGTTAAAGGAGACATAACTTTTACACAGAGTAAGTTTAATATCTAATAATTGGATATTTTGGATTTTATTTTACCTTACAGTAAAAATGATTTTTGAACATTTGAAAGCAATTACTGTACAGTACCTTAAACAACATTTCTCTACATAAGAACTCCAGCAATCACAAGATCTCGCGAGAAGAGCTTTTCAACTTCACGACCCGTGCCGCTTTCACGAAAACACGGAAGTATCCAAATTTCCACAATTCGACACGTCACATGACTGCAGTGCAATGGAAGTGTGTTCCGAGGTGTTCTGAGTTCGATTCCGGCATTATCGCTCGAAATTTTACACTTATCCTTTTTTGGTGCTGCGCACTGGTAAGAACCTTTGTCTATGCAGTCAGGATGCAGCTCCCATTTTTCTCTCCTTGCACCAGATAACGGCGCTAACTAGCATCCTGTCAAAAACACATTTCAAGAAGATGGGGATGTGCGGCCTCCTTTACTACTCCAATTCAATTTTTGATTATTTAAAAAAAAAAGCTTTTACTAAACATTGTCGATTCGCGCTGCATTTCGTTGACCCTCCCTGTCATCCGGAGGGGCGGTGCTTCATCTCAGAGTCGCGCACCAACGTCTCGTTTTTCTTACGCTTTGCAGCCATGGAGAGATTGGAAGACGCTTCGGAGCTCCAGTCGCGACTATCGTCGCTTTCATTCTCGTCTTTCCCGGGAATAACATCCAAACAGTGCGACAGTGATCTGACGGACCGGTGAGCACATTCGAGCATCGTGTTGTGTTAAATATTTTTATAAAGAGTCGGTTTTTTCGTGTAACTTCGTAGCCGCACAATTGAATGCTAAATCGTCTATCAAAACAATTGACACATTTTAATAATTGACACATTTTGCGCCAAAACAGTACCCATTTTTAAATTCCATTTCTTTCATTTCGAAAGTAGGGCACCTAACATCCATCCATTTCCTTCACTGTTTATCCTCAGTAGGGTCGCAGAGGTGTTGGAGCGAGCAGGGGGCAACCAGTTGCAGGGCACACAAAGACAGACAACTCATGGATAATTTGGAATATTTTGGACCTGCCAATTAGCCTGACATGTATGTTTTTGGAATGTGGGATGAAACTGGAGTGTCCGGAGGAGAATCTGCAAACCCGGCACCGGAAGGCTGGTAGCTGTATTTGAACCCATGACTTCAGAAGAGCAGTGCCATTACCAAATATGGATGCAAGTGCCGATACCAGCCTTTTTAATGTATCAGTACTCATAATTCTATACAATACCAGTCCTTTATGAAATGATCTGCATTTATATAGCGCTTTTCAAGTCAATGACTTCCCAAAGCGGTTTACAATGTGCTCCACAATTCCCAATAGTGGCCTTGCAGCCATGTAAGGCGCTAACCTGCTTATTGGGGGTATTAGGGGTTCAGTGTCTTACCCAAGGACACTTCGACATGTAACACGGACGAGCCGGGAATCGAACTGGGATCCCTTGGTCCCAAGACGAGCGCTCTACCTCCCGAGCTACTCATAAATCATAGCCACACAGTTTTAGTTCTCGTTTTTTCCCCCCAGCCTTTTTTAGGTTTCTGGGTACCCATCGCAGCTAGATGGTGGAACATCAGTTCAGCTCCCTTCAGTTTGAGCTCATGTTGTGTGAAACAAGTGCTACATTCTCAACACATGAGTAATTTAAAACCAGACGTTTATATAAAACTTCATGTATTTTTGCTTATTATCTATATTAATATTTTTTGTACCCGGCAGTCAATAATACACACTGTCCCTTTAAGTAAGGGCAAGTGTTGTACATGTGCCAATACCAGTATCAGTACTCACAATTATATACGATAGCAGCATCTACTGCCTTCTAGTGGCCTTTTAACAGTCAGTTCAGTCATGTTTATTTGTATAGCCCTTATTCACAAGAAGTCTCAAAGGGCTGTACAGAAAATACACAGGTAAATTCGATTCATGTGTGTGAATATTGGTTACATAACAAGGTGCGAGCAGAGTCCTTTTGTAAAAATGTCACTAAATACTGCAAACCATTAATGATAAGAATTAAAAGAATGCTAAAAGGGAAAAATATGAGGGTATTTGAAGGCATAAATGTGAAACTGGAGTGGAGATTGTAACAGTGACAATAAAGGTATATTCTATTCTATTCGAAATAAATACTTTTAATTAAAAACAAAAATGTTCAGATTGATAACTATATAAATATTTTTAATTTATGTAATTGTTAAATAATTAATCTGTGATGTTTAATGGCACTTGTTTTAAACTGATATTTTTTGACCAACAAGTATTTATTTTTTCAATAGGCCTATTTATATGATGGTTCGTGTATCTTTTGATTTTTATTTAAACCAATAATTATTTTTTTTTGAGCGAAAGATGTTTTGTTTTTTAACCACAGGGATGCGCTAAATGACACGCAGAGTGCCAATACCAAATATGGGTTTAGGTGCAGATACTGGCTTTTTTAAGGTATCTGTACTCATTATTTTATATCTCCTGTCATCTAGTGGCCTGTCAACAATTTAAAGTTTTTTTAATAATCTGTCATTTTTTGCAAATTAAAAGGAATTATACATGCTCAGGTATATGGTATCGTTATCCATGCCTACGTAAGATTTTGGTATCGATTTTGCTCCTAAAAATGTGGTATCAAATATCCCTTCAAATGATAAGCAATGTTTTTTGGCAGTCCTAGATTAATCAGCTTGTATTAAGATAATTAGGCTTTATAGTAGCAAATTCCAAGCCACAGCTCCCAAAGTATAAATGTAAAATGACTTAAAAATCCTATGTTCAATTGCATTTGAAGCTAAAGCTAGCGCTAAACCTTTAAGTGTATTAATGGCATCAACTTTAGCATTTATATCTTCTGCCTGTCATTCTTCATTACTGGCATTGATAAACATTTTAGGGTTGATTTTTAATTTCTGGGACAAGCTAATTGCAATTGCATAATTGCCCCCCTGATGTTCTCACTACATAGTGTGCAACAGCACTTTAGTTAGGAATATTAGATTAGAAGGAGGCAACTACTGGGTGATAATTAGCAAATCTGCTCGCTGTTTCATACCTATGTTAATTTTTATAAAAAAAAAAAAAATCATAGTTTGAGAAACATTTAATTCTTATACATAGTTGAATCCCTACTTAAGGTCGCCTCCATGTTTTTTTTTTTGGGCTACTTGCTGCTACGCTGTGCTCTGTGGCACTGGTTTTCATTCGCATTAGACAATAGTGTCCTGTAGGCGTCAAATATTATCCACGATGGCTTTAAACTACAGAGACTCCTCGCTACTTCGCGCTTCAATTATAGCTAGTTCACTGCTTTGCATTTTTTTTTCAAATGAATTGTCTCTATTGTCAGGCAAACACGGAGGTGCTGAAGCATGTTTTATATTGTATTGTTTAGATTATTGTAATGCCCTGCTCTCCAGTCTTCCCCAAAATAAATTTGCCAGCTTGCAGCTACTACAAAATTCAGCAGCATGTGTGCTAACAGGAGGGATAACATTACACTCGTCTGAAAATTTCTGCTTTGGATCCTTGTGTGTTTTTTTTTTTCTCTTAAGGTGTTTTTACTAGTTTTTAAATGTCTTAATGGACTTGGGTCAGCTTCTCGGTCTGATTTACTGATATAATGTCAGCTCTCGTTGTCCCTGAGGTCCTCTGGCAGCAGCTTGTTGAGTGTTCCCATGGTGAGGACCAAAACCTATGGTGAAGCAGCATAAAGCCACTTTGGTCCTCACCTATGGAACAATCTGTCGGAGGACATCAGGACATCAGGTCTGCAGGGACTCTTGCTATTTTTAAGAGGCGGCTCAATACTCACCTTTTTTCAAGACCCACTTTGTTAATATGGCTTTTAATTGATCAGTTTGATTTAGTTTTGATATGTTTAACCTCACATCTTTTACTGTATAATACTTTTTATTTCATACTTTTATGTTTTGTTCTGCAACTGTTTATAGTTTTTATTTATATTTTCATATTTGAGTGTTTCTTCATTTGTGGGCACCTCATTGGTAGGGTGTGGTTCAATGGCTGAAAATCCTGAGGCCATCGGCTGCCATCCCTATCAGTGTGGCTAAGCCTCCCTCAGGTCCCTTTCCTGTCATGGTTAGTCTGAAAAGTGCTTTACAAATGTATTTGATTTTAATGATTTCAAGGTATCATGCGTTGTGTTCTGAGCAGACAGCAGAGAGTAAATGCTATCACGGGGGCTAGATCGGCAGGGCTGTCTGTTTGCACGTTTCTGATAGGCTGGTGTATGCTGCCAGTCAAAGAGCACTAGTCAATGGATCCATCCAAAACAAACGGCAACAGCCGGCTTTCAGCGGTTCGTTACATTGAAAATCAATTAATCCATTAAATCGGACTCTTAGGAAAGTCAAAAGAGCACAAAAATGTGGTGATCACCACCTGGTGCTCCGTGGATTATTATCGGGTTCGGGAAGCGACTGAGGCGGCGTCAGGAGAAAAGGAAAGACCGAACGAGAATTAAGAAACATTTCAACTGTACCTTTAACAAGGGTGAGCAAACTTTTTGGGTCGTAGGCCACATTGGTGGCAGGAGGAAAAAATGATTGATTTTATTTTTGTATCTACTCAAATTCGGTATAACAGTAATCCACACGGTAAAAAGATCATGTATGTAGACCGTTTTATTTTTCTTCTTTGCATTTATGAATAGATATCCATGCAGGCATTTATATGTACATGTTAAAATTCCTTTTTTATTTCTTTCTAAATACATTTTTTTATGAAATTGATTTTAAAATGGTCAGAATTAAAGCAAAGTAATATATTAGGTCCCGATTTTAATCTTTAAATCTAATAATGTGACAATTACCAAGCCTGACGGGTGGTATGTGGCCTGCGGGTCGTACTTTACCCAACTCTAACCTATAAGATAGTTTGTGTCTTTAGGAAGAATTCATTAATATGTGCTCTATTGTTAAAACTTATTTTGCAGGGTTTTTGTTTGCAATATACATGTACTGACTAGTTAAGCACTTTATCTGACCATTTTCTGGAATTTCTATTTTGTTCAAGTTATTACTTATGAAATAATTTAATCCGGCAAGTTAATAAAATGTGTGCCCTATGGAAAAATCAGTGTTGAATGGTGAAATTCAGTGTTCAAAGCTCAGCGGTTTATCAAATGTGTGAACTTTGGGTGACCCCTTACAATCCCTATGCGGCCCAAAGGCCCAGATTTGTTTTTAATGTGTAATTGTGGTTTTGTTCTCTTTGAATAACTCTGTACTAGACAGAATCACAATTTTCTATTAATGAGACTCTTCTCAATGTAAACACCAGTTGCCTTTTCTTCTAATGTTTATTCCTTGAATTCTTACCAATCAAATTACATTTTTTGTGTCTATCTACTTCAGGCTACCTAACACGGACCTATCCACAAACTTAAGCAAACCGCCAGAACTGACCAATATGGATGCATCTGAAGAGTGTGAAGAGGTAGGTATAAGTCTAGGACTCTCTGATGTTTAGAATATTGTGATAAAGTTATTCTGTATCACATTAAAAAAAAATCATACATTCTAGATTCATTTAAAATAAACTGAAATATCGCAAGCCTTCTATCATATTGCTGACAGCCTACAAGTATACTTTTCAAAGCTATCAAATACTATGAATTTTTCGTAGTTGACTACGCCAGCTAATGGAAAATTATAAAACACACATTTTCTATGACACTGGCCAGAAACATTTTTGACTCTAAGAACCATGGAAGCGAAGTATTTTGAAGGCTTTTTTGTAGGAGCCAAAACATATATTTAAAGACAAATTTCAACCAAACCATCAAACCCACTCTCCATTTAAAAGCTAATTCTTCAGGGAATTTCTTTTCACTGTGTGATGTTTGATGATTTGATCAAATCATGAAATAATCCCATAAAAGCCTGTGTCCAATATCAACTATCCATCCATCCATTATCTGGACCGCTTATCCTCAGTAGGGTCGCGGGGGTGCTGGAGCCCATCCCATCTATATTTGGGCAGTGGGCAAGGGATACCCTGAACTGGTTGCCTGCCAGTCGCAGGGCACACAGAGACAGATAATTCGCTCGCTCATTTAATATCAACTAATATAGGATTTAAAATTTGTCACCATCCTGCAGTTTAGGTTTTTGAGGTTCACTTAGACTGTAATTTTTGTCATAAATCATGGTTTCAAAACAAGGTGCTAGCAGAGTTGTTTGTTAAAAATGTTACCAAATATTGCAAACACGAAGTATATAGCTGTATTTACCTTCAAGCTTGGGAAATCATTGTTTGTCCTCCATTCCGTTATAGTGATGCTGATCTTCGACTTTTTTGAAATCTACAAACATTCGTCCACAACTGCATCATTTATTTCTATTTCGTCATTTCTTCTCGTTGGAAGAGTTTGTTCACACACAAAAACTTGATCTTGCTTCAAAATGAAGCAGCTATAGACTTAAATACCAAATAAATGCTTGAATCAAGATTTTTTTTTTTTGTTTGAATTTGATAACCAGTAAATTATTATTTTCACAAAGCAGTAGGCATTTTAAGGGGTGAAACGCGGTAGTTTGATGCGTAAAGCATTAGTATCTGCATGAATGCATTACAACACAGTCCTGTTCATGTCCATGATGTTGATCAGCTGTACCACAGAGTATTTATGCTGTTCTTATCTTGTTTGTGTATTTTGAGGCTAATGGTGAGGCCCCTGCTGAGCACGCCTGTGGGGACAGAGGTGAGAAGAACAGCGACGGGAGTCCTCTGCCCTCCACTGAGATTAAAGGTCCGTATGTCAAAGAGAATGAGGTTGTTGTATTGTGCGACGTCAGTTTGTGTCTGGCTGGATTTAGTAGCGCTCCTTTTGTACATTGTCTCCCAGCTGAGTCCCCGCCCCTGCAGCCCCCGTCGACATGGACATCTGCCGCTCTCAAAGAGCTGAAGGCCAAACTTCGAGGAGAAAAGGACAGTGTGGTCACTGTATATCGAGGCGACATCATGACGGTGCACGTGCCGACTGTGCCCGAAGCAAAAAAGGTGTGCTGGGAGTTTGCCACTGACGGCTACGACATCGGCTTCGGCATCTATTTCGACTGGACGCCCGTTACCAATCGGGCCATCACCGTGCACATCAGCGAATCCAGCGACGACGAGGACGAAGAGGAGGAGCTAGAAGGTCAGAATGGAGGCAGGGAGTCTGCGATAATGTCATATTGAATGGATGAATGGTCGTCTCCTTTCAGTGCAAGTAAAACAAATTAAAAAGCTAAAAATGTGTATAGAGGATAAATGTATGTATATGTATGTATATATATATATATATATATATATATATACACAATTTATTATATGATGTACACGATTTTGCACATTTTACTGCTTTATTCAGGGTATTGGTGTTCCTTTTTTACTGAATTCTTTGGGTTTTTTTTTTCGAGTAAAACATTGAATTTTCATTTTTAAAAATCTTTTTGCAGTAAATTAAGTACCATAACCAAGGGGTTCAACTAAGTCTATTTTTGCGGGAGTTTTGATCGAGTTAGGGTTCTGATCATCCAGTTTTCCACAAGAAAACCCCTCTAAGAATATACCTTTGTTTTTAAATATCAGTTCTAAAAATAAAAAAATATTGAGAATTAGTAAGTAAATAAATATAAAGACCACTTATGTGAGTATAGAAATTAAATTATTCCAATTCAGTTTCTAATGTATGTCTTTTAGCCTTCAATTTTCTGAACATAAACTATTCTGAACATGGTTTCTTGCAAAATATTGACATTTAACTTCTGTAAAGTATGACGAAGCAAATTCAGCCAAGTTGTTTTACAACCATGGTCAAGCCAATGAAAAATGTTTCACAAACAGCCGAAACTCACCGAAAATGATATGTGTGTTGCATTTACTTTCCTTTAACCTTTAGTTCAACCATAGTGATGATCTACTTCCTGAAGGGAAAATCCATATCAGACTCTTAAGATTACATATTAAAGTTGGGGCCTCACAATAGCGTCCCGCAGGCCTCATCTGGCCCTCAGGCCACATGTAAAAGACCCTTAATTTAAAGGGACAGTATGTATTATTTGGAGAGTCCTCGTTGTAAATACAAAAAAACTTAATTCATTAAAAAAGATTGATTAAAAAATCAAGTATACATGAGCTATCTCATAAAAATGCATTTTTTTCCATCTTTTTATTTTTTTCAAAATACTCATAAATTGAGAAATTTGCATATATTTTACATATTATGAGCCTCACCTACGGGGATCTGTCATAATTGTCCACCATCTTGCTGCTACGGTTACCCCAAAAAACCTGGTGAAAGCTGAGCAAAAAGATGAGAAGGAAAAAATGTGCAGTTTGGTCACTTAGAGTCTCCGTAGTTTGTATTCTTCTCTGTGCTTTTTAGCACCAAATAATGTTCAAATAATACACACTGTTCTTTTAAATTAGTGTTCTTATCTTACTTGATTTTTGCTATTTTTTCCTAGTAAAACCTTTTATACATTGTTTTTCATGTTCATTGTAGTACAAAAAAACACAATACTTTAAAATAAATGCAAAACTTCTGTGCTAAATTTCTGAAAGTTTTTGCTCAATGTCTTATTTTATATTTTATTAAATTTATAAATATTATTTTTCTTATTCCTGCTAAATAAATTACTATCCGTTATACTATTTGACTAAAATATTTCTTAAAATAAACTTTTAAACGAAGTAATATTTGTAATGAAAATATAATAATTTAACATTTTAAACATGTTTTCATTTTATTAATTAGGAATTATTTTGTATATAATTATATGTATCAGTATATTTGTTGTTTCTGTACAATAAATATAGAACACAGACTTTAAAATAATAAATGGCATGTTTCCTATTTCAAAAAATGTGTGAATTATTTCCATTTAGTTTAGTTTATTTCTATTTTTACAAAAAAATCATACGAAATTAAAAAAAAAGCAGCATTGTCTCAGAATCGCCATGTCGGATCATTTTAACCATTTTACAAATTCCATAAAATGCATAACATCTTTTAAAAATATTTTAGTTAAATGCTTAGTGGATTTGACATTAAAAATGAGTAAAATTATCTGCTAATAACACAAGAATATTTTACTAGAAAAGGTAATAAGTTCCTTTTTAAATTTATTGCACCAACCTTTTAAAACTGGATTTTGTTTAACAGTATTAAAGACCAGGAAGGTTTCTTTTGGAGGACCGCAGAACATTTCAAATCTGAAAGAAGTAAAATTGATCGGAGTTATTGCTCAAAAATTGAGCATAAATGATGAACAGTACAAGAAAGAAATTACCGTATTTTCTGCACTATGAAGAGCACCGGGTTATAAGGCGCACCCCCCAAAAATAGTTTTTTGTCCTATATTTTCCATACATAAGGCGCACCAGACTAATAGGCGCTACAGTGGGAACCTCAACAAAACAGTCAGTTAGAGTCCTTTGAGACATTTTTGTGATTAAGGGCTATATAAATAAATTTGACTTGACTTGACTTGATAGTTCAGTCAAACGTATTAACCCCTTAACAATCCGACGGCTCGGAAGGAAGCAAATACTTGTCTCAGACACGTACGGACACGGTGTCTGTACGATGATCACTCAAATGTGTCATTCCACATATCTTTAGGAAGGTTAAACTCTTGGGATTCAAAAAATGCCAACCATTTCTTAGTTTCTATTTTATTTTTCACTGGCAACTGTGTGGACAGCTAAGTAAGAATTTCACTGTGCAGGGAAACGTGGTTCTTTACTGTGCATATGACAATAAACACTTTGAATTGAATTGAATTTAAAAAAAGACTCATCACAGAAACATCAAGATTAGTCTAAAAATAGATACTGGGAAAATATAACGCGGGGGTAGCTCACCAAAGTCATCTTGCAGCCATCACATTCAATAATCATACGCAACCATGGTCCTCTTGGAGTAAATCAAAACGTGTAAAATGTTTACACACTCCAAAACGAGCAATAATGCCGACAAATAAAAGAGAAAAATCCGCCAAGAAGCATCTCTGCATCAATGGACGTTGTTTGTTGCTAGCTGTCTGTTTAGCCCCATGATTCCTGATTACAAATACAGACTACAGTAGTAAAAAATGTTTTATCCAGGCCGTAGAGCAACCAAACTTGTGATTCACATCTTTTCCGGATAATTTCAGGCTTTGTTTTGCCCAGCTTAAGCCTATGCGAGCCTGTAAATGCTAAAAAGGACCCGCCTCCTTTACCTCCGAATAACTTTAGCCAATAGTGACCGATTCAAATAATGATTGCCACATTGGTTAGGAAATGAAACGCCGGTTTATATATCCCAGCATACACCGCGGACTACTTCGCCTACGGAGGGAAATCTAGTCGGCTGCTGCTTGCCTTAGTTGTGAGACCCTGCGACTCAATATTGATCCATTTATAAGGTGCACTGTATTATAAGGCGCATGGTCAGCTTTTGAAAAAAAATAAAGGCTTCTAGGTGCGCCTTATAGTGCGGAAAATACTGTACTTGTGCTGAAGAAGTCATGTCTCTATGGCAACTGATAACAGAAACACTTATAGTTCTAAACCGGTTAAGTCAATCATCAGACTATAACTCAATAGATCATTCATCTTCTACCCCCAAAAACTGAAAGACGCTGGAGTAAAGTCCAGGTAAATAGGATTTCCTACGATAGAATTCTAGTCTGGCTTACTGCGTAGGTGTCAGGCTTGATGTAATTTTCAGTTTGTATATTTGCGTTTGTGACTTTGTGGTTGACGCGATTTCCATGGCAGGCCCGGTCACCAATGGCGACGTGGAGAAGGGCTCCAAAGCACAAAGCAACTCCAATCTAGCAGAGCTCTTGCCCGTCTACCGCCAGGACAGCCATCTTACCGTCTACGGCGGCAGTCACGATTTTCCCGGGGAGGGCACGTACCTCTTCAAGTTCGACAACTCCTACTCCCTATGGCGGAACAAAACGCTTTATTACAGAGTTTATTACAGTGCCTGAAAAATGCCAAATTTTGACGAATGTACCATTTCAAAGAAGGAAAATCGCTCCTATTATGAATGCTAAAGCTATTTTAACTGATCATCTATTTAGAGTTGAGATACAGAGGTTACATATAAGGCATATTTATTTTTTACCATTCAGCTTGTGTTGCCAAATGTAAACAAAAAAATCAAAGAAGCCTTTCATTTGCATCCGTGCCGTTTCAAATGCAATCAAATTTGTACTGTGATATCTATTAAGTAGCGGTTATCAGGGAAGAACCACGCAGCATCAACTTCTAAAATGTATCGTTAGTGATTTGCAGTTCTTTCTTTCTCATTGTGCAGCAATGTGTTGTGTATCAGTCAGAACTATAAACCTATGGACGACCGATTATGCCATATGTAAAAAAATTGAATACCTAAAAACACACCGTACAGATAAATGGACACAGACTTCACCATATTATACCTTTTTGTATGACATAATTGCAATTTATTCATTTACTCATGCAATTTGTCGTTTAATTCTTCATTTATTTTGTTGTATTTTTCATTCGTTTTGGTATGTATTTT
The DNA here is from genome assembly GCF_059441175.1 of Urocampus carinirostris. NCBI lineage: Eukaryota > Metazoa > Chordata > Actinopteri > Syngnathiformes > Syngnathidae > Urocampus > Urocampus carinirostris. The sequence continues at coordinate 17,431,982 of NC_142363.1, read as the reverse complement.
GTCGCGTATTTTGTCATTACAAAATGTTATTGAAATGAGGGCAGAACAAACTGGCTACACTTTTCACCTATGGGTCGAAAAACTAACTGACTAAATACATGATGAAATACTCGACAAAATACACCACAAACGTGACTAAATACATAATGAAATACACTACATAATAAATGACAAATTACACAATAAAATAAATGACAAAATACCTAATATAATACATGACAGAGTACATGATAAAAGTCAAAATAAATGACTATACGCACTACAATAATCATGACTAAATACCCAACGCAATACGCCTTAAATTATGACAAAATTCCTGATGAAATACCTGAAAAATAAAAGACGACCTAAATGCATGTCTACCTCAAAGACAAAATACCCAACGAAATTCATTACAAAATACCTTACCAAATTCACAAAATACTCGACAATAGAGCAGCATGATTTTCGGGAAAAAATGTTATTGCGATTTTTCATACCAGTATTGCAATTTCAATGCAATTTTGGGTTTTATAATTAAAGTGCATTTTTTTTTGCCAGTTTCGTCTTTTGTCTTTTTAACTTTCGTAATCAGCGCCCTCTTTTGGGGAGATTTGTTAAGGTTGCTGTCTGCTCACGTGAAGCTTCCACGTGTGGGCGTGGTGTGCTTTACCACGCCCTTTTTGGCACGTGCCAAACTTGCCTCTGATTGGCCGGCACTTATAGAGCCCAAACTGACAATTCTGGTTGGTCAAATGCTTCATCACTCAAATAACTAGGGAAATAGAAATCCTTGAAAGAATTGCAGTGTCTTGCAATTACACATTGCAATATCAATTGGATTTTGGTTAATGGTGCAACCCTACACTACAATATAACTGGCAAAATACACGCTAAAATAAATGACAGCAAAATGGATACCGTGATAAAGACATGCATGAATAAAATAATAACTTGCATTTCTGTTATATAGGTATTACCTTTTTGTCTATATGGCATATAAGTATTTCTTCATACATATGGCAAGATTGGTCCTCCATATAAATCAAGAATGTACTGAAGCAAACGTGTGCGTGTGTGTGTTTTATTTTTTTTTACGACACAATTTGTGCCGCTCGTTATCACATAAAGCTCTTATTATGTAATAGTGATTCAATATTTACATTTGCTCAGTCCCTGGCTTTAATTTGTTGCAGTCGTGTTACTTCTCAATGTCGTACGTTAACAGGTCTACTTGTGAGTGAAGGTTAACGTGTTTGTTTCTTCTGTATTTAATTGTCGTGTTCTGCTGCATTTTACATTCTTTGTGTCCTTTTTTTCCATATCTAAGTTATGACCTTCCTGGAGATTTATATATTCCACAATAAAGAAAATATTGTCTACTTGGCTGTGTGAGTGTTAAGACTGCACATAATCTGAATGGAAACATGAAAGGCTTCACGTTTGGCAAGGGCCCCGCTCTACGTGCTGTTTGGCAATTACAAAACGTCTCCTGTGGTTCCATTAAAAGTGGTATTAAGGGAGTGATGTAACCGCTAGCTGATGAAACTTCAAATTTATTTTCAGCGGTCCCCACAAGGCCGTGCAGCTCTAACCTTGTTTTAACTGGAAATTGCAAGTGCTTATCAAAATATTAGATAAGATAGACAAAGGAAGTCTGCTTGAGTTGATTAGCTACAGTTTATAGCCAAAATAATCTAATAACACTGCATATGGGTAAATATTGTAGTTGTTTCTTTTCGTTTTCAGAACTAATAGTGTTGCATATACTTTATTTATTGAACGGAGGGGACAAATGTAAATCAATGTGTACTATGAGTGTTACATATACATATGGTACACATTGATTTACATTTATGAAATGAAATGATCTGCATTTATATAGCGCTTTTCAAGTCAATGACTTCCCAAAGCGCTTTACAACGTGCTCCACATTTCCCAATAGCGGCCTTGCAGCCATGTAAGGCGCTAACCTGCTTATTGGGGGCATTAGGGGTTCAGTGTCTTACCCAAGGACACTTCGACATGTAACACGGACGAGCCAGGATTGATCCCAAGACGAGCGCTCTACCTCCTGAGCTACTACCGCTCCTTACCCCATTTGTTCATCTAAATACATGGTTACTGTAAATTAAAGATCAACAACTTAATAATACAATTGAGAAAACAAAGGAAAAAATGGCTGACGGGAAAAAAACTACATTTTTTGGTTCTATCCCCTTAACAGCAATCCAGGTGTAGGCAAACTGAAGCCTGGGGACCACATGTGGCCTGTCAACCTATTCATTTTGGCCTCCCGAATATAAATAAAAAAATAGAATGAATAATTGGTAAAAAAAAAGAAGAAGGTTTTGCTACCTATAAAGAAGTGCAAGAATGTATTCATTGGTAATTTTTATTTAAAATATTTTCATTTAAAGTATTTTTTCTTTTGAAATCATTTCATTTTTATTGATTTTTGTTATTTAAAAATATTTTATTTAATTTTCATTTAAATCATTTTTTGATTTTTTTTTTTCACGATTTGTATTTATTTACATTTCAACAGTACAGCACTTTGAGTTCCATTTTTATGCAAACCACAATAATTTGTTCAATTCAAATTGTTGCATTTTATATGCTAACACAAGAGAGTATTTTACACAGTGGTGGGCCGTCAGGGCTTCTGAGGCCTTCTCTGCTACCTTAAAAATATGGAAATTGTGATGTTAATTATATTTTGCCCATCCTTGTCCTCATGTAGGTCTTAGATCATAGTATGGTGTAATAATAGTCTGTAATAGTCTGACCATGGTCCAAAGAATTTTGTGTGTGTTTTCTTGCTACTTTTTCCCTTCTTTTATTTTCATTGTTTTTGTGTATATGTTTGTCTTGCTGTCGGTCACCCCTCTCGAGGGATATGACCAGGGTAGATAGATAGATAGTCCTCATCCTGGCATTATTTTCTCTTTTAACTCTTATATTACATGTTCAGCCTGGAGTGTCACTTGTGATCACACTGCAGAGCTTTTTGCACAATTCCAATTTTTTGGGGGGGTGAAATTCAAAGTTTATAGTTTTGTTCTTAACAATGTTCACTGTATTGTTGTCAGTGACAATAAATCTAATGGTGTTCTAAATTGTTTTCATTGCTGCATCCTTTAAATTTAAAAAAATATATATTTTCTTAGTACCGGTAATTTTATAAATGTAGTCTTTCTTAATTGCGTTGCTTAATGGGATGATGTTATCAATTTCACGGCTAGATGTCACTGTATGGAGTAGTGCAACTGAAAACGAGTGCTAAAAAGCACAAGGAAGAATACAAACTTCTGAGACTGAAAGTGACTTAACAGCAGCATTTTTTCCTTTCACCAGATTTTTGAATTTTTGGTACCCGTAGCAGGAAGGTAGTGAAATTTATGTCAGCACCCTTTAGATGAGGCTCATTTTAGGGAAAATAAATACAAATGTCTCAGCCTTCAAGTATATTAAAAAATATACATTTGGATGATTGTTCATTTTTTTTGCCTATTATTTAAATTTAAAAAAAAATCCATCAATAAAGTTTCCTTTTCACTAGGACACACTAAAAAATACATGCTGTCCCTTTAATGTGAACTACTGTCAAATATGAAAGTACAGAGTATCATTCTTTGATCTCTTTAGTGCAGGGCTGTCAAACAGTTCTCACCAAGGGTCTCATCAGCATAATGGCTGATCCGACTTAAAGGGCTGGTTGTAAATAAATGCAACTAAATAGTATGTAAAAAACATGTTACTTCTCTTTAATGTAAAATAACTTATTCAAGTCACAAACAATACAGTTGCATTGAAAAATGTAGCAACATATACCGGTATATGATGTGTTGAACACGAAATATAACACAAATTATAAAATCTTCCTGGACATTTTAAAAATAATTTCACTCAACATCATTGAAATAAAAACACTGAGTCACCGCTTTGCAGGCATTTTAGTCAACATGCAATGTGTGAAAATAGTTTTTGGTCAAAAGACTCTGCGGACCCATTTATTTTTCTGGACGCTCAGACATTTTAATCTGTCACGGCCACATAAAATGATGCGACGAGCCACAATCAGCCCATGAGCCATGAGTTTGACACATGTGCTTTAGTGTCTTTGAAGTCTTTGTCTTCCCCAACTATGAAGGTACTGAATGTGCTTTACTGTTAACTTTGTCAACACAAATTTCTTCAATCTCGCGATTGCTGTAGTTGGGGTGAAACTTCCTTCCGAACTTCTTCAGAGAGTCTGAGCAGGTAAAAATGACAATTTCTTTAGTCAAATGAAAGGATTTTATTGTTTTCACACCTTAAAAACCAAAGTTGTTGATGTCGAGCCTGTTTACAATTGAGTGCATCGATAAATTGTCTATATTTTGTAAGACAAGGAAAGCTGTAAAAATTAACGTTTGTATTTTTTAGTGTGCAGAACTTAAAAGATGAAGTGGCATGTCATTTGGCCTCAAATCCTCCTGGGAGTCATTTTACATAGAGGTCAGCTTCATGCTCTGGAAATCCACATGGACAAGACCAGCTACATTGCAGCTAGGGCGTCGGATGTCATGCTGGCCTGCAAGTATCACCACATCCCGGACAGTCCGCAGCACATCGAAATCGAGTGGAGCATCATGCCTGCGGATGAGAACATCATCTGGTTTACTGGTGGAAAACTGTATCCGGCTCAATACAAACCATTACAGGGAAGGGTCCACTTCTCTACACCCGATTACCAAAACGGAGACGCCTCTATTATCATTAGTGACGTACGCATGGAAGACGCCGGCGTGTACCGCTGTCTTGTGAAGAAACTACCTGAATTGGACATGAAGAGTGTGAAACTGACGGTACGGGAACCGCCCAAACAATCGACCAAAGAGCAGGCGAAAACACCCTCTGAATGGTCGCCCAAAAAGTCCATTGAAGGGTCACCCAAACAGGCAGCCGAAGTGTTAAATGAACAGTCAGTTAAAGAACACGAAAAGCAGTCTGCCGAAGAGTCCGCCAACGAACCCTGCGTGGTGGCCGCTGTGGTTGTTGGAGTCATGCTTACCATTATCGCCATACTCGCTGGGGTTTCCATGGCTATCTTCAGGTACAAATGCAAGAAGACAATAATAGTCGGGAATGTTTATGAATAACGTTATTTTTTCTCCATAGACCACCAACTTTTGGAGTTGCATTTCTGTGGTATTTTTTCCATTTTAAATAACAAAATTTGTTTTGATAAGTTTTAAGTATAGAGACAGACAAATTGTCTTTGAAGCTTGTTTAGCTTGTCTTTGATGTTTATTTTTATATATTTTTACTTTGGTTGAATAAAATCTTGAAAATTAAGAGACAAGAGTTTTTGTCAAGAAGCAGATATCATCCACACTTATGTTAAAGTGTTCATAAAATCATCTAATGTCTTGTTTTCTTCATTATCAAATGCCTGGCACCAATGAAAGCGTATCAGAAATACTCAAAAAGACTACAATGTTCATGTAAGAATTCAAGTGATTTGGTTTAAAAAACAAACATATATGTGGATTATCGAATCATACATGTATCAACAGCTATAGTTTTATGTGCGTGGTTTGTAAACCATACAATTTTTTATTCACATATTAAACACACAAATGAATACATATATGGGTCCTCAAATCAATGCATTTACGGGTACAAATCGTCTTTTTTGGGATACGCCATTTTGAAAGCAATCTTACTCTAATATTAAAGCCCTTTTTGAATATAAGAAAACAGTGTTAGATAATTGTAGCCCCCGAAATGAGAAAAAAAAAGTTACAGCCCTATTTCATTTTTTGGGACATAAAAGGTATAAGACACATTGAATAATAATTATTTATGATTCTGATACATAATGATGTGTACAATACATTCAATCACATTTAATCCAGGTCAAATCTGTATTGTATATTTATTATATTAGATGCCATAATGAGTGTGAGGCTTTTCTCAAAGCATTTAGTCAAAATGTTTTACTTTGAAGATGACATTTTTCGTATTGAATTGTCTTTGTTGTCACTGATATCAACATTGTTAAGCATTGTATGCAACAAGATTGGACATTTAATAAAGACATCAAAGAGAAAAATGATAAAACACTGTCAGGATAAAGGCAAAAAAAAACCTTTACAACATAAAGCTTAGAGACTGGTCTGTGTTAAACTCTTAAACCAAATATGTGATTTATGAGATATTGAAAGGGACAGTAAGCATAATCTAGCAGCTCCTATTAGTAATAAATATGCATTCATAAAAAGAACAATATTGATTTAAACAATAAGCCATATAAATGTGCACTTTTAAAAATACTCATAAGTCAAGTATTGTGTATTGATATTACATCCACGAGCATCACCTCAAGGGACCTGACATCATTGTACGCTATCTTGCCACAAAACGGTACCCGAAAACCAAAACACAAAAGATTTGGTAAACATATTGAAAAGAAACATACGGTGAGGTTTGGTCAATTAGAGCAGCGCGGCGACGCAGTGGTTAGCGCGTGTGCGGCACAGTTCTGAGGTCATGCGATCGAACCTTCCTTTGTGGAGTTTGCATGTTCTCCCTTGCTTGTGTGAGTTTCCTCCGGGCCCATTCCAAAAACATGCATGTCAGGTGAATTGGCCGGTCCAAATTGTCCCTAGGTGTGGATGAGCGAGTAATTTGTCTGTCTCTGTGTCCCCTGCCCCCTACCCACAGATAGCTGGGAAGGGCTCCAGCACCCTCCGTAGTTTGTCTTATTCCTAAGTGCTTTTAGCACTCGTTTTCGGTTGCCTGAAACAATATAGCGCCATTTAGTGGTCAAATAACACACACTGTCCTTTTAAATATTCCTAGAAAAATATAAGTAGTTAAACAAGTAAATTAATCCTCTATTCAAAAAAAATATCCAGTTTGTGCATTTTTAGTTTTATTTTTCTTGATTTGAATTTTAAAATATAACAAATAGAATTAACTAAAAAAACATGATTCTTCAAAGAATCAAAATTGTCTAATATCCATCCATCCATCCATTATCTGCACCGCTTATCCTCAGCAGGGTCGTGGGGGTGCTGGAGCCCATCCCAGCTATCTTCGGGCAGTAGGCAGGGGACACCCTGAACTGGTTGCCAGCCAGTCGCAGGGCACACAGAGACAGACAATTCCCTCGCTCATTCACAACTAGGGACAATTTGGACCGGCCAATTAACCTGACATGCATGTTTTCGGAATATGGGAAGAAACCGGAGTGCCGGGAGGAAACCCACGCAAGCACAGAGAGAACATGCAAACTCCACACAGGAGGTTCGATCTCATGACCTCAGAACTGTGCCGCACACGCGCTAACCACTGCATCGCCGTGCTTGTCTAATATATATGTATATATATATAGTTTCCAGAAGGCAGCACGGCGGCACAGTGGTTAGCGCTTGTGCGGCAAAGTTCATGTCATGGGAACCTGTCGTGGGTTCAAATCCAGCTCCAGACTTCCTGTGCGGAGATTGTATGTTCTCCCCGTGCTTGCGTGGGTTTCCTCCGGTTACTCCCACGTTCCGAAAACATACATTCCAGGTGAATTGGCCGGTCCAAATTGTTCCTAGGTGTGAATGAGCGAATGAGTTGTCTGTCCCTGTGTGCCCTGCGATTGGCTGGCAACCTGTTCAGGGTGTCCCCTGCCCACTGATGATTGCTGGGATAGGCTCCAGCACCCTCGTGACCCTACTGAGGATAAGCGGTGTAGCTAATGAGATGAGATGAGATAATTTCCAGAGTATCAAATATATCCACCCATCCATCCATTATCTGCACCGCTTATCCTCAGTGGGGTCGCAGGGCGGGGCTGAAGCCCATCCCAGCTATCTTCGGGCAGTAAGCAGGGGACACCCTGAACTGGTTGCCGGCCAATCAAATATATTTATCGGAAATAAGCGTGAGCTAATGCTACTAGTAATAATCTTGAGCCAAGGCACATTTCATAAAATCTAAATGTACACCATGTGAAAATGTTTAAAAATGAATTCCTGGTATCAATTTTATGTTTTTATTAAAACTTAAACAATCATGTTGCCTAAAATGACAGTATATTTTTTTCCTTTCCTTTGCTCAGGTTAATATATAGTTCTGTGCCTTTGTATTTTGCTATTTTTTCCTCTTATTTTTCTCGAAAAAAAAAAAAAAAAACTTAAAAATTATAAATAAAAACCTGCTATTTAAAGAATTCGTTTTTTTCTACTTTTTAAGGAAAATAAGGACGTAATAAAAGAAATCAGCAAAATTAGGTGCAATAGATTTACTGAATGATTTATTTATTTTTATCACACAAAATACATTTTTAATTGTATTTTTCTGTAATTAACCAGGAGTAGATAGTTAATCTACAAAAAAAAAAAACAATAATATTTTATTTTGGTTAAAAAAAACACTGGTTCAATGTACAGGTATATGATGTTTGTCAAGGCTTCAGATAACAGGTGCGGCATTTTCGCTACTTCCGCGTTATCAACCAATCAGAGTTATCGACGGATATCTGACCCTTTAACGAGCCGCGAACCAATTAAGCTAACAAAATCGCGTTTTTGGGGTTTTTAATATCATAAATTATGGGGATTCTCAATTTTTACGTCCTCTGGTCCCTGCGTGACTCACCAAGGCAGTTTATTAGGTAAGTAAAAGTTTACATTTTACCCCCGTGACCTCTCTGTGGAAATCTGTGTTTCATATATGGCTGCCGTACAGCAAATCCAACCGAAAATGCTTCAACGTCCACATTCCGCTGCCTTTGCCCAAACATTTGGTGATTTTCGGCCTCGGCGACTGGGGCGGAGAAGAGACTACTGTCTCCGCAGAGGTCGTGGTCGGCTCGGGAGCACTTCCCCAAAACATCGGCACGCTGACTTCTCAAGTCCGGTGTTTGACGTTCGAGGGCGTCTGGAACGCCGACATCTTGGAGGTGGCGGCGAAAATGAGCAGAAGAGGAGTTTATGGCAAGATTTTGCTCACAGTTTGTGGACAGGTACAGTTCTCATTTCTTTTCATCAGGGATTTAAATATCACGTTTTCCCTGACCCATATCGATCTTGAGTTGTCATCAAAACCGCTGTCACCGATTCCAATGGGTGTGTGGGGTTCTCCCTTAACCACTAGGGTCGTAGAGGCTTCACTTCCTGTGGTGTGTCTCAAGCAAGTACAACTGGATGGCGCCCATCCCTCTCCAGGCCAACAAATGTTTCCACCAGGTTTTAAACCTGGGACCTGGACCTGGGTTAGGCAAATGTGCTAACCACTGCATTATGGAAACACCCAATACCAATAGTACATTATAATCATTTCTATCCTAAAAGACTGATATTTTCTAAATTATTCTCCTATCTCAGATGGAACAACATTTCGCCCTCCGAATGTTGGTTTATGTCAGGGATATAACTAGGGCAGCAACTAACGACTAGTCGGAGTATTAAAATAATTAGTATTAAAAAATCGAACAATTATTCTTTTTTTTTTTCTTAATTAAATCAACTTCATGCTAAAAATGATGTGGCAAACGAAAAACTGGTTCAATAACAAATATGTATACTGATTCATACATACAACACCCTATTTAAAAGCAACTCATAGATCTGACAGCAAGCGCTAAGCCACCCCGACCATTGTTACGGTATCCACGTATCACAAGCAGAGCAAATACAGCGTCTGAAACAACAGCAAGCGGTTCTTCAGTTGATATTCCTGATAGCCGTATAAATCCTTCCGGATTATATAAATTTCTCAAAAGTCGGTAGAAAACGGTCCCAATTATTATTTGCTGAGTTATAATTAAACAAAGACGCTAACCTTGTAAGGGTGCATGCAAAATGTTGGCAATCTATGAGGAAGTCAGAAACCCCGTACTGACTATACACAGAAATAGATTCAGAAATGTGAGAGATAATGGTATGTGTATGATATACAATGAGTGATTCAGTATATCAAATTTATGAAACAAGTGTTGGAATTTCCACATGTTCCTCGCTGGAGACTCGGAACAAATGGAAATCAGTTTCATAAATTTTATATACTGGATCAAGAATCTCATTCATCCCATTATTTACAAGTTTTACTTTAAATACAAAACACCACCTTCACTTGTGATTTGTTTTGGTCATATACTAACGAGGGCGTAGTAGTATACTCAAAGAAAGTGCAACTTAAGCGGCAGCAGTAACTTACTAACATCACTCTGTAGACCCCTCCGTAGACCGTGGATATCGATCTAATATCCAACCCGACCAATCGTTCTGGACACCTTTCATCTACATTACAAGTGCCCTAGACAAATGGTCCAACCATTTTGATACAAAACACTGTACGAGCGTGTGGCTCATACAGTGCGTGAACCGTCTGTGATACAAAGATGGCCAAATTAAATCGACAGCTACGGGCTGTCGTCTGCCCCGCACAAGATAGGCTGAAAATGAACACTTGGCTCTATGAATTGAGCACAGAGCTACATCAAATTTACTAGAAAATTACAAAGACCTATGACTCGCAAGCCATTTTCAGAACCCGTCTTCTGGCTACTCGGGTGTTCTTAGGGGGCTACCTGGTGATTGTGGGCACCGTGTTAGAGACCCCTGATGTCTGTTTTGAAGAATAATTATATGATAGGAGCTAAATATGCAGCTGAATGCTGGGTTAGGGAAAATAGTTTTATTTTACCTCAGTTTTATTAAATAATGTCATGTCTTCCTTGTACAGTTCCAAGACAGCCTTTTAAGCAGCAGTACTCCATTGGCACAAAAGAAATGGTGCTCCCCTGCACAACAAAGCATTGCAGATCTCTCATGCTCTTCACAAAACAGTGTTGCAGAGGACACGGTAAGAAGACTCGAATGGTGATCGTTCTCGTGTCCCGCTTATTCACTGGCATCTTTCTTGGCAGGCGACCCTCAACTCTTCACAGTTGACTGACAGTGTTTGCTCTGGTGCTATCCAGGTTCATAAAGTTGATACTAGCACTTCAGCCATGGAAAGTAAACCTTCTCTTTGTCCAAAGGTAAAATGCACAGTATGTCTTAGTAAAAATGTGCTTTTGGATTGGTATAAAGTACCATCTACAATCATCAAAAATATATGAAAATATTGAGAGGATGTATATTTGTGGCATCGTTTGCAAGGATGAGACCGTCAGGCACACTTTAAACAGGCGGAGAGGCATTTTTAGATGGAACTCGGAGGATTCAGATTTGACTCCTAAAAAAATGAAGCTGTCCAAGATGAACAGCCAGGGAGAAATGACCGCCAAAGTTGAGATGAATGATGGAGAAGGTCTGCGACAAAACTTAAAATGATCTCTAAAAACGTTGCTTTTAACTTTTGATGGATATGCTTTAGTTTCAGTCCGCCCATCAAAGCGATGGAACCACTCAATGTGGCTCAGAGATCCTGACACCGCCATACTTGTTGGTGGAGAAACGGATCACAACTCATGCAAGGACTTTCTCTGGAAGCTGGAGTTAGGTGGGTCATTTTTTGGGGTCAATTATGTAGGAGAGACCTCAAACTAGTTTTGTCCCTAGCATCTGAAATTTTCGAATGAGCCTTAACTGTACATAAGGGGAGCGCCGATTACAATTTTACAGCTGTACTTAAAGTCCAATCTGCTGATCTCTATTATTAAGATTGTTTTTTAATACAATGCAACACACATCCTCCTCTATTTTTATCTTTAAAACATTGACCAATATCTGCAAAGTGAATGGTTATATTTCTGGCACATTTAAGTACTTATCATTGAGGAGACTCCATCAGTCTGAAACGAACCTTTGGCCATTTTAAAATTGCAATTCTTCACTAACAACACGCTCAACATTGTTTTGCTCCAATCACCCATCTGTGAGAATACAAGCACAAACTTAAACTCCCCCCCGCTACTAATAGCTTGGTGCATACGTCTGTACGTACAATTGTGGGAACACTAAACTGTTCATTTTCTCAGCCAGGCTTCCAGTATACAAGTGAAGATCATTTGAAAAAAATATTTTTACACGTCAACATCTGAAACATAACTGAGAAAAAGCTTTTCCTTTGAATATTTTAAAGTTGCGACTGGGTATTGCTGTTTGAGAGTGTCGCACAAATAGCCGTGGGTCTTTTGCCTGCGAGAGTTGTAGGCTTTTTTTGGTGAACATGGTGTTCTACTTTCTGATGAGAAAAATCTCCAGTAATAAGTTATTTTATAAGAAAGGGCTTTGCCATTGTATTAAAGGTAAAATATAATCATATGCTATTGTTATAGTGTTATCATTTGAGAAAGTACTTCTAATCAAAGAATATTCAACCCGTAAAGGAGCAGTGAGAATTACTTGAAGCCCCCTAGTGGCGAAAAAAACTTAATTCATAAAAAAACTCCAATATTGATTTAAATAATCAAACATATGTGAAGTATTATATGTGCATTTAAAACAAATACCTCTAGGTTGAGAAATTAGCATGTATTTTACATAACATGAGCCGCACCTACAAGGACCTCACATAATTGTTTGTCTTCCTGCTGGTAGATGTACCCAAAAACCCCAAACACTGGGCAACCAAAAATTGAAGTACAATGGTGTGTTTCCATCACTTTGACTTTTAGTTTTTATTCTTGTGCTTTTTAGCGCCCTTTTTTTGTTGCAATATACAAGGGGTTGGGCACCTTTTTGACCAAAAGAGCCGTCATGGCAAATATTTATTTTTTAAGAAGGAGCCATACCATATATCTTTAGACAAAATTCAGCAAAAACACGAAACCCACCCTCCAGACAAATGCTAATTTTTCAGCTCATTTTACTTCTCTGGGTGGCGTTAAGATTTTATAAAATAAAAATGCCTGAGCATGTGTTCCATATCAACAAATACACCACATTAAACTTGTTTCCCTCAGACAGGCACATTTTTCTTCATAAATAACGGTTTCAAAACAAGGAGCAAGCAGTTTTTGGGTAAATATGTCACAAAAAATGCAAACAAAGTGTCTCAACAGTGAAACATATATTACTTATTGTGCCCTTTATATATTGGACTGAACAATGCGTCACATAAGAGTATCTTTGGCTATGCAGGCACCAAAATCGACATTGAGTTTACCAGATTTGGAATGCTTCAGAGGGATTTGCCCAGACAGCTTTTTATTACCAAACCATATGTACTTATGAAAAGAGCCATATACAGTATGGCTTGTAAAACCATAGGTTCCTGAACTACACCAAACAGTAAGATCTAGTGGTCAAATAATAAACACGGCCTATTTAAAAACAAGTGAAAATTGTATTGTTTAAGCAGAAAAAATAGTGCCTTAAACAGACCAATGAAAAGTAAAATATGATTGGTGGAAAATATCAGCCTATTTCAAAGGGGTGGGCTAATCCAAATTCTGGAAATCGGGCTCGATTGACGGTCTGGAACCCTACTTTATACAATCGTGTTAATGTATCTAGGGCTCACAGAATATTCAATAGACTTAACACAACATTACTGACAGGCAGTAAAGACATGATCATTTATGGCCTGTATTGTGGTTATACATTTATAAAGAAATTGAAGAGCTTCTATTTTCAGTTTTCGTAAAAAAACGTAGACATTTCCAAAAGGATTAAAAAAAGAAAAAATTGGAAAAAAAAATTTAAACTAGATTCCTGACACACAGTGTAGTATGTGCATTTTTGCATAGCCACTTTTACAGTACATTGTGCCCATAGACGCTGTTGATGGGAGTTCAAGATGGTAAAAGTTTTTTTGCTTTGATAAACCTGTAGCACCTGCCCTTCATTCTGTGCATGTACTGCTTTCCTACGTTGTTGCCAGTCTCTAACCATCAAAACACCAAGCCAGGGTAAGAAGCTCTATCATCGTTGAAAGATTAAGAGCCAGAGGCAGCATCTGGTGAGGATGCCTCTGGGCGCTTCCAGAGTGACTCCTCATGAAGGATGTGTGATTGACTGCAATTATTTTTTTGGCTTTGCTATGACATGCTATGTTGAATGCGATTAGGAAATTCAGTCTACCTATACATCCTCTTTCCTCAAACAGATAATGATTTCTGGTATCCAGTGAGCTCTTCGGCATCCGCACATGCTCCTCCTTGCTCCAAAAGACACTCGGCGACTTACGACACCGAATCAAAGGCCGTGTTTGTTTACGGTGGCCAAAGGGAAGGTCAGAACTCCAGCGAGTTGTACATCCTTGATACTCTCACTTGGAAGTGGGAGCTTGTCACTGTGGGTTTCATCTCATGTTTCCTCATGATGAGTGTTAATCATTTTGAAAAGAAATCTTGTGATTTGATTCCTGTTAGGCTAAGGGGAATGTTCCCACCTTGGCATATCACGCTGCTGCTTTTTATAAGAAGGAACTTTTCGTATTTGGAGGGGTTCAGCCAAGCCAGTCTTCTGAAGAAAAGTCGTGCAGTAATGCCCTGTACATCTTCAACCCAGAATTTCAACTGTGGTACAAGCCAATAGTCGATGGAATTAAACCACTGCCTCGTTTTGGGTCCGTGTCCACTGTCATGTAATTATTGTTCTTATAATGTCGACTTATTGATTTCTTTTTCACTTGCAAAGTCACTCGATCACACTTTTGTCACAAAAGTTGATCATATTTGGCGGTCAGAACACTGCCACTTATCTAAATGACCTCCACATCCTTGACCTGGGTAAGATGGATTGTTTGAACAATATTTTGTGGTGAACTTTGCACTGATGTAGGTTTTTTTCCCCTCCCTTTTCCTGGGCAAAGGTTTTATGGAGTACACAGCTGTGAAGTGTGAGAACATGCCCCCACTGCCTCGAGGGTGAGTGCTACACTCGATGACCCAGAGAAATTGTATTTCTGTATACATGAAATGCAGTCATTTCACATTTTGAGATGCTTTTCATCTGCTATCAAGTGTTTTGGAATACTGTACACTCGTATTTATTGTGGGGGGTTACGTTCCAAAAAGAATCCTTTATAAATATGTGTTTTAACTATTATTATACATTTAAATACTGCATATAAAACAAAAGAACAAACTTTTTTTACAGGCCAACACATTCATTTTACAAGTTCACTGTACCTTTTTAATCATTTTTCTCTTTTACCAATAGTACCTACTCTCTTAGGAACTGATTTATCAGAATGCGGAACACAATGCATGATGAAAATCCGTGAAGCAGCGAGATTGAAAAGAAAACCTCTCAATAGCAAGGGGATAACTGCGTATTTTTATTTTACATATCTTGTTTAAATATTTTTGAACTCACATCTGTTCAACTCAAATGTGTGTGTGTTGCTGCTTGCAAAAACCAATTATCACCTCCATGGTGTCACTCACAAGCTACACCAAGGACATTTTTTATTAAATCCAATAAATGCACGCTTTTGAGGCTTTAATGAGTTGGAAAGGGAAATTGTATGGTCATTTCCCTCCTAAATTATCTAGAGAACAAAAGAAAAAAACAAAAAAATGTTTTGTCTGCACAACAGTTTTCATGCTGCCCTCCCAGTGTCCGACAACAGGATTTTGGTTAGTGGGGGCTGCAGCGCAATTGGAGCATTGCAAGATGTGCATGTCTTCAATATTAGTAAGTGCACTACATTTACAGATTGTTTTAAGGATAAAATCAGATCAAATTTGAAATTATGCAACTTCATTCACACTGCATTATAGTTTTGAAATGCAAATTTACTGTTTCAAATTCCCTATCAGATACCAACCTGTGGAGTTCAGTGTCATCGTTTGAGTTTAGTCTGAAGCCTCGTGCCGGACACTCCATGATACACTTGAGCTCTTATACACAGAACCAGGATGAACCTGGAAATGTCCATTGCACACTGCTTGTGTTTGGTGGCTCTGACTGCTCTGGCACTTTCTACAATGACATAGTTAAGTGTACAGTGGAGATTCCTCTTTAAGAAATTTTTGTTTTTAACCTAGTAAAGACCCTGAAGTACTTTTTCAAAACATGCTCAAGTAATGTAAAGGTCTTTATTTTACACTATTTTAGAAATCCAGGTCACTTTTATCTCAATGTGTTATCGTTACCCATACTTCCTCAAGGTGGCAGCCAAAATCCTACAAATTGTGGGAAGTCACTTTGCGTAGAAAATCAGTAATTTGCACTTTAGCCCAATTTTCAAATGGACTTGGTAGAAATAGCACTAAAATGCTGATCTTGGCTGTTGGATGATTTTTAATAAATTCTTATGTTCTTTCAATTTGTTTTGAATTATGACCGTATAAAGTGATTACGTATGTTGAAAGAATTTTATTTAAAGGTACACAAAAAGTGTGGCAGCATGGCATTTCCTCTATGCTCGCAGCTCAACAGGCGTGTCTGGCTGGCATGATGGATGGCTCACTCTGAAAGCTTCAATCTTCGCTAAGGTTTGATTTAGCCTTTGGATCGTTGGATACAAACTCATGTCCAATTTAAACCTGCAGCAGACAGTCAACAAATTAGCAGGCTTAAAAATCTCGAATTGTGATCAAAGGGTTGTGTCCATTTTCTTTTAAATGTGAACAAAATGAATGTACCGGTAATGGGGAAACCTTTCAATTGGAATATATATATAAAAAAAAAAAAAGCAATTTCCAGTAGGTCATAATGTACCTTTCTGCATTGTAGACTTGAGGCACCAGACAGATGTCAGCCATCGATATCTAAAAGATAAAAAGACACCCTCAAAATGTTGTACTCTTCATTATTATTCCGTTTGAAAGTTCTTACCTCGTCACCTACACAATATTTCCCTGCCGTTTGCTTAAGCAGAGGCTCAAGCGCTGGACGAAGCAAATATGCTTGTGATTAATATTCATGTGACTAGCTGCTGTGGTCTGATGTCGGAAACTGACCTTCAAAACCTCGATTAAGAAAATATTGCGCCCACTGCACCTTCTCTGCTCCAATCTTTTGAAGCACGTGTAGATTCTGAACCGGCCAACAGAGGATGCAGTCCAAAAGCATTGTTAAGTCAGCATTTTTTCTGAATCCGTGTGAGCTGATTAAAGGCTTACCTGCAGAGGTTGTATCCCAGAGGCAATAAGATCACTTATCATTCTAACCTGTGCCCTTTTTTGAGGGTTGGAGGGCAAGAGACGTGGTTCGGGCCTTGTTTCATCAATGTAATGGATTATTGCCAACTGTGTTAGGAAAAAACATCATATTAAGGGTTATGGGAATTTGGGGGGTAAGCTTACCGACTGAGAAAGGGTGATGCCATCAATTTCAACTGCTGGTACTTGCTGCATTGGGTTTACGGTCTTGTACTCCTCTGTGAGCTGGAGAATGCATATCTCTAGATTAATACGTATCTCTATTTTTTACGATTTTTGATCATTTCAACATATATATGCGAATAAAAAAAATCTTTTTTTTTTTTTTTTATAAAGCCCAAGTGGGCAAGACAAGAGTGGCTCTTTTGGATTGTCTCGGTCACTGGTTGCAGACAACGTCATCGTGAATTGCAATATTGTCGTAGTATTCTACATGGTATGTTTTACTGTGAGTAAATAATAGGGTCAATGTTGTTTTTGTCAGATTTATTATGACCTAATAAGGGGAGGTGCTATCATTATTAAGGGGATTAATTGGCTGAGGTTGTTGGGTATGAAAACGTCTTTTTTAATCATCTGAGAAATATTGTACCTGCTTGCCTCCATCTTTGATCAGATTGACTGGTACCTGGTCATATTCCATTCCTTTCAGGGCCAAAGCTGATACACAGAAAGGTGTAATCAAAGTATTTGGTTTTAATCATAAAATTACCCAAAAACGACACACATATATGGATTCTGACTTACCCTTAACTCGATAAAACCAATTATGTTTGAAATACACCAGGGGTGGTCAACCTGGTCCCTGAAAGCCGCATGTCTTGCATGCTATTGTAGTTTCTTTTGTCGAACTTCGGTGATGCAAACTTTCATCTTATTTGCAAGCTGTATGGGAGCTTGATGATGATCGAAGTGTTTAGAGTCACTTGTCTCGGAGCAGAGAAACTCCTCAAAACATGCAGGACATACGGCTCTCGAAGACTGGGTTGCTCTCTCCTGAAACGATTTAAAGTAACCTACCAATGCGCACCCGCCAGGAGCAAGAGCTTCTGAAGTATCCATGCAGGACAGGCTGTTTGAAAACAGAAGTACATTGCACTATTAGAAATCAAAGATCTCGATTATCTCTCGTCGTTTTTTTCCCATTTCATTACATTCACCTTGGTTTGCTCAGACATTTCTTCTCACTCAAAGTTATCTGACTGCAAAAAAACTACTGAGTTGACTAAGATCGCATCTTCAAACAACCAATAGGATGTGCTTCTCACAATCCTCCTACCTACTCTCTGGTCCATGACTAAGCAATTTTGGGGTAGCATCTGCTTTGCGTTATTACTCATGAGCAAACATTGAACAAGCAAACTGGGAAATTCCTAAGTACAGTACCTGTGTTAGGAGAACACAAGAGAACCGCATAGCCAGGGAAGGGTTAGTGTTTTACTTGGGTGAATTTAGCTGATTGGTATGGAACCTGACATCCAACAAAAACTTTTATTTAAATCACAAAAGCAACGTTATGTCTCTTAATTTCACCAATACAGGAAGTGTTTTGTTAGTGGATTGGTCACTCTTTTTTTTGTGGGCGGGATTCTAGAAATCCCCCGCCTGCTATTGGACCGAATCACACAACATTAACCAACCTTTTCCGAGCTTTCTTATTATTGTTCAGTGCACACCAATGGCTAGCGTTACGTTTGCGTAAGCCCCGCCCATGAAGAAGTACTACTTGAAAGTGGAAACCGCGCGGTCGTCAAAAGGGCATCCTCACTACTCACCTGGGACGTTAACTCACCTGGACGTAAATCTTAACCATGGCCTCCTTACCTCTGAGATCTTCTCTTAAGTCAAATGTAAGTTCGTAAAATGGGAAAGGTGATTATTTTACTTAGTGTTATCTGTAACAGGTCATTGGGGCTTAGACTTGTCTTAGACACACTTGTATGATTCCAAATATATATATATATATATATTTTTTTTTTTTCATGTTTGGATGACTGATTAGAATCTTGGAACAACCATATGGGTATTTGTCCTTTCCCTAAAACATAATGCTCACGTTATTTATTCATTGTGTGTGTTTTTTAAAAACAGTTCCTACTCAAAACTGGCCGCATGTGCTACTCCTCAATGGTTCAGGTGCCACTGTTCAGTTTATGAATTTTCAAAGTCAATATAAAAGCGTGTTGAATGACTCCTTTGTTTTTTCCTCCCACAGCCCACCACTAAACTGTTCATTGACGGGAAATTTATCGAATCCACCGCATCAGAATGGATCGATATCCACAATCCAGTAAGTATTCCTTCACAGTATATCATACCTGTCAACCTCAGCTAATTGCTCCCCGTTATTGAAACGAAAAAAACAATAAACCTCACAAACAACGCGGCACCTAACTCACAGCAAGAAAGACTATGATGAATAAAAAACTAAATTTATAACAAGTTTATTTTATTCAGCAAATGAACATTATTTCAGCATATTTCTTAAACGTTCCCCTTCTTGAACAAATTTAGTGTTGCTTGTTATACATAGCAGTGTATTTAAAAATAAATTGGTATACAAGGGTACACTATTTGAAATGATCAAAAACGTTTAAAATACAGGGGAAACGTGTAAGTTGACAGGCATGGAATATCATAATCAGTTTCTCAACGCTTCCCTTCAGTACATGAAAGCTTTCATGGCATATTTTGTTTAGGTGCCACGAGTGTGTTATACTTCAAAGGCCTCCTGGTGACTTTAAGTCTTAAAATATTCATGCAGTTAATCTGCACTGCAGGCGACCAATGAGGTGATCTCCCGTGTACCAAAGACCACGCAGCAGGAGATGTCTGCAGCCGTCGAATCCTGCGCCAAGGCCTTCCGCTCTTGGTCTGAGACCTCAATCCTAGCCCGGCAGCAGGTTTTTCTGCGTTATCAACAGCTCATCAAAGACAGCATTGTAAGGCTAATAAACTTGATCATGTATTCTGGGGATAACGCTGATTAGATGGGATTCTTGTGTTTTAGAAAGAACTTGCCAAGTCCATCACAGTTGAACAAGGGAAGACCCTTGCAGATGCAGAAGGGGATGTGTTCAGAGGATTGCGTAAGTGACCGGCTTCTGTCCTTAAAGCTTACGGTTACACAAATGGTTAATGAGTTATGTCTGCCGCTCTGAACAAAGGGCGCTTGTCTGCGTTTGACCTTTCAGTCAAAAAATACAACATTTTTGAGTGGTCTCAGATATAAGTATAATTGGTGCCAGAGAGAGTAGAGTAGGAAAGCATTAAGTTTATTCAGTTCTCATTATTTCAAAGTAGATAAAAGTGACCTAAAAATAATTTTAAATATTGTTCAAGACAGAATTTAATGCAGGGATGGGGACATTTTATGAGTCAAAATTCGGTAGAAGGGCAGAACTAAGGGGGAAAACGTGATTTGATACAGCCTTGAATCCCATACCTCGGCTATACACTGGGGAAAAAAAACCTATTCAATTTTTCTCATATAGATTTATGAATAAAGATCACATCATCAAATTAGTTTTAAAACACTGACAATGAAAGCAAATTAAAATATTAATTATTATTTGCATTGAAACACTGAGTTCTAAAGATTCTAAAATACACAATAAAAGTGCCTAATGCGGAAAAATGCCTCATAAAAATTATATTATGGGGAAGGGACACTGGGACAAGATTGACACCATTAATTTTGCAGTACATGCCTTTTCTAAGTCAAGTCATGCTTATTTGTATAGCCCTTAATCACAAAAAGTCTCAAAGGGCTGCACAGATTATTGCTAACCACAGACTATTATTACAGACTATTATTGCACCATCCTCTGATCTAAAACCTACATGAGGGCAAGGAAAAACTCAAAAACTTCAACATGAGGAAAATGAAGAAACTTTGAGAAGGGACAGCACATGAGGTAATCCCCCTCCCAGGATGACCAGGCTGCAATGGATGTTGCAATAACAGATGATACACAGATATTGTAAACATAAAATATAGGTTATTCATATGCTATAGAATAGAAGTGTGTTTTAAGCCTAGACTTAAACTGTTCCACTGAGGTTGCAGGTCGAATGTCGGGGGGGAAGAGCATTCCATAGGACTGGGGCATATAATATAATTCTTGTAATTTTACCATTTGCGTTTGGCAGGCTAGATTAAAAAGGGAAAACGAGCCTATCATTGATTTAAAGGTACACTGTAATATTTGACCACCAGATGTCACTCTAGTCTTGCTACCGAAAATGAGTGCTACAAAGCACAAGGAAGACCACAAACCACGGTAACTCAACGCGATCAAACCGCACCATTTTGCGTTTTTTTTGCCCAACCTTTCACAAGGTTTTTAGTAATTAGGGGCACCCTTAGCAGCACGATGGCAGACAATTATGTCAGTTCCCTCTATGTAAGGGTCCATCCATCCATCCATTATCTGCACCGCTTATCCTCCGTAGGGTCGCGGGGGTGCTGGAACCCGTCCCAGCTATCTTCGGGCAGTGGGCAGGGGACACCCTGAACTGGTTGCCAGCCAATGGCAGGGCACACAGGGCCAGACAACTCGTTGCTCATTCACACCTAGGGACAATTTGGACCGGCCAATTCAACTGAAATGCATGTTTTTTTGGAATGTGGGAAGAAACCGGAGTGCCCGGAGGAAACCCACGCAAGCACGGGGAGAACATACAAACTCCTCACAGGAAGACCGGTAGCTGGATATGAACCCATGACCTCAGAACTGTGCCGCACACGCGCAAACCACTGCCCCGTCGTGTTATGTAGATAAACGCAAACGTTTTGACGTAAGAGTACTTTTAAAAAAAAAAAGCATATTTAAATAATGGCTCATGTATTTTTGTTTTGTATTCAAATTATATATAAATGTTTTGGGTCTTTTTTGCCACAAGATGTGCAAATTAATACACAATGTCCCTTTAAAATGATACAAACACACTATTTTAGCAGGCTAACATGAGCTGAATTAATTGCAACAAATTTCATCTTTATGTTCTCAGAGGTCGTAGAACACGCGTGCAGCATCACCTCCCTAATGCTTGGTGAAACTCTGCCTTCCATCACCAAGGACATGGACACATTTACGTACCGCCTGCCCCTAGGCGTATGTGCCGGAATCGCCCCCTTTAATTTCCCTGCCATGATCCCGCTTTGGATGTTCCCTATGGGGATGGTGTGCGGCAACACGTACCTTCTTAAACCTTCGGAGAGGGTGCCAACGTGCGCCATGCTTCTGGCCAAGCTTCTGCAGGACGCTGGCGCTCCTGATGGGACCCTCAACATCATACATGGGCAACATGATGGTAAGAGTTTGGAGCGGCGATAAATAATAGGGGTAGGCACTTAAGCTTCTGCCTTAGCCCACTGGCCCCTGGCACATGTTTTATTATGCACGGTAATTGTATTCTAAGGTGTTCTTGTGTAAATATTTTTAATTTTTTTTAAAATGTTAATAAGTGGTTAATATTGTTTTTGTACTGTGCCAAGATAAAAAGCCACGAGAATTGTTTAATAACTATGGCCAGTGATGACCAGTGTGCACTCACCAAATTATGTTTAGGTGGTCTAAAAAGGAAATAAAAACAAGCATGTGGAAATGTAGCAAATTCTAATTACATTTTAAAAAAACAAAGTCGTATATAATGTCAGTTGTTCAATTTGGCCTCTAAGTGGCAGTGGTGTATAGTGCATTAATGTTGTAAATTCTACAACACATTTTGGATTAGAATAGAAGAGTTGCGATAAGAGCAGGACAGAATTTGTTTTTGTTTTTTACTCGTGGGTGCCATCTCCTGGTTTTTGTCAACATTGAAGCTGGAGTCCGCTCGTTCATGATACTAGTGTATGTACGTGCATTTCTTGGATGCGCACGAATAATTTTATTTTTTATGTTTTGGGGTTTGTATTGGCATTTTGTCTTTCCTTAAAGCAGGCCTCTTCTTTCACTATTTCCATGTTACACTAACAAATAGAAAAAAACCCTGCAGGAGACTATAATGACGTCACTCTCAAGTCACATATTATAAATATTTAACTTTCACTGTTTTAAGAATGCCTGAAACAATGCACCCCACCTTTAAGATGTATTAAATTAACCAACTTTACACTTATTTGTAATAATTTGTTCTTTTGATGAGTTTTACCTAACCCGTGGGTATTTTTTTTTTTTTAATTTATTCCCAGCGTTTTCACTTTCAAAGTACATGCTAACTTCGCATTCAAATAGGCTGCAACTCGTATAAGTGCAAGGCTAGCGGTGTTTTTAAATCTTGGTTTCATATTTAAATTTAATAGTTGATATTATTTTTTTTGTCTTCTGCTTTTAACATTTAACCCCAGACGTTATTAAAAGGACAGCGTGTATTAGCTCCTCCTAGTAGTAAATAAAACTCCCTCATTGAAAAACAAACAATATTGATTTGAATAATAATCAGAAATACATAAACTATCACATGAATGTGCATGAATAAAATAACTCGTACGTTTAGAAATTTTAATTTATTCCACAAAATATATGTCCCGCCTTAAGGGTTAACATCTGTCTATCTTGCTGCTACAGCTACACAAAAACAAAACAAAGAACCTTGTGATAGGCTGGGCAAAAGAAAAATGAATGCTGTTGCTGTATGGTCACTTTTAATATCCATAGTTTGTATTCTTCCATGATCTTTTAAATGTCATTGTTCAGTTAGACTACACATCTGTGGCACTAAATGATCAGAATTAAACATGAGAACTGTGGTCCTTATTGATGGCCATCACTGACTGCAGGAAAAAAATGTTATGTTCCAGGCTTTTTGTAAATGATGGTGCATTCGTGGCATTATGAAATTTGTAAATGTCCAGGTCGCCTATGCAAATACACCCGGCCTTGGTTATGAAAGTGATTTATTCAGTAGTACATGAATGCTTGCACTTTCTCTAGTTGACTGGATGGCACAGGATTAGGATCCCAAAATAATCAGTGATAGTCACAATATGACTCGTTCTTATTACTTTTGTCTTTTGAATGTTTGGTGTCAATGTGTCAAGTTTATTTGCAATCTTCCTACTACAGCTGTGAATTTTATTTGCGATCATCCGACCATCAAGGCCATCAGCTTCGTTGGCTCCAATCAGGCGGGCGAGTACATCTATGAGAGGGGCTCCAAAAATGGCAAGAGGGTGCAATCCAACATGGTGAATTGCTAATGCTTTACGCATACATGTCAAGTTTTCAAAGTGAACGCTAGGTGGCAGCCTTGTATAACACATTCGTCTGATGGGTTGCAAGATTCTAAATGCAAGTCACGATAAGAAGTGTTTCCATTAAGAATGCGGCGATGATCATAAATACCGTATTTCCCGCTCTATAAGACATACACTAAAAATATAGTATTTTGTGATCTATATTTTTCATACATAAGGCACACTGGACTACAAAGTGCATGTAATCACAACTACAGTAAGAGCTAGAGTTGCACAAAAAACAGCATAATACGTTTAAATTAAAATATAATAAATACAAATAATTTATTTCATAGAACATGAATTAGCATTATGGCGTTTGATTTCACAACTTAAATGAATTTTTGCATCAAACAATTGACATGTTAACCACGTGAGGGGACTTGAAAACCACTCTGGTTTTCGGTTTGCCTTATACTGTAGTCCGTCAAGTAGAAGTGGCCAATTTACAGCATGATTGTGTGTCCAACAAAAACACAAAAGTAAGGCAATGCACAGAAGAATTTGCAAACATTTTTGCATCAAAGGCCCCAAAAAACTGTAAAGTTTTACTCTCACGTTTTTATATGACAAAGCTTGAAGTTTACTTTGGAAAAATAATGTTAATATGGACCCCTTTTTCTTTAAAGGGCTTTTGATTATTGCAAGCTACTGTAACCTGGTTACCGGTAGTTTGAACTCCCTTGGGTTGGGTACTGTTAGCAAACAGTAATGACAAATACATTGTAGTAAATTAAAAATGTAAGTCATTCAATAATATAGAGCAGGAGGCCAGAAATTGTCCTAAAAATGTTGATTTCCCCCAAAATCAATTTCTTAACATCCCAATTTTGATTTCCCAGCATCCCAAAGAATGCATTTGACTGAGAGTGTGTTATCATTTATTTTCCCCTATCAACTTTACTGTACAGGAATTAAAAACATTTTTTTTTGCCCTCAGGACAAATTATTCCAAGTAGATCACATCTTTCAAGTTGGTAAAGCCCTGTTTCTTCTTGACATTGCTTCATGAAAAATACCTCATTTGAATGGTAAAACATAGAAGATATTGAATGTGTATATATATAAATATATATATATTTACATTTTCTGACCCAAGAACCAGTTTACCAATCATATTATGATTAAACTAGTTATATTGTCTACAAACACAATAATTTCCTTTCATTAGTTTTGCAAATACGCTCTAGACCAACGGTGGGCAAATTTATTTAAAAATGTTTGACAGTTTGATCAAATCATTTGTATCTCCCGATTTCGTCTCGATCAGATACCTCATGCATGAGGATAAGAGATTAGTACTTTTCAAATGTTTTAATGAATAAATACCTATGGGGACGTTTGTACGTGCATGTTATATTAAATGAAATATTTTAGTGTGCCATTTACTCAAATTAGTTTTGAAACCCTCAGAATTGAAGCAAAGTATCTTTAGCCCTATTTATAGCACTAAATAATACGATACGCATTAAAAAACTCGAAATGCAACATAACTAGATTCAGAAAGGATTTTTCTTGACTGAAATTTGAAAAAATATACCAATAACAAAATAAGTATAAAAAGATTTGGAAAATGTGACAATATAAATACACACAACAATACCTTAATTTAAAAAGGACTGTTACAATTGCCTTCATGATGGTAGAGGGAATTCAAACTTTAAGTTTATAGTGAAAAGGGGCCACTAAACAGGTGGTGTTCAGATGTTACAACTTTAGTTTTTGTGGGAAAAAAGTCATAAAAACAAGGACACTAGTTGTGGGCAAAGACTGGCACAGAAACTGTTCATTTGTTCAGTTCTGCCATGTGTGCTTTAACATCTAGTACATCTGAAAAATCATCTTTTATGGACTTGTAGGGAGCAAAGAACCACGGTGTGGTGATGCCTGATGCCAACAAGGAGAATACTCTGAACCAGCTGGTGGGGGCTGCATTTGGGGCGGCCGGTCAGCGCTGCATGGCCCTGTCCACGGCCATTCTTGTGGGCGAGGCTCGCCATTGGCTACCCGAGCTCGTGGAGCGTGCTGGAGGGCTGCGCGTTAACGCAGGTACCCACAGAGTTCGATCTGAAGGCCTTTTCACCGAGAGTAAATACTATAAATCTAGAGCTGTATGCACCAATTTAAGGAGGAAACGAAATGAACTAATTCACATTAATTTAATACATAAAAAAAAAATCAGCAGGGATATGTGTAGTACAGCAAAGTAACACAGTGTGCTGCAATGAAGACGCCCATTTGCTGCCAATCTCAACAGCCGCAGGAGTCAATATTGATCAAATTGTTTTTGATAGGCGCTATCGATTCCCTCGCAACAATTAGTTTTGCAAAAAAAAAAAAAAAGAATAAGCCGCATCATTTTGAAAGCTGCATTGTTTAAAATGAAGCAGCTTGTAGCCCGGAATTCACGGCATGTTAAAAAACAAAGAGGAATAGTTTCACCAATATGACGCACAGGAAACCCTCATGTGCAATTTCTGAGGGAGTTCCTCGAGCTGCTATGCTGTTAAATGGCGAAGGTTTGGGAAGTTGGCACCACATCACGCGAGCGCCGGCTTACGTGTAACAGAATAACCACTTGTTTCTGGGGCCTCTACAGGAGACCAACCTGGTGCAGACGTGGGGCCCCTGATCTCTCCACAGGCCAAACAGAGAGTGTGTAGTCTGATCCAGAGTGCCAAGGACGAAGGCGCTGAAGTGCTCCTGGACGGGCGGAGCGTTCAAGTAAAAGGCTACGAGAATGGAAACTTTGTGGGGCCGACCATCATTGGCAATGTCGCGGTATGTGTTTTAATTGGTGATGTGCAGTCAGGAAATTGAACTGTGACTGGAGATGGCTGGGATGGGCTTCAGCACCCTCAACAATCTATTAAGGATACGAGGTGCAGAAAATGGTTGGATGGTTGTTTGAGTGTTAAAGTGCCTTCTCATTTAACCTCAGTTTTGCAATCTTCTTTTTCAAAATTGCAGAATTATAAATAACGAATATTATAAATACAATTGCTATGTAACGTGTTGCTGTGCTGAGGAGATGCAGAGTGAGGCATGCTAATTCTCTTGCATCAGGGCACAGGGCGATAGTGCGGGTAAGGATTTTGATTTGAGGCACACCCTAGCCCCAAGCAATAAAATTGGTGACAGTATTCGCAAGCTAACAGCAAATTAAGCCATCCAGTTCTTTTTTCTTCTTCTCATTGCAACGATTTTTTTTTTTTTAAATGGAGTGGCAAATAGACTGCATTTAAAAACTTAAGGTTATACCTTTTTCTATACGACTTATATTGCTTTCTTGCTCTGTCAATCAAATGATGACTGATATGTAGGGTCATGTACAGTGATACCTTTACATATGAGATGAATTTTGTCCACGGAAAGTGCTCTTATTTCGAGCGATACGAAATAACTGAAAATGAATCTATCCGTAGCCGGCCTTCCAAAATCATGCATGTTAACCCTAAATAGCTTTACAGTCATGTATTGATTATTTTGAGACAAGGCCTAAAACACATTGTTGTACGAGTTCAAAAACATTTTTCGCTCATTTACCTTTAGTTTGTAGGTCATTGTCTTGTCTTTCAGCTTTGGTCTTAAAATGAAAGTCAACCCAGATTGTTTTTCCCAACATTATAAATATCTAACAAAATGTGGATAGGTGGTTCCCTTTACCACTAAGGTTGTAGGGGCACCATTTTCTGTGGTGTGTCTTGGGCAAGTACAGCTTGGTAGCGACCATCCCTCCCCAGGCCAACAATGTATGCAAAGTGTAATATGTATCAAATATATGACCGTACTAGTTTAAGACAGTATTTTGTTTATAGAAAATAAGGAAAAAAAATGTGGCCTTCTCTGGGGCGGGTTTTTGAACTTGTACAAAAATGTGTTTTAGGCCTTGTCTCAAAATAATCAATACATGATTTCCTTGGCAGGCTTTAAGGGACCACATTGACTAAGTTTTGGTTCTCACCCTTACAGTAATTGAAAAAATAAATGGTGCCTGTTGACCTTAGGATCAAGCCAGATGAATGAAAAAAATCCCACCCACTATTATTTCATAAGTACCTGTTGCTTTCCACAGCCTCAGATGAAGTGCTACACCGAAGAGATTTTCGGTCCCGTTCTGGTCGTCCTAGAGGCTGACACTCTGGATGACGCTATCCATTTGGTCAACAACAATCCCTATGGCAACGGCACCGCCATTTTCACTTCCAACGGCGCCACAGCTCGCAAATACACTCACGAGGTGGACGTGGGCCAGGTGAGTGTAGAAATTGTTTTCCAGCACATTGCATCATTGTAGAGTTGCAGTTTTTTCAATTGGGGAACACCTCTTACAAATATAATTATTTTCCATGTGGAGTAAAACTGTTTGCCCCTGACCAAAATCCCAACTTGTGTATAGAAGGTGGCGGGACTCCGAGGTTTTTGTCTAACTACGGCCAGGCGTCACAGTGTTTGTTTGCTGGTGGAGCCCTGTCGTGTTTGCTGTTCTCATGTCGGGGAATGCTCTGCGGCCCATATTCTCCTCTTCTCCCCAGAAAACATTTTGACCTCCAGTATCTTTGCCAAAAATGCTTTCCAAGCCTATTTGTGCCTTCTGGAACATTCTAACCAACCGTGCCATGTCTCTTACACTTGTAACAAGGACAACCTCCCTCCTTCCCGCTCACTGTGTTTACAAAACTGCAAATTTAAGCCGCAAGATATCTTTATGCTGGTGCTTGGCCTTGCAATTAAGGCCCAGCGGGGATTTTTATAAACCTCCCAAACATGGAATTGTCAGTAAGAGGATTTTTTTTAATTCTTTTTTTTGTGCAGGTCGGAGTCAACGTTCCTATTCCCGTTCCCTTGCCTATGTTCTCCTTCACTGGATCAAGAGGATCTTTTAGGGGTGACATGAACTTTTACGGGAAACAAGTAAGCAAATATTCTTCCAGATACTGGACTCACTTTTCAAGACAAAACCACTCTCGATACACTGTGTTTCTAGGGTATCCAATTCTATACACAAATCAAGACCGTCACTTCCCAGTGGAAAGCTGAGGACGCCACCCTCAAGAGTCCTGCTGTTACCATGCCAACAATGGGACGCTAGCTTACCCTGCAGGAAACATCTGAAAACGATTAAAACTGCTCTGTGACCTTATTGTACCTAATAAACTGTGGCCGTTGTATTCTTTCTCAACAAAATCAGGCACATTGTAAACAAATTGACTCCTGTTTGTTTTGACTACCTAAATAACATCTAATAGAATTGTCACAAAAATATTGGGACACCTGTATATAATTTGAGAACAGTGACCTACACACGTTTTAAAATTTGCAAGTAAGTGAATTAAATATATTTCACATAAAAGGTGCATGCATTTGTAAAAGCTAAAGTTTCATAAAATGTCAACAAAAATGTATAACATAAACCTAAAATCTGGTTCCCCGCTAAAATAAGTATTCATAATTGGTTACCATAGTTAATTACAAATTTGTAGTTTCATTTTAATTTACCATATTTGAATTGTCTATTGAAATAACAATATAGTGAACATTATTTACAACGAGATTAGAGATTGAACTACTTTCCCGTCTAGGTGCTCCTAATAGTCCAGAAAATAGGGGTAAAGTCATAACTCAAACATAAGTTCTTGAAAACATTTAGTTTATACCATTTTCATAAAACCCAATTCTTCCTAAGGTGGCATGCTATGGGGGATGGTTAGAAATGCCAACTTGGAAAGTTTCCTAATGGGTAACTGCAGCATGACGCGATGAAAGATTCAAGAAAAGGACCGACAGGAGGTAAACTTCGTATACTAATGCAAAGAACATCCCGGATCGCAATTGGCAGTGATACAAAGATCTAATTGAAATGAATAAAAATAAATCTGGATCCAGAAGATGCTATATATTTATTTGAAGTTAAGCCTAACAAACATGCATCCAGATCACTTTATGTGGTGAAACCATTTGACAAAGTATAATAAATTTAACAGTTTCTTTAAATGTGTGTTTATAATGCTCCTATTTGTATCTAAATGTGTGTCACTGAGTCAAAAGCACAATAAAAGGTCAAATATACATCGGTACTGTGGTCCCTCTAATACGAGATACGTTCCAGGATAGAGCTTGTATCTAAATTTCTCTGATCTCAAACTCTTTGAATCCTCAAGAAATAACTGAAAACCAATGAATCCATTCCAGGCCCCCCAAAAGTTAACCAACCCCTTAGCGTTTTGTCAGAATGCAGACGTTGCATGCTGGTTGACCTCTCTCAGTGCAACCACACGCTGCGTAAAGAAGCACTACAGTACTGTTTGTACTCGGAAAAAGGTGCACAATACAAAATCTAACTTACAGCAATTTCCGGATATTTTTTGACATCCCGAAAAAAATGTATCTACCGTTTTTCGTAGCTCGAATGTTCGTAAGTAGGGGTGTGTCTGTATTGAGAAAACGGACATGACCTACTTTGGCTTCAAAACTTCAGTCAGAAGAGACCGACTCAAATAATGAACGACTGATAGGTTAGCTAATGAAATTCCTATCATTTATGCATATTTACTCTGTGTATTCATATCAGAGGCAAAAATAAACATGCATAATAACTATAAACTCATCATTAGGGTCCCCCAATGGTAGTCTGGAGATCTCGTGACTTGGATTTTCTCTCGTTTGTCGGGCACAAATGACCTCCTGTATATCTGTGGTTTGTAACTGTGGAGCCGTGCACACGTGCATAATCTTGCTGAACTTTCTTATTATTGTTGATTTAATTATAGAAGAAAGTTTGTGAGATCAGTGATTTTTTGTTTTTGTTGTACAAGTTTTGTCATTAATTCCGAAAGGGTTTTTAATAAAGATTAGGGTGAGGCATTTGTGTTCAAACAGGATTTCCTTAAACATGGAAGGTTAGTTTACAAAGAAATTTTCTTGCCAGGTTTCATAATTAACAATGTCAATTCACTCATTACGAGAAGCCATGCAAACTCACAAAGAATACAGCAAAAGTCAACTAGAGAAAAGCCTACCAACGGCCAGCAAGGCCTCGTGGAGGTCATGTAGCTGGTTTCTCGTCGAGGAAGTTGGCGGGTTGGAGTGACCCAGGCGCCTGAGTGACGAAGCTTGACTCCTCTCTAATTCAGAAGGAATTTATTATCATTACACATGGAGAAATGTAACGGATTCATCACTCGTGTTCTCACAACACGGCCTCTGTGCAGCTAAACATGGAATGCGGGACCTAGTAAATTTGCGTAGGCTTTATAATTGCAAGGATGAGGTACAGCTTTTATTTCCGCAACATTTCATTTGCTGTCTTACCCGGCGACGGGACTGTCGGATGAGGCTGCCTGGGGATTGTTGGCTCTCCTGTCAAGGGGAACAAAGATTTGCAGTTTATGCGTTATGCATTGGTTGTCTCTTACCCACATGAAGTCCACACACATGCTCTCAGAGATGCTCATGTACACCATATCATGCGATGGCCATACTGTACATCCAGATAGGCTCAACAGTCGCTCTCCAATCAGTTTTCCAGCTGCGCTCTAACCACAAACGTTCAAAGGACTAAATAAACTTAAGCGAGCATGTGAGGAAGGGCCAATAGCCTGGAAGTGCATCAACGTGACCAGATGTTTGCTTCTATTTTTACTATTGAGCCCAGACGCTTAACTTTTTTAAGTAGCCGGATGGAAAAAAAATAGTTGAAGGGTAAGTGATTTTTATGGTATTCTCTTCAGCAGAGAAAATGACTGTTAAAAACATTAAAATGAGGGAAAACTCAACAAAAAGTCCTGTTGGGATGATGCACAACCAGTTTCACTTATACAAAATCATGCATGGACTTGCTCCTTCATATCTTTCAGATTCAACTCCTGTAAGTTCCTGTCCGGAGCATTTGCTCTGAAAATGCTAATGTCTATTAGTGATCCCAAGAGCAGAGAAGAAATGCGCAGGGCGCCGGTGCTGTGGAATGCTCTGCCCACTGAGATTCGATCTGCAACCTCAGTGGAACTGTTTAAATCTAGGCTTAAAACACACTTATATTCTATATCTTATGAATGGCCTATATTTCATGTTGACAATGTCTGTGTATTGTTTGTCAATGCTACATCCATTGCAACCTGGTCATCCTTTTTATTTTATTTTCCATTATCTGCACCACGGAGGAAACTCACGCAGGCACAGGGAGAATGTGCAAACTCGACACAGGAAGGCTGGTAGCTGGATTTGAACCCATGGCCTCAGAACTGTGCCGAGGACGTGCTAACCACTAAGCTGCCGTGCAGCCTTTTTTATTTTTATTTTATATTATACTTGAATTACTTTTTATTTTGTTTGATTGTTATTGCAACATCCATTGCAGCCTGGTCATCCGAAAAGGGGGATTACCACTTGTGAGGCCCCTTCTCAAGGTTTATTCATTTTCTTTATGCTGAGTTTTTTGAGTTTTTCCTTGCCCCCATGTAGGTTTTAGATCAGGGCATGGTGTAATGATAGTCCGTAGTTCACAATAATCTGTGGTCTGTGCAGCCCTTTGAGACTCCTTGTGATTAAGGGCTATACAAATAAACATGACTTGACTTTCTTCCTTTGAGAATGCATTTACCTGTGCCTTTTTCTGTTCATTTTTGCAAACCAAAGACGAAGAACTTGCTCCTTTTGTTCCCAAGAGAGATCCGAAATTTCCACTGTCGTTTCTGGTTGATGTACCCTGAAAAATAACTTTTGTAACTAAAATACACAATTTCAGAAATGTAAATGCAAAAACAATCGTCCCATCAAAATGTAACAGTTGTATAAGTATGAAGTCAGCAAAATCAAGAGACAGTAATGGAGTAAATCATCAATAAGGGAATAATATTTGACTTAAAATATGATCAAAATTTAGGAACGGTTTGGATCTGTCCAAAAAGGTTTGAAAATTATGGAACAATAGGTCAGAGGTAGAGGTAAGATCTTAAGCTTAAACTGTCTGGTCTGGTCTAAAATTTCAATCATTACGTTCAGGTTCGGGGGGGGGGCTTCTCTCGCTGACTTTGTTTTTTAAAGCTATCCACCCGTCATTGTTTTTTGTGTCGCTGGGTGGAGAACATGTGCAATAGATTCAGTAGCCCTCTCTCAGCATGTACAACTTCTAGACCTAAAGAAGCAGGAATCAAGGGGGGTGGAGGTATTATGCCTAAATCACCCTTCCTACACCATAGTCCTCACAAAAATAAAGAATAATTTTCGGGTTTGCTTCGGGCTAGGTCCCTCAAATAAAAATAATCGATCAATTACATACAAAAACCTTGAAATAAGATGTAAATTTGGGTGGTATGGCTTGAATCCATCAAAAACATTTGGAAATAATAATAATAATACGGATCTCGAAAGGAATAAAATAAGGTTTAAAGATGGGAATGAGGTGTGTCCTGAACTGGAATTATATACAACAACTTAAAATAGTATGTGAATGTAGAAAGAACGGTTGGAATCCATTAAAAATTTTTTGAAAAATCAACTGGATCCTGATGGAAATGGAGTAGAGCGTACTGCGAGGAACTGGATCATGTCATATTTGCAATAATAAATTAACCCAATCTAAAATCAAAATGTAGAAAGAAATGTTTTAATCCATCAAAAACGTTTAAAAAATGATTGAAGACTAAGTCATGTCAAACTAGAGAGGGGTGGAATAAGGCATCAAGAAGGAACTAGGTTATGTTTTAAATTACAAAAATACACAACAAGCTAGAATAAGATGAAAATTTGGATAGCACTGTTTGAATAAATCAAAAATGTTTGACAATAACTGAAAAACAAGTCAGCAGGATCCACAGAGGAATTGAAGAAGGGGATGAGGTCTTTAAAATCGAAATGTTACACAAAAACTTAATAAAAGATGAAAATGTGGAAAAAACGCTTCTAGATAAAGTCAACGGGATCCAGATGAATGGAGAAGGCCGTCAAAAAGGGAAAGTGGTAGGGAGTCAGTAAAAAAGAAGAGCTTAACTAATCAAGAATTAAGAAGGTCATGGAGTAAAATGTCAAAAATCCAAGTGTGGAATATATAGATAAGTCAAGCAATGAAAAAATGGAGTAAGGCCTCAGGCATTAAGGGGTGTAAAAACTTGAGTAATGGTTTAATTTGCGGAGTTATTATCGAAAATTCAATGACAATGAAAGGTACAACATATGTGTGAAGGCCATCGTCTTCACTATTTCCCCAAAGAGATGAAAAGAAGACGTACCACCGTGCTGCTTCCTCCATCTCAGAATAGACCGAGTTGGTGCTGTATGGAAGGTCCTGAAAGGTGCGAATGGGAGGGAACTTGATCCTCCCTGCTGTGGCTTGTCTGATCGTCCAATGATAAGCTCGCTGCGCTTCCTTTTTGTACTGAAGTCGACTGGCCGCTATCTCTTCCTTGACCTGGGCCAGAGCCTCGTGGAAGAAGGACTCTAGCTCAGAGCGCTGCTCCATGACAGCGCCGGCCAAACTCTTGATGTGCTTCACTTCCTTCTCCCGCATGGAAAGCAAACTACGAAGCTGATCTAACTCGGCCTTGTCGACATTGGAGCTGATCCTCATCTCCTCAAGGAGACGCTCGAGTTCATTCTTTTTGTGCTCAGCAGCCCGCTCCAGAGAAGTTACTTGATCTTTAAGGAGGCTCAACTCCTTTTTTTGGGCCACCAGCTGAGCTGCATTTTTCTTTGCTAGCATTTCCAATGTCTTCTGAAAGAGTGGAGACAAGACAAAGAACTTGAGTATTTGGCTTTTTGGGTGAAATTTTACACAGGACCCAAAAGGTACAGTGGCCCCTCTACATACGAGAAACGAGAAATTCGAGATATGAGATATCCTTTGTGGCCAGCCAGGGTTGGTTTGCAGCATTCAAGAAGAGAACTTGCAAACACTCTGAAGTACAGCATGGGGAATCAGCGAATGCAGATACCAGCGAGTGCAGATACCAAAGGCATGGATGAATTTATGCAGTGCTTTGTTTTACTCATTTCTGAGGAATGTTACATCTCACAGCAAGTGTTATACGAGACTGACCTTTCGGGGAAAAAAATACTATGCAAGAAAAATACAAACGGAAACAGTTAAAGGGGAAAAAAAGAGAAAATTGTGCTGTAAAAAGTGTAAAGTTGGCAATCGCCGACTTTCTTCCATGGTAAGAGCTCACAATAAACTAGCCTTTTGTTTTGTAAATATCTCATTCATATTATTACTGTAGTTCTATTTAGGGTTAAGTTGGAGGCTTTTGGGAGGATTAATTGTTTTTCAGTTATTTCTTAGGGAGAACATTGCCTCAAATATGAAAAATTCCACATAAGAGCTCGACCCGGAGACAAATTCATCCACTGTACTTTGAAAATACAAGTGAACTGAACTTAATCTCATTTGAACTTTTTAATGAGCTACAGTTTATCACAACTTGCTATAATTTTTAAGGGAACCAAATTTTAAAATTGCTGTCTGAACAAAGGAGTCACCATTAAAAAGTTGAAAGTTAAAGGTTTCAGGGATGGGGGTTGAAAGAGAGATGGAGAAAGATGTCATGCTTGTGTCATGGGTTTTTCTTTTGGTTGTATTTGTTAGTTGGGCATGAAAATGGTGAAAGTAAGAAAAGGGCTGCTTCAAGTAGAGTCCAAACGCCAACCCAAACCCAGAGCAAGATGAAGAGAGAAGAGTTCATTGGACCTGACTGAGGCTGCAATGATGTCACAGGCCAAGAGATAGCTGCAGAGAGTAAGAGAGTTCTTAATTCCGTCCAGTTCCTTTAAAGAAGGAACAAGAGGTGTAAATTTTGCCTTCAGGTCCTTGAAACATTGCAAAAACTACTAAAGCAATAAGCAGTTGAAAATATATTTGAATGTTTGTGGAAAATTCATTGAATTTTGCATTTATCTTGAAGCTGAACATCAGTGATTCCTTTTAGGTAGTGCAAACGGAAAAACAATAGTGGAATTGTATCCCAGGCTGAGCTGTTGGCCCGGGTTTGATTCCCAACAATTTACTGTCTTCATCTCAGAGACGCATGCGAGTGCAACCAATATTTATTTGTATTAGGGGAGACCACTGAACCTGTCGGATAGCGGAAACTTGCCGCAACCGCTGAGCGGGGAGAGAGACTGCGCGGAAAATACACAGAAGCAGAACAAGCAAATAACAAGAAATGAGGGCGCCTGAATTAGACATTTCATAGCTGCTATGATTGAAAACACCAAAATAAAGGGTTGTTATATCTCGGCATCGCCCAATAATAGTAGCCGTGTTGTTTTCAGTCCTTTTTTGGCTCCTAAGTCACCTTGTCAGCTGCCAGGGCCGCATTTTCCTTCGACAACGAGTTTGCCAGTTTTTGCAGCTCGTCCACTTCCTTCATGTGGTGCTTGAGTGTCTCATTGAGCCGGACGTTCTCCTTGAACACACAACGCGAAGCGTCGTCCAGCTGTCTGAAGGGACGCCAGCACAAAAAAGGAAAACTGATTATTAGTCATTCGGAGAGGGTAGTTTGCTGCTTTGTTTGTTTCTTGAGAAGTTTTATAAATAGGTATTCCAGGGGTGGACACAACAGAGTGGGTGAAGCTTTTTTCTCTTGTCGGGCTGTTCTTTCTGTCTACTGACTAGTAGGCTAATTTCACTTCTCTTGGGCAAACACTTTTGGGGTAGCCTGACTTATTTTAGTGGGTTCAATATTGAAAATAAAAATGGTACAGGGATTTCAGCCGGATAGTGCTTACTAAGTATTATTAGGGATGGGCTAATACTAAAACTAGGACGCTCCCCTACTTCCGAACATTCTATTTACGAAAAACGGTAGATACGAACATTGCTGTCAGTTAGATTTTGTATTGTGTGCCCCTTTTTCCGAATAGAGGACAGTACTGTAGTGCTTCTTTCCGCCGCTACCGGCGTGTTGTGGCGCTGTGAGAGGTGACCCAGCATCCACCCCTATGAAGAAATCCGCTACCTCTTCCTAGTTCGTGTGTAAACATTCTCTACTGTATTTCCAGCGCGCTAAGAATATTTTTAATGTGTAAAATCTCGTGATCCATTCAATATGGTTGGTGTAAAGTGTAAAGAATAGGCGAGCCATTTAGTTTGAAATTAAAGTGGAATAAGAAAGCTTGATGCGGTTGAGAAAATAGTCGGAAAGCTTTTTTTTCCTGACCCTTTTTACCACGGAAGAGGACCTCTTGAAGCGCATCTTCCAGACGTAAGTTAAACTCAACTTTATTTAACTTTATATAGCATATTATTTTCTGAAATGTTTATTTTTTTAGTACAAAACAATACAGGTTACTCATGCAAGCCTTAAACATACTTATATCAACCTTAAACATACAAAATATAGCAATGAAGCAACTTACAAACAAATTCAACTTATGAACAATCGTCTGTATCAGCATTCAACATTAAACATCATTTTCCGAGAGGGATAAAGAATTTTCAGACGTTAAAAATGTTTTTGTAGCACCATTTAAGTGTGCTATTTTCGCAATGAAAGGGCAGGAACTTTTATATAGTCGAGATATCGATTTGTAGTAACAGTATCGATGACAAAGACAAAGACACAAGAATTGGGTATTGGTATCCATCTAAAAAATATGGTATCAAATTTCTCTCTTTGACCACGAGGGGTCGCTGTATTGTCGTGCAACTGAAAAAGAGTGCTACAAACCACAAGGAAAGATAAAAACTATCGAGCCTCAAAGTGACCAAACCGAATGATTTTTCTTTTCATGTATTTGCCAAGCCTTTCACAAAATTTTGTTTTTTTTGTGTGTGTACCCTTAGCAATAAGATGGCCGACAATCATCTCAACTCCCTCTAGGTGAGCCTCATGTTATGCGAATTAAATACAAATTTCAAGTATTTTGAAATAATTTTATATGACAACTCGTGTATTTTTGCTGATTATTCAAATTACTATTGTTTATTTAATGATTGAAGGTTTTTTTTAAGCGCATTGGGGCGCTAAATAATACACAGCGTCCCTTTAAATTGATTCTACTTTAATAATAGGTATACAATTTTGTCTTTTTTGCAGATTTTTTTTTATTGTTGAGTCAAGCGTTAGCTCATTGCCCAAACTGGGCCTCAAACTCTCCTCCCTGAAGGCCTTTCTGGGATGCGTGGGATGTGATTGTTGGCTCAGGCCGCTATCGAGCATATGACCGACCAGTGCGGCTCAAAAACAACATGAAAATCACACTAAATGATGTATTTATAAGGTCGAATCGTTGTTCTTTGGTTATGAACGTGCAGTAAAAGATTAAAATTAGGCTGTCGGCGGGCAGACTCACAAAACTGCTTCATGGTGGGCTTGCTCCTCCACCTGCGCGATCGCTTCCTCAGCATCCCTCTCCAATCGAGCCTGTCAAGAAGACCTATTTTGTTTCTGTTTTACGACATCTTCACAAACGAGATACCTTTTCTTTGAAGAACCTGTCCTCCATCTTGTCACGGTTTTCTCTGTGCTCCTTCTCAGCAAGCTCCATGTGTTTTCTAATCTGTACCAAGTATTATAGACATAAGCTAAACCACGAGCCGCTAATGACGAGTGATAGATCTAATAAAATAAGTTTGGTACGCACATCTTCGAGCTCTTGCTCCATCTCAGCTTTTTTCCTCTGGAACTCTTCGATAGTCCTGAAACCGTCCTGTATTTTCTCAAACTCGCCCGCTCGCTTCCTGAACAGCTGTTTCATCTTGTTGATTTCAAATGTGTAATTTTCAACCTGTCGAAAGTAGAGACTTTGCTAACAAGATCCGAGGCACCAGATCCCACCGTGTTAGGAGCGTACCGACATAAGGTCATACCAGTTGAAGGAAATACCGCAAGATGCCATCAGAGAAACCAAAACTGTATAAGAAAAAATTCGCAGAGCGACCAAAATGACAAGAGAGTGGCAAAACATGCACCCACAGACATGTACAAGATGACTAAATAAGAGGTCATTACCCATTTGATTACATCTTTAGGCCAAATCCATGTTCTCCGAATTTGCTTTGCAGATTTTTGTCCAACATAAGAAATATAATCTGCTAACGCAGAAATATAGTACTTTCATCGAAGTATTCCGCAAGTTATATGTTAGCAGTTTAATTCTTTATAGTTAAAATTGTTTGGTTAAATCTATCACAATTCCAAATTTATGCTGTCTAAGCACTCTCCCAGACGCCTCTGTTGGTAGGGGATCATTTTATTGCCCAAAATTGTATCTCTGGCATCTGCCACAGCTTTAATTTTCTGACAGGCCTAAAATGAAGATGTTTCCATCCAAGGCCTCATTTGATGCCACATTTTACGAGCATAAAGAGTTGCTAGAAGGACAACACAAAGAATGATGTAAAGCAGTTGAAATAAAAATGTAAATGGTCTGCTTTTATATAGTGCTTTTTAAGTCACTGAAAACCTCCCAAAGCGCTTACCCATTCAGTGTCTTGCCCAAGGACACTTCGACACAGAATATGGAGGAACCGGGAATCGAAACTACTACCTCTTGATCCCAAGAAGAGCGCTTTACCTCCAGACGTACTGCTGAATCTGTTATATTGAAATCCTCTTTTCAAACTTAAACATGAGACTAAAGTCTTTACAATATTATATGTTACTATATAAATTGAGCACTACTCCAACATAAATTATGTGTAGAAGGTAACAATACTTTTATTAGGGTTGTCAAAATATTACAATACAATAATATACTGGTATTTCAACCTAGAGTATTATAAGATTCTGATTGTCACGCCCAGTACTAGCAGGGGACCCAAACGCGTAACGTTTCACACAATGCTTTATTAAGGGATCGGGGAAGTCAGGGCGAGAGGACAGCAATCTGGTGCTCGCTGGGCAGGTGGAGCGGGAAGCCCTCGCGTGGTCAGAGATCGGAACAAATCGGGCAGCCGGGACGGGAGAGAGAGCGTGGTCGGATATCGTAACAAGTCGGGTAGTCGGGATGAGTGGGAAGTCAGGGATCGGGGATCGATACAGGAAACAGAATCAGGATACGGGTAGCTGGGACAGAACAAAGCTTGGATCTGGGATCGATACAGGAAAAAGAATCAGCATACGGGTAGCCAGGACAGGAGAACGGAGCTTGAATCGGGGATCATTGCTGGAAACAAAATGAGGATACGGGTAGCCGGGACAGGAGAACTGAACTTGGAACTGGGATCGATACAGGAAACAGAATCAGGATACAGGTAGCCAGGACAGGAGAACAGAGCTTGAATCAGGGATTGATACAGGTAACAGGTCGAATTAAAAACGGGAGCCAGAGTCAAAAGTGCTTGCCTTGCATGCGCTGAGGTTTGCAGACGGACTGACCAGGAGTGAATGAGAGTACTGAGTTTAAATAGGAGGGGAACCAATCAGGAAACGAGCAGCAGCTGGAGCCAAACGAGCAGGCACAGGTGAGGGCAATGGGCAAATCATGACACTGATATGTTCTGATAACAGCAAAAAAAGATGGTGTTGTTTGCAGTGTTGGGAGTAACGGGTTACAAAAAACAGGCTTGTGAAACAATTACTTCTGTCAGTAACGGGTTCTGTAATGTGGTACTCATAAAATGTTGTAGCCCAACTGACGTTACAACATGGTGGGTTACTCCGCTACCTATTAGAAGCAGATCATGAATTACGACGTCCACATAATGCTAAATGTTGCCCCTTTACTCACAACCTGCAAAGTTAAATGCGCCAGCACAACTGAAGTTATGGTTGCAGTACAGAGTATGAGAGCACTGTATCTTTTGTCACAGAGATAGTCTCCCTACTGTATATACTTGCATTTATGCCGTATTTACATTTATAAAAAAAATACAGAAATCAGGAAGTAAGTTGAAAGAAACATCTCCTGGATGCAACTGGCACGCATCATCAGTGATGTATCCCGGGTTCATTGAGTGTTTTGGGTCTCTCAACATCAGACGCTCTCGTCCAGGTGACCCAGCGGAGGTTGATCTCGCCTCCACTTGCATCCCAGTAGGATCTGTCCTCTTGAGCCATAGCCACCTTTTTTTTTTCTGCAGCTTCGCTAAATTAATGGAGGTCAACTGTGTGTCACCAGTAATAAATGGTAGGCAGCGCATAAGGAGAAGGCATTTCTATTACAGGAACAACCAAATCTGGAGCGAATGTGGGCACAGAATATATAGTAAAAGTGGGCTGAATTTTGGACTTTTGATTTGTAAAATCATCTTTGCAATACATTATGCCTTGAGATTTATTAGGTAAGGTAGTGTTTTAATGTGGTAAATTGTAATGGGAAGAACTTCCTGTAACTGAAAATGTAAGCTACATATTACCTTCATTTTGACCCAACAATTATATAGGGAGAAATTTATCTCAGATTTATACGGGTAATGTTCAGATCCACAAATATGTTCTGGATTTACTGTTACTCAAGATTTTAAAACTATATGTCATGGTCGCAGGTTCGAATCCCGGCTCCTCTGTGTTATATGTCGAAGTGTTCTTGGGCAAGACACTGAATCACTAATGCCCTCAATAAGCAGGTAGGCGCCTTGCATGGCTGACTCCCTATTGGTGTGTGAGTGTGAGTGTGAATGGGTAAGTGTGAAGCACATTGTAAAGTGCTTTGGGAGGTCTTCATTGACTTGAAAAGCGATTCACAGTGTTCTCGTTTGCCCGCGTCCCTGCG
This sequence comes from Urocampus carinirostris, assembly GCF_059441175.1. Classification (NCBI taxonomy): domain Eukaryota; kingdom Metazoa; phylum Chordata; class Actinopteri; order Syngnathiformes; family Syngnathidae; genus Urocampus; species Urocampus carinirostris. The sequence continues at coordinate 17,390,070 of NC_142363.1, read as the reverse complement.
TCCTAGACGCATCATTTTTGCTGGGGACGCATAGTGTCAAATAACTTTTTTGACACAAAATTGTCATTATTAACCGATTACTTTTTTTTCCAAACAAAGATTTACTGCACTCCAAACTTTTCGTCAGGCACATCCGCCATTGTTGTTTTGGTTTTGCGGTTCGAGTTTTTGTCTGCACGCCGATCTCGGCCAACGAGATCTCGTTGCTTCGAGATTACGTCATTGCTGTGGTGGTTGTCGTCGAGGGAAGGTGAAAATCAACACAAAATTGGTAATTTCTTCAGTGTCAGTAATAAGTCGAAACATAATGCAGAAAGTGATAACAACTGCAATAATTCCGGCAAATTATTCGGAAGATCACGGAGGCTAGGAAAACACGAGTGTACAGTAGAAGCGAACGATTCGACGAAAGAAAATAAACAAAAAAATACTCCTAGCAAGAAAAGGACTTTTCTGCCAAAATGGACTAAATTATATTCCTGGTTACGCAATGAGGAGGATGATAATGGATTGGACCTTGAGAAGGCATTACAACTGTGGCGGGACAGCAAACCTCGAAGAATATATGAACTGAAAAATCTGACGTGATAACTTGCTTTGTATTACCAATTAACTGTGATGATTAAAACTGCATGAATATATAGACTAATAATTCAGCAATATTATTTTGTATAATGTACAATATTTTTGTGAACTGAAAAATCTGAAGTGATAACTGCTTTGCATTACCAATTAACTGTGATGATTAAAACTGCATGAATATATAGACTAATATTTGAGCAATATTATTTTGTATAATGTACAATATTTTTGTGAACTGAAAAATCTTGAAGTGATAACTGATTTGTATTACCAATAAACTGTGATGATAAAAACTGAATGAATATATAGATTTGTATTATATATTTGTCGCCGATTTACAATTTCAACCTCGATAACACTAAATTTTGGGGACCCATAGATCTCTGTTGGGACCCATAGAATTTTGAGCATGCGAGTCCCCGGGATCCATCACTTTTCAGAGGTAAAATGAACACTGCTATATAAATGCAGACCATTTAAAACGCTCAAAGAGACATGATAATTGCACACGAAAGATGAAGAACGTAAATAGCAGATATATTTGTTGATTTGCAAAATACACGATTAACACCGGATTTCTTCTGTTAATGGTACTGGAGAAAATTGAAAATTTGCTTTAAAGTGCTTGAAAACTGCTTGAATTTGGCCATTAAAATGGTGTACAAAACTTACATGTGGACGTTTTTTTTTTTCAAATCAAGGTAAATTGATAACCATATGCAGTATATACAAACAACCATATAAATTACAAATTTATATTCACTTGGCAGTTTAGGCTAAACAAAATCCTTGATGTATGAAATTGTTAAAAAAGAAAAAAACACAAGGTCTCATTTTTTAAAAACATTAAAACAATGTAACCCACCAAGAGGTGTGGAGCTACTGAAGACCTTAACAAGAATAAATAATGAAAGAAAATTGGTAAAAATGTTTTTTCCTTAATGAAAAGTTATTCCAACTTTCCGGGACTCATGGGCGTAACCAGCTCATTTTTGGGGGGGTGCTGAAGCACCCTCAAATTCAACCCAAGCACCCCCAGAAATAATAGCAGTTATAAAACTCTCCTTCCCATCATAAAGGACAGGATAGGCTTAAATATAATGAAAAATGTTAGATAAAAAAAAAAAAGTAAAACAAAACAAAAATATGAAAAACGCAGCATCGATAAGACTCCACTGCCTTGAAATGGTTCAGTCCATTTGATTCCCAGCACCACTAAGTATTGCTGTAGTTCTATTTTTTAATAGTATTTTTGTAGAATATCTGCACTAACATTGTTGTAGTATTTTTGTATTATTGCTGAATTTATATTTTTGTAGTATTTTTTTCACAATACTTCTGTAGCAGTATTTTTGTATTTTAGTATTACTGTAGTGCTTTTTTTGTAGTTTTTCTCTAGAATTATTTTTTAAAGTGTTTCCATACTAGTAGCTTTGTAGTATTTATTTTGTATTTGTTTATTATTAATGCAGTTGTATTCTTGTAGTATTTCTATAGTATTTTATTCTTATGAGAATGATGACGAAATAATATATTAGGTGTCTGTTGTTAAGCACTAAATTTGATATTCCATTTTGTAGTAATTTGCAGTATTTTTCAATTTCTGAAGTAGAAATTTTGTTGCAGACACACAAAGGGGCAATGGTGACGGAGTTGGCACCAAAATCATTTTATTTTATCAGTAGTACTAATCTAGTAGATCTACTAGATTAATTTTCGTTTGGCGGGCCGAAAGAAAAAGCATGTGGCCCGCAAGCCATAGTTTACTCACTCACTCTGTAAACCTGTGGATTCTGATAGTTTGACCCGACTAGCTTAGCCGCTCAAAGGGTCGTGTCCTGCCAGGTTTTATAATAATAATAATAATAATTTCCTTTGTATTGTCATTCTTTGTAACAATGTACACAGAACGAAATGTCGATACACCTGACCCGTTGTAGTGGGTCGATGCAGCCGCAGCCAGAGGGCGCCGCCATTATACCAATTAGGTATGTCTCGGTCGAGGCGCGAACCAGCGACCTCCCAGTCTCAAAGCGGGCACACTACCATATGCATGGTGCCGGGCAGCACAGCGGCGCAGTGGTTAGCGCGTGTGGGGCACAGTTCTGAGGTCATGGGTTAAAATCCAGCTACCAACCTTCCTGTGCGGGGTTGGCATGTTCTCCCCGTGCTTGCGTGGTTTTCCTCCGGGCACTCCGGTTTCCTCCCACGTTCCAAAAACATGCATGTCAGGTTAATTGGCCGGTCGAAATTGTCCCTAGGTGTGAATGAGCGTGTGAGGTGTCTGTCTCTGTGTGACCTGCGATTGGCTGGCAACCAGTTCAGGGTGTCCCCTGCCCACTGCCCTAAGAAAGCTGGGATGGGCTCCAGCACCCCCGCGACCCTACTGAGGATAAGCGGTGCAGATAATGGATGGATGGATGCATGGTGCCGCTTACCAGTTTGTTCTGCCGCTCACAAGCTAGTGCTTCTTGACTTTTGAGCGTTTCATGAAGTATATTCATCTATGAGGAACATACGACACGTTAGAAATATTATTCTTGACTATAAAGTCGTAAGACAGAGTACCTTTTCATCTTTGGCCGCGTCCCGCCTCTGCCAATGGGCTGTGGCTTCCAGCATTTGCCGCTCAGCGTGCGCCAACTTGTTGCCAAGTTCGTGGTTGGCGCGCACCAGCTGGCTGCAGCTCTCACGATACTCTGCGAGATTCTGCTCAGTGACCCGCAGTCTCAGCTCCCATAGGGTAATATTTGCCCTGGCATTCTCCAGGTCCAAGTCTTGTTCTGTTTTAGCATCCCGTTTTTTGCTCTTCTTTCCTCTCCTGAATTAAAGTAGAAGTGTCAGCTTTATAGCCAAAATCGCACCGAAAGAATAAATGTGCTCACTCACCCTGATTTGAGCTTTTTCACATTGACAAATTTCTTCCTGTGCATTTTCTCTTCTTCGAATGACAACTAGTGAAGTTAGGTTAAATGTTGTGTCACCAGCATCACTCGTGGAACGAGTTGTGTATTGACGTTGCCATGGAGACGCGGCCTTCAAGGATTACGGCTCACATTTCTCTGCTACAAGAGCCTGCAGCAGTGGTTTTCAATGTCACAGGCTTAACTTTAGGAGATGTAACAAAATACTAAAAACACTGCTGGTGCAGTTCCACATATGAAACCAAATAACATTTTCATCATGAATTATCAAGACTTTTATTGACAACTAGTCTGCGAATCATTCTAAACACATATTTGGTTGCCCTGACACCAGACGAATAAGTAAGATATTGTAAAGCCATGTATTAGCTTGGGTGAGGCCCATGCCTGTCATCCTCATCCAATAGCGCCCCTTATTAATGATTGCAATTCCCCTTATAAGGAGATACGAAACCTTACAAACATGCCAGTATTTCTTTGCAGCCAGATAGACTGTGTATAATAAAAACAAAGATAATTTGTTAAACAAATATATTTTATTTGTGAAATAAACAACACAAACAATTCTTTCAGCATCTCCCTTAGTTCGTTCCCCAGACTGTACTTACCCAAGACACACCACAGGAAATGGTGCCCCTACGACCCTAGTGGTTAAGAGATTCAACCACCCAACAATATTAAAAAAGAGATTCCGTAAAAAAAATCTTGTACAGGGAATGCAGTAATCCCTTGCTGTATCGCTGTTTAGTTATCACTTTTTCGCTGCTTTGCGTGCCTTTTGTTCTATTTGGGTAAACAGAGGAAGATACTTTCTATCGCAAACAAATGTGGACCTATGCACCTGCTAAATTTTCTCTAGAGCCACATGCGGGTCTTTGCACTCCTGTTTTCAAAATGGTTTGATATTGGAAAAATATATGGTTTCTGTAGGACAAAACCGGAAGGTAAATGCAGTCTAATGGTGTTATGAGTGCACTGCAGGAAAGAGGTCGAAATATAGTGGAAGCTAGAGGTCTTGTTGGTGATAGGAAGGAGTGGAGAGGTGTTGTGAAAGGATAGTGGGATGTTGGACGCGCTCTAAGGGATGGGCAGGGCACCTGTATGATGCGGCAGGGGTAAACCAGTGAAAGCTGTCGGGCCCTGCTGTTGAACAGAAGAGTGTGTTGTGTCACCCTGACCCGAGTGACATGGCCGCTTTCTTGTGTCCCGTTTCATCTGGAGGGACAAAAGTATGACCAACTTAGGTGCCGAGGTGCCTAACTTGTTTCGGTGTTTGGGCATTTGGGTTGGCCATGGTCCAAAACATTTGTGTGTGTTTTTGCTATTTTTTCCCCTTTTTTATTTTCTTTGTTATTGTATATGTTTGTCTCGCTGTCGGTCACCCCTCTCGAGGGATATGACTAGGGTGGATAGATAGAAATGCAGTCTTCCATAATGTCTTCATGATGGCAGCAAAGTAGTAAAATGGATCGGGTCTTAAATCGATACAGTTTTGCAATAAAACAGCAAGATTTTTTTTTTAATTATAATTTGACTGTACAAAAGATATTTGTAAAAACAAATAAATTATCAAAGGTTTCCACTTTAAATTGACAGATATGTTAACTTATTTTAGTATAGAATGGAATGGTCTTTATTTTCATTGATAAGAACTAGCAAACATTGTTGGCAAAGAGATTAGACCTGGCACTCCAGGATAAACAAGATAAACAAAAAATAAAGACCGAAATGAGAAGACGAGATCAAAGAATGCTAGGATAAATATGGAAAATATTTACAAGGAAGTGCTTGGAGACTGGCCCAAGTTGAATGTGCAAGTTTCGTTTGAAACAATAGTGCAATGAAAAATAATAAATACTATAACAGCAAAGTAAAAGCCATTTTTTAAAGCAGTGTTTCTCAAAGGATTTCAGATAGACTTGAAAAGAAGCATTTATATTAAAATAAACAAATGTTAAACAACTAGTGTAACGGCCTGGCATGCCGTGCTTGCCGGTGCCGGGCTTGGCGTTCCAGGGCATTCTACTTGGGCGAGGTTGTTAGGCCGCGTTTATTGAAAATGCTCTAGGGAGCCACTAGCATTCAGCTCCAGAGCCGTTTGGACACGTAAGTAGATGTTTATCAATTTTGTTGGTATTTGTTGTTTTTTCTTCTTCTTTTGGGCCGTCTGGTAACTGGCTCTTGAGGGGGTGGCTATGTCGGGCTCTGGCGCGCCTCCATCCACCACAGGGCTACCAGTGGGTTTGCGGTTGTGACAGGTGTGTCCAGTATCCCCACATCTGTATCTAGTTGGCCTGATCCTTTATCGGGAGTCGGTGGTTGGGTCATCTTCATTCTTCACCATTATTCCTCCATCAATACCTCCATTACTTTTCTACTCCATCCTGGTTTCTGAGGTTTGGTTTTTGTTTTCTTTTTCTGACAGTTTTCTTGTTGTTTTTGACCATTTGTTACTTTGCCAATCATTTTGTTAGTACATACATGGCATGTTTCCTGCGTTTGGTCCTCCGCAAATCACAACATACGTGGATGAAAAAAATATTTCACATGGGTTACATCCAGAAATAAAGGTTGAAGACTACTGCCTTGAAGTAAGGGGTTGAAAGTTTTGATAAACTACCGCCAAAAAGGTCAGGGAAATGTGAAGTAGTTCCAACTGCTTTTGTTTATTGTTGCTTCCCACCACACGGATCCTGGGAAAGCTGCTCCCAGTCAGGCATGCACGTTTCATACAACAGCCGGCATGTACAGTTTTTTGCCAGGGAGGCAATTTCTAGTGATGTATCTGGGAATCCAGTGAGGTTAGATTTCCTCAAGCCGCATTGTCAACAGAGCTAGCTTATTTCTTTTAGACCAAACCTATTGTCAAGTGCAAACAATGCGTGGATGAGGAATGTGCACTCACCGAAATGCACAGACTGTACACGACATTGACTCATCAAACTGATTTATTGTCTTGCGTGACAAACGCTGTATGAATAGAAACCCTTACATGTTAATTAACGCAGCACATTTTGAAATAAGTTGATATTACGTAGAACATCGTTTGTTTTTGTGATTGATCTCAATTTAGGACGACGCTTGGGCCTTGTGGGTGACACACGTGCCTTACAATTTTGGGAGTGCTCTTATTGTGCATAGGATGCATGTTTATTTAATGCAGGCATTGATTATGGGTACTGGATATTGTATAGGTATTTCCCTGGTCTAAAATCATGCAGTAAAGTGACCACAGGTTTTTAATTGTCACGGTTGCCATGGCGCCCAATTGGTCCCAGCCGTGTGGCGCCAGGTTCTATCACGGTTGCCACGGCGCCCAATTGACCCCGCCCATGGACACCGGCTGAAACGCGTTGACAGATTGCTCCTTGGGAGTACTTAAACGCGGTCCTTTGAGCCGTCAGTTGTCAGAGCGCCTGCAAGACTCCTGTTAAACTTTTTGTGAAATGCCTAGTTCTGTGAATTTGCCTGCGTTTGATCCTATTTTATTTTCGGCCTGATCTGTTTGATTTTGACCACTCTTTTGTTCCGGTTTCAATCCACTTCCACGACCATCGATCCCCGGATCGAGTGTGAGCGCATTCCTCTTCTCCCTAATAAACTGTGAGTACGTTACATGATCGGGTTCTCCATTCCTGTTTCCTGACCTGGTTCGTGACATTTAATCATATTTTTAAAAAAATCATACTCAAGGCAATGGACTAAAGTTATATATGCGTTTATTCCGCCTCTCACGCAAAACGTACGTATGAATGGTCGAGTACCAATACCATGTATCAGAATCTGTGCAAGTACTAGCCTTCATTAAGGTTTTGGATCTTGCGAAGGTAGCCAATACAAGTATTGGTTGACTTCTAGCGACTAGTGTAATAGTCACGTTTTACAGTGTCTGCTCAAGAGTCGATTCATACTGGTGTCAGAGCCAGAACGGACAGTAGACCCAAACGCGTAACGTTTCACACAAAGCTTTATTGAGGAATTGTCAGGCGTGGTTAAACAAACGATAGCGATCCTGTGCTTGCTGGGCAGAAGAAGCAGGAAGCCCTCGAGATCGGAGCGTGGTCGGAGGACAGAAACAAGTCGAGCAGCCCGGATGGGAGATCGGAGCGTGGTCGGGGGACGGAATCTAGTCAGGTAACCGGAGACGATCGGAAAGCCAAGGACAGACGAGCAGGAAACAGAACCGGATGGAACAGCTCAATACCAATACCAATAGACAGCACAACTACATAGAAATACTTATAATATTGAGGACATATCTATAGATGACAATGTATGCAGTTTTCTTCTAAAGAGTCACCAGAAGGGATCCAATACCGGTATCAGACACAGTCATGAGGATGATACTTCAAATTACCGGCTATTTGTCCTGATTGTTACCTACACATATGTGACACAATTTTCTACATTTATTTAGAGTACTTGATAGTACTGTACTTTCTATTAAGTCTGATGCCAGTATCTGGCCCCGGCGCTATGGAAATTGCTGATACTAATAGAATGTAACTACCCCTTGTACTTTTGATACTCTTATCCCCAAAAAATTAAGGATTGGTTATTTTAGGAAGCTACCTTTCTTTGGATGAAGGCAGTTTTCTGTTCTTTTCTTCCTAAAGTTCCTGAAGGTAAAACAAGTCACACAGAGTGGCTGTTACACGATACTTGAAACAAGCTCAAGTATCGTCTTGATAAGTAGAGCGATGAGATGATGTAATGTGAAAAAGGCGGCCTTATCTCAGTAAACGACGGTAAAAATGCACAAACTGCGTAGTTGTGTTTAAGGAAACAAAAGATGCCACTTATAATAATAAAACCCCCCAATTTTTCAGGCGGTCTGGTTTAGCGGGTGTTAAATGTCACCCATCGGCGGTCGATCAAACCGTGCCGAACACGACGTATTGCAAAAAAGTGTTGGGCGTAGCTCTAGTTAAGTGGATCACATACGCTCGTTTAACGCTCCGGCACGGTGAACGAAGTTTGAAGACTAAATTTAAAGGTAATTACTATGACAGTGAGGAGAGAGAAAAACTGAAATAACCCCTGAGCATTTCAAATCTGTCATTATCATTGGAATTGTAATGACAAGGTTTGGGCCTCTTCAGTGGACCTTTCGGGGTAGGACACCCACAAACATGGCATTCCTGAGGTCAACCTTGCAGCATATTAATGATATATTGCGCTGTGTAGATTACAAAGCTGAGGTCCCTTCTTGCGCTTTACGGTTTCAGTTAACTTGAAGCAAAATACCAACCCTGGTATTGAAGCAACTCTTGCTCTGTTTCTAATGTGCTGTGTCATACCACGGCGGTGCGCTTTTATAGGGCATCCCAACATGATTTACTGCACTTAGTGGCACATTTCTAAAATTACTGCTGTAAATCTGCCTTCGTATGACAGTTTACTTGGAAGGGCAGCGCGATTACATGACTTTATAATTGAAGCAGCAGTGATGGTGTGTGTCGTTGAAGAAGCCTGTTGAGCCTATGATACCAAATGCCTGTTTGTGAACCACCACTATCTAACCAATGTATACTACTCATTACATTCCTTGTAACGATTGTGAAATACTCAGACATATCTCAACATCAACAATGTAAGTCATGCCTGTGACTTTGCTTCGTCTCACTCTTTAATGGGTCATACAAAAAAAAAACACTCTCTGCCGAATTGGGACATATTTAACCGTCAATGGTTCCTTTAGGTGAGGCTCATATTATGGAAAAGAAACGCACAGTATTGACTATATACTTAATTAATCACGTTGTTTTGGCCCTTTGATGACATGATTTCAATCTTTAAATGTCCACATCTGTCACGACCGGTACAAGCAGGGGACCCAAACGTGTTATGTTTCACACAGTGCTTTATTAAGGCAGTGTTTTTCAACCTTTTTTGAGCCAGGGCATGTTTTTTATATTGGAATTTTTTTTGCGGCACATCACTAACCCAAATTTTTTTATAAAATGACACTGAACAGTTTGTTTAATTACAATATAATAGAATAGAAGAATAGAATAGAATATACCTTTATTGTCATTGTTACAACATGGGATATATTGTGACAACGAAATTGGACATGGCACTCCAGGTCCACATTTTACAGTGAGGATATAAGGAAAAACAAAGAGATAAAGGAACAAAGAAGATGTTTGTACTGTCCTTGTTGTATAGGCTTTGTTTTCCTCCGGAGGCGGGGTGTATGAGGGGGTGAGGGACAGACAGAGATGGGCGGATTCAACTAGATGTTTGATCTTACTGTACACACGGTCCAGTGTTTTTTTCCCTAATTGCTCAGTCCACGTATTGAATGGATTTGGGAAGTACAGTCCATAAACATGCCCGATTAAAGTCGCCGGCGACGATAAAAGCTGCTGTTTATTCATAGCAGCGGGCAAGAGATTTACCGCTATGCTAACGTTAGCATCCGGTGGAACGTAAACAGCAAGCATAATGTATCATACCCCCAGTTTTTACAGCACAGACATTTGACAATGACATAATACTTGCAGAAAATGATCCATAAAGGTTTTATAAAATTTTAAATTTTAAAAAGTGACATTAGATAATTTCTCACAGCACACATAACGATCTCTCACGGCACACTCGTGTGTCGCGGCACAGTGGTTGAAAATCACTGTATTAAGGGATTGATACAGGAAACAGAATCAGGATACGGGTAGCTGGGACAGGAGAATGGAGCTTGGATTGTGGATTGATACAGGAAACAGAATCAGGTTACGGGTAGCCAGGACAGGGGAACGGAGCTTGGATCGGCGATTGATACAGGAAACAGAATCAGGTTATGGGTAGCCGGGTCAGGGGAACGGAGATTGGATCGGGGATTGATACAGGAAACAGAATCAGGATACAGGATTCAGGACAGGTCGGGAATAAAACGGGAGCCAGAGTCAAAAAATGCTTGCTTTGCAAGTGCGGAGGTTCGTAGACGGACTGACCAGGAGTGAATGAAAGAACTGAATTTAAATAGGAGGGGAACCAATCAGGAAACGAGAAGCAGCTGGAGCCAAACGAGCGGGCACAGGTGAGGGCAATGGGCAAATCATGACAACAGCAAAATAATCGTACCTCATTAGAGAATATTTTACATTTTTTAAGTACAACGTTTCATTTTTAAAAAAATATTTTTTTGGGGGGAAGAAAAAAATAACTCATTAGCCAAGTTGTGTATTACAGCTGCTTGTTTTTTATATTTCTGACCTTGTTAAAAAAAATCCCTAAAGATTTATAGTAATTTTTAGAAGGATTTTTCTTAGTTTTCTAAAAAAAAAAACAATGACAAAATAATGTATTTTTTTTATTATACCAAAGAAAGAAGTGGAAAAAAAGAAGGCAAAGATATGGTGCACCTGATAGTGCAGATAATATGGCATATGAAAAAATACATTTCCTGACCTATGGATAAATAGAAAATTCAAGTTTATGTGTTTTTGCTTGTCATTCAAATCAATATTGCTAGGTTTTAGATCAGGGGGTGGTGTCATCGTCTTTAGTCTCTAATAGGTCTGTGCAGCCCTTTGAGACGCATTGTGATTAAGGGCTATACAAATAAACATGACTTGGCTTGACTTTACTAAAAGCAAGAGTTATTCAGTCAATCACACTTTCTCTACACGGGGTTTTTATTTCTTTGGTAGTTCTTTTCTTTTTTTTTTGGATGATTTATAAAACGAAAGGACTCCAGGGAGGGCTTTTAGCATAGGTTTTAATTTCTTATCTGAAGTTTGGGTCCTCTCCTGTTCTCCTTGCTAGTTCAAAATCCACTGAGGTCTTCTCTCCTTATTTTGAGTGTCTACTCAACTATTTACTTATCAGCGGCTTAAAGGGAAATTGTGTATCAATTAGCGCTTCCTAATGGCAAAAAAACACCATTCTTAAAAAAACAATACTGGTTTGAATAATAAAAAACATCATGAAATATTACATCATAGTGGAATGAAAAAAATATATACTTATTGGTCAAGAAATTTGCATTTATTTTACATAATCAAATAAAATCAATACATTGCCACTCAAAGTGCTGTATAAAAACATTCAGTGTACAATAAAGTCAAGGTAGTAATAAAGAAATAAAATGCAATTTTGGCAAAGCACAGACTAACCATGTGAGGAAAATGACCCGAGGGAGGCTTAGCCACACTGATAGGGATGGCAACAGATGGCCTCAAGATTTTCAGCCGTTAAACGACAACCTACCAGTGTGTCCCCAACCACCACCACCACCCCAGTGAGGAAACACTTAAAAAAACAAAAAAAACCCCGAACAAAACATAAAGTGTGTCATATAACATGAGCCTTACTCAAAGGAAGCTGAGATAATTGTCCTCCATCTTGTTGCTACAGGTAGGCCTGAAGACCAAAAACCCTGTAAACGGCTGAGCCCCCAAGAAATAGAGAAAAAAGGTACAATCTCCAAAGTTTTTATTCCGCTTTGTTGTTTTTCGTTTTTGGTTGCATTACACAATATAGCGACAAATCAAATAATACACAGTGTCCCTTTAAGTAAAGGATGAGGCGAAATGATCGAAAAGGCTTTGCTACCTTTCGGCTGCACTACACATAACAGCGACAGCTAGTGGTCAAATATCACACAGTCTCCCTTCAAGTAAAGGATGAGGTGAATTGATTGAACAGGCTATGCTACCTTTCGGTTGCACTACACAATTGAGCGACATCTAGTGGTCAAATATCACAGAGTCTCCCTTTAAGTAAAGGATGAGTCGAAATGATTGAAAAGGCTATGCTACCTTTTGGTTGCACTACACAATACAGCGACATCTAGGGGTCAAATATCACACACTGTCCCTTTAAGTAAAGGATGAGGCGAAATGATTGAAAAGGCTATGCTACCTTTTGGCTGCACTACACAATACAGCGACATCTAGTGGTCAAATATTACACAGTATCCCTTTAAGTAAAGGATGAGGCGAAATGATTGAAAAGGCTATATTACCTTTTGGCTGCACTACACAATAGAGCGACATCTAGTGGTCACATTTTAAGCAGTGTCCCTTTAAGTAAAGGATGAGTCGAAATGATCGAAAAGGCTATGCTACTTTTTAACTACGTGTGTCTATAAAAACAATTAAACATTGCATTTGATACATGATCGGTCGTACTAACTGAAAAACCTGTCCCCTTCCAAACAAAACAAAGATGTTTCCCAGAAAGAGTTTTCACGGAACCCCCAATCATCGAAAACATGACCGTCTGGACAACAAATAAATTTTGGCTCTGCCTCACAAGGACTGCGTTCGCCGATTCAAAGCCGATCTCTCGGCCTCGCAGACAGGAAAGAGCTGAGTGCCCCAAAGATATTCTCATCCTTGTAATTTCGGAACTCTATCATGTTACATGTAAGCCACAATCACGGCACAGATGTTGTATTCCAATGATGTATGCGGAGGTTGTCAGACGATGTCGCGGTGGCCGCCTCATATTTTTAGGAGATAGTGGCTTGGAGGTGACTTCCAGCCTGTGTTGGGTGGAACATGTCGCAACCTAGACTGTAAAATGTTCTGACCTTTGAGGCGGAAACTCAGGCCACATTCATTATGTTTAATTATAATTATTCACATTTAATTGAACGCTGCCTTTATTTTGGAAGCGCATTTAATATTGAACGTATGACCGTTGATGTGCCCTTGAGCAAGCTGTCCTACTTCTATCTTTTTTTCTCAAAAATGCAGCAGCATCTGTGGAATTTACTGTTAAATCTATACTAGTCAAGTCATGTATATTTGTATAGCCCTTAATCGCCAAAAGTCTTAAAGGGCTGTACAGACCACAGACTATTACAGACCACAAGTAGACGCTCCCCGACTTACGAACGAGGTTCTGGACGATCGTTCGTAAGTTGAATTTGTTTGTGAGTTGCTTCAGTGCTCTATTTTGTGTAAGTATGTTTAAGGCCTGTATAAGTACCATAACCTGCATTGTTTTGTACTAAAAAACAAACATTTAATAAAATAATGTGCTCTATAAACATTAATAAAATTAAGTGTAACCTACTTTTGGAAGATGTGCTTTAAGAGGTCCCCCAAAAGTGGCCAAAAAAAGCGTTCCGACCATTTTCTCAACCGCATCAAGCTTTCTTCGTCCACTTTCATTTTAAATAAAACGGTTCGCCTCTTCTTTACACTTTACACTAACCATATTGAATGGATGCACGAGATATTAAACAATAAAAACGTCAAAGTTCTGAGTGCGCTGGAGATTCAGTACATGTAGCACTGTATGTTTATATACGTAATAGAGAGAGGAAGCGGATTTTGGGACGCCTCACAGCGCCACGCATCTGTAGTGGCGGAAAGAAGCACTACTATACTGTCCTGTACTCTGAAAAAAAATGCACACAACAAAAAAATCTAACTTACAGCATTGTCCGGATATTTTTCGAAATCCCAAAACAATGTTCGTATCTACCATTTTACGTAAATCGAATGGCCGTAAGAAGGGGAGTGTCTGTATTGTTACATCATCCCGTGATCTACTTGCTGGTTCAACCCACGGCAGTGATGATAAGTTTCAACAAATTAGCTGATCATTTTTTGCAATTCCTTTGCAAAGAAATTCAGAATGAAAAGATACCACAGTGTGGGAGGAGAGTGTCACCGCTGTTGAACTGAAGCTTAAAGAACAGCAGATGCACCTTGCACGTCATTTTCGGTGAGTTTGTTCATTCAATTTTTCCACTCATATATTTAGTGTCTTAGGTCTCCATTATTTACTGTAATATTTGTTTTATTATTACAACACATTTAATATTATTTTTATCCCATTATTTTCTAATAAAAATATTATTTTGTTATTGGCCCTCAAATTTGAAACAAGACCGAGTATGTGATTGCTCTCCTGAACTAAAAATGCATCAGAACTAAAAATACAATGTGGAACTTAACATTTGACGTCGATAGCCGTCAATGGCAATGAACAAATTCAAAATGCAATTCAGCCTTGAGCTACATAATGATAATTTAAAGGCAAATGCTTATAAAATGTTAATTTTTTTCTTAGGTTTTGAACCATGCAACATATACTATGTTGCAGTCAATTTATGATCAAGTAAGGTGATAGCCCTAACACTGTTAAAAAAATATATGATTTATAATTACTAACAATATGTTAAAGTGGTTTTGTGTATTATTTAGCGCCTCCTAGTGGTAAAGAATATATACTAAAAAAACAAAAACACTATTGAATAATACGAAAAATACATGAACTATCAGGGCAGCAAGGCGACGCAGTGGTTAGCGCGTGTGCGGCACAGTTCTAAGGTCATGAGATCGAACCGCCTGAGTGGAGTTTGCATGATCTCCCCGTGCTTGCGTGGGTTTCCTCCAGGCACTCCGGTTTCCTTCCTTCCAAAAACATTCATGTCAGGTTAATTGGCCGGTCCAAATTTTCCCTAGGTGTAAATAAACAATTGTGCCCTGCGACTACAACCAGTTCAGGGTGTCCCCTGCCCACTGCCCACTGCCTGAAGATAGCTGGGATGGGCTCCAGCACCCCCGCGACCCTACTGAGGATAAGCGGTGAAGATAATGGATGGATGAATGGACATGAACTATCATATAAACGCGCATTTTAAAAAATGCATGTATTTTGCATAACATGAGCCTCATTTAAAGGGTGCTGACATTATTGTTTGTCATCTTGCTGCAACAGTTACCCAAAAACTTCAAAAAGGTTGGAAAAAAAAAGTCAGAGGCGGAATACATTTGGTAGCGGGAATGAGGGGTGGGGTTGAGTGACGCCGTGCTTATCCACACAGTTTTTGTTGTGGTTTCTCTTTGTTTGTGTAGTGCAGGGGTCTCCAACACCCGAGTAGACTGCAGACTGTAGGTTCTGAAAATAGCTCACAGGTGATAGGTCATGGTGATTTTCTATGAAATTTGATTTCTTACTGGCATGATTTTTTTAATGATTGAATGGGCCTAATTTGCTTCTAAAAAATTACAACCTTATAATAACATAGTAACAACATTGTAATATATGCAGTAATTGCTATTTTAGGGATGCGTATCAAACTGGTAGCCATCCTGAGAAACAAAAAGTAGCCTTAAGCTTCAAAAAGGTTGGGGAACCCTGATGCAGTTTCTAGTGCAGTCCAAACTCCAACCCATACCCAAGAAAGATGGTGAAAAAGTTAGATAATTTGAGCGCATCTAAGAAATGCATGTACTTGCACGCACATCATGAATGAGCTTACAGAGGCTGCAATAATGACTTGGACCAGGAGATGGCAGCCATGAGTAAAAAAACTGCAAATTCCGTCCAGCTTCTTTACAGTATTGTGTATTATTTAGCGCCTCCTAATGCTGAAAAAGTGTATTCATTAGAAAAAAACCCCATGGATTTGAATAATAAGCAGAAATACTTAAACTATCATGTCAAAATGCAATTCTTTAAAATAATTCTTGTAGGTAAAGAAATCTGTAAATTCTCATAACCCGAGTCTCACCCAGAGGGAGCTGACATATTTGACCGCCATCTTACTGCTACGAGAACCCTAAAAAACACTTAGGAAAAAGTTTGTGGGGGAAAGAAGAAGAAAAATGGTACGTTGCATCGAGTCTCCATAGTTTGTACTCTTCCTTGTGTCTTTGAGCACTTGTTTTCAGTTGTACAACACCATACAGCGACACACAGTGGCCAAATAAAACACACTGTTCCTTTAAATGCCACCATTGAGTAATTAGTAACGATTTGATAATCAGAACCAGCCTTGAGTAATTATCATAAAAACCCTTGAATTCATACCATCATTTTAACGATTTAACACGTTTTCAAAGCACCCATTTTTAAAACAATAATTTCTTTTGTCTTTAATTAAAAATTTCAGGTTGCGCCTAAAACCAAAAAACTCGGGAAAGGCTGGACAAAAAAAGAAAGAAAAATGGTGCGGTTTGGCCACCTTGAGTCCATAGCTTGTAAACTTCCTTAGGCTTTGTAGCACTTGTTGGGCAAATATTACCCCGTGTCCCTTTAAAGTCGATACATACTTGCTAATACACAAACAAAGGAATTATTAAACCGAGCATGTAACAAGCAACTTTGACTGCTCTTTGTCTTACATGGGTCTTTAGAAACACTTAAAGGTGGCCAAAAAGATGCCTGTTTCAAACTCTCTGCTCTAATTACATAAACTGCACTACAGCCTATTTACCAATTGAGCTTTTGTGCCCTGTACAAATACATAGAATTACCTGAAAACCATAAAACTTAAGCATGGTTTTATACACCCTGACCACAATACCATACATATATCGAAAAACTGTATTTTAAAGCATTTTTTTAAAGGTGCACTGAGTAAAATTTGACCATTAGATATCGCTGTATTGTGTTGTGCAACTGAAAAGAAGTGCTACAAAGCACAAAGAAGAATAAAAACTATGGAGACTCAAAGTGACCAAATTTGCACCATTTTTCTTTTCATTTTTTACCCACACTTTCACAAGGTTTTTTTTTTTTTTGGGGTATCCGTAGCAACAAGATGTCAGATCCTTTTAGATGAGCCTCATCGTATATGGTAAATGGTAACCTAAATTTATATAGCACTTTTAAAGTCCATGAAGACCTCCCAAAGCCCTTTACCATGTGCTTCACACTTACCCATTCACACACACACACACACACACACACACACACACACACACACACACACACACACACACACACACACACACACACACACACACACACACACACACACACACACACACACACACACCAATAGGGAGTCAGCCATGCAAGGCGCCTACCTGTTTATTGGAGGCATTAGGGATTCAGTGTCTTGCCCAAGGACACTTCGACATTTAACACGGAGGAGGAGGGATTCGAATCCCGGCTTGTCCGTGTTAGATGCCGAAGTGTCCTTGGGTAAGACACTGAACCCCCAATATCCCCAATAAGCAGGTTAGCGCCTTACATGGCTGCACAGATCACGGCCGCTATTGGGAAATGTGAAGCACACTGTAAAGCGCTTTGGGAAGTCTTGACTTCAAAAGCGCTATATAAATGCAGATCATTTCATTTTCATTTAATTTCATTTGTTTTCAATTAATGACATATTTACCAGTAGGAGGCGCCAAATAATGCACACTGTCCTGATAAGTACAAAAATCGATATTAAATAGATTGTTGAAGCCAATGCTTGGAAATAAAAGTTAAAGGAGCTGTACGGAATTAGGAACTTTGTTACTCTCTGCTGCCATCCCCTGGCTTGTGTCATCATTGCAGCCTCAGTCAGCTCATTCATCAGGCGTATGCAAGTCCAGACATTTCTTATAAATGCTGGCGTTAATTCTTCCTTTTTCATCTTTCTTAGGGATGGCCTTTGGACTATATTAGAAGCATGTCTTTTCTTACTTTTCACCATGTTCATGCTACTCTAACAAATAAAAATTTAAAATAAAACCTGTGGGGACAAGCATCACGTCACTTCAAGAACCAAATGTGTGTGGATAGGGGAAAATAAAGGATAAGGGTTCTTTGAACTTAGTTAGGCATTGTCAACCTAGTTTTTAAGTTTCAACTTTTTAAAGACACCTCAAGCAGCGCACCCCACCTTTAAAAACTTGTCTTTCATGAAAATATGTCACGGTTGCCATGGCGCCCAATTGGCCCCGCCCGCGTAGCGCCAGCTGCGGCTTGTTGACAGATTGGCTCAGCTTCTATTTAAGATCAGTGTTCTCACTCACCCTTTGTCAGTCCGTCAACGAACCTCTGCACCCGCAAGACGTTGGTTCAGACTATGTCCGGGTTTCCTGCTTGTGTTTCCTGTCCGGTATTGTTCCCGTCTATTTTGTCTTGTTTCATAGCGATCTCCAGTTTCGTTCCCGTCTAGTTTGTCCTGTTTAATTTTGATATCCAGTTTTGATATCAATCCTGTCTGTACCGTCCTGTCCGGTATCGACCCCATCTGTCCGATATCTGCTCGTGCAATTGGTATCGATCTCGTCTGGCTTCCTGTCATTCCACGCCAGACTGCTGCCTTATGTCTTCCGGCCCACGATCGCCGAGTCACTTGCGTTTGGGTTAACGTGCATGACTGCCAAATTTACGGTGAAATAAAAGCTTGTGTGAGAAACGTCACGCATTTGGATTCTTCTCCTGATCAATGTTCCCTCTAAGATGCGCGTACGCAATCGCGCACTGCCCGCACATTCTCAGCGCACAAGAAAATCTATCCAGCGCAATGTTCCCTCTAAGCTGCCTGTGTGCGCAATTGCGCACTACCCAGCGCTTTTCCGTGCACAAGAAAATCTAGCCAGCTCACAAAAATCAGGGCTCGAAATTGCTAATTAAAATGCAAATTAAGTCAAAATTACAGTGCATGAAGGTAAAAATACAAGGGTTCCCCTGACGTTGTGTTCTAAATGCGGTATTTTTAAGTGAAGGTCGAAGTAGAACGAAGTTGAGTAAAGTCAGTAGAATTTTCGAGAACCGGCTTCTTCGGCTCGGCTCACTAAATAGAACCGGCTCTTTCGGGTCCCAAACGGCTCCTCGGGTTGTTTTTGCTTCTTTAATCCCTACACGACCAAATATTATGTAAAATTGTGCACAAAATGACTTAAAGGAAGAAAGAAAGGAAAAAATTCCAGAATGAAAAAGTAGTGAAAAGCTGAGAAAATAATAAACAAAAGGAAGAGAAAAAAGATGGAAAATTTCAGAAAAAAAGCCAGAAAAAAAAGAAAAGAAAGAAACTAAAAAAGTAAAAAAAAGGAAATAGATAACAAAAAGAAAAAATTAACAGCTAGGAAAAAATAAACACAATGAGATTTTTTTAAGGAATTTAAAAAAAATAGAAAAAAACAGGGAAAAAGAAGAAAGAGTTTGTGCATTCAAATAATTTTCAATCACATCAAGTCAATCTTGTTGCCAACATTGTACTTCCACTAAAAAATGTGATTAAGTACAGTTCTGTATCGTGCAACCGACTAAATAAGCCCCCCAAAATGTTATTATTATGCGACAAAAGATACCAGGAAAAAAAAGAAATTGAAATCTTGTACAATAATTTTTGTAAAAAAATGACGTTTGTAGGCCATACAACCTTTGCAATAATGCATTAATAATGCAAACAATTTTTGCATTGCCGGAAACTCAGCAAAATGTAACCTGATGTCAACTTTTGGACATGTTTGATAATGACTCAGTTGCCACACTTGGGATTGCTGTTGCTCACTGTTGTTTCAAGAGTTGCTCACCGACTCAGACACGTGGAAAATTAGAGGGAACATTGCTCCTGATCCAGTACTTGATAAAATATCTGAATTTACAATGTGAGCATATGTGTCATATGGTCCAACGCGGACTATGTGCGTGCACAATTTTTTTTTCCTTTAAGAAAGTCATATGTGCAGCTCATTTCAATTATGTGCCTTATAGTGCTTGTTTGACATTCGTCATGCGAATAAATTATTCAGAATATTCAAAAAAACTAATTTCCGATTGCCCGATCCACGCAACAATACTGCAGTTAATGCAAGTCAGGGTAATCGGGCACATATCACGAAGAGGCCCTGCACATGTACGCTTTGATAGCGGCAAACGACCACTGCGGCGAACCGCGGGCTTGAAAAAAGTAACCACAGTATTTAGAGAAAAGGAAGGAGGAAGAGAGTCCAATATTTTTAGTTCAAATTACAGTGTTGGAACTGAGCTTTGCGCAGTTGAGTGTCCCGGGAGGGGAATGGCACGATGGGGGGATTCTGATGCCAAGATCCGCCCCCCACCCCCCCTTTCGCCGCATATTGTCCTCAGCATGGACTTCCTGCAGTGTCTGCCCTCCCATTACCCTCCACTGCACACTTTTCCCCTGCGTTCGCCCACCGCACGAGGCCAAAGAAGCGACCACATGTAAGGGCTCCACTGTGGTCGGGATTAGGGTCACTTCGCGGGGATGCTCCCGTCGAATTGATCGGCGGTTTCGGAACCCAGTTCAAGCGAGGTACTCGGCTGCATTAGTTACTGCTCAGCCACGGCGGAATGCGTTTCATCCGCAGGCATCCCGAACATGGAAATTAGACCAGTGGTTGGCAACCACAGGACCGTGGTCCGATACCGGGCCGCGGGTAGTTTGGTACTGGGCTATACAGACGGAAAAATAAGCTCCAAAAGCTAAGTAACTGTTTGTATCATCTACCGGTGTTTCCCGGTAGATGATACAAACAATCAATTCGGCTGCTTGGAGTGGCTGTTGGTCAGGAGCTGCAGTACCCAATTCGGCCCCAGAGGGCGTAACGTGAGCTTGATTTTTTTTTTTTTTTTTTTTACCTGTTTTTGTTTTACTGAAACTTCTATGTTTCAGACTGAACTTGAACTGGCGCGCTGAGGTGGTACGTTTGAATCAAAATCAGTGTGGTTTGCACGGGCGGGATGAGTTATCGGTCGGGCAATGCAACTGTCTTTTTTCAGAATGATGCTTTTTCACTCAGCCTACTTTAAAAGCCTGATTTGGTGAATTTTCTTTAATTACTTGACATGCGGCTCGACGTGAATTTTGCGTAAAATGTTATGGTTGCGACCAGAGTGTTTTACTATTAGCACTTCAGATTCACAATTTAGAGGTCCCGGGTTCTATTCCTGCAGTCGTCTCCTTGTGTGGCGTTTGTATGTGCCCTTGGGTTTCCCCCCACAAAAGCATGGTTGGGATGTGCCCAGCACTCCAGCGACCCTCATAAGCGTTTTGGAATAAATGGATGTGATTTTAGTGTGATGTTATGAGGATATCCAAATAGTCCACATGACTACACCATGGGTTTACGCTCAATGGTATTATTAATATTGTTATAATTATCTCATCTCATCTCATTAGCTGCACCGCCTATCCTCAGTAGGGTCACGGAGGTGCTGGAGCCCATCCCAGCAATCATCGGATAGTGGGCAGGGGACACCCTGAACTGGTTGCCAGCCAATTGCAGGGGACACTGGGATTGGCTGGCAAGTTTTGCGATTTTAATAACTGATATTTAAAGACTGTGCCTTTTGAAAAATGTATTCCAAAAGACCATTTTTTAGGGTGCCCCTTATAATGCAGAAAATACGGTAATTTGAAACCACAATATTGTAACAAGGCAATTTGACCATGTCCCAGTGCTCGCTCATTCATACCTAGGGACAATTTGGACCGGCCAATCCACCTGAAATGCATGTCTTTGGAATGTGGGAGGAAACCGGAGTACCCGGAGGAAACCCACGCAAGCACGGAGAGAACATACAAACCCTGCACAATAAGTCCGGTAGCTGGATTTGAACCCACACAGGAGGTTCCCAAGACCTTAGAACTGAGCAAGTTCTGAGGTCATTGGATCAAATCTAGCTACCAGCCTTCCTGTGCAGTTTGCATGTTCTCCCCGTGCTTGCATGGGTTTCCTCTGGGCACTCCGGTTTCCTCCCACTTTCTAAAAAAACATGCATGTCAGGTTAATTGGCCGGTCCAAATTGTCCTTGTGTGTGAATGAACGAGTGAGTTGTCTGTCTCTGTGTGCCCGGCTGGCAACCAGTTCAGGGTGTCCCCCTGCCCAGCATCCCCGCGACCCTACTGAGGATAAGCGGTTCAGTTGCTGAATAGATGGATTATTATTTTAGAAATCGGGCCATTAAAATATTGCCAAACGATGAACTGGTCCATGGTTACGAAAAAGGTTGCTGGCCACTGAATTGGACTATGAGATAAGCACGCAACTGGTTTTGCAACAGGGCGCTAAACAGCAACCATCTCATTGTCTCGTGAAACCAAAAAATGTCCCCCAAGTGAAGCACGAAAATTGCGGCCAATCCAAATGAGTGATTGTAAAATTCTTTCAAGTTTTGTGCCAGCTGGAGAGCAGATCACATTTGCATATTTGACGGTTGGTGAGACTGCTTGCTGCACATTTAATGTGGTGATTACTGCGCCACTATGAAAGGGAGGTTGAGCCGGGTGTGGAAAGAGTGTTTGATGCAAGCCACAGAACAAAACCGCAAACTATAAACTATATTTGTTCACATCATCTGGTCCATCAGTACATTTATCAATGGGAGAGGTTCTTGGGTTTTCTCACGCTGATACCGTTACAGTAATCCCTGGTTTTTAGCAGGGATTGCTTTCCAAAAAGGACCCGTGAAACTCAAAATCCACAAAGTGAAAACCTTTATTTATGTATTAAATACATTGAAACCAAAGAACAAACCCTATTTATAGGATCAAGGAATTTTTAACAAAAACAATTATTTTTACATACAAGTATAAAAATAAGTATGTCAAATTCTATTTTCAAAAATAATCTTGATGTTATACTGTATTGTGGTACGGGCTGGAAAGGATTTCACAAGACTATTTCAGGTGATACTTTTGTCGGCATCATAGGGACCTTATGGAAAACACAAGTGTGGCATAAAAATGCTTTCACTTCCCTTTAGCGTTCGAAAAGTCCTGGTGTGTTGGTGATAGAACGCATCTCCCTCTGCCTTTTAATAGTGCTTTTGTTGGTCCAGAGCGTCTTGTTGACACGATGGCTTCTAGAGAAACTTGAAATTGAAAAAGATTTGCGCGAATGTAATGGTAATGTAGGTTTATCAAGTTGTTTTACATATGTGTACAACTTAGACCGCAACATTATTGACGCACCGGCAGACACAGGCAGAAAAGGGCAGGGCGATTGTTTAGACAATCAAAAGGAAAGAAGTAAACTTCTGTACGGCGAGGGATTACTGTACATATTTATTGAGTACAATTATGGATTTTTTTTTTCATTTTTTTTAAAAGAAAATGATGCCCAAACCTTTTTAAAAAATCAAATCTTTAAATGGACATTGTGTATTATTTAATGGCTCCTTCTGGTAGAATTTTTTTTTATCAAAAAAAACCTTTAATGTAAATATTAGGCAAAAAACATGAAATATCATTTAATTACTTGTAAGTTGAGGAATTTGTATTTATTGGATATACAGTAATAAGATGAGGTTCGTCTGCTATCCTGCTGCTATGGGTTACTAGATACTCAAAACCTCTCAAAAGGCTAAGCAAAATATTGAGAAGCAAAAAAGTACAGTTAGGTCCCTTTAATTTTCCACAGTTTATATTCTTCTGTATTTTTGTTTATTATCTAAATCATTAGTCATTTCAGCCCTGTGGCTGGCTGGCCTTAGGGGTGACCCTACCCCCCCAAAAAAATCATTAAACTTGTTCTCTTCCAAACTGGAGAAGGCACTTACATGCTACACCCAAAAGGCAATAATAGCTACACGGTATAGGTCAAAAATATAAACTATTTTTTCCTTCATTGGAGTATTTCCCCTCTCTATTCGTTTTGACTTTCCCCCTTTTCCTAGAAAGAGGGACCTCCGCATCCAGTAAAACTGTGCAGGGAAAACATAGCCAGAAATAAGTAGCCTCCGCCTCCTTCTGAGAGAGAGGGAAAGAGAGAGAGAGAGAGAGAGAGAGAGCGAGAAGAAGAAAAAAAATCCAGGGTGGCAGGTAGTCTCAAGCTCTGCTTCCAACAAGAGGGGGACTGGATGGAGTGGGGATGGACCGCCACAGGATTGGAGGATAGCTGCTCTCGGTGTGGCCCCCTGCCAAGCCCATATGTCTTTATATAGTGTAAAAACACGCCGGGACAGTCTCGGGTGTGCACAATCCACTCTGCTGAGCACTCAACTTTACGCAGCATCTTCGAATCGACCTCACCTCTCGCCATGACCGTGCCGAGCCACCTCCTCCCGCTTTTGCTGGGGCTCCTGGCGGGGATCCTCGTCAGCGAGGCCACCTACTACCGGCCTCACCGGTACTTCCCGCACTTCATCCGCTTCCGCCAGCCTTCCACCCACAGAGAAAACCTTCGCCAGCCTTCGGCCCAAATGGAAAACATCCGCCAGCGTTCCGCCCAAATGGAGAACCACCTCCCAGAGGTGGTCAACCCGCCGCCAGCTCCCCGGCACCCCGGCGTGCCCAGGTTCCCCGTGGTTCCCCGCATCTTGCACCCATCACCCGAAGACATCCAGACTTTGCACCCGCATCCCAGGGTGGTGCATCCCGCGCCAGAGGCTCACCAACAGTTGGAGGCCCCTGCCTCCCGGCCCCCTGCCAACTTGACGCGGGTTTTCTTCGGTGTCATGTTTGACGCCGGAAGCACTGGCACAAGGATCCACATCTATAAATTCATCCAGAAAGATCCAGGTAATTCCCGCCTCCAACTTTTCCCTCTCGCACAGTCTTCCATCCGAGCAAGTGCGCTTCTAAAAGTAGCTGAGGTTGTCATGAGCTGTGGAGCGGTTGCATGTGCATGACGTGATGCTGTAAATATCGCCAGCTGGTAAAGTGGTCCCTGTGTTTCTTGTTCGGTTTTGTTTTATTCTTAGCAGCATGTTATTTCACAGGAGTAAAAACGTATTTATTTTTGTGTTTATTTTTAATTCTTCCAGTTGAGCTTCCAGTCCTGGACAATGAAATGTACCATGCAGTAAAACCTGGTCTTTCTGCTTATAAAGACAATCCTGAGGAGGTATGCATTTTGGTTGAATTATCACAGTTATGATTAAAAGCCATGTTTCCAAATATATTGACACAAATGTCATCAAAAAAATATTATTTTTGGTTTAAAACGGTTTGCAATGTTCTCCTACATGCAGTCAAGGGAGTATCCCAATCCCAATGAAAAAAGTACAAAGACACTTTGTTTATTGAATTATTCATTTTTTCATTACTAAAGTGTATGTGACACATTTTTGAATGATTATACATACATAAAATGTAACTTCTTTGTTTAAAAGGGAGAAGAAACCTCAGTAAATGACATAAAAAGACCCAAAGTTATGTTTAATTGACCCAATTTTCTGGATGGGCCATTCATCTATTTATTTTTTATTTTACTTTGTTTTTACTTCTGGCCTTTTTAAAACAGAAAAGGTTTATTAAAATGTTGGTTTGAAAATAATTGTAAACTCAAAGTTAAGTTAAAATAACCCAATCGTCTGCTTGGGCCATTTATTGATTTTTATTTTGCTTTGTTCTTACTTAAAATCTTTTACGTGCAATCTGCACCGTACAACATCCACTTTAAATTTACTCATATATAAATATTACATTAAATTTGTATATTGTTTTTTGATGTTTTCATCCTTTAACATGTTTTACCTTTTTAATTTGTTTTACTTGCACTGATAGAAGAACTCCAATTTTGTTATACATGTATGATGACTATAAAAGCCATTAATTTAGTCATTCGTTATGACCTTTTAAGAACATAGTCAAGTCAAGTCATGTTTATTTGTATAGCCCTTTATCACAAAGTCTCAAAGGGCTGCACAGATCAAAGACTATTGCAAACTACCGACTATTATGACACCATCCCTTCATCTAAAACCTACACGAGGGCAAATAATACACAGATATTGTCAACATAAAATAAAGGTTATTTCCAAATTCGTGCAGACGTATTCAAAATGTTTGTTTAAAAATAATTTACTATTGATCTAAAAATGAATACACAAAAGCCAAATTCTTCTAACAGGGAAACTAAAATTAGGCTGTACCCTTACAGATCAACCCAATCTAACCTAATTCATTTATTTATGTGCAATTTGAAATACTGTACTGCATATACACTTAACCTTAACCTATTCGCACACATACAAACTCAAATTATTTGTGTATTTAAGAAAAACTCGAATAACTCACTTTAAATCACAAAGATTTCTGAGTTGGTCCAAAAGGGTGTCATTTTTGACCAATACTTTTTGAGGCTGCTACGGTTGTTTAAATAAATAAATTGGACTTAAAACTAAATACAAATCTGCAATATTGCCTTCTTAAGGAAAAAAATAAATGACATCAGATTTCACACTTTAGTATTACCATGTGGGCTTATTACAAATCTCTTGGTATGTTTTTGGGGTTGTGCTCTCATCCAATACCACAAAATTACATAAAAAAAGACTTGCTGGATTCTGCCAGGATCTCCAACCCAGCTCTAATAACTCATAATTCCGTACTTGTCCTTGGTGTAGTCGTGACAATTACCCTCCATCTTTCTTAGGGCGGCGACACTGTGCGTCAGTTGCTGAAGATAGCCAAAAAGACGGTGCCTGAGGAGGAGTGGATGAGGACCCCGGTAGTGCTAAAGGCCACGGCCGGGTTGCGTTTACTGCCCGAAGAAAAAGCCAACGCTCTGTTGAACGAGGTGAGGCGTCTTCTTCTTCTCTCTCGCTACCTACGGGCTCTCCGGCGCAGAGTGGGATGAGAAACCACTAAATGCGAGTGTCACTGAGAGAGAGAAAAAGTCTGCCCGTTCATGATGTGGCTAACAACAGCTGTACTGGTGTTGTCATTTGAAAGGGTCAATTTGCCACTATCACTGCCACATTTTTTGAAGCCTTTCCTTAAATCAGGGCTCTTAAATTTGCAGCCGGGGGGGCAATATATATATATATATATATATATATATATATATATATATATATATATATATATATATCATCTCATTAGCTGCACCGCTTATCCTCAGTAGGGTCGCGAGGGGGCTGGAGCCCATCCCAGCCATCTCCGGGCAATGGGCAGGGGACACCCTGAACTGGTTGGCAGCCAATCGCAGGGCACACGGGGACAGACAACTCACTCGCTCAGTCACACCTAGGGTCAATTTGGACCGGCCAATCCACCTGAAATGCATGTCTTTGGAATGTGGGAGGAAACTGGAGTGCCCGGAGGAAACCCACGCAAGCACGGGGAGAACATACCCACGCAGGAGGATCCCACGACCGCACAAGCGCTAACCACTGCGCCGCCGTGCTGCCCTATATATATATATATATATATATATACATACATATATGTATATATATATATTCATATATATATATACATATATGTATATAATAATAATAATAATAATAATTTCCTTTGTATTGTCATTCTTTGTAACAATGTACACAGAACGAAATGTCGATACACCTGACCCGTTGTAGCGGGTCGATGCAGCCGCAGCCAGAGGGCGCCGCCATTATACCAATTAGGTATGTCTCGGTCGAGGCGCGAACCAGCGACCTCCCAGTCTCAAAGCGGGCACACTACCATCTATACATATATATACATATATGTATATGTTAATTATGTAAAAATTGCAACTATATATATATATATACATATATATATATATATATATGGGAAGCACGGCGGCGCAGTGGTTAGCGCATGTACGGCACAGTTCTGAGGTCATGAGATCGAACCTCCTGTGTGGAGTTTGCATGTTCTCCCCGTGTTTGTGTGGGTTTCCTCCGGGCACTCCGGTTTTCTCCCACATTCCAAAAACATGCATTTTAGATTAATTGGCCGGTCCAAATTGTCCGTAGGTGTGAATGAGCGGGCAAATTGTCTGTCCCTGTGTGCCCTGCGACTGGATGGCAACCAGTTCAGGGTGTCCTCTGCCCTCTGCTTGAAGATAGCTGGGATGGGCTCCAGCACCCTCTGCGACCCTTCTGAGGATAAGCGGTGCAAATAATGGATGGGTGGATATATATATTTTCCAATGCTTTAAATATATTAAGAAAAAAATTAGAAATGGTGTGACTAACTTTTTGGCATGAGTTCCCTTTTTCTTTTAATTCAAAAATTGGATTTGAGTTAGGCTTTTAATTTTTTTGCTGCTAAAGACATATTTATCGGGCTTTTTTTGGTTGGTCCGTTCTGGCTCTTTTCAGGATGTGGGTCTATGACACCTGGTATAGCCCTTAGTCACAACAAGTTTCAATGGTCTGTACAGACCACCATTACAACATCCCCTGATCTGAAACCTACATGAAGGCAAGGGAAACCTAAAAAATCTCAGCGTAAGAAAAATGACCTTGAGAAGGGGCCGCATATGAAGTAATCCCCCTTTCAGGATGACCAGGCTGCAATTGATTTTGCAATGGCATCTGCAGATAATACAAAGTCATCATCTACATTAAATATAGTTAATAACAGAATGTCTGAATGGCAGAATTTCGCCCCAAAATTATCAAAAAATTTAATTTGAGACCCCTACCCTAAATACTTTAACATCTCTTTTTTGGCAGGTGAAACATGTTTTCCACGAATCTCCCTTCTATGTGCCACACAACAGCGTCACCATCATGAATGGAACAAACGAAGGTGTGTTTTCTGAACATTTTTATTGTTTGTCTAAGTCTAATTTTGAACCCTGGTGTTGTTGCAGGGGTCCTGGCCTGGGTCACGGTCAACTTCCTTACAGGTAGGTTGTTTCTTGTGTTTTGTTATGTTGGTGTCAGTGGTCTCATCGCTGAGGCTCGAGTGTAAACTCGAACCCAGGCGATGGAAGACGGCTAGTCTTCATTCTGAGGTTGCGAGCTTTCCAGACAGATTTGCAAAAACGTGATGAGCAGTCACATTTTTTCCCCCCGCACTGATCTTTTTCTTTTTTTCTTTTTTTCAAGAACAACTGTAATGTGATTTGACGATGTGCAAGTCATCACTTTGTGTGCAGCTTTTCTGGCTTGAGAAGTTTAACACATAAATAAAGTATATGGTGAAAAAACATGCATTGACAAAAAGCCAGGTATAAAATTGAGAACGATAGTCTAAGAAGAAAAAAACCTTGGTCAGTAACCAGATCATTTTAAAATGTATTTTTCTATCCATCTATTATCTGCAACGCTTATCCTCAGTAGGGTCACGGGGATGCTGGAGCCCATCCCAGCTATCTTCGGGTAGTGGGCTGGGGACACCCTGAACTAGTTGCCAGCCAGTCTTAGGGCACAGAGACAGACAACTCATTCGCTCATTCACACCTAGGGACAATTTGGACCGACCAATTAACTTGAAATGCATGTTTCTGGAATGTGGGAGGGAACCCACACAGGCACGGGGAGAACAAGCAAACTCCACACGGGGAGGGTGCAGTACCTGGACTTGAACCCTGAACCTCTGCACCGTGGGGCAGCCGCCGTGCCACCTGTATTTTACTAATTTTACCATATTGTTTTTTTTTTTAGATTTACATTTTACTGTTTGGAGCAGCAAGTACACAATAAAAACACTAGAAAAAGTATGCAAAGTATCACAAATGTATAAAATCTCAACAAGAACATACTATATAAAATAGGCTAAATCATCTGTGAAGACACAAAAAATTGCAACTTTTTTCCTTTTGCAGTGTACATTGTCCTTAAAATTTTTATTTTAAATATTTTGAGGATTTTTTATTCATCAAAAGTTCAATTGGTATTTCTATTTTGTATTTGTATAATGCAGTAGCAATTGCCCAAGAGTAACGGGCTCATACTTTTACTGATCTTTAATCACCCTTAAAATTATTTTCTTTAGACATTTGTAAATGTTGTATTTGTTCATAGGCCACTTGTATTCCAACACAAAGAGGACAGTGGGCATCCTAGACTTGGGCGGAGGTTCTACACAAATCACCTTTCTTCCAAAATCAAAGGTGGAAAAATTTTACTCTTAAATAGGTGAATCGATGAAAGCACATCGCTAAATGTTTCTTTTCTGTTTATCAGAAAACTGTCGAATCTGCTCCCCATAGTTACATCGCCAAATTCAACTTGTTCAATAGTACATATCAGCTCTATACGCACAGGTAAGCAACAAAGGATACTGGATTGTCAATTTTTTCCATGTTCTTTTTTTAAATGAAAGTGGACAATTTAATTCAATGTATATTCAACTTCCAGCTACCTTGGAAATGGACTGTATGCGGCTCGATTGGCTACTCTTGGCGCACTGGGAGCTGACGGTAACTTATCGATTAAAACTAAAATTAAATCCAAAACATAGTGGCTAATAGGTTACCTGAAAACTGGCTGTTTTTAGGTCTGG
The DNA here is from genome assembly GCF_059441175.1 of Urocampus carinirostris. Taxonomy (NCBI): domain Eukaryota; kingdom Metazoa; phylum Chordata; class Actinopteri; order Syngnathiformes; family Syngnathidae; genus Urocampus; species Urocampus carinirostris. The sequence goes on along the minus strand of NC_142363.1, from coordinate 17,359,731 downwards.
ATTGGAAAATTTTCAGCAGTTCCTGCCTCCCGAAGAAGTTCAGAGAAGACGTGACTTTTGGTGGAACCACTTACAGAGTCAGCGGAGTTCCTGATGGTAAGTTTACTGAACTAAGTTTTATTCGTCGTGCCATTTTAGAGCAAAATTCATTTCGAAAGCATGTTACATATGAAGGAGATTCACAAGAGTGCACTGCATTATATTTCTCAATTTCTCAATTATTATTTTTTTATGATAGATGATACTTTAAATGATAAAATATATATTTTTTATGACACGGACGCTAGCATTAGCAGCTAACATCATAGACACAACCGACATAATAGGTGGCGGGTATCACCAATGTGGAGGTTAGCATTAGCAGCTAGAATTTGTAGCGTCCCCACCTCAAGCGTATGGATTAACGGCTATCGTCTCAGACTCACAAGATAGCATTAGAGGCTAGCGCCACTAACATGAATGCTAGCATCGATGCCGCTTAGTAGTTGTATACAAACCTACAAATGAGGCTAACTTAGTTTCACTTATTGTTGGCAAATGCTAACCATTTGACTCATGATTATCGATTAAAATGTGTTTTTCTCTTCGGTATTAATTACTTTTATGATAAATCTAGTGGTTGTCTGGATGGTCAAATATCAAATAGCTGAAATTGTTACTGTAAGGCATCAATTGTTGAAAAACTACATTAAAGCGCTATTTAAATTAATGGCCATTTAGAGTACATATAATAATAATAAATTTAAGGTTTTAAGCTAAAGCTTGAATTAAAATACTAAAGCTTTATCAAAAGATAGCACCAAAGAGTACATTTTTCATGAAACTAATAAGTGAGGGTATGAGCTTTTGGGTACCCGTAGCAACAATTATGGCAGCTCCCTTAAGGTAAGACTCATGTCATGTAAAAGAAACATTTTTGGACTTATGCCCGTTTACATTATAAAATAGTCCCTGTTTCTTCTTCTTATTTAAATCAATATTGTTTTTGTATGTGAATATTTTTTGACCACTAAGATACGCTATATGATACAGACTGTCCCTTTAAGCTTATTCATGTTAAATCATATCTAAGATAGCATTAACAGACAGTCAACTTACGCCAATTGCTCCCCTTTATTAAAGATTTCATTTCCCTTGTTAAGCGTTAATATATCTTACAAACACAACGCGGTCTCTATTTACTTACAGCAAGACAGACTATGTAGAATACCACGATAATATTAGCAATATATGATGATATTATCGTCAACGATCATTGACCGAGACCATGAGGGTTGGAGCTGAAATAGGCAAGATGAGATCGGTCTAACAAAAAAAAAAGATTTTGCTTTTATTCTCTTTCCGTACAAAAATTTGTGTTATTTGGAAATGATCCAAAACAGATATAATACTATAAGTTAACAGATATGATAACAACAATTGTAGGCAAGAGGGAAAAAAGATTATTGTTAAAAGTGTGGCATATATGTATGTTCACTTGTTATAATTCAAAGTAAATAAAACATTGAGCTTTCGACACAAATAAGGCGTTGAGTTCCACACCACAGTCAAAACAGCCGATTCCCTCTTGTTTGTTTCTTTTTTCTTTCATTTTCGAGCGTGCGAGTCTAACAAGCGCCTCGATCTGGACCGCCTACAATTATGCGGTAGAGTATAGCTGAGCTCTCGCAGCTCCAACTGCACGTGGTCAGAGTGACACAATTCAGTTTGACACATCGGGGCTTCCCCTCATTAATGAGGAGGAATGGAACCCCAAACCGAGGTTAGCATACTTCTGTTGCACATTCTTGTTTACATAAATACGCATCGTCTCCAGGCCATGCGGGTTACAGGCTTTGCTACTACGAGGTGATGAAGGTCATCAAGGGCATCGTGCATCAGCCTTATGAGGTGAAAGGCAGCAGCATTTTCTATGCTTTTTCCTACTACTTCGACAGAGCTGTGGAATCGGGGCTCATCGGTGAGTTTTCGCTCACTAAATTTCTCACCTGAGTTATTATTCCTCCAATCTCACCTTAGCTTCTGCCCAACAGACGGAAGCCGGGGCGGCGCCATCGAAGTGAGGGACTTCAAGATGCGAGCCAAAGAGGGTAAGGCAACCCGAAACGACGTCTTATTCTGTGCACCCAAAGACGTGGCAGAGCGTTTCGTGTCAGGCTGAATTTATCGCCGTAAAATGCTACCAATTATTTGCTAAAATAAGACAAAAATGTGCTTTTATTATAGGGTAAACAATTTAAAACATTCCTGCGCAATGTGAAGTATGTGCAACCAACCCAGAGGTTTTACGCTGAGTGGGGCCGCTCATGTTTGGTTCGGTCAAAGGCGGTTTGCTTTCGCGAAACACACCATTAGCTTGGTTAGCATAGTAGGCCAAAGCACATCCGTACGTCACACAGAACTTGGAATAGAGATTGTAGTTCATCAAACTTGCCTTTAAAAAGTTACAGAAATCAAGGCAGTCTGTAACTGTGAATTTTTGGGACTCTGATAACGTTTTTTCGTAAGTAACACAGCTGCATCTAGTAGTGTAGTTGTACGTTCAATGACTACTTACAAAGTAAGAAATCACAGACATGATTAAAAACTTAAAAATTACTCCGTTTTTGAACAATAAGGTTTTTTTTCCATTTTTTTTAGACCGCCGCACGTTGAAAACGTTAAAGACTGCAGTAATTTAATTTTTTGGGGTTGCGGTTTCATTTTTTTTTTACATCAAAAACGTCCAAAAGGCAATAGAGCTGACAATGAGAAGTTTTTGCTACCTACATGTTCTGATTGAAAAATTATCATTTGAGATGGCCGTGGATTTATTTGGCAGAAAGCAGAAGGGTGTGAGGGGGTATGGCAGGGAGAGAGTCCTGACAACCTAAAGAAAGAAGCTGTCCTTGAGCCCGCTGGTTCTAGCTCAGAGACTCTGCATTCTTTTACCGGACTGCAGCAGGTTGAAGAAGCTGTGAGATGGGTGGTTGAGGCCACCCACAATCCTGGTGACTTTGTGGGTGAGGTGGGAGTTGTAGATGTCCAGGAGGGGCATGAGGGGACATCAATGACCTTGCTTTCTTGCTCTGCCAATCAATTGATAAATGAGGTGTCGGTTAATTTATTGTTAAATCTGACTGTGCCTCACCGAACACAAACCTCACCATGCATCACTGTTGATCTATTAGCCAATCTGCCACTTACTGATGCTGGATAGCATCGGGTATCAAACATTTTTGATAATTTTGGCGCCCGGTCGCCAAATTTCTTAAGTGGCAGAGGAAAACAGCAAGCTCCCCTCTTCCACAACACATGCACTCTTAATACAAAATGAATGGAGTTTCCTTTAATCCTTGAGGAATGATGACAAGTGAATGGGAGTCGGTCCATTACCACGGAAACCACCAATGACCTTGTGCAATGGCACTGTCAAATATAGGGCTCACATTTTGACACCTCATTCTCATTTTCTTTCGGCGCAAAAACACATAGGCTAGGCAATTTGTAGGAGCGCAGGGCAAGGGGCCATTAACATTAAGCACCCAAAGACATCAATGCCAAATTCCCCACACGGTTTGGGCCAGGTGTGTCCCAAGCTTAACCCTGAGCCTGACCAATATGGCTTCCTCCTTTCACAGTGTGCAACAAAATGACCAAATACCGTGCCGTCAGCCCCTTCCTGTGCATGGACATGACGTACATCACCTGCTTGCTCAAGGAAGGCTTCGGCTTTAAAGACACCACCGTTCTGCAGGTCCGTCACACCTCACGCGAAGGAACATGCAAATAAAAATACAATGTTAACATGCTTGCTTTGCCGTTTATCACCAGCTGGCCAAAAAAGTGAACAACGTGGAGACCAGTTGGGCCCTGGGGGCCACCTTCGACTACTTCCGGAACCTCAACATCCACTAAGGGGCAGGTCAAGCGGCGAAAGAGTCAGCACTGAGAGGGACATTTTTCTCAAAGCGGGGCTTCCCTCCCTCCGTCCAACTCCCTCACGGACACACCAGACGTGCCTTCACTCCTCTTCCTCATCACTTCAAGAACTGTTCCAGAAAAAATGAATAAATAACTATATTTTTCTAAGGCCAGCTATTTCTACTGTACGTTGTGCCCCTGACTGCTGGGCTGACTTATTTTAAAAAGCATTGGTCGGCAACCTTTTCTGTACCACAGATTAATGACAAAATTCTCACGGCCCAGCTTACTAAAAACATTTGTAATGATGACAATAATAATAAGCCTAAATCCACTGTGTTATTATTAGACCACTAAGGATCTGGATCGAAGCTATGGGAAAAGGCATTAGATTGTATGTCATCATTACACTATTTTTACTTACGGTACCATGTTTTCCTGCCCTTTCTTATCTCGAAGGCGGAAGTGATTGGCCAATCATGACACAACGTTATTTTGGATGAACTCATTCCCATAATGCCTTATTACAGTGCCTTATTGTACAATGCATTTTGTTAAGGCAATTTTCTAAAGTAATTTGATCAAATTATATTTTAATGCTTATATATTTATAATAATTGAATACTGTACAAATTATCTGATCCCCTTAGGAAAATTAGATTTTACTTACTGTACAGTCAGTGTTGTTGCAGGAGAGTGTGCACCAGATAACCATTGCAGAACCTGGTGTTCCCAGGAGGTCTCCCATCTGAGTACTAACCAAACCCAACCCTGCTTAGCTTCTGGAAAACAGGCGATATTGCCGTTAATGGAGACCCATATACCTAGACGATTTGTAAAAATCCCCCAAGTAGCCCCCCTTTCTTTTCGAAGTGCGATCTGCTGGCCTCCGCTTACAGAAATAGTCATCCGGCTATAATGGTGCACGGTTGCTGTTCGTTCTCTGTGAAAAGAATGGAAATAAAAATCCCCACGTGTGACAGAAAGTAAAGTCATCTGGTGATAATAGATCACAGCCACAACTGTGCATTCATTTTAGGGCCGGTCAAAACAAGACCGTTCACAGCAATATGGTTTTGGGGAAAATAGATTGTGGCTGCACGAGTGCAGTTCACTTTTAAGTGGACAGGATGGGAACTGTGCAGCCAGATCTGACAAGAATGTGCTCTGCTGGTCCCCGCTTGCAGCAATATGAAATCAGGTGCCACATTGTGCAACGTTTAATTGAGAAATATGGGAAAGAGTTCAGCCAAAACTGCGTTGTAATACGATTGACCAATCACATGCTCCTTCAGGATAAAAAGCACTAGACTACGAGTGTCGTGAGTAAAACTAATGTGACGATGAGATAAAATCCTATGTAATCAACGGTGCTCTCACTGCCGCAATCTGAGTTCGATTGCCTTTACATCAGATGTAGAGCAAAAGTGGTCAGTGTTTTTTGTCAGCTGATCAACCATTGCCCAACTGTGGTAACTACCATAAACCTCAAAACTTTTGGGTTTTTTCAGGTAAAACAAATTCTGTGCATACCCGAATTAATCAAGGGTATAAGCAAAGAAAATATGGCAACTATATTTTCTTACGTAGCGGTCTCAGTACCAAACGATGGTACCGGTCCACGTCCCGGTAGTTGCTGTACAGGGGTCGTGCAACAACTATCCTAAAGTGTAGTGAAGGATGTCATTAAGGGTAATTGTTTGAAGGTAAACATAAATTATCCACCTAAGGTTTATTTTGTGGTTTTTATGGTTGCGGGCATGTTGCTTATTGTTCAACTGCATCCTTGTTTTTATTTTGTGAACTGTACAAATATTTAAAAAAACTGTATTTAACAATATTTGTTTTCGGCTTTGTCCTTTTAAATTCTTTTTAATTAATTTTACCCGACTGCATACCCACTATACAAAATGCCCCATGAATACTGCTTGTATATATGGCAATTTCACTTACACCCCAAAAAAAAAAAAACGCCACAGCACAGTTGCTCAAAAAGCTTATTAACCTAAAGCTTTTGGATTGTAAATTGTTCATTTCTCATTCAGTTAAATGCCTGTTTTACTACAAAATCCAAATGTATGTTTGCTTGTTTCAAACCGTAATAAATGATTTTGAAAAATAACTTTTTGTTGGTAAAGGCAAAATGACTTTCCGATGTCTCGCCACGTGATGTTTTCTAGTACCAGCCCGAGTATTCTGACTTTGTAAAAAAAAAAAAAAATTCCTTAACGGTCTAATCAAGAGACAGTTCTCACAGTCAAAAGGGCATAGAAAACAGTTGACCAGTTTTTATAGGAAAGTGGTGTGGATTTGCCAAATGGCGCAAGAAACTTCAACAGACAAAGAAAGGAACTCACATCTTATTCAAGAGCCCTTTGTTAAAATTGGACGCAGCTGTATATTGAAGGTTGTATGATAAGGGCAGAAGACCATTGCCGGGGAAGTACTGATATGAAAGGATACAGCAAGTGAATACTTCATTCAAATACATGGATGAATATAACTGTATTTATAACAACTAAATGAGTAAGCAATGCTGTGATGATTAAATAATAAACTTAATATTGCTGGAAAACTCATGTTATAGTGACAATATACTCGGTGACCTATTTAAAAAATTTAACATTGGTAAAGTGAATCGTTTGAGTGGAGTGGAGGTAAGAGGTCTATTGCTGCATGATGTTAAATCAAATAAATATTACGTCAAGGGATAATGGATAAAGACTGCACAGATTCTGTTTGTTTTAAGCAAAGAAAATCTGAAAAAAAGGCCGCAAGACACCAATTTGCTTTCTTACCCCCCAATCTTAGCCGTAGTTGACTGGGGAGAACGGACTGCGGTGAAAACAGAGCAGTTCATTTTAGGCGGGCACAATACCATGCTTCAGCGACCCATGCAAGAGAAGAAATACGCCTTCTGACGCTTCCCTCTTGCGGCAGTATAGGATCTTGGATGATGGATCACAGGTAGCATGAATGTAGTTAATTTTAGAGGTACGAACAGTAAAAAGAGCAACCAGGCCTGACAAAAGTGCACTCAGCTGGTTCCCGCTTACAGCAGTATTGAATTGAGGATATTGGATCGCTGCCGCATGAGTGCAGTTCAATTTCGGGTTGAAATGACGACAAAAATGCGCTTTACCGGCTCAGACTTGCTGCAAAAAGAGTAATAAGTTGATTCTTTTAAAGATAGTCTTTGAATTCATCGTTAGTTTAGATATGCAATATGTAATATTGTTTTATGGTGACATTTATTTTAATTTCTGTCATCCAAATAATTGTGGTGCTTTTATAAGTTTGTAAATAATAATTTAACATTGTATATTCGATTCAGTTCAAAAAAATTGAATTATGTTAATTAGTCAGCCACCCTTTGCAAGAAAAAGGCATGACCTAGCAGTAGTGGTGAGCAAGTATAGCTTGCAACTGCAGAGCTGCTCACAAAAGCCAATTTCAGTGGCTCAAAAAGCTAGCGAGATAAAAGTAGGAGACAATTGTCAAATAGCGCATGTGTCAGTCAAGTAGTTCTTGAAAAAGAACAATCTCTAAATTGTACGTACACAGAAACCCGAAGACAGTCAAATGTGTGTATTGATATGTGTATATAGTGGGGAGTTCTGACAGCCACTGTGGGTTAAATGACAGATGATTTACACACTGTTGACAGATATAGGGAAACGCCAACAGTGTTTCAGTGATGTGTAAAGCCCACCGTGATTTGCACAGACTTCTTCATAAATTCAGAGAGTGCAACACTTTTACTGGAATATGTGTCGAACATGCTTAGACAATATTCCATTATGATTAAAATCTTTCCAACAACAAATAATGATCTATTTTCTTTTTAATATTTGGTAGCTAAGTGTTACTAACCTCACTTTTCTCATCAAATGAAATAAAAGCATTGAGGTGAATCCATGCTTAGATTTAGACACATGACTAGTCATCCCTTGTTTATCAGGGTTAAAGGGGAACAGGAGTCCTGCAATATGTGAACGTCCGACATATCGAACCCATGCGCTCAGCCACCCCCTCTAGCTGCAATAGTTGACCGGGGATTATGGATTGCAGCCGCATGGCTGCTGTTCGTTTCAGGGGGAAAGAACAGAAAACAGCTGCCACACGACACCAATTTGCTCTCATAAAGGTTCGTGGCCAAAACAGTTCAGTTCATATTGGACATGCCACAAGGGTTCACTTTAGTGGCCCAAACGGAATAAAAAGCCATTTGCCAGGCCCTGCTCTCAGCAATATTTAAATGAAAGAATGGATAATGGCTACAACTTTTAACGCCTTACAGAAAAACACACCTCCTGACAAATGTGCCAAATGTTGGTCCCCAGTTACAGGAGTTGTCAACTGGGGATAATGGATTTTGACTGGATGGCTGTTTATCATTTTAGGTGGAGGGAGAAAAAAAGCAAAGAGAGCCACCACACATGAAACAAAATTGCTCTTTTGGTCCCCACTCTCAGCAAAAGTCAACTTGGGATAAAGGATTGATGGCTGCACAGGTGCCATTCATTTTAAGTGGAACGAACGGGGGAAAAAAAAGCCACCAAGCACGATACAGACTTACTCTCTCACCCCTATGTCTAAGTAATAGTTGACTGGAGATAATAGATCGCAGCCAAAAAAGTGAAGTTCACACAAAAGCAGGCTTCCGATACCCTTACGAAAAAAAAAAACATGGCTCTGCCGACCCTGCTTTCAAAAAATGTCAACCAGGGATAATGGTGGCTGCCACTACCGTGCAATCAAATTTTTTGTGGGCCAGAACGTCAAGCCTTGCGATAAAAGTGTTTTCTTTCAATGTTCGCCGGAGCAATATGGGATTGAAGATAACGGGCCGCGGCCACACAATGTAATTCATTTTAGTCAGAAAACAGTAATAGAACAGTAATAAAACAGTAATAAAAAAAAAGAGCCGCCAGGTCCTGCTTGCAGCGATTGGGGATAATGGATCACGGGATACTTTTCAACCTGCTATGCAGGCTCTAAAGTACAAAGCGCAAAGTACTGAGAGATTACAGTAAATAGTACACCCATGACAAAACCAAAAATACATTTTAATAAATTCTGTTACCATTCTTCATTTTTACATACAATAGAACATTATGCAAGAAAAAAGAAAAGAAGTAAACGCAAAAACGGTGGCGATCCCTTGAAGCGTGCAGAAAACCTGACGGCGGGCTGACTCACTTGCTTGCAAAGGCCATGATCTGCTCCTGCACACACAAAACAGGAAACATCTCGTTTAACGACGCTTGCCACAAGTGGACCGAACGAACCCTGTGGACCAGAACAGTGTGGAAGAAAGGTCACGTTCTCTTTACCCATGGAAAGAATTTGCCTTTTTCAGAACTTTTTGAGAAAGGTCGTAAAGATCTTTAGGATGGCGCCATTTTCTTCTCTTTTAGTGATTCCTTGATTCAGCGAAAGAAGCAGTGAACCCTGAACTAAGGACACAGCAACCCCGAATAAAAAAAATACTGTTACTCATGGATATACTTGGTGCATATTTAGATAATTATTCATGCTGTCAAAGTTGTAAATATACTTTATATCAGGGATTAAAGATTTAAAGATGCTTTAACCCCCAAAAAGCCACAATGACGCAAGTTTAGACATTTTCGCCTAAGCAGTAAAGTTTTTATACCGTTAACCCTGGTTTAACTCTGAATTGAAAGCTGTTTTAACTCTCTTATAGCTGAATTTAAGTCACTTATTTCAGCTGCTTTAAGTTAATGCAGTTTTAACTCTTTTAAAGCTGCTCAAACTTTGAGGTCTAATGATGGAATAAAAACATCTTTAAAACTTTTACTCGAGAGTTAAAGCAGTTAAAGCTTTAGCTCAGGATTTAAGAAAAAAACTTCAACTCGTTGCAGCTCCTTTAACTCCGGAGTTAAAGCAGTTTTATGGTTTTTAAAGCTGCTCAAACATTGGAGATTAATGATGGAATAAAACCAGCTTTAAGCTTTTACTCGAGAGTTAAAGCAGTTAAAGCTTTAGCTCAAATTTAAAAAAAAACGTCAACTTATTTCAGCTGCTTTAACTCTGGAGTTAAAGCAGTTTCAACTCTTATAAAGCTGCTCAAACTTTGAAGTTTAATGATGGAATAAAAGCACCCATAAAGCTTTTACTCGAGAGTTAAAGCTTTAGCTCAGAATTAAAAAAAAAAAAAAAAGTCAACTTTTTGCAGGTGCTTTAACTACAGAGTTTAATGATGGAATAAAAGCAGCTTCAGAGCTTTTACAAGAGAGTTAAATCAGAATTGAACAAAAACTAACTTGTTGCAGCTGCTTTAACTACGGAGTTAAAGCAGTTTTATTGCTTTTAGGGTTGCCCAAACTTTGGAGTTTAATGATGGAATAAAAGCAGGTTCAAATCCATGGTAGCAGAGTTAAATCTTTAACTCTAGAGCTAGAGCAGTTAAAGCTTTAATTCCAGAGTTGGGATAAATTAAAGCTTTAATTCCATAATTAGAGGAGTTGAAGTTTAACCTTAGAATTAAGGAGCTGCAGCTGCTTTAAATCCAGAGTTAAGGGTTTAAAGCGTCTTAAAGTCCAGAGTTAAAACAAACCATAATCAAACCAGCTTCAACTCTTACAGCTGCTTTAGTTCTGAGTTATAGATTTGAAGCAAAATGAAATCTGGAACCAAATAGTCCTCAAAGCAACTTCAACTTTTGACGCTTCGAAGCCGTTTAAACTCCAAAGTGAAAGCTTTAAAGCAGGGGTCTCCGAAGGGTCTCATTTTTCGAGATGAGAGCCGTTTCTTTTATAACTGATTAGTGCAAAGAGCACAGTTTTTGAAATGCATTCTTTTGATAACAACTTACCATGTTGTAACTATGTTATTACCAGAGTAATTATTGATAGTAGGGTGAAATTAAATCAGTCAACCACTAAAAGACGAAAATTTAGGACCCCTAGTGAAATTAGTAGAAAATCACAGCGGCACTGATGAGCTATTTTCATAACATATCCGCGGGCACCTCAGTTCTACTCAGGGGCACCACGATGGAGACCCCTGCTATAGAGCTTCTTTAACCCGGAGTTTAAAATATTCTTCAGAACGAAAGCAGCGTTAAGTCTTAATGCTTTATAGCTGCTTCAACGAGGGATTGAAGCTTTAAAGATATTTTGACACGGAAAATAAAACAAATTGAATGTTTTAAGCAGCCTTAACTTGTTTTAACTTTTGAAATGTATTCAGATTTTTAAAGCTTTGACTGCTATAATGCTTCAACTTATGATTTAGAGTAGTAGTTTTCAACTGGTCCGACTTCAGGACCCACCCTGATTACAAGCCACAACCCAAATGTAGTAAAAGAAAATCCACTTCTGAAATTCATTGAATGAGAGGATTGTGCAGTTTGAACCAGAGAGAGTAGAATCAAATTTATGTTTTATTCTTAAAAAACAAGGGGCAGAGAAAAACAGAGACTGAGTAATTGAATTCCTTTTACTGGTCAATAAGCTGCATTTTAAAAAATGTAATGCAATCCACAACGGGGGATGGGCATACAATAAAAGAAAAAGTGTGAATACTGATGTATATATATTTCAAAACAACTCAAATTATGTACTTTCAGCAGAATACAAATCAAGCAGTCTAATTCTTTAGCTGTAGCACTAACCTGAGTTTGGAGGACTCAATCGGAAAACTGGGCATGCTTTTGGATAATTATTTTAAGTAATGGAATTGACCATCAGATATTTTCTCCTTCGCATTATTTTGCCAAGACAAAAGCCCGCGACCCACTGAAAACGGGTCCGAGAACCACTTTTGGGTCCCGACTGACCACTTGAGAAACACTGATTTAGAGTGACCTCTAAGTTTCAACCTTGAAAGCACTTAGTACAGTACTTACTACAGTGTTTGTAAACCTTTTTCATGGCCAAATTCAAGCACTTTTCAAGCACATTCAAGGCCATTATTTCATTTTTTTTATCAGTTCCTTTGAAAGAATAAATCCAGTGCCGATCAAAAGAACTTTTTTTTGGTTGACTTTGATGACTAAAATGAAGCTGCTTTGTTGCTGCTAGCACATACTCTGTGCTATTTTGAGCGGTTCCTATCTATAATCTACGATGTTTTTGTGTCTATGGGCCGCTATAAACTGACATTAATTCTGCCACTCTGCTTCAACAATGCATGCGCAGCTTGCCTACGTCACACTTGTTTAAAAATATGGAACGGACTATATAGGTGTTGGGCAATAATGGAGTTCAAAAAGGTAGACACAAAGAGAGAGAAAATACTGTATGTATAGAACACAGAAAAATGAGCCAAATTTGGACCAATTCTAACGATTGCTCCGAGGCAAGGTGCATTCAATCTTAGAGACTGCTGATCTTTTTCTTTATCTTATTTTAATTTATATGTCTCGAGTGTTTTTAGAGAATCTAAATTGGTTAAAATACAACTGTAAAAAGTTACATTTTTTGGCAATTTATTATTTATTTAAAGAGTTTGAAGAGTTATTATTTTGAATTTGTATTTGATTGGTTTGTATTATCAGGGAATTTGTGTTGTTGTTCGACTTTGAATCCGTTCAGTGCGTAGAAAGCTAAAATGTTTCGTATTTTACAATTTTGTTGTAGATCTGCGAATATTTTAATTTAGTATTTGTTGTGTTTTTCAGGGATAATCTGCAAGTCATGTGAAATGACTAATTCCTAAATAATTTGATTCATTATGTTTTATCATTATAGATAATATATGAAAAATAACAAAAATCATGTGAGGAGCCGATAGGAAGCCGAGCCAAAAGAGCCGGTTTTCTAGATAGAGCCTTCCTCTTGCGCGTGACTAGTAGGGGGGGTGACGCTTCACATGACAACGCCATCATGACAAGCCACCAAAGGAGGCGTGTCGGCGTCATTTCGACACACTTTTTTAGTAAGAAATCTTCATTTATTGCGTGGTCTGTAAAGTCAGAGTGCCAAGAAACAAAGGCAATGGTAACAATTTCAAGCATTTTTAAGCACTACACCCAAAATTCAAGCATGTTCCTGACTTTAATAACACAACATTAAAATTCAAGCATTTTCAAGGATTTCAAGCACCCGTAAAAACTCTTACTAGATTTAGGTTCAGGTTAAATCATGACTATTATTTAGGTAAGGGGGTGTGGGATAAACTCTGTAAATACAATTTTCACAGCTTTCCAAGTGTGCGTCCCAATTTACAGTGTTGATCTGAATCACTAAGTAGCGAATAAAACCATTCCACATAAGCGGTCAGTAAAAAAAAAAAGGGGTGTGAAAACACAAGCCACCACCGCTCTCCTTTACCCAAGTGCCAGTGTTGCAACCCCACCCACACGCTTTTGGTAACACTAAATTTGGGGCTAAACTTAGATGGCATAGTAGAGCCTTCAGAATTTCGCCAATTACAGGCAACGCTCAAGTAAAGCTACGTTTCATCATCGCTAAGCTAAAGGCCAAGCTTAGCTCAAATTCGTTGGTAGTTGCCATAGCGACCATCAGGTCATGCAAGGTTGCAGTGTTAGGACTGATGGTTTATAAAGGAACAGAATTACTTTTCTTGGTACAGATAATTAGTAACAACGTCCTCATTATGCTAACTGTCATTCCTTTGCTCACAATGTAACAACCGATTGAACATCACCAGCAAGTTTATATATACCTTTAAAGTACACCTTAATACCTTTATGGTAGCACCGGCACTGAATATGAGGGAGGACACTGAATTTTTCATCACGGAGATACTCTCCCAGACCTATAAATTCACATCCAAGCCGTATTTACAACTTTAAAACAAAATACTGAAATCGGGGGTCAGTTTATATGAGCATATTTGGTTGTGTATCTCTAGTAGCGAATGGTAGGCAGCGCTTGGGGAGGGATTGGCTTATACATGAACAACCAACAGACACAATCAATGGGGCAAACGTGAGAAAATGATTTACAGTAAAAATGTGAGGAATCTTTGTCTTTTTATTTGTAAAATCGGTTTTGCAATACACCATGCCCGAAGAAAAGCATCTTTTTAGCAGGACATAGATATGGAGTAGTAAATCTTCAAGTGGTCTAAAGCCAAAATGGATATGGAGCGTCCTAGCTTAGTGTTCGTTTGCAGGCTCTCAAGACTACACACACCGACCAGAGAAATTCAGTATGAAGGTGTTACTGCTTCCACAGGTTGTTACCCTTTTTCTTCTATTATTTAACTATTTCAAAGCAGATTTAGGGAGTCAGTTTCAGAGTTGCACGGTACTTTTGGGTGTCATTAATCATGATTACCGCATTTTTATGACTATTGCCCGGTGCGCCTTATAAGGCGCTTCAGTGGGAACGTCAACAAGATAGTTCAGTCAAACTTTTTAACCCCTTAACATTCCGACGCCTCGCAAAGAAGCAAATTCGTGTCTCATTAATGTACGGACACCGTGTCTGTACGATGTCACCTTATCACTCCAATGAGTCATTCAACATATCATTAGGAAGGTTAAACTGTTGTCATTCAAGAAATGCCATCCATTTCTTAGTTTAGATTTTCTTTTTCGCTAGCAACTGTGTGGACAGAAAAGTAAGAATTTCATTGTGCAGGGAAACTTGGTTCTTCACAATGCATGTGACACTAAACACTTTTAATTGAATTGAATTTAAAAATAGACTCATCACAGAAACATCAAGATCAGTCTAAAACAAGATACTGAGAAAATATAACGCTGGGATTGCTCACCAAAGTAGTCTTGCAGCCATCACGTTCAATAATCATACGCAACCATGGACCTCTTACATCCTCTTACATGAGTGTAGTAAATTCAATCGTGTAAAATATTTACACATTCCAAAACACGCAATAATGCTGACAATAAAAGAAAAAATCCACAGAGAAGCATCTGCATCGATAGACATTGCTTGTTGCTAGCCGTCTGTTCAGCCCCATAATTCCTGTTTACAAATACAAACTAGTAAATAATGTTTTCTCCAGGCCGTAGAGCAACCTAACTGTGATTCACATTCATCATCTCATCTCTCATTAGCCGTACCGCTTATCCTCAGTAGGGTCGCGGGGGGGCTGGAGCCCATCCCAGCCATCTTCGGGCAGTGGGCAGGGGACACCCTGAACTGGTTGCCGGCCAGTCGCAGGGCACACGGGGACAGACAACTCATTCGCTCATTCACACCTAGGGACAATTTGGACCGGCCAATTCACCTGAAATGCATGTTTTTGGAATGTGGGAGGAAACCGGAGTGCCCGGAGGAAACCCACGCAAGCACGGGGAGAACATACAAACTCCGCACAGAAAGTCTGGAGCTGGATTTGAACCCACGACAGGTTCCCATGACATGAACTGTGCCGCACAAGCGCTAACCACTGCGCCGCCGTGCTGCCCCTCACATTCATCATTTCCGGCCAATTGCAGGCTTTGTTTTGCCCGATTCAGCCTATGCGAGCCTGAGAATGCTAAAAAGGAACCGCCTCCTTTACCTCCGAATAACTTTAGCTAATAGTGACCGATTCCAATGACGATTGACACATTGGTTAAGAAATGAAATATATATCCTAGCATACAGCGCGGACACCTTCGTCCACGAGGGAAAATCTAGACGGCAGTTGCTTTCCGTAGTTGCGAGACCTTGCGACTCAATATTCATCCATAAATAAGGCGCACTGTATTATAGGGTGCATGGTCAGCTTTTGAAAAAAATAAAGGCTTTTAGGTGCGTCTTATAGTCGTGAAAATACGGTACGTTGTGGGCGGCAGTAGCTCAGGAGGTAGCGCGATCGTCTTAGGATTAAGGGATCCCTGTACGAATCCCGGCTTGTCCGTGTTGCATGTCGAAGTGTCCTTGGGTAAGACACTGAACCCACAATACCCGCAATAAGCAGGTTAGCGCCTTACATGGCTGCACAGATCACGGCCGCTATTGGGTAATGTGAATCACAATGTAAAGCGCTTTGGGAAGTCATTGACTTGAAAAGCGCTATATAAATGCAGATCATTTCAGATCATTTCATTTACGTTCTAAATGGAGTAACTAGTACCGGTTACTAATTACTTTTTTTTCTCAGTGACGAGCCCGACACTGCAAAGCAAGAGGGGAGCTTACTTTTAGCGTCGGGAGCATGTTGGTCGCCTGTAGGCCGAAAGTTCGAAGAAGAACCAAAGGAGCCGTGTTAGTGGAGTAGAGGCGCTTCATGAGGTCTATGGCAGCCATCATGGGCAGGTTATGCCGTTGCCGCTCACTTTCATATTCTAGGAGGTGCGGCATTTCTCCTGCAAAACACAGATGCTAGTTACATTCTAGGAAGGACCAATCCTGAAATATGTAGAAATCAATGTATGAACAATCACCTAAGAATACATTCAGTATTAACAAACATAAATGAATCAAGCTTCCTTTGTGCTTTTTTTGAGTTTATCTATATCTTACAGGACAAGTTTTCGTTTTTTCCATTCATTAACATTCGTGTCGGGAACCGTGAATAAAAATAGTGTGATGAGATAAGATTGAATGCCTTTTCATATGTAATCTATACCATATCATATGCTTTAGTGGTTTTGGAACTCACACCACCGCGACGCAGGTTCGAATCTTGTTGCGTCCAATGATTTGCGGGGAGTGGTCAGTGATATTTTTCGACTGATCAATCGTTGCACTACTATATAAATTTAAAACATTGCTTGAGTTCCTTTTATTTGGTGAAAAATAAAATAAAAACACCCATTACCATTTTTTCCCTTATTTATTGTAGTATTTATTCTGTTGTGCTTTTTGTCACAACAAAATGTTATTCAAATGAGGGGCCGGGTCAAAATGGCTGAGCCAGGTCAAAATGGCTGAGCTTTTCACCTATTGGTTGATTAGTGTAGTAGCCAATTTGTTTAAAATCGTGACTGTTAAAACACATATATGACTGCATTTTTTTCATGTAGTTATGCATTTTGTCATTTATTTATTTCGGAATTTGTTTTGTTGTGCATACTGTCATTTCTTTTGTTGTGTATTTAAACACAATGAAATGTTATTCAAATGAGGAGGAGGGTCAAACTGGCAGAGCTTTTCACCTATTGGTTGATCGGTGTAGTCGCTGATTTGTTCATTTAAACTCGGGCAACTGGGCCGCCTGACTAACATTTTGTTGGGACAAAATACACAACAAATACACAAAATATATGTGAAAAAAATCGTCAACAAAAAAGATGGGATAACAAAATATTGAAATAAATGACAACATGCATAAATTAATGAAAAAAAATGGCATTTATTTGGGTATTACGTGATTTATTTATGTGTTCATTTATCCGTTATCTGCACCGCTTATCCTCAGTAGGGTCGCGAGGGTGCTGGAGCCCATCCCAGCCATCCTCAGTCAGTGGGCAGGGGACACCCTGAACTGGTTGCCAGCCAGTCGCAGGGCACACAGGGGACAGACAACTCACTCGCTCATTCACACCTAGGGACAATTTAAACCGGCCAATTAACCTGACATGCATGTTTTTGGAATGTGGGAGAAAACCGGAGTGCCCGGAGGAAACCCACGCAAGCACGGGGAGAACATGCAAACTCCACACAGGAGGTTTGATCACATAACCTCAGAACTGTGCCGCACACGCACTAAGCACTGCATCACTGTGCTGCCCTTGTTCATTTATTCACAGGCATTTATTTATACATATGGCAAGATTGGTCCTCCATAAATTACTGACGTGACATAGAGTCAATATACTGGACTGTCTCAGAAAATTAGAATATTGTGATAAAGTTCTTTATTTTCTGTAATGCAATTAAAAAAACAAAAATGTCATACATTCTGGATTCATTACACATCAACTGAACTATTTCAAGCCTTTTATTATTTTAATATTGCTGAATTTGGCTTACAGCTTAAGAAAACTCAAAAATCCTATCTCAAAATATTAGAATATCATGAAAAAGTATACAAGTAGGCTATTCAACTAATCACCTGAATCATCTAATTAACTCGAAACACCTTGCGACGTTTCCTGAGCCTTAAAAACACTCAGCTTGGGTCAGTAAACTAAATCACAAGTATGGGGAAGACTGCTGATCTGACTGCTGTCCAGAGGACCATCATTGATACCCTCCATCAGGAGGGTAAGACACAAAAAGAAATTTCTCAAAGAGCAGGCTGTTCACAGAGTGCAGTTTCAAAGCATATCCACAAAAAGTCTGTTGGAAGGGAAAAATGTGGCCGGAAACGCTGCACAACCAAGAGAGATGACCGCAGCCTTAACAAAATTGTGAAGAAGAGCCGCTTCCAGAATTTGGGGGAGCTTCAAAGACAGTGGGCTGAAGCTGGAGTCCAGGTATCAAAAGCCACAGTTCACAGACGTGTCCGGGAAATGGGCTACAATAGCTGTATTCCCATGGTCAAGCCACTTCTGAACTCAAGACAACGGAAGAAGCGTCTGACTTGGGCTATGGAGAAGAAGCACTGGACAGTTGCAGAGTGGTCCAAAGTCCTCTTTTCAGACAAAAGCAAGTTTTGCATTTCATTTGGAAGTCAAGGCGCCAGAGTCTGGAGAAAGGCTGGAGAGGAGCAAAATCCAAGTTGCTTGAAATCCAGTGTGAAGTTCCCACAGTCAGCAATGGTTTGGGGAGCCATGTCAGCTGCTGGTGTTGGTCCACTGTGTTTCATCAAGTCCAGAGTAAATGCAACTGTGTACCAAGAGATTTTAGAGCACTACATGCTTCCATCTGCTGAAAAGCTCTATGGAGATGAGTATTTCATTTTCCAGCATGATCTGGCACCTGCCCACAGTGCCAAAACCACCAGTAACTGGTGCACTGACCATGGCATCACTGTCCTTGATTGGCCTGCTAATTCCCCTGACCTGAACCCCATCGAGAATTTGTGGGGTATAGTTAAGAAGATGAAAGACACCAGACCTACAAATGCAAATGAGCTGAAGGCCGCTATCGAAGCATCCTGGGCATCAATAACACCTCAACAATGCCACAGGCTGATTGCCTCCATGCCACGCCGGATTGATGCAGTAATCCGTGCAAAAGGATTCCTAACCAAGTACTGAGTGCATCAATGGACATTTTCAAATGTTTGATTTAGTTTTGCTGTTATCAAATTATTTTTTTACTTTGTCTGAGGAAGTATTCTAATATTTTTAGATAGGATTTTTGAGTTTTTTTCAGCTGTAAGCCAAAATCAGCAATATTAAAATAATAAAAGGCTTGAAATAGTTCAGTTGATGTGTAATGAATCCAGAATGTATGACATTTTTGTTTTTTTAATTGCATTACAGAAAATAAAGAACTTTATCACAATATTCTAATTTTCTGAGACAGTCCAGTATATAACTTTAGGGGGATAAAAACAATATCCTCTGAATAGTGTAGGGGGGAAACATCAAACATAATGCTTTTTATAATTCACATGCACGTGAGACAAGCCTTTGGAAAAGAGTTTAAGGGGAAACCGCCGTGGTTCAGTTGGCACGGTGATGTCTGTTTGGAGTTGTGACTGACCCAGGTCTTTCCCGTTAAAGGCTGCCCGGCTCAAAAGCTGTGTGAGGCAAGCCACATCCCCCAAGCCCAGGTTGGCGCCCTGGCCGGCCAGTGGATGCACACGATGGGCTGCGTCTCTGGAAAGACAAACAGAACCTCGTCTCTACAAACACACCAGCATGACTGCTTTATGTGCTTCGGAAGAAAAGTGCTAGAAAAAAAAACACTATTGATTTTAAAGTGATATTTACATATAAAATACAGGTTTCTGACTAGAAATTCTACCATTTTTTAAATTTCCAGTATGTTTTGGGCCTTCCTGTGTGGCATTGGCATAACTCTCCCAGGCCGCATACATGAGTTTTCTTCTCATACTTTCTTTGGTTCCTAAAGGATGCACATTTAATTGAAGACTTTACATTGCCCATGTTCTTTTGATTGATCGGATACAAGAATAGAGTGTACCCTGAGTCACGCCCAAAGGCAGCTGAACAAAAATAAAGGATTGTCACTAAAATGTAAAAACAGTTCTAAAAAATTGGGATGGAAGATCACAAAAAGCCCTGGAGAAAAAAAATAGAAGTAAAATAGCATTAATTAATCATTATAAGTTTCCAAAATAAAACGTTGTTTTATTGGCAAATTATTAAGAATATTCATTATTTAAATACTACCCCATATATAATTTTTATTCACTTAAATGAGAAAAAAAAATCCAAGGAAATATATACAAATAATCTGCAATAATGTATAATATTAAAGTGTTTTTTATTATTTTAAAAATATAGCAAAATAATGATAATACCCAATTGAATTGCCAGGGAAAAGAGGTTTTCTTTTTCGTGGTTACCATTTTTGAGCAGTCCTTGATTTTAATACGAACTAAAGTCACCACTTTTAAAATCATTTTCCTTTTGACCTTGCTAATGTTTAATTTCTGAATTAAAAGAAAAAGTCACAATAAATTGAATGAAACTTTTACCTGCTTTAAAGGGACAGCGTCTATTATCTAGCGCCTCCTAGTGGTAAAAAACGATATTGATTCAAATAAGAAAAAAAATGCATAGAAACATGTTTTTTTTTTTTTAATAATTGTATATCAAGAAATTTGACAGGATTGTCTACAATCTTGCTGTTACGCATACTTATTAAACCAAAGACTTTGTGAAAGGCTGGGCAAAAAAGAAAAATAAAAATTGGTTTGTTTGGTTACTGTAGTCTGTATTCGTCTTTTTGCCTTTTAGCACTCGTTAGTTGCACTACACAATACAGTGACATCTAAAGGTCATATATTACACATATTCCCTCAAAGTCTTGTATCAACCTCATACCGATACCTACTTTTGACAGTTGCACATCTGTAGTACCAAATAATAACTCATTGACCTGGGATTTTATAGGGGTGTTGGAATTATAATCTAAATGTAGTGGAATTCATGACACTTTTGAAAAAATGTGTTGTGAGAAAATACACCATAGAATAAACTGATGGTGTTGAGTGTCAGTTTTGAGCACAACATGTCTTCAGTTGATAATACTGCCCCAAGCAATACCATTTGAGATAACGGTTGAGAGTACCAATGTATGTCATAGTATTAAGAGAGATACCATACTCACACATCCTAAAGCTTTACATAAATACAAGACGGATTATCCCCAAAATGTTACCAAATCCCAATTTCCAGGAACTTAGCTCCTATTCACATTTTTTTTTGTTAAACTATGATTCATAAACTTCACATTCCTTACCCAATCAGCGCAACTCTGTGCCTGATGTATTCAGCCGCGTGGCCCATGCCCAGAGGGAACATGACGCGGGATTTGGGCCCGATGCTCGCGACGCTCGGGGGAAGTTGGCGTGGTGACCCCGAAGACGGCATGATCGTGGCAAGCGCGCCGCGAAACAGAGAGCCGGCCGTCTCCACCAACTCAGACTGGTTCTCGTTGCTCCACTGTCATAAAGACAGCCGCATGAGAGAAAAAACAGACAGTATCGTTTAAGCGGACAATGAAATTAGCTTACGTCGGAGCAAAGCGAAACTCCAGGCAAGGGCCGTCATTTCGCCCTCCTAACTAAAGGGTTTGGCGATGGAGGGCTCATTAAAAGAAGATGCAGGCCGGGCAATGCAGTGGAATTAGCTGCGTTTGAAAAAACATTCCATGCAGTCACGGTCGACACTGGCAGACCGCGGGTTTAATTACCAAACCAGAACTGAAACCTAACGTGACTCAACCGTGGTGACCCCATCCTACGGCAGGCGGTAAAAATAGCCAGCTTGGGAAATAAAAAAAGGAGTTCCTCCAAACACAAAAAAGGGAATACACATATAATTTGTCCAAAGAAATATTGCTTATTGTTTCAAGCATGGTCCAAAAGAAATGTGTTTACATCTCAGAAGAAAACCCCGCAAAATGTCACAAGGTGCAAACGGACTTTGAATCGGCACTCACGAAGGCAGAGTTGATGGAATCCACAAAACACTCGTCATCCAGAAGCAGGAGCTCCTCAGCCAGGTGATGACTGGTTGACCACACCAAAGAGCTCGCCGTATCTGACAGCTTCAGCAAAACAGACAAGGCACGTCTATTCAATTGTGGGGGAAAAAAAAATTCTACAGATATTTTATGAAATATCAACATTACCGGTAACATTGCAATGGGTCCTGTGGGGAGGAACCTCTGCCAAGCGACATTGTTCTCAGTGGGCTGTTAAAAAAAGTTAAAGTTTTAACCCTAATATTGCATTGGGGTCTCCAGTGACATGTTTCAAGGTTATAACATGTAATAACTGATGTGTAATAGAGGCCATAAAATCAAATTACAACGGAATATATGATTATGAACGCATACAATGTTTGTAAGGACGTTGTATTAACTACATTGAGCTACACTCTTTTCTTTGGGTCAAAATTGACTCGCTAACAATGGCAAGTGTTGCCAAATCTTAAGACAACGCGAGGGTTAACTCATGAACTGAAGCTTTAAATTTTGTTAAATGATATTACTACTGAAAATTGTCGAGGTTTTGAAGTGCGAACATCTTTAAGCCAGTTTTACTCTTCAAAATAATGTTAAAGGAGCTGTACGAAATGTCGAACTTTTTTACTCGCTGCTGCCATCTCCTGGCTTGTGTCATCATTGCATGCTTTGTCAAGCCCCTTATGTTGCCCGTGCAAGTAAGTGCATTTCTTAAACACTCCAACAAATTCTTTTTGTTGTTGTTTGGCCTGTACTTGAAACGGGGCTTTTATTACATTCACCATTTTTATGCAACACAAACAGATAAAACAAAACAAAACGTGAGAACAACCATGTGGTCACCCTACAAGCAAACCCCAACACCCCCACCCATCCTTCCTACCTAATGTGTTCCGCCCCGAACAGCTTTGATGAAAGTAAGATAAAACCAGATAGGCAAGGTGGGAAAATAATTATACTGGCTCATTGAACTCATTAACACATACTTAATAGAAAAAATATTTAACTTTCAACAATTTCATGGACAACTTAAGTCATGCAAGAGAATTAAAGCTCTAATGTTAAGTAAGTTGCACGTGTAAAGCTTTTGCTAGTTAAAGTAATACTTGTTTAAAGAGACACTGCATAATATTTGACAGCTAGATGTCACTGTATTGTGTAGTTCAACTGAAAACGAGTAATACAAAGAACAAATAAGAATAACAAAAATGGTGACGCAAAGGGACCAGACTGCATCATTTTTCTTTCCTTTTTTTTGGCCAGCCTTCCATAAGGTTTTTCGTTTTTGAGAGTCCCATAAAAACGAGATGGTGGACAATCATATCAGCTCCCTGTAGGTGAGCCTCATGCTACGTAAAATGAATAATTTCTCTACATACAAGTATTTAAAAAAAAATGAACATTTATACGATTGTTCATGTATTTTTTCCTATTATTCAATTCAATATTTTTTGTAATGAATGTGTTTTTATACACTAAGAGGCGTTAAATAATGTCCTTTTAATTTTTGACCGGACTGAAAAGTATAGACATCCAGGTCTTTGTTTATTTCTTCATAAAACTTATAAGGGAGGGATATCCTAATCGTTATTCACTTCATGGGGTCAAGTTGTTACTTAAACTTGCCCGACTGAATAATGGTAACAGAGTTCAAACACTACATGTATTAAGGTTTCGTGAGAGCTACAATTTATTTCGATATTTTCAAAGGGGAAATTATTTCAAAACACTAACAAATTAAAGGTTAGGCTTCAATCAGATCCTTTATGTTGTGGTTGTAATAATGGGTTATTTTCAATGTCCATGCATTATGCATTTCCTTTGAAGAGCAAAGTCGTCCCTGCCAAAATGACTGCCACATAGTCATTCAGTACATCTGCTATGTGTGACTGGCATATCCTGCGTATTCCTTACCTAACCTTATATAAACCTAGCAATGATTTGGAATTTTTGAAATTGCAATTTTAGTTGACGTTGGGAAATGTTTTGATACAATTACAGACTTCTTTGTTGTACAATTTTACCAAGTGTAAAATTTGAACACTTTATCATTGACGTGCAGTCAGGGGAGAGAGAAGAGTCTTTGCCTCACCCGTCATCATGAAAATATAACATTAAAAATATTAAAAGATTATGGTTATTCAGTGTTAAAGTTCCTTCTCATTTAAGTTCACATTTTACAGATTTTCTTTTTTCAAATTTTGAATATTACTGTGCTGAGCGTCTGCCGATGCAGAGCGAGGCACGCAATTCTCTTGCCTCATGGCAGAGGGCACCAGTGAGAGCAAGGATTCGGATTTGGCGCAAGCCTCACCCCCGAGCAATAGAATTAGTAAAGTCATGTCAAACAACGTTTATTTGTATAATCACAAGGAGTCTCAAAGGGCTGCACAGACCACAGATTATTGCAAATCATACACTACTATTACACCATCCCCTGATCTAAAACTTACATGAGGCACAGAAAAACTCAAAAACCTCAACATGAGGAAAATAAAGAAACCTTGAGAAGGGACCGCACTTTAGGTAATCCCCTTCCAGGATGACCAAGCTGCAATAGATGTTGCAATAACAAATAATACACAGATATTGTCAACATAAAATATAGGTTATTCATATGCTATTGAATAGAAGTGTGTTTTAAGCTTGGATTTCCACTGAAGTTGCAGATCGAATATCAGGGGGAAGAGCTATTGTCTATAGTATTATTAAGTGAACAGCATGTCAAGTCATGCAGTCTATTTTTTTCTTGTTGCAAGGACTTTTTTCTTAGTGGAGAATTACCCATTGATGCTTTTTTTCAAAAGGAACAGCTCATAAACTTTGTTCATAAGTTGAGGTAAGAGAAGTCAAGTCAAGTTTATTTGTTTAGTCCTTAAACACAAAAAGTCTCAAAGAACTATCCAGACTACTACAACACCATCCCCTGTTTTGAAACCTTTATATGCGTATGTTTTGCTATAAAAGAGAGCTTGAGTATCATAAAAGACTTTGCCTGACTAAGGTATTTGAAATTAAATGCATGCAGTCCGATGAACAAACATCAGTGGTTAAAATGTTGAAAACGACAAATACCAATTGCGAAGACCGCTTGACTTCAAATTGTTGAGAACTGTTAGGTTGTTTTGTTACAGACTTTGCAGTTGTTCACTGAATGTATATCACCAAATGCACATTTTTTAGTTTTATTTACTGTTCTACTGGTCCTGATTAACCAGTTCTTGGTTTACAGTGATAAAAATGTTTATGTGATTTTAATATTTATTTTTTGCCTGTCCCTTAAAAATGGACAGGAACCTGACTTTGCCTCACCAAACACGAACCTCACTGCATGTCACGGAACTTCATGATCTACTCAGTAGCCTAGATGGTAGGGCGCCCGCTTTGAGACTGGGAGGTCGCTGGTTCGCGCCTCGGCCGAGTCATACCTAAGACTTATAACATTGGTAAAATGGCGGCGCCCTCTGTTGGCTGCGGCTGCATCGGCTCGCTACAACGGGTCAGGTGTATCGACATTTCGTTCTAACAAAGAATGACAATACAAAGGAAATTATTATTATTATTATTATTATACATTTTACACAAAGGGGTCAAAGTTCAACACATTCAACCATCACTAGATCATATCTTGGAATCAACCCGAGCAAATTCTGATTAATGTGTCTATAAGGGGTCACACTTGTAATCAAGATTTTACAAGACCTCAAATGAAGAAAATCATTGTATACATCACTTATTAACCTCTGATAGATGCAGCACTGCAACAACAGCCGATTGGTCGTAATTCCACTTGACTGTGGGAATTCCTAACTGCCGCCTTACCATGGAGTTGGGCCCATCTGCTCCGATCTGAAAAGAAAAAAAGGGAGAGTCTGTGAAAAGTTATGAACTTGGATGAGAAAATACGACTTACAAGCAACTTGGTCTTGAGAGTTTCCCCACTGGCTAGCACAACCTGCACCCAGGGTATGGAGCGCAACGAGTGCTGCGGCGATGGCCATATGTACTTCTCCACCTTGGACCTGTACTTGACTTGGACGTTATCTAAAAAAACAATAAGAATGCAAAGCAATAAACGAGAAAGTAATTCTATGAACAGTATGACTAATACTGTAATTTAGCAATGGTGTTAGTTCTCCTTAGCACAAGAAGCTTTCAAGCTTGAATCCTAAAGGCCTTGGCCTGCCGCATGCCATGCACTAATAGTGTTTATCTGCAAGTCAACCACGCCACGCTTTGCACATGCTGTCAACTTGTTTGATATTCAACCCTCCCCCTACACTTCCGAAAATACCGGCATCTGGTCCTGCAGACCATGAAAGCGGGACCGGGCTCCGCTTGCTCTTGCCGACTTGGAGCGGGACCCGTCCGCAGATTGGCTACTGCTTACCAAACACGAATGTTAAATATGGGTTTTGGTGATTGGAGGGGGATGATTTCATTGAAAACAGCTGGCGAGCCATGCACTTTTCATGTACAAAGTCTTTAAGCAGAATGAGAGCTAGAAAAACGACATGCAAGAAGGGCCTTAAAAACAAGCGGTTGCTACATATCCCCTGATTAGCCTTTAAGCATTTATAAATATGAAAAACTGCCAAGCACGTAACAAGCCTGCCTTTCTTTCCAACATTTTCTTTTGTCAACAGTAGTGCAGTCACAAGTTTAAGCTTTAAAGCTGCTTTTTTTTTTACTTTTATTCCTCACACACATTTTGACAGAGGTTTGATTCCTCCATCATACATCACCACAAACACAAAATATATACACTTGACATACCCATAAATAACAAAAGAAACAACAACAGAAAAATGTTAATACAAAAAATAAAATAAAAAGTGAGGTGTTTAGACATCAAGTAAAACTTGTGTGATAAGCTTCCATCTTTTCTCGAATTGATCAAGTTTCAGTTGAAGTCTTGCAGTGATTTTTTCCATAATGTACATTTGCTTTAATTTTTCTCTCCATTGTTTTATATCAGGAGGTTGTGGTTTCAGCCAGGACACTGTGATCATCATCAACATCCTTGCTACCAGAAGCATA
This sequence comes from Urocampus carinirostris, assembly GCF_059441175.1. Classification (NCBI taxonomy): domain Eukaryota; kingdom Metazoa; phylum Chordata; class Actinopteri; order Syngnathiformes; family Syngnathidae; genus Urocampus; species Urocampus carinirostris. Next base: position 17,332,840 of record NC_142363.1, on the reverse strand, counting down.
ACCTTTAGTATATATTTATGTTGACCAGTCAATAATTCTTCTGTCAAAATTCCTAATACGTAGGTCATTGGGTCCAACCATAACTCCCAACTAATAATTATTTTTTTTTCTGTCTGAATACTTCTCCAGAAATTAAATATTACAGGGCAATTCCAGAAAATATGCGTAAAGTCTCCGACCCTCCCACAGTTATGCCAACATAGATTTGAGGGATTTTTATATTTTGAAGTGATAGAGGGTGTATAGAAGAATCGCATTTTTACTTTTCATTCAAACTCCCTCCATGTCGGGCTGCTGGTTATTTTGTGTCCCTCTTTCAAAGTTTTTTCCCATTTGTCGTCTTTTATCACTACATTAGCTTCTTGTTCCCATTTTTCCTTAACCACCATGTCATTATTACTGAAATCCATTCGCAGAGCTTTACATAATTTTGCGATAACCCCCTTTATTGATTGTCCTTTTGAATATGATATTAATAATTCCTCAACTTTAGTTGGCTCCTTACATATTTTCCCCCATTCATCGTGTTTCTGGAGGTAATGCCTTAGTTGCAAATATTTGTAAAGATCATTTCTAGGTAGGTCTAATTCTTGTTGGAGTTGTTTGAACGATTTCAGTGCCTTTCCTCCGAACACTTGGGTAATCAACTTCCAACCTTTTTGGGCCCATTTTTCAAATCCTACATCCATAACCCCAAGTTTAAAGTCTGGGTTTTTCGCTATTTTTGTAGCCCTATACACAGATGTTGATATTTTTAATTTTTCTTGTATTGTTGACCAAGTTTTAACAGTTCCCTTAATCCATTCATTCTGGATTTTTAACTTCTTCCACATCATGGCTGATATGTATGGTAACGATTCCACAGGCATAGTTGGACAAGATCGCTGTTCCATGTCCACCCATATTGTATCTTTGTCTGTAGTAATCCACAAAATAAGTGTTTTAATTTGAGCTGCCCAATAATAATGTTTAATATTGGGAAGGTCTATGCCCCCTTTTTCTTTAGAAGCTAACAGGGTTTTGTATCTTATTATAGGTTTCTTATTTTGCCACAGGAATTTTGTTAACAATTTATTTAACATTTTAAATGTGGATGCCGAGATCAGAATAGATTGAAACAGAAATAATAGTCTTGGTAGTATGTTCATTCTAATTGTTTCTACCCTTCCGATAAGGTTAAGGGCAAAATTTCCCATCTTTCCAAATCCTTCCTTTTTTCTTTCATCAACATTCCGTAATTTGCATCAAACAGCTAAGTGGAATGTGGTGTAATAGTCACCCCAAAATACTGATTTGCTCTCATTATTTAAATACCCAGCTACATCTCCATATATTGTAAGGTTCTCCAGCAGTGATGGTATTGATAAAGGGGGCTCTTTCAGCATTACCAACAAGTCATCTCCAAACAGTGATATTTTATACTCCTCCTTCATCTAATATCCCTCTTTTTTGCTCATTTTGTCTTATTGGTTCCGCGAGTGGTTCTATGCTTACTGCAAAAGCTTAACTCAAGAATTAAATCGGTTTTAAACTGCAAAGCACATTCGGCTGCTTTTATATGAAATGAGTTCAAAACTGAGTTAGAGTGTTAAAGCTGGTTTAATTTGAGAAGTAGCAGTTGTTATATTCAATTTTATACTTGGTACATATCATTTAATGGGGAAGTCCTAATGTTTGTGCCACACTTCAATGCAAGTAGCAGCAGTTATTGGATCAAACCTCATCGTGTTTTACTTTTATTTTTTGCCTTTTTCCTGAAAACATTAGCCACCATTGGATATTTCAATTGGAAGTGTGTTTTTATTGTATTTAGCAACCAGGACTGTTGTGGGAAACAACTTGGAGGAAGCTAACTAGCATAACAGCAGACAAGCTAGCCGACAAGCTCAGTGTTTAGTAAAGAACTTGAGCGGAATTGAAACGGAGGATATAAAAATATCACCCCAAAAAAAAAATCACTGGACCATCTTGCAAATTAAGTAAATCATATTAAGATAAAAAAAAAAAAACTTCACGATACTGGATCTGTTGACAGAGGTGAAGGAGCAGAGGGTTCGTGTTGTGGCGCATGACAGGAAAATTGCTGAACTGGAAAGGAAAGTGGAAGATATTGAGCAATATTCAAGAATAAATTATGTCATCCTGACCGGGCTAAAGATCAACCCCGCTCGTATGCAAGGGCAGTGGCTACCAGCATCGGCATCTTGGTGAAGCCCCGCAAGTAGGAGGCTAACACTGCGGAAGAACGGGTAGGGACTTTCCCAACATCTAAAAACATTAAACTGAGCATGGACACAATTGACGTTTTCCACCCACTACCAATGAGACGGAACAATATCCCAGCTGTGATCCTGAGATTTATCAAAAGGAAAAACAGGGTTGGACTGATGAAGCAGGGTGAACTAATGTATATCTGTATGATCACTTTATAAAATTAAATGCTGACATAGCTAAACAAAGCTAGATTCTAATGGAAACAAAATAAAATACAGAACACGTGGGTTAGAAATTGTAAGATACAAATATTAAACTTAATGGACCCCATGAACTAGCTTAAGTGTTGGTAATTTGGGACCAAGGAGAACTAAATACAGTAAATAAAATACAGAACACGTGGGTTAGAAAGATACAAATATTAAACTTAATGGACCCCATGAACTAGCGTAAGTGTTGGTAATTTGGGACCAAAGAGACTTAAATACAGTAAATATGAATAAAAGTATAAGCGAGTCAATGAGTCTGCAGTAACCAGGCAGTAAACTCATGAAATTACATCTAACTAAGATTAATTCATGACAGATTGTAAAAATATTACTACATTAAAATATTTCAGAGCAAGAGCTATCGGAACTGAGATGTATGGAGCACACCGACTAATAATTTACAACCGTATGATCAAGAGCCTAAAAAACAGTTCCTATCATCCATCTCAAATAACTACAAGTATTGTACTGAAAATTAATATAATAATACTGTTAAATTGGAAGAGAAATTCCCAATGATTCACTTCAACAGTAATAGCAGTAGTATGTATGCAAATTTTGGAGCAATTACAGAATACTTGCAGCAGTTTGAGAACCCATTTAGTGTTATTGCAGTTTCTGAACCCTGGTTCTATGAGGAAAAGCGAATCTGTTTTGATTTAAATGACTATCATTTAAACCATGTAAATAGATCAAACGAGACAGGAGGAGTCACTTTATATGTGCACAAGAGATTTAAATTTAAAATAATAGAAAACATGTCATTGGTAATCGATGAGTTACTCGAATGCTTAACATTAAAAATTATAGACGAAAACACATTTATAGAAAATAATACATTAAAGAAGGCCTTGAACTCAGCGTTATTGATTTAACTGTGAAGAAATAGTTGTAGCAACTGAATGCATTATATTTCAGTCAAAAGTTCAAAGCTTGAACTTGCACAGCGCCAAGCCCTGTTCGCCATCAGCTTTTTAGGGCCTGGAGTAGTGGTGACAAGTCAAAAAGCAAAATGGCAGCTTTAAATAGGCCAAAGGACCACTTCGCGTGTCCTCGAGTGGCCCGGTCAGCCCTGGAAGTTCCTGTATTGTGAGGTTTTGATTCAAACTGACGGATAAGCATAAGCGACCAGAGACGGTAATTCAACTAAAAACACAATGCAATGGAATGATGTGGTGGCATGGGCAGCGTGCGATGCTCACCAGGCAGAGTGTCCAGCTGTTTGGTGAGTGCAGCCACTACCACGTCGTTTTCCACAATGTAGGCCATCACCTCCTCCAGATTGTCCTTATCAAATGTTATCAGGGCATCGGAGCAAGCGTCCCAAACCTAAATGAGAGAGTAGGTATGTCTGTGGTCTCACCTCAAACTGATACTCCCTTTTGCTAAATATATGAAAGAGCAAGAGAGAATCTTGAAGTCGCTGCCGAAGCTTGGCACAATATGCTAAATAGATTAGGTCACCACCACGCCATTCATCTGAAACTGCGGTCACCTAACATTTTAAACAAACTCCCTCCTAAAAAAATACGTAGCTTTCCAAGTGTACACGTCATGACTGATAATACATTTAGAGTAGAATAGGTCTTAATGTAGATGTATGTCGCCCTAGTATTATGCACAGCTAAAATTCTCCATAGCTGCAAATTGATCCTGGTACTGAACAGTAACGATTAGTCAGAGGTTTTGAAACATGCAGCCAAGAAACACAACCTTGCAGTCATACCAACTTCCTCTACACATGTTGAAAAATCATTAGAAAATGGGACAAAAACAAATCGATTTGGATGGGAGTGAAACTCATAGCAGTCCCAAAAAGGTTTTGTATACCTCAGTACGTTTGGTGCTAAAAAAAAAAAAAAAGTACAGTAAAAAAGTTAGATTTAGATCCTTGTTTATACTAAACTTTTTTCACATTGGATTTTTCATTAAAAAACCTGGGACGCTAGTGCAGCAGCCTGTCAGGCTTTGTCCTTTTCATCCAACACACTGCCAATTCATGAAAATTCAACAAACTAGTAAACCTAATATTAGTCATATAAATACACTGCTAGTTTGTTACTTTGCATTAATAAATGTGATATAGAATGCCGATAGACCTTCTCTAGAGTGCCTTGGAAAATGTCCCAATTTTTATCTTCGCAAACAAGCCTTCAGTATCTGTGCTTCCTTTCGGTCATCGGACAAGTGACTAATATTGATCCATATCAGTAGGGGTAGGAAAGTATATCTTTTTTTTACATTAGGGGCTCTGGAACTCCTTTTTATGAGTACACTTGGCTCGGAGAAAAAAAAACAACTTGCGCAAATGTTAAAAGCTTACATACAACAACACTGTAAAAGAACGAACTGTAACCGCTCCAAAATGCCAGCCAGGCACACGGGGCAATTTGATTGGGTGAGCGGTAGGAATCGGGGGGCTTATACGCCCTTTTTCCCCTCACCCACCGGAGTCTGCACCGAAGGTAAATACGCTGGTATCCTAGTTTGTAGTATTTTGTGACATTTTTAAAAAATAACTTTGCTCGCACCTTGTTTTGAAACCATTGTATATGATAAAAACGACAGTTAAATGAGCCTTTGCAATTAAAGGGGGTTTGGGGTGTCCTTAGAATTGTTTAAATTAAATATCTATTTAGGTATGTGCCCAACTTAGCTCAACAAGCCTTTTATACATTTTTTTCTCATGCGCCCATCTGCTTTTATCTTACTTTTATCATTGGTGTTCCGGCCACGGAGTTCATTAGGCTGGAAGAAAGGATGCGGGGAGGGTTGGGGGTTTTAGTGAGTGATTATACACGGGTGCTTAAGGCTTTCCTTCATTGCAGAACCAAATGGTGAAAGTGAGAAAAGGACTGTTTCAAATACAGTCAAAATGTAAACCCGAACCCCAAAAAGATGAAAAAGGAAGAGTTTATTCAAGCGTGTTTAAAAGACACCTACGTGCATACGCCATACAAGCAGCTTGACAGAGGCTGCAATGATGATATCAACCAGCAGATGGCATCAGCAAGTAGAATATTTTGAAGTTACGGACATCAACTTTAAGTAACTGCGGTACGAAGACAACTTTTAAGTGGTATACTTATCTTGCTATGGGACACAGGCTCTGACATTATTTTTAATAGATTTTATTAAATAATCAAACATCTGAAGAATAAGCTTTTGTCTGGAGGGCCTGATTGGCAGTTTTGTTGAATTTTGTCTTAAAATATATGGTTTAACTCGCTCTCTCAAAAATAAAATCCACAACAAAAAACAAGCAAACAAATCAAAATCAAAATGTTTTTTCTTTTATGGCTTTGTGTCAAAGGTTCCCTGCCCGTGTGCTACATGCTAATTCCCAACTCATAAGGTTGCAAGGAGATTTAGTTAATTACTTATTTTGTTTGATGAAGCTTTTTAAGATTGCATGTCAAAACATTTAAAATAACCGAATAAAGTAAAAAATGTTGCACATCATTTTTGTGTATATTTTCTCATTTTACGAAAAAAGAAAAGAAAAAAAAGGATTTTAACATAGTAAAAACGTTTTTGTTCCACAGGCACATGATTTTTGCACATTTAAGTATTATTGTTGTTATTTTTTTCTATAAAAGCAAGACAAATAACAAGTAAAACATGAAAAACAGGTTGAAAAAAAATAGTAAAATTTACTATTTCAAAGAAGCACGAATGAAAATGGACCTGTATTCCTCCTTACTCGATACAATTTCAGTTTATGGAACATGATAATTTAAAACTAGTAATACAAATAAAAAAATACAGAAACGAGTTTAGAGGTATCCTTTAACACTTATAACAGACTGTGTGCTTCAAGATTTCTTAAGAAAAAAAGGTTGAAAAATACTGACCAAGAGGCTTAAATTCTAAGTAGCATTTACCTATGATGTAAATAAATGTACCGGTAAATAATACGGTTTTGCACTTAGCTAAGTACGAACTGTAACGTGCCATTTAAATTCAACACAATTGGCAGACAGTGTTTGGGTTGAGCTCTTTTGAGTTGCAACAATGCTGAAGTATCCCGTACTCAATCAGTAATACACCACTGCTGCTGCCACTACTCTTTCTTTCCAGGTTACCATAAACTCAGGGGACATTCCATTTTAAAAAGCCAATAATGGCGTTTTGGTTTTGTAACTTGAGATAAGCGGTTAAGAGTGGATTAAAAAAAAAAAGAAAAAAAAGGAGACCAGCACAAAAATGGTTTGAAGTTTGTTTAAACCCAAGGTGACGCCATGCCTCTATTGCTTTCCTTGCAAGATTTAAACTTACTTGAACCTTCAGTGAAAAATACTTTTATCTGAATTTGAACTCTCATCAGTGTAAGGTGGAGTGAAGTTTGAGCACGGTATAAATGTTATTTACACACAAAGCACATATTTTTCCTTCTCTAACTGACATGGGAATGACTATGATCCAGCAGGCAAAACAAACAAAGTCAAGGAAGAAAGGTATGATGGGCGAGGTACACTGCCATAATGACCCAAAAAGGCCGAGCATGATGACATCTTAGCTCCGGACTGAAACACCGCGGTCAGGGCTTTGGTGCGCAGGCGACCACATCTTATGAGGTGGGCAGCGCCTTGCATCCATTGCCACGAGGCGGCAAACAACCTTTCATCCTCCTGCACTTGTTCACATGAATCTTCATAATTAGAAGACACCGGGAGCGAGTAGCAATTTGCAAACGGCGAAAGGACTTTATCCTCATCAGGGCCAAAAACCCTAAACTAGGTCATCCAAATTCTGGTCGTTTCATCATGAAGGTATGTTTTCCTATGGGTTGCTAATAAAGGCAGAAGCTGCATAAAGGAATGAGGAAATTACATGTCACCTGAACCCAGCATTTAATGTAAATGACTCCATACCATGTGCGTAATTATAGATGCCGTAAATGAGTCTCTTGTTCATTGCCCTGTAAGACGGCGTACAAGTGGAATGTCAAAGAATCTGCTTTCCACAAATTGTATAGCATTATGATTATTGGATGGCAGAAATGCATGGAGAATATCACAGTGAAATGAGTCCCATGTTAAAAAGGGAACGAAGGAATTCAATAAAAAAAAAACATCGGAAACGGGATGAAAAATGATTTTTTTTGCTTTAAATCTACATGGTAAGAAACTAAATGAAATAAAAATAACGTACCTGCATCTTTTTATAAGGTTTGCACCTCAATTTTGTGATATGTTCCCATGCACCAATGCCTGCATAAACAAGACAAATTACAGAGATGTAAATAACATAATGGAGGTTTTGCACAGCTATTAAGATGCTAAATAGCAGAGTAAGCTGTGTTAGGAGGTTTAATAGCATCCTCATGGCTAGTAATGATATTGGAGACCATATGTGTCTTGTTCTGTCGGAGATCTGTGGGCAAGTTTGCAGTACCAGGTCGAAATTAGTGGTTGCGGACCAGGGATTCAGATTAAACTTGGCAGGCAGGACTTTTTAAATTAACCTTGGTAGCCTTGAGTCCCACGGGCTTTAATTTTGGGGCCCTCCTTTTTTCATTGTATTTGATGCCCCTGAGCAATCACAGTTTTTAAAAACTACAGCTATATGGACATTCATGATGCTAGGCCTTAAGGATCGAGGCGAATTTTGTCCGAATTGGAGAATTGTTGAATTTCCCTCACTACCAATAAGCTTTAAGGTTTGATAACAGTGGCCTTTTTTACTCTAATGATGTTTACAATGGCCTCTTACCTAAAAGGAAAGGGAAACAAATGTTGTGAAGCTTTGGAAACCATAAAAAAAAATGTGGAAATACATATAGAGAATTTTCACGACTATAAAGGGAAAAAAATAAAGTATGTGCGTTTTAAATACAGCAACAGCACATGTAACTGAGACATATCTTTTAGTACAATTCACTCTACGGTAGTAAAAATATGGTACCATTTACAAATGGAAAACACATTTCAAGGAAAAATAGCTGTTTTTTAATTTACCCAAATAGTAAAAAAAAAAAAAAACGGGCGTGTTCTATACTAACTATTTTCCAGCAAGCAGATACCAGTGTATCCAGGGTTTGGGTAGTCAAAATACCAAGTGCCATTACCTCATGTACTTTTGATGCATAAAACTTTATCTTAACAAAATAATTACATCCATTTCCAAAACTACATCAAGGGTATGTCAAAATATAGCCTTTACCCTTGCAATGTCATTAAATGAATACAAATGGGGGTTTTTTGTGTTTTTTTTTTAAAACTTGATCATAAAACAACCACAACAGTAACCTATTTCTGCCTGTGTATGTACCTTAATTGTTCCCTAAATACTTTTCATTTTATCTTTACTTTTTAAAATTATTCCCAGTTTTTAGCTTGTTGTGTTTTAAAATCAACAAGTTATTATTTTAAGTATTAGTAACATGTGCTACCCTGGCAAGTAACCAGTACACTGAAATTATCTTGATTTCTTTTATTAGCATCTGCTCATTTATAGGCGTTATAATATCCGATATTGAACAATTATATTGCACAACTCAAAGCTTACAAAACTCTTGTCATTTTTTGGTACAAATAGGGAAGAACACTTAATTTCTGACCTCTGTTCACTCATAAAACCATTTTCTGTGATATCTGGACCTGTGAGAACCAAAATGTATGTTTCAGTTGTTAGACTGGCAACATCTGGATCCACAGTTTTATTCTAGCTTCTGCCATCTACCGGAAGGCGAATGAAATTTACACTCTGAAACTATATTAAAAGACCAGATAAACATATTTTGGTTTGTGTGTGTGTGGAGAATAAATACTATGTTTTTCAGGCCACTTAAATGAAATTGGGTTGTTTCCGGCAGCACATCTGATAATTTGTCACAGTAGATTAACAAGTTTAAACACAGTATTTAGGAATTTCTAGATTAAAGATTAAAGGAAAAAAGGCTGATGTAGCCTACTGTACCAGTGAGCAGTGTAACAGAGCCAGGACTGATGGAGCTGACTCTGGTACTATAGCTGTCAGGAATCTCATCCATCACTTTCTTGTTTCCTGCTTCAAGGAGCAGGATCTTCTTTTCTGACAAGTTGGGATCCATGCCTGCAAAGGGAAATTGACACATCATTGCTACTGATTCATTCACTCATTCTTAGGACACATTCCTGACGATGTTGTTAACTGGATCTGTTCACTCACCCAGGGAGCAAGCCATTGCGGATCCAACCATCCCTCCCCCAGATATAATAACATCATAAACTTCACTACTTGCACTATCATCACTTTGAGTTGCACATACTAGCCCTCGACGTATATTTTTAAGAGCAAGTAAGCGATTTTCTGCCAGTAAACACCGCCCGAACATGTTAAGGGCTATGCTAGCTCTCGTAAGGTTTTGCATGATTCGGAATTTGAATGAAACAAACTCGGCCTTAAAATAGGATAAACATTCCGTCAAAAAAAGTATAACTGCTTGACTGTGCTGTGCAGAAAGTGGTTTCTCCTTGAGTGCGTCCTAAAAACAGCAGCAGTGTCACCTCACTAGTACTGCCATGTTTGTTGACAACCTGCGGCACGAGAAATAACTTCCGGTCTTATAGCCAATCACAAGAGAATACTGTAGCAGCTCCCGCTTCCCTTTTATGAAGCTCACATACAGTGCTCCTCTCAACTGAAGACGCCGGTGCGGTCACTCGTGCTTGTAAATATGTTAAGTTTTACAAATTTATACTGCTAGATTTATTTTTATTTTTATTAGTCACTCTGAATGGACTGCATTGCAGTTTATTGCCGAAAATGCGAGGAAGAAGCGTTGATGCAGGGAAAACCCGCCCACAACTCGTCTTTTATCAGGTTAGCAGTTTTGCAATATACAACAACGTCTTGTGCATCAACGTTGAAACTGACAACACATTTATACTTTAACTTTTCAATATAAACCTGCATCCACATTATTCGCTGGTTGGTTGTCATGGTAACCCGACGCGCAGACTGGGGGTGTGGATAGCTTGCTCCTTGTTGTTATCGTCAAGTGGTATGTTCCAACGGATATGGGCGTTTGGGCATGTTTTTTTAATTTTTAGTACAGGGAGTGGATTGAATAATTATTTGAAGTTATATTATTCTGTTTCTTTCATACTGCCCTCTACTGTCAACTATTTATAATATTTATGGAGATACATAGATACATTGAGGTAACGTGTGCATGTATAGATGTATGGATCTATGGATGGATTGATGGATATAATCTTCCTTATTAAAATGTAAACTAGTCAGTGCAAAAAAAAAAACAACCAAAAAACAACATTCAATGAAAATAGCCATCTGTTTGCAGGGATTTTACTCTCTGGACCAGGATTCTCCACTCCCCATTGAAAAATGACTTGACATAAATATTTTTAGATCCCAGCATCAGTTTTGCAGAAAAAGACGATTTTGATTCCATCGAAAACGCAAACGAGCAGATTAACTTGGAACTGTGATATTCACTACATAAAATATTATCAGTGAGTTCCTGACTCAATTTGCACCTACTGTTAAATAGCTAGTCATATGACGAATAACTTTTAACAATGCATTTCAGATGAAATTTCCACTCTATTGTGACCGACCAAAATGTCAGAGTCAGAGATGTTGTTGACAAAAGGTTCAGAGTCAGAAGAAATTCTCCATGAGAGGCTCCGGTACCTGAGCCAGGCAATTGAAAGGCAGTTGCAACAGACAGAGAGGAGGCACACGGAACAGTTGGAGAGCAGAATTCATCACTGCACTCTCCTATCAGCAGATATAAACAAAAAGTCTCCCCTAATCAAGTAAGTATGCATGCTTTCACTTCATGTTTGAGGGCTATATCATACTTCAGTGAAAGGTGACCGTATTATAAGGCAATGTTTAAAAATATACATTCTTTGATCATATATTTTTCATACGTGAGGCGCACTGGACTTAAAGGTACATGAAATTGAGACTAGATAGATAGATAGATAGATACTTTATTCATCCCCGAAGAGAAATTCACATTTCCAGCAGCATCCCTTCGCTGAGAACAATACAATAATAAAACAAAAAGAATACAAGATACAAATACCCAGTGTGACGTGCAAATGCCCACTGTAGCGTGTTATATAGAATAACTAAACAGTGCTACACAGAATACATATTGCAATAAGATTCGGTAATATGCAATGTAGGTGGTGTGGTTTACTGTGGGCTTTTACTCTGCCGGGTAGAGTTAAAGAGCCTCATGGCATGAGGAAGAAAAGATCTCTTCAGTACCTACAAATAATATATGCATTTCCAATCTTATGCACTGTGTAAGGCACACCAGGTTATGAGGCGCACCTTCAAATTTCTGGCCAAATTAGGTTTTAAGCTACGCCTTATAGTCAGGAAAATAAGGTACTAAGAATTCATTTTTAATCAAACCGTTATAGAGTTCGGGAGTCGTCAGCTCCAGTTTCGGAATCATCAGGCTTGTACAAGCGTCAACCGACTTTGCGTCCTGCCCGGTCACAGTCATGCGACCGGGCAACCAAAACAACGCAGCAGAAGGAAGAGGAGGAGGCCGAGGCTGAGTGCAAGAAAAAATTTTCTGCGCTTCCTGTCCCCGTTCAAGTCAGGACTCCTCTCTACCGGGAGATGATGGAACGGAGGGACAAGGAAAGGAAGCGAGCGTTGGAGCAAAGGAAAAGATTTCTGCTTTCGGTTCAAAAACCTTTCAGCTTCCAGGAGAGAGAAAAGAAGAAACGGGAAAAGTTAAACGAGCCGGTGGATCGTGTTCCGATGGAGACTGAAAAGATCAACGTTGTTCAGCGGGCTTCTCCAAAACACGTTCAAGCGCCAACAGGTGTGAATATTTTTTTCTTTTCGACAGTGTTTCTCAAGCATTATCAATTGAGATATTTTTTTCTGCCAAGAACTCCTCAACTAGTGCTTTTTTTCTGAAGATGTGTATGCTAAAAATAATAATAGTCCTCCATGCAGAAAATCTCAGTTTACCTATCAATTGCCCTTATTTTGCTATATTTTAACTATTTGCTGTTCACGTTCAAGGATCCCTTAACCGCCAGGGTCGTCGGGGCACCACTTCCTGTGGTGTGTCCTTGGGCAAGTAAAGCCTGGCGGCGCCTATTTTCTGGGTAGGATCTGGATTTTAATTTTAATCACAAGGACTCTCAAAGGGCTGCACAGACTATTGCAAGCTACAAATTATTATTACACCATCCCCTGATCTAAAACCTACATGAGGGCAAGGAAAAACTCCAAAACCTCAGCATGAGGAAAATGAAGATGCAGCACCTTCAGTATCTGGTCGCCGTTGTTTTCCAGTGAAAAGTGTCGTTCTGCTGTTCAGAGATGATGTGTGACAATACTGATACTGTACCAAAATCTCATTTAAACTATAATAATATAATAATAATAATAATAACAATACAATAATATTATATTAGCTTCATTTTCCATTCTACTACCTTGTAACTTATTTTTTTTTTGTAAATTGAAAACATGATATTTGATAACAAATTATTAAACTGTATATAATATTTTCCTATATTAATGTGTTTTTGACTTTATATTTATATTTATATTTCCTTTTTTTTCAATAAAATAACCACTATGGAAATTTTGTTAATTGGTCACTTTTTTCTCATCTAAGACTTTTTGATAGTTTCATGAGTATATTTTTTTTCCTTTTTTTTTTTTTTTTTTTTTTTTTTAGAAAAAATATCTTATACTGAGAACATAACCTGTTGTCTGCCATATCAGATAACTTTCCCCATGATAGGGGTTATTTTATACAACTAGATAAATGATTTGTAGTTCCTTAATTAATTTTCCAGATGCTTATCTTCAACAAGGGCCGTGGGACTGGTTGCTAACCAATCACAGGGCGGGATATATAGTCAAGTCAAGTCATTTTTATTTGTATAGCCCTTAATCACAAAGAGTCCCAAAGGGCTTCACAGGTTATCACACAGACTATTTTTTCAGACTATTATTACACCATCCCCTGATCTGGAACCAACATGAGGGCAAGGAAAAACTCAAAAAAAACTCAACATGAGGAAAATTAAGAAACCTTGAGAAGGGACCTCACATGTGGTATCCCCCTTCCAGGATTACCAGACAGCAAAGGATGTTGCAATCACAAATAATACACAGATATTGTCCACAAAAAGTATAGGTTATTCATATGCTATAGAGTATAAGTGAGTTTTAAGCTTAGATTTAAACATTTCCACTGAGGTTGCAGATCGGATCTCAGGGGGAAGAGCATTCCACAGCACCGGTGCCCGGATGGAGAACGCTCTCGAACCAGTGGAACACTTCTTGGCTCTTGGGATCACCAGAAGACCGGCGCTCTCAGAACGAAGGCTTCGGACCGGAACATAGGGGGAAATCAGATCTGAAAGATATGAGGGAGCAAGTCTATGTATGATTTTGTATAATATTATTATGTGATGTGATCGGACTTTTTTGTCCTAGTTAAAAGCCTCGCTGCGGCATTTTGTACCAGCTGAGTCAAATAACTTTAATTCTACAATTTAGCAAAATGATCTGCCATCAGGATTTTTCTCTCTTTTTAAACTAAAAAATAGTTGTATATAATAAAATAAGGTAAATAATAATTAAAGGAGCAAAACTATCTCCTGAGGCAAAAATTATTTAATTGGTAGTGTAGTAGTGGTAGGTAGAAGGGAAAGAAGCATTGAGACTACTATTTTGAATCCATTCAGTGCAATTGACGGCTGTTTATGTCAATGATTATTTTAAAATCTCAAGTAACTCATGATGTCACTAAGTACACTCACTCAAAAACTACCAATCTACATGAAAAAAAAAAAACAAATTCAGCATTGACTCTACACAGTTTTGTCTTTTGTTATCTTTTGCAGACTCGGGCTGTTGCAGGAAAATTCACATCAGCACTACACGACAGGCTAATCCAGAGAAGCCCAAACTCCGAATTGCAGAGCGGACCAGAATGGAAAAGCTGAGCTTCCTGGATGAGAGGCCGAGCTTCCAGCCCAAGATCAACCACCTGGTGCCGGATTTCAAGCGGCTGCACAAAGCCCTGCAGACGCAAGTCCCCAAAACATCAGCGAGTGCAGATGTGACCAAATGTCAACCCTTTTACCTCAGAACGTCCGCTCTTCCTCACAGGCAACATAAACAGAGTCCTGAAAAGTCTCAGGTGAACATCCATCTTACTATCGATCTATCTAACCTGGTCATATCCCTTGAGAGGGGGAACCGACAGCAAGACAAACACATACAAAAACAAAGAAAATAAAATAGGGAAAATGAGAAAAAAACACACACAAAATTTTTGGGACCATGGCCAACCCAAATGCCCAAACACCCAAACAAGTTAAGCACCTCGGCACCCAAGTTGTTCATGCTTTTGTCCCTCCACATGAACCGGGACACAAGAAAGTGGCCATGTCACCTGGGTCAGAGAAACACATCACACTCTTTTGTTCAACAGCAGGGCTCGACAGCTTTCACTGGTTTACCCCTGCCGCATCATACTAGTGCCCTGCCTTTGTCCTGTGGTGAGGGGCCCTCTCCCTCAGGGAGGTGTGAGAATTCTCCCACCGTGGTCCGCTGTGTGTCGTAAGAGGCGACTAAAGTGGAGGGAGTGAAGGGACTGGGGATCATCTCCTCTCTATCTCTACTCCCTAAGACACAACAAGGAAAAGAAAGGGGGGCGGGGGACCGAAAGGTCTTGCAAACCCTAGTTCATTTAAATGCTTATACTTGTTTTGATGCCAGCACGGCGGGGCAGTGGCTAGCGCGTGTGCGGCACGGTTCTAAGGTCATGAGATCGAATCTCCTGTGTGGAGTGTGCATGTTCTTCCCGTGCTCCCATGGGTTTCCTCCAGGCACTCCGGTTTCCTCCCACATTCGAAAAACATGCATGTTAGGTTAATTGGCCAGTCCAAATTGTCCTTAGGTGTGAATGAGCAAGCAAATTGTCTGTCCCTGTGTGCCCTGCGACTGGCTCGCAACCAGTTCAGGGTGTCTCCTGCCCACTGCCCGAAGATAGCTGGGATTGGCTCCAGCACGCCCGCGACCCTACTGAGGATAAGCGGTGCAGATAATGGATGGATGGATGGATGGACTTGTTTTGATGTTTTACTTTTTAAGTTTCAAAGTCATGTATTTTCTTTAAGAAATTCCTTTTGAGGTTTATGCATGTAGTTAAAATAGGATCAGAAGGTAATGTTACACGAGCCTGGTTTCTCATAGAAATATATTTATAACCTTTCCATATGGAACTTGGACAGCTAACCTCAAAATATGTTGTTCCAAAGCCACGTGCATGTCATCTTGGTGGTAAGGGAGTCGTTGTCGTGTCTTTCCTGTACCCGATGCGCATATTACGTAAAACGTGCACCCCATCCTTATATAATATTTCATTTTCTTCATGTTCTATTCTTGAGTGTCTTATGGATTCCAGCGGGGACTCCCAGCTGCGAGAAAAAAATAAATAAAAATACACGTTGCTAACTACGCCTCATAATGATGGAAATGGGGCGGCGCTTGTCATTTTACATGGGAACATTGTTTTCACATTACAGGTTGATTTTTAGAGTCAAATATATAGCTGTCAAAATAGCCATAATTCATTTTATTTTGTTTTCATTTTTCGAAATATTTTCTTAATAGATAGACAGTCAGAGTAATCTTCGTCGAAGCAAGTCGTGCGGGGCCCTTAAGTCCCTGTCTGCAGACACGCTCCCTACATACATAACAGATGCAACAAGGAAGCGCAGCTTGGCCATCAGGTATGCCCCAACAGCTTGATTTTTTTAGGCTTGTGAGTGATTGAATGAGTGCATTTGTGTGTTAGTTCTGAACAATTCATTTATTTGTTTGTTTGAATGAATGGCCTAAATCCTTAATAAACAAAAGTGCAACGGGGTTTTTTGTTTATTACAAGGAAATGGATTCCGCAATTACCCCAATCGTAAGTCCTGCTAGACAAACTAAGTAAATAGTTCATTTTTTCAAGTATTTTTTTAATTTCACTGGCATATCATTTTGCCCATTTAAAATACTGTTTTTACCTTTTCACTAAAACATAAATTATATAAATGTTACTCAAAAGAATTGTAAGACTAGAAACATGTTGCTAAAAATGATTACTACAAAACTAAGGGTGGCATGCTCTCTCCGGGTTGGGGATGAGATGTTGCCCCAAATGGAGGCGTTCAAGTATCTTGGGGTCTCGTTTACGATTGAGGGTATGATGGAACGGGAGATCGACAGACGAGTCGGTGCAGCGTCTGCCGTCATTCGGACCCTGTACCGGTCTGTCGTGGTGAACAGGGAGCTGAGCCAAAAGGCAAAGCTCTCGATCTACCGGTCAAACTACGTTCCTACCCTCACCTATGGTCATGAACTTTGGGTTATGACCGAAATAACACGATCCCGGATACAAGTGGCCACTGCTCCTCCGCATTGAGAGGAGCCAGTTGAGGTGGCTCGGGCATCTGATAAGGATGCCTCCTGGACGCCTCCCTCGGGAGGTGTTCCGGGCATGTCCCACCGGCAGGAGGCCCCGGGGGCGACCCAGGACACGTGGGAGGGACTATGTCTCTCGGCTGGCTTGGGAACGCCTCGGGATCCCGTCAGATGAGCTGGAGGAGGTGGCTGGGGATAGGGACGTTCTGGCTTCCCTTTTAAGGATGCTGTCCCCGCGACCCGACCCCGGACAAGCGGAAGAAAAACTAAGAAAAATAACATTCAGCAAAAGTAGAACGTTTTGCTAATTGTAAATTTAAAAAAAATCCTAAAAAACATCTAATTATTTTACAGTTGAAATGCTTGGTTGGCCACTAGAGTCATAGAGACACCACTTCCTGTGGTGTGTCTTGGGCAAGTACAGCATGTTGGCACCCATCCCTCTCCAGGCCAACATGTGTTTCCACCCAGCCCTCGGACTGGGGACATTTTGCGTGCTAGACGAAAGTGCTAAGCACTGCACTAAAAAATTCCCGTTTAAAAAAAACATGTATTGACAAAAGTATTATCACTTTGTCCTTTTAGAAAATGTTCTTTTTTAATATTTTACATTTAAAAATGATAATAAAAAATACCCCAAATAATTCTCGAAATAAATTGTATACATTTTATCCTGATAATATTTCCAATGAAAAAAAAATATCCGCCAAAACATAAAATGTTGCTTATCCTAGTTCTTTTTTCTTCTAAATTTCTAGTTTAAAGACTAGTTTAAATACTTATGGAACCGTTGTGTATTATTTAGCGCCTTCTAGTAGTAAAATATGTAATTTTTTAAAAAACAATGTTCATTTTAATAATAAGCAAAAATACATGAACTATCATATAAATCGGCATTTAAAAAAAATATTTGTTTGTCACGAAATTAGGTATTTATTTTACACCTACAGTGAGCTGACATGATTGTCCATTATCGTGCTGCTACGGGTACCTCCAAAACAGAATATTTAAGAAAAGTATAGGGGGAAAATGAAAATAGAAATGGGGAGGTTTGGTCACTTCGACTCTCTGTACTTTCATTTCCCCCTTGTGCTTTGTAGCACTCGTTTTCGGTTGCACCAAACAATACAGCGACATCTCGCGGTCAAATAATACACACTATTCCTTTACGTATTAATTTTCATATTTCACAGGTTAAAATTTTCCTTTGTAAAATGAAAAATTAACGCTTAAAAATAATGATAATACTCATACAAGAAAAATTGTTTGCCAGTAGTTTGTTTTTTTCCATTTGCAGTGTCTAAAATGGGGTTTGATGTGGCTTCACAAAGTATATATTAAACCTCATATATATACATTTGTAGAAAATCAATAGAAACGAGGGAAGGGAAAAATCAGGAGGGTGCAGACTGGATGAAGACGTACCAGATAAAGTCAGAGGCCTTGAGGAAGATGGTTTCCCTCCATTCCAAGTTACTGGACCCTCACAAAAGCCTCAAAGAAGTCTACAAGGAAAGAGTGCAGCACCATCGGTGAGAAATGGACATCATATTTCCAGTTCACAGAGATCTTCGTAACCAACATTATCTATACAGGGAGGCGGATCGCCAAAGGACAAGGGATTACATGAGAGATCTTCAGGACATAAAAGCTCGAGTTCGAGAGCGTCCGCTTTTATTCGAACAGGTGAAACAGGTGAGTGCCATGTTTGATGCCCACTGTGATATCCTCTTTAATGTCCTCTTTGTTGGCACAGAGGAACGCCAAAGCTAAAGCAGTACAAGAATTCAGGAATCAGCTAAGGAAAGCCGGAGTAGAAGAACAGTTTATCGAGAAAAAAGGAGCTGCGGTGACCGGGACACCCATTCCATTCAAATCCAAATGTGACACAAGTCTTGAAGTCCACACCATGGACAAGGACTGTCATGACTTAAAGTGAGACATTTTTACTATTGTTCTCTTCAAACAAAACCATTACGAGGTATAAATCTGGGATATGTTTGTTATCTTGGCTGAATTTGGCCTCACTTTGGTTGCATGACAGCAGGTTAAATGTAGCTCAGTTACTATGGTGATTTATTCTCTGAAGCTAGCCTTCTCCAGACCAGGCTAGCAGCCAGGCTAAGATTATACAGCGATACATCTGACGTTCATACTGTCAATCGTGCGAAAAACAAATGGGTTTTATTGTGTTTCCATGGATTTTCTTGATATGTTATTTTAATTTTCTTGCATTAACATATTACAAATAGGCGATGTTGTCATTTCATTAAACTATATTGATGCTATAACTGCAGCAGTCATTTTAAAGTCACGTTAACTTATATAGTCATTAATACTACTACCATTGTAAATTCTGCTTGCACAGCTACTACGGAACACACAAACATTTATTAAGTATCATCAATGTATCTCTTTTTACGCTGTTATCTTTTTACATATGTTTGTCTTTCTTACTTTGAGGAAGCCCTTCAATCTCAGTGTACTTCTGAATGATGACATCCATTCATTCATTCAATCATTTATTCATTCATGTAGTAAATCTATTGCTATATGGCCATTTGTTTTATTGCAATGCCAATTAAGAATTATTGTCGAATTGCTATTAGAGGAATACAGTAAATACTGTATGTTATTGCTCTTTTTGAGATTCTAAAATGTGACGCAAAAAAACTTGCAAGGATGGTATCAATTAAGTATTTTACAATGGT
This sequence comes from Urocampus carinirostris, assembly GCF_059441175.1. Taxonomy (NCBI): domain Eukaryota; kingdom Metazoa; phylum Chordata; class Actinopteri; order Syngnathiformes; family Syngnathidae; genus Urocampus; species Urocampus carinirostris. Next base: position 17,313,222 of record NC_142363.1, on the reverse strand, counting down.
AATGTAGTACTTTAAATAGGTTCAACTGCCGTTTATCTGTCCGTTTCCAACTTGCTGTTTCCTCATCAAAGAGAGATAAATATGTTCCTTATGAAGGACCAATAAAATAAAAAAAAAAAAAAAAAAAAAAAAAATCATTGAATCGATAAGAATTTAAATTTGAATTGTCTTTATTGTCATTGATAACGACTGCGTGAACATTGTTGTCAATGAGATTAGATGATGAAATCCAGGATAAACATCTAATAAAATAGGAAAGCAAGATACATAAGAATAAGAATAAATAAGAATAAATAGTCCAAAAATAGTTTTCATTGAATCAGCCGGGAATCGAACCTGGGCATACAGCGCAACTGACAAAAAAAAAACCGTACCAATGAAAACACTTCATTCCCTGTTGACGGCTCCTTTAACCGCCAGGGTCATCGGGGCACCACTTCCTGGGCTGTGTCTTAGGCAAGTACAGCCTTAATGCGCCCAGCCCTTTCCTGGATGATTTTTGGTTTGGGGTTTTAAAAAAAAGTACTGGTTTCCTTGGTTACCAATAGCAGGACAAGCCGTATGATCTTACTCAGATACAGCACCTTCATCATCTAGTAATCGATGTTTTTTGTGTGTAAAGCGCCATCCCGCTAATAATGTCTTACAAATAGTTTGCACTTTTGTTGAGCCAGTGTGCCAGTACCAGGCTTTTTCCTATTACTTGATAACACTGCTCATGTAACCTTTTTGATACAGTATAAAATTTCTTTCACATATTCAGAGAACTGCATAAGAAGCTTTTGTTCAGCGGCAGTAGGACGATGAGCGCCACTTTTCCATTTTCCGATCCGTGATTCTGAGATTGATACTGGGGTCGACTTGAAGATGCAGTCAATGTGCATGTCCTGTATCCCAAATATTATCAGCTGGTTTGGCATAGCCACGCCTTTTTGTCCAAGCTCAGCAAACGTGCAACCGATTAAGCCAAAAATCCACCTGCCAGACTTGTTCAAAACTGCCTTATCAGTTAGCCTGGATTTCTTTATTCCACTTTCGTGCAATAACCCCGTGGTGTGCTGCCACGACATCCAGTGAATTCAGAATAGTATATCCAAGGACTTCATGTGGTTGTGCTTTTGTGACATTACATGATTTTCGGGATCTGCTCAGTACAAGAAAAACATAGCAGCCAAGAACAAATGAAATATAATTACAATATAGACATTTCCTGACCAAACATGTCTGATTTAGGGAGGAAAATGCAGACGACGATGGAGAAAATTGAAGATGTGGACCAGAACGGCGTTGGAGGCCCGAGAGGGAATGATTGTAATGATAAGACGGTACAATGTTTTTGTGGCTGCTGGGCTAGAACACGACACTGTATTCAAATATGACTCATGTCTACTTAACCACATCAACAATGACTTCGCCAACATGTGCAACTAGAAATTAAGAAAATCGCAAAACATGTGAACCGTACGTTTCCAAGAGGGAAACAACAGTACAAAGGGCCAAATCAATGGGCCACTAAATCTTATATTTTAGGTGCTTGTAAATATGTGTAAGACAACTCATGATACACACTACTGTAAAATGATTGGGAAGATATCTGCTGCTTATATTTAATAACGATAATAAACTGAAGTAGGGTTCCGCAGTTACTGTCTGTGAGATTTATTTGCCTTTTCTTTTTAAAAAAAAAAGGTTTATATGTATATCCTTTTTTTCCGCCCAAAGTATCAGTACCCGAACCTTCTTATGGACGTTTTATAATTCAAACCCATGTTAATTTCACGAAACGCTGTATTGTAACAATATAAGGTGTAGTGTAGTATATTTATTTTTAATGTCATTTTTAATTGTGGGGTCTCATCAAAACCTCTAGTAGTATTGGTACTTGGTATCCTCATTGGTGTCTACTTGAGGTGAGTTCTAGTACTGGTATCAGGCTAAAAAATGTTGTATTTGTAAATGGTATATGGTATTGGTCATCCTTATATATACACGTTCCTAAACTTATTTCAAAAAGTTGTTATCAAATTGAGAAAAGAAATGTGGTAAAATAAGAAAAAACATCATTAGTCAAAGATAACCTTACGAAGCTCAGTTCTTGTCAGTTGCTTTTGAGAGTATGCCCATCAGAAAACAATGTTATCTTGGCCTTTTTATAAATAGATATAAATGAATAAAAGAGACACTGTGTATTTGACCACTTGTCACTGTATAGTGTAGGGCAACCAAAAATGAGTAATACACAGCACAGGGAAGAATATGAACTACGGAAGTTCGCAGTGAACAAACCTCACCATTTTATCTCTCATTTTTTTGCCCACTCTTTCACAAGGTTCTGGGTTTTTAGGGTTACCTTTAGCAACAAGATGGCGGACAATGATACCAGCTCCCTACAGATGAGACTCATGTTATGTAACATAAATAAGAATTTCTGGAGTTAAATGTATTTAAAGAATTGGGGCACAAGTAATTGTATATTTCTTTGTTATTCAAATCAACATTGCTATTTATAATAAAAAACGTTTTTTTCACCACAAGTGGGTGCCAAATAATATACAAACTATACTCAATTAATTGATAAAATTCTCTTAAAAATTCAATATGGGTGTATTTTGGATTTTAGCAGACAGGAGCAAGTTTAAAATAATTCTGAATACTGTATGTTTTTCTATTGTATTTGTATGAGAATTTTCATCAATCAATTTAAAACATTTTCACGGCGGCGCAGTGGTTAGCGCGTGTGCGGCACAGTTCTGAGGTCATGGGAACCTCCTGCGTGGGTTCAAATCAAGCTCCCGGCCTTACTGTGCGGAGTTTGTATGTTATCCCCGTGCATGCGTGGGTTTCTTTCGGACACTCCGGTTTCCTCCCACATTCCAAAGACATGCATTTCACGTGAATTGGCCAGTCCAAATTGTCCCTAGGTGTGACTGAGCGAGTGAGTTGTCTGTCCCCGTGTGCCCTGCGATTGGCTGGCAACCAGTTCAGGGTGTCCCCTGCCAGAGATGTACCGACAATGAAAATTTCAGACCCCTCCATGATTTCTAAGTGGGAGAAATAGGAAAATAGCAGGGTGTTCAAATACTTATTTTCTTCACTGTATACACATATAAATATATTAACGAAAATAATCTAAAATGTTTGCCAGTAGAACACCAATTAATTTATTTTGACTATTACAATACAGTTAAACCCCAAGCTGTGTTTGAAAATACAAACTCCTTTTCCCCCCATCACTTTTTTAAAATGGTGAGTAGTTCAAGCCTTTCTGCCACCTAAATAAATCCTGCTGCAGTCATGCTGACCGTCTCGGCGGTTTGTGCCGCCGGTCCACAGAGCCACATCAAACTTTGCACTCATGTATGTTGGCCTCGGCTGGAAGGCTTTGCTTATACAGCTGACAGCTTGGAATTTCTGATCTTTTTTTGGTCACAACCACATGAGAATGTCTCAATATGTATTCAATCATAATCAAAATCTCATCGTGGGCATTCTGAACGCTTCCTCTTTTTGGGCAAGCGTGTCATTTACTAAAAGGATTCAAGTTAGCATGACTTGTCAGTCGAATAATATATCTTGTGTTTGTGCCATTGTATTGTTTTTGAAAACACTGACTTATAATTATCAAGAATGATTTGTATAACTGTGACAAAAATTAGATAATAATAATAATCAAAAGTAAAGGTAACATCAATAATGTGATTTTGCACTTTTAAAACTGCTACAATAGTTGAACTGAATTGTTATTATTGTCGTAAAGTTTATTTGTGTCATGATATTAAACTCTGTTAAATGGACACTGTGTTATATTTGACCTCTACATGTTCCTCTAATGTGTATTGGATATGAAACGAGTGCTAAAAAGCCCAAGAAAGAATACAAACTATGGAGACTTAAAGTGAGCAAACTGCACCATTTTTTCTTCTATTTTTTTGACCAGCATTTCACGAGGTTTTAGTTTTTTAGGGGGTACCTATAGCACAATGGCAGCAGAAATTCACGTCAGCTCCCTCCAGATGAGGCTCATATAAAGTAAAACAAATTTCTCTACTTACAAGTCTCTGGTAAAACGCATGTTTAAATCAAAGTTCACTTATTTTTGCTTTTTCAAATCAATATTGTTTTGTTTTTTTTACCACTAGGAAGGGCTAAAAATGCGGAATGTTCCTTTAAGAATACCAGGTTGTGTTCCATTTGTTCAATTTTAGAACCCTTACTTTTTTAGTGCAGTTGAATTTGATATGGGTCTGTTTTGACTAAGGACCAAACAGATTGATTCATATTCATTCTATTAAAAAATGTACTATATTTGTATTGTCGACCCATTTATTATTATTATTATTATTACTATTATTATTTTGATGTTTTAAAACATTTTATGCATGTAGTTTTATTTGTATCCAATTAGTTTTTTACTTGAATTCCACATTATTAATTCATGAATTTATTCAACTTAATTTATCAAATATATAAATCATTCACAAGTCATCATTATTATTATAATTCATTATTCAAATTTATTTTTCAGTACCCTATGTTGGGGAGGTTATCCGAGATTTCTGTTGGTAAATTTAAAAATAATATTTAGGTGTACTATTTTAACCACGGGGGCAGCACGGTGGGGCAGTGGTTAGTGCGTGTGCGGCACAGTTCTGAGGTCATGAAATCGAACCTCCTGTGGGAGTTTGCATGTTCTCCCCGTGCTTGCGTGGTTTTCGTCCGGGCACTCCGGTTTTCTCCCACATTCCAAAAACATGCATGTTAGGTTAATTGGCCGGTCCAATTTATCCCTAGGTGTGAATGAGCGAGTGAATTGTCTGTCTCTGTGTGCCCTGCGACTGGCTGGCAACCAGTTCAGGGTGTCCCCTGCCCACTGTTCGGAGGTAGCTGGAAGGGCTCCAGCACCTCTGCGCCCCTACTGAGGATAAGCGGTACAGAGAATGGATGGATGGATGGATTTAAACTAGGGGTCTCCAACCTTGTTCCAGTAGGCACCAGGTAGCCCCCTAAAAACACCAGACTAGCACGGAGACAGGTTCTGAAAATAACTCACCAGTGATGGGTCATTGTGATTGTCCAGCAAATTTGATTTCTAACTGGCATGAGGTTTTAGTAGTTGACTGAGTAGACTTTAACTAAACTTTTAAAAAATTACAACCTGGTAATAACCTAGTAACAACATAGTAGTACAATCAAAAGTTGCCATTTTTGAAATGCATATCAAACTGTTGTAACTCTCAGCTTCATAAAGGTTGACTCCTGATTTAAACTACATGTATAATCATGACCTCTGCTTATAAGCACTGCATACATGATGCAATTAAAGTAAAATGTCTGATAAAACGCATTTACTTTTCAAATCTCATCTCATCTCATCTCATTAGCCGTACCGCTTATCCTCAGTAGGGTCGCGGGGGGCTGGAGCCCATCCCAGCATACATCGGGCAGTGGGCAGGGGACACCCTGAACTGGTTGCCAGCCAATCGCAGGGCACACAGGGACAGACAACTCATTCGCTCATTCACACCTAGGGACAATTTGGACCGGCCAATTCACCTGAAATGCATGTCTTTGGAATGTGGGAGGAAACCGGAGTGCCCGGAGGAAACCCACGCAAGCACGGGGAGAGCATACAAACTCCGCACAGAAAGTCTGGAGCTGGATTTGAACCCACGACAGGTTCCCATGACATGAACTGTGCCGCACAAGCGCTAACCACTGCGCCGCCGTGCTGCCCACACTTTTCAAATATTGCTATGTAAAACACCACACTTTGAATATGTGGTTATGTTAAAAAATAACTATTTTTCATAATTTTTTTAGTTTTCATGCAGCTTTTGTTTATTAGTCAGTTTTTATTTTTGCTATTGTAATCTGGAGATTCAAATAGTAATTATATCATATTGTTAGAAGATCAGATCCCTTCCTGAAAATATCAGGCGCTACATGACATGGCACCATCGGTTACATCCTTACAGGTTGCCATGGGAACAGCGTATCCCAGAGATGCGCCTCTGGTAGACCTGGCGCGGCTAAAAACACACCTAGGTATAAAGCATAACTTGCCTTGAAAACTGAGCAACACGTGTTGAAAAATTGACTCTCTATTCAAATAAATCAGGATTTGTGTCCCAACAACAAAATGCGTATTATTGTTGTCTTCTTGAGCCCACCTGCAGACGGCGCTGTAACTCCCTCCGCTTAAGACCGACTGGAGCGTCATAAGCCTTTTCCCCCCTTTGCTTTTCCCCTTTTGTGTATGTAGGGTTGGATGATGCTGGAATCTTTGTTATCGTTTTGATACAAGAAAATGCAGGGTCAGATCGATCAATACTGATGAAATACCGATTATTTTTTTCTTGGAAATGTCATGATCACTGAATAATTGAACCCCTCTTCCCTTGTGTTAGTTTAGAGTTATGATAAGAACAGCCTAAAATGTGTCTATTTCTAATAAATATCTAAAACGCAAACTTTAAAAGAATGGAAAAAGAAACATACATAATTCCATGAAAATGTGTCATAACAAAACAAAAAAACAAAAAAGCAAAGGCAATGTAACAAAAATTCAAATACAACAAAGTCAAGTCAATTTAAGTCAAGTCATCTTTATTTGTATAACCCTAAATCACGAAGAGTCTCAAAGGGCTTAAAGTCAACATGGCAAATATGAAACCTTCCATTTAACAAAATTTTAGAAATGAACTCAAATTGCTATTAGTTTAAATAATACTATGTAAAAACCTTTTACAATACACTAATTAAATTACTCCAACAAAAACAACTGTTTTCAGAACAAGTCAAACCACAAAAGCAGCAATGTAACACAAATACAAACAAGACAAAAAAAATACCATATTTTCCAAACGATAAAGCGCACCCAAAAAAATTTGCCATATATTTCAAGGTCCAATTCACCTTTATAGAGCAGGAAATACGGTAAATAAAATCAGCATTGTGTAATTATAACAAACTACTTCTACATACACACTTATGAATGAATCCATTCATTTTAGTTGTGTTACCAGATTCTCTAATATTTATGTTTAATGAAATACATTTGTTATCTTCTGTTTTAATCTCATGGTTCGTAGCACCCTTACACTTGTGTATTTTTGAAAGCGCGTCTTATAATCAGGTGCGCCCTACAGTCCGGGAAATTCCGTACCTTTCTTTGCACCATATTTTGAAACAAAACTAAAATGGCCGTGCGCCATTAGAGCATCACAAACCCATGAGAGCATCAGTAAGACTGAGTCCAGATAAAGACTAAAATCATGAAATAGGGGTACAAACAGCCCAAATATGCAATTGTCTACATACATTTTATTTGGAAAAGATTAACCTCGGAGTGCAAAAAAAAAAATCTAAGGAGAAAACCAAAGAAAACTGGGGACTGTAAGTTGAAAACCAGCTGTTCAATCATCCTCTTACACCTTTTTGCTGAAAAATGGCGAATCAACAGAACATAAAGTTCTTAGTGAGTTTTTTGGGGCATTTTTCACATCTAGGGTAACCTACCTTGCCTGTGAAAGATGGTAGTCATATCTATACTTCTTTCCTCTTGAGTGGACCGAAACAGACAAACAAACAAACATATGTACAGTGGAACCTCGGTTCTCGACCATAATCCGTTCCAGAACCCTGTTCGAAAACCGATTTGTTCAATCACCAAAATCATTTTTCCCGTTAAAAATCATGTAAACCGTTTTAATCCGTTCCAACACCCTGAATGTTTGTCTTGAATGTTTAACGTAAACATGAAGCTAACCCAGGCTAATCGCACGTTCGCATTATCGTAATCTTCCGTACGAAAGATTACGCTAACACGAACGTGTAAAAATAAAAAAATCAGGTTGTTTACAGGTCATTTAGCACCCGGCTCTCCACAACAAGTGGTGAGCGGTTCATTGGAAATGGGGCTCCGTTCCAACACCCTGAATGTTGGGCTCCGTTCCAACACCCTGGATGTTTAACGTAAACATGAAGCTAACCCAGGCTAATCGTACATTCGCTTTATCGTAATCTTCCGTACGAAAGATTACGCTAACATGAACATGTAAAAATAAAAAAAAAGGATAAAGAAAAGAATAATGAATAGGATTTCTTACCTTTGTGGTGGTCAGCAGAAAGCGCAGGTGTACGGTGGAGCTATTATTTCTTTCTTAAATGCAATAGTTGTACGCACTACTTTTCTTTTTTCACCTGTAGCAACTTTGCCTCTTGCACTGACTTTCTTCAGAGGCATAATAAGAGGCTAAAACACCGGTACACCGCTCAGCATCGCACCCTAGCGTACGCACTCACGCATTACCGGCGTTCGAACTCCGATTTTTTGACCGAACAGCGAAGCAAGAATTCCTCGAAATTTTTGATCGGACTCCGATCACACTATCACTACCCTCGCTTTACTCGTAGGTGATAATTAGTGGTGCAAACAAAGCATAACCAGAATGGGATCCATGCAATTCATAATTCATGTTAAATTGTTAATCACACAGACAGCATTATTATAGTGATAGTTAAAATGGGAAGACGGTATCAATCTTAGGACAATAGTATCGATCTAATCCAAATGCTCGCTCAGTATCGATAGTATCAGTGTTTGGACCGCTCTGCCCACTCTTAATATGTGGCATGAATAATGACTGGAGAGAGAGCGAACTAGAGGAGGGGGTTATTAGAGGGGGAGGGGTGCATCCGAGATTGAGCCAGCCACAGTGACAGATGAGAGCGTGGCACAACTTGCCTTTGGCGTGGGCTGGGGGCAAAGAGAGAGCAAGTGCATCGGAGTTGGAGGCAAAGCGTGCACACACACATACATGAAACCTTAAACGCGGCGGTTGCACACTTGATGCTCGACTTTGTCTCACAGGTGCACAAGTTTCATCTTGACCATCCATCTCCACTGTTATGGGTCTGGCAAAACCAAGCTTTCTGACGCTGTAGAGGACCTCGCATCTTCTCCACATCTACAACTCGAAGCACCCACCCAAGAGGATGGAGAAGCTTTCGGAGAAGGACAAGGAGCTGATACGGAGCAGCTGGGAAAGCCTGGGCAAGAACAAAGTTCCGCACGGCATCCTCATGTTCTCCAGGTGAGGGTTTGGTCGTTTTGTTTTGTTTTTCGACTCGTGGTCCGTTGTCTATCTGTGCACGCTTCCTCTGGAAAACAGAAGCGGCTTGCCCAGTTGCTTGGCGACGGCCTTGGATGTGATGATGTGTTTGCCGCCACATCTGACACGTGCATGAAGGATTTGGTGATCTTACTTTGTCATTGTAGGAGGCTTACTTAAATCAATTATGCGTGACATTCAATAGAGAATTATAATATTTGGAGGGTAATTATATGACAAGGAAGTCTTTTCTTATATGTTGAGTCTCAACAATGGCTTTAAACGAGACATCTGTTAGCATGTCTGCTTTATTTTGGTCTGAACCTTTTTTCTATTTTTTACAAAAAAATGGCGATTTCTTTATCTTATTTGAAAAAAATGAAATTTACTGTGGGGTTCACTATTGATGTTCAAACAACCATTAATTGTATTTATCTGTGCTTTTAAATGCCAGGATAGAAACAATGTGAAGTATCCTAATAGACCAGCGGTCGCCAACCTTTTTTAAGCTGAGAGCTACTTTTTTGGTGCTGATTTACACAAACGGCTACCAGTTTATATGCATTTCTAAGATAACATGTTATTACCAGGTTGTAATTATTAGCAGTAAAAATATGCTCAATCAATCATGAAAAAAAAGAAAATTACAATGACCCATTATATAATTTCAGAACCAGTTCAGCTGGCAACTCTGGTAATTTTAGCACCACATTAGAGACCCTAGTAATAGAGTTATTCCTTGCTAAAATGTGGTTTACTTTTCCTGGTTTTGCTCCTTCAGCTCATACAATGTGTTTTGCATTCCGATTGGCTAAACAGTCTCCCGGTTATTATTATTTGACGGTACTGTAGTTATTTGATGAAATTTATGCAGTACTTTTATTTGTTAACTAATGCTTGAGCTTGTAAAAAGGTAATTGGTGTTTGGTTTCAGTGTATAATTGAGCATTTAATTGTATAATATTTGTAAAAAAAAAAATAAAGGTTTCTACTTTACGGATTTCTCTTATCACAGATTCTTTTTTTAAAACGTACCAATCAACAATTAAAAATTGAATTTGCCAGTGCTGACAAAAAGTCAACTAAAAGTAAGATGAAACGAATACTTGTAAATGGAACTGAATTGATTCATGTCTTTTAAGAATATCATTACTAGCAGAAATCAATCTAAATAACATTTTCCGTGCAATAAAATGCCGTAATCCTTCCTTCTGGCGTAACTCTGTTATTCTGGTATTGGGTTTGTACAATATTTATTAAGCAAAGTCAGTTTCTAAGATTTCAGCAAACAATCATTCAATGCTGTGCTTTGAGTAAAGATGATGTGATGACATCTTTACCTGACCACACTCTCAGAATGACCGCCCTTGGAGATGTATGAAAAAATACGAATATTGTTGGTTAATTCGTATTAGACAAACACAAAATGTCATGAACCATGCAACTTCATATTGTTAGGAAATTCTCTGGCTTGACTTCTGCTTAAAGCAGCAAAATGTGCCTTATTTTCTATCTCAGGATGGCGGCCATTTTGCAAATAATTTTTCAGAGTGCCAAGGTTAACAACCAATTACAGTTCAGCTAGCGAATGTCACATCAACAAACTCGACAGAAAGTAGCAACGTTTCATGTTTCATACGCTCTCATTCATTGTAATGTCAGTTTTAGTTGATAGAATATGCTAAAATGGCCTCCCTTACATGGATGAAAACGAATTGATTTTGCAGTTAATTTCCAACTCCGCAATCTAGTACCCCAAATCATCCATTTAAGTGTAGTACGAGTACTAAATAACACGGAGTACGGTTAGTTTGCCTGGTGTATAAAATGCAAAGCGCTATTTTATTAGTATAATATTTGTCAATGATAACTTAAAAAGGATGAAAGAACTATACATACATTAATATGTACCCCAAAATACATTAATCTGAGCATGTGTTTCCATTTACCAGAGAGCACTTCTTCTACATTCCTATGACATCGCAATGAAGTAAAGCAATCCATGCTTTGTGTCCCTGCTAGGCTTTTTGAGCTGGACCCTGCTCTTCTCACTCTTTTCCGCTACAACACAAACTGTGGCGACACACAAGACTGCCTCTCCAGCCCAGAGTTCCTGGAGCACGTCACCAAGGTCAGCTTTTCACCCTCTAAAGTGTCTTCTAATAGGACTAGAGATGAGCAGCTTTGATCAAGATAAGAAAATGATGCTAAAATTAAGCAAAATCTTCTGTCCTCCATATTGGACAGATTCACTCATTTTAAGTATTACTTTTTATTTTGCTAGAAAAACAAGTTAAACTATATTTGAAAATAAGAAAAATAAGACTTTAAATGAGCAAAATGATCTACTAATGGAATAACAGTTTGATTTATTTATTGCAGTAAAAGTTGGCATTCTATGATTACGCTAAAAATAAAAAGCAAAACATTTACAATTTAAATACTTTCAGCTCATGTTAAGAGTCCTATGTTTTTGGTCATTTTACCATATTTCAACATTTATCTGCACCTCAACAAAAAAATAAAAACTGAGAAAAAGGATATTTTTATTAATTTTCAACAAACTGCTCACAAAAATTACAAAACAAAATCAGTAAAACAAAACTTTTCTTAATATGTTTAAATAATGTATCAGGCTAAATTTTTTCGGGCTGATATAATATTTTACTCAATTTTGTGCAAATGGTAATGGAATTGTTCTCAAAATAAATTATAATGTATTAAATCAAACAAAGTCAAAACGTACTTTTGTTGGGTTTCAAAAAAACATAGCCCTCATATTTTTTACACTGTGGACTCTTCTCACTCTAAGGACCACCTCTTTAACCCGTTGTCCTCTGGTAGGCGCCACCGATCCCTTAAAACAAGGACTAAGAGGCTCAGAGACCATCACCACCCTAAGCAACTGCACAAGACTGGAATATATAGATCTTGCCTATGTATAGAAAATTAGGGTTCATATGTCATTTGACTTATTTGGGATTTTCTTGCTGCTAAATGTTGTTCCTTTGGCGCATTCTGCATTCTTTCTCCAACTTTATTCAATAATTCTTGGAGAAGATCATAACCTTGGACCCGCATGAAGGTACCGTCAGCAATGGCGCACACAACGTAGCTAACTTCCGTTTTGTTGATGATATTGCTGCGCTGGGAGGAGAAGAACAGGAACTAAGATATCTGGTCAATGCACCAATCCGGTATGGTATTGAAAATAAACACAGGGAAAACAAAACTAATGACCAAAAAGCCCTAATGTATCATCACAAACATCACCATCAACCATCAAGAGCTTGAACCTGTCACCAAATTTAAATATATTGGAGCTGTCATATCAGGAGAGGGGTCAGAACAAGAACTCATTGCCAGGATAAGTCAAATATGAAAACTTGCAGTGCTATGGTCACGTAACAAGATCATCAGGGATCCTCACAAGATCTTTTCTCCATGGCACAATTCAAAAAGGCAAAAGAAGAAGACAGAAAAAGAACTGGTGCCACCTTGTCATGACTCAGATGCAGGCTAGGAACCATCAACAGTGGTGAAAGCTCTCCAGAGTTGCATCCACAATGCTGCCCTGACAACTAAGGCGGTTAAGTGTATCTGTGAATTTGAAGTGAAACTGTTTCGATGCACTCTTCCTTATTGCACTATTGTTCTGATGCACTTACATCTTAGGCTACTCTCTAAGTACTACTTTGTTAATATTTTTGTCTATTTATCCTTAAATTCTTTTATCTGATTTTTCTCTTCTAAGTCTTTATCACGTGGGTCTATTCCAGAAAACAATGTTCACTAAGTTGCTATCAATGACAATGGGACAATTCTAATCATAATTCTTCTCATTGACTCCAGGTGATGTTAGTGATCGACGCCGCTGTCAGTCACCTGGATGATCTTCACTCCTTGGAGGATTTCCTTCTGAACCTAGGGAGGAAGCACCAGGCGGTGGGGGTCAACCCGCAGTCCTTTGCCGTAGGAGCAACTCACTGCAAGATCACTTCATCAAAACCTGCCAAACTCCACGCTTACCTGTTTTGGTCTGTTGCAGGTGGTAGGGGAGTCGCTCCTCTACATGCTGCAGTGCAACCTAGGCCAGGACTACACGGTGGCCGTGCGCCAAGCCTGGCTCAACATGTACGGCATCGTGGTAGCTGCCATGAGTCAAGGCTGGACCCAGAATGGCGAAGACAAGGCGGACTGAGCCGTTCTCTCGCTCAGCAGTCACCGTTCTTTCGCTAGATGTGGTTGCCATGGAGCAAGGTTGTGTAACTTGCAGCGTCGTGGCTTTTTTTTGTGTGCTGTACATTAGCAGGAAGTGCCACGCAAAAGGGAATGTACGGCATGGCCGCACTCCACCGATAGTCGTTTGGTTTTTTCGCTGTGGCAAAAACAGCCACTATGTGGAAAAGCAAAGAAGCAAGAAGGTTGACTTGTATATAGCGCCTTTGATTATATCTTCTGACCATCGTGAAACGTGCGATATAGCTTCAAAGCGTTGAATATTCGATTTCGCACTGTGGTCCACGACTGTGAAATTGACTAGAACAAAAGTCTTTGGATTTTGTGTATCTTATCTAACATTTAAAGGGACATTGTGTATGTTTTAGCAGTTCCTAGTAAGAAAAAAAACTTAATTCATTAAAAGAAATATATATTGATTTGAATAATGAGGGAAAATAATTGATTTATCAGATAAACTAGCATTTTTTTAAAAACTCATAAGAAATTTGTACTTATCTTAGATAACACGAGAGTCACCTAGAGAGCTGACACAAAACACTGGTTGCTATACTATTGGGTGAACTGATGTCAAATGTTAAAGCTTTAGTATTTTAACTCTAACTAAAGCCTAAAAGTTAAAGTTCACACATGAAGTATTAAATCTTCAGCCATTTAGCTTTAAACATAAACGTCAAGGCTTTAATTCTTGAGTTAACACTTTTAATTTCAACAATATGATCTGCTTGAAAGTGTCAGCGCTTTAAAACCTTAACTATTGACAGAACAAATATGAGTTAACAAACATCAATGCTTCAACTTAAAACTTAGTTCCAAGGGTCATTGGGCATTATTTAGAGCCTCCTAGAGGTAAAAGACTTAATTAAAAAAGAAAACTATGTTGATTTGAATACCAAGCAAACACATTGACCATCATATACACATGCATTTATGTTTAAACATTTCTTTGACGAGAAATTTTACACAATATGAAGCTCACTTAGAGGGAGCTGACTTCATCGTCCGTCATCTTGCTGCTAAGGGTATCCCAAAAAGAAAAGAAAAAACTTGTGAAAAGGGTTGCAACAAAAAAGAGAATTGTGCGGTTTGGTCACTTTGAGTCTTCCTTGTGCTTTGCCGCACTTATTTTCGGTTGCACTACACAATACAATGTCATCTAGTAGTCAAACATTACACAGTGTCCCTTTAATGTTTTTATAAAGAGGCTGGAATAGAATTGTTTTCTGACGGACATACTCCAAAAAACAATTGACTATAAGTGTTATACACAATCAGCTTTGTATCTGTAATCTTTTGACTGTTACGGTGTCCTTATACACCTTTATTTTACACAGTGTGTAATGCTCTTTTTTTAAAATCTGAATAGTTTTCATCTGACTGTTAAAAACAAGACTGTTATGTTCGGGTCAAGGGTATATGGAAAGACTCACAAACATTCACAATCATGCTCGCTGTTAACTAATTTCAAGGCAAAATCCATTTTTCAGATCAGGTTAACGCAATCAGTGCCATCAACGGCTATGGACATCCAATGTCTATTTTAAGTAAGCTGGCAGTGAATGAGTTCATCACAGTAGTCATTTAACAGATATATTTTAGGCATTGAACGTGCAAACAGTGATGCGATTGGATGATATCATCATTAACATAACTGTTACAGATTTCTTTCAATGCCAAGTATTTGATAACGCCATACAACTGTAAATCCAAGTGGCTGGTATGCTGTTATTTCCGCTTAATTGTGAGTTTATGTCGAAGATATTTATTTTTATATTTGAAAGCATAGATGTATATTGCCATTGTTTTATAGTAGATACAGTTGTTATGATGCAGGACCAGAACTGATGGTGCAATATTTTGTTATATGTCATATTTATTTTATGCTTTTTACTTTATTTTTGTTTAATTTATTCTTGTTTAATATATATATATATATATATATATATATACATATATAAATATTTGTTTCAATTTAATGTTTTATTTATTTCTCTCTTTTTGGCTTTTATTTTTATTTATTGATCTAAACTGCTTCATTTATTTTCAGGTAGGTTTATAGATTAGTAAAACCTCACAAGGAAAGCCATCAACGAATTTATAACTTGCAAGGAGAACAGCAGAGGACTGTACAAGAAACTTAATTTCAAATCTGTTCCAAAAGCCCTCCCACGAGCCCTTTCTTTTTATCAATTATTAAGTGACAAAGGCAGATCCATCCCAAAGGGTGTGGTTATCAAAGAACAGCAACAATATTGGCCGATAGTGACAATTATGTAACCAGGGCGTAAAAGTCAAAATAACAAGCAACATTGAGCTATTATAGTCAAAATAACAAAATTGCATCACATGCAATCTATTTTACTGGTGACCAATATTAAAACAGAATAAATGTAAATTTCTATTTAAAATGTAATTTCTTTTTGAGATTAAATTTTTTCATTTTTCTTGATTTTGGTCCCTTAATGCCACAGTAACTTGTGTGGAGTCACAGTAAAGTCCACTTGCACTGGTCACCTGTATGTCACAAAAGTTTACCCCTTAAATTTCTGCAGATTTTCTCATTATGTATAATTGAACAACACTGAAGAAATTTGCTTTGACACAATAAAAGGTATTCTGTGTAAAGCTTATATAGCAGTGAACATTTATTTTTCTCCACAAGAAATTCTAAATACACCCATTAGGAGCTAAATCCGAGGTGAAAAAAGTGAGTACACCATAAAGTAAAAGTTCCTGAAGTTTAATATTTTATGTCACCAACATGATTTGCAGAACCACCTTAATCCTCTTGGCCATAGATTTCACCCTAGCCTTACCAATTGCCACTGGAATGCTCCTCCATGACATGACAGAGCTGGGGGGTAATTGAGATCTTGTGCTTCTCCATATTCCGCTTGAGGATGGCCGAAATACAACCCCTAGCAAAAAGTATGGAATCGCCATTCTTGGGCAAGCCCTCACCCAGACATTTTATTTTGTAAAAAGTGCAGGGAAATAAATATGGAATCACTCAATTCTGAGGAAAAAATGGAATCATGAAAAAAAAGAATAAGAAATAACAATCAAATCATAGTCCTTTTTGTAAATCTCACCGGAAAGGCACCAAACAGAAGTTCCAGCATCATCACCTTGTACAATGCAGATTAGTGACTCATTACTTAGGAGAACCTTCATCCAATCATCCACAGTCCATGATTGCCTCTTCTTAGCCCATTGCAGTCTTGTTATTTTGTGTACAAGCATAAATGATGGTTTCCTTTTAGGTTTCCTATTTGAAAATCCCATTTTCATTAGGCAATTTTGCACAGTTCTGTCGTATACATTGACTCCAACTTCATCCCATTTCCTCTCCATTTGTCTTGTTGTACATTTTCTGTTTTCTAGACATAAGGCCTTTAGTCGTTTGTCTAGATGCCTACATGTTTTCCTTGGCTTGCTAGTACGCTTAACTTTAACGGCCTTCCTATGTTATTTGTACTTAGTGCACATCTTCGATATAGTGGACTGTGAACAGCACACATCTTTGGCAACCATACGTGTAGAGTTTCAAGAAGTTTGACGATCCTGTCTTTGGTCTCAAGAGACATTCTTCTTGTTGGAGCCATGATTCTTGCCAATCTACTTAGTTCAGGAGCCTTCCAGGGTGTGATAAATGCACTGTCTTTAACTGCTGTCTAACAAACAGACAATCTAAGCCAGGTACCCAATTAAGGAAAGAAAATTGACTGGGTGTGTCCTTATTTTTTACTCAAAACGCATTGATTCCTCTTTTTTTTTCCTCAGAAACGAGTGATTCCATATTTATTGCCCCGCCCTTGCTCTACAAAAGTATCTTTTATTGACCATTGCAATGTTTTCTCTCAATATTTTATGTTTCTGAATGCCAATATGTTGCACTTTGGAATGACGTTACAATTGTTTCGTGTTTGCGATCTGAGTTTTTTCTACAGAATAAAATGTCTGAGTGAGGGCTTGCCCATGACTGGAAATACCATACTTTTTGCTAGGGTTTGTATGTTCTATTGGGTTTAGATCTGGAGACATGCCTGGCCAGTCCATCCACTTTACTCTTAGCCCCTTTAGAAAATCATTGGTCGTCTCACAGATGTATTTAGGGTAATTGTCAGACTGGAACATTGCCCAGCAACCCAGTTTCTGGAGGGAGGGGATCATTCCTTGCTCCAGTATTTCCTAGCACACGCTTGAGTTCATGTTTTCCTCCATGGAACAACTTCCAAACTCCAGTTGCACTAATACACACCCACACCATGATTTTCCAAAGACCTTGCTTGACTTTAGGCATGACAAACATGTTTGTACTCCTTATCGAGTTGCCACCACACATGATTCGCACCATCCGAGCAAAATAAATTAATCCTTTGTCTTACCCCACGAGAGGATATCTTTCCAGTAAGCCATGGCCTTTATTGACGGTCTTCTTCAGTGATGTTCTATTAAACATTACGATGAAATGTCTGCAGAAATGTAAGTGTTGTACTCACTTTTGTGACCTACTGGAGGTACGCAAAGCAATCAGATTCAATAATTATCTTAATCATGCTTGTTAATGGGTTTGCAAATTTAAAAAATTGCAACATTGCTGAGCTTTGACTACTGTTCCTAATGGTGCCACTCACATGTAGCAACCGCAATATTAGCAACATCACCCGGTGTGACGTGACGTGGTTCAACACCACTGCAAAACAAAATGAAGCATAATTATAAATGACCATTGGTGTCAAGGCAGAGTATATTCTAAGTATTTTGTATCTATTTTTCCCAGTTTTCCATTTGTTCAACTGGTTGTGTAAGTGCTGTATATAATTTGTTGTTATTCTTTTCTTAGAATTGTCCCATGAAGGATGTCTTTTTTAAATATTTTTGAAAGGCGCCACAGACACATAAAGATGTATTATTCTGGTAACATCCAGAGGTGTACATATCGGGCGTGTTGATGTCTACCTCATTGTTAATAGCTGCTATGGACCAGTGACTTCACCTAGTCTTACTTCAACCCATACATCCATATAAAGCAGAACTACACTTTAATTGGAAGCCACTCCAAACAATTTCTTTAAAATATATTTACACATGGCATTCATATTATTACAGCTATTTGACACATAAAGCAGCCGACAATGTTTCTACCTGTTATAGACTGAAAATGTCCATGAAACTGAGCATGAAAATGTTATCTGACCAAAAAAAAGAAGATGGGCTATAATTGTTATTTCTGCAACTGTTATGTCATCTTCAGTTGACAGCATGTGTCAAAAATGCTGCTACATGAAATGAACAGGTGGATTTAGCTGGCTAAATTTATATTTTATACCTGATTGTGTGTTTTGATAAGAGGCAATGTATTGAACATATTGTGAGGAAAGTTTTCAGTCTTGGCTTTCTGTCCAAAATAACCAAGCAAACAATCTTTGTAAACAGGAATCAATGCTTCAGTTTCATAAATTGTGTGTTGTGCGCATACTCAATAAAGTGGTTTCTTGTGGATATTTTGGAGCAAATCCAGGTCAGTGTGTTGTCACGATTATGCAGATGGGCGCAACACAATGGCAGCCATTTGATTCCGGTCACAAGAAGCCCTGATATCTTTTACACTACCGGTTATGTAATAGTCACGGACCACTTCTTTGCCCCGATCCGCAGAAACGAGGGTGACTTGAGGCGTATGAGCCCATTTGCTCATGCAACCGCGCAATATAGCATCAAGGGGAGCAGGAACTGAGAATCGACCACATCTTGGGGATAATAGCCTTCCCGCAGGCTTGGATATCAGTCTGCGCATGCATAAGCAACCGAGTGAGGGTTTTGTCATCTGTGAGCAGGCTGCCTGTTCTTCTGCGTAATACACAGTTGACGTGGCCTTAATTTGTCGGCTTGTGCACTGCAAAACGCTCTGTGGTACTTATGTTGCCTCACAACAAAATGCGCTTGTCTGGCCGCTGGGCCAGCGAGCCTCACTTGGGGGACCAAACATCCTGGCTAACTCCTGTGAGGCAATTGATTTTACCCCAAAATTAGACACTCTTTAGGTTGTTGTTCGTGAGAAACTATATTTAGAGAGTCTGAAATGTGTTTTGGAAAGACGGGGTATTAAATGTTGTCATGGCAACTGTTAAGCGGTCTATGGAAGAGTGCGTTTGAGTATGTGTGTTTGTGCCCTCGCTGTAACAAAAAAGCAGAACAAATCATCACTGATTGACATTGAGCAGAGGGCAGTGACCAGAGCAGACTCGGCAAAACAAGCAGCAGTATGGACCTTGTTTTGTCCCCAACATCCCTGAAGAAACCTATTCCAATGATTTACTGACAAGCCCTAATTTAGGATTGTACTAGGTCACGGATAAGTTTATAACTTTTATAACTTGCTGGGAGAACAGGAGAGAACCTACTTCTCGAATAGAAAATTCCAACCTTGTCTAAAAGCCCTTTCTTTTTATAAAATCTCCTAGGTTATAAAAACAGATCCACCCTAAAAAATGTGAAAATCAAAAACATAATTGGGCGATAGTGACAACGATGCAAACATTATCTTTAATATTGAGGTATAACAGTCAATATATTGAACTTGCATCCTATGCAATCTCATTTGCAGGTGTCCAATAATAAAGACGGAATACATTTATCATTTTAACCGTTTTCATTAAAAAACAAACGAACAAAAAACAATCTGTAATATAAGCAGGACTAGATGTTAGCAAGATTGAACACACAACTATGACAGCATAATGCAGACAAAGTCCGCCTTATTCAACAGTAGTTAATCTTATACTGTCTTGCCCGCCCACCCTGTGCCTCACCAATGTGCGAACAGGTAGTCTTAACTGAATTCCAAAAAATACGAAAGCGCCAAACAAGGAAAAGTCACATCAACCTAGCGGGCCAGCTCAAGTATTCCCTCTCATACCCGAGACGCTTCATCTAATAATCCCTTGGTTTGGGTGGCCTTAAGGGTAACTCAATAAAACTTGAGCTTTTTACATAAATGTTTGTAACTCCCCTATCCAGCCGCTTCAGCTCATTCCATTTGTGGATGCAAACACCTTATATGTGGGCGTTATCCCCTATGGGGCACCGATACTGCTTATGACGGGTCCTCCCCCGGCAGCCCTGGCCTCTCAATCACCAATGACTTCAGGGACCACAAAAATACGTGGCCTAGAATGGGTAGTGTGTGTGTCTTATTTATTGGTATACCTGATTGCAAGCAAGAAACATGTAGCGTGCACGAGCAAACAAAATAATTTGAATCAGTAACTGTAGACCCTAATCAAATCTATTCTTTGAGCTTACCCGCTAAGAAAGCCTTATTTGAAATTGTTGATTTCTCTGGGACAATTCCATTTTATTTAATGCCTCCGCAGTCATATCCATCCATATACAGTATAGTGTACATCTATACTTCTGGCAAGCCATGGAGGAGCACAACTTGTATAAAGACAATGCAGCACACTTGATTTTATTGAGTGACATGAATGAAATCCTCCTTTGTTTAACATCAAAAATTAAATGGAGAAATGACATCTGTTTGGAAATTGACACTGCTTCATTCGCTTGAAATTCTCCATAAATCTAATTCAAAAACAGGAAATATTATCACTTGTGATGCACCCAAACAAATTTGATCACATCTTGAACTGATGCTCAATCAAAAGCAGCATTCAAATGCGAAACAGCTTTCTTGAGAATAATCCTGTCTATTGGTGGGGGCGGCAGTTATTACCTGCAGGAGGTAAGAGCTCTTTTCTATTCTAAGCGTCTGGCCCGACAGAGTGGGTGAGGAGAGTGACAGTTTGCGCACCCGGAGGAATTCACCTTTCATGGAGAAGCATGTTGCCACGGGTGACAAGGGAATATGTCAAGGAGAAATTCTGAGCCATGAACACACATTATATTGTATATTATGCATGTCTTCATACTTGTTCTCTGACTTATGAAAGTTTAACGTTGCATATTTGAAGCAGACATCCCAGCTTTCAATCTAATGTGGCCCATGGGATAATACCTGTAGTCATCAGCATGTGCTGAAGTTGATTTACATGAAAATTACTTATATTTTTTGTGGATGATGATTGTGTATTGTCTGTTTTATATCGATTGTAGCCTGGTCATCCTGGAAGGTGTATTACTTCATATGTGATTCCTTCTCAAGGTTTTTTAATTTTCTTCTGGGTAAGGTTTTTTTAAAAGGGTTTTTCCTTGCCCTTGTGTAGGTTTCAGATCAGGGGATGTTGTAATAGGTCAATTCAAGTCAAGTCATGTTTATTTGTGTCTCAAAGGGCTGCACAGACCACAGATTATTGCAAACTACAGACTATTATTACACGATCCGCTGATCTAAAACCTACATGAGGGCAAGGAAAAACTCAAAAACCTCCACATGAGGAAAATTAAGAAACCTTGAGAGGGGACCTTGTAATAGGGGTACAACCCTTTGAGACTTTTTGTGATTAAGGGTTATACAAAGAAAAGTGACTTGACGAGACATTAGTCGGGGTATTTAGTACAGAAAGAAATCGATAATCTATTTATGATTGAACAATTAGATTTTCTTTCAGTAGTGTTTCAGAAGATTAAAAAAAAACATTTATTTCAGAATCATTGTTTTACCAATGTACAACATGCCTGGCATTATAGACGTCAGAAAACATTGAACAACAGCGTCAAAACGGGATCGTCAATATTTATCGACTAAATTCAACAACAGCCAAAGCGTAATACAGCGACACATCGTGTAGCAAAAATAAATGCTGAAGAAAGTATGGGGAGTACAAGAGCGTAGCACTGCTCGGGGAATGTCCGTCTGTCAGCTCTCTCACTGCAGATGGCTTCGCAAGTTGCGGCTTACCCCCACAAAGATATCACTTCAGCCCGGGCCGTTTCATCAGTCTGGCGGGGCGAGTCTGCTCACACCGCCCACTGGTGGGAACTTTTCACCTTCGCCCGTGGGCAAAGGGGCAGCACGTGTTTAGTTTGCTCGGAGTCTTGAAGGAGTCATGGAGGAGGATGGCGGGTGATTCGGGTTCATTAGATATACCGTATATTCCGGACTATAAGGTGCACCCAAAACACCCAAAATGGCCTGAAATTTGAACGTGACACTTAATTTAGTGCACTTTATATATGGAAAAAAAAACAAATGCATACTGGTGTATTATCATATACAGTGGAACCTCGGTTCTCGACCATAATCCGTTCCAGAACCCTGTTCAAAAACCGATTTGTTCGATCACCGAAAATCGTTTTTCCCATTAAAAGTAATGTAAAATCGTTTTAATCCGTTCCAACACCCTGATTCCTTACCAAGAACGTAAACATGAAGTTAACCCAGGCTAATCGTATGTTCGCGTTAGCGTAATCTTCCGTACGAAAGATTACGCTAACATGAACGTGTACAACAAAAAAAAAAAATCAGGTCGGTTAAAGGATAAAGAAAAGAATTATGAATAGGATTTCTTACCTTTGTGAAGGTCTGCAGAAGCCATGCTCTATTCCCTCGAAAGAAGGGAAACTCGCACACCTTCTACATATTTTGCTATTATTTCTTTCTTAAATGCAATAGTTGTACGCACTACCCTTCTTTTTTCACCTGTAGCAACTTTGCTGCTTGTACAGACCTTCTTCGGAGGCATAATTAGGGGCTAAAACACTCCGTTCACCGATATCTAAAGCGAAAGCAAAAAGAAGTGCGCGCGCATGTCATAACAGTTCTTCAAGAGGGGTGGGGGCAATCTACACCCGTACGCCGTTCAGCATCTCACCCTAGCGTACCGGCGTTCGAACTCGGATTTTTTGAACAAAAAGCGAAGCAAGAATTTTTCTAAATTTTTGGTCGAGAACCGATTTGTTCGGACTGAGAGGCGTTCGAAAACCGAGGTTCCGCTGTATGTGCAAATATTAAACTGCTGTTTTTTATTGCTGATCACAATTGCGGCAACAAGGATCAAACCCAGCACTGAATTCTAACCACCAGGCCACTAGGGAAATAAATGACATAGGTTATGAGTCTTTTCTCATCATCACATTTAGGCATAGTACCAGATATTGTGTTAGAAAATAGTGATGTGTCGTCCGCAACCGAAATGGCTCTGGAATGTGAACGACTCCCCACTAATCAAGACCCAGTTCCCTTTGAGACGCTTTTTTTTCCTCATGCGATTAGTTAAAATAATTATTTTCCCCACGGATTTAAATTTATTGACTATAAAAAGGTTAACATTGTTTTGTATTTGATCTTTGTATTTAACTCTTGTTTTTTATCATTTATATGTTGTTGCACTGAAAATTCAATATTTTTAATTTCCATTTTCTTGTGTTGTTTTTTTTAGGGATTCTCAGTTGCTAGACTTTAAAGTTTCTTTGTATACGAAGGTTTGAAGTTTAAATTAGTTCAAAGTTCATTATAGGGTGAAAAAAATAAATGCTATTATAATTTACTAAGGCAATAGACTTTTTAAGATTAAAAATTCATTTTGTGGATAATATTACATAGATTTTGGTAACATACCCAATAAAGGGACTTTCAAAAACTCACCCTAGCCCTTACTGTAGTTTCATTTAGATGTGCAAGATAGTCAGTCCAGTGCGTCTTATGAATTAAAAAATACTCATTTTTGGGGGTGCGCCTTATAATCCGGTACGCCTCATGTTACGGAAAATACGGTTCTTCAAATATGATAATTTTCATCATGTACCCTTCATCACCCGTAAAGTAGGAGATCAGTCACTTGTGTTACTGAAAGTCCACCGGGCTGTCCATAAGCTGGCTGGAGCGTGAAGGACAAGGAGGGTCTCGGAGTTCTGTCTCACGGGTCCGGGTGCGTTCTTCAGATCCCTCCTCCTCGTCTTCTTCTTCCGTTGGGCCATGGGTTGAACTCTGGGAGCTGGCCATGGCGCCATAGCTGTGGTGGGCCGGGGAGGGCATTGGAGTCAAGGCCAGTTCCGGCTCCAGCAGAACTGATGCCACAAAAAGCTGGGAGGAGAAAAACGTGTACGGTAACCCGTGTTGATCTGTCAAAAGGGTCATAGGGTTTAACAGCAAATTTGCTGGACAGCAGCACTCCCCAAGTAGAAAAAATAAAGAAAAGAAAATCCCTCGCGTGATACTGTTGTTTTTTTGAGTTGTTCTAAAATCAGAACTGTACTAAAGTACAACGTACGTGCTTCCTTTGGACCCTCAGGAAATCATGTCAAATGCTCATGCAATGTTAAACCCAGGAGTGGGCAAACTACAGACTGTGGGCAGCATATACTGTATATATATATATATATATATATATATACATATACACACACACACATACACATTATATATATACATATATGTCCCCAGTGTCCGTTTGTGAGTCTGTTTTTGTTTCTTGCCCCAATTAAACTAGATTTCTTTTATGAAACTTCAATGTGTACAGAACGCCCAGCCAATATCAAAATAGCTGGCTAATAGCTGAAGTTGGTGTTTCCTTATCATCCATCCATCCATTGTCTGCACCGCTTATCCTCAATATGGTTGCGGGGGTGCTGGAGCCCATCTCAGCTATCTCCGGGCAGTGGGCAGGCGACACCCTGAACTAGTTGCCAGCCAGTCGCCGGGCACAGAGACAATTCACTCGCTTAAAAAAGTCACCTAATATATTACTTTGCTTTTTAAAATTTTATTTTTCTGAGTCTTTCAATTCCAATTGAATGAAATTCTGATATTTATAAACAAATATGAAATTAAATATAATATGTACACTACTATTAAAACGTTTGTGGTCAGTTGGAAAATTCCACTCTTTGACAAAAGCAAAGTTTGAAGATTTTTTTTTAATTTTACCGTATTTATTTTTTCAAATAAAAATCATTATTTATAACCTTCCAACACCTTGACAATACTTTCTGTTTATTTTAGAACTCATTAGATTATTTAAAAAAAGTGTGACTTTTAGTGGAAAACACTGCATGTATATTTATTCGTAAATGCATATGACAAACATTTGAAAGGTCAGTTTTTTTTTCTCTCTCTGTTATTGTCAAGTTTGAAACTCTCTTGTCTGATACAAGAAATGAAACGAGTCAGTCAATCATTTTTGTTTCTCCTGGCCATGCCCCTGAGCCCATCTTTTTAATCCACTGTGGCCTGCGACTTTAAATGTTTGCCCACCCATTGTTTAAACTGTTTAACATTCCTAATGAATGTAATATGAGATTTAAGAGTTGACTGCAAAGAACAAAAAAGTACAAGTACTGACCCTGATTGATATTCTTGACCAATTACAATAAGGAAGCATGAAAAGGAGTATTTTTGTATTTGAATATTGTCACTTGCTAGCAGGTTATATTGGTCATGCAATTAAGAGGGTTCGCTGACTCAAATCTCAACCACAAAATAGCCTACAAATATGTATGCTTTGCACTTTTAGTTGAATCCATCATGGACACAGTATCAAACCGGAAGTTTTAGCACATACGGAGTGCCCTAAGGATCATTCCTTTCACCTTTGTGTTAAGAATTACACTACAAAAAATACAGGTACAGGGATACCCCTACATACAAGCTGCTCAGGATGAGAAATTCGAAATACCAGATGTATTTTGAAAATAAATCCTACCCGATATACAAGAGAAAATCCAAGTTCTGAGAATTTCTAGACTACGCCAGTACAGACCGCTCACTGGCAGTTAGCGCGTGCGTTTCCCACAGACCTTATTGTGTGCTCTCGTGTTATTTTTATTTCATTGCATCTCTTTTGCTTCAACGGAAGAAGATGCCCCAAACACCTGCCGACCAAATTGCTATGATGGGTTAATCGGTCGAGATGGAGAAGCCTGTTGTTACTGTCAACTGGACTTTTGGCAGGATTTCTGTTATAACTTATATTCAATGTATGTCTGTTAGTGTCCTTGCAACATCAATTGCAGCCTGGTATTCCTGGAAGGGGGGATTACCTCATGTAGCGCCCGTCTAAGATTTCTTAATTTTCCCCATGCTGAGGTTTTTGAGTTTTTCCCTGGCCTCATGTAAGTTTCAGACCAGATGTTGTAATGGTGGTATGTGCAGACCCTGAAGACATTTAATGATTGAGGGTTTTAGAAATAAAGGTTACTTAACTATTTTTGTAATGTAATCACTGTTTGAAGCCCAAATGAGTTTTTGTCCAAAACTCACATTTTTAGTGACGTGGCACAAAACTTCGGCAGTTCAACTTTAAGCCAGAGGGGTCAGTCATGTGCAAAAATAAGATCAAACACTCCGCAACGGAGCTTTTATAGCTGAAAAATTACTCTCATGATTGTAACGGATAGTAACTAAAATTATACTTTACATTGGAAGCAGTGGTTGACGTCACCGTACTCCTGTCTGCTTCAGGGACTGTCCTCTCTGCTGGTTGATTTGACATCTGAAATTGAGAAACATTACACATATAATAATTCCTCCAAAATACATCTAAAATTGAAATGTGCTTACCTGGTAGCTTGATGACTTATCTGCCTGCTTCTTAAGGCACAAGTGGAAAAAGGAAACAGCAATAGCGAGGACCAGGGACACCAATGTAAACATAGTTATGGGGTGCACTGCACCTGTAAGGCAGCAAAAAATTGTTCATAATGTCATCATAAACCCACAAAGCACAGGCAGATGGAAACTAAGAGGTACCTAATCTGAGAACGGAGAAAAATAACAGCCAGAAGATGCAGAGGATGGGAGCCAAGATGACCTGGTGGATGGCAGCTCTGTGGATGTGCTGGTTGAGCTTGGTGGGAAGGTATGCATAGTAAATGTTATAGCGGTCCACCATGTGCTTCAGGACCACATACAGCAGACCTGAAGAGGAGTAAGAAAGCATGCTAGATCAGCAATAAACCATTATCTCGAATTGAGTCGATTTGGTTACTGTATTATTGTGAATTGTTTTTGCAATACTGCGATCCATTAAGCAGTTAAAAATATACCATTATGTCTTCATCATACATTATGCAAAGATTTCGGCCCATAGGTGGGCAAACCTTTTGAGTTTTTCCTTTCCCGCATGTTGGTTTAATATCAGGGGATGGTGTATTGTAATCCTGTGCAATCCTTGAGACATCTTGTGATTGAGGGCTATACAAATAAACGTGACTTGACTTGACTTTTTAAGGTTGTGAGCTGAATTGCGCTCATTCATCAATTATATTTTATATTTGTTTGTTCATAAATAATACTTCAATTTGTTTTATTTTATGTCTATTTTTAAGCACAAAATTTGATCGTATTGTAGAGAAACACTCTGAATTAACTTTTATTGATGTGTTTACATTAAATTTGATGAATGTCTAGATAAATAAATAAAATAGGTTGAATGAAATAAATGAAGTGCATTATAGAAAACTATTCAGTACAAAAAAAGGTATCAAAGAACTTTATATTGACATTGACCTTATATACATATATATATTTTTTTTGTTAAATTATTATTGTTATTTTCTATACTTACTTATATACAGGCCGTATGATTCCTCGGGGTAAACAGACATGTTAAGGTAAACATTGGAAATTATTAATAGCATTGCTGCCAAAAAAAATCACAATGGTTATTACTCAATTGGCAAAAAATTCTTACTTTTATGGCAGAGAACAGATATTTTTCCTTTGTATGATATTTTTATCTATCTCATAGTATTAGACAATTTATATTTTTCCTATTTTACTACAAATACCAATAAACGTATCTATTTGCATGTAATAAAAGAAAAAAATTACTTTTCATGAGGGTTTTACTATTTTTCAAACTATTTTTCTCGATTATACTAGAAAAATAAGGTGAAATGAGTAAAGGGAGGAAAAATGCCAACATGAGTTTAATTATCTAATGTTATAGTCGAATTTCTATAAAAAAAACAAGTAAAATAATAAGATTGCAGAAGCCAGCCTACTTTGTGCACTTAACCTCACTATGGTAGTGGGAGCTAGTAAAATAATCAAATTATTTAAATGTCCACAATTGTTTTACTTTACTTAAACAAGGTAAAATATAGTAAAACGAAAAAAAGATACTTATAAAACATGTTTTCCTATCAATGAGACAATATTTTTCACTTTTATATTCAATTTCTATCCATTGTATCACGTCAAAAAAATACACTATATTGTGTTTAAGAAACAGTGTATCTGACAACTAGATATTGCTTTAATACATAGTGCAACCGAAAACTAGTGCCACAGAGCACAGGGAAAAATATAAACTATAGAGAACTATAGTGACCAAACTGCATAATTTTTCCCCCAGCTTTTCACAAGGTTTTTGGTTTAGGAGAAAGATGGCGGACAATCATGTCAACTCCCTCTAGGTGAGCCTCTTGTTATATAAAACAAATACAAATTATTTTAAAAAAAATGCATGTTATATATTAATTCATGTATTCTATTATTCAAATGTTTTTAATGAATGAAGTCACACGATGTCCCTTTGATGAGTATACATTGACCTTGAGTATTGCATATAGATTTATAAGCACAATTAAAGCATTTTATTGAATTTTTCTACTCACCAAAAGGTGTTATAATGGGACATGTGATGCTATAGGTCACGCTCACAGCAAATATGCACATGGTCCAAGCGTACTCTAAGCCAAACTGGAACTCATAGGTCTGACTCTGCATTCGTAGACAGAAATACAATAGAGCTCAAGCGGTACATGGACAAAAAATTCAGTAAAACGTTGGAAAAAGCGACCGGCTCACCCGTTTTACATGGATACGCTCTGCTTGAGATTTGGTGAAACAAAGGCGAAGGCCGTACACCGTTAGCGCCGGGATACGCAACAGTTCCATGGCGGTGCCCATCAGCCCGGAAGTGATGACGTAGTTAACGAAAAAAGCACCATTGTCGGGGAGGAAAACACATCTGTGCAGACAGTAAGAGGAAATCGTCACAGTGGATCAACATAACAGACAAAAAACGAATGCATCGTAGAAATCTTACTGGAATTTGACATCCTTTTCATCCAGGAAATTGATATCAAAAAGCCAAGTGAAGAACACGTCCAGACTATAAGAAAAAAAAGGAAAAGATGTTTAAAATCCAAAGCGGATGTTCATAAAATAAAACGCTGATTTCGAAAGCACACCTGGTCAGACCAAGTGAAGGCAAGATGAGGACCATAAAAACCAGCAGTACGAAGCACTTGTGCATCATTACTTGGTTCTCACCAGATCTGTGAAAACCAAAGAAACGTTATGAGTGTAATGAGATTAAAATATATATCCACCCATACTGTATCCAAAAATGGAGATTACAAGGCCACAAGTATTTATTTGCTTTTAAACTTTAGTAGAAACTCAAAATAAGGAATTTTCAAGGACGGGAAGAGAAGCCTCCAAATAAGAAAGTCCAAACTGTTCTAAAGGCCCTCCCCTGACCCCTTTATTTTTTAAAATCTCCTTGGTTACAATAGCAGATCCGCCCTATATGGTGTGGGATTCGAAGAACAGCATAATGATTGGACGATAGTGACACTGATGTAATACTCAAAATAATAAACTGGCATGCTATGCAGGTGTTCAATATTAGAAAACAGAAAAAATGATTGCTTTGTTATTTTAAGAAATAATCATTTGATTTACATAGAGCCTACATTGATCACATATTATCACATATTTGAAACTTGACTTGTTTTTCTGCCAGAAATTGAAATGTCCGACCACATGTCAATGCAGCTCTCTGCACGCTTCCATTGTTTATTGTCCAGTTATTGTATGGTTACTAATAGAGAAGATTTGAGAAAATTGATAACATCACAGACTCATTTACTTTTTCTGAATGCCCGTAATTAGCATTAGTAACAATTTTGCCGACATATCCGGAGAAATTGCGTCAACCTGGTTTATTAAAAATGTGATCAGCACAACAAGTGAAGCTACGCGCTAATGCCTGGGACCAATGTTCCCTGTAATTTTCCACGGGTCTGAGCGTTCACACAAAGTCGGTGAGCAACGATTGAAACAACAGTGAGCAACCATAATCCCAAGTCTGGCAAGATAATTAATTATCAAACATGTTAAAAAGTTGACATCAAGTTACATTTTGCTGAGTTTCCGGCAATGCAAAATTATTTTTCTCTTTTGAATGAATTGACTCATGTACTATTGCAAAGGTTGTACGGCCTACAAACGTCGTTTGTTCTTACAATTCTTTCACAAGATATCCATTTCTTTTTATTTCCTGATGTATTTTGTCGCATAATATTAACATTTTTGGGGGCTTATTTAGTCGGTTGTAAGATACACAGCTGTACTTAATCACATTTTTAGTGGAAGTACAATGTTGGCAACAAGATTCTCTTGATATAATTGGAAATTATTTGAATGCAACACAAACTTTTTCTTCTTTTTCCGTGTTTTTTTCTACTTTTTTGTTACTTTTTTCTTTTTGTTCTCTATTTACTTTTTTCCTACATTTCTTTCTTTTCTTGTTTTCTGGCTTTTTTTTCTAAATGTTTCCTTCTTTTTTTCTCTTCCCTTTGTTTCTTTTTTTCTCAGCTTTTCACTACTTTTTCATTTTGGGATTTTTTTTTGTTCAATTCCCCCTTCCTTTAAGTCATGTTGTGCATAATTTTATATAATATTTGGTAAAGAAGCAAAAACAACCTGAAGAGCCGTTTAGGACCCGAAAGTTAGTCCTAACGATACTTGGTTTCCTCTCTGTCACTTTGTGGAATGCGCAAGTGATGGGAGAGCTTAAGATCAATTAAATGACTCTGCGTGTATACAAGCTGTTGTGATTTTCCGGTCTTCTGAATTTTAGGCAGTACAGTACATTGAGTTCTGTTTGGAGAACTTTTTTGTCACACCCTTGTGTATATGTTAATACCAATTTACATAATATTGACTTCTGAGCTAGTTGATTAAGATCGACAGCTGCTGACACATTCCGCAAACGGGTGACTTAATTACGGCACTATTTGTTAATATGTGCCACGGCATGCTGCCAGATTAGCGGAGCGTGCCCTCAAGTCAACGCGGGGCCCCTGTGGGTACCATAGCTGGGTTGATTTGTGGGAAGGGCCTGGGGTGTGTCCGAAGTCGCCGCAGACACCGTCGTGAATAAGCACCAGAGTATTGTAAAATGCAGCATTTAAATGTTGTAAATGTAATTACGGTATAATATTTCTAATTTTAAGATATTTTTTACATTGGCTTGCCTGGAATATTCTGTAATAAAACTTTTGAAGTAACTGCTCACTCGAGCTCTTATTTTGATCGAACTCTTGTCTTTGATATAAAAATCTATTCCTCAACAAAATATTCAAATCAGAAGAAAAATACACTGTATTTTTCGGATTAAAAGAAAGATTTTTTTTATAGTTTGGCCGGTGGTGCTACTTTTACCCTTGTGCGATTTCTATGTGAAGATATGAACACATTATCATTGAGTTTTGAACGATTATTACCGGCATATCATT
Organism: Urocampus carinirostris; assembly: GCF_059441175.1. NCBI lineage: Eukaryota > Metazoa > Chordata > Actinopteri > Syngnathiformes > Syngnathidae > Urocampus > Urocampus carinirostris. The sequence continues at coordinate 17,281,435 of NC_142363.1, read as the reverse complement.
TCCCATGTTATTTTCACACGCATGTGGGCGCTCTAGGCCTGCGTTGAGAATTTCAATATTGCCATGTTGTGCCGAAAATGCCCTTATATAGCATATGTTACTAAAATGACTTATTCTGGGGAAATATAATAGAACAGTAAAGCAGAGGGAATCTGCAATTTGTTTAGAAATCATTTTTGAGCAAGTTGAAAATACTTACTTTGGCGAAATGAAACCACCCTTTCTTACCAACCGGGGCACATAAGTTCAGAAGATAAGGCGTCATTTCGTCAAAAGAGATTTTTATACAAAGTACAAATGCTGTTTTTTACTGTTCAAATACATCCCCAAAAAATGAGATAGCGCAACTGACATATGCTAAGAGGGGGCATTTCACGCAGGGGGACTTTATTTTAATTTTACATTACCTTTTAAGACGACAAGAATGTTTTTGGTGTTTGTTTTAATGAGATACATTTCCTCCAAAAATGCGACTTATTTTCCAGGGGCAACTTCTACATGTTTTTTTACTTTTTAATTATGCATTATTTGGCGGGTGCAACTTATACTCTGGAAAATACGCTACTTAAAATGAGAGAGACATTTTTATTTCTTAGTCATTTGATTATTGGCATAAGATTGTTTAAGTGTACCCCCTGCTGCTGCCAGTAGCCAGTGGACGTAAACCGGCCCGGAGCACCATGAAAAGCGATTAACACATCATGAGAAATCACGCCACGGCGTATCAGTGGACTCGACGGGCTCATTAGCACGAGTTCAGCTTTTCAGCGGGGCGAGCGTCGGATTTGCATTCGGTCCTTCGCACATCACGCCTGCACAACATGTTTGTGGGGGCGGTTATGTAAAGACAGGGTGTATAGAGGTGTTGCATGAGGTTTTCTCCCCGTGTGCAGCTGCTACGCCTTCCACACGGCGATTGCTTGTTGCAATCCTCGCGTGGAGATCTCTATGACAACCATCCCCGAATAACAGCGCGGGAGGCGACGGGAAAAAAAGCGAGCGTAACAACCGCAACAGGGTGAAAAGGAAACCATCATGAGTGTCATGAAGTGGAAACTGGAAAGCACCTGGTCCAGTGAGACTCGAAGAAGGCCGAGTAGTAGACGACAAAGGGCAGCAGGACTGAAAACACCCACAGCAGGAGGGTGGGTAAGAACTGAGTGATGATGGGATTCTGTTGGCCAGAGAATAAGAAAAAAGAACTCAGACATATAGACCAGCGGATGTTTTGGTCCCGCTCGGCTTGCCAATCCGACCTGCAGGCTCTCCACGGGCTTGGTGACGTTGAACTTGTCCATGGTGTTGACGATGATGGCGGGCGTGGTGAGGAAGAAGAGAAGCAGGAAGAGAAGGATGTTGAGGAGGATGCAACGGAGCCACCATCGAGAGCCGCAAACTGAAAGATTTTCCCTGAAAGTGGAAGTTGGGAGGCGGTATAGTGAGCGTAAACTGCATGGCATTGACATTCTATCTTTTTAAAGCAAGGGTCAGCAATGTATTGCTCGCTAGCCGGATATGGCTCTTATCACGAGTACATCTGGCTCAGAGATAAACGAAGGACCGTAGAAACCTTTTCCAATTTTATTGAGAATAAAATGTCTATTGATGAATAAATGTGAAACTGAAGCATCACATAGAAACAGTTTTTTATTCCAAAATATATAAAGCGACATTTCGATTATAGTATACCCCAGGGGTCTCGAGCGTGGTGAGCCCCAAAGACAATTGAGGTGCCCGTGGACCTGAAAATAGCCACCAGTGCTGGGTTATTGTGATTTTCTATTAAAATTATTTTTTAAAATTTGTTGACTGAGTCTATTTAACCCCATTTTAAAAATTGACCTGGTAATAAGATAGTAACAACATAATAATAAAAAAATATTTTAGAATTTCAAATAAATAAATTAATTCCAGTTCATGGGCTTCATGGACCCCAAAAATCATATTCAAGTTTATTATTTTTAAGCAATTGATTATGAGTATTAAACCAAGTCATTGATTCATCCTTTTATTGATTTATTTTATGGAAAAACAACAAACTAAAAGTCCAATTTATGAGTTTTCTAAAGCGAATAAGTGAAAATTGTGCATTTTTAGCTAGCTATTTAGCTACCCTTTTAGCTATTTAGCAGGCTATTTAGCTTTAACTTTTTTTGCATGCTATCCAACCAATATTTATTTTTTGTTGCTAGTTATCAAACTTAATTTCTGTCTCCAGTTTAGCTAGCTATCTAGCTTTGATTTTAGCTTTAATTTAGGCTGTAAAATGGCTTTTTACCACTTTAGCTGGCTAGCTGTCTCCTTTTTAGTTTTGTAGCTAGCTATCGTCCTACCCGTTTAGCTATTTAGCAAAATATCTAGATAGCGTTTACATTTTTTTGCATGCTATTCAATCAATATTGAATTTTTTTTTGCTAGTTATAAAACTCAATTTTAGCCTCCTTTTTCGCTAGCTACCTAGCTTTGATTTTAGCTTAAAATCAGGCTGTAAGATGGCTTTTTATTGTTTTAGCTAGCTATCTGGCTGATTTTTAGCTTTTTAGCAAGCCAGCTAGCCAACTTGCTATTTTAGAAAATTACATCAAACTGGGTTCCCTTTGCACTATTTGACAACAAAAAGTACCTCTACGTATGAAAAAGGTTGGAGACCCCAGGTATACACTTACGGTGTTATACTAACAGACCCCGTCTCTAAGGAATCCTTTATATGGAAGCTCATTAAAAATATATTTTCATAGTTGAAACACTTTATAATGAAAAACCAAAGAACAGTAGTTATTGTTAACACCTGAAAACGCCAGCCAAGCATCCAGAGCAATTTGATTGGGTGTGCGGTAGAAGTGGGAGGATCTGTGCATACATAACCCACTCCCCTACATAGTATTTTGTGAGATTTTTACAAACAAACTCTGTTCGCACCTTGTTTTAAAACCATTATTTACAACGGTTTTGAAAACAAATGAAATGTATGAAAGTCGGTGTTCACGAGCAAGATAGTGCAAACCAGCTTACAGAAAATGCACTAGCTTGCTTACATGCATCTACAAAATTAACAACACCCGATCGAACATGCCTCACCGCCTTATTATGATGCAATGCAGTTCTAAACTATAAAAAATCAATAAAATAAAACTGAAAAAAACAACAAAGCTATCACTGAACTACTTAAAATCCACAACCAGGGTTGGGCAACTATTTGTAGTTGCTGGCCGCATTGGGTTAAAACAGTTGGCCAAAGGGCCGATATTGGAGACCTGTCCACTTTTTTCATTTATGAACATACATGCAGACAACGGCATGAATTTTTTCACATTTATTTTTCAATAGATTAGATTCATAAAATTGGTTTTGAAATTCTCACAATTAAGCATAATAATATTTTAGGTCCCTGTTTTAAGCACCAAATTTACCATATCTGTATATCTTTTAGTATTTTGTAGTATTTTTGCAGTCGGAACTTTGTGGTATTTCTGTAGTATTTTTGTCGTATTAACATATTTTTGTAGTACTTCTGTAACATTTTTACAGTGGTATTTTTCTATTATTTTGATAGTAGGATTTTTGTAGAGTTACTCCTAGTGTATTTTTGTAGTATTTCCTGTCATAGTATTTCTATAGTAGTATTTTGGCGTATTATTTTTGTATTTTAGTCTCACTGTAGAGGCATTTTTGTAGTATTCTGTAGAAGTATATTTGAAGTATTTTCATGGTAGTATTCTAATAGTATATTTGTAGTATTTTTGTGATATACCTATCATAATATTTTTGTAGTAATCCTGTAGTAGTATTTTTGTATAATAGTATTTCTGCAGTAGTATTTTTCTAATATTTCGATAGTAGTATTTTTGTAGTATTACTCTAGGTGTATTTTTATAATATTTGTTCTCATGATATTTCTGTCTTATTATTTTTGTAGTATTTCTGTTGTTTATTTTGGGATTATTGTATTTTTGTAGTATTCAATGGAAGTATTTTTGAAGGATTCTCAAATTAGTATTTTAATAGTATTTCTGTAGTATTTTTGTAGCGTACTCATCGTAGTACTTTTGTAGTATTACTGTAGATGTATTTTTGTAGTATTTCTTGTCATAATATTTTTGTCGTATTATTTTTGTAGTATTTGTGTTGTATTATTTTAGTATTACTGTAGTGGTATATTTGTAGTTTTCGGTTGAAGTATTTTTTAAGTATTTTCAAGTACGTATTTTATTTCTGTAGTAGTATTTTGGTACAATAGTATTTCTGCAGTAGTATTTTTATAATATTTTGATAGCAGTATTTTTGTAGTATTACTGTAGGTGAATTTGTGTAGTATTTCTTGTCATAATATTTCTATAGTAGTATTTTTCTCATATTATTGTCGTATTACTTTTGTATTTTAGTCTTACTGTGGTATTTTTTGATTATTCTGTACAGGTATATTTGAAATATTTTATGGTAGCATTTTAATAGTATTTCTGTAGTATTTTTAGAGCATATGCATCGTAATATTTTTGTAGTATTTTATAGTATTTTTGCAATATCCCTGTAGTAGTATTTTTGTAATATTTCTATAGCATTATTTTTCTTTAAAATAAAACCAAAATAATATATTAGGTCCCTGTTTTAAACACTAGGTTTAGTTTTGTCGTAAATTTGTAGTATTTCTGTAATATTTTTTGTAGACACACACAGTGACAACAGGGATCAAACATGCACCAATATTTTTTTCCATTAGTGGTACTTTGTTTACTTTTTTACATATTATCAATACATTTTGACCATTTTTGTTTGGCAGCCCATATAAAAAAGCCTGATGGACTGCATGTGGCCTGGAAGCCATAGTTTGTGCCAGATCACCCCCCTTCTGTCCATAAGATAGCTTTAAAGCATTTTTTATTATTCTAGATCACAGGTGTCAAACTCATGGTCCGCGGGCCACATCTGGCCCGGCGTACAATTATATCCGGGACGTGAAATCCTTTTATATAGATCTACTATAATGGCCCGGGTCTATGAAACCCTGATAACTTTCAAATTATACTCTGATACTAAAAACCACAATGGCCGAGAAAATTATGTTAACTGACATGGCCGGTAAACCCGTGTGTCTTATTCGTGGAGATTTTGTGGCCATAATTAAGGAATTTAATGTAAAACCGCACTACAATACAAAACTTCAGAGTAAGCTGAAAAACCTTGAATCCAGAAAAAAGATACAGAAAGTTAAAGGGTTAAAGAAGAATATGAAGATGTTTTTGAATAAAGCAAATTCCCAAAGTGAAAAGCACAAATTTTATTTATATTTTCCGTTTTTTCATATTTTCATGTTTATAGTTTTGACAGGGGGCAGCACGGCAGCGCAGTGGTTAGCGCTTGTGCGGCACAGTTCATGTCATGGGAACCTGTCGTGGGTTCAAATCCAGCTCCAGACTTCCTGTGCGGAGTTTGTATGTTCTCCCCGTGCTTGCGTGGGTTTCCTCCGGGCACTCTGGTTTCCTCCCACGTTCCAAAAACATGCATTTCAGGTGAATTGGCCGGTCTAAATTGTCCCTAGGTGTGAATGAGCGAATGAGTTGTCTGTCCTTGTGTGCCCTGCGATTGGCTGGCAACCAGTTCAGGGTGTCCCCTGCCCACTGCCCGGAGATGGCTGGGATAGGCTCCAGCCCCCCCGCGACCCTAATGAGGATAAGCGGTACGGCTAATGAGATGAGATGAGAGATGAGTTTTGACAGGAGATATTTTTATGGAGACCAACGATTTTTAATTCATTTAATGTTTAAGTTTTTTTTCTGGTAATAATATTCCTGACTGTTTTAAATTCATATTATTATAATTTTTTTTTTCATAAAAAGCATAGTGTATTCAATAAATATTTATCCTGTTCGGCCCGCGACCAAAGGTGTGGTTTGAGTTCTGGCCCTCTGTATAATTGAGTATGACACCCCTGTTCTAGATAATCTTTGAGGTTAGGAATAAATCAGTTTTCTTCCAAATATATGCTACACAAATATGAGGTCACAGCATCCTCAATGCAAAGACTTACCAGATGATGTCACTGGGAGCTGGCGCGTAGCTGATTCCCCACTGCTGAGACTGGACAACTGTGGAGATGCTGGACTGCTGAGGACGCCTGCTGCAACCCACAAAGCTGTAGTCCTTCACAATTCTACGGAGCAGGACAGAATCAGACTACAGAATCGCTATCACACAAAGGGGATTCATTGCCGTGACTGAACTCACACAGAAGTCATCCTCTCATCGCGAAAAGTCACAAAAGCGATGCCCAGCCTCTTCACATGGATGCGGTTCTTCTCGGCGTTGAATTCGTCCGTCCATTTCTCTTCCAACTCACTGTAGTATTGCTCAGCATCCACCTGCAATCAGTTGGAATAAGTTGCTGCAAAGCGCAGAGCGTAGAACCTGACTGATAGGTCATTTGAACTGCAGCGCCGCTCTGTGGAAATTCTTTGTCAGTGCAGCCTCCGATTGAAATCACCTTTTCAAAGCCGCAAATGTCACAGCAGAATATCCGAGCACACGGGTGGGGCTTTATTGTGACCTTTCCCTCTTTTTGAGATTTTGTGGCAAAGTAGAGCCTGCCTTTCATCGCCTGTCGCCTGAAAAACAGAGAAGAGGAATTTGTATCACATAGGACAGTGTTTGTAAACCTTTTTTTGAGCCAAGGCACGCTTTCTTTTGAATAAAAGGCACACTGTCCGTCAAACATGTTTGGAAATTAATTCCCAATTCAATGTTTTTAAAGTGACGTTTGCCTAACGGTGGTAGTTGAAGCACACCATCTTAAAACTGCAAATACTACCATATTTCGCCCCTAAAAACGCCTACTGCTCTTTAAGAAGACACTACAGCTTTTTCATATTGTCCTCAATTTAAGGACCACATTTGTACTTTTTTTGATACAGCTTACATGGAAATGTGAATTCAGAATAACAATTCTTTTTTTATACAGTTGGGAATGCCTAGAAAACACAACATTTTAAGTTAAGTCAAGTCATGTTTATTTGTATAGCCCTCAATCACAATGAGTCTCAAAGGGCTGCACAAATCAAAGACTGTTGCAAACCACAGACTATTATTACACCATCCCCTGATCTAAAACCTACATGAGGGCAAGGAAAAACTCAAAAACCTCAACATGAAGAAAACGAAGAATCCTTGAGAAGGGACCACACATGAGGTAATTCCCCTTTCCAGGATGAGTGAAATAAAATGTCACGTCAGGGATTTTTTCCGGAATTTTAACCCGAAGACCACAGGAGGGTTGAAAAAAAGAACAAAATCTTGACTTCAGACTAGTATTTTAGTTTGCGGCTGCTTCATTTTGAAGTGAGACCAAATGTACTGTACTCATGTACTACTCTCCGGTCTCCTGAATTCCGACATCAAGAGCCTGCAGCTGGTACAAAATGCTGCAGCGAGACTTTCAACTAAGACAAGAAAGTTTGATCACGTTACCCTGATTTTAGCTAACCTGCATTGGCTCCCTGTTAGCTTAAGATGTGATTTTAAGGTTCTGTTGGTAGTATACAAAATCATGCATGGACTTGCTCCCTCATATCTTTCAGATATAATTTTGCCCTATGTTCCGGTCCGGAGCCTTCGCTCTGAAAACGCCGTTCTACTCGTGATCCCAAGAGCCAAGAAGAGATCCGCAGGTTTGAGAGCGTTCTCCATTTGGGCCTCGATGCTATGGAATGTTCTGCAATTTGAGATTTGATCTGCAACCTTAGTGGACCTGTTTAAATCTGGGCTTAAAATACACTTAAAATCTATAGCCTATGAATGACCTACATTTCATGTTGACAAAATCTGTGTATTGGTTGTAATGCTACATCCATTGCAACCTGGTCATACTTTTTATTTTATTTTCTATTATTATATATTATATTTTAATTACCGTATTTTCCGCACTATAAGGCGCACCTAAAAGTCTTAATTTTTTTCTAAAGCTGACCATGCGCCTTATAATACAGTGCGCCTTATATATGGCTCAACATTAAATCACAAGGTCTCGCAACTTACGCAACAGCCGCCGACTCGATTTTCCCCCGAACGTGGAGTAGTCCGCGGTGTATGCTGGGATTTATATACCGGCGTTTCATTGGCTAACCAATGTGTCAATCATCATTTGAATCGATCACTATTGGCTAAAGTTATTCCGAGCCTCGGATAGGCTAGAGGGCCGAAACAAACCCTGCAATTGGCCGAAAAAGATGTGTCAATCATCCGTTAAATCGATCACTATTGGCTGAAGTTATTCGGAGCCTCGGATTGGCTAGAGGGCCAAAACAAACCCTGCAATTGGCCGAAAAAGATGTGTCAATCATCCGTTAAATCGATCGCTATTGGCTGAAGTTATTCGGAGCCTCGGATTGGCTAGATGGCCAAAACAAACCATGCAATTGGCCGAGTTTAGCAATGGCGTAGCAAGCTTAGCAAGCTTGCTAAAGTACACCATAAAGAAACATGTTTTATTAGTCTGTATTTGCAAATAATTTACTCTCCTGGATTTACTTCACTCACGGTTGTAAGAAGACCATGATTGCGTATCATTATTGAATGTGAGAACTTAGGTGAGCTATGCGGCTTTATATTTTCCCGGTACCTTGTTTTAGAACGATCTTGATGTTGCTGTGATGAGTTGAGTGAATTAAACTCAATTCCAAGTGTTTATTGTTATATGCACAGTAAAGTTGCGAGCGAAAAAGAAAATAGAAACTAAGAAATGTTTGGCATTTCTTGAATCCCAAGACTTTAACCTTCCGAATGATATTTGAAATGATGCATTTGAGTGACATCGTACGGACACCGCATCCGCACGTGTTCTCGACACGTATTTGCGTCTTTGCAAGCTTTGGGAATGTTAAGGGGGTAATCAGTTTGACTGAATCATCTGACTGTTTTGTCGACGTTTCCATTGTAGCGCCTTATAATCCGGTGCGCCTTATCTATGGAAGATATAGGACCAAAAACTATTTTTTGGGGGTGCGCCCTATAACCCGGTGTGCCCTATAGTGGGGAAAATACGGTACAATACATTTTATTTCTAATTTTATTGTTTGTTAATCCAACATTCATTGCAGCCTGGGTATCCTGGAAAGGGATTACCTCATGGACTGGGCAATGTCCTGCAGAACACCAAATAAGGCACACTGGTTGAAAAAACATCAAAATCTCAGCTTTACCTTTCAGAGTCCAGCTTCATTAGCTTGTTGATATCAAAGCAGAAGCGTATGTCGGTGACCGTGCAACTGGGGTAAGCTTCACTGGAAGAACAAATGAGGGGAAATGAAACTTTCATGCATCACTACAAGCACAATTGTTTTTTGCAAGGGAAATATTATTAAATTTTGGAGTGGGAGATAAATGAAATCTGTTTACTGGAAGTGTTTGGTGATCAATCCTGGGTCTGAGATTTCTCTCGGTATGGATGTGATCATAAGCGTTCTTACAACCTGAAACACAGTGTTGATAAGATTCATTAATGTAACATTCAAAAAGAAAACAATCAAGTGGAAATATATTACTCCTCTCCTTATTTTATGTATATTGTCAATGTTTTGTTATTGTCTGAGTAAACAATTGATAACTGCTTCTGGGTATCCCAATGGTGATGCTTTTATTTTTTTTAATTGAATAACTATAAAATAATAAACCGATTGACAGATTTTATTTGCTTATTTTTGGAGTCATTTATCTGCCTTAGATATTCCTTTTTAACTAGTGTCCCTATTAAAAGAGAATACTTTTTTTTCTCCATTCTCAACTTTTTACATATTATTGAAACATGACGTTTACTTAAAATACATTGGTATTGAGCTATGTTTATATTTGTGCTCGTGCGTCATTCAGCACTTGTAAGCGTATATAGAATAATGTTGAATAGGATTCACGCTGCACAAGTTACTTTTTAACACTGAACCCTTCTGTGTTGAATTTTAAAAACACCCAGGGACCTAGGTGGGACTTTTTACCGAGTGTTAAATTTGACTAACGCTCCTTAGTGCAGTGTAGTGTAAAATAATAAGAGTAAAAAAAACTCTGAAATCTAACTACGTTCAGTGTACATTTTACATTCTGTAGAAAGGTTTTTGTAGTGATGCTATAAAACAATAGCGACCAAATGATGAAGGTGCTGTATCTGAGTCAGATCAGGAGGCTTCTAGTATAGGTTTCATCAGGGGGAGCAAAACCCTACCCCAAAAACAGCCTGGAGAGGGATGGGTGCTGCCAGGCTGTACTGGCCTAAGACACACCACAGTAAGTGGTGCTCCTACGACCCTGGCGGTTTAGGGACCTGTGAGCCGTGAGGAAGGAATATTTATTCACTGGGGTAGTGTTGTTATTTCACAGTGTTTTTTGTCACAACAAAATGGGCAAACTGAATGAGCTTTTCACCTATTGGTTGATTGACTAAAGCGCCAATCAACTGCAATGCCTTTCCTCATCTAGTTGGAAGCAAGGCGTTAGTAGCAGATTTAATTAGGTATTACGTTATTTATTTATGTGTGACGCGTTATAAGGGATGGTCAGGGCACCTGTATGATGCGGCAGGGGTAAACCCGTGAAAGCTGTCGGGCCCTGCTGTTGAACAGAAGTGTTGTGTGTCACCCTGACCAGAGTGACATGGCCGCTTTCTTGTGTCCCGTTTCATCTGAAGGGACGGAAGCATGACCAACTTGGGTGCCGAGCTGCTTAACTTGTTTGGGTGTTTGGACATTTGGGTTGGCCATGGTCCAAAATTTTTGTGTGTGTGTTTTTTGCTACTTTTTCCGTTTTTAATTAATTTTCTTTGTTTTTGTATGTGTTTGTCTTGCTGTCAGTCATCCCTTTTGAGGGATATGATCCAAGATTGCATGCATCGGGTATTGAAACCGGGTTGGGGCGGTAAGAGCGCCAAAACCTAACTACTAGACCACCAGTGATGCGGATGTCACACTGCAAGGCATTTGATTTTATATCATTATCACATGATTCTGACTCCTGGAGCCAGAAACGTATGTAAGAGAATGGAGAAAAAATGAATAATTGCAAAAACGCACGACTCTTTGGTGTATTCAATAATGAATCAGACTTTGTGTTTATTTATATTTTTTAGGAAGATTTTCGATTTTCTACATTTTATAACATTCATTTCTGTCAGCCAGAATAAAAAAAGTGTTATGGGATAAAATCTAATGCCTCTTCCATATGGTTTAGGTCACTAGTTGTCTAGTGATAAGGTTTCAACAACACCATCGGCGCTAACTGGCTTTGATTCCCGTTGAAAACAGCGATATTATTTTATTGATCAATCATTAAACAAATAGGTTGGAATACAAAAAAATCTCATGTTGTATCGCACATGAATAATTAATGTGTGCATTATTGACATAAAAGGCGCAACGGGTTATAAGGCGCATGTTCACATTTCTGGCCAATTTGGGGTTTTTTAGGTGCACATTATAGTCCAGAATGTATGATGTCTGAGTCTAAGGAGGTATACTCTATCTTTCAGTTCTTTACATGAAGACATAGCGACTGACCTTCTCGTCTTCTTTGTACTCAACCCGTATGGAGTGGTGAACCATACATAGGAACGTGACCAGGAAATAGACCAACGCAAATATGGCGTGCAGCCACAGGAAACTGTCCCTGTAAGGCCAGAAAAAAAACAAAAAAGGTTACTTTTCCCAACCGTTTCAAATATTTCACGGTTTGTATTACACGAGTTGTCGTTCGACCTACTTTGCACTAACATTAGCCAGTGTTGTTCTTCCAAATGTCTCAGAACTGTCTCCTGTAAAAATAATGAAACATGACAGACAGAAACATTTAAATTGGACCAAATTGTAACCTCATTTGATTGAGGCGACCTTTAACTATTTTCAGACCTCATCGGCTAAAGTCCCTGCGCAAATCGCTTAAATCAGTCGCTTTTTGTTTGCTGTTGCTATGGCAGCCTGTCGAGGGCCTCCTGTTTGTTTAATGACAAGGGTGGCACGTTGCTCGGCGTGATGATGGTCAAGGGCAATAAAAACAGTTTTGCGGACTGGCGAGCTCGGTGTTAACCCCCAAAATGGATCCTGCCTTAATCTTATTTTAGAACGGCTTGCTAAACACTTCCAATAAAATAAACACGAGTGCCAAAAGGCGTTTTCGTTGCTATTTGGCGACACGGTTTGCGCGCCCTGCACTTCTTGCGGATGGTTTAGGCGGCAATAGAGTTGTAAATTTTTTTATGAACTTCTTTGATGTCTGAATTGTAGTCCTGCATTTTCCCACTAGTTCTACTAAACTAGTCACAGAGCACTTCAAAACTTGAACTCTAACGAATGTATTCTTTTAAATTATTAATTGTATTAGCATGTTCCGAACTGCAGAGAATTTTTTTTTAAATGCAATAATTTTTTTATAATAATGCTTTGCCATTTTTATATGACCCGACCAGCACCTCCAGGTAAAGTATTGCTGGCAGATACACCTTAAAGAGATATTTTGTATTATTTAGATCTTCCTTGGGGTAAAAAAAACATAATTCAATAAAAAATTATATTGATTTGTGTAATGTTTGTTATTGCAACATCCATTGCAGACTGGTCATCCTGGAAGGGGCATTACCTCATGTCTCAAGGTGTCTTCGTTTTCCTCATGTTAAGGTTTTTGAGTTTTTCCTTGCCCTTATGTAGGTTTTAGATCAGAGGATGGTGTAATAGTATTCTATAGTTTGCAATAGTCTGTGGTCTGTGCAGCCCTTTGAGACTCCTTGTGATTAAGAGCTATACAAATAAACATAACGTGAAAATAATAAGCGAATTTACACGAACCATAATATACACATGCATTTTTGAATATACTCGTGAGTCAAGAAATTTGCTGACATGAATGTCTGCCATCTTTCTGCTACGGGTGACCTCATGTTAATGTTTTTTCAATCCCTGTGAAAGGCGCAGCAAAAAAATTGAGGCGAAAAATTGTGCAGTTGGGTCCCTTTGAGTCTCCATTGTTTGTATTCTTCCTTGTGCTTTGTTGCACTTGTTTTTAGTTGTACTACACAATGCAGTGACATCAAGTAATCAAATATTACACAGTTCCTTTAAGATTACTGTATTGCCAAGCATACATGTGATGCACCATAATTTATATCCAAACTCATATCCAATACTTTTTTTTAACCAATCACCAACTTTAACCCCTGTGGGCCTCGACAGTTTCTCATCCTCTGATTGGTTAATTCAAGTAAAATTGAGACGACATGCATCGTGTGTTCCCCAACGGAAGGGATGCGTGAACAGGTTTTAGGAATTATATGGAAACATTTCATTATTCTATTCCAAGCCAACAAATTCAAAAGCCTATCAAGTAGTAATTGCCTTCTACAAGATACTTTGTTATATAAATGATTGAAGAAATTTGGTGTGTCTGAATATTAATCTTGTATTTTGATTATGATATTCAAACTTCATTATTCCCAGCGCAAGCTTTTTTACAGTAGTTTATTCAATATATATGAAACAAGTTTTACAAAACATTATTTTTCGAAAGGTTTCCTTATAGTTAGAAAAATACAGTTAATCTGAGTGGAAATGTATATATACATTGAAATGTGGTAACCATTAATGAATGAATCATTTTAAAGGTGAAACCAGATTTCATAATGTTTGTTCATGTTCTATAAAATACACTTTTTTGAGCAACACTTATTACTTAAAGTAGTTTAATTTTATGCACATTATAGTCCAGTGTGCCTTATATAGCAAACAAATATTTTACAGAAGATGCATCTCATACTCCGATGCGCCTTGAAGTCTGGAAAACACTGGAGTTACTTTTCAACCCGGAAATACCTTATTTTTTACAATATATTTTCTTCACAAACATCCCTAGTTAGTATCATGTATTTCATTTTTATCCCCTGCTCTTCCTGACTCAAAACTGCAACGGCTGATGTTTGTGCCACAATTGCATGGTAGCATAATTATACGACGTCCCACTGCATTTTGAAATGATTGATGTTTTCTTTTGCATTCGGAAAGGTGCTATTAGAAGCTGGCGTGTCCCCGTGTAAAATATTATCCTAAATTCAAAATTACCCAAGAGATTCCCAGAAAAGTTGATCGGTAGGATCACGGCCAAAGACAGCAGACACACTACAGTCATGAGCAGGATGATGTGGCGCTGAAAGGACAGATAAATGACGGCGTCGATTCCGCACTTGCTGCGGATCTCCTCGTCCCTGCAGAAAGAAAACGACAATTGAGTCAGAAAGAAAGGGGGCATCGAAGGAAACAAATATATTTACCCTAATTTCAGCACTGTAAGGCGCAACACGGTTATAAGGCGAACCCCCAAAAAATAGTCTTTTGTGATATTTATTTTTATATATAAGACTCACTGGACGACAAGAAGCAAGGAATTAAAATTACAGTAAAGGAGAGAGTTACACAATACATAAATATAGCACATTACCGTAAATTCCGGATTATAAGCTTCTACTTTTTTCCCAAACGTTCAACCCTGCGGCTTATTCAGTGATGCGGCCAATTCATGTAATTTTTCTAACGGCCGCCAGCGGCGCTTGAGTACAAAAGGTAAGATTTAGACCGGTGGAATATATGCGCCGAGGAAGACTGCAACTTCTTGGCTTGTGCATACAGTGGAACCTCGGTTCTCGACCATAATCCGTTCCAGAACCCTGTTCGAAAACCGATTTGTTCGATCACCGAAATCATTTTTCCCATTAAAAATAATGTAAATCGTTTTAATCCGTTCCAACACCCTGAATGTTTACCTTGAATGTTTAACATAAACATAAAGCTAACCCAGGCTAATCGTACGTTCGCGTTATCGTAATGTTCCGTACGAAAGATTACGCTAACATGAACGTGTAAAAATAAAAAAAAGGGCTAAAACACATCGTACACCTATATTAAAAGCGAAAGCAAACCGAAGCACGTTATATTATTATTAAAGCTTTGAAAACTCTCTCGGTGTACCGTCTTTCTTTGTAAATATGTGTAACCATGTATAATATGTATTTGCAACTGTATATTTTTGTAATGTATTTATTCCAGACACTTATTCTGATATGTTTTGCACGGGCGAATAAAAAAGAAGGGGCGGAACGGTGCATTCGCAATGATCGCAGCAAGGCTTTAGGGCTAGGACCTTAGCTTGGCCTTTTGGCTAAGAGTAAGTGTCCCGGCTCCTAGGCTTTGTAGCGTATTATGAACTGACCGATAACGGATAATGGATAATGAATAACGAAGATAGAACAATAACCCTTAAAAACCCCATTGTGCCGGAACACACTAGTGTACTGCAAGACCTTGACTAGTGAGCCGCTTGAATTTACCCAATTATATCTTACCAAAAAGTCAGGCAATTATTCAGTATGTTTGCTTTCTTCAGACAAAGAACTGTAATAGTCATCCATATCAATAGGTGGCGGTAGATTTTCATATACTAATTATATACCAATTATATGCTCATGAGGTAGCACAGTACACTTAATAACTTAATTTGTCTAACAAAGCGGTTTAAGATTGCACTGTTAAAAAATAAAAACCTAGATAAAGCACATCATTCTTTTTTATTTTAGGTATTACTTTCTTTTTATATACTAATTACTTTCTTATGATGTAGTAGAGTGAAATATTTGTCATAACTTCATTTTCAAACATTTTCGACGGACGGTGTGCCTCGGAACTTTTTTATAAATAATGTTGTACCTTGGTTAAAAAAAATGTTGGAAAACACTGGTCTAGGGGATAGGATGCGGCGCTCTCCCTGCCACATATAAGGTTTGATTCCCGAAACATTTAACATTGTGCAATCGCGAATAATCACCCATGTCCCTAGTCGCCTGGTGGGATTCGGTTCTCTTACTATTGCTAATGGGTTTGATTTTCATTGCCACTATCATAATGCAATTGTGGGCAGCGACAAAATTTAAGGCTGATCAATAATTGCACAAATATGGTAAAACATTTCCGATTTTGTCTGCATATAAGGCACACCCAATTATAAGGTGCAGATTCCAATTTCGTACCAATTACGGGGTTCTGGGTGCGCCTTATAGTACGGAATATATGGTATACTGTATTTAAGATCAGAATAGAAAGACAAGTGTCAATCATTTTGTATGCCGGTATTGTCCGTTCTCACTCATCCATAGCAAAGCTGTGGCACCATTGGTTTAGTGGTTACTAAACCGGAAGTGCAGGGAAACTGAGAATATAAAATAGGGGTAAAAAAAAAAAAACTGGTCTCTGAGCAGCCCACACACATAAAGAACTTACAGGGTGGCTTAACACTTTTCCCAGGGATCCCAGAGTTAGCCACTGGCACGAGAGCTAAAAACAGGCAGCCAAACCCATAATACCATGGAAACCAATGGACACTGTAAAAATTGTTTTCATTCATTTTTTTATAGCCCTAACTATGTTCTGTCAGTCAGAGTCCGAGCAAATGTTCGGTGGGAAAGCTCAGCTCCGGCGGTTGTGTGACGCCAGACTTGTATGTTTTTGCTCATCAATGAATCAGAACATGACTTCAAATTTTTACGATGACATTGACTTGGAAGGAGAAAGTACATATTTTTTTTTTTTTAAAAGTCAAGGTCAACTTACTTCATATGGTAAAGAGATGTGAGCCATGAACAAAAACCCTGAAACAACAGAAGCATTCAACCGGTTAGTTTTAACAACACTACTAAAACTATAACGACTCCGGCCGAACTCACCATGTCCTTGGACTCAGAGTCGGAAGGGCTGGACTCAGAGGGAGACTTCTCCTTCTCACTTGGTTCCCCATAAAACAAAGACGTGAGGCTAAAGTGTGAGGACAACAACAACGGGGAAACAAAACAGTTCAACAAGCAGATAGGCTGTGCCTTGGCTTGGTTAGGAGATTTGTTTTCTTTGAGGACACCATTTGTGGGTATTCCAGCGGGGCCACATAACTGCAACTTAAGCAATATGCTTTCATCTTTCCATAATACAATTCACAATGAAGTTCTGAGAAGCATCCCACAAAAAGTGAGGATAATCTAGCAGATCTGCCCACTAGATGAAGAGACAACCAAGCAATTAGATGTGAAAACCACCCAGTTTTTGCAATCCAAAGGGGAAGGAACGCTGACGTGCTATGAGGTTTGTATTTGGTGAGCCACAGTCACATGTATGAATACATTAACGTATATCTCATTCATATTTTGACTGGAAGATCAAAAAAGCAATACAGTAAATAAACTGTAGCATAGAAAAAAAATAATAAGTTTATGCGCTCTTCCTTTTATCAATAGTGAGGCAATCCTCCATCATCAAAAAACACTGTATGGCTTGACTTGCTGATTCTATCACTAATTCCATTGTTTGGGGCTGAGGTGTACACCAAATCCGAATCCTTGGTCTCAGTATCGCCCTCTGCCATGAGGCAAAATAATTGTGTGCCTCACTTTGTACCATCAGACACTCAGCACATTGTCTCAGTATCGCCCTCTGCCATGAGGCAAAAGAATTGTGTGCCTCACTTTGTACCATCAGACACTCAGCACAGTATTACGTTACATACGGCTACTTTCCAAAAAAAGATAGGTAATACTCCATTGCGAAAAAAGTCCATGCAACGATAAAATATTTACTGCATACTTTGACTTGGTGTTGGCTTGCAAATACCATCAATAATTACACTTTTTTGGGGCTGAGGCAAGCACGAAATGAGAAACATTGGTCTCACCATAGCCCTGCTTTTGTAAATTTTATTTTAAAAAAAAGAAAGCACTCAGGGAAAGACTTAAAACATGTTAACTCCTCTGTTCTCTTGGCAAGTTCAAGATTAAGTGATGTCTTCTCTCCTTATTTTGAGTGTCTACTAAACTATACATTTACCAGTAGTTTTTTTTGTAAAATCACTCTAGACTAATCAATGTTGAGACGCTCAGACATTTAAAGCTCTCGTGGCCCACATAAAATAAGGTAAGCCCTCAGGCCACGAGTTTGACATATCATATGTTGCTTTAATCTGCAGTTCAATTGAAAACAAGTGCTACTAAGCACAGGGTAAAATATCAACCTACAAAGACTCAAACTGGCCAAACAGCATGATTTTTCTTGTAGTGTTTTGGCCGAGCTTTGTGAATTTTATTATGTAGATAAAGGTGTATCGCTTAAGCAGTAAAAATAACGCCGACGCTAGCCTCATGTTATCTAGAAAAAATACTAATTGCTTGACCTACTTGTATTTAAAAATTCATTTTGTATATTTATATGTTTATATATATATATATATATATATATATATATATATAATAGTTCGTCTATTTTTTGCATATGATTCAACTCAATATTGTATTTTCCTCAATGGATTAAGTTTTTCTTACCACTAGGAGGCACTAAATACACAATGTCCCTTTAAGTAGGTTAGGTATATCTTGCTTTAATGACTTTATTTACTTAACTTAGTACTTGAGATAAATGAATACAAACTACTGTTCAAAAATTTGATGCTTTTTAATTTGAAAAAAATAATTGTAGCCGATAAATTTTGCTTTTGTCATAGAATGAAAATTTCTAAGCGACGCCAAGCGTTTGGACGGAAATTTATACTTTTTCAATAACAACAACAGCAACAAAAAATATTGATCTATATATCTATCGAGCGAAGCCATATCCCCTTCGTGGGAGTTGGCTAGAGTCAAGAACAGACTCATATTTGCCAAACATTAATTCCCCTTAATTCTTCCCATCCTGACAGCAAACATTAAGCCCAACAAGGGGTGAGTTGCTGTGCAACCCTTCATTAGCAGAGAGGCCCGACAGCATACACTGGTTTACCCCCTCCGCATCATCTGTGTTAATATCAGTCGTTCTTAACTATTCTTTGCCATTCAAACGTATCCCTTACTCTTGTATCCATTAAATTAACCGACCTCACATCCAGAGCAGGTTTCACTCCATATATCCAACCATACTCCGGTTTTCCGCTCATTCTTTTTCCCACCACGTTTGCAATACCTAATCTTTTAGTCAAACAGCCTTCATCCATTCTTTTAATAAGTCCAAACCATCTCAGAACATTTTCATCAACCTCAGCAAACCTTATCACCACACCAGTTCTTCTCCTTACTTTCTCATTCCTTAAACTATCCAGCCATGTCACTCTACACATATTTCACAAACATCTCATATCAAAGACTAATCATAATAATAATATTAAATAATTAAAAACGTCTGAAAACACATGATACGCTTGTAGAAGGCTTCAGGTTGATTACTTTTATTTGTATTACATTTCCACGTTTAGAGATGAGCACCTTCTGCAGTACTCAAGTTAGCCAGCAGAGAGCGCTCATGGCCGCAGTATAAGTAGTGCCATACAGCACGCCTCCCATTTTAACTACATACACTAAGGCAGCAGATATTATGTTCAAATATACAGCAAAGACTTCATTTTACCTGTCGTTGTCCATGAGCAGAGCCAGGCGGCCGTAATCCCAAACAGCTTTCCTCAGACACGAGAAGATGAACAAAAGCAACTATGGAGCACAATACATGAGCAAATATTAGAACACAAAGACATTAGACAATATCCGTTTAGTGAGCTGTGCCAAAAAATCCGGTTTTCTAAAAAAATAAAAATAAATACAAATTAATAATAATAATAAAATAAATAATAATAATAAAAATAATAAATTGCAATTGTCCTTTCAGGACACCCAAAGTCGCTGTACTTATAGTAGGACACAACAATAAAGCAAGAATAAAACAAGAGTAAAACAAGCAAGTAATAAATAGCAAATAAAACACATTAGAGTTAAAAAGGTAGCGGCATTTGAGGCGAATGGTCAAGAAAAGGCAAGTCTGAAGAGGTGAGTTTTGTGTCCGGATTCGAAGGTGGAAACAGTTGCAGAATTTCGGAGGTCGGGCGGCAATGAGTTCCAGAGCTGAGGAGGCAGAGTGCCTGAAACGGTTGATGGAGTTCAGGTGTAAGTAGGCTGACCGCGTAATGTTATTTATATGAGAGTTAAAGGAGAGTGTGCAGTCGAGGATGACACCAAGACTCTTAACCAAAGGGAAGGAAAAAAGAGAGGAATTGTCAACAGAAAGACAGAAGGAGTCAACTTTAGAGAGGGTGGATTTGGTGCCGATGAGAAGTAGTTCTGTTTTATTGCTGTTCACCTTTGGGAAGTTGACTGTGAACCATGATTTTATTTCAGAAAGGCAGCAGTTGAGGTCAGGTGGTATGAGTATCAGGTTGGGTTTGCAGAAAAGGTAAAGCTGGGTGTCATCCGCGAAGCAATGGAAGGAAATATTGAATTTCCTGAGGAGATGGCCTAGGGGGAGAAGGGAGGTTATAAAGAGGAGTGGCCCCAGGACAGAACCCTGGGGCACACCTGAGGAGACTGGAGAGGGGTCGGAGGAGAAGGACTTGAGTTGAATGAATTGAGTGCGGGCAGAGTGAAACCATTGAATGGGGGTGTGTAATAGACCAAGTGAAGAGAGTCACAGTGTTTCTCAACTGGTGGGTCGGGGACTTATTTTGAGTGTCTTCCAAGCTTTGGCAGGATAAAGCGAAGAAAAAAATAACTTTGGGTCCTTTAAACTCCTTGGATACGAGTTGAGACTCGCCATTTTACACCACAAAAAAGACAGGTAGAGTTTGTTTACACATGTTGAAAATGGCCTTAACGCAGACAGATCATAGAATATATGAGAATATATAAGACAAAGCCACTAAATCGAAGCGTTGTGGATTTCACTAAAAATGCTGCCAATTAAGCATTGAAAGGAAATACTAGTACAGTACTTAGAGCGTTTTTGTTTTTTTTGTTTTTTAAATGTGAAGATATTCCACTATTTCTAAACTGCAAAATCCTTTTATTCAATACATTTGAGAATCGATTTTTTTAATCTTATTTTGGTCACGGCTTGTAATTAGGGTGCGATGGTGGGTCCTGAAGTCAGACAATTTGAGAATGGCTACATTAAAAAGAGCCAGAATTCTCATTACTAATATTTTGTACAACACATGATATACTCATTTGACTCAAGTCGTCTAATTGTGCTAATTCTCCATAGAATGATTAATGATGTTGCAGAGGAGTTTAATTTGTCCCAATTCAACAAACACTCTAAAAGACGTCTAACCTCGGAAAAATGAGAGGCACTATTAACGATTTAATTAGGGTGTAATTACATTGAATAGAGTAGCTTGTCTATGCCAAATGAAAAGATGAAAACAACTGTCCATTTTAATAAATCGTACATTGCAATTAATGTATTCAGACACCATTACAAGACATCTCATTCCGTTAGAGTATTGCGCGGTTGTCGTGGAAACTGCCATCCAGGTTAGCTTGTGCACACAAACAAATGCCGTGCACACACAGAAAAATATGGTCAAAACTAAAAAGTCCATTTATGATACTGAGGTGGAGCAAATCGCCTCTCGTAAAATAGGATTCAATCTGGTAGCCGGATTAAAAATATATTGCAGTCAGACACATTAAAGTGGATTAACCCCAGACACTTCTGGCAGAACATCAAACAGAATGACGGATGAAAAAAGGTCTAAAAGAGCTGTTGGAAGTCCAGTGTTGATTACTGCATTAAATCATTTGGTTTGAGAGATAAGAGGAGATTCACTTGGTCGGTGTTTAATATATCCATGCTAATGGGATACTAATTGAGGAGTTGTCCATTCTTTAGAAGCAAGGGCCACCAGGGCAAACGCAGTGGAGACGTGCAGTCAAGGGAGGCAGGTTAGGCAGTGCCTCTCCTGTCATTGTGGAAATATAACATTAAACATTTTCTTTTTTTAAATCACGGAATTTTCGGTTTATACTATGAATATTATTCAGCCATGAAAATGGGTAAGGGGTAAATAAGTGAGGAGGAGATATGTTTCGGTACACTGTACCCAACGAATTATTGATACGTAGCCTCAAGTCGCTTGCATTAAGAGGTTACATTTTGCTTGGATCAGTTACTGTGGTGATGTATTCTCTACAGCTAGCTTGGCACTTCTACAGTCTCGCGTGTGAAAAAAAAATGGGTTGAGGCAGTGTGAGACACGCAATTCTTTTGCCTCATGGCAGAGGGTGATAGTGAGACCAAGGATTCAGATTTCGTTTACAACTCAGCCCCAAACAATAATAGTGTTAGCAAGCCAACAGCAAGTCAAGCTATCCAGTATTTATTTTCCTGTTGTATGGACTTCTTTTTCATAATATGGGGGATTACCTATTTATTGATGCATTTCTTCAAAATGAGCAATGCATATTCTTTATTATAGATTAGGTAAGTCAATAAAACGTTAGAGTGTATTCTTGTAGTATTTCTGCTTTAGTATTTTTGTAATTTTTCCGTAGTAGAATGTTTCACGTATTTCTGTAGTAATCGTGTAGTATTCCTTCAATAGTATTTCTGCAGCAGGGTTTCTTAACTATTTTTGTAGTATTCTTGTAGTAATTCTGTTGAAGTATTTTTGTAGGATTATTGTATTTTTAAGTATTACTTTATTTGTATTTATGGAGTTTTTCTGGAGCAGGATTTTTGTAGTAATTCTGTGCTATTTCTGTAGTGGGAGTTTTGAAGTACGGTAATTCTGAGGTAGTATTTTTGTAGTGTTCTTGTAGTATTTCTTCAGTAGTATTTTGTTGTATTTCAGTTGTAGGATTTTTGTCATATTTTTGTACTATATTATGTTGTAATCTTAAAGTATTTCTGCAGTAGTACTTTACAGAGGAATACCTATTGAAGCATTCATTCAAAAGGAGCAGAGTATACTCTTCATTATAAATGAGGTAAAACAATAAAAGGTTTTCTTTGATGCCACAATTTACAGTATATACGGTATTGTCATTTCGCTTTGCTAATCAAATGATGAATCAGAAGAAGTTTCTTTTATTTGTTAATGTAACTGTGCCTCATCCGACACAAACCTCACTGCAGATCAATAAAATGCAGCAATGAATTGTATCCAAGTCAGGATATCAGCAACATCATTGATCTTTTGTATTTTTTCTCTCGTTTCTTCATGGCCGTCAGCCCTCTTTTCTTTGACTTTGTTTTGATGTGTGGGCACGCGCTTCACAGAACCCTCAGATGATTTATTCCATATGATGGTGGAATAGATGCAGAGGCGTGCTCCTGCCACCTGAGGGTGGTGGAAGTTTTTTCTTCCTTTTCTTTTGGCAGGGGGGTGCTTGACTCATGCTGTCATTAACAGACAGTGCTCAGGCCGATCTTTGTTGCCGTGACGACAGTCCGTGATGAAATGAGCCAATTAAAACGTGGACGTGGTAGATAAAGAGCGGAGAATGGAGTCTGACAAGGCCCAACGGCAGAAAACAAATTAAAGAGACAGTGTGTATTATTTGACCATTAGATGTCCCTGTATTGTGTTGTGCAAATGAAATCAAGCGTTAAAAAGCACAAGGAAGAATACAAAATGCTGAGACTCAGTGACCAAACCTTGCAATGTTTCTTTCCATATTTATACCCAGCCTTTCGCAAGGTTTTTGTTTTAAGGGGTGCCCCAAACAGCAACAATGCGGACGATTATGTCAGCCCCCTCGGGAAGAGCTTCATGCTATGTATTCATGTATTTCCATTCATTGTTTTTCTGCGCCGCTTTTTCTTACCAGGGTCGCACAGGGGTGCTGGAGCCCATCCCAGCTATCTTCGGACAGTGGGCAGGGGACACCCTGAACTGGTTGCCAGCCAGTTGAAGGTCACACAGAGACAGGCAACTCACTCGCTCATTAAAACCTAGGGACAATTTGGACCGTCCAATTAACCTGACATGCATAATTTTGGAGTGTGGGAGGCAACTGGAGTACTCGAAAGAAACCCACGCAGGCACAGGGAGAACATCTAAACCCTGCACGGCGAGGCCGTGGTAGCTGAAATCAAACCGTGTTACCTACGCACCAAGAGGCTTTACGCTAACCCCCCAGCCGCCGTGCGCCATTTATTTATTTATGTCATTTATGGTGTCATTGGTGCGTGATTTGGAACCACAATTGGTGTGAGACAAGTCTGCATCCTCTCTCCAACTTAATTTAACATCTTCCTGGAGAGGACCCAGTCCGAAGCTCTGGAGCAACATAAAGGTACAGTCAGTATTGGGGGACACAACATCACTAAGCTTTGTGTTGCTGATGATATTGCCGGATTCGCAGAAGACGAACAGGAACTCAGATGTCTGGTCAATCGCCTGGACAAAGCATTAGCCCAGTATGGAATGAGAATCAGCACAGAAAAAACAAATGTAATGACCTATAATCCCCAAGGTATCACCACAAACATTACCATCAACCACAGTGCGCTACAACCGGTCAACATTTTAAAATATCTTGGAGTTGTCAGATCAGAAAAGGAGTCAAAACCAGAAATCATGGCCAGGATAGCTCAAACCACAGCCACACTTGCCAGAAATAAACCCATCTGGAGCGACAAGAACATAGCAGTAAAATCAAACATCAGACTCATGCAAGCGCTGGTTACTTCCATTTTCCTCTACACTTGCGATGCATGGACACTCACAGCAACACCGGAAAAGAAAATCCAAGCCATGGAGATGCGATGCTACAGGAAACTTTAAGCATTAGCTACTTAGCCCATGTGACAAACAAAACGGTGGCCAACACCATCAGAGAGTGAATTGGACCCTACGAAGAAGTGTTGTCAACTGTGCACGGACAGAAACTTCAGTGGTATGGTCACGTCACAAGATGTTTATAACAATCCGTACATCATGTAGTTTTGCTAATTATTTATATATTTTTTCCCATAGAAATGTCATTTTTTACCATTAGGAGGCACTAAAGAATACCCACTAGCCATTTAAAGGAAATATTATTAGAGCACTTGAAGCCGTCTTGGTTTCGCTGATTTTACTTATTTTTTTATACCTGAATACATTATAAAAAGTGACTTCACTCCAGCCGAAAGATAAATTTCGATTGATAGTGACTTGCCATTTGTGTAAATACTCAGGTAAGTAGATGGCTAATTATTTTAAACGATTTTTTTCTTTTTTTAATTAAATTGTGTATTTTCACCATCACATTTTCCTCAAAATCATAAGTATAAAAACTCAACAAATGTTAAAACAACGTAAAACTAAAGGTTGAAAACGTCTTATTAGGAAGTTTTAAAAGAGTTTCCTTGACTTTGTAACAGCAGATAACCAGGTTTCAGGTTTCCGATCCAACTGGAAGGAAAAGTGGAATTTATCAACTTGATTGGGTCCACAGCTTGCAATACAGTGATGTGGTGGGTTGTGAAGTCACAACAATTGAGAACCACTGCCCAAAATAGGACACACTGTCCCTTTAAATGACAGCTGAGAACCCAAGCCTATCGATATCCGCCAAACCGCCTTGAGTAAACAATTTTTATTCGAGGGGCTAGAGGGGAGTGGGTGAAATATGTCACTTTGAAATATGTTTTTGTTTAGGAGCCGGAAAGACTGTGGAACAAAACGTTTTGTCACTGTTGAGGGTCCCCGATAGTTGAATGATTAAATTTAGATCCCCGATTTGATTTCAGAGGCTTTCTCTTTGAAAAATGAGCCCAGCAGGGGAATACAACGCTGAATAGAAAGCGATATTTTTAGAAACTGTTTCCAACACCCAGCAAAATCAAACACATCAATCTGACATTCGGTCCTTTGCAGTGTCGCATCCTAAAGCAGATACAATTGTGTATGTGATACTCGATCATTCATTAATTGGACGTTGCAGGGCTAAAAAATAATTATTTGGGATATTTTAGGAAGGGATGGGCACGTACAAGGTTTCAATGCAGATATGAGCCATAAAGGCAGTGTTTTTCAATATTTTTTGAGCCAAAGTACAGTTTTCATTGAAAAATGCAGGCACACCGTCCGTCAAACATGTTTTAAAATTAACTCCTGGCATCGGTTTCATGTTTTTTTTTTTTTACAGTTTAAATGATAACCTTGCCTAAATTGACAGTATAATGTTTTTATGGTCATTGTGGCTTTAGGAGGCAATAAAGGTTATTTATTTTGTTTAATCATTTTGCTGTTTCTTGAATGTTTTTAGTTTATTTTTATGTTACCAGATTTTGTGAATTGATTTTCTCGAAAACAAAAAAACAAAATGAATACTTGAAATGGGCAAAATCTATCTACCAGTGTAACAGAAAAACATTTTTACTGCCTTGTAGCTTTTTTCCTCTACTTTTGTAAAATAAAAAAATGCCTGTCATTGTTCACTGAAAAACAACAGCGACCAGATGATAAAAGCGCTGTATCAGAGTCGGATCAGGAGGCTTCTCCTGCTACTGATAATCATGGAAAGTAGCACTATTGGTTTCATTAGGGGCAGCAATCCCCTACCCCTAAAAAATACCTGGAAAGTTATAGCATTGCCAGGCTGTACTTGCCCAAGACACACCACAGGAAGTGGTGGTGGAGATCTGTGACCCGTCAGTGAAGATCATCATAATTTAAATCAGCAATATAATGTGCAGGGTTTTTGTCAGGATCTAGCAGACATTCCACCACTAGAGGATGCCCACCTGAGATGAGTGGCTGTCTAGTGCACACCAGCACCCAATTTGTCTTCACACCTCTACTTATTTATTATTCAAGCGCTTAGTTAGTTGGTTGGTCATTTTAACACATGTTATTTATTGTACTATTTTTTTTCAGGGCAATCTTAAAACAGCCTCTTGAAGCAAAATTAGTAATTAAACATATTTCTCTCTATAACCTTAGAGACTTATTGGTGTCTTTCATGCACCAATAAGCCTATAAGGCATACGTAATCTTCTGACACCTTCTGATATGGAGGAATGTTACAGTTGGCTGATCACTGAAAAATTGCACACTAGCCAAGGTCTCATGGCACACTACTGTGCCCCGGCACACTGGTTGAAAAACCCCGCTTGAAGTATCAGTGTTTGGGATTGTTGGTCAAAACTCAAGAACAAAAAAAAGAGGAATAATGAATTGACATTAGTTAAATGTAATATTATAGAAAAATAAATGCAGATTTCAAAATGTTGTTGCTATTTTTTTAAAGGGATCAGTCTTTTTTTCTAGGTAGAGGAAAGTTATTTATAAATTAAAGGTATTGTTACATGGTATCTGGATCAATGACTACTCCAAGGTTGAGCATCTGCATCTGGTTGAAAAGGTTAGGTATCAGATATTCCAAATTTAATGTGAATTAATGTTTCAAATGTCACTTGTGAACCTTACAAAGTGATAATTATCAAACAACTCCCATTACTGCAAAGAAATACTACCAACAACAACCCACGTAATAGGAAAAGCAACTGCCCACAGTAAGAACATCATTTAAAAAACAAAAGTCCCATTTGGAGAAACTACAACATGCCAGGTTGTACTTCATCTGATGATTAGTGTGGGTCATACATTTGAAAGGCCAAAACATTCCTGTTTTAAATTCACTGCACTAAATCAAAACTGAGGCTTAACCAGAAGTAGAAGAAAATTGAAGCATAGCTAGCAGTCTTTTTAATCCTTGATTGCAAAGTTTGCCCTCAAAATCCCATTTTAAAGTGTATTGGATCACTATCGTCATGTACAGCTTCTATACTAAGAGTGGAAAGTTCAATGAGTAATTATTGAAAATATATTAAAAAAAAAAAACAATAACATTGTAAATTGGAAAACTTTTGAAATATACAACGCTCACCATCCACATGACTATGTTGACTGCCAAGACGGTGGGTATCCCCCCAAAAGGGAGACCCTGGAGGACACTGCTGCGAGAATGTGAGTGATAGCATCTGTCAGCTGTGCTATTCTCATCTCCAAAGAGGCCCTGGACATCCTGCCTCCCATCCACAGGGGGCGCTGTGGACGTGAACAGTGCCGAATCAGCCATCAGCGCTGCACCATACCTGAACAAACAGAACACAATGTACATTTAGAAGACAGTTCAGAAGAGACAGTGGAATACAGTGCTTTTTTCATAAAGAGGTAGCAATCTTGTTTCATACTTTGCTGCCTAAGTGGATCGTGGGTTCAATCCATTATCCCAATCACATATTGCTGCAAACAGAGGACAGGTAGAGTGCATTTTTGTTGGGCATGGCGGCTCTTTTTTGCTCAACTGCACTTGCGCGGCCACGATCATGCCCAATCAGGTATTTCTGCGAGCGGGCACCGTCAAAGTGCTAATTTGTCAGGCCTGGAGGCATTTTATTGTCATTATTTCCCACAAAAATGAAATACACGATTGTGGCTGTAATCAATTATCCCCAGTCGACTATAGGCAGAGTGCAAAGTGCTTTATTTGACCGCCTAAAATTACCTGCACTTTGGCTACGATCTATTATCCCCAGTCGACTATGTCTGAGATTAGGAACCAAGAGAGCAAATGCGTATCCCCCCCCAGAGGGAACAAAGCCTATACAACTATACAACAAAGACAGTTAAAACATCTTCTTGGATCCTTTATCTCTTTGTTTTCCTTATCCTCACTGTAAAATGTGGAACTGGAGTCATCATTTAGTCGTCCAATTTCGTTGTCACAATATATCCCATGTTGTAACAATGACAATAAAGGTATATTCTATTCTATTCTATTCCAAATTTATTCTATTCTATGTTGTGATGGGTTCTGGTCACCATTAACTATGATAAACGAGGGATTATAGTATGCCTTTATTAACTATTACCATCAGTCAGTAAAATTCTTAAACTTTGTGTGTGTGTTAATACAAGCCCTCTAAGATTTAACATCCCTTTGTTGGAGTAAACTAATATACAAAAGGTAAATTATTTAAGATACAATATTTATTTGTATTAAAGTGCTTTCAGGAATTATCTTCCCCTTATGGTAGATCAAGAAGCCTTAACTCATTCTTTACCACACACACGCAAAATTAAAATAGATATTCCAAGTTTTTATGCTTCATTCCTCGTGAGTTTGTTAAATAAGTGCTATGAAAGATAAAGTGAGTGCCTGCAGGAATAGGAAAGTTCCCAATTTTCAAGGTTCAGTCTAACAACCATTAGGTACCATTAGCAGCAATTGATCAGTCTTTTGGTAGTTCTGACAAATACAACTGAGAAAACAATTTTAATAAAAACATAAATCAATTGGATGGACCTGATAGTGTTTCCTTCAAAAGGATTAAAGACTAAAGCAGTTTATAGGGATGCCCCCCGTTGTTGATATTGAGAGAACGGAGGGATTTAGTTCAACCGTAAAAGAGTTTGTATGCTCAACTGAGTATTTGAACAGCTGAGTGCTGCCTGATTTGTGTACTCTCCTATAGAGAGCATGCAGAGGATATGATCATTCATTCAGATTGCGCCGATACAGAAACAATCCACACACAAAAAAACAGTTTCGTGGACAAGATCAATAGTTGTTGTCGAGTTTATGTAAACGTTCTGTAAAAATACGTGTTCAAGATGAATGAGAAAACCCAAACAAATATGCAGTATAAGAAAATTCTTTCAAAATCTAGAATTGTTTGGGGAAATTGTACTACAAAATACTTTCATACATTTGGGTGATTAAATGCAAACAAATGTGTAATTTAAAAACATAAAAATGTACAATTGATTACCGCAAATAAAAGAGTGACAAATATAGAAGCAAGTAACATCAGACCTACAACAGCTTCCAATCAACCGGTCGGAAATAAGATCTGACATAAGTTAAAATCAACTACAATGGCGCCATCGGGACGGTCTCCAGTTACTGAGCCGGCTTGCTGCCAACATTTTCATACGTGTTACTGTGCTGCCACACACTGCGGACATTGAATTGGAAAAAAAAAATGTATCTGCTAGCCTTCGTTGTAAATTCAGTAGAGCAGGTCGTAAGTCGGATGTTACTTGAAGTTCATTTCAGGCCAAGCAGACGTATTGCTCTTTATAACCATCATAGTACTCATAAAAACTACTAGAGGTTGTTGTTTTCGTTGTTTTTATTATTTCATTTTAAAAACACTGTTTGATTTGTAATCCATGCTTTGAAAGACTGGTTGACCGCACACCTGTTTTAATCATTACCCACACCTGACTCTAATCAGGAGAGGGATATTTAAGGACTGTGCCAAAAGCAGAAGCTGTCGGGTCGTTGCCTGGGTTTAAGATGCTCCTGCCTGTCTACGTTTAATTATTTGTTAATTAGTCGATAACTTGGAGATCTTTAACCAAACAGATCATTTCACCCAAAAGACAAAGACGCTTCAAAAACATAGCCAACATAAGATATAAATATCTAAATCAATTGGAAAATAGCTTTGTAATAATTAAATATGTAATACATTCAGTCATGATTGTACAGTTTCTTCATTATGGAAGGCATAAATTCATGTATTTAGTCGCAATTATGTAACTTCAGTTGTGTTTTATTTTATAGTCAGAAGTGGCCCTAAGTGCCATTGTTACATCTATGACCCAATGTCATTGAATGGAATACACAATGAAAGGCAGGAAACATCAATTTCCATTAATGGGGAGATGATTAACAAGCAAATTCCTGAGTGCCACAGTGAAAGGTCTGATGAAGCAAAGTCTAACTCATCCCTGTTAAACAAAATGCTGTTGATTTCCTCAAGCAAATGTTAAGCGGTTTGACAAAGATTTCTGGATAACAAAGAAATAAGACAGTGCTTCATTCAACTGCGGGATCCCTTTAAGGATTAATATTTACACCTTTGTAATAAATTTACAAATAGCTTATCGACTCTTCTTTTTGTATAAAAATGATGGTAAGACTCCTCATTCCGTGCACTTGTGAATTTCTACAGCCATTGACTGTAGCTTTTTATGCCCAAAATATTCTGTAAGTGAAACCTTCAAGAGAACTGCTCGTATCCAGCTTTTATTTTGACTGACTTCTTGTCTAATAATCCATATATAAAATCGAACACACAGAAAAAGAAAAGCATATCCGCAGTAATAGGAGTGACCCAACCCTAATCGGGTGAGAGCTTTCCCTCTTTTCTGCGTTAGACAGGCAAGAAATGTAAAGTCAACCCCTGAAAAAGTGTGGTACGCTGACCACCGAGTGAATTAACACAACATTTGGTCACATAATGACTCAGCCTATTCCACGCTGTGAAGATCACACACTTCAAAAGCAAAACGATCCAACTCTCTCATCATTCATCCGTTTCCTAATCCTTTTAAAGTTTCTCTAATTCCGTCCATCACCGAGGCGGTGGATGTGATTCCTCTAGCAGCGCGAGGGAAATCTGTGTTGCGCTCATGCCATGTGTTGAAATCTGTGTCTGACAAGACGACAACTGCAAAAGAAAAACACTGCACAAGCAAACTGCTCTGCTAATTGGAATCCCCTCTAAAAATAGCACTGTGCAAGTCTAATATGGAGGAAGTCATCTCTAGATAATAGCAAAACCAATCAAAGTAGGGTTCAGTTTTTCTGTTTAAATTTCCAGTCAAGTAATGCTAGTAGCTATAGTTATTCCTGCACATGGGTTTAATTCATTGAGGAGCTAGGGTTTTAGCCTTAAACCAGGTGCATGGATTGCTATCACCGGTAGTGCAACTGAAAAGATCCCTGACACACGCATGCACGCACACACACAGTTGTGGGTTCGATACCTAGTCATGCTTGTACAAACTTATGGTTACAGGGTTAAGGGCTTGGTTGGAAATAACGTTTTGGTTGAAGTGAAGGGTTAAGGGGGTTTGGTTGGAGCTAGTGTTAGGCTTTGTTTGGGCATAGGGTTAGGCATTTGCTAGTTGGCCTGTTAAGATCCTTGACACACTCAGACAGAGTTATGGGTTTAATACCCTGTCATGTCAGTACAAACATAGTTACAGGGTTAGGGTTTTGGTTGGAAATAATGTTTTTGTTGAAGCAAAGGTTTAGGGTTTGGTTGGAGCTAGGGTTAGGCTTATGTTGGAGCTGGGGTTAAGCTTCGGTTGGACACAGGGTTAGGAATTTGGTAGTTCAAATGGTATGATCATTGACACATGGGTTAAATAACCATTCATGCCAGTACAAACTTATGCTTATGGGGTTAGACTTTTTGGTTGAAACAGGGGCTTTTGTTGAAGGTAGGGTCAGGGTTACTGTTGTAACTAGGGTTGGGGCTTGGTTGGAGTTAAGGTTAGGGTTTTGGTTGGAACTATGATTAGGGTACTAGGGTTTAGGCCCTAAACTAGATATCCAAACGGATGCCAGCAGTAGCTCAATTGTTTCTAGACATACACAAACTGAGTTATGTGTTAGACTTAAAAAAATAATTGTGTCAGTGATAAGCAAATGTTAATGAAATGAAATCTATGAAGGTTCGTTTCAAAAACAAAAATATAAATAAAACTGTTGTGATGTTGTTATCAATATGGAAAAATGCTATTAAAAAGAGCAGGTTTCCATTTCTGAAACACCCTTTGGAAGCTAAATTATAAACTCAGTTGAATTTTTATCAGGTGTATTTTGGCCACCTTCTAATGTGACTTTGGTTTGTTTTATGTATGTTCATCTTAATGTTACATATGCACTATTTGAAATGTTTAAGTATGACCCAAAGTAATAAGCAATGTCTGGATAATACACGCAAATAAGTATGAACATTTTTATTTATACAGAAAAGCGTATCTAAAGAAATAACAATTATGAGTGACGACTCATTCTAAGGGAGGCAAACATTTTCTTCGATCAGTATCAGTGTCCTAACATTTGAAAAACAAAAATCCATTTATCTTATTAGAAATGTGTCTAAAACCATGCAGCATCCGTGCAGGTAAATGAACACATCTCGACAAGCTCTCCCTTCCTGTTGCCGGAGAAGATTTACAGCCAGCCTGACAGACAGAGATATTAGCTTGTTTAGCCCGAGAAATGAACCATAAATAAAACTGAAGTCTGCTTTGACGGTGAGGCCGCTGCAGCCAATCAAGTGCCAGGCACTCCCAGGGAAACAGCAGACAACCCGCAGGGAAAACTCGCAATTAGCATGAAATTAGGAAGCTTCAAAGCTGTTGTTCCTACTGACTTTAACCTTTATTTAACTCAAGAAGGCAGCCAAGCGTAGCAAATATTTGTCATATTTTTACGTTGTACCGCCTTTTTTTAGTTATATATTTTAAATTTGAGTTGCATAGGGTGGTTAGCGCGAATGGTTAACGCGAAGTCCAATTGTGCGGAGGTCCAGGGTTCAATTCCTACCGCAGACTCACAGTGTAGAGTTTGCATGATCTCCTGTGCCTGCGTGCGTTTCCTCCGGGCATTCCGGTTTCTTCCCACATTCCAAAAACATGCATGTCAGGTTAATTGACCGATCTGAATTGTCCCTAGATGTGAATTGGTTGTCCAATCAGGGTGTCATTGCTCCAGCACCCCCGTGACCCTAGTGAGGATAAGTGGCGCAGAAAATGGAAAGATCTTTTCGATCTTTTAAATCACCAATAAAGTTAATCTTTTGGTGGTAATAATGTGAGATCATCAACATATTTTAACACATGTTTGCTTTTTTATTCTCTCTGCAATATGCTGTATCAATTTATCCAGTCGTTATAAAATCTCTACATTGATTTTTAGTGGTGTTCTCGCATACTGTTGAGGGGAAAGCCTTAAATCTTCTCAAATCACCAGCAGGATTCAGTCAGGGAGAAGGACTGGTGTGAAGCTAGTGCTTTGGTAATTTTCCATTAACTTTTGCTTTCTGCCTTTTTGGTATGTAAATAATTGTCAGCCATTTTGAGAGTGTACTTGTAAAACTATCAGTTTCGTCCCAAACTCACAAGCCCAGAATATTCTGTTTATATAATTTTATTGTAATAAAAAGCTGCAATTTTTACCCATCTTCTCTTGTGACCCTGGTGTCGATTCAAATACAGTTATATATTTTAAATTTGTGTGGGTGGGGTGGTTAGCACGAATGGTTAGCGCGAAGCCCCATTGTGGGTAGGTCCAGGGTTCAATTCCTACTGCAGACTTACAGTGCAGAGTTTGCATGATCTCCCTGTGCCTGCGTGTGTTTCCTCCGGGCATTCTGGTTTCTTCCCAAATTCCAAAAACATGTATGTCAGGTTAATTGACCGATCTGAAAAGTCCCTAGGTGTGAATTGGGTGTCCCCTGCAGATTGCTCCAGCACCCCCCTGACCCTACTGAGGATAAGTGGCGCAGAAAATGAATGGATCTTTTTCGATCTTTTCAATCACCACATCAATATTTTATCAAGTTGATCTTTTGGTGGTAATAATGCAAGATCATCCACATATTTAAACACACATATTTACTTTTTTTGTTCACTTGGCAAAAATACTATATCACCTTATCCATAGTCTCCTCATTGTTTTTTAGGGGTGTTCTGGTTTACTTTTGAGGGGAAAGCCTTAAGTCACAAGCAGGATTCAGTCTAGAAGAGGGACTGGTGTAAAGCTAGAGCTTTGGTAATTTTCCAGTAACTTTTGCATTCTGCCATTTGGGTATGTAAATGATTGTCAACTATTTTGAGGATGTACTTGTTAAACCATCAAAGCTTTGTCCTAAACTCACAAGCCCAGAATATTCTGTTTGTATAATTTTATTGTAGTAAAAAGCTGCAATTTTTACCCATCTCCTCTTGTGACCCTGGTGTTGATTCAAATACACAAAAAAAGGCTGTCCTCCTTCAAAATAAATAACATCATTGAATAATAATAATAATATTGCTGGAATATTTCTGCTGATTGTAAAAAAACACACCAAAAACTAGCTTGTTTTCACTCCAAACAAAACCTAGCGAGAGGGCAGTTCATGTAGTTATGCTTATTCTTCGAATTTGTCCTTTCTTTTAATAAATGAAGCTTGTTTACCACTAGGATGAGCTTAAATCAAATTCTGTTCAAGGTTGCTTAGAAATATCCTTATTTTTGAAAGAAATATTTATGAAAAACAGTTTTTTTCCTACGAATACCATTAAACCAAGAAGAAATACACCTCATACATTGTTAGCGTATTAAATGACTATTTTATTTGCAAATTTCACTTTTTAATGCAATAGCCACATTTGTGTAAGGGGCCCATTTCCAGCAACCAGCACTCCAGTGTTCTAACAGTACATTATGCTTGCTAATTGCACTAGTTGATGAGTAAAAAACCCTATTCCAATTATGTTAGCACAGCTGAAAACTGTTTAGCTGGTAACCCCAAACTTGTGAACACTACTGCATGACCCACGTTGAGCTAATTGATACTACACCACCACTTAGCCTTTCCCGTGAAGCATCATCGCAACAATGAGCAATAACCACTGACTCTAGCCATGCACAACAAACCAAACACCTGCTTCCTGTCTGGCTGCACATGCTCAGTAGAGCCCCTGGGGACTTGAGTGTGTCTGTTTTGCTGCTGTAAAAAAAACGTCCCTCATTAGAACCCATCTGGCATCTTGGTACCACCCAAATCCACAATCTATTCACATTGTAATCACACAATCTGAAGTTTCAACAATGCGGTGCGGCGGTTGCTTGCTGATTAGCTCACAACGCAGCACACCGCATCTTAAATGGACTCAAGAAAACATGAGTCACATTACCGTTAGTGTCGAAAAGTGCAAACAGTGCTCATTACAACAGAAAAGCACCTCGGAGACTTATTCTCTATTCACAGCCCAAACGAACTCCATTTATATGCATCTCAGCTATACGCTCACAATTGACATGATTTTTCTTAATCTCGCCAGGAAACCTAAATGTCAAGTGTAAATAACACACGCTGCCATATTTGTTTCGTTCAATTTAGCTGTCTGGTATGCTTTCGACTCCACTCACAGAGATGGCGAAACAACTTCAGCAAATCAGCACGCAGTGGAGAAACACTTAACCTTTACTGAGCATGTGAAAACCCACAAATATTAGTTTAGTCTTTAAGTCTAGCGTGGATCTGTACTTTGTGAGCTCAAAACGTCTCGTAAAATAAAACACAGTGTCCCTTAAATTGCCAACAGTATTCTCAAAACAGCCCTGCGATTGGCTGGCAACCAGTTCAGGGTGTCCCCTGCCCACTGCCCGATGATTGCTGGGATGGGTTCCAGCACCCCCGCGACCCTACTGAGGATAAGCGGTGTAGCTAATGAGATGAGAAGAGATGAGATGAGATATTCAAAACAAAATTGCGTGAAAATTATTTTTTTGTGACCATTTTTTAATGCAGCAGCATGTGACAATACCAATAATGGATACCAAATCACTCTTTTGTTCTAAAATGTACACATAGGTTAATAAAAATAGGAACATAATGACGGATGTGATTACCTCATGTGCGGTCCCTTCTCAAGGTTTCTTCGTTTTCGTCATGTTGAGGTTTTGAGTTTTTCCATGCCCTTATGTCCGTTTTAGATCAGGGGATGGTGTAATAAAAGTCTGTAGTATGCAATAATCTGTGGTCTGTGCAGCCCTTTGAGACTCCTTGTGATTAAGGGCTAAAAATAAACATGACTTGACATGTGGAAATAAGGAATTAATTGATGTGCTATTTTACATCAGGCCTTTTTTGGACTACTTTGAATTCATTCAGTACAATAGTTATAGAAAATGGGAATGATTTCTTGCTTGACTGATTACTTAGAAAGGTATTTATTTTCAATTAAATTCCTACGAGGGTGTGCAGATACGAAAATTGTATAGAGTGAACCCAAAATCAGACCAAAAAAGGATTGTATTTCATTGGATTTAGCCCCTTATCTCAAATTCTGGTGTTTTAATACAATCAGTCTATTTCAATTTCTGTTCTTGTTATTATATCCAGGAGCATTGAAGACTAAAGAAACTATGTGAAAGAATTATTTTTTTTAATTGGTCACAGGACTATTATGGTTGATAATGCTAACCTGACTCCAAATTAAGAAACCAGAACTGTCCAAATATAAACTGTACCTAATTCGGATAAAGAAAAACTCCCCCAAAACAATGAATAATTCATACTGGTATTGGATCAGATAATATTGACAACCAAGAAAACTGCATTCTTCAAAATCAGTATTGGAAAAAAGTTTTGGGAAACCTCTAACGGATAGTGTGGCTTTTGTAACTCTTTTTTTCATCTCCATTTTTTTCAAATTTTAACGTGCAAAAGGTAACTGTTTGTGCAACTCTGGTGATAAAAGTTTGAAATTGAAAATAAAATTAAAAAAACAGACTAGTTTCTTTGTACAGCTGTTTCGCAAACCATCTTACCACAACAAAGCCTTTTACTTCAACCTCAGCTTCAACTCTTGAAATATTAACGTCCATACGTGGCATGGAAGTGACCAGCTTTCAACTGAACCTTTTGAGAATATTTATGCAATTCTCTGAAGGACACGTGCAGAGTCAATGAAGAAAAAAAACATACTGTACATGTTATTTTAAACATGAGAATGCTGCACACAGTTATATATCTGCAGACGGATCCTAAGCTCATTATTTGCCATCTAGAATGCACACTTTGAAGCTGAACATCAAAACCTCTAATACCCAAGTGACT
This sequence comes from Urocampus carinirostris, assembly GCF_059441175.1. NCBI lineage: Eukaryota > Metazoa > Chordata > Actinopteri > Syngnathiformes > Syngnathidae > Urocampus > Urocampus carinirostris. The sequence goes on along the minus strand of NC_142363.1, from coordinate 17,244,002 downwards.
CCCTCTCAAATTACACCAATTATAATCCTCTTACAGCTATTAACACTCATAGGTGCCTAATCAGATGTGTTCATTTAGTTCTAGGAATTGTTTTCACTTATTGATATTGCTACCGGTGCAGCACGGCAGCTGGGTGGTTAGCGTGTAGGCCCATGGTGCAGAAGTCCAGGGTTCGAGTTAAGCTACCGCAGCCTCCTCGTGCCGAGTTTACATGTTCTTCCCGTGCCTGCGTGGGTTACCACAGGGCACTCTGGTTTCCTACCACATTCCAAAAACATGCATTTCAGGTTACTTGACCGTTCCGAATTGTCCCTGCGTGTGAATGGATGTATGTCTTCGTGTACCCTGGATGCAACCAGTTCAGGGTGTCCCCTGTTAACTGCTCGGAGATAGCTGGGATGGGGGAAGGATAAGCGGTGAAGAAAATTGAGGGATGGATGGATATTGCTACCGGTGTTTGGACAATGAACATGACATAGAACTACTTTCAGTCTGGACACTGTTAACTAAGGATGTTTGGTATCACAATTTGTCAGGGTAAGGCCAAATATTGAATAGTCATCTAGACCAAACCACATTCCAAAAAAAAAAAAAATTCCTGGAGCCCATCCAAAAAGGGGTTAGGTGGTGGGCATGAGAAACTTGGACTAGTTGCCAGCTAATCAAGGGCACACTGAGACAGACAACCATTCCCTCATCCACTCATCCCTAGGCAAAATGTTGAATTGCCAATGGACCTTCTGAATATATTTTAATATTTTGGTACTCGGGAAGAAACCGGAGTACACCCACTCAGGCACAAAGGGAACATTAAAACTACACACAGTGAGGCTGGTAGCTGTAATTGAACCCAGGACCTCTGAACTGTTAGGCAAACATGCTAACCAGTCACCATCCAACTGCCTATTGCATCCATTAATTAGCAATTTTCTATCCCTTTCAATTCAGATTCTGTTCGGTTAAATTGCCACTAGAAGGAAGCTGATAATGATATTGCCACTGTCAAAAGTACTGATACTTCAAATAGTCTGGTAACGACCAATGTTCCCTTCTAAGCAGCGTGGGTGCACAATACCGCATTTCCCAGACCTTCTCACCGCACAAGAAAATCTATCCAGGGCATAAAAACCAGGGCTTGAAATTGCAAAATTATTTCCTTAGAAAATTTGGCAAGAATTACAGTACATGCGGGTAAACACAACTGGGGTAGCCTCTGTGTATTTTAAATGCCGTATTTTGAAGTCAATATCAACACGAGATTGATTAAACAAAAATAGGTGTGCAAGTGAGCTGGATCAGGATGGTGTGGTTTACTGGAGAGGTGGAGTGGGGGTAATGGAGGAGATTGTCCTTGCTGTTCAAGTGGTGGATGCAACTTGTATGTAACTTTCGGGAAGTTTCTGGCTTTGCACACTACGCTAAACGTGTTTCTTTCTGCTTCACCATCGTTATAAAACAACTTGAAATATTTTGCTTCTGTTGTGTTGTTAGAGGTCAAAGGAGTCTGACTGTTAACATTCACATGAAAATAGTATTTCTCTTGGGTTGAAGGTTGCTAAAAAAATCTGGTGTTTCATTCAAATAATTTTCAAATATATTAAGTCAACTTTTTGCCAACACTACTACCATTAAAAAAAGGTGATTGAATACAGTTTTGTATTGTGCAACCAACTAAATAAAACCACCAAATATTACTTTTATGTAACAAAATATACTTTTGTAAAAATGGATATCTCATGTAAAAGTTTGGTAAGGAATGATGTTGCTCAGTATTGTTCTAAGCGATGCTCACAGACTTTTTGTAATTGCTCAGACCCATGGATGCTTAGAGGAAACATTGGTAACGACCCTGAGTAGATATCGAGTATCGATGCTCTCCCATATATTTTCTGGCAATGTATAAATAGATATTGTTGGAAGAATGTGTCACAAAGTTGTTTTTTTTCCCCCCACTCTAATCACACAATCAAGTCAGCCACGTCTGCTTCAAAAGACACAGCGATGCTGCTAATCACCAATCACTCGAGCCCCTCTTGCCTGATTGGTGACCACACTTTCATGCCAGACTCTCTAAACTATGTACTGCCCACCCAGGCCGTACCTGTCACTGGAGTTCTCATTAGGTCCTCAACCTTCAGTTTGGTTTTCGTTTTCCCCGATTGCGGCTGGATGGTGTTTTTCTCCCAAACAACTGAGCCAGCACCAGATGCATTTCGTACAATGGAGTTTGGAATAAACCTGGTTTGCTTCATTTAAGGGAGTATAGGTCTAACGGATGGAAGGGCGAAATAAAAAAATTAAGCTACAAGGCGAGGGCTGTGGACTGATCGAACGTTGATTTTAAAAACGCAGTTGGACCTACCTAAATGCTAATGAACATATTCCAATGTGATCAGAAAGATAAAACAATATTTTTGTATAGCTCTGTCAATAATCTAGCATTTTCAACAGGCTTAAAAGACAAACTTCCTTTATATTAAAAAACCTCCATTAAATTAACATTAAAAGGTAGAAGCCAGTATTAGCACCACCAGAAGCCTAAAGTTATTATTTTAGCAAACATGGGCTAAAATCACTCACAAGAAAAAAATAATAGCCATCGTCTGATTGATTGGCATTGATTTTGTCATTAGTGATTTAAAGGGACATTATGTATTATTTAGCATCTCCTAATGGTAAGAAACTGAATTTGTTGACACAATTATATTAATTTGAATAAGGAGCAAAAATAGATTTAAAAAAAAAAAAATACTCGTAGGTCAAGACATTTGCTTTTTTTTTTTTTTTTTTTACATAACATGGGGCTCACCTAGAGGGAGCTGACATTATTTGACATCCTTCTGAAGAAAAAGTATGTGGTTTGGTCACTTTGTGTCTCCATAGTTTATAATCTTTTTTTGTGCTGTAGCACTCGTTTTCGGTTGCACTTATTTTCAAAAATTACACAGGGTCCCTTCTAAGAGAAGAGTTAGTCCCAAAACACATCATCGTGCATGGTCCATATTGAGTTTTAAAACAAAGACAATTGAAGACTTCAAAAAGACGTTATTTTCAAGTTTCCCTTTTCCACCAAATTATCATCGGCTGCTCTCTGCCCAGTCTAGAGGACATTAACAGCTTTTGACACTGTAGCACAACCATTAACATGATAATACCGAACTCCCACCCTGGGGACCTCATCTGTTAGTTACAGGTCCCTCAAAACTAGGACAAACAGGTGAAGAGACAGTGTCTCTTCCCCAGGGCCATCACCACCCTAAACGTACGCACAAATCTGTGAAAACATATCTTGCGACTATTATTACGGATAAAAAAAATACTCACCAATTGAAATGATTACATGTACATAGCAGAACTCGGCAGGCGTGCCATTATGTCTTTAGTGTTGACATCAAATTCAATGCAATTCCAATTAGCTTGGACTCAACAGGTCAAGCTGCTCGACAAATGATGTCTTTCTGCGCGTGTGTGACAGCACAATTAAAAGACACTGCGTGCTCTGACTACATAGAACAAGCTCCTTGTGTACAAAGGACACCCTGGAAGATCAAGAACGAACGGGAAGCTTATAATAAAGTGCAGTGAGGTGCTTGTAGATTGTTTTGGACATTAAAGAAATCAAAATAAACACAACTAGAGGAGCTATCGCTGACACCTGTGTTTTTGGGTGTAGTGCATTGCCATAAACATCTTCACCATGTGATAGAAAAAAAGAAGAGAGAAATGCTGAAATATGACGGAATAACGTTAGTCGAATCTAAATTTCAATCTTAAACGTGATTTAAATAGGATCTTTGTCGCTCGCTGCAGCATTTAAGGCACGTCAACCTTCTTCCTGGCTCAACTTGATGAAAAACACTGTCGACGTGAATGGCGCAATTAAAAGCACCCGTTGCGGCTTATAAATCGGAGTGTGAACGGAAAACGTCAAAGCGAGCATCACTCACCTCGAAACGCTCGCTAGTGCCGGGCTTGGCGTGGTGAAGCTGCCGTAGTGTTTTCGTCTTTTTTCCAGCCAAGACGCACAAGAAACTCCCACCTTCTCAGGGACCGTCTGGAAGTTTAGCATCCACTAGCATCCGAACTGAAGGGAGTGTCAACAAGCAAACTGTAGAGCAATACATTTATTTGTCATAAAAAAGATGAATACAAGTGAAAGGTAAAACAGAACGACAAAACTCCTGTACTTACACCATAGGTGTCAAAGTAATTTTAGCTGGAGATCACATGCTATTAAAAAACTCCAGATTGCTAGAGATATAGAGAAAAGTAGATTATAGAAACATATGTTGGCCTGGGGAGGGCGCCACCAGGCTGTATACTTGCCCAAGACACACCACAGGAAAATGGTGCCCCAAGACCCTAATGGTCAAAGATCCGAGAGAGAGAGAGAGAGAGAGAGAGAGAGAGAGAGAGAGAGAGAGAGAGAGAGAGAGAGAGAGAGAGAGAGAGAGAGAGAGAGAGAGAGAGAGAGAAACTAAAAAAGAGAAAGAAAAAGAGACAAAAGAGAGACAGTTTTCAAACTTTTTATTTTTGCTTTTAACCATTTGTTTGTTTTTTACTTTGTTGAGGATTTTGTAAATAAACACCATCGTTTTTGAGCACTTTGCCTTGGTTCCAGCTTCCTTGCGTTTGGGTCCATTGCAAAATCATAACAAATATTGCACATAATTTTGCCGGCAATCTTTTTCTTTGGTTACAAAAAGAAAACAAAAACTAAAAAAATTACAACCTAGCAAACCAATTGTATGGTTCCACTGGCAGATAATAGTTGTTTACATTAATTTTGTTGTTGTTTGTCCTCAAAAAATAAAAACAAAATGAAAACATAGGGAAACTTGAAAAACAGATTAAACATGTTGTAAAATCCAAAAAATCAGCATTTTTTTAACAGAAGCGAATTACCTGTTGACAAGGACCAATGTTTTTCCCTGGTATCAGTATTATCACACACCGATGCCTGTCAATGATGAGGTGCAGCTCATTTTTGCAGAGCGGGATGACATTCTAAGAGAAAAAAACAACAGCGACTAGGTGATGAAGGTGCTGTATCCGAGTTAGCTCAAGAGGCGTCTCCTGCTACTGGTATCCATGGAATCCAATACTATCTGTTTCATATGGGGGAGAAAACCCCTACCCCAAAATCCAGCCTAGGACACACCACAGGAAGTAATACCCCTACGACCCTAGAGGTTAAAAAAAATTATTGAACCTCCTTATCCATGGGGGTCCCCAAATGCTAAGAAAAACTTTATACTGTCAATTTAAGCCTAAAAAACTATATAAAACATATCTTGCATGTCAGGCATCACATTAGTGGTGGGAGGTATACTCAGTTGATCTGCACTGTTCTCCCCTAAGCGCAGATCAGTTAGTTTCCCTGAGGCAGTGGGACAACTTTCGTCACTGGACAATCACGTCGAGGATGCCCTGGGGCATGGCAGTGAAAGCAAAGGTTTTTGTCTCGGCAATGAGAGAGAGCACTGTGGTCGACTTCTTTGCAAATGATACATGGCTTGTCAGTGAAACCATTAATTCTGTCTCCAGGTCGCCTGGTTGGAGCTCGCCTTCTCCCTTGAAACTGGTTTGAGGTAACACGTATCAGAACCTTCTCCAACATACTAATAACGTCCGTTAGAGAGACATACTGTGGGCTCGAAGTCTGAGGTGGCTCGTGCATGAGGGTTGGACCATGGTTCACCTCAGCTTTGTGTACGGCAATTTCCGCTCGATTCGCAGGTTGTTGTAGGGAATCTGCTTTGTAGCTCTTCTCAGCGTGGTATTCATTCAGCACCTCTAGTACCTCACATGCTGACCACTTTTCGATGGTTTTTGATCTGTAAGTGAGTGCCAGTTCCTTGCATGGGCAGTTCCTAATAAACATGCGAGTGACCTCTATTTCAGGGTTGTCAAATGTTTTGCCCTGCTCACTCAAGCACTCAGAGGCAAGGTCAGCTGCTCTGTTTAGTCTCAGCCAGTAGTCATAGGGGTCCTCCTGGTGTTTGGGCAAAGTTGAATAAAAGTCAGCTAAAGGGACAGCAGAGTACTTGGTACAGCTAAAGTGTTTCCTGAGGAGACTATAAATCATGTCAGGGCGGGTATAGACGTCTATATTACTGTTTCTAATGCCAAACCTAACTACATCTTTAGCTTTTCCTCTCAAATGTATAAGGATTTCCTCTGCTTGCTCTTCAAGTTTCACATCACTCCTTTTTATAAATGTCCTCATTAGATCTTCCCACTCCTGTATTGTTATTGAGTCTGAGCCATCCCCAATAAATGACGGCGGTTCCTTAACCTTTCTCTGCGTAACCACCTGACTCAATCTGTTTGCTACATCTTGTGTGGCAGCAGCGTTAGGAGCTACTATATTATGTGACTGTATATTTGAGAATATGCTATCAGCCAATTTATGTCCTATCTCCTGAATAATATTTGTCATGTGATCAGCTAAACCCTCAGAAATTTCACTCGTGGAATTTGGCGTAGATGTGGGTCTGACCTGAGGTGAAGGTAGGCTAGCATGTTGGTCAGCTGCATTATGGGTGCTCACACTGGAACTTGCCTCTACTCTATGTGTAGCACCACCTGGGGTAGAACTATTATCAGAGGGGATGGGCGTAAACATGCCCCTGCCCCTGCCAAAGTGAATAGGTGTGTCAAATTGTGGAGCTAACACATTGCTCTGATTAAACATGTTTCAAAGATTAACAGAAAAAAATGTAAATAAGTCAAAATCACAAAATAAATCAGCAGCCTTCGTATCACTGTGACACTGCACTGTAATGAGCTAAACAATATCGCTCATGTAACTAAAATTTCAAATACTGTGAGCTCATGTGGCAGGTAGGACAGTCCTCGGTTCGGCGAGTTTGATAGAAGTCACGGGTCACGGCACCAATGTAACCGCGGTGTACGTGTCCCACCAAAGATCCACATTCACGCTGGACTGGATGATGAGGTTTTTATTACCTTTGCTTTCACTGCCATGCCCCAGGGCATTCTCGACGTGATTGTCCAGTGACGAAAGTTGTCCCGCTGCCTCAGGGAAACTAACTGATCTGCGCTTAGGGGAGAACAGTGCAGATCAACTGAGTATACCTCCCACCACTAATGTGAAGCCTGACATGCAAGACAATAAATCAATTTATGAGTTGTATAGCAACAAGATACCTCCATCGAAGAAGCTGATCTTTCAGGGGTTTCAGAGAATAGCAGAGACTGACGAACTGTTTTACACACCTGTACTTGTGCAAGAAGGGCCCACTTTCAGAGCGCTGTTGGACAGCGGGTCGATGGCTTGTACAGTAAGTGAGGACACAGCTAAGTACCTCCTGCAGCAATTCCCTGATATGATGAGTTACACGGCCGATGATTATGTCATTGTAGGCTGCGGTGGACACCAAGTTTCTCCCAGAGATATGTACGACATTCACGTCACAGTTTACGGGTGCCAAATGATAATACCAGTAATGGTGGTGCCAGGCCAGACAGAACAGATGATCCTTGGCAGCAATGCCATCAAATATATTTTGACTCAATTGAAAAGTACTGATGGCTATTGGAGATTAGTTTCCACTCCTGACAACGGTCTGTCCGATAACCACAGTCAATTCCTGTCAATGCTTTCCAACACAGAGAGATGGAGAGGTGATTGCATTCCAGACAAGGTAGGGACAGTAAAGATCAAGAGTTGCGTGACGCTGAATCCACGGACCGAGTACGTTATTTGGGGCAAGTTACCTGAGTTGGCCGGGGCATCAGCGGGCAGCACAGTGGTCGTTGAGCCAACCCAATCTAAGGCTGCGCCCAGACAAGTCCTTGTCGGACGAGTTGTTACTCCACTCTGGGGAGATGGATGGGTGCCTGTTAAAGTCTTTAATCCCACGGACAGAGTTGTGGTGCTGAGAAGAAACAGGAAAATTGCAGATGTGTCTCCTTGTATCGCAGCGGAAGACCTGCCCAATGCAGAGGAGGTCAAGTGCAACGTGCAGAGTGTACAGAGCAAAGAGGTCCGACCCAGGTCAGAAGAGGACATGATGCGTGCATTGGAAGCTCTGGGACTGCAAGACATTGACCTGAAGTCATGTGAGGTTTCGCTGCAGTGTAAAGACAAGCTCCTTCATATCATCGAACAATTCGAGTCAATCTTTTCTCGCCATAAGATGGACTGTGGAGAGGCCAAAGAGTTTGTACATCGTATCCACCTTGTTGATGATAAGCCGTTCCGTCTACCCTACAGACGTATACCACCAAGTCAGTATGAAAAACTGAGGACGACTCTGAACGAGATGGAAGAGAAAGGAATTATTCAGAAGTCGACTAGCGACTATGCATCTGCGCTTGTTCTCATATGGAAGCGGAATGGAGAACTAAGGGTATGTACTGATTTCAGAAGGCTTAATGCAAGAACCATAAAGGATGCCTACCCACTACCGCATCAAGCTGATGCTTTGGCCGCACTTGGGGGAAATGCCTTTTTCTCCACAATGGATCTGACGTCAGGCTACTACAATGTCCCCTTGCACCCTGACGACAAAAAGTACACGGCATTCTCCTCACCATTCGGCCTTCACGAGTACAACCGGCTCCCTCAGGGACTTTGCAACAGCCCAGCAACATTTATGAGGATGATGATGTCAATATTTGGTGATCAGAATTTCATGAGCCTATTATGTTACCTCGACGATCTGATGGTGTTTGCCCCCACAGAGGAAGTTGCACTCCAACGCCTGCAGATGGTGTTTACTCGCCTTAAGGAACACAACCTCAAGCTCGCACCCAAAAAGTGTTTTTTCCTCAGACGGACTGTGAAATTTCTTGGGCATGTCATCAGTGAGGATGGAATTCGGACTGACCCCGAGAAAGTGAGAGCGGTAAATGACGTACAAGTCGCTGATCTAATGGAGTCGGATGGCAAGACGCCATGCCCTAGTAAAATCAGATCTTTTCTAGGCATGGTGATGTATTTCCAAAGCTTCATTGAAGCATGTTCTGCGAAGGCAAAACCTCTGTTCAGGCTCACATCTGAATCTGGTGACAAGCATAAGCGCAAGAGAGCCCGCAAGAAAGGTCAAGTGAAGCTGACGCCTGCAGATTGGTCCGATGCATGCCAGAACGCCTTTGAAACACTGAAGCACGACCTCGTGACAGGTGTCACTCTGGCCCACCCAGATTTTGATGCGCCGTTTATTCTGGCTGTCGACGCATCCTTTGATGGGATTGGAGCAGTCCTGTCACAGCTGCCACCTGGTGGAAAAGTAGCCAGACCAGTCGCCTTTGCAAGTAAGACGCTCTCTCGCTCCCAGCTCAACTACCCTGCACACAGGCTCGAATTTCTTGCCTTGAAATGGGCGGTATGTGATAAATTCAGCCATTGGTTGAAAGGAAGACACTTTACCACGTGGACCGACAATAACCCACTTACATACATTTTGACCAAACCAAGACTTGATGCGTGTGAACAGCGGTGGGTAGCGAAGCTAGCTGCATACAATTTTGACCTGAAGTACATTCCCGGCCCAAAGAACATCGTAGCCGACGCTCTGAGCCGTGAGCCATTTGTACGGTCATGTGTGGGTCATCGCCTTGTTACCGAGCCCTATACTTCGCTCTTGGACCAAGTCAACAGGGTGAACAACAGTACTGTGCAAGAGGTGTTCAGAGTATCCAACAATTGTCACGCTGTTGTAGACGAGAGTGCTGGGACATCAGACGAGTCAGTAAAAAGGGCAATTCCATCAGGCTCCAATGGTTCTGTGACATCAGAAGAGGTTGCTGCTGTCTTCAGTGCTCAGTCCACTGGTGGCGTGGGTCAAGTGATGGGAACAGACGCCAACTTCAATCTTCTGCAGAAGGGAGATCAGTCAACGGCACTCCCACAGAGTCAGCTTGTTGGTTTACAAGAACAGGACAACACAATAAGCAGGACCATGTACTTTGTGCATAGACACAAGAGACCTACCAGGCGTGAGAGAGCTGTCGAGTCGCCTAGTGTGATGAAACTACTGAAGCATTGGAGCAGACTCACCATACAGAATGGCATGCTCTACAAAATAAGGAAAGATCCTCACATGGCCAAGAAAATCTTCCAGTTTGTGGTGCCTGATTCATTGAAACAGAAAGTCCTTCAAGGTTTACATGACTCAGCAGGTCACCAAGGCCAGAACCGTACTTTGTCTCTGGTGAGGCAACGATTCTTCTGGAATGGCATGGAACGTGATGTTGTGAATTATGTCAAATCCTGTCAGCGCTGTGTAGTAGGGAAAACACCGGAACCACACAACCGTGCACCACTCAAGAACATAGTCACCTCTGAGCCTATGGAGTTGGTCTGTATAGACTTTTGGACTGCTGAGCAAGAGAACAAGTCTGTAGATGTCCTGGTCGTAACTGATCATTTCTCCAAGATGGCGCACGCCTTCCCTTGCAGAAATCAAACCGCCAAACAAGTTGCTCGCCGTCTGTGGCAGGATTTCTTCCTTGTCTATGGTTTCCCACGGCGTATCCACTCTGATCAGGGAGCTAATTTTGAGAGCAAACTGATCAAAGAGCTTCTAGAGATGGCAGGGGTGCAGAAATCCCATACCACTCCGTACCACCCCATGGGAAATGGCATCGCAGAACGATTCAACCGAACATTGGGAGATATGATCAGAACCCTTCCCCCTCAGCCCAAAGCAAAGTGGCCACAAATGCTGCAGCAGCTCACATTCTGCTATAACTGCACAGAGCATGAGACAACAGGGTTTGCACCGTTTTACCTAGTGTTTGGTAGGATCCCTCGTCTCCCTGTCGATGTCATGTTTCAACATGCTAATACCAATGATGCTGTTGTCAGCTACTCTGACTTTGTACGCCATCTGAAGAAAGATCTACATGAAGCTGCTCAAATTGTACAGAGGAATACTCTCAGAGAACAGACTCGTCATGCCAAGCTGTACAACCGTAGGGCCAAAGGAGCACCTCTCGTCGTGGGAGACCGGGTGTTGATCGCCAACAGAGGTGTCCCGGGGAAACGCAAAGTTGCAGATAAGTGGGAGTCAACCCCGTATGAAGTCATATCAGTCAACCCTGATCTCAATGTCTACAGAGTCAAGGATTGTCTGACGGGCAAAGAGAAGGTAGTTCACAGGAATTTGCTGCTCTCTGTTAGCTTCTTGCCCTGTGAGGATGATCTGGCCAGCGAATCTGAACACTCAGAGTCTGACGCTGCTATGCATGGAAGTGATGTATGCCCTGATTTACCTGACGCGGTTGAAGACAGTGATGTCCGTACAGTAAACTGGGTGATACAGGCAGGTGAAGAGCAAGTTCATCCAGAGGTAGAGGATAACTCACTAGACAGCAGATCTGATGCCCAGTCCGACTCTCGCAGTGTTGATACATCCAGTCGAGGAAGTCAGCACATCCCCGAACAAGATGTTGACCATACTTCAAGTGACAATACGGAAAGCCCATCACAGTGCTCTGAAAACATGATCCCTTTGGGTATGGGTCTCCCAGACGAGACCCCATTGAACACTGACCATCTGGACGCAGACTCCCCTGATACTGACTGTTTAGACTTGACTGCCCCAGACCTTCAAGCTCAGGTTATTTGTGCTCAACCTAACCGTTATGGTCTTAGGGTCCGCCAGTCCATCAGGCCTCCTAGTCGTCTTATTTGTCAGATGAATGACCATGTGGTAGGTGACAATCCTCTGTCCGCAATATCTGCAAGTTCCTAGTTTAAGTTCAGTAGAGATGCACTTTCAGTTTGAGTAACAAAGCTTGAGTAAGAAACAAGAATTGTGCCTATGTGAGCACTTACAACTACAGGAACAATGTTTGATATTTCAGAGATGTAACAGGCATCTTTGAGTCTGTGCTTAGTTAGGAGTTTGATCGCCTCCTTTCTTTTCACACTCCTTTTTGAGAGAGTTTTAGAACTGACATGCACTTCAGTTTGTTCCTTGTAATACTGTACCAGTTTTCGTGTCCTCTTTTTCATCAGTATTTGCCTTTTTGGCATGTGATTTTTTTTTCTGTTTAGTGTAGCACTCCCATATTTAGCAGAATTTCAGGGGGGTGTATGTAACGGGTGTAATAATAACTTTTATTTTATTGAAATTCCTGCTAAAATATGTGTATAGTTTTTGGTAAATGTCCTGCAATGCTGAGTCCAACAGTGCCATCTGCTGGTATGGGGTGGGGTTTGGTTTTGGCTTCTAACATGTGACCAGGAGGCGGGGTTTTGTCAGTTTAACCAGAGTACTACAAAGGTAAGACATATCTTTTGGTGCTCCACAAAATAAGTTAATTTTAAACTTTATAACCCCAGCTGACAAATCTCTCACCATGCATAGTAATGTGATTGATATTGTCAAGCTGTTTAGGTTTATTTTCGTTTTGTTTCTGTTTTACTAAATCTTAATTCCCCTTGTAGAGATCAAAGAGATCAGACCCAGCAGAAAAAGCTAATGTTGTGACTCATCCATTTGCAGGTAAATTGTACCCATTTTTATACTCATTATTGTTTTTATTCCTATTTTTCATATACATTAAAAAAAAGGATGATGTTGGTTAAAATTCAGAGTAAAGAAAAACATGTTGAATTCATTGTAAACGTTAAAAATCCACTATACGATCTCTTGTTAAAAGTATCTTGTTAAAATGCAAAGATTTATAAATGTATTGTGATATTCTAAAATGTATTTTCTGTAAAGTGAAAAGACAGCTCTTTGATATGCTTTGTTGTCAGTTTAACCAGAGTACTACAAAGAGATCAAAGAGATCAGACCCAGCAGAAAAAGCTAATGTTGTGACTCATCCATTTGCAGAACTGTAATAATAAAAACCTCATCATTCAGTCCAGCGTGAATGTGGATCTTTGGTGGGACACGTATAGCGCGGTTACATCTCACACGGGTGACGTGATGAGCCTCTCCCTGGCCCCGGACTCTCGATTATTTGTTTCCGGTGCCTGTGATGCTTCGGCCAAACTCTGGGATGTGCGAGAGGGCATGTGCAGACAGACCTTCACTGGCCACGAGTCTGACATCAATGCCATCTGTTTCTTTCCCAATGGCAACGCCTTTGCCACTGGCTCGGATGATGCCACCTGCAGGCTGTTTGACCTGCGTGCCGATCAGGAATTGATGATCTACTCTCATGACAACATCATCTGCGGCATCACCTCTGTGGCGTTCTCCAAGAGCGGCCGCCTTCTCCTGGCTGGATATGACGATTTTAACTGCAATGTGTGGGACACCCTGAAGGCCGACCGTGCCGGTGTGTTGGCTGGCCATGAGATCTGGAAGCATCGCAGCACCTACGACAGCAACAAATCCCTCTACTCCACCAACGCCGTCCCCAGCGCCGCAGCAGGAAACCTGACTGTTACCTTCAGTAGCCAACTCAACCAGCATAACCAGGTGCCCTCTGCGGGGGGGGCGGTGCCTTTACTTAACTACCAGCCAGCGTTGTACCAGCAGGCCACCATCAACATTCCCGGTTTGACCCAGCAGAGCGTTCCCATTCCGACTCGTCCTGCCGGGCTTTGTAGCCAGGCCGAACCCTTCCAGCAGACTCTCATTGTTTGCCCGCCTTCCACCATTCAAGGGCTGCAATCATCGAGCAAGAGCTCCAGTTTCCCTGTGAGGATGGAGAACTCTGTTCCTATGGTACCTCAGAATCCGCCCGCGCAGTCTTTACAAATCCAGCCAAGCATGCTCACACAGCAGGCCTGGCCCACCGGAACACAACAAATCCTCATCCGGGTCACGGCACCAATGTAACCGCGCTATACGTGTCCCACCAAAGATCCACATTCACGCTGGACTGGATGATGAGGTTTTTATTATTACAGTTCTGCAAATGGATGAGTCACAACATTAGCTTTTTCTGCTGGGTCTGATCTCTTTGATCTCTTTGTAGTACTCTGGTTAAACTGACAACAAAGCATATCAAAGAGCTGTCTTTTCACTTTACAGAAAATACATTTTAGAATATCACAATACATTTATAAATCTTTGCATTTTAACAAGATACTTTTAACAAGAGATCGTATAGTGGATTTTTAACGTTTACAATGAATTCAACATGTTTTTCTTTACTCTGAATTTTAACCAACATCATCCTTTTTTTTAATGTATATGAAAAATAGGAATAAAAACAATAATGAGTATAAAAATGGGTACAATTTACCTGCAAATGGATGAGTCACAACATTAGCTTTTTCTGCTGGGTCTGATCTCTTTGATCTCTACAAGGGGAATTAAGATTTAGTAAAACAGAAACAAAACGAAAATAAACCTAAACAGCTTGACAATATCAATCACATTACTATGCATGGTGAGAGATTTGTCAGCTGGGGTTATAAAGTTTAAAATTAACTTATTTTGTGGAGCACCAAAAGATATGTCTTACCTTTGTAGTACTCTGGTTAAACTGACAAAACCCCGCCTCCTGGTCACATGTTAGAAGCCAAAACCAAACCCCACCCCATACCAGCAGATGGCACTGTTGGACTCAGCATTGCAGGACATTTACCAAAAACTATACACATATTTTAGCAGGAATTTCAATAAAATAAAAGTTATTATTACACCCGTTACATAAAACAATATACATTTTTGAATTGTTTTGGGTGGACAGCGTGCCTCTAGATTTTTAGGATAAAAAATTGGGAAACACTGCTTTAGATACATTATCGTTGCATACGATGTTCTGTGCCGTTCAGATCAACCACAATAAAGACAATTCTAATTCTAACACAAGAATTTAGCTGCAGCGTGATCTGCTGGAAAAACTCAGCACTGCACCTCCAGGTTGGATGCAAGAAAGTGAACTCAAGGAGATCATATAAGATTGTTGCAGGTATCCATATTTGAAGTTAGTACCAGAAATGCTATCTATAGTTTATTATTTTGTAAATTTAATCATAAGGGAGAAGAAGTGAAATAATATACAAATTGGGTGGAAAGTTTTTACCCGACTAGGTCATCCCCGCCGGCAGGTGGCGATGCTTGCAGTCAGATACTTGCTTTTTTTGTAAATAAATAGAGCTGCGAAGAGCCGCTGCACTCGAGTAACCTCCGTGGTGCTGAATCGGACAGCTCCACCACGGCTGCAGGTAACCGATCGACTCGTCTTGCCATTAATCTCATCTTCTTTTGTTTTGTCCTCCAAGCGAACTGACGTCATTGCAATGATGACATAGATTGCATTGAAGTCAATGGTGGTTTCATTGACTGTATGCAGTGTTTAAAGTGTTTGTGTTTCCGTGGAAGAGGTAGTGGTGGGGAGGGGGCACATCGTGGGTCTTCCCCCTGTATTCCACGTCGAGTCTCCGAATCAAGAGCCCGGCTTTAATGTTAAACGCAGACCCTGTTGTAGGTTAGCAGAGCAGCGAGGTATTTTTGGTCCACTCGTGGCCCCTGAGGGTCCAGGAACCCACTTTGATCAAATGGGTTTTCTCGTGCAAGAAGACTTCACCCTCTCGTCTTTTTTACATTGTTTATCTAAAAATCTTGTTAAGTCTTAAAGGAATTTGCTACATTGTTTGAGTAAAATTAGCTTTTGTAAACATTACTAAACACAGTAAAATGGCATGTGCTACTTTAACACTGGTAGAAAATTACCATATGTACACTGTAGTGTTAAATTTCAATCCCTAAATGTTACATAAACACCCGAGTATACCTTAAAATAAACAGTGTTAAAATATCATTTAAAAAGTATTTTTAACACTTCTTAAGAACACATGGTCCTAAACTCTCTTTCCCTTAGCCATTTGGGTCAGGAGGGCACCATTTTATGGGGTGTGTCTTGGGCAAGTACAGCCTGGTGACGCCCATCTCTCTCCAGGTTAACAAATGTTTTCACTCGGTCCCGAACCGGGGACCTTTCTACAAGTGTTAAATTAACACTGCTAAATTTACTATGTAGTTTGTGACCAATCACAGTCCTTTTGGTCACATGTCATTCACTAGTTGGCCTGTGATAGGTTGTAAATTTTCCTATTTACAGTTGAGAGCAAGAGGAAAATAATTGGGTTGCCTTTTTTGTTTGATAACAATTAGTTTGAAGGGACAATGTGTATTATTTAGAGCCTTCTAGTGGTAAAAAAAGAAGCTTAGTCATTACAGAAAAACCAATATTGGTTCAGATAATTAGCAAGAATACAGGAACTACCGTATAAATGCGCATCCACCTATCCATTATCTGCGCCGCTTATCCTCATTAGGGTCGCGGGGGTGATGGAGCCCATCTCAGTTGGCTTTGGGCAGTAGGCAGGGTACACCCTGAACTGGTTAATATAAAATTGCATATTTCAAAATACTCGAATGTCAGAGAATTTGCATTTGTTAAAAAAAAACTTGCCTAAAGGAAGCTGGCATGACTGTCCACCATCCTGCTGCTACGGGCAAAAAAAAAAGTCAAAGACGAGCAAAAAGATGAGTCTGTAGTTTATATTCGCCCTTGTGTTTTTTAGTTGCACTACACGATACAGTAGCATGCAGTGTCAGGACCAGAACGGAGACAGGACCCACTTGCTTTCTCTCAGTTTTATTGGAAAAAAGGAAAGGGTTACACCCACGATCCGGTGATCGCTGGTCGCGGGAAGTAGGTCGCTCCAAATGCGGAAGTGGGACTTTTGTGGCGGGCGACGGCGGTGTCCGGAACGGAAAAAATGGGTCAGTAGTCGGGAAAGAAGAGCAAAAAACCTGGAAACAAGTCGAAAGACAGGAGAGCAGAGTAGACGTGGTCAGGATCCAAAAAATGGGTCGAAGCTGGGAAACAGACGGGAGCAAAAACAAGTGGGAGTCAGGGTCAAAAAAGCGTGCTTAGAGTAAACTGAGGTTCGCAGATGGACTGACAACAGGTGACAGAAGAGAGTGGGTTCAAATAGTGAAAGGGCGCCAGTCCGAGGCAGTTTGCGCCAAAAGAGCGGGCACAGGTGCATCACATCGGTAATCATGACATCCAGATATCAAATAATACACACTGTCCTTTTAAAGTAGCTTTACAGAATCTCCTAGCTTGTGTTTTCATTTTAGCTTCTCTCAGGACGTTCATGTGCTCAAATTAACTATTTTTTTCCATCTTTCCTTGGGATTGAGTTGGCGTTTGGATTTACTTTTACCATTGTCACGCCACACTATCAAATAGAACCAAACAAACACAACCCCGCGGGAAGAGCAAGACGTCATGCTCCAGTACTTCCCCCTGGCACCAATTCCTCCTGCCTAATGTGTTCTGCCACGAACAGCTTTGATGAAAGTAAGATAAAAGCAGATAGGCGCGGTGGAAAGTAAGCATATCAATTTTTTGAACTCAGTTGGGAATTCATAGCACATACTTATTAAGGAAAATAATTCATTTTATTTTTTAAAGGACATCTCACCCCGCTTTTAAGCTAAATTGCTTTTTTCTTTGTTGTTGCCGCAATCTTAGAGGCAATCACCTATTGTGAGGTTTTTGAGTTTTTCTTTGCCCTCATGTATGTTTTAGATCAGGGGACGATGTACTGATAGTCTGTAGTTTGCAATTAGTCTGTGCAGCCTTTTGAGACTCCTTGTGATAAAGGGCTATATACAAATAAAACATGACTTGACAACGTGATTAGCATGAGCCACTGTTGTGTTTTCCCCACAGGCATGTTTACCCGCATGCTCAAACTGAGGCTCCTCAATGCCGTAGCCCCTGCCTATTTTTTCACGGCGACTGCAGTCACCTTTGTCCTCCACCTTGGCTTCTTCGTGCCTACCATCTTCCCCGGCCCGGCCGTGTCGCCAGGAGGCTCCACGGCCTTCCACACCATCCTCTTCCTTTTCCTCATGTTCAACGCTCTTGGGAATTACGTCATGACCATCCTGTACCCGGCGGCCAGCGCCAACGAGACGGCCGTGCCCGTCTGCTCTCCGCACTGCTCGGACAAAGTGGACGCCCATTACCTGCTGAACGGGCGCCACTTCTGCAAATTGTGCAGGAAAGTTATACTGAAGCGGGATCACCACTGCTTCTTCACCGGGAACTGCATCGGCAACAAAAACATGCGCTATTTCATCATGTTTTGTATATACACCTCGTGCATTTGCTTGTACTCTTTGGTTCTGGGCGTGGCCTTTCTTACAGTGGAGTATTCGATTTCTTTCGAAAACCCCTTGACCTTCCTGACTCTTCTGCCTCTTTCCACCGGTTACTTCTTTACTGGTGAGTTTTCTACATAATTTGAATACACAAAATACACTTAAAGGGACAGTGTATTGTGTCAGGTGAGGCACAGTTGGATTTACAAATGCATGAACTTTCATTTTATCCATAATGAGATTAGCAAAGCAAGAAAGCAATCTATAAACCAAGGGGTCTGCAACGTGGTGGGCCCATGAGCTCTGGTCCCCCAAGAACAGCTGAGTAGCCCACAGACATATTCCGAAAAAATCTCACCAGTGATGGTTCATTGCGTTTTTCTAGTAAATTTGATTGTCAACTGACATGATGTTTTAGCAAATAGCCAACTCAGGCCAGGAACTACCGGCAGTGAAGAGAGATGTCCAGAGTTGCATCCTAAGTGGCGTCTTGATGACGGTTAAGGGGTCTGTGAACGTGAATGACATAGCAACAACATAGAAATAACATAAGTTGTTTTATAAGTGTGTATCAAAGTGGTAACCCTTCATGCTAATAAGTGACAAAAAAAAGTAACTCTCAGCTTCAAAAAGGTTGGTGACCCCTGAAGTAGATAGTCTTTTAAGAGGGACAATATAACAGAAAAATACATAATCTGCGTAACCTTCTGGCCTCAATCAAGTAGTTGGCAACCTTTTCTGTACCACTGACCGGTTTGATGTCTGATATTATTTTGAGGCCCAGCCTATTAATACAATTAGCAATAATAACAATAATTGGGGGTTTTGTAGAGGTTTATTGTTCTATATTCTTTATCAATTATCCATTATCCGTTGTTGGTCAAATCATAATACACTACAAAGCCAAGAGGCCCCGACACTTGCTCCCAGCCAAGAGGCTGAGTCAAGGTCCTAGCCACAGGGGTACTCGTAATGATAATAAGCCCAAATCCACTGTGTAAACACTAGGAATAAGCATTTGATTTGATCTCATCATCACACTACATTTACTCACAGTACCATGTTGTACAACGTTGTTTTGTCTAAACTTTCCCACAATGCCCCATTAACAACATTGTACAACATGGCACTATGAGTAAAAATAGTATGATCAAATCTGATGCCTTTTCCTTGGTCAATTACAATCTTAGCGGGCTTGTGGCTAGGATTCGTCACATTCACCGCGATCTGGGTTATATTTCCATTGCATCAAATGCTGAGAAAAGTAAATCAGCAATATTTGCCAATTGCTGTGATTTACTACCACAAAAACTGTAACACGTACCAAACATGGGCTTATTTTCGGCTGAAAAAAATTCAGTGTAAGACAATTTTTTTTCTTTCTGTGCAGCCGGGTACCAGTCCGCAGCTCTGTGGTTGCCGACCTCTGATGTAACCAACGAGAAAAAATGTTTTTTTCCTAATTCCCACCCCTGAATCCAGGAACAATCTCCGGCCTGCAGCTGTTCCTGGTGCTGATGCTGTACGTGTGGCTGGGCATCGGGCTGGTGTGTGCGGGATTCTGTTGCCAGCAGGTTCTTCTGGTGGCTCGGGGCCAGACCTGGTGTCAGATGCAAAGGGGGCAGCTAGCAGAGAACTGCAATCCGTGGAAAAGCAACCTCACGGATGTGTTTGGCACAAACTGGGCGCTGGGCCTCATACTGCCCGTGCACACGACCCAGATGTGCTCCGAGGAAGCACCCAAGCAAGACTGAGCATTCACCTTGATGTTACCTTGTTCACTGCCAGCTCATTTCAAATGTGACCATGACGTCTTTAGCCGTCAGTGGCACTGAATGAGTTCATTTATTAGTGGGTCAAAGAGGATAAATAGAAAATACAGCAGGGCTTTTGCAAAACCTTTGTTAGAGGGGTAAAAAAATTTTGCTGTATGCTATTTAGTTACGTAAACAACCACTTAGTAGGTTTATTTTGTATTCTTACTTAGTGTGTAAGGGACATTGTGTATTACTTTAAGCCATCTAGAGGCCAAAAAATACTGATTTGACTGATAAGCAAAAATACATGAACTATTAAACGCGCATTTTTTTTTAAATACTCGTCGATAAATTAATAATTTTTTGCATAAACACAAGCCTCACTTAGAGCTGACATGATTTGCCATCATCTTGCTGCTAAGACCCAAACATCGTATGCTTATGTATGTTCGTTTTCATCATCTACGTAGTTTGTATTCGTCCATGTGCATTGTAGCACTCATTTTCAGTTGCACAACACCACATGTGTCAAGCTCGAGGCCTGCTCAACATTTTATATGGCCCATGAGAGCCTAAAATGTCTGTGCGTCTAAAAATAAATGGGTCAAAAGATTGCTTTGACCAAAAACTGCATTGACCACAATGCTCGTCGACTACAATACCCGCTCAGCGTCATTACACACCAATATTTCCATATTAATGAGATTTTTGATGTATAAATTATTTTAAAAATGTCAGTTTTTTTAAAAAATGTTAAATTTAGTTTATAACATTTTATAATGTACGAATATTTTTCTTTTAAATTGTAAACTATTTGACTTGAATTATTAATAAATTCTAAATAAATTTACATGAATGTGTAGTTATATCTATTTTCCATACTAAAAAATTGTATAGTCAATATTTGTATTATTACATATAGTTAAATTAGGAAGTTACATCAGGCCCTTTGAGAACAGCCATCATGTTGATGAAATTGAGTTTCACACCCTTACACTACACAATAAAGCGACATCTAGCGGTTTAAATATTACGCAGTGTCCCTTTAATTATTAAAGGTCAGAGTGAATCGATGGCAACACACGTTATGTTTTTATGTCACTTTTGAATCACATTTTGGTAAAAATGGTTATATTTGGTAGTTTCAATTAAAAGGGGAGGAGCTGTACGGCCAGCATATAGAACTAGAAATGTACAAGTCTTTTATGAAACATATTAGAGGGCAATGCAATTAAGAATTTAGGTTTTTATTTGCTTTGCAAATTTCTATTCCACTCATAATTCTAAGGTGACCTGAATGCTCATCCATTGAGAAGAACATTTAAGGAATTGAATTTTAGACGTGTTACTGTCTGTGTTAAGGGCTAGCAGGCTATAGTGCTCCTCGATCATCATGAAAATGAAATAACCTGGGAGTTGAATGACTGAAAAATGAATTACCAGGGTATTAAACACAATGTGCCATAACCTCATGTCGTATTTAAGTGTTTTGTAAACAGTGGACCTGACATTTGAGGCGACTGCTGTATACTGCTAAAGATGGGGTTGTAATGCAGCTTTTGTTAGAAGTTTGAAGCACTGTGGTACGTATCTCTTACAGTTAATATTTTAAATTCTACTTCTAAAGCTATTTTATCAGTCGTTGCTTCATATATAAACCATAAGTGCTATAATAGTCTTCGATTTAACAGCAGTCTGGTGATACATTATATAAGGTAATATTGCATATTTGAAACTAAACACAGTGCATTTAACGGTAGAGAGGAATAAAAGACACAAAGAAGAAATAGATTTCCATAAAGGTTTATGACAATTCTTTAAGGTAACTTAAGAACAAAAGGCACACTTTACAAAAAGAATGGTAGATTTTTTTTTGCTGTTGAAAACAGAACATATTAAGAATCGTTTTTGTCTGTCTTAATACTGCAAACTGTTCAAGTGTTGCCTAAGCAAATTGCAGTATTACACCTTGCTATTAAAACTCGCCCATGGACTTAATGTTTGGCTTCCTGTCATTACTCATTTTTTTTACTACGTAATTGGGGACGACAAAACAAGCGCACGTATCATCCAAAGGCACAGTCAATTATTAATTTACGTTTGAACAGGAAAAAAAAGCAGAAGACAATATTCTAGTAACTGAAGTGCAGTCTGATTTGTTATCAGCGAATAATAATCATCAATAAATACAAGCAAAAGAAAAATAGTAGTAATAAACATCAACTGAATCTTTTGAGTACACGACTTACAAAATTTACAAATACATCTTGTTTTTGTTTAAGTAATGTCTACAACATTTTAGAGTCAACATTACAACAAATAAATATTTAAAAAGTCAATTATTCTCTTACACCATGGACTTAGGCAAACTGTCACTATTAAACCATACAAAATAAAAACAAGAAATGAAACATTTTTAGTAAATGCAGCCAAATAAGTACAAACAAGAGTACAGAAATGCGTTTATTAAGGTTTATGAAACTCCTTACTTGCATATAATGCTTGTCCTAAAAGGGTTTATATCAATCTACTTTCACGACAGATGATCTTTCCTAATTCAATTTAAATAGTTTCCCCTCCCAATAAATTTGTGACCTCGTCACAGAAAAAGTGCTTACACTTTGAGGATGCATCGCAGCATGCTTGGCTATTTATCACTGCAGTGTGAATATGGAATGGATTATATATATTTTTTTTGCAGAAATAGAAAACAGATTGCAGGTGAGGATTTGCTCATGGCCATCAACTGCCTCCTGGCCACATTTGGATGTGCTTCGAATTTATGGGGAGGAGCTTAAAGCAGAGGTTTTAAATGTGTTTTGGAAAAAATTCAGAACCATTTATATGCCGACGCTGGCAGAAGTACGAAGGGGGCTAATGCGGTTGTAGGGGTGGGCCATACGGAAAAATTATCACAAAAAAAACCCAAAATATACATAAATTGTATATTATCACATTTCTTAAAATAATTTAAGGCTAGGGTCTCAAACTTGTGACCCGCGTGACGATAGTTTGAGGCCTCCATCTTAATATGAAAGTTTAGCGTCAGTGTTTGTCTCAGGACAGAGAGGTAGCAGGTTTGATTCCCAGCTCCCCCATGCTAAGTGTTAAAGTGTCCTCGAGCAAGACACTGAACCCCTAATGTCCCCTATAGGCTAGGTCTTTGGGAGGTCTTTAGGGACTTGAAAAGCGCTATGGAAATGCAGACCTGACATGCTACTTCCGTATTAATTAGTTGTGGCTTAAAATTAAGAACTTTTTGCTCACAATTCACTGCTGCCAACAATTTCAGTTCATGTGGGATAATAAGCTTGCAAAACTGCGATTTTCCTCTGCAGTGTTCTTTAAACGCGGTATTTGATAGTCATTGAACTTGGCTAGCTGTTGCCATTGACTGTAATAGCAAGTGCATGTTTGTGCTAGCACGATGGCCATTGGTCAAAGGGAACATATTGACACAGCAATCATTTGAAAAACACATCAAAAAGCAAATAAATCAACGAAAAATTGATTGGGCATATTTTCTGAAGTGCACCTAAAAACCCAAATTGGCCAGAAATTTGTGCCTTATATGCCGCAGAGTATGGTAGATAAGATTGGAAATGTATACAGTATTTATGTGTGCTACTACTTTTTAGGGTATACTTCTGTATTGCAGCCATGATTGATTAATCCATAAATAGTCATCCCTGGTACAAATCACAATACATTGTATGCAACGGG
Source organism: Urocampus carinirostris (assembly GCF_059441175.1). Lineage (NCBI taxonomy): Eukaryota > Metazoa > Chordata > Actinopteri > Syngnathiformes > Syngnathidae > Urocampus > Urocampus carinirostris. The sequence goes on along the minus strand of NC_142363.1, from coordinate 17,220,448 downwards.
ATTCGAACCTGTGTCGTGGCAGCAAGGGCGCAGACACTTTACCACAAGAGGCAAACATCATATACAAAAATGCAATAGAGCTCATCTCATTATCACTTAGTTACCCACGGTACCAAAATACTGATCTGCCTAGTGCATTCTGATAGGTGAAACAGTCTATGTACTTCTTTACCTGTGCATCAATAATGAAAGACAGAAAACAAAACATTATGCAAGCTCTTTTACGTACGTACGTATATTAAAGAGAGAGGTTATATAGAGACTGTTAATACAATCTGAATGCACTATACAAATCAGTGTTTCTGGCACAAGTGAGTAAAAAACTGTAATAATGACATAAGCTCTAATGCCTTTTTGTATGTTATCTGTTCCGCTGGATGTCTAGTGGAGAAGTGTTTAAGCCTTTACTGCCGCAACCCGGATTTGATTCCCCTTACAATGTTTGGCATTTTTAATCAAGAGTATAACGATAGTGGCTCTTACTGAAGACTCATTTTAATGACCCTTATAGTGTGGTGCACCTTTAACTATGATTTTTTTGTTGTAGTTGACAAAAAGACTATTTTTTGGGGGTCCGCCTTATAATCCAGAGTGCTTTATGTGTGAAAAATACGTTACTGTCTGAAAGTGAACTCATTGGAACGGTCAATACAAATGACCTAAAATGATTTTATGTTTTAAAATCATGAGCTCATTATTGAAGTCCATAGCGATCTAATATCATTATATCACTAACCCTTAGGTTGCAGTAACAATACAAGCTAATAGGATTATTTAAATTCAGTAAAACAGTGCTAAATTAAGCTGGCGTCTGCTAGTGCAACTCGGCTTACTTGTGGAAGTCCTGCAGACAGAGCTGCAGTTTAGTCCACAGCTGAGGGTCTCTGCTTCCAAGGGCTTCTAACAGGAGCGCCGTCTGCTCCTGCAGTAGTTTCAACTGACTTTGGGTGCGTTTGTTGTCCTTGATCAGCTGCTTGGTGCGCATGGTGATGTCCAGCAGGCCGCAGTTGCTGAGGATGTTGTAGGTATTGCTGAATCGCTTCAACTTATTGCTTTCTGCTAAGATGACATCCGGAGAGATGTCAGCACACAGCTGGGTGTCATCCGGCTCAGTCCGAGACGGGTAAGTGCAGGTGGGAAGCCTGGAGGTTGTCTCAGTCACCGAGGAAAGACAATTCTCGTTGATTAGCTCCGAGTGGTTGGTAGATCCATCAAACTGGGAGGGAGTTGCTTTTTCTAGAACCTGTGGCTCCCTAGGGACTAGGGTGCCGTGGTGCCTGTTGCCTTTGTGATGCCTGTGTCGCTGGTCGTAAGGTGAAGGTGAATTTCTCTTCTTTCTTGAGGATCCTGACCTTTTTGAGGACACTTCCGCCAGGTTGGGGGCAATCCTGGGATATGACTTGACGGCAGATATGAAACTTTTTGATTGTGGGATATTTTCAGGGGTAGCTTTGGGCGACATCATTGGTTGAAGCAAAACCATCTGAGACTGGGGCATGACATCAAGAGATGAAGGAAAGCCCCACTGTTTCTCAGCTGCACTCACTTGCTGTGGCTAAAACAAAAAAAACAAAAAACTAGTGAATGCTTCGAACAGAGATGTCAAACTTAGTTTGGCTCTGGCGCCGGTGTTCTGCCAATCCGCCCTACCCATAGAGACGTTCTACCAATGGCCAGTGCGCATGCACAACGCTGATAGCGATTTGTGTCTTTTAAAGCAATAAGTACTTACGATTTTCATTTTTAATTTTGTCTTATTTGACTCTTTCACTGCTTCAAAATACAGTTTTCTGATGTAGCTTTAAGCCTGGTGTGTTTTTTCCTTGGTAGCTATCAAGCATGGTATTTGTTGCCTATGGTAATCGTAGAATGCATGTATGCAAGCCAACCCTCGTTTTAGATCAATAATAATTCCTTTTTCAACAATCTTGAGTTTCAGCGATGCTGGTTTCACTTGATTATAAAGAAGACAAAACTGCTGCTGTGAGGTCAGCCCAATGTTAAGAAGTCACGAGAGGGTAGGACGTTTTAGCAGAACACTGGATTCAGACTCTGTTCTGAGGCAGTCCAGATCAGCAAAAGAATGTCAACTCAGAATTTTAGCCTTGTTTTTTAGTATTATGCTTTGTTATTCAGCCTACATTAGTAAACTACTCTACATAAAATAATCAAAAATGAAAAAGGATATTGTCTTAACACTTTTATTAATAAACAAGGGGTCATTGTAAATGTTTGGAAATTGAGTGTGTTAACTGGTTTAGTCTAACAGTTGAGTGAATGCAGTTTTACACCTGAACCAACTAACCACACTATACAAACTCAACACTTTCCTTTGCGGCCAGACAGACCATGTGGTGTGCATTAAATAAAAAAAAAAATCAAACATTTTTATAAAAAATAAACTCCAGACTTCTGTCTTTTTTTTTTAAATACTAAAAAAATCATGGTCAAAATGAGCCTTAGCCGTGGAAGGGAGACAAATTTTAAGCTGTATAATTATATTGATATGGGACACTGGCTCCGGCATTATTTATTATTTCATAGATTTTATCAAATCATCCTAATTCACAGTTACATAAAATGTGCTGAAGAATTACATTTTGCCTGGAGAGCGGGCTAGGCATTTTTCTTGAATTTTGTCTTAAAATATGTGATGTGGTTCTCTGAAAAAATAATTGTGAAAACGTTTCTATGCTCTCAAAAAGGTTCCCGCCCCTGGTCCTGGACAATAATATACAGGATGTTTCAAAAGAATATACATCCTTTGAATATTAATCGTTAATTATAGCAAATATAAGCATTTCCCTGTACTAACTCACAAGCAGTACATTTCTATTCGAAAAGGAAAAAAATATAGTATTCTACTGGGGACTGTTACCCAATATATGCTTCATCGTGTTTGGAAGGAGCTGGATTAACGACTTGCCGTATGCAGTGTCGCAGGCGGTGCGCATATTAAACATTTGAAAGATCAATTTCTCATTCAGATTTGAAAGAATAAATCCCATAATCTTCAACAATAATACTTCCCAATTTGATTTGCCTTAATTGTGTACTTTCTGTGATATTTACATCTCAAAAAGGTATCCATTTTATGGAAACACGCAGTACAACTCATCGAGTGGAGGAAGTAGATAAATTGCATTGGAATCAATTTAAAGCCAGTAAATGTAAGCGGAGGTCAAGTGTTTTGCAGGAGAATCAATCCAACCTTCAAGGATTTGAGCATGAACTGTTTAAGCTACAAATCAATAATGACTTAACAAAAGGAAGACCCCTGTAAATATTAAATAGGTCACTTCAAAGTAGTACAGAATTGTACAAAATACTGTAAAAGATCAATAACAGGTAATGTCGCAAATACACAACGAAATTAGAGATGCATGGTTTTACTTGAACATGATTACGAATTTTTGTTTCAATTATCCATTCAAGTACCGCCTGCAAGGCTTGCCATTGAATCCATAAAGCTAAAAAAAGACCATAACCATCACATATCAATGAAGTGGAAACAAACCGCACACAAGATAAAAGAACCACTAGGTTGACCACATTGAAAATTTTTGTCGGAAACGATGACTATGTTTTGAATAAAAATAGATGCATGCAGACAACCACATAGAAATAAATTGCTGGTATCAAAAAAGCAAGCTAATAAATACATACAATTATACTGTAAATACCTGATTGAGGACAAAATTATTCATGATGAGCATCGGGGAAAGTCCAGCATACGAGCCGCCCACCACGGCCAGACGCACAGCAGCCGCCTCGTGGCCGACTGCAGACTTTTTCCTGGCTGCATCCTCAGAGTCCGTCCCATCAACTGCACTCTGGTACTCGGAGCTGGCATCTGGAGGGGATAAAACGCGGCAGCTCATCCCATTTGACAAGTGTAATGTTACCACTTTCTGCAGAACATTAATATAGTATTATGGAAACAGTTGTCAGATGTAGATTAGCATCTTGACTCCCTGGTTGAAAAAGGCACATGGGTGATTCCTTTTTGTGTTTTCTAAGACCTGGCTGACCTGGATCTGGACACACAATGTGACCTAGATCTTTATCAGAATGCTGTTGACCTTTTTTTTTTTTTTTTTGCTTTTTGAACCTTTAGTGGGGCTAGTTTAAATGTTGAAGTGATGCACTAGGGCTGCACGATTTTGGAAAACAACCTAATTGCGATTTCTTCGACCTAAATTGCAATTTCGATGCGATTTTCGATTTTAAATGAAAAGGGCATTTTCTGTGCTAGTTTTTTTGGGGGGCGGGAGAACATAAACATAGTGACATGCATACGTAACTTGGGATGACGTACTTTAGAGACGAACAAAATATTAACTATAGATGTACAAATAAAAACAAATAGATCTGGCGTAGGTGACTAGCCATGTTTGGCAGTGGTGGCTTTAGAGTTTTTCGGCCTAGCTCTTAGCTTTCCCTCTCGACGCCCCCTCAGTCAATTCCCGGACCAAATAAAAATCCAGGGAACACAAGCTGGTGATCAGCTTTAATTTGCGCTCTTCTGATTTCTCTCAGTCCGATTTTATTGATCAATTCATTTTCGATGTAACAAGCCGGTAAAGCTACGAGCTGCCGTGTTTGTTTTGGTGGCCATTTGTGCAAGGGCTGTTTGACTGACAGTTTACACAAGCCAGTCAAAGTCGTGCAAACAGGTCTTGCAAACTTTGCCCCGCCGTTATTGACTGCTGCCATTTATACATGCTTCTGATTAGCCACTGCTGTGAAACCCTCCATCACTCAGATAACAAATTGGAACTATGTATCCTTGAAAAAAATGCAGTGATTTGCGGGTACACCACCGTACTCTGTTACATGGTCTTAAACTGCGATATCGTTTGCATTTCAGTTAATCGTGGAGCCCTGTGATGCACAGTAGATGTCTCATTTAAAAGAAAGTTAAACCTACAATGATTGTGACATATACTCTGTCCACCTTTGTGTTGATCTGCATTCCAGGAAATTATTTTCGATCATATATAATTACCGTGATTGTAGTTTTTCTTTTTAAAAAAGGGTACTTCAGTTTGGTGATTCGATCAACGAAAAGTAAGTGTTCCCACATAGAAAAACCAGTGAGCCCAGGTATTTTCTGATGCTGTGTTAAAACCGTACAAGATTATGTGAATTAGAAAACGAGGGGGAAAAAATGAAAAACACTAACCCGAGAAGCCAGAATCTCGTTCCAAATCCTGCTTTGATGCATCATGGTGTGTTACCCTGGTGATGGACGGAGCCCTGTGTTGGACTGGTTGACGAAAGCTGCTCATGTTTGTCTCACCTAAGATAGGAGACAGCTTAATCAATTCAACAATTATTTGTACAACAATACTTAGAAATCTCATTGCAACTCAAACTGCTGTATACAAACATCCAATGTTTGAAAAAAAATAATGTTGGAACACTTAGAACCTCTACATCAAAACATGAAGGGAAGAATACACAGAATATGTTGAAATACAACACAAATTTACTGAACAAAACAATGCGGGTTATGTTGGAATATAAACTTCTTTTACCTTCGGGATCAGGAACTTATGACCTGTGGCTCTTTTAATCAGTACATCTGGCTTAGAGAATATTCACGGTTTTAAAGCATTTAGGCTAAAAGTTCAACACTGTTTCTACCACTAGCACCAGGGGCACTACAGTGGGTTTTTACCTTTAAGGCTGGCAGGATAAATAACCTTAGGATGTGTTCCGATGATGACATGCATCAGAATATGCAAGCGAAGGTGACGTCTGCCTACTACCATTTACTGGATATTTTTTCAATAGATGCTCCTATCTATCTACCTATCTATCAAGTTATGAAAAGGGACAATTGATAAACGGAACGGTGGGAACTTGAAAATTTCAAAGACATCAAAGATTTACATCGGTAAAATGTAAAGGATGACAAATAATGACCACTCGATTCCCACGGTTAGAATTGTAAGCACGTCCCATAGCTGAAGGTAATTACTCATTTTTTTAGCTGCAGTATTAGTGTGACATTTTAAAAGAGAACTCTGTTCACACCTATATGGAGCTCATGCATGATTATTATTTCATACATTTCATGTAATGATGAAACATTGCAGTGAAATGAAAAGCACAGAAGAATAAGCTTTTGTCTAGAGAGTGGGTTTGGCGTTTTTGTTGAAATTTCTCTTAAAATATATGGTGTTGCTCTCCTACCAAAACATGTTTTAAAATGTTTCTCTTTCGAGGCTCTTTGATTAAAACAGGTTTCCGTCCGTTTGTTCTAACAGAAGAGCAGCTTCAGCGACAGACTGCTGTCAGTCACATTTTTCGTAGCACTATTTAAATACTCTATAGCAAAACGTTATGTTGGGTATTTTTGTATTCTATATCTTTACGGGGAAGAATAAAGTATCTATCTATCTATCTATCTACCAGAACATAACCTGAAAGGAAGAGGACAAAGGGAACACAGAAGTCGATTAACGTAAAATATTGTTGTAGGAACTTTTGAAATTGTTTTGTCACTTATCGCCTGAAGAATCTAATTTGTTTGGCCAATCCAGGAGCTTAAACAGATAACTCATTGAGAGTGAAAACAGTGAGTTTAACTCTCATTGTGTGTTGAGACCTGGCACCCCTAACTGTTGTTAGAGGGTAGTTTTTGACCCAAATTCTAACTCAGACCACCAAAAGAGAAAGGAGTATTGCTCAATGTAGTTACTATATCCTCACAAACATTTCGGTTGGTTGGTTCGATCCCTTAACCACACGGGTCGTAGGAGCACAATTTCCTGTGGTGTATCTTGGGCAAGTACAGCCTGGTGGCACCCATCCCTCCCCAGGCCAACATATGTTATATGCATCCATAATCAAATATTCCCATTGCATTTTGATTTTAAGGATCCTGTGACATCAGTTATTACATTTTATAACCTTAAAATGGGTCACTAGAGACCCTAACTCAATATAAGGGCTAAACAAATGTGGTGTCGGTTTGACACCAGTTGAATAGGCCAACAGCGATCAACAAAATCTGATCCCCAGTTACGTTTCATGTGAAATATAGTAGGGAGATAGCGGTCATAAATTTACCTGGAAAACATATTGGGATTGATAAAAAACAACCCGTGATTTAGAGATAATTAGACGCCCTTCTGCGTCACACTGCACAAAGACGACATTTAAAATTGGGGGCGTGCCAACGTTGCTGCGACGTTTGTTAGCGTTAGCTAGCAGAAACCCACTTGCCCCAAACGTTCAGAAACAAGAACAGAAATTGCTTTTAACAGTAATATTGGAAATACCAACTATTATTTACACTTTCAGGGTTCGTCCCGTAGCCTTTTACAAAACTGGGTGCAGAATACGTAAGCTAATATTAGCATACAGTTGGCGTGGCAACCAGAACGAAGAGACAGTTTATCCAAAAATGGAATGCAAATTAGAAACCTTACCAATGGAATTGAGGATTTTGAGCAGGGAGTAGAGGCGCATGCAAAATATTTTGGATTTTATTGAGGTCTCCTTACCCAGCAGTTTCCTGTTTTCGTGTTCTGGCTGAATGACGTCAGGCAACATTAGCTGTTTTCCTTCTTCGCGCTTCAAGAGGTAAATAGCGATGTAAAATGCTCTGCTCCCCTCTAGTGGTTGACAAATGATTTAACATTCCCATTCCCTTAAAAGTGAAAAGTTTAATTTTTTATATTTTAAATATGTGTTAACAATGCCCAACTGAGTTCAAAGAGCCATCATCCTTTTTTATTTTTCATTGAGCCTATCTGCTTTTATAATACTTTTAATAAGCCTGTTCGGGGTAGAAAAAAGCCAACAAAATGAAAAGAGAAGGGTTTATCCGTGCGCGTTTAAAAAATGTAAATAATGTGTTACTCTGCCATTATCTCCTGGCCTCAAATCATAATTAATTTAATAAGTTTTTAAATGCTGCACCCCATATTTAACACTAAAAGCACAAACATACAACGATATGATAAAAATGACTTGGGGATTACTGCTTTGGGTTCTCACTAAATATAAGCCAAAATCTCTAAGCAAAATAAACGTCGAAAATATTCCAAAAACAATTCCTGCCACCAGTTCCTTTTACTCTCTCTCTTTTAAACTTATCTTTAACTTGAATGATGACGTCGCCCAAATTGACAGTAATTTTAGTTAGTTTTGCTGTGAATTGAGATTTTACCAAAATGTTTAGCAATTTTTCAAGTTACTTTTAAAATGCTTGAAATGAGTAAACATTATCTGCCAGTGGATGAAAAAATGTTTTAATAGGCTCTACATTTTTTTTTACATTTTCGAAACTCACCTCATCTTGCCTTTTCTTGACCATCTGCCTGACATACCGCTCCTTTTAACTCGAATGTGTTTTATTTGCTACTTATTACTTTCTTGTTTTACCCCTTTTTACTCTTGCTTTATTGTTGGGTCCTACTTATATGTACATCGACCTCTGGTGTCGTAAAAGACAGGATGCAATCTGACCTATAAAAAATCTAATGTCCCCTGTGGTGTTCCTCAAGGCTCTGTACTTGGCCCCCTCTTTTTAGTATTTATATGATCCCGCTTGGTGACATTATCCGCAAGTATAATATTAGTTTCCATTGCTATGCAGATGACACTCAACTGTATGTGCCACTGGAAAAAACTGGACATTTAAGTTGTAGAAATCTGAAAGGCATGCCTTACTGAGATTCAAAGATGGATGTCACTTAATGTTTTACGCCTTAACCCAGAAAAAACTGAAATGTTGATTATTGGTCCAGCTCACTGTTGTCAGTTGTTTGCAAACACTACCTTGAACCTAGACAAATGTAATATCACCCATAGTGACTCGGTCAAAAATCTAGGTGTTATATTTGATCCTAATCTGTCGTTTCAGTTACATGTGAAAAATATTACTAGAATAGCTTTCTACCACCTCGGTAATATTGCGAAGATTCGTTCGATGCTGTCCCAATCATCGCAGAGGTTCTAATTCATGCGTTTATTACTTCTCGGCTTGATTACTGTAATGTATTGCTTTCTAGTCTCCCGATGTCTATCATTAAAAGTTTGCAGCTGTTTCAGAATGCGGCAGCTAGACTTTTGACTAAGACCAAAAAGTTTGAGCACATTACTCCTGTATTGGCCAACTTGCACTGGCTCCCAGTCCACTTAAGATGTGACTTAAAGGTTCTCTTATTAACATATAAATGTTTGCATGGGCTTGCACCCTCTTATCTCTCTGATTTGATTTCCCCCTATGTTCCTGCACGGAGTCTGCGCTCGGAAATTTCCGGTCTACTTGTGACTCCGAGAGCCAAGAAGTCTGCAGGCTCGAGAGCGTTCTCCATCCGGGCCCCGGTGTTATGGAACGCCCTGCCTCCGGAGATAAGATCTGCAACCTCAATGGAAGTTTTTAAATCGAGGCTTAAGACACACTTCTATTCCAAAGCTTATGATTGATGCCCACCTCATATTCTGTATTGTCCTGTCTTTTTCCGACTGCCTGCCTGGCTGATACGAAGGAGAAAGACGATTTGAGATGAGTCAGCGGACCAGCGTCTGACCTGAAGCATGTCAACCCCTGCATTTACAAGCTGGCAGAGATGGGAAGCTGCGTCGTGGCCGTTTTAGACTTTCTGGACTAGTTTACAGACTGGGGGCGTCATTGGTGTCATGCTTTTTCTGGACATCTTCAACATCTTACCTAATGTTTACTATTCTGTGTACAGTAATGCTAATTGTAATTCACCCTGGTCAATCCTGGAAGGGGGATTACCACGTGTGAGGTCCTTTCTCAAGGTTTCTCTTTTTTCCTCACACTGTGGTTTGTGGTTGAGTTGTTCCTTGCCCGCATGCGGGTTTAGGATCAGGTAATTGTGCAATTTTTGTAATTGTAATCCTGTGCAGTCCTTAGAGACATTTTTGTGGTTAAGGTCTATATAAATAAATTAATTTGACTTGACTTTTAACTCTAATGTGTTTTATTTGCTACTTATTACTTTCTTGTTTTACCCCCTTTTTACTCTTGCTTTATTGTTGGGTCCTAATTATATGTACAGCGACCTCTGGTGTCCTAAAAGACGCTCCGACATCAATCCATCCATTATCTGCACCGCTTATCCACAGAAGGGTCGCGGGGGGCTGGAGCCCATCCCAACCATCCTCAGGCAGTGGGCAGAGGACAGACACCCTGAACTGGTTGCCAGCCAGTCGCAGGGCACACAATTTGCTCGCTCATCCACACCTAGGGACAATTTGGCCCGGCCAATTAACTTGTCATGCATGTTTTGGAATGTGGGAGGAAACCGGATTGCCTGGAGGAAACCTATGCAAGCACGGGGAGAACATGCAAACTCCACACAGGAGGTTCGATCTCATGACCTTAAAACTGTGCCGCACACGAGCTAACCACTGCATTGCCGTGCTGCCCTGCTTCGACATACAATGTATTGTTATTATTATGATTATTCTCGCGGTGGAAAATAAGTATTATGTGCAATATCTAGCTTCTATTTATACGTTTTTGTGTAGGGCATTCTCAAGTAGATTCATCAATCAAAGTAAGTTATTGCAGATATCTGCCTGTATAGTCTCATGAGCTAATAGTTTATAAAAATGTAAAATGGTAATCTTCTTCCCCCTATTGATATGGATGAATGTTACTCAGTTGATCAGAAAGCAATGATACCGAACAATGGTACTGTATACTGCACAGTTAATCTATTGCAGATATAAAATTGGGCAATTCCCAGCAGCACTCTACACAAGGTATCACAGGACACTAGTACAAAAACACTGCGATAAGCAGTATACTATGTTTCACAATGTAAAACTAATTAATAGTCATTTAAGACAGTGTAGCCAGTGTAAACCTTTTCTAATCCAAGGCACACCTTTTTTTTTCATTGGGAAAAATGTCAAAGCACACCTACTATAGGTAATATTCAGAAATACTGTACATTAGTCCTGGGACTGGTCTTGTTTTGTATCGTATCAATTATACCAGGGTAGAATATAACCTATTGTGAGGAATTCAATTTATTCTTATCAAGGGTCTTAAATATGTATAAAAAGTGTATGGCTTTGGCTCTGTATTGTTTTAACTAACCAATACTTTACTTTGTAAGATTTACTAGATTTTTTAAATTTTAGTCACATCCATACAATATGTATTTCAAGTTTAGCATTGGTTGAAGCCCTGCAATATGTATTTTCAGTTTAAATCTGAAAGTAGTTCATGGTTAATGACACGTTTATAATTTAGTAGACATTCATAATGAAGAGGAAAGACATGATTTCATTTTGAGCTGTCAAGGAGAACAGGAGAGGACTGTACTATACCCCTCAAGATGCAAAAGTTCCTCCCCATTTTTAAGGTCGTGTGAGCCCTTTATTTGTTTTAAATATCCTGGCATTGGCTCAGGAGGTAAAGAGCTCGTCTAGGGATCAGGATGTCACAAGTTAGTGTGTACAAGGGAAAAAGTGTGAAGCACATCAAGTGCCTTGGGAGGTCTTCATTGACTGAAAAGCGCTATATAAATGCAGAACATTTACATTTTCTAGTAAAATAAAATAAAATGTGCAAAAAATGAGAAATATCTGTTGGTAGGATCATTTTCAATCCGTTAATGTCTGAAAGACCACCCAGATGTTCGTATTTGACAATGAAATATAATTTCATGCACCAACCCAGATCATTTCTCACTGCACACGGGAGCTCCGCAGTAATAGAAAAACACTGGTCAAAAACCGGCAGCACGGCCCTGCAGTGGTTAGCACGTGTGTGGCATAGATCTGATGACATGGCGTTTGTGTGGAGTTTGCATGTTCTCCCAGTGCTCGTGTGGGTTTCCTCTGGGCACTCCGGTATTCTCCCACATTCCAAAGACATGCATGTTAGCCTAATTGGCCGGTCTAAATAGTCCTTATCTGTGAATGAGCGAGTGAGTTGTCTGTGTGCCCTGTGAAAGGCTGACAACCAGTTCAGGGGTGTCCCCTGCTCACTGCCCAAAGATGGCTAGGATGGGCTCCAGCATTCCCCGACCTTACTGAGGATAAGCGGTGCAGATAATGGAGTGATGGGTGGTCTAAAACCAGGGGTCACCAGATCCCGAAAAACACCTGAGTAATCTGCAAACTGGTTCTGAAAATAGGTAACCAGTGATGGGTCATTGTTACTTTTTACTAGATTCGATTTTTGAATGGCAACATGTTTCAGTTGTTGACTGAGCCTATGTGAAGCTGAATTTTAGGAAGAACCACCTGGTAAAATTTTTAATGATAACAACATAGTAAAAGCATGAGAAATATCCATTTTATTAATGCATAACAAATTGGTTGCCTTTTGTAATAATCAGCAACAAAAAGGTGAAAAAACTTAAATTGAAGCTAAAAGTATGTACTGTACAGTATTTAAATATTCATATTATGTAGACACTAGAGGGAGACATTTCACTTCCAATGCAGTAAGAGTCAGGGCATAGTATGGTACATTTTTATTCATGTGTTTTTCTTCAATAAATACAGATATTAAACACGAGTAACAAACTTTAATTAAATACCTCATCAACATTACGATTACCATATAAACAGTGATAACAAATGTAATCAGTCTTTTTGTTCCTACATTGCACTTGGCTCCCAGGTGTCTCCATTGTGTCAACTATGTGCTGCAACAGCTTGCTTTTCAGCAAACATAGCACATTTTCTGTTGAATTTTGTCATCACAAACTCTGTGCTCATCACCGGACGGCTGCATTTTCACAACAAGCCAGCCTCTTTGGAGTCTCCTGCCGTACATTCAGCAGCGAATGAAAAAGCGGGAGAGACAGCCGTGATGCTGTCAGCAGGCCGGAAATGATCAGCAAGCCAAACTGCAGCAATAATTGTAGCCGGATGCTGCCAGTTACCTTCGAGGGATCTGGCACCTGAAAGATATTGTTTATTACATCGAGTCTTTTGTGGTGCTCAAATGTTGCAATTGTTTTTCTTCTGGGCAGTCACCTGTCACATTCTCTTGTTTTTCGCTTCTCTTTTCTCTTCCGGCCTTTACCTCTTTGCCTTTTTCTACAGGAGCAAAAAGATGAAATTGCCTAAAAACTCTCTAAAATTCACGAATGTTTAAGCAATATGAATAACATTACCTTTCAACTTTCCCGATAGGTTTTTTGACTCTGAGGGACAAAATTCAACATATAAGTAAAATCACTGCAAAAATTCCAGTTAGAAAAATGACATGAGATTAGGAAGACAAGTGAAATAGTAATAGTGGGCTGACAGGGCCTGCAAGGCCTTCTTTGCTGGCCAAAAAATAACTGAATCATGTGGTGTTAATTAGATTTTAGCCACTGATACTTTTTGAATAATTCCAAATTGTCAGCTTTTATTTTAATATTTTATTAATGAAATAAGAAAAAAAATGCCTAAAAAGAGTTAACCAATCAACCAGTTTATTATCTACTATATTTTTAACAGGTTTCATATAACTATATTTTTAAAGTATTATTTTCTTGTGTTTTGTACTTGATTTGTTTGTCTTTTCCTTTATTTAAAAGCAATGTTTGTTTTACTTTTTCCTGAAAAAAAATGATCAAACGGTAGTAAATATGAAAATGGTTTAAAATGAGTAAAATTATTTGCTAGTGCAACATTTGTCTTTTGTTTTTTGCAGAATACACATGTACTTATAATACACACACACACACACTCCCCTCACCTTAACAATTTTTGTATAAAACAAAAGTCAAATCAATTAAAGCAGAAAAGTTATGTACGGGCAGCCGCGTTGGTCTACGCATGCCATTTGAATTGGTTGTGTTTTACTTTTGCTGCAATAGCAATGAAAGAATGAATAAATTAAACTGTCTTTCGACCATGATTAAAAAAAAAAAATGTTAACGTAACATGTCCGAAAAGGAATAGGAAGAAGCATATGCTTATTTAATCCTACCCCTCCGACTTCCTTAATAACTGTGCCTTAAAGCTAGATCTCTTGTGTGCATGCATGTAACAAACACCTCATAAATTTACACATATAGGTGGATGCATGGTCACTTTATCAACGTCATAAAATGTAACCAATAACGGGGGCAGTGAAATATACAGTGTAGTATAAAACAAATGATAGATATTTCTTCTTACCTACATTCACATGTCTGATGCTCTACAAAGGTCATCTCAACATATTCCTCGCCAAGCTCAGCCGGTCTTATTTTCAGCAGCTGAGAAAGGTAAAAATGAAGAATTAGGGATAGGGAAACACAGGACTTGGAGATACCCAACTTTGTGGGACAATGGGCAAACCTGCATGGTGACATTAGTGGTGAGGGTTGGGTGGCACTCCAGCTTTTCATCACCACAGCAGCCAGCGCATCTCACCAGGGGCACGCAAGCCGGGCTGTAGATGTGCTCCACTTCTGATGGGTACTCCTGCACTACCTCCACCAGCTTTTCGATGGTGCGACAAAGGCTCCGAGCCCACACCTCTTGGAACAGCAACACCGTAGGGGGTGCTTGCACAAAAGAAAGCGATACTGGTATTAGACAAATGAAGGAAAACAAAATAGTTTGACTTCTATTGCAAAAAGAACAGTGGAGAAATTGTAGGGGAACCTTTTGTAAAACAGGAGGTACACTATAGTAATGTTTATAAACAAACATTTTTTGTCGATTTGAACTATATCTTTATTGTCATTGACTAGAACGCCGTGAAACATTGTATGCAGCAAGATTAGACATGTAATACATAATTTAAAGATAAAAGTAATATAAATAGGCACAAATATTTACAACAGTGTTTAGAGACTGGCCAAAGTTATAACTATAATGCAAAGAAAAAGAGCAATATTTATCAACAACAAAAATTTCCAAATACGTCTGTTGGAATGAATTTGTGTTATTTTAAAGTACTGTATTTTTCTAGACTATAAGGCGCACCCAAAAACTACAGTTTGATAATCGACTTTGTAGTCGTATCATTGGACCTGCAGCCGCATGTTTTGGACACTCGGGTGAAGAGACTGGCGGAGCGGTCAACTTATCACCACTTGGTGGTGAGTTGGCTCAGATGGTGGGGGAAGATGCCGGTCCGACCCTGCATACCCAAGCTTGTTGTGAGGGTCGGTTGGGAAGGTCTTACAGATTCTCCTGTGAGTAAGAGTTCCATTTCACACCTCCGGCAAAACTTTGTCCATGTTCGAGGGAGGTGGGGGGACATTGAGATCTAGTGGAGCATGTTCCGTGCCTCCATTGTTGAGGCGGCTGATAGGAGCTGTGGCCGTAATGTAGTCTGGGCCTGCCGTCGGACAATGTATTTTGTGGACTTTGAGAAGGCCTTTGACCGTGTTCCTAAGGAAGCCCTGTGGGGGTTGCTTCGGGAGTATTGGGTACCGCACAGTCTCATCTGGGCTGTGCGCTCCCGGTGCCAGAGTCACATGGTACTTCTAGTTTCCTCAGCCGTGATCTTCAGCTCTCACTGGAGCATTGTGCAACATAGTGTAAAGCGGCTGGAATGACAATCAGTACCTCCAAGTCCGAGGCCATGGTTCTGAGCCAGTAAAGGGCGGCATGCTCTTTCCGGGTTGGGGATGAGATGCTGCACCAAAAGGAGGAGTTCAAGTATCTCAGGGTCTTGTTCACTAACGAGGGTAGGATGGAACGGCAAATCGACAGACTGTTTGCTGCAGCGTCTGCAGCCATGATGAAGGCATAGCTCGCGATTAACCGGTCGATTTACGTTCCTAACCTCAACTATGGTTATGAACTGTGGGTCATGCCTGAAAGAACAATATTCCGGATACAAGCGGCTGAAATTAGTTTCCCCCACAGGGTGGCTGGGCTCTCCCTTAGAGATAAGGTGAGAAGCTCGGTCATCCGGGAGGGACTCAGTGTAGAGCCGCTGCTCCTCCGCATTAAGAGGATCCAGTTGAGGAGGCTTGGACTTCTGATGGGGATGCCTCCTGGTGTTGCTTTGAGAAGTGTTCCAGGCATGCCCCACCATCATGAGGCCCTGGGAAAGATCAGAACACACTGGAGAGACTACGTCTCTAGGCTGGCTTGGAAACGCCTCAGGATCCCGTAGGATAGGCCTGAAAAAGTGGCTGGGGATATGGAGGTCTGGACTTCCCTGCTAATGCTGCTGCCCCAGTGACACGATCACGCATAAGCGGAAGAAAATGGATGGATTATATCTTAAATTGGCATTGTTTTCCCTTAATTTTAACTGAACTTTTTGCAGTGTGGAGCATCAAGCAGATTCATAGGTACAGTAAAAATACGTACCAGTTATGACAAACAACCCCAAGGATATAACCAAAAACATCACAATCAACCACCGATAACTTGAACCTGTCACCAAATTTAAATATCTAGGAGCCATAATCAGGAGAGGGGTCACAACCAGAAATCATTGCCATAGCTCAAACCACAGCTGTACTTACCAGACAAAAACCCATATGGGTTGAAGATTAGACTCATGCAAGCGCTGGTTACCTTTGTCTTCCTCTACGCTTGTAAGTCATGGATTTTCACAGGAAAACTCGTAACAAATATCCAGGCCATGGAGATGCAGTGCTACAAGATATTTCTAGGAATCAGCTCATAGCCCATGTGACAAACAAAACAGTGAGGAACACCATCAGAGGGCACATTGGGCCCTACAAAGAACTGTTGTCAGCTGTGCACTGGCGAAAACTTCTGTGGTATGGTTACGAAACAAGGTGATCAGGCCTGGAAAAAAATCGTTCAAGGGCACAATTCCAAGGGGGGTGAAAAAAAGACAGAAAAAGAACTGGCCAAGAAACAAAGGAATGGACTGTGCCAAGTTTGCCATGACCCAAACACTATTTGCCCTCTCAGACCCCGCTCTGAGCAATCGTCAACTGGGGATAATGAGCCGCCTCCAAAACAGTGCAGTTCATCTTAGGCTGGCCACAATGGCACGCTTAAGTATGATTAAGGTATTTGGGGTGGTTAGGCCTGTATTAAACCATTCAAAATCATCACACATTGTCAAACACTTCTTACAATTAATAAATTAATGTTGCAGCAATCATAGTTTTATTCATTACAAAGCTTCTGATTAAAATACCTTAGTGCAACTCAAAAATAATTCCCACTCGCCACAATTTCTTCTAAAATGAAAATCAACAATAAAAACCACATAGTAGCGAGGGAACACCGTGCCATAATAACTGATGACAAACGGTCAAGTATCTAGACATTTACACAATTTACAGTAAGCGGTCCCATGGGGGGAACATGAGGAATAGAGTCCAAGTCTCAGAGTCACAGAGAGACGAACAGGGTCGACTACAGTTGAGCAAACAGAAAAAGGGAGCGAAAATAAACATGGGAAACATGGTAATGAAGGCAGTCCTGTTGGAGCCGTGCTGCCACAGCCTGCACCTCTGGGATTAGTGCGACCTTCGAGGTTAAAGAACAGAGTCTGACACCGGTCACAGCACAACAGCTGTTTATAAAGGCAGACCAGGGGGGAGGGGAAGTACCCAGAGATGGGGGACACGTGAACTTTAAACTGACTTCAGAATGAATATTCTTTATCTTCCTGACTAAACCGCAAATACCGATATCCATCAAATTCCCAAATATCGGCGCCGAAAATCAGCCTGCCCGATTATCGGTTGACCTCTACTATTAACACGGTATCAGGATGCTTCTCTTTAAAAGTGAGGCGGCAGTTGTGCTTTATAACAGAGATAGCAGTGGAGAAGTAATATAAAAAATTTATCTTTGTATCCATCCATCAATCCATTTTCTCTACCACTTATCCTCAACTATGGTCAAGGGGGGTGCCGGAGCCCATCCCAGCCATCTTCGGGCAGTAGAGACCCTGAACTAGTTGACAGCAAGTCGCAGTGCACACAGAGACAGAAGACTCACTCGCTCATCCACACCTAGGGAAAATTTGGACCGACCAATTCACCTGACATGCACGTTTTAGTAATGTGGGAGGAAACGGATGTGCCCGGAGAACACCCACGCAGGCACGGGTAGAACATACAAACCCCTAACAAGGAGGCTGCGGTAGCTGGAATTAAACCCTGTACCCTTGCACCATGGGGGATGCGCGCTAACCACCCATCCGCCGTGCTGCCTATCACTCTTTGCAATGCACTTTGTAAACTGGATGGTTCCACTGTGAAAATCACTGAATTGGCATTGTAAAATATTTAGGTCTGTAGATAAAATAAATAAAAATAGGCTTTTCAATTACTCACCATTAGTTGTGCTGTTAATGCTCAGTGTGAGTTGACTCTGAGGGGGAGAATAAAAAAAAAAAAAAATCGCTTTTAAATATATTTCAAGACACTATTCAACTCACATTTCATGGTCAATATTTTTAGTGTTAGAAAAATAACGTAGGATTCATTCGGTTTCATGGTGAATCAAACTCTCAGTGGGAATCGTTTTCCTCTTCCCATACAAGGTTCAGCCATTTTATGTTCCCGGCATCACATGATAAACAAATTTCATTTTTCATTTGCTTGTGAAAACACTGATTCCCAGTCTGACGCCATGTGGGGAAGAAAAAAAATTCCCCTCTGGCTAAAAAGCGACTCCCATGAAGTTTCTCCTACACTGGCTACAGTGCTTGAGCCAGTATACACTGCAATCAAGTAAGATAAAAAAAAGCATTTACCAGATCATCTTGGTCATTTTAGGTTTATTTAACCATCTTTGTCTTATCAATATATTCGTAACTTATTTTGTGTATTACCATTTTTAAACATCATCCATCAAAATTAGAAATACAATACATATATTTAATAAAAACATATGCCATGTTTCTGTCTGCATTTTTTTTCCTCATTACATTAAAAAACTGGTCAAAGAAAAATAATAGTTGATGTTGTCATTTATTTACTCTGTATATGCAACACATGCAGTGCAAGGCTTTCTGATCATTGTCAAAAAACCTCTGCAAATGAAAACATGTTAAAAAGAAAAAAATAAATGAAGCCATATAAACCTCAAAACAAAAGAAAAGAAAACAAAAGACATATTCAGAAAGGAGTGAGAAAAAGCATAGCTTATTAGCTCTCACCCCTTTACAAAAACAAGAGAACTATAAGTGTATGTACATGTATACACCGGCATACATGCATTAAAAACATAAAATCCTACATGTATATAAACTCATACAGTCCCATATAGCAAAGTATAGTAATAAAACTTGTATCAAAATACAATGAAATATGACACGATTTAAAATACCATCCATCCATTATCTGCACCACTTATCCTCAGCAGGGTCGCGGATGTGTAAGAGCCCATCCCAGACATCTGCGGGCAGTGGGCAGGGGACACCCTGAACTGGTTGCCAGCCAATCGCAGGGCACACAGGGACAGACAACTCGCTCGCTCTTTCACTCCTAGGGGCAATTTGGACCGGCCAATTGACCTAAAATGCATGTTTTCGGATTGTGGGAGGAAACCTGAGTGCCCGCAGGAAACCCACACAAGCACGGGGAGAACATGCAAACTCCGCACATGAAGATTCGATCTCATGACCTCAGAACCGTGCCGCGGACACGCTAACCACTCAGCAGCCGTGCCAGCCAATTTAGGATACCATACATGCATATAAACCGACCCCATAAAACTGATTTAAAATATCCACATAATAAAAGATATATGTACCCAAAATATTAATGAAACTTGCACCAACACAAAAATAATCATTTAAATGTGTAGATAATAAAGTTTAATATACCGGTATCAAAGTCAAAGATTTTGAACCATTTTATAGTACTCTTTTCTACACTATTTCCTTCCCCTTGTTACCAACTTTCTTAGGAACCATTATTATGGGCAAAATAAAAGGCAATGAAATGCACTTAATCACAATCATGAGATGTGGTTCTTCTCAAACACAAATTGGGACGGTGCCGATTTAATGAACAAGAAGAGGGGGAGCATTAGAACACAGCACAGCCGTGGCCCTTTGGGTGACTATGCCCGTCTTACGCCCCCTTATGCTAATTTAGTTGTAAGGGCATATAACCAGACCCTTATTTCAGTATTGCATTATATAGTTCCAAATTCAGCTCATGTGCGACTATATATATGATAGTATTTCCAATATGAAAATTCACTAAGACAAAAAGAAAACATTTTAGTATTATGTTTAGAAAATAACTATTGAAAAATACAAAGCAAAATTATCTTTCAATGTGGCAAAGTTTATAACATTTTTGATGACATTTTGAGGCAATGGGCAGACTAACACAATCACTAGTTGCATAACAGTAAGCGGAGACAGTACATATCCCCGATGTTTCCACTTTTGACACCATGTGTTCAAAATGCATTCCCTTTCTGTTACAAAGCAAAATTAGCTGGTGGATAGCATCTGTCAGTGCATTTTTCTCGGACCAACTATTAAACAGGAATGTCCTGCTGCTATGACACTGCAGCCGGCATCGCGTAAGGACAAACAGTTCCGATTAGCCACTCATCTGTGGCAGTCATGTTAGAGGTTTCAAGAGTTTCCAGGCAACTACTTAGCATCCCTTTGTGCCAATACACCAAAATTGTACAATTGGCTAGCTAGCTAGCTAGCTAGGACCTCTGCTGAACATTGCGTGCAACCGGCAATATAGAAGACTTAAATGTTAAGATTGTTTGTCTGCCCCATGTGTTCCAGTCGGTCGCGTAAACACATCTCAGGTACTTGCAAATAAATCAGAAACTAGAACGCCTTTGTGAAACCAAACTGAGAATTTGTTTCAGAGTGAGTCTCAGCTCATCGGACCACACAGGAGCAGAAGCACTAAAGCAGAACAAGTGAACACAAACAGAGTGGCAGTTTGATGAGTGAGAAAGGGAGCTCGGCCCCCTCTCCACCAATCTATCCTTCACCACGCCAGGAGCCAATGCCACGTGATGGACGCCATGACCATGACATGCGTTTTCGTTTCACACTGGAGAACTGTAAACACAAAGTGGGAGAACTGGAGCAGGTCTGGCAATAACCAGTTAAATCCTTTGGGTGGGTGCGTTTTGATTTTTGGGCAAATTTAAGGTCAGCGAACTTCAGAGTGCATGCTAAAAATGCCACAACAAAATATGCCACTGTTCTGTTTGCCTAACTATGATTGGTCGGGTTCTCGAGGAACCTCAGGGTTTCTCCAATGAATTACAATTATCTTTAATGTGATTGATGACAACGTAGCTAACATTGTTCACGACAAGACTAGGCACAGCTATCCAGGATAAATGCAATATGAAGACTTAAAAGAATAGAAGGTTAAAAAAAGATGACAGGATGAATAGAAACAAATATTCGTAAGGTAGTGCTTGGAGACTTGCCTAACAAAAGTGCAATGAAATATAGTGCAATGACATTTTGCAGGAATACAAAAATGACATTAAAGTAACAAAAATGCGTCCCCAGGTCAGCCACAAACTACATCGTAAAGTTTGCGGACGACACAACAGTGGTGGGCCTCATCAGGGACGACGACGACCTGGCCTACAGAGAGGAGGTGGAGCAGTTGGTGGGCTGGTGCAGAGACAACAGCCTGGTCCTAAATGTTGACAAAACTAAAGAGATCATCATCGACTTCAGGAAAAACCAGCCCAACCATGCCCCACTTCTCATCAACAACAAGGCTGTGGAGGTTGTCAGCAGCACCAAGTTCCTAGGGGTGCACATCACAAACAAACTCACCTGGACCGTGAACACTGCATCACTGGTGAAGAGGGCACAGCAGCGCCTGTATTTCCTGCGGAGGATGAGGAGAGCCCACCTTCCCCCACCCACCCTCATCACATTCTACAGGGGCACCATAGAGAGCATCCTGACCAGCTGTATCTCTGTGTGGTGTGGAGGCTGCAGTGCCTCGGACTGGGGTAGTGTGAGGAGGGTGATGAGGACAGCAGAGAAAATCATCTCTCCCCTCCATTCAGGACATTGGCCAGAAGCCCTGCTTATCCCGAGCCAAGACCATCATTAGGGACCCCTCTCACCCCCATCATGTACTGTTCATGCTGCTAGCCTCTGGGAAGAGGTACTGCAGTGTGCGGTGCAGGACCACCAGGTTCTGCAATAGTTTTGTCCCCCTGGCCATTAGACTGTTAAATGGTCAATCACACACATAGTAAGTCTACACTGCTGCTAATCTGTACATCTGTTTGTCTGTTTTGTTTTTTTGCACTACTAGTTCTTTATACCTAGCCACTCCTTTGCACATCTATTCTCCTCTGCACTATTGTACTACAGTGTTATTGTTACTGTACAGTGACTTGTTTACATGACTGCCCATTTTGCACATCTGGTTAGCTGCTACTCTTGCACTCTTTGCACGATTGTATATTACTATACATAGCCATAATTATTTAGTATATGATTAGTACTTCAATACTCCAACTCAATACAACATTTTATTTATATCTGTACATTCAAGGAAACTGTGCGGGTAAGATGTATTGACATTTCGTTCTGTATACACGTGTGCTAGAATGACAAAGTATCTGAATCTAAAATCGGAATCTGAACATAGGCACAATACATATTTTTCACAGCCGTGTGCGCTTGTTTAGGGTGTTGATGGCCCTAGTTAGTCATTTTTAAGGAACCTGTAGTACAAACCAGAGGGCAGCAAGTCGAAAAGGAAGAAGAGGGGTCCTGTATAATGTTGGCTCTGAAGCTGTGCAACGACCAGCCAATGATTTTTCTGGGCTGTAATGCTGTGATGACTCTTTGTATGGTTTTGCCGTGCTTTCAGCATACCACACAGTGATGTTGCATGCTAGAATGCTCTTTACTTGGGCTCCATAAAAATACACCAGCAACTTCTGTTCCAGGTTGTTTTGCCTGAGCACTCTCAGGATGTGGGTGCCCACAGGGGGATTTAGCTTCTTATAGTCCACAATTACATAATTATTCAAAATGGTGTATTATGACCTATATGTTGCTATGCAAACGGGGAGTTAGGCCCTGCTCAACTCCTCACTATTTTTCACACCAATTCTAATTTCAAATGCTTGCTCAAAAGAGCCCTGGAAACGCCTCAACTTCAGTTGAATCAATGTCAGGATGCCACAAGTCAAGTCAAGCCAAGTCACATTTATTTTTATAGCCCTTAATCACAAAAATGTCTCAAAGGACTGCACAGGATTACAATTACACCATCGCCTGCATGCAGGCAAGGAAAAACTCAAAACCTCAGCGTGAGGAAAAAAGAAACCTTGAGAAGGGGCCTCACAAACATACTAAACATCAATAAAAGAGAACACAAGATGCAGCGGAGCAAGCGATATTATGCTGCAGTTTGGCCTCGGAACAAAAGCTTCATATACAATATATGTGTGCCTCAGTGAAAGGTGGAGAATAGTGCAATTGTTTTTAAAGTTTTTTTTTTTTTACTATTTATGTAGTTATAATTATCAAGATTGAGTTTGAATTTTGGTGGCAGATTTCAGGGAGGAAGGAGCACCACAGAACGTATTTTAATGTCAGAAGTTTCCAAAACACCAGACAAGCCTCTATCAGCTTTTGTTGATTTTAAGAAGGCATTTGACAGAGTATGGCTAGCCGTTTTAGGGCCACCATGCGGAAGTACAAAATGGGCATAAAACTAGTTCAGACCATTGAACAACTGTATGCCAATGCCAACAGTGCGATAATTATCAATGGTACCATTGGAGAGTGGTTTTGAACCACAGTCGGAGTGAAAAAAGGCTGCATTCTCTTTCACTTTATTCAACATCTTCTGTCCGAAGCAACATGAAGGTACAGTCAATGTTGGGGACACAACATCATTAACCTCCGTTTAGCTGATGATATTGACGGATTGGCAGGAAACGAATAGGAACTCAGAGATCTGGTTAATCACCTGGACAAAGCATCAAGCCAGTATGGAATGGAAATCGGCACCAAAAAAACAAAAACAAAAAAACATTAATGACCAACACTCCAAATGTATCAAAATCAACCACCAGGAGCTTGAACCTGTCACCAAATGTAAATATATTGGAGCTGTCATATCAGAAGAGGGGTCAGAACCAGAAATCATGGCCAGGATAGCTCAAACCACAGCCGCACTTGCCAGACTAAAACCCATCTTGAAGGACAAAAACAAAGCAGTGTTATCAAAGATTAGACTCATGCAATCGCAGGTTACTTCCATCTTCCTGTACACCTGCAAGACATGGACTCTTACAGCAAAACTGGGAAAGAAAATCCAGGCCATGGGTATGTGGTGATACAGGAAACTTCTAAGCATCAGCTTCTTAGCCCATGTTACAAACAAAACGGTGCGCAATACATTGGACCCTACGTAGAACTATGCGCGGAAGAGTTAACTTCAGTGGTGTGGTCCCGTTACAAGATCATCAGGACTGGCCAACAAAAATCTCTCGGACACAGTCAAAGGGGGCAGGAGGATAGGAAGACTGAAAAAGAACTGGGCCGATAACATTAAGGAATGGACTGGTGCCAATTTTGCCACAACTCAAGAACAGGCCAGGGACCCTAAACAGTGGAGAAGGCTGTCCAGAGTTGCGTCTTCATTGGTCACCAGACAACCCGTGAACCGTGATAGTACTGTATACAATAAAACGTGTAGTGAAATAAGGGAATATTTTAAATGAACAAGCAGAGGAAAATAAATGTACATGAATGATTGTATTTCAAATGATTGAGACATTATGTTAGTTCACTATATTCTTTTCTCAAAATATTCTCTGAGTTTTTGTAGTGCGCCTGCAAGAAATGTTTTCATGTTATAATCTCTTAAAATAAATGTTTGGAAGTTTAATTGGCAATTTTAAAACAACCCGCTTGAGTTACTTTTAAAAACAACCCATTCAGAGCTAGAAAGGGCTAAAAGTGACAGAACAAGAGGTAAAGTCCAAATAAATACTTTTGATAAACATAATTCCCTTAGCTTAAGCACATTAATTCACTTACAGATGTTCAACAGACCATAAGCCCAGTGCGCTGTCCGGACTACACGCGCACACGCATACTCTTGAGATAAGGCCGAACGGTGGTAATTGTGGTCCCTATTACAGTAAACGCTCCTCTCCCTGTGTAAACCACAGTAAATGACATCCAGATGGGAGATTAAAGTCTGCTGAGTAGACTGCTGCCCCGAGCGCCACCGCTCCAACTTCTCCGCTGGAGGAAGTCGAAATCCATATTTCCTGATTGCGACTGTCCCCTGGGCCGGGACATTACGGCTTGAGTGAAATAACCCGATGTTGCCTGCCACACCTTTCGGTTTGTAGGTCAGAAGTGCAAAAGCAAAAACGAGACACTTGCCAGGATATGACGCTTACGCAGATGTCTCTAAAGCCGCAACCGTCGAAGAACTATACTGCAGCTTGTTTAAACGTGATGATACAATTTGCTGAGTGTTAACAAGTCAGAGGGAAGCTGCTTTATGCACATAAGCGCACATGTGCAAATTTGACCACAAGAAATGGTTTGGGAAGGCACCTAGGCAGAGACAGAGAGCAAAATGATGCAAGAGAGGGGGATGAAAAGAGACAGAAAGAGCGAGGACATGAGAGAGGGAGATGAAAAGAGACAGAGTGAGGCAGATGGAAAGAGGCAGAAAACGCGAGGACATGAGAGAGGCAGATGGAAAGAGACAAAGAGCGAGGACATGAGAGAGGCAGATGGAAAGAGACAAAGAGCGAGGACATGAGAGAGGCAGATGGAAAGAGACAGAAAGAGCAAGGACACGAGAGAGGCAGATGTGAAGAGACAGAAAGAGCAAGGACACGAGAGAGGCAGATGTGAAGAGACAGAAAGAGCGAGGACACGAGAGAGGGAGATGTGAAGAGACAGAAAGAGCAAGGACACGAGAGAGGGAGATGGAAAGAGAGAGACAGAGAAAGACAGAAAAAGCAAGAGGAAGCTAGAGACAGATAAATCTGAAAGAGGGAGATAGAGAGAGAGATACAAAGAGACAGGATGTGAGTGAGGGAGACAGAAAGAACAAGAGTACATAAGAGGTAGATATTATTCAAAAATAATTATGTTTTTAATGATTGATGACAAGCATTACATTATACAGATGCTAGTAATGAATGTTATAAATGCATCAAAGGAACGCAGCAATGACGGGAAATATTTCTAGATTGTCTAAATCTAGATATCTTTTTAATTCATTTAATTTTTATGACACTCTTAAGTTATTTTCTCTTTTCCTGTCCACAAAAAGAGCCCAGGGAAGCTGGAGACGTTTGGTTCAAAGTGAAAAAGAAAAGATGCATGGAATGAAGAAATAACAAGCCCTGCCTCAGCGTGACCTGAGGGAGACATGCTGTACTGTTTTATATTAGCTGCCAATCATCGTAGCGGGCGGGCTGTCGAATCCGTTATATTCTGGGGCCCTGGATTTTGTCATTCGTGCTTTGATTCCAAGCAGGCCATGAGCTGATTATCAGGATTAGCGGCGATGTGCTGACTCCACTTCCACTCTTCCTCGGGGGCCACAACAGCTGCACCGTTTCTCGGGAGGCGATTTTCAGAATCTGCTACTTTGGAAAAGCTACTCAATTTCTGCCTGGTCCAGTCCTGACACACGATTGGCCTCCCCCACACACCAACACCTCCTCCTTTATCCTCACCAAACCTAAGTGTCGGTTTGTGTTTACATGAAAAAGGGTGTTGGATTATTTCTCAAACCTTGGTGTAACATTACACTTTAGTGGGAATGGTAAAAAGGGTCCAGCTGCAGGTGCAACTCAAGAAAAATCATGTCAGCTTAAAAATGCTTAAACGCTTCAACGCAAGAGAAAACTTTGAACACACCCTCATTTATTGTGTGAATATTTTTTTCTCAACCTGGCTTTATTTATATAGGCTTTTAAAAACAACCATCTTGATATAAAAAGCTGCTAAGGTGATAAAAGCGGGTCAAGTGGAAAAAGTAGATCATTGGTTATAGTTAATCATGCGTTGGTCAATGAATAATCTAAATCAATGAACAAACGATTTTAAAAATGTCACAAGATGGTGAAAGATCTGGACACCAAACTACCAATCAATTTACATTAGGCATTAAAAAGATCATTTAAAAAAATTATATTTTGGAGTCAAAAATAGTAAATTTTATATCATCAGCATTGGAAGTTTATGTGTTTCAAAACATCAAAATTACATTTCCATTATCCATCCATCAATTATCTGCACCGCTTATCCTCAGTAGGGTTGCGGGGGTGCTGGAGCCCATCCCAGCCATCTGGTCGCCAGACAGTTGCAAGGCATACAGAGACAGAACCCTGAACCTTTGCACCGTGGGGCTGCACGCTATCCACCCAGCCAAAAGGGCATTTCCTTATAATTTAAAATGTACTTAAATGAAAATAAACAAATAAGTAAACAAATAATGAAATAATAAATAATTCATAACCTTTGATGATGTGTCATATTTTCTATTTCCTGGGAGAAATAAGAAAAAAAAATGAGTTGACTGAAAATAACTTCCCATTTTTAGTTTTTTTTTTTATATCAGAAACACATTTTGAAAAATAGTAGAATAAGTACCAAAAAAAAAAAATCAAATAAAACCAAATAAAAACGTATTAGTGAATTCCTCCAGTGAACTAATAAAAGAATTAAGCAAAATTGTTATGTTTTCTGCCTATAAATTTTTTTTTCTTTTTTAAAGACAAAATTTTTCAAAGTTATTCGCATTTTTATTTCAAGAAAAAGAATCAAATGTTGGTTCAGTAAACATAATTTTTGCTCATTTGAGTTGAAAACAATTTAAATGGTAAATGTTCTGCATTTATATAGCGCTTTTCAAGTCAATGAAGGCCTCCCATTTAGCACTTAAAAACAACACTATACCCTATTAACACACAATAAATATTTGATGTATATTTTTCTTATTTCCTCAGGAAAAAAAGTTATACAAAAGTGGTTAGCAGAAAATTTTACAAATTTGCTTATTTCTAATATATTTTTTCCTATAATACGCCAGGAATACTTTGAAAAATTAGTCCAGTAACAACAAAAATTATGCGAGCCAAGTTGTCTCAAATAAATAAAATAAAAACATAACATAGTAGCTCATCCCTCCACTGAAATGAGAAATACTTAAGCATAGTTCAACTGTCTGGCTGTAGCATCATGACTTTTTTTATTTTCAAGAGTCATTTTTATTTTATTCGCATTTTCATATTGAAAAAATAAATCAAAATGGGGATTTAGGAAAAAAAGTTAAGTAAAAACACTTTTTAAATAGTAAATTATATAAAAAAATAATCGTAAATAGAATTTAAAACAAACACTACCCCAAATATAAATGAATAATTGTGTCAATTTAAACTATTGAACTAGAGAATTGATTTTTCTGGATAGTTTTTGTATTTTATGTTTCCTTATTTTGGACAGAATTTTAAAAAAAATAGTCAAACAAAAATGAAATGAACAAACTTGTTCAAAAATAAAACCATATAAAAATATAAACAGAGATGGATATAATTGATCTCATTCCCCCTGTGATTATAGGAATAAAATGAAGGAAATTGTTAAGTTCAACTTAAGAGCAAAATAAGTTGATTTATTCGCAATATCAATTCAAGACAAAACAAAACATGTGTTAAGCGTTCCAAGTGACGCTCGTAAATAACACCCTTTGACATTTATCTCTTGTCTCAAATGCACGAATCCCCATTTTCCAACCGCTTACATCTCTAATTTAAACAATTTTGGGTCGGGCTTTACCTGAGCAGGTGCGAAGAGAAGATAAAGAGCCACAACAGCTTCGACCAAAATGCAGAATTTCATGCTTGTGTCCGAGCGATAATGGATCCACGTCCAAAGCGAGGAAAAGGCTGTCCACAAAAAAAAAAAATACCTCAAAAAAATGTGCTCGGAGGCGAGAGGGGACGTTGCACGGGAAAAGTTCTGACTCACGCAGATAAAATGAGGCACACAGAAATGAACAGCGATCCCCCCTCCCCAAAAAGAATGCACAGTGGTTTAAAAAATAGATCCGCACAATGATTGTTTTCAACAAATTAGTCAGCAATGATAGTGTGATAATAATTAAGAAATTATCCGAACTGCTTGTTGCAGTTGCGCCCCGTTAAAACACACTTGGCTGTAATTGGCCTTCACTACCGTTTTTACCAAGTGACCATTTGTAAACCCGCCTCTTCCTTGCCTATCTCCTTCCCCGCCTCCCTTGTTTGTGGGTTATTTGCAGCCCCTCCACACTAGGGGTGGGCAATACTTGGAAATTTGGTATCGACCCGATACAAGTAAATATAGGGTTAGTATCAAGAGATACCAATCCAATACTTTTTTGCTTGGAAAGGTCATGATTTGGGAATAATGGGACCCCCTACCCCTGAGTTACGTTTATCATTGCAATAGGCAGAGTGCAAACATTTTCGGCACTAAAATGTTTTATATTTCATGAAAGAACCCCAACACAAAGTTTAACACTACAGTGGGACCTCGCTACTTCGCGGTTCCACGTTCGCGGGTTCAGAGTTTCGTGGGTCTAAAAAATAATAATAATAAGATAAAATAAAACAAAAATAAAAAAACTTTTTTTTTAAAGCATTTTTGAAGGGGCGTCGCTACTTCGCAGATTTTCACTTTTCGTGGGTGGTTTTAGTCACCATTGACCGGGTCTAAAAAAGAATAATAATAAAATAAAATAATTTTTAAAAGTTTTTTTGTTTGTTTTTTTAAAGTATTCACGGATTTTCACTTTTTGCGGGTGGTTTTGGTCCCCATTAACGGCGATAATCGAGGGATTACTGCATAAACAAAGAATAAAAATATTTATATGACAAGTGTTTCAGGACAAAAGTCAAAGTCAGTAATGTGACAAAAATTAAAATATTGTATAACTATGTAAACAATACAACTAGAATACACCTCATCTCATCTCTCATCTCATTAGCTGCACCGCTTACCATCAGCAGGGTCGCGGGGGTGCTGGAGCCTATCCCAGCAATCATCGGGCAGTGGGCAGGGGACACCCTGAACTGGTTGCCAGCCAATCGCAGGGCACACAGGGACAGACAACTTGTTAGGGATAATATTTTCGTAATAGGTTAAAACTGAAGTGATCAGTAAGAGAGGCAAATGTAGTTTTAGAATTTATTCACTGCGCAGTGGGTAGACTAATACAAAAGTCTCACAAGTTTCCCGCGCTGCAGCCGGGTTTTGTTCAAAAGCGCGCACATGCGCAGAAAGTATCAATGACGTCACACATACGTCTACGGTTCAAAGTCCGCACATGCGTAGGAATAACCAAGGACGTCATATATGTCTTTCGGTTCAAAAATAGTACAAAAGGAGTTGTAATCTAAGTCAAGCTCATCAGGATTATTTGTAACATAGAAGACAGAGAAATACACAATTAACTAAATATGATCAGCTTTTACATTTCCCCCCTGTTGTGGATTTCGAAGGACATCAGTGATATCAGAGGTTTTCAAGTTAACACATCATTAAGAAATACAACAGGTTGGTAGTTTCGTGGAGGGGCGAAAAACCTTCGTAAAGGAAAAAATTCCCCTCCTCCCACCTCATTTCCATGAGGTCGAGAGTGTTTCTTATGCTAGAAAACGTAGTAGTAATGTGCGATAGTTAAAAACACAAAACAAAGAACCCTGCCTGTGCGTTGGTCCCCACAAGGCCTAACCCGAGCCTGTGTGACATCGTAGGTCGCCTGCCGACGACGGTGTAAGCAGGGGCCCGACCAGCCTTACCCACTCGGATCTTCGTGTGTCAGTGGTGTATACAGTGAGGGGGTTTTCCCTTTTAGTTCGTAGGGATAAGTCCATTAGACAACGCTGTCTGGGTCAGTTTCATCATCAGAGTATTGTGGGACAGAAATCAATTTGTAATGGTACATATGAGCAATAAACATTCTTGACACCATCTTCTTTGTCATGGGCACGATGCAGCAAGAACATACGCCACACAGGAGAATAAAGATTACTAGGATTCCGACAAATGGTGCCAGGATCTTCACCAGAATCTGATGCCTATTCTTTCGGAAGAATAGATTAGGGCACCATTGGCGGCTTTGATGCAGTTTTTCATGAGCATGGCCACCGTAAGGATCCCCACACCTCCTGGCGTGATGATGTGTTGCTTGTAGATGAGGTGACACCATCCAGTTTTCCACATTGGACTGCACCTCTTTTCAGATGTAGCTTGCTAACTTCTTCCCTGGGATGACAGCCTCCTGCCTCGTGGCGGACGTGTGTAGGGGACACAGCTGATGGCACGAGTGCTGGCACACTCCCCAGAGTCCTGACCACTGCCCTTGTTAGGTTTGAAACTCCCTGGGCTGACAGAACTCAGTCATCTGTTCAGCAGGGGTCACCATCTCCTGTATGGATGAGAAAAGCATAATGAATATCATAGAACTGGATATTCAGGGAAAGCTGTAGTTGGGGAAAAAAAGGATAGTCAGGACTTAATTTTTTTTTTTTTTAATGGTTTATGTTACCCATAATTTACTCTCCCCCCTGTTGAGACTTTTGTGGCTCAAAACAAATAAAAAAAACAAATTTATTTATAGATTCGTATATTTTCTTAAGTTGTCTTTATATTTATTATAAGTGGAAATCAAAATCCCCACTATAAGATGCCCTATCCATTTTGAGGATTTTATCCTTTGGACCGGGGAAAAAATTGTGGGACCAGGTTTTGGCCCTCGGTGCTTATGTTGCTCACCGTTCGTTCTAAACCCAAATTTTCCGAAAAAGTCAAATTTTATTCTATATATTTATTTATTTTTAACACAAAGGACAGACATAGAACAATGGGAATTGAAGCGTGATAGGAAAGTTTACAACATGAATGACAAACAGTACTCACATACACATAGGACAGACATAAATTTTGGTTTTATTAGTTTAATTTAGTTTGATTTTAGACCGTGTACACTTTTTATGAAGCCATGCAGTTTACTTAAACCTTATTTTATTTTATTTTACCACAGAAGGATTTATCCTCTCCGTTTTAAAAAGGACAAAGGGAAAAGTGGGGGTTTTTCTATAACCCTCCCCCTTTCTTACTTTTTCTTTTCCCCTTCTCCTCCCCCCACGGCTAGTTAAGTGTCGACTTTTTTCCGTCCCAAGGCAATCCAATTCCGTCTCAAACAAAAAGTTTGAGTATTTAAAATACTTCGTATTTTATTCTGATTCCTTTTGGGTATTTACTTAGCTAAGGTTTTGTAATGGCTTTTCAAGCCCACTTTTGGCGCCCGTCCAACACTACTTTGTCCCTCTGTGGCCAATTCAACTTTATCTTTTTATAAAAATGGCTTCGTTCTTAGAATTATTCCAATTTTTTATATTACAAATGCATCTCTTACCGATCACTTCATCCTGGTTCGTTGACGGTGCCGCTAACTTTGAAGCTGATCTCGAAAAAGAACAAACGGTTTCCTTTGTTCTAGACCAACCGGTAGAATGGATTGTTTTCTTCGTTTTCAACTTCAAAACACTACGTACCGTCCCGGTTTCGGCAACAAAATGTTAGCGATAATATTTTCGTAATAGGTTAAAACTGAAGTGATCAGTAAGAGAGGCAAATGTAGTTTTAGAATTTATTCACTGCGCAGTGGGTAGACTAATACAAAAGTCTCACAAGTTTCCCGCGCTGCAGCCGGGTTTTGTTCAAAAGCGCGCACATGCGCAGAAAGTATCAATGACGTCACACATACGTCTACGGTTCAAAGTTCGCACATGCGTAGGAATAACCAAGGACGTCATATATGTCTTTCGGTTCAAAAATAGTACAAAACGAGTTGTAATATAAGTCAAGCTCATCAGGATTATTTGTAACATAGAAGACAGAGAAATACACAATTAACTAAATATGATCAGCTTTTACACAACTCGCTCGCTCATTCACACCTAGGGACAATTTGCACTGGCCAATCCACCTGAAATGCATGTCTTTGGAATGTGTGAGGAAACCTGAGTGCCCGGAGGAAACCCACACAAGCACGGGGAGAACATACAAACTCCGCACAGGAAGTCTGGTAGCTGGATTGGAACCCACACAGGAGGTTCCCAAGACCCTAGAACTGTGCCGCACAGGCGCTAACCACTGCGCCGCCGTGCTACCCCTTTCAAATACTTATTATTTTGAAAATGAAGTTACAGTGCAAAAGTAAAAACATTCAACAGTACAAAAAATAATCCAACTGTTATAACTTCTGTTTCAAAACAAATGTAAAAAGAGTCTAACCCCAAAACACAGCAGAGTAACAAAAAATATTTTAAAACAACTAAAATACCTTCCTCTCCACAATGTTTTGAAAATAACGCCAATAGTAAAAATAGTGTAAACAATACAATGTATCCACGATCAACAGTGTAAAGATCCAAAGCTTCCGCTAAGACAGGGGTGTCAAACTCATTTTAACTCAGGGGCCACACGATAGAACAAACATTCTGTCGGGGCCCGGGATAGTAGATTAAAGAGAAAGAAAAAGAGAGATAAAGAAATAAGAGAAAGAGCGAGGGAAAAGAAGAGAGAGGGTGGGACAAATAAAGAGAGAGAGGAAGAGAGCGTGAGAAAAAAAAGAGAAAAAAGAGAAGTCGTGAGAGAGGGGGAAAAAAGGTAGAGGAAGAAAGAAATCCAAAGAGAAATAAAAAGACAGAAGGAGAGAAAAGAGAAAAGAAAGCGCGAAGGGTAGGAAGAGAGAAAGAGAAAAGAGAGAAAAGGAAAAAAGGAAGTTAGAGCAAAAGAAGTTAAAAAGACACAAAGAGAGAAAGAGACAAAGAGGAACAAAGGAAGAGAAAAAGAGAGACACAGAGAGTGAAAGAGACAGAGACAGAGAGTGGGAGAAAAGGGGTGGAAAAGAGAGAGAGCGAGAGTGCGACAGCGCGAGAGAGTGAGAGAGCGAAAGAGCGAGAGAGAGAGAAATAAATACAAGTACAGTGTCTTTGTGAGAGGCACCTGGCTGTGGCAACATCAAGTTGACATATTTCAACCTGCAGCTTTTTTTTCCCTTGCCCTTCTCTGAGTGTTGTCTCGCGGGCCGGATTCAATCCCTTAGCGGGCCTGATCTGGCCGCGGGCCGCATGTTTAACACCTGTGCGCTAAGACATGTCAGAGTCATAACAAATGGTAGACAAAAACGCGTAACGTTTCACTCAAAAGTTTATTGGGATATTGAGGAAACGAACGCCAGCAATGGGACTGCACGGTGCTTGCTGGACGAGGGACTCAAGCCGCTCACGGGATCGGAGCTTGATCGGAATGCGGACGTGGGTTTCCCGGGGCGGGAGATTGGAGCGTGGTCAAATGGGCAAAACGGTTCTATCGCCGGAGCGGGGCATCAGAGAGTGGTCGGTGGTCAAAAACGAGTCGTTAGCCTTATCGGGAGATCAGAGCGTGGTCGGTGGTCAAAAACGGGTCGTTGGCCGGAACGGGAGATCAGAGCGTGGTCAAAAGGACAAAACGGGTCAATAGCCGGACACAAACGGGGAATCGGAAACAGACGAGTGGTATACGGATGAAAACGGGATGGACGAGAGCCAGAGTCAAAGTGCTTGCTCTGCGTATGCAGAGGTTCGCTGACGGACTGACAAAGAGTGACTGGAGTACTGGGAATAAATAGGAGGGGACTCAATCAGGCAATCAGAAGCAGCTGGCGCCAAACAAGCGGGCACAGGTGAGTGCAGTAAGTAATCATGACACAACATCAGAACAAATGTCAAGAGAGTCTAACCAAAAAAGTAAGCAATATAACAAAAAATATGTTTTATAACAAGGTCAAAAGCCTTCGAAATACCTTCTTGTGCACAATATATTGAAAATAAAGTCAATCGTTAAAATAGTTTAAAGAATACAATGCAAACACCTTTAACACTATAATATAATAAAATACTTTCAAAAGAGTCAGACAAAAAAAATTGCAGCATACCAAAAATACAAATATTTTATAAGACTGTCAACAAGAGAACCTAAATACCTTCTATTGCACACTATTTTGAAAATCAAGTCAGTGGTGCTAATAAAGTGTAACAAAAATGGTAAGATGGTATCGATCCCGAGACA
Source organism: Urocampus carinirostris (assembly GCF_059441175.1). Taxonomy (NCBI): domain Eukaryota; kingdom Metazoa; phylum Chordata; class Actinopteri; order Syngnathiformes; family Syngnathidae; genus Urocampus; species Urocampus carinirostris. The sequence goes on along the minus strand of NC_142363.1, from coordinate 17,185,428 downwards.
ATGGTATCAATCCGCTGTAAGTACTTGCTCAGTATCGACATTTGGATCAATTTGCCGACTCTCACCCTCAACTTCCCCCATGTTGAGCTATGGAAACAGATTCCATGCCTGCAGATGAGGATTTTTTATTCCTGATTTCCAGACTACACAGAAGGTGATTTACACGACGCTTAGTGTCTGCTCAAGAGACACTCTTTTTTTTAGGGTGGGGGGCAGGTAAGCATTTGGAAAAGCCTCAAATTGTGACCCGTGGCTCCGGGATGAACGGGGATTTTGGTCTGAGAAGACAGGGGGGGAAATGAAGGTTCCATTATTGTTGTGTTGACACATCGAGTTAATCTTCTTTGTTTGCACAAAACTTGGATTCTTAGCAGGCGTGCAGGAATTCCTCAAAACGGGGCTGAGAAGCGCCGGCGTCTTGTGTTATTGAACAGATCACGCTCTCCAAACATCTCGCATCAGTCAAGACTGTGTTGGAACTGATGCATTACAAATAAACTGTTCATGGTAACGAGAATTGTAACGCGTCATTGATAAAATGTTAAAACTACTGTGCATTCTTCGAGGTAATCCACTACTTTACGAATGCAGATCATTAATTTTGATGTTCCCTGGTTTACTCTTGCTTTACTTACATAGTCACATACATCTTCGATCCAGTATAAGTTTTCCGTAGCGCATGTTTGTATTTTGCCACAAAATATAGCTGAACACAATTATGGTGGCGCTGTCTCGAGCAAAGAGTACGAGAACGCTGAACTTCACTTCATATAAATATCCTACCTCCCGTTCATGGTCGCATCTAAGCCCAATTTACAAGATTAAGACAATATACTAAAATAAGGGAGTCAGCTTATACGCACATATTTGGTTGTGTGTCACCAGTAGTGAATAGTAGCAAGCACGTGGGGAAGGAGACGTGGCTTATACACAGACAACAAACCAACCGGAAATCAGTGGGGCAAACGTAAGCACAGAATTTATGAAGAGGGTGATGCAATTTTTCATTTGTAAATATTCACAACACACTATGCCTAGAGAAAAAAAGAAAACCTTTTGGACAGTACCTATAAATGGAGAAGGAGATCTTCGAGTGGTTTGAAGACAAAACACAAAATAGATATGGAGTGTCTCAGCTAAGTATTCGTTTGCAAGTTCTCAATATTGCCCAAAATTAAGAAACATGAAGACTTCCACAAGTTAGTGTACATGTTTTATTCTATTTCTTTTTTTTTATGCGACTATTTTGAAGCAGTTTTAGTGGGTCTGCTACTATACGAGTATATACGGCACTTTTGTAATAGTTACTTTTAGAGTAACACACTGCTTTTATGTGTTGGTAATCTGGGAGCAACTGAATTACTTTTTAAATGAAGTAACTTGTAATTGTAACGAGTTACTGTTTTTCAGTAAGATACCCAACACAATGGTTCAGATGGGCTCCAGCACTCCCTGCGACCCTAGTGAGGTTAAGCAGTGCAGAGAATGGGTGGATATATCCATCCATTCTTTATCGGCATCGCTTATCCACAATAGGGTGGCCGGGATGCTTGAGCCCATCCCTGACATCTTCAGGCAGTGGGCAAGGAATACCCCAATCAGGTTGCAGGCCAGTCGCGGGGCACACAGAGACTCACTCGTTCATTCACACCTAGGGACAATTCGGACCGGCCAATTAACCTGACATGCACGATTTTAGAATGCGGGAGGAAACCGGAGTGCCCAGGAGAAACACACGCATGCACGGGGAGAACATGCAAACTCCACACGGGGAGACTGCGGGAGTTGGACTTTAACTCTGAACCCCTGCACCGTGGGACTGCACGCTAACCACCCAGCTGACGTGTCACCTGGATAGATACAGTTAAAGCAAAAAAAGCCAGAGAGCCTGAAATAGTACAATCTCTGCTTGCAACAGTATGCGGTCAGGGATAATGGATCATTGCCGCATGAGTATAGTTCACTGTTTGGGGGATAGCACGGCCAAAAAGAGCCGCCGGAATTTACATACAGTAAATGCGCTCTGCTAGCCCGTGCCTGAAGCAATCATCCAGGATAATCAATTTTTAACCTGCATTGATGTATGAAGTGCAACACAGCAAAGGATTAGAGTATTTTTTGTAATCTTTTAGTGATCTTCTCCATTGTTTTAATTTCCATTTAATTTCATACATTCATTCATTCTTGATGTTTGTCCTCAATAGAATAGGGTTTCTTTGCCCCCCCTTCCAAGTCTTTCTGGACAGAGACTCCTACTTTGTGATCCATCTGTGTTTTTCAAAGGCTAGGGTCCCGTAAGACCACTCACACTGTTTGCACAATAAATATGGAGTGACACCAAGACAAACTTGCGAGAGTGATGGCATATACAAAGAGAAGTGGGTCACTCTGCATGCGGTCATGCTCACGACTCCATTCTTTGAGTTTGTGGTAGTTGCGTACTCGGAGAGAGAAAAAGGTGCTTGGGTGATGTTTTTTAGGGAATTGTTGTTAAAAAAGTGCATTTTAATGAATGAGGCAACAAAGACCACAATACCTTTTGTATTGATATTGCAGTGCATCATGTGAAAACCCTGATGCTGAATCAGTGATTCAGCTAGTAAGTTCTGTACTCTACTATGTGAAATTTCTGGACTTCTGTAGCAAGGGTCTCCAACCTTTTCAAAGCTGAGAGCTATTTTTGCTACTTATTAGCACAAAGGGCACCTAGATTGATTTGCATTTCTAAAATAATAACTTATCTTGTACTACTTATTATGTTGTTACTATGTTATTACCTGGTTATTTATTGGAAGTAGAAATAAGGAAGAAAGAAAGACAGAGAAAGAGAGTAAGAAAGTAGAGAAAAAGAAAGTGATAGACAGAGCAAGGGGGAAAGACATAAAAAGAGAGGGATAATGGAGGACAATAGAGACAGAGATACAGAGAGAGAAAGAAAGGTAAAGAGGAATAGAGAGTGAAAACGAGAGCAAGAAAGAAGGAAAGATAAAAGTAAGACAGAAAGAGAAAGGGAGAAGAGATTGGGAGAAAAAACTACCAAGAAAGAAAGAGAAAATGAGAAAAAGGTAGGAAGTATGATTAAATTGACTCGGTCGACCACTAAAAAACTAATTTTACTAGAAAATCATATGACGCAGCACTGGTGAGAAATTTTCAGAACAGGTGTTGGAGACCCCTGCTATAAAGTATATGTAATCAGGGATCTCCGTTTTGTCGTCTTGAAGTTTTAGCTTTCAATTATGTTGTTGGAAAAAGAGGCTTTTATTGTTCCGGTTGACCCGATAAATGTAAAATCTCCCCCTTGCCACGCATGCGCCGTATTGCTGCATGTTGTTGCAAAACTATAAGCAAATCAATGTTATCTATCATTCTCTTAACCCTCAGATGCATAAGTCCATGTTTTTATTTTCCCTTCAAAATCTTTATAAATGAAAAAAGAGTTGTAATATCATTTTCCAGGTATTCATCATAAAAACGGGTTTATGACATGATAGTTTATTTTTATTTAATGTTTGCTTCGACTGTTCCTATCTTTCTGATCTGAATTCCCCCTATGCTCCTGCATGGAGCCTCCACTAGGCAAACACTGTTCTACTTGTGACTCCAAGAGCCAAAAAGAAATCTGTACGCTCAAGAGCGTTCTCCATCTCCTCTGCCTCCGGAGATAAGATCTACAAACACAGTGGAAGTTTTTAAATCTAGACTAATGACACACTTCTATTCTTTAAACTATGTTTGAGATGTTTTTCTTAATCAGTTTAATTAGTTTTTATTAGGTTGTAATTCGGCGTACAATGTTGACAACCACTCAATATTTGGTATTTTTGTTAAAGGGGGTGTCCGCAACTGGGTAATTTGCTACTCTCTGTCGCCATCTCCTGGCTTAAAGATATGACCCGTAGCCTCAGTTAACATATTCATGAAGTACACATAAAAAAAAAAAAAATCATCTTTTTTTCATCAGGTTTGGGTTGGCATGCGGACACTATTTGCATTTTCTTAGTTTCACCATTTTCAGGCTACACTTACAAAAAAAGAAATAACTGGAGCGAGCATGAAATTACTCTTCACGCTACTTCCCTTCTCCCCATTTCCTGCTTCCCAACGTGTTTCCAGTCTCAGAACAGCGGGGCTAAAAGTATGATAAAAGCAGATAGGCACTGAGGGAAAATATTATAAAGGCTCTTTGAACTCAGTTGGACATTGTTATTACATATTTAATAGAGAAAATACTACTTTTTAAAACTTTTTGGAAACACCTCAAACGAAACACCCCACCTTTAAGAGAGCCTCAAATCTTTCTTTTGTGTATTAATTTGAAATCTTTTTTTTTTTACTCTTAGGCCATCATCTGTTCCACTAACAACATTTGTCACATTTTGGAGGCTCTCTTGAAGTTGTAAGGAGCAAATTGGAGCCCCTCTGGAACTTGAGTGCCAAAGTAAGCGTGTTTCCTTTTTACTGTTGACCCCTGTTTTTCACAGATTGCCGAGTAAAGAGTACACAAATGAACATCATTAATGATGTCCATTCATCATCGTTGGAAAGGCTTTGGTCCCTCGGGGGGAAGGTGAAGAGGGCCCCTTGAAGGATCCCATTAACTAACATTTGAGGGTTTGAAGAGAGATTTGTTGATCATTTTCTTTAGCTGATTTAAATGATTCCACTGGAGTAAGGGCCTACAGATTAAGTGGTTAGCCCATAGTCTGTTTGAGCACCTGGACACCCAAACAGGAACTGACAATATTTTAGACTTTCCTGTCATTGATAGAGCTGCTAAAGAGAGACGTGTGTTCCAAAAAAGCTAGTAAATAGGAAGTGATTCAATCAGGAGTACAAAGCTGCCTAAAGTGATTAGCACATGCTCATTCATAAAAAAAATAACACACAAACACATGAAATTCCGGTTGAGCTTACACGCCGCTTTGCTGTACTTTTAACCCAGACGTTTGTTTTGTTCCTGGCTTGTCAGGTGTCATCCTGTTTTCACGCTGTGTCGGTTCCACGTGGGAGCATTGTTTTGTTTTGTGGGAAAGCCTGAAGCCGACATCCCAGCGAGGAAGGTGTTTTGGTCAGGAGCTATTATGAGTCACTCAATGAGAAGGAACCTCCCGGTACTATTAAGTGTGATACAGCTGTGTGGCGTCTGTTAGCTATGGGTAAATTATTCAGTTTTTGTACTTATTTTAAAAAGCCCAATTCAAGGCCTTGTTTTGTTAATATGCCTCTTTTCAATCAATTTTCAGGTTAAAAAAATGATGACACTCCCCAATAACACGTGGACAAATTTGCATGGATAAAATGGTCGTATTGGAGCAACACTGATACCTCGTGTTGGCACTTGTCCATCCTTAAAATCAGATTATAGACTCGTGAATATTGAGATATTACATTTTCCACACCATGACTCAAAGTTATCTTAATCAGTGATGTTTCTGCAACTTAAACATAAATACTGTACTATTTATATTACGCTATTGCATACGTTGCGCTACGTTGTGCTTCAAGAATGATGAAAATTAGCATTGTTGTATTCTCTGCTGAACACCAGCATTATTTTATCCATTACCATAATCTATGGTCATTTTCTATGGAGAATTGTCTTCTTTTACACAGACGTGATCGACATTTTCTTTAACTTTTTCACTAAAAACTGTCTTGTCTTCTTTTGTATGAAAAGCTAGTATTGCTCCCTGCTACGGTAAAAAAATATTTCTCTATTCTTCTAGACATAGAAATACTTTTTCATTCCATGCCAAAAATAATTTTTGTCTTCTTCTGCATAGTGATATATAACATATTTGTCTATAATGCTAACAATTAGTGTATTCTTCTTTTACACTGAAAATGAACTTCCGCTACAACAAAAATTAGAGCACTCGTCGTCTGTGTGGGAAGTTAGCATTGAACTAGCGTCTTCCTCAACAATGAAATATTGTGTGATCATTTGGCAAACTGTGGGAATTTTCCTCTACTCTTCCACTTTTTTTGTTTTCTTCTACCAAAAACTAAAAAAAAAACAAACTTTTTTTATGCCAAAAAATAGCAATTTCTCTTCTGTGCGGGAAATTAGCATTGTCTTCTTATATTTTTAATTTTTTTTTGACTAATCCCTTTCTTAAAAGCCATAAGCAGTGTTTTGATGTTCTGAGCAAAACGCTAACATTGTCTTTTGCAAGCCAAAAATTAGCTTAGTCTTCTTTACACTGACATCTAGATTCTTCTACAAAAAAAACACAGCACACTCGTATTCTGTGTGAAATTTTAGCCTTGTCTCCTTCTACTTTAAAAACTAGCTTCTTCCTCAACACCAAAACGTGTGAGTTCCTTTTCTGTGGCAAGCCAAAACCATTTCTTCAACTCTTCTACTAAGCTTTGTATTTTTCCAGACCAAAAAAACTAGATCTTTCTGTCATGAACTAGAACTGGATTAGGACCCAAACGCGTGATGCTACTCACACAAGCCTTTTACTTTACGGGAAATGGGGAGTCATGCACGTCAGGCAGCAGTCTGGCGTGAAATGATAGGAAGCCAGAGGCCGACAAGATCGATACCAATTGCCCGAGTTGATATCTGACAGATGGGGTCGATAAAGGACAGGACGGGACAGACGGGATAGAGAATGAAACAGGATATTGAAAATAAACAGGACGAAAACTGGAGAGAATAATGAACAGAGCAAAAATAGATGGGAATGAAACTGGAAAGCGATATTAAACAGGAAAAAAATAAACGGGAACAATACCGGTAAGGGCATACCAACAGGAAAACAGGACCGGGTCAAAACCCACGTCTTGCAGGGCAGAGGTTTGTTGACGGGCTGACAAAGGAAAAATGAGAGCACTGAGCTTAAATAGACGGAAACAGACAGTTTTCGTGTTTAGTGTGAGAAGCTAGCATTGTCTTCATCTAGTCCAAAAATTAGCATTCAGTCTTCTTCCTTCACACAACAAAATGATCTTCTGCGCAAAAAGCGAGCATTTTCTTTTTGTAATTGAAAATAATTTTTAGTCTTATTTGCCAAAATACAGCGTAGTTTTTTTGTTTTTTTTAATTTGGCAGCATTGTTGCTTAAGTCGTGAAAAAATAGGTATAGGGTTAGGTATACTCCAGTGCAATTTAAGTATGTTGAATTTTTTCTTTTACCTAAAATATTTTTGGGGGCCAAGTTGTTATATGATTTAGGGTACAGAACATACAGCAGGTTTATATACTTAGAGAGAAAAAAAACACAATTCGAGCCCACTGCAAAAGTAAGAAACAGCTAAATTGCTGACTGTTAAACATTTAGCTCCAATCTAATTGTAAAACCAGGCAATCTAACGATAAAAAAATGAGTTCATTTTGTTTTCACAAGCATGTTAGGAAGCGGAAAACAATCCTTTACACTGAGAAATTGGCATATGCAGGCCTACTCCGTAATACAATGCTTTGTAACAACACACCTGTTGAAGCCCACACATTATATTCACATTCAGCATAATTTGAAATACTTGCTGGACAACTGTAGATGTTAAAAAGATCTCATTTGTCTGTTTAATAACCCGAGCCAAATCACCACTTACAGTGTCAACCCGCGAACACACCAATGCGCTCCACATGTGGGACCTCTTATTAGGGGTGGGCGATACTGGGAACTTTGGTATCAACCCGATCCAAGGAAATACACGTATTAACGTATTGATACTAATCCAATACGATACTTTTTGATTGGAAATTATATGATCATTGAATGTTTGAACCCACCCCCCTTTGAGTTAGTTAATTCATCTCATCTCATCTCATTAGCCGTACCGCTTATCCTCATTAGGGTCGCGGGGGGGCTGGAGCCCATCCCAGCCATCTTCGGGCAGTGGGCAGGGGACACCCTGAACTGGTTGCCAGCCAATTATTACGATAAAACTTGCACAAAGATTTTAGACATTTAAAATGTTTCGTTTTTAACAGTATGAAAGGCTGCATCGAAATATTTCTACTACAAATTTTTCAAAACAAAAGCCTAGAGCAGGGGTGGCGAACAAGTTTGACACAAAGAGCCGAAATCTTTAACCGTGAGAGTCAAAGAGCCGCACCACCCACTGACCCGCATCAGACGTAACCTATGCTGATGATCTGCAGTCAGTTGTGTGGGGAGGAGCATAGAAAGAACAAATCTGCCAAATTAATTTCAAAATATTATTTATTATTTTTTATTAACTCTAATGGATTCAAGTGTGTTTTAAGAGGGGGAAAACAAACTAAACATGAAACGAGGCAAAGAACCACAGTGTCATGAATGCCGATTCAAGGCACCTGTTCTGCCCAATTGGCGCCAACAGCCCTGAGAGCTGATTGGCTAATAGACTCTTTTCAAACCCCCGGCTTTCAAGAGAGCCTTGTCAGATCGTTGCAAACCGATGCTCCCAGCTCGACAAGCTCTCACTTTCAGACACTTTTCCTGCCCTGTTTTTCTCGCGAGATACCCGTTGCCAAACTGTTTCTGGACCTGATTCTGCCCTGTTCTGCCACCCCGACATCCAACCTGTTATGCCCCGCTACCTGCCTGACACCTGTTGCCGACCTTCTTTCCGAACTCGATACCGCCCTTGCTCTCCCGTCCCGGCTAACAACTAGTATTCCTGCAAATCTACAACCATACTTGCTCAACACGGAAGTGCCACTTCCGCGTCTCCAGCCACCTACTACCCTTGTCCGTCAACCATCGGATCGTGGAAGCAAGCCCTCCTCTCCCTCTTTATTAATAAAACTGAGTAAACGAGCGCCATTGGGTCCTGTGTCTGTTTCTGGTCCGTGACACACAGTATATAGAAAATATGATGATGTCCATGCATTCTTATTGGCCAAGAGCCGCATGCAGCTCTAGAGCCGCGTGTTCGCCACCCCTGGCCTAGAGAGTCAAACCAAAAGAACATGTTTAAAATAAAGTATAAATTGTCTATTGTTGCCATTGTGACAACAGATTTATAGGATTTTGTTCAGGAACAGTAACATGTTTACAATTTTAGTCACAGTTCGTTGCTGGTTTTTCATGTGTTTGTGTGTACACCGCATTGTGCTTCCTGTTTGCTTCTGTCATTTTTAGCTTCTAATAGGGATTTTCGCATAGATTTGGCCCACTCTTCTGCTGGCTGGGAGGATGCAGGAGCAGCCTAGGTAGGGAGAAACTCTAAAGGTGTGCCTGTCAGCCACAACTCAGGAATAAATTTAAAGAGTGGCTGAGATCGCTGGGTGAGAAAGAGAGAGAAGGACTGCGCTATCTGAACAGAGAAGCGATGCTTTGAGGAAATTGGCGAAGGAGCGAGGTATCGATCCCTGGACGATAGTCTCGATCCAATTCAAGTACTTGCTTATAGGATCGATAATATCGATATTTGGGTCATTTTACCTCTTCATTGATTTTACAGTAGGCGGCCCAAGGTGTGACTTACATCCTGCTAGTCGGCATCCCGGCCACTCAATCTTGGTTTGGAAAGCCATCTCCTTCACACCGCTGGTATCGACACGGCCGGCGATAACTCTCTCCTGATAGTGTTTTTCCAGAGAAGGCGTTAGCAACCGCGAGCTTGTGGACGTGATGAAATTTTATCTCAAACAAACACTCGACAATTTCCTCCAAGGGCCCTACACCCGCTGTGGTCCAGGTGTTGTATTAACTGACAGGATACAGTATTATGATGCACAGGATGTATTTATTTTGTGAGGCGGTATTCGAAGAATGTTTTTAGGGCTGACTGGTTCTTTTTTTTTTGTCCAAGTTAAGGTGTAAAATAGGGGATTCCCAAACATTTTAGTTGGATGGCCACATTCAGAACTAAACACATTTGGAGTCGTTTTGACTTTAACTCATTAAAAGTGCTCAAATCAAGATAGAAACTGTATATTGGATGATTTGAATTACCAAGTGTTACCACTTATTTAAGGGCCCGGTCACACAGCCGTTTGCGTCTGTATCAAGGGTAAAATTTTGCGTTCTTTTTTGCCCGTGGTTGCCCGCGATGGAAACTGCGCAAAATTGGCCAACCCGCTGTTCATCCGTGGTATGCCCGCAAAACAGACGCCGGCGACTGTTCCGCTTCCTCATCGCGTCATTTCCGCGTCATTTTCTCGTGTGGACCACGGGTATAAAAGCTGCCGAGCCGGCGTTATGCCGAGAAATGCATCCTTGCCGAGATTTGCATCCCCTCGCTACTACAACCACTTTTACCTCGTTTTATCTCACTTTTATATCACTTTTAGGGAATTTAATGGCGAACATATATCCAAAACCACTTCGTTCTGCATTTGTTGGGAATGTAATACAACTTAAACCATTCCGTTTTTGTATTTGTTGTGAATGTAATCGAACGGTAATGCACGCCGTATACAAATCACTTTTGAGCAGGTAACATGTTTATTTTGCCTTTTTCTATTCAAATCGCTCGTATTGAAACTGTTATGCACTATACCATAAAGCTTATTTCTGCATAATAAGCTTTACGGTAGAGTGCATAACAGTTCTCAAAAGTGAGTTATATACGGTGTGCATTACCGTTCGATTACATTCACAACAAAAACAAAGACGGAATGGTTTAAGTTGTATTACATTCCCAAAAAATGCAAGACAAAGTGGATTTGGTTATATGTTCGCCATTACATTCCCTAAAAGTGATATAAAAGTGAGATAAAACGAGGTAAAAGTGGTTGTAGTAGCGAGGGGATGCATTTCTCGGCATAACACCGGGCTGTAGAAATCATAACCGCTCAAGACACAGTCCCGTGAAGATCAAGATTTCAAGCTATGGCACCGAAGAAGCCAATTTGTTATTATTGTAATAGTTTTTCATTTTTATTTTATTATCTTGTTATGAAAAGAAATGTCAAGAAATAAAAATGGATTAATTCAAGACGAGGTCACTACGGTGACGGGGATCCATGTCCACCCCTTGACGTCTCGAGCACAACTGACGTGTGCTCGGCAAATCGCGCTGTATATACGCGGAGAAAGGCGTTTGACCGTCACACGCGTAACACGCTAATTTCACGTAATAACACCACGATACAGGCGCAGAACATGCTATGACCGTGCTCCACCCACGATTACCCGCTGAAATTTCGTGTCCTACCCATGTGTAACCACGCCCTGGCCGCGGCCAGAGCACGTCGCTCCGCGTCATTTCCGCATCATTTCCGCATCATTACCTCGTGTGCCGCCCGCGGTTAACACGTGGTCTAAAGTTTTGAGCAGCGCAAAACTTTTTCGCGCGGCCAACCGCGTGTGAATTTCCGACCGCGTGTAAAGCACTGCTGTATCTCGTCTATATGGCGATCTTAAAGCGTCCAACATCGCCTGCTTCACGGGCAGAAATATCTGGCCGTGATTCAGCCTCGATACGCCCGTGAAAGGCTTGGTGACCGGGTCTTAAAGTTTTGAGCAGCGCAAAACTTTTTCGCGCTGCCAACCGCGTGTGAATTTCCGACCACTCGTCTATATGGTGATCTCAAAGCGTCCAACAGCGTCTGCTTCACAGGCAGAAATTTCTGGCCGTGATTCAGACGCAAACGGCTGTGTGACCGGGCCCTAAGATTGGCATTGATACTAACTACCCATACCATTATCATGTCAGTTCCCAATAGCTGACGCTCAAACTGTCAAGAACCGGAACAAGAGGAGAACCCAAACACGTGACGTTTCTCACACAAGCTTTTATTTTATGGGAAACGGGGAAGTCATGCACGTTAACACAAAACGCCAGTGATTCGGCGATCGCTGGGCGAAAGAAGAAAGACAGAAGTCTGGCGTGGAACAAAAGAAAGCAAGAGACCAACAAGATCGATACAAGTTACACGAGCCGATACTGGACAGAACAGGATTGAAAGGAATGATAACAGATATAGGAGACTGGAGACAGATATCAGACAGGACGAGAATGATGGGCATGATACCAGACACTGGAGACCGGAGACTGAAATCAAAATAGGACAAAACAGACGGGATCGAAACCGGTCAGGATACACAAACGGGAAACCGTACAGAGCCAAAACCCAAGTCTAGCGGGTGCAGAGGTCCGTTGACGGACTGACAAAGAGTGAGTGAGAACACTGAGCTTAGATAGAAGGGAATCCAATCCGTCAACGAGCCGCAGCTGGCGCCAATTGGGCGCCATGGCAACATTGACACAAACTATATCAAATAAATGCAGATTTACTGACCTAGGAGTATCTTAAAAATGCATATTTATATGACATTTCATGTATTTTTGTCTGTTAATTTTTTTTTAATAAAATTTGTTTTTTTTAATGGACTGCGTTGTTTTTGTTTTTGTTTTTTTAACACTAAGGAGTGCTAATCAATACACACTGTCCGTTTAAGCTAATTCTTTGGTGGAAAATTATATAAGAATAATAAACTCAATGAATGTAATTCTCTGAGATAGCAGACATAGCACATTTTCAAGATTCTTTTAAAAAACAAGAACAAGATAATCATAACAAGGAATATTTACATAAACAAATGTAAAATGATAGAATTTCAAATGCCGAAACAATGACCTTTAAAATGTAACACAGGAAAACACAGTAAGAAAAAAATATAAACCATCTGACAATTTTGCTCAGTTTTTGTCTTATTTTGTAGTAAAGAACACATTTGAAAAATATAGTGAAAGGGACAGTGTGAAATATTTTGTGCCTGGTACAAAAAACCTTTCATCCAGAAAAGGAAAAACATTAATTTGAATTTTAGGCACAAATACATGAACAATCTTAGATATGTTATTTTTATCAAAAACAATAGGTCGAGAAATGTGTATTTCTTTTAGTGGAATCCTACCTAGAAGTCACCGCCATATTTGGATGTGATCTTGGTACTACGCTGTGCTCTTGGCTCTGGTTTTCGTTTGCATTAGACAATGCAGTGCCATCTAGTGGTCAAACATAACACACTAGGACTTTAAATGAAAAACTGAACATGAAATAAACAGTTATTTTGTTGATGTAGCATTCAAGTATTTGTTATTATTATTGTTACTGGTATTATTATTACTATTGTTATTGTTGCTTTCAATATTATTTTGTTTAGCTTAAAAAGACAAAGATCATTATTGAAGCCCTTCTTTAGGGAAAGGCGAAACGCAGGTCCAGAACATCTTTTTTTATGTGTTTATTAAATACCTCTAGATATTGCTGGATTTTGTCGTGCAAAAGAAAACGAGTGCTAAAAAGCACAAGGAAGATTATAAACTGCAATGACTAAAAGTGACCAAACAACATAAAATATATTTTTGCCCAACCTTCCAGTGCGGAGTTTGCATGTTCTCCCCATGCTTGCGTGGTTTTCCTCCGGGCACTCCGGTTTCCTCCCACATTCCAAAAACATGCATGTCAGGTTAAACGGCCGGTCCAAATTGTCCCTAGGTGTGAATGACCGAGCGAATTGTCTGTCCCTGAGTGCCCTCCGACTGGCTGGCAACCAGTTCAGGGTGTCCCCTGCCCACTGCCCGAAGATAGTTGGGATGGGCTCCAGCACCCCCGCGACCCTACTGAGGATAAGCAGTGCAGATAATGGATGGATGGATGGATGGATGGGTATCCGTAGCACCAAGGAGGCCGACAATTATGTCAGGCTTATTTTATGTAAATATATGTTATTTAAATCAAATTTGTTTCATAAATGAAGTTTATTTACCACCGGGATGTGCTAAATAATAGAGACTGTCACTTTAAGCAAAAAGTTGAAACATCAATGTAACTGATTCACTCGCTTGCGTCATAAATGTTGATTGACTTTTATTGCAGGATTAAAAGGATTCTTGGCAATGATAATAGTCAGACTAATTTCTTTTTTTCGTCAAAATGTATCAAATTACCGAAACCCCAAAAGACAAAATAACTAATAGAGGGTCAAAAGAGGAGCCAAGAGGAAGTTGTAAGTAGGCCGTGTCATGTGAAGGTGAAGTTAATTACTCCACTCTTGTTTACCCAAATGGCAAGAAAGCAAATTGTGCACAAAGATTTATTTACCCACTCAAATACTGTGGCTTGTCGAACAAGGAAATAGGAGCCGATCAGGGAGGCTTAGGGGTGTGAGGTCAGAATTCGAAAGGAAGTTAATAACTTTGAATAATAAATAATACAGTTGACTGGCGGCAACATGGCAGCCCTGGATTTCTTTTATCAAGTTTGCTATGCTCAGAAATGGATGAGATCATTGCTACTGTGCACTTGTCGCTGCTGATTGTTTTTTTCTTCTCATGATACTCGACAAACCGGGGTATGTGTGCCCGCCGTCGAATGTCTGCTTTTGAAGACTGGGCAGTGGTTGAGACAATCGATCCCAGATGGTGCCTTGCTCGAGGGCAGCAGACAATTGGGGACCACCAGAGTGGAGAAAAAAACTAATCCCGGTTCTGCAGTATGCCCAAGCGCCATAGTACAGATGCATATACTGATAGTTTCAATGATGAAAATTAAAAACGGAGTTAGGTCTTTGAAAAACAAAACAGTTTGCGCTAAAGCTATCTTAATCAACTTGTAAAAAGCAAAGGGAATTACAGTTATACCTAGTTTTTTGGGGTGGTTACACAAAAGACCCTGCCATCGTACAAAATCCGAAAAATAGAAACCTTCTTTAGCACTTTATAATGCATCGAAAGTAAAAACCCTATTCACAGGCTAAAGCATTTGTTTCACAAAATTTAAACCAATAACTTATGAGCTGCAAAAACCATAGTTTTAATAACACACTATCTAAATCTAAATAACACACTATCCACTTTTTAACTTCGGATGATATTTTGTCGTCATCGTGTGGACGTTATCGGAAGACAAAAATGTTGCGTAAGAATTCCTTTACCTTCCTTTAGCATGTGGAGAAGTCTAACTTTTATTGGACCCCGGCCGCATGTGATTTTGTCGCTCCAGAGCCTTTTGTCGACATGATGGATTTGAGAGAAACTCCAAATAGGAAAAGATTTGTGTGTAAGTAATGTAGGTTTGTCATGCTGTAATACATTTGTGTCCAACTTAGACCGCAACGTTATTGACGCACAGGCAGACACAGGCAGAAAAGGGACGGGACAACTGTTTAGACGATCACAGTGCATGATGAAAATCGGTGAAGTGGAAAACCGCAAAAAGTAAACCGTGATATAGTGAGGGATTACTGTTTCTAAATATATTTATTCAGAATTACATTTAAAGAACCCCAAGAACAACGCAATTTTGCAGTAAATAAACCATGCTGCCAAATAGTCATTGGAATAATTGGTCAAATATTAAGGAAAGCATAGTGGTACTTGGACAAACCAGCTAGTTAGCAATGAGCTATGTCAAACCTTAGCATTGTCTGCTTTTACGCCAAAAACAAGCATCATCGTCTTCCTTTGCATGGGAAGCTATCAATGTCTTCTACACAAAAAAATAGCATGTCTCTTTTGCTGAATAATAGCTTCTCCTCCTTTAACGAAAAACTAGCGTCATCGTTTTGTTCTGATTAGTAAGATGGAGTCAGTTTCTTCCAGGCTCAGATATCAGTTTTCTTCTACCCTGAAAACTAGCTACTACTTTAATGCCAAAAATGAAAGTCTTCCTTTTGATGGAAAGCTAACAATGTCTTCAACAACCAAGATAGCATTGTCCCCTTTGCTGAAAACTAGCTTTCTCTCCTTTACCAAAAACTAGCCTCATCGTCTTGTTCCAATTAGTAAGATAGAATCATTTTCTTCCACGCGCACCAATATTACTGTCTTCTTCGACCCTGAAAACTAGCTTCTTCTTTTTTTAGCAAAACAGGAGTCATCATATTGTTCTGCTTGGGAATATCATTGTCCTCCACACTCAAAAATAGCATTTTCTTCTTTTACCTTGAAAACCAGCTTCGTTTATGCCAACAACTTAAATCATAGTTTGGACTTCTCAATGGAAAGCTAGCATCTGGCTCCATGATCAGAATTACTGTTTTCGTCTTCAGCGCTGCAAGATAGCGTGGTGTTTTTCAATAATTCACCGGTACCGTCAATCTAAGAGTTAAAAAAAAAATCTTCTGGTTACTTTAATTGGACTCATATGACTTTTTTGTGGCCGAGTGTATATAGTTTAGAAAATACAATACTTTCCGGAAATGTTGGATATTTCTGTGTATCTGTGTTTTTTAACAGTTGATTACTAAGTAAATATCATTGTTGTGGAGTATTTTACTTTAAAACAGTTCCTTTAAAATAGATCACATCAAAGAGTCATGCCTTATCCAACCCATTATACAATAGCCATTCTGTTAAAGAGCAGATGTATTTTACCTTTACTGCGGGTCTGGGGCATCCCATGCATATTATACACGATTACAGGCATGATTGATTTCAGACCCTAGATCAATGACTTTGGGCAAATGTCTTTAATCTCTACTGGTCATGGTTAAAACAAAAATGATTAAAAACGTGTGTTGGTGATAGTAAAATCAACAAAAGTCCAGAAAGCGGGGGTCATGTTTGACTAAATCTGAAGGATATGGGGGTTCAGAAAAGTAGAAAGATAAGCTTTGAACTCCAGGGGTAAAGCCTTGTGTTGAATGAACACAGACCACTGAATAGCACCCTGCACCCCAAGCCGTGAAGTTAATCAAGGGAAAATAAACAGACCGGAGTCCCGGAGCCTCAAAGTAAGAACACTTAAAAAACACTTTGGTCAAAAATAACTCAAAATGGGGTTTAAAATTGACTTATCCATTACCTAATTTAATCTAACTCTCTGGGTTGTTATGTATAGAACGACCCAATATTTGGGGTATTTCCTGGACAAAATGATCCACATTTTGTGGGTAGTTTCATTCATACAAATAAACGTGAATTTGAGAGGTAAAGCAAAGGGACATTGTGTATTATTTAACATCTCCTAGTTGTAAAAGGTAATGCCATTCGTTAAAAAAATATTGATTCAAAAAATAAGTAAAAATACGGGAGCTATCATATAAACATGCGTTTTTTTCACCAATACTCAAAGATCAAGAAATTAGCATGAGGCTCACCTAGAGGGAGCTGACAATATTGTCCACCATCTTACTGCCAGGGGTACCCCAATAAAACAAAAAACCTTGTGAAAGGCATGGCAAAAAAAATGAGAGTATCCGTAGTTTGTACTCTTCCTTTTTATTTGTAGCACTCGCTTTTTTTGTTGCACTATGCTATATGGCCACATTTAGTAGTTAATTCATTCATTTATTCATTCATTATTTGCACCGCTTATCCTCAGTAGGGTCGCAAGGGTGCTGGACCCCATCCCAGCTATCTTCGGGCAATGGGCAGGGGACACCCTGAACTGGTTGCCAGCCAGTCGCAGGGCACACAGGGACAGACACCTCACTCGCTCATTCACTCCTAGGGACAAATTGGACCTGCCAATCAACCTGACATGCATGTTTTTGGAATGTGGGAGGAAACCGGATTGCCCGGAGAAAACCCACGCAAGCAAGGGGAGAACATGCAAACTCCATACAGAAGGGTTCGATCTCATGACCTCAGAACTGTGCCGCACATGTGCTAATCACTGCTCTGCCGTGCTGCTAGTAGTTAATTAATACACATTATTCCTTTAAAGAAAACATTACACATTTTGCTTAGTTGTTTTGTATAAAAATGCAATTTTTGGAAGGAGCTCTTAAGAAAAAGACATTTGTTTGTTTTGGAGTGGTTTCATTTGTTGTTACAATTTTTTTAACAAAACAACCCAATTGGTTTTTTTTTAATCACCATTTCTTTTCAGTTTAAAAACAGGAAAACAATCTGTTGTATGTTTTTAAATAATGACTTATGTTGGGCAAACAATCTGGGTCGCGGCCGGCATCGGGTTGAAACGAGGAATAATGGATTGATTGATTGATTGATTGATTAATCTGATTATTTTTGTATCTGCTGATATATTCTCAAATCCAATACATAAGGAAAAGATATAATGTAGGATTATCCAAGTATTCTCATTTGTATTCATATAAAGATAAATATGTATGCAAACATGGATTCAATTTGATAATGATATCTAAATAAAATAAATAAAAGATACAAAAATGGCATGTACAGAAAAAAATGTATCCAGCAATTTGCACCGTTGGTCTTGAACGCAGTCCAGAGGAAGGGCAATACGGACAAGACTGGAAGAACATTTTAATTGGTGGCACTTTTTGAACATTATTTGTATGATCATAGTGTTGATTTTTTTACCATTAACTTTTTGGGGATTAAAAAGCATGATGGGCCGGATGGGGCCAGCGGATCCTAGTTTTCCCAACACTGAACTAGAAGATTGATTCGAATTAATCCAAGTAATAGACCGTTTCCCGCTTGACCCAAAATGGGTTGTCTTTGACAGTTTTTAGAGTGATGATTAACGTTTCTTCATTTCCCTAATCCTGAGGTTTCTAAATTTTTCCCTGCTCTCATGCAGGTTTCAGATCAGGGGATGTTATAATGGTGGTCTGTGCAGCCCTTTGAGACTTTTTGTGATCAAAGGCTATACAATTAAACACGACTTGACAGTACTTAAAGTTGGCAGTCCGGAGATAAGTCACTTTTAGGTCTTTTAGCCTCTGTTCATTTAACTGTCAACAATAAAGTTCTCATTTATCCGATTGCAGTGTTTTATCTGCATGTCATTGCGTCACTCAGTGGACTACATTGGAACGCAGCCAAGTAGGTCCAAGAACTCCCGCTGACGCGCAGTCTGTCCCGGGTACTCTGTCCTAATCTCCAAAAAGGAGAGAATTTTCCCATCAAGATGAAAAGCAGATGTTCCTTCTTTTCAGTCCAGTCCAGTCCCATTCTGCCATTGCCTCCCTTCACTGAGACAAACCTGGACCTCCATCCCCTCTGGGACAGGAGCGGAACATGAGCACCATGGGAAGGGTGGCTATCCCTGAGGAGATGACAAAAGAGACTTTTTTTCTTCCTTTAGGTACAGTGCTGAGAGCACATGGAACGGATCCAAAAACTTTGACTTTCTCATGGAAATGCGCAAACAATTCAAACGTCGTGTTCCGAAACTAGCTCTCTAGTTTAGGTGGACCTCAAACTGCCTTGTTCCCAGCATCGATCCAGGGTGGAACTTTTGGCAGGGCTCTTCAGTCAGGGAGGATCAATCATAAAGCAACTGAGTCACTCACATTCCCATTATCCTTTACTTGCACTGCTCTGGCCTTGCTTTATGCACCTGCTGACCTCCTAAACTCGTTTTGTTCTGCATAGGACAAAAAGAAACAAACTTGTTTTTAAAACTATAAAGAGTGGACCCTCATTTTGTCCAGGGATTACCCCATATACAAACAGAGTTGGGCGCGTTACTGAAAAACAGTAATTAGTTACAGTTACTTGTTACTTCATTTCAGAAGTAATTCAGTTAACCCAAAACCCCAATAATACACCAATTTAAAAACAACTTACAATTTAGCGTATATACTAGCATACGAGCCAATCCCCTAACACTGCTATATAATAGCCACATAGTAGAGGAAATATAAAGAAAATTAATACAAAACTTGATCGAATCACTCCATATCTAGTTTGGCTTTAAAACACTTGAAGACCTTTCCAATTCTGGGTACCGTCCACAAGTTTTCTTTCTTTCCCTCCAGACGTAGTGTATGGCAAACATGATTTGACAATGAAATGAAATGAAATGATCTGCATTTATATAGCGCTTTTCAAGTCAATGACTTCCCAAAGCGCTTTACAATGTGCTCCACATTTCCCAATAGCGGCCTTGCAGCCATGTAAGGCGCTAACCTGCTTATTGGGGGTCTTAGGGGTTCAGTGTCTTACCCAAGGACACTTCGACATGTAACACGGACGAGTCGGGATTCGAACCGGGATCACTTGATCCCAAGACGAGCGCTCTACCTCCTGAGCTACTGCCGCCCCTAAATCAATTTGACAGATCAAAGGCCAAAATTCAGCTTCCTTATACCTTCGTATTGAATTGTGGGTTGCAATATTCGTTACCAAGAAAAGAAATTACGTTCCAGGAACGCATCCCTTTGTAGCATGTCCGAACACTGCGTACAAGCAACACTAGGTATAACAAATCTAAGATACGAAACAATCTTGTCCGGGAAACAAAAGAAAATATATGTGACTAAAATTTCCAGATACTACCAAAAGAGTGCCGGCTACTCAAGAGTGCTTATTGCCAGCATTTACTCGTCACAGCTAGAATGTTCATTTCCCACCATACAGACCTGAACCAGTGCTCTTGTGTTGTGTTTTTTCATCGCATTCCTTACGTATCACCAACAGTTTCTGGTGCTCTTTCTCTCTTCCACCATTACGCATACAACTCCGTTAGCCACCGACAACTTCTTCCAGGATTAGTGTTCTTAATAAACCCACATTTTATTTTATTATATTTTATTAGCATAATATAATCTTATATTACTGTATTTTTATGTTCAATTACTATTCAGGTGAGTTTTAATGATCAGGAAGATGTGTTTTATAGTTATTTGTGGTTAACTTAAATGATTCTGCAAGGCGAGGAACGGATTAATCAGTTTTCAGTTATTTCTGAAGGGGGAAGTTTGTTCAAGATACGAGAAATTCTAGTTGCGAGCTTAATCAAGGAACAAATTCATTTCGTATGTTAAGGGACCACTGTAAACACAACTTGGAAACAGGAACAGAAGTTACCTAAGGAGACAGGCGCGAACTGCTACCCCAACACAGCACAGATATAAGGCTTATGACCATGCCTGCAGAATGTCGAACTTGCCATACTATCTTCTGAGATAAGGATGTTGGTATGCAACTGTTTGGTTAACAGGGATTGCAGGGTGGCCTGAGGGTTGCAAGATGATTCGTCAACTAAAGCATCGAGCTTAAAACTGTAAACTCAACACCAATTCCTCACATCTTTGGCCAGGGCACTCATTTTTAATCAAAAAATACCCACTAGAGCACAGGTGTCAAACAGGCGGTCCGCGGGCCAGATCAGGCCCGCTAAGGGATTGAATCCGGCCCGCGAGAAAACACTCAGAGAAGCTCAAGAGAAAAACAAGCTGCAGGTTGAAATATGTCAACTTGATGTTGCCAAAGCCAGGTGCCTCTCACAAAGACATTGTACTTGTATTTCTCTCTCTCTCTCTCTCCCTCTCTCTCTTTTTTTCCCCTCCCACTCTCTCTCTGTCTCGTTCACTCTCTGTGTCTCTCTTTTTTTCTTCCTTTGTTGCTCTTTGTCTTTCTCTCCCTGTGTCTTTTTAACTTCTTTTGCTCTAACTTCCTTTTTTCCTTTTCTCTCTTTTCTCTTTCTCTCTTCCTACCCTTTGCGCTTTCTTTTCTCCTTTCTCTCCTTCTGTCTTTCTTCTTCTCTTTGGATTTCTTCCTCTCCCGTTCTTTCCCCCTCTCTCACAACTTCTCTTTTTATCTCTTTTTTTTCTCACACTCTCTCCCTCTCTCTCTTTTTTCTTTCTCTGTCCCGCCCTCTCTCCTTTTCCCTCCCTCTTTCTCTTATTTCTTTATCTCTCTTTTTCTTTCTCTTTAATCTACTAGTCCGGCCCCCGACAGAATGTTTGTTTTCTCATGTGGCCCCTGAGTTAAAATGAGTTTGACACCCCTGCACTAGAGCATGTATCCCTTATCCGGCCCATGAGAAAGTTTTCTACGGACAATGAGATGATCGTAAGTCATTATTACAACATGTGTTTGGTATACAGTACCTTTGCCCTTCAATATGATTGGTAAGCTACTTCCTGCCGTGCATACATAATGTAACAGACTATAATTTTCAAAAAGATTACATTTTTCTCAGATTTTCGGTTGCATTAATGTTTGTTGTTAAACTAATTTGCAAATATATCCTTAGTCAATGTTATGAGAAACTAATGTCATATTTATCTGGTCATATTAAAATAGATCAGTTTAGTTTTCAGAAGGTTTATATAGGTTCACTAGGCTATACGCATAATTTTAACATTTTTCAATGAAGGTTTGATCGGTCCGGCATTTTATTTGGCCCTCTGTTTGTTTGACTTTGGCACCCCTAGGCTAGATATTACTTGAAGTGGACACATTTTCAAAAAGAAAAATGGAATTTTGAAGAAAGTTACCATGATAATAATACTAATGATAATAATAATAATAATAATAATAATAACAATAATGATACAAATGATAATAATAAGATAATAATAAGAAGAGGAAGAAGAAGAAGATGAAAAAGACGACAAATAGGAATAATTATTTTGTTAATTTAAATAATAGAATAATGTACTTAAAATTTGAGAAATATCTGGTCCTGTAAATAAAAGTGTTTTTTTGTTGTTATTAAAAAAAAAATCTTAATAATATGATAATAAATTTATTTATTTTCAATTTATTCAATTTTTGATTTTATTTTATTTATATTAAACACATCAATTTTACACCCAAGTTACATATATTTTTTGCTGGTACAACTGTTGATGAATATAAGCATGGTTTAAAAATAATAGTTTGCTGAGGATTGGAGTTCGTACCCAAGTAAAAAATAAATGAGCCAGAACCTTAGTGCTGGAGATATTTTGGGACAAACTCAAACAAATGGCAACAGAGATGACGATTTTTTCTTCACACAGACAGTGCGAGATTGAAAAATAGTGGAGTAATGACTGATTATGGAAAGATGGATTTTGCTGGTCTTTTCACTGTTGGATTACGAAATACACGTTGATAAGAAAATGACACCAAATATTGCGCCAATTAAAATGAATAAATGAATTCTTATCAAGCCTATTTTGAACCTAAATCATCATCATCAGTGCATGAACAACTGGATCTTGTTGACAGCTTTCCAAAGGAGTGAAATAAACAAGTGCTTTTAATCTTCCTGACTGCTAAGCCATCTGTTGCTAAAGTTCACCGATTGAAATTGTTTTGGCGGTTTCATTGCAACAGTGTGAAGTGGCTAAATTTGCAGGTCAATATAAAATGAAACCTATCAAAACAGTTTGAGCAGCAGTTGATTATAATTCTGTTTAACGAGCAGCTCACTGAAGGTCACTGCTGCATAACAGCACTCTTAATAGGCCTCTAGTTTATATTTTGAAGACCCAGACTTCAATGATCTGGGAATGTAAGAAAATAAAGGGTTTTGTGTTCCTTGCAGAAATGAAAGAACAACCCTGTGCTGGGTTGTCTAAAGCAGAGTTTTTCCACTGGTGGGTAGGGACCCAATTGAGGGTTGCAGACCCGTTTGCAGTGGGTCGCGGGCCTTTGCTTGGCAAAAAAAGCTGATAAAAAGAAAAAAAACAGAGGGTCAATTACACTGCTACATGGTTCACTGATACCTTAACCGTGTGGGTCCTCAGGACACCAATGAGGACGCAAATCTGGACAGCTTTCTCCAATGTTGACGCTTCCTGGGCTATTTTTGGGTTGTAGCAAAGTTGGCACCAGTCCATTCCTTAATATTGTTGGCCCTGTTCTTTTACGGTTTTCCTCTCCTTCTGACCCCTTGGACTGTGCCCTGGAGAATTATCTTGGTCAGTCCTGATGATGTTTGACAAAACCACTGAAGTCCATGCACAGTTGACTACGGTTTTTTGTAGGGTCCAATATGCCCTCTGATGGTGTTGCATACCAATTTGTTTGTCACATGGGCTATGTAGCTGATGCCTAAGTTTCCTGTAGCATCGCATGTTTATGGCCTGGATTTTCTTCTCCAGTTTTGCTTTGAGCGTCTATGCCTTGCGAGTAAAAAGGACGATGGAAATAACCAGTGCTTGCGTGAGTCTGATCTTTGATATCACTGCTATGTTTTTGCCCCTTCAGATGGGTCTGAGTAGGGCTAGTGCGGTTGTGGTCTGAGCTATCCTGGCTATGTTTTCTGGTTCTGACCCTTGTTTTGATATGACAGCTCCAATATATTTAAATTTGGTGACAGGTTCTCGCTCTCTGTGGTAGATGGTGATGTTTGTGGTGATACCTCAGGATTGTTGGTCATTCATTTGTTTTTTTTTCAGTGCTGATTTTTATTCCATACTGGCTTGATGCTTTGTCCAGGTGATTGAGCAGATCTCCGAATTCCTGTTTGTTTTCTGCCAATCCCGCAATATCATCAGCAAAACAGAGGTTATTGATGTTGTGCCTCCCAATACCGACTGTACCTTAATGTTGCTCCAGAGCTTCGGATTCCATTCTTTAGATGATGATAATGCCCTGCTCAATTTTTTCTTCCTGTTCAGTCATTCAGTGCCGTCCCAGCTGTGATTGAGAGGGACCACATCTAATTTAATCATTTTATCATAATAATGGGTCCTAGGAAAGTTAGTGAGAAGGGGAAGTGGAAAACAGTTACAACAATGATTGAGTCGAAGAAGGAAGCGATTGCAAAATACTAAAACAGTTTTAGTGGGTTGCTTGCAAGTATATACAGTATTTGAAGTCATTTTGTTTTTTCTGGTACATTTGTTTTGTTTTGTTTTTTAAAACAAGTTTAATATAATAATACTGCTGCTTTAAAATGCACAATACTTTCATTCGATAAATTTGAGATGTGGAAATGTTTTATTTATGTCGGTCGCGGCTTGTCATTTGGGTGGAATGGTGGGTCTTGAAGTTAGACCAGTTGAGAAACACTCGTCTAAAGTAAACGGAGATTACTAAATTATCTTTTAAATACTTTTAATTTGTTTCATTTAGTTTCCTGACTTGTTCAGTCACATTTTTGTCCTTGCAATGCCATTCAAATCAGATCTACCATGCAGGTTCGAGTGGAGGGAGGGAAAGCTAATGCATAAAGCACATTGCGTTTCCTGGAAATTGTCAACGAATCTGCCGCCACCGTGAAATTGAACTTTCAAATTGTAAAAAGCAAAAGCATTGGCGCCGTTTCTCACTTTCTTGGGTTACATACAACTGGAAAACAGCCGTTCGAATTGATGGGTTCTCTTTAACAGGAATTTGCTTAGTTTGAAAAAGCTAGCTAAATGAAGAGATTTTTTTACCTATACATCACATTAACAAGCACAATATAATAAAATAATATTCATAAAAATCCTAATAGTTATGATAATGATATTAATATTTCTTAATTATTTTTAATAATAATCATATTGGTTAACATTATAATTACGATAGTACTCAGTATTTTTGTGAGGCCGATACAATTTGTCAGACCGATACCAATGCCAAATATTTGAGCAGATACATGATACTGATGAGTTCGAAAATAAAATTTTCCAGTGCTACCATCATTTTTTGCTAAAAATGCGTAAAATATTTCAAATGTTATTATTATATTTGTGAGTGGAATATGAGAATGTCAGCGGGTTCTTGACTCTGGCCTCCTTCCAGAAGAGGGATATGGCTCCAGTATATACATACATACATTATTATAGTTCCTCATCATAAATTGTCAACTATTAGGGCAGACAATACTGATACTTTAAAATAAGACTGGTATTACCCGCACTGATACTGATATATAGTATCTGCACTTGTCCATCCGTTTTTTATCTTTGGTAATTTAAAAAAAACAACAGCATTACAAGTTTTTTCTTAAAAGGGACAGTGAGCGTTTTTTGACCAAAAATGTCGCTACATTGTCTAGTGGAACCAAAAACAAGTGCTGGAAAGCACGAGGAAGAATACAAACTACAGAGACTGGGGATGACCGAATTGGGTTATTTCTTTCCGCATACTTTTGTGAGGTGTTTGGGTCCACATTGTTTTTTTAATGAAGTTTTTTGTACCACTAGAATAATACAGAATGTCGATTTAAACGTAACTTGTCCGAGCAGTTACCACATAAAGAATTAATCAGTACATTTTTTTCCTGTCAAAAAAGTTACCATTTAAAATAAATTAAAATAACAGAAGTCATTTTCAGATTAGGCAGCACGGCGGCGCAGTGGTTAGCGCTTGTGCGGCACAGTTCATGTCATGGGAACCTGTCGTGGGTTTCAAATCCAGCTCCAGACTTCCTGTGCGGAGTTTGTATGTTCTCCCCGTGCTTGCGTGGGTTTCCTCCGGGCACTCCGGTTTCCTCCCACATTCCAAAAACATGCATTTCAGGTGAATTGGCTGGTCCAAATTGTCCCTAGGTGTGAATGAGCGAATGAGTTGTCTGTCCCTGTGTGCCCTGCGATTGGCTGGCAACCAGTTCAGGGTGTCCCCTGCCCACTGCCCGGTGATGGCTGGGATGGGCTCCAGCACCCGCGCGACCCTAATGAGGATAAGTGGTACGGCTAATGGGATGAGGTGAGATGAGATTTTCAGATTATTAACACACAGTTTGGACAGTCTGTAATCATTTCAAGGTGAACTACCATAACAAAGGAATCAATTGTGATGTGATGACAACAATTTCAAATTTAGTAATATAGACGACAACAAAATCTTTAGGTCCGGCTCATTTCTGATAAAGTTTTTGATTAGTGATAGCCCCCTATTCACAGTCTTTTATGCAGGTAGAAAGCTACAAGCAGAATCCATTAATCATCTGGACATATTTTAAGAAAGCGAACAATGGCCACTCGGCCGTGCTCATGTTCTGCCGTCTCACCTCTGGGCCTTTCATTTTCCTTCGGCGGCACCTGGCTCTAAAGACATGGCGGTCCCCGCATGTTGCTAACTGAGATGAAACACACGCTGGTGATTTATGACAA
The DNA here is from genome assembly GCF_059441175.1 of Urocampus carinirostris. Classification (NCBI taxonomy): domain Eukaryota; kingdom Metazoa; phylum Chordata; class Actinopteri; order Syngnathiformes; family Syngnathidae; genus Urocampus; species Urocampus carinirostris. Next base: position 17,158,831 of record NC_142363.1, on the reverse strand, counting down.
AACATGTCTGAGTGGTCACGACACAGGGAAATTTGAAAAATGCATGCGGGACGAGGCTTTTTTTGGAGTCAGTGTATTTGATCTAAGACCATTCATCATCGCAAAATTGCTCCTTTTTTATGCGTGTGTGTGCACCTTAGTACAATTTTTTTTCAAAAATTTTGGCTATTCCCGTGTATTCGGGATTTCTAGCTGACTCAAGCAGTCAGGGAACCTGCAGAAGTGAATAGTAGATGTAATCAAGTCACATTTTTTTGTATAACACCTAACCACAAAATGTCTCAAAAAACTGCACAGGCCACAATTACAACATTCCCTGGTCTGAAACCTAAGCGTGCGCAAGAAAAAACTCAAAAAGCTCAGCATGAGAAAAATAAAAAACCTTGAGAAAGAGCCACAGAAGAGGTAATCCCTCTCCAGGGATGACCAGGTTGCAATACATGTTTACTGGGTAACAAAACGTAGCCAACATCAGCAAAAAACATTAGTAATAACTAAAATTGTTGAAGAAGTCCAAGACGGCGATGACAAAGATTCCCATCTCTGCCAGCTGGCCAATGCAGACTACATGCTTCAGGTCCAGGTGCTGGTCTGCTGACTCATCGAAGTTTATCCTTCTTCCTCATTCGGCCAGCCATTCAGCCAGAAAAGACGGGAAAACAAAAGTATGAAGTCGGCAGCAATTATGCGGTATAGAATATAAGTCTGTCTTAAGTCTAGATTTAAACACTGAGGTTGCAGAGCTAAACTCAGGTGGCAGAGCATCACACAGCACCAGGGCTCAGATGTAGAATGCTCTCAGGCCTGAAAATTTCTTCTTGGCTCTTGGAGTGACGAGTAAACCAGGATTTTCCGAGCAGAGGCTCTGTGCAGCAACAAACCAGACAGATGTGAGGCGGCAAGTCCATGCAATCTTTTGTGTGTCAGTAACAGAACATTAAAGATACCTGACTCCATCCTCATCAACTCAGCATTCTGAAATAGGAATCCCAAACAATTTGGAGGTGAGTGTGGGGCGCAGTGTTGGATCAGTCAAGCACATTTTCCTCTGCTGGCTTGCTGGCATCCGTTGCCTGAATCATAGTAGGTAATGGTGTGGTGGAAAAGTGGAACATGCAATAATCCTATATCAAAAGTGGGTAGAGTCCTAATAGGGCAGCATGTCCCCCCATCCCCCAACCCAACCAACTCCAACCGGGGCCAAGATAGCACCTGGGCACGCCAACTTCAGGCCCGAAAGCAGGGGAACCAGGCGGCCAGGGCCTAAAGCAACGCCAGAGAGATGACAGTCCACCCCCAGCCTAGCGACGCTGGACGAACTCCCAGGCCCTCCACAGGCCCCTGCCCTAATCCATAAACCCATACACATACATTAAATACAATGCATTCAATGTATTATTTTATATTGAACAAGTTGTAAGTTAGTATGTTTTGTCATTTTTGTTGCAAATTTTAATCCAATAATCTGGATGCAGGGATATAGCTAGGTCAGTTTCCCATTTAGGAATGGTTAAAATTATTGTCTCTCTGTTCAAAATGAGCATTTAAATACATATAAGCCCAATTGGCCATTATTTCGAGTTCAATACCAAAACCAAAGGGATTCCCCTTTTCACCTTCTCTCCACCACCACTTAGCAAAGGGAAATGAAGGGAAGGGCCCATCTCCCAACAGCCTATTTTGATGGCACTGTTACAAGGATTCCCCTTCTCCCCCCTTTCCCACTGCCTTTTCTTGTCCCTCTCTTAAAGGACACATTCCCACACTGTAACTAGAAAGAATCAGGGCCCCGCTTTATGGCTGGGCTAGGGTTGGGGGGTAGGGGGTTGCAAATATCTGGCCACCCCAAGGGATCCTCAACCCCACCTGAGCCCTGGCCGTTGGTTGTCTCTCACAGAACAGATAAAAATCAGACAAATGGATTCAGTCGAGTGTTGTGGGAGTGGGCAATTATAGAGCTACTCTCGTCGCCTTTTGGGACGCCCTTATCAACGTTAAGAAGTCGAGGGAGGAAATGCCAACTTAACGGGAAGGGGCTCGCACACTGCGGGTCATCTGTCATCCGCGGTTACGAGAGGAGCAATGGGGTGGGGGGAAATCGTGGTGGAGGGGGCCAGTGTGTCTCGTGGATGGCGCACTTTGAGAGATCTGTGCTTGGGATCTCCTTGCAGCTCTCTTGGGACAAAAGGGCAAATGCGCACGCAAGCAACGACTTGGAGTTGCGCACGCAAGCATGAGAAATGCGCTCATGAATCGACAGGCCGCCTTTCCCTTCTCCCTGGGCAGGAAACCACACATCTGCTGAAGAACAGCTGTGAGACATCAGGATGGACAGCATGAGAAATAAGCGATTGTGGCATGCTCATTCAACACTGCGGACTTTTTTGTATTAAGGTTGCCTGCGTGACAAAGCGCTACTGCGTTTTTAATGAGGCGATTCAAAGTGCTGAGTGGAATTGTTCTTTCTGGGGAGAATTGCTACACTAGCGTAGGGGTGTGCCTCCAACTGTTGTAACGGCAGCACCACAATGCTCTTGGCTTGATGACGTTTATTTTTCAACTGCAACATAGTATGACGAACAAGCATTGGTGGATGAGTTGGCCATCCGTACAATCCGGCTCACTGTCATCCAGGTCTGCGTATTTACAACAACTATGAACGTTAAATAAGACATACTCACAAAAATACAGTGATTATATTGTTAAAGTGGGCAGCACGGCGGCGCAGTGGTTAGCGCTTGTGCGGCACAGTTCATGTCATGGGAACCTGTCGTGGGTTCAAATCCAGCTCCAGACTTTCTGTGCGGAGTTTGTATGTTCTCCCCGTGCTTGCGTGGGCTTCCTCCGGGCACTCCGGTTTCCTCCCACATTCTAAAGACATGGATTTCAGGTGAATTGGCCGGTCCAAATTGTCCCTAGGTGTGAATGAGCGAATGAGTTGTCTGTCCCTGTGTGCCCTGCGATTGGCTGGCAACCAGTTCAGGGTGTCCCCTGCCCACTGCCCGATGATTGCTGGGATGGGCTCCAGCCCCCCCGCGACCCTAATGAGGATAAGCGGTACGGCTGATGAGATGAGAGATATTGTTAAAGTAACTACTAACTGCAAAACACAAAAAACAATTTACAGTTTCTCTAAACGCAAGTGCACGACTGCGCTTCCCAAAACGCACACAGGCAAGCAGGCTCGTGAATTTGCAGTCTCGTGTTAATTCAACAAAATTAATGTTACAGTGAAGGGGGAATAAAGGAAAAAAAAGAAAAGTGCTTTTACCTGAAACACAGTGTGAAAAACATGAAGTGGTGGACGAGTCTGCTGTCCATCAATCAAACCTCTACCCCCCAAAAAAACGGCCTGGCGAGGAATAACCAACGGCAGGCTGTGCTTGCTCAAGACACACCACAGGAAGTGGTACACCGACGACCCAGGCAGTTAAGGGATTTGTGAACACAATACTTTTGAATACAGGAACTTCCTATATGCATAGCAGTCATTTTACATTGCCATTTCCTAAGTGAGTCAAACTGAGATAGATACATTTTCTTGGGGATTTTTTAAGTTTTTTCATTTACTCTCTACAGAAAATATGTCATATTGCAGTGAATATTGATGTGCCGTGAGACATTGTCTCTTCTGCCGCCTCAAATTGGTCAATTTTATCTTTGCCAAACAGCCATCCATCCTACAGTATATTTGCTTTATTTTAGTGATCATCCATATCAGTAGGTGGCAGAAGATCTATATATATATATATATATATATATATATATATATATATATATATATATATATATATATATATATATATATATATACAAACTGTGACATCACTTCAAGAAATAATAAATTAAAAGAAGTAAAACTTCTTGCAGATATTCATATCAATAGAGACAGTGTGGAAAAAGTCCACTCCAAACTCCTTTCCTAGTCTGCAACACCAGGGCTGTTGTGAAAAAGGCCCAGCAGCGATGACTCCACTTGCAGATGGTTCTCAATGGGAACAACCTGGAACAGAAGTTGCTGGTGTCTTTCTGCAAAGCAACAATGGAAAGCATTCTTGCCATTCGGCATCACCTTGTATGCTGGGATTACGGCAGCAGACAGGAAAAACATACAGAGAGTAATCAACATAGCCCAAAAGATCACCAGCTGCTCTCTGTCCAAGGTAGAGGACATTGCAGGCTTGCATTAACAGAGCCATCAACATTATAAAGGTTAATCCCCACCTGGGTCACCACCTTATTGACTCGTTTCCCTCTGGAAGGCGCTACACATGTCAAGTCAAGTCACATTTATTTGTATAGCCCTTAATCACACAAATGTCTTAAAGGACTGCACAGGATTACAATTACAACATCGCCTGATCTTAAACCAACACGTGGGCAAGGAAAAACTGAAAACCTCAGTGTGAGTAAAAAAGAAACCTTGAGAAGGGGCCTCACAACTGGTAATCCCCCTTCCAGGATGACCAGGGCGGAATAGATTTAGCATTGGGTAACAGTACACAAACATAAAGAACATCAATCATAGAGAACAATAGGTAACATGTTGAAATTTGTCTGGAAAGTACATGACAGCAACGACGCCTCAAGCCTGTAACATAGCCTAAAAAGTCCATAACAGCAACGACCCAGCTTCCCATCTCTGCCGGCTGGTCGATGCAGGCGTTGACATCCTTCAGGTCTAGACGCTGGTCCGCTGACTCATCTCAAATCACCCTTCTCCCTTGTATTACCACCAGCCAGGCAGTCGGAAAAAGACAGGATAGTACAAAATATGAGGTGGGCATCAATCATAAGCTATTGAATAGAAATGGGTCGAGATTTAAAAACTTCCACTGAGGTTGCAGATCTTTATCTCCGGAGGCAGGGCATTCCACAGCACTGGGGCCCGGATGGAGAACCCTCTCGAGTCGGCAGACTTCTGTGAAGCTGTTAACCTTGTGATAGGAATATTATAGGCCAAAATAAACAACCTGTATTGCTAATACTAGCACTAATTATATTATTTGGGACTGTGGTGTGCGCTAAATCAGAATCCTTTGTCTCACTATCGCAAGAGAGGCAAGAGAATTGCGTGCCTCGCTCTGCATCTGCAGACGTTCATCCCAGCAATAAATTACATACTAATACTATTCATAATATGTAGTGAAAATTCAGGGGTTTTGAAAAAGAAAATCCCCCAAATGTGAAGTTAAACGACAAATAACTGTATATATATATATATATATATATATATATATATATATATATATATATATATATATATATATATATATATATATATATATATATATACTGTACAGTTATACAGTTATATATAACATGTCATTAGCCGTACCGCTTATCCCCAGCCATCTCCGGGCAGTGGGCAGGGGACACCTTGAACTGGTTGCCAGCCAATCGAAGGGCACACGGGGACAGACAACTCACTCGCTCATTCGCACCTAGGGACAATTTGGACCGGCCAATTCACCTGAAATGTATGTTTTTGGAAGGTGGGAGAAAACCGGAGTGCCCGGAGGAAACCCACGCAAGCACGGGCCATTTAATACAATTTTCCATTTTATTGCAACAGATGAGCCAAACCAGCCAAACCAGACTCCTGCTGCACATCACTAAATTTCAACAGGAAGTGTCAAAATGAGTGATGTATAAGAATGCTTATGTTCAGACTAGTGGGGTACATATTATTGGCGAAGGACTAACATATTTTCCCCTATCTGTAAAATATAATTTATATATGAAGAAGGGAATCAACAGGGACAGGGGAAATCTGTTCAGTTTTAGCAAATGCTTGTCCGAAATTATTAGCGTCCTTTCAAGCTTGGCCCCCTCAAACGTGTTGACTGTTTCACGACCAGAACGGAATCAGGACACAAATGCGTAGCGTCAACCACAAGTTTATTGATAGAAAGGGGATGGGCAGCGCCCGCGATCCGGTGCTCGCTTGACGCGGGAAGCAAGCCGCTCACGCAATCGGATCGTGATCCGAATACGGAATAGATCTTCTGGAGCGGGAGATGGCGGTGTCAGGGACGGAAAAATAGATCGATAGCTGGGACAGGAGAGCAAAAACGTGTTTGGGATCAAAAAACAGGATCCGGAACGCATGGGTGCAAAAAATGGGACAGGCGGGAGTCAGGGTCAAAATGCTTGCCTTGTAACAACAGAGGTTCACTGATGGACCGACAACCAGAGAGTGACAGGACTGGGCTTAAAAAAGGGAACCAATCGGGTAGCCCGCAGCGGCTGGCACCAAATGAGCGGCAACAGGTGATACTAATCAGTACTCATGACAAACCGTTAAAGCTCAAGATTTGAGAATGCATCCCTGGTGGCAATTTAAGCAAAGTCCAGGTTCCTGACCAGAGAAGATATGCATTACTGTCCATGTGTGTCTCACGCAGAGCAAAGTTTTGGAGTTGATTTCTTTTGTGTCCTACTTTTAAGAGACAATGATACTTTTTTTGGATGACAAAAACAATTTACTCTTAGTCTCGGTATACCTGGCAATAACACCACATTTTCCTCATCTACTCAGAAAGAAAAAATCATTCAGAAGAAGATATTGGTACAGCAAACCCTTAAATCTTACAATTGGTTCCACTTGTCTACTATTTGGCTTCCTTATATGTTTCACTGAGATCACAGAGACAAAAAGTCCAACTAAGGTCATTTTGTCTTCATGACAAGTTCAAGTGTTTTATCATGTCATAATTTAATTTTTCATTTTGATGGAAAATCTTATTTTGTCTGAACAATATGACAGAAGCCAATGTTAATTTAAAGAATGTGACCCAGAAAAAAATGTATTCTCTCAAGAGAACACAGTAAAAAAGACCTCCTTGATCATAGATTATCTTCAACCAATAGATTAGACCACATTTAAATTATGACTCTTGTATCCCTCTAGCGGTAGTTAATGAATGTAGCTTCTTTTACACAGCCAATAACAAGTCAATGCAAATATGTATGCAGATCCCTCTAATGAGATTTAATAATTTAGACTTGTTATAATGATTGCAAATGGATTCCGTTCAGTCACTTATCATGCGTGCACACTAGCTGAGTACATTTGAACTCAATCATTTGACAAATGAGTTCCATTTATGTTTGAACATTAAAACTTGCCCGATTAAATTTTCATGATTTCACATGCAAAATTGCTGCGTCTGAAAATGTCAGGATTTTGCTTAAATTTGACACTGGTAGCTGCCCTGAAATTAATTCACATTATTAGCATTAAATGCACGCACCATGCGTAGTAGGAAACAACGATTAGGAAAAATAAACTAAAAAAAAAAGAATAAAAAGATGCAGGAAATTTTAGGGGCGGTTTGACCAGTTTCACGTTTTGACAAATTTATGTTTTCACGCTTCTGGAATACCCTTTGTCTGGGCACTACTGCTCTAAAAAAACAAATTCTAACTACATTTACAGATGATTTTGCTCATTTTACAGTAAGTATAATTTTTCTAACAAATCTACTTTTAAATTGTTTTTCTAGTACAATAACAAACATTATTTAAATATCCAAAATTATTTTATCTACCAGATAGCTTTCTCATTTTAAAAACTATTTTCTACCGTAATTATTAAACCAAACTGCCAAAGTACAGTTTCTTATGGATACTTCATTTTCTTATATTAATCGGGAAAATGTATAAAATATAACAAAATAAAGTAGATTACATCTAAAATATTTTCTACCAAAGGGGTAACACTTTTGTGAGGTGTTTGGGTCCATGTAGAAGGAAAAATACGGGTTTTTATTTTCGCAGCTTGAGTGATTGCCAACACCGATACCAAGGACCGTTACTAATAGTTCTTTGATGCATAAAACTACAAATCCTTTTCAAAAAAAAGAAATACATTTAAAATAAAATAAAATTCAAGTTATATTAATAAGGCACCTAAAGCTCTGTACATAATATTTCAACTCAATAGATAAATACACAGATTGAGTTATTACCAACCACAATATCAAGAACCGTTACCATTAGTACTTTGATCAATAAAACTACCAACCTATTCCCAAAAAGATACATTTATAATCGAATCAGATTCAAATTACACAGCACCTTAAGTTCTGTGCATTCAAATGCAACTTATTTGCATTTGTATTCAGAATAAAATAAAAAAATAATTACCCTTTTCCCTAACATTCTCATGATCAGCACACACACTCACAACTTAGAAATGTGTTTAAAAAGGAAGAAATCACAGAGCACAGAAAAACCCTGTGAGGAAAATCATATGAAATGAATGGGAATTTTCTACTGCTCGGATCGAGGGCTGCCGATAATACTAAAAAGGTTGGCTATCGGCCCCATAACATGTCACAAGCCCACCTCTTCAATTCCAAACCAATCACCTCCTCATGCAAACTGGACAAATCATTCGAGATTTTATCAATTCAAAGGTGACCTTGAACATTAAGTGTGCTCCCCAAGATGTATTCCCCTTCTGTACTTTACAACTCAGTCCACTGCAAGTAATTCACTCAATCTCCATGTAAATTAAACTTAATGAGAGATATCGAAAGTGGCTTCGCTTGTATTGTAATTGGCTCGTCAATCTTCTTGAGTGGGTTTTGAATGACAGCTCTTTCGTTAACTCTACAGTAATTCCTTAGATGAGCGGGGGCAGTTCATATGCAAAACCCTGCCACCAATTCATTTTCTTGAACATCTACATTAGCAGGAAAATCGGAGCTCTGATTCTAGCATGTTCCTGTTACGAGTCTATTAATAACTATTTTAATAAAATGACAAATCCGAACATGATTTGATCCATTAAGAGCTATTTTAAAACATCTCAATTCAAAATCATCTTGACTTTTTCAGAAAGACCCGAGGACATGGGTGCTCAAACTTTTTAGGTTGCAGGCTGCATTTGAGTTACAAAATGTTGCACGTGGCCATGCTGGGAGGGCTAAAAAAGGCCGATTGATGTATTTTTCTTCTTTTTGGCAATAGAAGTTTTAAATCAAAAACCTTGCCAATACATTACAAAAAAGGATAATGCAATCCTATCAATTTTTTCATGTTTGCATTTACCTAGGCAACTTATAATTTATTGTACATTTGTTCATAAAGGGACCATTTCGTCCGATTGGTTTTAAAACACCCAAAAAATAAAAATAAATGAATTTATAAATACAAACTTTAATTAAGACAAAATACAATGTACTATAATGGGTCCCTTAGAAGCACTAAATTTGACCATTTGAAGAAGTACAAGACGAAGAATGGCCTTTATTGTCATTATACAGAATTATGGGATTGGAGCGCTTATTTCAGCGCAAAAGTAAAATGAAGGTACAAAGATAAAAATGTAAGAAAACAATATTATCTATGATATGTAATACATATACATGAGTTCCTGAGGGCCCTGAAACCAGCTGGCTACCAGTTCAGGGTGTCCCCTGCCCACTACCCAAAAATAGCTGGTATGGGCTCCAGCACTGTTGCCGCGACCCTTGTGAAGATAAGCAGGGCAGAAAATGGATGGTGGAGTTCCTGAGAAGTTGTGCAAGTAGTAGCATTCACAGTGGAAAAACTTAATGTAATCCGGAAAGTTCAGTTGTGTTTTCATTGAATGAATATGATAAGTATCTTCCATCCATCCATTATCTGTACCGCTTATCCTCCGTAGGGTCGCGGGGGTCCTGGAGCCCATCCCAACTTCCTTCGGGCAGTGGGCAGGGGACACCCTGAACTGGTTGCCAGCCAGTTGTAGGGCACACAGAGACGGACAACTCATTCGCTTATTCACATTTAGAGACATTTTAGACTGGCCTATTTACTTAACATGCATGTCTTTGGAATGTGGGGGGAAACAGAAGTGCCTGGAGAAAACCCACGCAAGCACAGGGAGAACATGCAAGCTCCACACAGGAAGGGTGGTAGCTGGTTTAAACCCATGACCTCAGAACTGTGCGGACGCGGTAACCACTAAGCTGCTGTGTTGATGGCTAAAATTGATAAAAAAATAGCAAGTAAAGAAAAAGCTATATGAATGTTGGCCATGAGTGCAATGTTGTTTATGGAGCACACAAAGGGACACTTATGATAAGATAAGTGCCAAATAAACAACACATTATTAGTAGTGCTTTTTAACATATATTTTAGCATTATATATTTATCATTTTTGCGTAGTCCACCAGATTATAATGCTTGACATGCAGAATATGGCCCCAGGGCCGTAGTTTTCCCACCCCTAGGAAAACATCCACAAGAGTGTCACAATCTCGTCTGCTCAATCAGGCCCGATTTTTCCTGCCTCCCTTTTGTGTAACTAACCCTCGCTTGTTGGAGACCTCGTTCAACAAACTACCGGTAATCCATCACATTCATTGCACTCGACAACAGAATATGCTCAATACCCTCAGGGGGAAATTGGTAATCAGTGGACGCCATAGATTTTTGTCGAATGCTTGCTATCTTCCTTGGGTAAGACAAATACTGAACACTGATTAAAAATGTAAGGGATAAGAAAAGAATGGCAGTTTCTCTGTAGGTAGTTTACAACTTCAATGCTTTTCTTAGTTGGATACAACCATTGGAAGGTTTATGGCCACACTTCTGTGTCGGATTTTGACAAAACAAAACAAAAGCCAGTCTAATTTATCTCACAAACCGAAATCAAAACTATAATAATTTTCCATTGTCTGTACGTCAACAGGCAAATACAGTTGATAGATTATAGTGTCCGGCATCTTGTGGAAAGACATTTTTTTCTTGTGCCAATAAATACACATTGCTGGCATGGATATGTGAAAGATATATTTCTTGGAGTCTAAAATGAAAATGGATTGGCCCAATTACATACATTTGGACAATTTGCATTGGAATACCTCGTAAAGACATACAGATGTTTAATACTAGCTAGCCAGATAGTTAGCTAGTTGTTTTTCAATAAATTTTAGACCACAATATTTTTATTTTCGGACAATTTCTATTGCAATACTTTATAATGACATACCAATGTTTGACAATCGCATGCCAGATATCCAGTAAGCTTGTTTTTGATACATTTCAGACAGCAATATTTTAGCCTGGTATACATATTTTTGTTCAATTGGTTTAGTGGACTCAGTGAACGTTAAGAAATATAAAAAACAAATTAAAAAGAAGCGTAAAGCGCAAAAACTGAGCGAGTTCTTACTGCAAGACCACTTGAACTGTTTCTCATAATATCTATCAAAGAAAAACCAAATATAGTTGATCCCTCTATAATTTATTACATTAAAGTTAGCCGTTTACCTAGCTTGTTTTTCTTGAATTTTAGCTGGCATTATTTTTTATCAAATTCCACTATATATCTTGCTAACTGTGGACATTTGGGCAACCACATTTCTGTTCATGCTGTTCGGTGGCCTAAGTTAACATTTAGAGATAACAATAATTAAAATTGTACAGCACGGAGTGGGATGTCAGTTCTTACTGCATGACAACTTAAAGCATCCTTCCAAAAATTGTTTTTTTTTTTTTGCGAGCCAAAAATTCATTATTTAAATGGTGTTCTTTGACATAAAGATTTATTTATTTCGAAATCTGTTATACATCAAAAATGTAAAAAATAGGGATGGGGGAGTAACGATACAATGTATCAATAAGGGGTGCTACCTGCTTTTTTAAAACATAACGATACTTGACAAAAATATCTGATACCATGATCGCATGCATTCTGGTGGCTGTTTGATAAATAAAACCAACAAAGTAGAGAAAATACATTGGCAAGTTATATTATTATAGGCATGGAGATTTTTGTAATAATGGACGGTTACATATAGATTAATTCTTTTATGCAAAAGGACTTCCTTTATAAGTTAAGGTAAGATAATGAATGTATTTTTCCATGCTACAGTTTATATATATATATACAGTTTAATAGACTCTATTAAGATGGCGGCGCCCCTGTTCGGCTGCGGCTGAATCGGCTCGCTACAGTTTTTTACACTTCGGTCATAAAACCCAGTCTTCGACTCAGTTTTGACGGCGCACAAAGTCAACTCAAACTGCAGATTAATATACGATCACAGTTTTTTTGCTGGATATGCGATCATCCAGAAATCAAGCGCTCGGTGCTACGACCACTCCGGAGTGTTCATTTAGCCACGGACTGCTACGTCAACAAGACCCAGCGGCCTACAAAGCGGCGAAGCAGAGTGGCAAGAGAGCGGTGTGACGGGAGGAGGAAGCGAGGTTGTCGGGCCGGGCTAACCGCTAGGATAGGGGCTAAACCCTTCAAAACGCCTCTCTCATCCATTTTCCTCTCCAACGTTCGCTCTCTGGACAATAAACTGGACCATTTATAACTGGAACTAACATCGAACCGCGAGATGACGAACTGCTGCGCTAAAATTCTGACGAAGACATGGTTAAACTTATCTATCCCGGCTGACGCTCAAGGAAACTGTGAGGGTCAGATGTATCAACATTTCGTTCTGTATACACGTGTACACGAATGACAATGAAATATATCTGATCTGATCTGATATATTGAGTTCTTGCTCTGTCAATCAAATGAAGTATTATTATTTTTTTTTTTAATCTGACCATGTCTCACTAGACAAAAAACTCAATGCAGAGCACTGCATTCATATATACGCTGAAGAAACAGAAACCATTCCTGACCTTTAATTCACTGCCGTCACAATCACGGTAGTTAATCGATTGCTGATTCATTCTTGAGCTAAACGTAAAACGCGAATGCCTTCTCCTCCAGAGGTCATACATTTGACTTCCATGCATGCAGACTGTATTTGCTTATCGGCAGCATACGTGAATTACCTCCTGTATCACATGTCCAGAGACATGACCTAGAGAGTGCACTTTACATGCAATGTACTGCATAGCATGACGTTGCCCTTCACAGCACCTTATGAAATGTTTATGCACATAGGCATGCTTCCAGCAGTCACTGGTACTAATTGGCAATGCAATCACATGCGAGGAGATGCATGTAGCATTCGGCGCTCAATTCCCCCAACGGCACGTTGAAACAAGCTTGCAACAAGGCAAAGTGTGACTTGGCATAAAGTACCGGCCTATTTTTAACACCATCGTTCCGACGAGGTATATTTTATTCATATGTAGGCTGGGGGAAAAAAGCACTCGCTGACTCAAGTGCCCACAAGTTTGTTTATGTGGAGACAAGACTAGGATTTTTATGTCTAAACAGGTCACTGTTTTTTTAGCACAACAATAGAAAGGTCACATAAGGCTGAAATGTCTCAAAGGACTGTATTTTAATTTTTAGTGTGAGCTCGCATATTAATCTAGACAGAACAAGTATTTTTGTTGGAAATGGTCACGCATTTTCGGATCATAAATCGTCTGGATTTGTAGACTCAGTTGCGAGTGCCTCTTTCTTTTGTTATTTAAAGTCATGCATTAGTGCTGAAACCACAGATGAAATATTTATCAAAGCCTGCAGGTCAACACATCAAAGCCATAACTCATACTGCTAATTATAAATCAGCAAGCTTTTTCTTTGTATCAAACTGAACAGCTCTCTTGTGTGCTTTGTGATGCACCGCCCAGGTTATCTATAGTTCACATTGAATATTTATATTGCAAATGGTATGGGGGTCTATTAGATTTCCAAGATAAGAAAATCATCAGAAAATCATAAAGGATTCTTCTCACACTGGACATCATCACATTTTTGACCTGTTGCACTCTGGTAGGCTCTGCAGGTTTATTTCCCAGGGCCATCACCACCCTAAACAAGTATGCAAAACTGTGAAAAATGTATATATTGCTACATTGCTCTTTTCAGCATTTATTACTTGTTTATCTTGTTCATCCTGGAGAGCCATGTCTAATCTCTTTGCAAACACTGTTCATGACATTGCTATAAATGACACTAAAGACTTTTCTATTCTATTCTATTCTATTCTATTCTATTCTATTCTATCCTAATTTTTGTAGCCTTCTGAATACAAGATTTATGTAGTACTGTACTCCGGGAAACAAATGAAACTCAGTAAATAACAAAGATTCTCTCCGTCTCACAGTTCAGAGTGATCTCGTGTGTGTGGTTACGGTTTTCTTTTTTTCCAGGATGAAAATGGCAAAAATAAGAAAAATAGTCCAAATGCCAACCAAAACCTCCCCAAAAATGAAAAAGTAAGCGTTCTAAGTATTTAAATTACTTGCACGCACAACAAAAAGAGATGCAATGATGATTTCAGCCAGAATATGGCATCAGCAAGTAGAATATTCTGAAGTTATGGACACCACCGTCAAGTAATTTCTCAAACTATATAAGAAAAATAATTTTTGAAAGAGACATATTCTGGTAAACCATTTTGCGCTTGTGGCCATTTTAAAAGATCAGTATCTTGCTAAAGAAAACATTGTCACTGCTTTTATTTTACATAACCTAGAATGAGCTGACATGATTGTCCTCCATCTTGCTTCTACAGGTACCCACAAAAAAACCTTGCAAAAGGCTTAGCAGAATATTTTGCAACCCCTAGCAAAAAGTATGGAATCATCATCCTTGGGCAAGCCCTCACCCAGACATTTTATTCTGTAGAAAATAAACTCACAAACATGAAACAATTGTAAGGTCATTCCAAAGTGCAATATATTGGAATTCAGAAACATTAAAAGAAATTAAGAAAACACATTGCAATGGTCAGTAAATGTTACTTTTGTAGAGCAGGTAAATTCTGAGGAAAGACATATTAAATCTGTGTATTTTGAGTAGAAAATGAGGACACATCCATTCAATTTCCTTTCCTTAATTGGGCACCTGGATTAGATTTATTCTGCTCGTCAGTCAGCAGTTAAAAATAGTGCAACCCACTTAGTCCTGGACTAAGTGGATTGACAAGAATTATGGCTCCAATAAGCGAGATGTCTCTTGAGACCAAAGACAGGATCGTCAAACTTCTTGAAGAAGGTAACTCTACTCGTATGGTTGCCAAAGATATGGGCTGTTCAAAGTCAGCTGTATTGCCGATTTGGACCAAGTACAAACAGCATGGAAAGGTTGTTAAATTCGAGTGTACTGGTAGGCCAAGGGAGACATTTAGGCGTCAATACAAACAACTAAAGGCCACATGTGTTGAAAACAGAAAATGCACAACAAGAAAAAATTAAGGAAGAAATGGGAGGACGTTGGAGTCAATGTATGTGACAGAACTGTGCAAAATTGCCAAAAGTAAATTGTATTTTCTTATGGGAAAGAAAAAAGGAAACTATTGTTGACTCTTAAACGGAAAAGAACAAGACGGCAATTGATTAAGGAGAGGCAATCATGGACTGTGGATGACTGGATGAAGGTTATCTTCAGGGATGAGTCACGGATCTGCATTGGACAAGGTGATGATGCTGGAACTTGTTTTGTGCTGTTCCGGTGAGATTTACAAAGAGGACTGCCTAAAAAAAATCCACAGTCCTTAATGATATAGAGCTGCATGGCAGGCAAAGGCACTGGGGAGATGGCTGTGGGCAAATCTGCAATAAATGTACAAGTTTATGGTGACATTTTGGACAGCTTTCTTATTCCTTCAATTGAAAAAAATGTTTGGGGATGGTGAACTCATTTTCCCAGATGACAATGCATCATGCAACAGAGCAAAAACTGTGAAAGCATTCCTGGGAGAAAGACGCATCCAGTCAATGACATGGCAAACAGCCTGCATCACAACCCAATTGAAAACCTTGGTGGAAATTGAAAAAAAAAATGTCTACAGGAAAGCTCTGACCTGCGAAGATGATCTGGCAACTGCAATCAATGAGAGTTGGCACGAGATTGACAAAGACTACTGCTTGCCACTCATCAAGTCCATGCCTCAGAGACTGCGAGCTGTCATAAAAGCAAAAATACTAGTGATATGTTTTTATTGTTATTTCTGTGTCTGTTTTTCATGATTCCATATATTTTCATCAGAATGGAGTGATTCCATATTTTTACCCTGTGCTTGGTCTATAAAAATATCATTTACTGACCATTATTATTTTTTCATGCCTTTTATCTGAGTTTGTTTTACAGAATAAAATGTCACAGTGAGTACTTCTCCAAGAGTGATGATTCCATACTTTTTGCAGAAGGGTTGTAGAAGAAATATGGTGCAGTTTGGTCACTTTGAGTATATGTAGTTTGTATTCTTCCATTTGCTTTGTAGCATTTGTTTTCAGTTGCACTATGTGATATTGCGACATTTTGTGCTTTGAAGAAGCACTAAGACGACAAACGACTGAAACATAACCAGAAAAAAAGAAAAAAAGAAAATCTTTTATTTTTAAACATGATAATTCTGACTACCTGTGTGGTCTTTATTTAGATGCACTGTTATTCTAGTGATGATAGGACTGCTTGCTTTTCCTGATAGCGGTGTGCATTTTGTGAAAAAGGTGTCTTACTTCCAAGTGGAGGTCATCTCCACCGAATGTATTTATTTATTATATGTAATAAGGCATTGCCAAAGTTCAAAGCTGGGGTGCGTTGTTTGAGGTGCCCTTAAATGCTGAAAGAAGAATAATGCACAACTGAGTTTGAAGGGGCATCATACTTGATTTTTCCACTGTGCCTATCTTATTTGATCCTACTTTTAGCAAAGCTGTTCGGGTTGCAGAACACATAAGGTAAGAGGATGGGGCTGAAGGGGAGTTGTGGAGAGAGACGCCATACTCGTCCCTGCAGGGTTTTGTTTTGTTTTTGTTTGTTAGTGTAGCATGAAAATGGTGAAAGAGTCCATACTCCAACCCATACCCCAAGAATGATGAAAAAAATAAGAGTACATTTCTGTCTGAGAAATTCACGTACTTGCACGCACATGATAGACCATTGGTGTCAAACTCATTTTAACTCGGGGGCCACACGATACAACAAACATTCTGTCGGGGGCCGGACTAGATTAAAGAGAAAGAAAAAGAGAGATAAAGAAATAAGAGAAAGAGGGAGGGAAAAGGAGAGAGGGCGGGACAAAGAAAGAAAAAGAGAGAGAGATGGAGAGAGCGTGAGAAACAAAAGATAAAAAGTCATGAGAGAGGGAGAAGAAAGGGAGAGGAAGAAAGAAATCCAAAGAGAAATAGAAAGACAGAAGGAGAGAAAGGAGAAAAGAAAGCGCAAAGGGTAGGAAGAGAGAAAGAGAAAAGAGAGAAAAGGAAAAAAGGAAGAGGGAGCAAAAGAGGTTAAAAGACAGAGAGAGAGAAAGAGACAAAGAGCAAGAAAGGAAGAGAAAAAGAGAGACACAGAGAGTGAAAGAGACAGAATGGGAGAAAAGGTGTGGAAACGAAAGAGAGAGAGAGAGAGACAGAGAGAGAGAGCAATAAATACAGGTACAGTGTCATTGTTCGAGGCACCTCGGTTTGGCAACATCAAGTTGACATATTTCAACCTGCAGCTTGTTTTTCTCTTGCGCTTCTCTGAGTGTTGTCTCGCGGGCCGGATTCAATCCTTTAGCGGGCCTGATCTGGCCCGCGGGCCGCCTGTTTGACACCTGTGTGATAGACCATAACACATAAGCCAGGAGACTGCGGCACATAGTTGAAACTTCAAAATTATGTACAGTTCCTTTAAGTATAACCATACCAATGCCTATAGCATATTTTAAAAATACAAATGAAAATTTAAATATTTATTCTGCCCCCCCAATGGTACAAAATTCAAAACAGTAATTCATTTTAGAGAAAACGTTTCTTACCTATCCTTGTGATCCTTTTGAAGGGCCATTTCAGCCCATGGGCCTTATGCTTTTCTGACTTGAGATTCCAGACAGAGAGGAAGTACAAAGCGTCTCTTTTCTTATTGTCCATTAAAAAAGGTTTAGAAGGGCTAGCCCAACCCATCGATCCCCAAAACCACATCATAGCTCAGCAAATCTTTATAAATCCTAGCCGGTATCTAAAAATAGACGGCAGTCCTTGCACACAATGAGCACACAAGCTTGCAGGGAATGGGCGATGCTGCAAAGGAACAAAACAAATGTGCCGTCATATCAACGATAATAGAGTAAAGGGGAATGCTTTGCATCTAACGAGGGAATGCGTTTGTAATTGAACTTCCATCAGTACTCAAGGAGGACAAAAATCAGGCACTGAGGATTAAGATCTGGGGACGCTCTGAATGTTAATCACGTTGTCTGAGAATAAAGCCAACCTCATTGCAGTCTTATTGCCAGAGGACAATTAGAGGTGATGTGAAAAACGACGTGCGCATAGATTCTTTTTTTAAATGATAGCTTTTATGATATTGCTTCAAGGAGTAAATGGTTTCTTTCGCTCAGCAAGAAGACTTTATATACAGGGCTCAAGACAAGCATCGTTCTTCAACACTAATGTGCGGTGAGGTTGGTGTCTGGTGAGGCACAGTCCGATCTAAAGACAAATGAAGCTACGTCTTATTCGTCATTTAATTGGCAGAGCAAGAAAGCAATATACAAAGTGTGCATTTAAAAACATATTTTTCTGTCTTACCTTAACTTATGAACAAAGCCTGTGAAATGCTCCTTTTGAATAATTCTTCTTTATGGAAAGAAATCAATGCAACAAGAAAAAGTTAAAGGATGGCCTGACTTGCTGTTAGCTGGGTCTCACTCTTGCCCCCTGTCATGAAGCAGGAGAATCGCGTGCCTTTCTTTTCATCAACAGACACTCTGCACATTGATAAATTTCATCCAGCTCCTTTTGAATACAAGCAATCCATGATTTCACTATTACGCTTTGCCATTAAGCAAGATAATTGTATGCGTCCTGGTTCATCTGGAGGGACAAAAGCATGACCAACTTGGGTGCGGAAGTTCTTAACTTGTTTGGGTGTTTGGGCATTTGGGTTGGACATGGTCGATTTTTTTGTGTTTTTTTTGTTGTTGTTTTTTCCTTTTTCCTTTTCTTTTTTTGTGTATGTGTTTGTCTTGCTGTCGGACACCCCTTCTCGAGAGATATGACCAGGATACATTTACCATTTAATATATTTGTAATTTTTTAATTTCCATTAAGGACTGTGCCTCACCTGCCTCCCCAGACTGTTCTTCAATGCAGCAACATTACAAATAATAATTCTAAAATTATATTTTATTTAGAAGCACCTTTCAGGACACCCAAGGTTGCTATACACAAATTATAGAACAGTGATGACGATAAAAATAAAAACTGATTAAAACAAATTTTCATAATTAGTACATTCGTACATTAGTAAAAGTAGATTTACTTTCCCGCCTGAGCATCTGATCAAAATAATAACTCAAGCAAGACTTGACAGGGAGCAACTGACGTATTTATATTTCAAGATTAATAGGCAAAGAGTTTTGGAGGACTCGACAAAGGAGAAAACCCTACTTGTACTGCAAAAGCTTTTAACAAAGCAACCAGTAATACATTTTCAAAAGAAGGGGGGGGGGGGGGGGGGAGTTTAGGGGCAATTGTTGTGACTGCAAAGCTGAATATTCAAGATAAGTGCTTTGGACTGCCAAACAAACAAAAACAAAGGAACAAAAGGAGATTGGTTCGGTGAAGCGGTAGGAAAACGGAGGGGGGGCTGATGTTGGCATCCAAGACCATCGTAACCTTCTGCATCTATCTGCACAACAATGCTGAAAAGGAATCGATTTCACACAGAGTGGGCTGCTTGGAAGCATGTACGTTCAATTGCTGGTTCTTGTGTTATTGGATTTGGAGCACACTTTCAGGGGCAACCTTTACTGCAAATGAGAAAAGCGGGGACAAAACACTGCAGCTGATGTCTGTGATACAAAACTAGCGACCGACTCAAAATCCAGAGATAAAATAATAATTTTAGTGAAGGATAAGAAAAGATTGATACCCTAAATAAAGGCCGTTATCAATCCGGTGTTGTGATAGTAGCTGATTCCAGTTTCTGCTGTCCTCTAATAAGCATTGAACAAACCTGAACCAGAAGTAATGTCAATAATACATTGACATAACTTAAATGCAATATTGAAGGGACAGTGTGTCTTTTTGGCAGTAAGCAAAATCACAAAAAAACGTGCATTTATTTTAATTTTCATGGGTTCAAAACTTCGCATTTATTTTACATAACATGAGCTTCACCTGAAGGGACAACATCTTAAAGCTACGGGTACCCCAAATGAACAAAAACCTAGCAAAAATCTGTGCGAAAAGTTTCAAAGAAAATTATGCATTTTGATCACTTCACAAAACAGTTACATCTAGTGGTCAAAAAATACACACCATCCCTCTTAGGGAAAAAATGTCACGGTAATGTGAAAAAAAAAATCTCATTTTTTTGTCTTTTTAAAGTATTTTGTTTTTGCATTTATCGAATGTTTACATCAAGCCTCACAGTAAACACTCCGTAAAATATTAAAATAAGAACATATTTTGACAAAATACACAAAATCCAAATACCAGTCTCTTTTGCAGAGGCAAATAAATATTATGTGCTAGTGGCATTAGTTTTTGGTATTGCTATCGATGAGTAGTCAAGAATATCAGTATCAGCATCAACTCGAAAAAAATGTAGTACGTATCGTCCCTACTTTTATCTAACTTGTTTAATGCTATTTTAAATAATCAATACTAGATAACAACAGGGGCAGAATGGCGGCGCAGAGGTTAGCGCGTCCAAAGACATGCATTTCAGGTGAATTGGCCGGTCCAAATTGTCCCTAGGTGTGACTGAGCGAGTGAGTTGTCTGTCCCCGTGTGCCCTGCGATTGGCCGGCAACCAGTTCAGGGTGTCCCCTGCCCACTGCCCGATGATTGCTGGGATGGGCTCCAGCACCCCTGTGACCCTACTGAGGATAAGCGGTGCAGCTGATGAGATGAAATGAGATAATAACAGTGAAATGTCGACCATAAGGATTTTTTTATGAAAATAATAAAGTGTGATTTTGGACTAATAATAATTGTGGTTTAACAAAAATCTAATTTAATTCTAAATTTAACTCAACAAGCAGGGAGGACACCACTACATGTAGGCAGGCTGTCTGGCCTCTAGTCTAGTCTAGTCTAGTATGATACTGTGTGGTATGGTATGGTATGGTATGGTATGGTATGGTATGGTATGGTATGATATGTTATAGTATGGTGTAGTCTGGTGTGGCGTGGAATGGCGTGGCGTGTCGTAGCGTAGCATATGATAGTGTGGCATAGCGTAGCATCGCATGGTATGGTATAGTCGTTTCAGTCACACGTGGAAAATATGACTAAAATAGCTTTCGACCACCTTCGTAATATTGCGAAGATTCGTTCGATGCTGTCCCAATCAGATGCAGAGGTTTCAATTCATGCGTTTATTACTTCTCGGCTTGATTACTGTAATGTATTGCTTTCTGGTCTCCCGATGTCTAGAATCAAAAGTTTGCAGCTGGTTCAGAATGCGGCAGCTAGACTTTTGACTAAGACCAAAAAGTTTGAGCACATTACTCCTGTATTGGCCAACTTGCACTGGCTCCCAGTCAACTTGAGATGTGACTTTAAGGTTCTCTTATTAACATACAAATGTTTGCATGGACTTGCACCCTCTAATCTCTCTGATTTGATTTCCTCCTATATTCCTGCAGGGAGTCAGCGTTCGGAAAATGCCAGTCTACTTGTGACTCCGAGAGCCAAGAAGTCGGCAGGTTTGAGAGCGTTCTCCTTCCGGGCCCCGGTGCTATGGAATGCCCTGCCTCCGGAGATAAGATCTGCAACCTCGATGGAAGATTTTAAATCAAGGCTTAAGACACACTTCTATTCCAAAGCTTATGATTGATGCCCACCTCATATTCTGTATTGTCCTGTCTTTTTACGACTGCCTGCCTGGTGGTGATACGAAGGAGAAAGGCGATTTGAGATGAGTCAGCGGACCAGCGTTTGACCTGAAGCATGTCAACGCCTGCATTGACCAGCTGGCAGAGATGGGAAGCTGCGTCGTGGCCGTCATAGACTTTCTGGACTAGTTTACAGGCTGGGGGCGTTGTTGCTGTCATGCACTTTTCAGACAACATTTCAACATGTTACCTTGTGTTTACTATGTTTGTGTACTGTAATGCTAAATGTAATTCACCCTGGTCATCCTGAAAGGGGGATTACCACTTGTGAGGTCCC